>NC_139144.1:38293193-40693193 GCF_964270905.1 Leucopleurus acutus | reverse complement strand
GTAGGTGTTATTTTTTGGAGGTTATGAATTCATTTTTTCATTCTAACACAGAATGAAAATTGTATTACCAGAAAAGCTCTTACTTCAGGCCATCAAAACTTCTCCTCTGAACTACTGCTTCAGTCCCTGTGTTCCTAACCTCAATGACACCATTCTTCAATTTATCCTTTCCACAGTTCTCACACTGATTTTCCTAATGTGATTATCCCACCATCACTACATAAAAATACACACTGGTACTCAACAACAGTCCCTCATGTTAAGATTTTATCTCCTCACTTCTAACTGAAACCTGAAATTCACCCACACCGAACTGGTGACAGTTATTTTAAAGGCCGTGTGCCTTCTCTCTCAATCACCCACTCCTAACCCCAATATCATATATTTAGGACATATTCATTCATTTAATGATAGCATTCTACTAAATATTTACTAATTCTAACTACTTTTCTTTTCTTTTTTGGCCGCACCATGCAGCTCGCTGGATCTTAGTTCCCAGGGATAGAACCCTGGCCCTTGGCAGTGAAAGCATGGAGTCCTAACCACTGGATGGCCAGGGAGTTCCCTACTAATTCTATCTACAAAAAGGGCACTCCTATGAGTAATCTTTCCTGACCTCTTCAATCCTCTATTAATCTACCCAGGCTTCCTATTCACATTGCACTGTAACCACTTACTTGGAAGTCATGATTTTAAAGGCAGAAAGCATGCTTGATCCATTTAGTAATCCTAAAACTGAACAAGGCCTGACTAGAGATAACCAGTGTAAGTTCCCTGCATAAATGAATGGATGACTGAGTAAACAAACAGATCAACTTAGTAACTTTAGAAACAAGGAAATTGAGAGGCAGCTTGATTAAGAGACTTGTCTAAGGCCACCCTTCGAAAAAACTGCACTATAACTTACCAGATGACAATTATTATTATTCATCATTCAGTGTTCCTCCCCTTCTTATATCTTGATAGTAGTCCCAGAAAAATCTTAGGATCAATATCATTAGTTTATGAATAAATCTTGCTACAATGGTCCAGTAAGAATAACATGCTATGCTTTTTCTTTGTATTTAAAGTACGTAATCTGGAACACCGCAATTTGAATCTAGTGGCCTCTGCCCCATGCCTGAGGTGGAGTACACAGTTTTGGGAGCTATGATTGAGTGACAGCCCTTTCTATGAAGTATCTAGGCTGCCCACAGTTTCTTGAATGCTTGGGTTTTCCTGACTTCCTCCAGTGGTGGTTTTTTGTTATTGTTGCTGTTATTGTTATTGTTGTTTGTTTTTTTTTCTTTTTTGCGTTACGCTGGCCTCTCACCGCAGCGGCCTCTCCCGTCACGGAGCACAGGCTCCGGACGTGCAGGCCCAGTGGTCATGGCTCACGGGCCCAGCCGCTCCGCGGCATGTGGGATCTTCCCGGACCGGGGCACGAACCCGTATCCCCTGCATCGGCAGGAGGACTCTCAAACACTGTGCCACCAGGGAAGCCCTACTGTTGTTTTTTAAGTTTGAAGAAGTACAGCCAGCTGGCTAGAATCTGCTTTCATGCGTTCTTAATAATTTTTATTCCCCTAAGACCTTGCCTATGCTTATCAAACCTGACTACACATGAGAATCACCAGGGTAACTGTAAAGAAATACCAACGGGTAAGCCTATAACTAAACATACTGATTAAATTGTTCAGGGCTGGATCTTGGACAATAGTAGGTTATCAAAACTCCCATCTGATTCCAGCGTGTGGTTAGACCTGGCCCAGTCCACTCTTGACCTTTTCATGTGGAATACTAGAATGGCCTGACCTTTTATTCGATTTGTACAACATTTCTGCACACAACTTCTGGGGCAGAAGACCCTGCATACCAATATATAATGACTATTCAAATGTGGAAAGAATGATGCATTTGAAAAGACTGTTCTTTCCTTGTGTTATAGATTGAGAATGTTGCTGGTCAATAATGCCTATGACAGCCAATAGGAAGAGAAGGAACCACTGGATTCCCTACCATCAACGTCTGACCTTGTCTTGTAAAGAATATACTGGAAACCTATACAGATTTGGTTTTGGAAAGCCCCTCATTCCCCCTGGAAGTTGAGGCATGTGGTAGAAGAGTCTGAGTACAGAACAAAGAACCATTTCCCTTAATTTCTCTTCAATTCCTGCATAGTTTTAACTCAATTCCCATTCCACTAAACTCAACTCCCCCTTGCATCGAATATGTGATATGAATAGGTCCTCTATCAATGTCAAAAAAGATATTGCTAGTATTAACACAGTAGAAGATTGACAAAAAATGAACAATGAGCTATACTTAGCATAAATAACAGAAGAGATAGAAGACGCTAGTGCCTTATGACTGTCTAATCAGTGATGATTCTCTTGAGATATTAAATTTGGTGCTGCTGGAGGTTTAGGCAAAGGACACTGCAGCTAATGTGTCAGCCAATTCACCTGTCTTTTCTATGCTTCCTTTTCAGAGACGTTGCTTTGGCTCATAGTATCTGTCGACTGAGCAGTGGGTCTAGAGAAAGCTCCACTTCTGGCCATTTCTGACTGGACAAGAATAGACATTTGATTTAAAGCTATTCAGTTTCTTGGTTGGCCAGTGACCAATCTGATTCTCTTCCCAACACTCCTACTAATGGTGTCAGAGATATTAGGAGCGTTTTGGACACTGAAACCTTAAGGTTATACATTCTGTGGGCCAGTGGCCAAGTTCAGCAATGTGTAAGTTGATCATTAAACAGAAAACTATAGTTGCAAATTCAATGTATTGGGTAGTCGGCTTAACGAGTAGCAGAAAATCACCAGGGTAACTCTGCGTTGCCACGCCAGGAGCGAGAGCAAAAGGGTAAGGGGACTGGCTTGCTGGCCCAGTGCAGTCCCCCAAAGACTCCCATCGACCTGAGCAAGCCGGGGCTCCAGGCCCCCCCGCCCCCCGCGACGCGCTTTCCCCGCACCCCCTGGCCAACTACCACAAGGGCACACCCCGCCACGTAAGCTTGCACTGCCTCGAGCCCCACCTGGCACACAAGAAGCGCTGGTGCCTCTCCGTCTGCACACCTTCACCAGCGCCCGGGCTGCCGTCGTGCGTCCCTACGCACCTGGGCTGCGTGGTCGCGGGAGACGGTCTGGAGCACTTCCGCCTGGAGCGCGGCCTGCTGGGAGGCGAGCCTCGTGCAGCTTCCGGCGGGCGCGCCTCGTGCAGCTTCCGGCGGGCGCCTGGTCACCGGCCTAAGGCTCTCCGCTTTCGCTCACCACTACCTCATAGCCTCGGCCCCTCGCCTCCCCTCCCCGGACAGCTCCACGGAGCTGAAGGAGCCGCCCCAGTCTGGCCCGGTTCCCCGCCACCACGCCAGCCCACAGCCCTTCACCGGCGCTGGAAGCTGTGCTGGGTTCCCGGCACGTCCCTTTCCCACTCAGACGGACTAGGACATTCCAGAGCCCCGGCAACCACAGGTACTGCTGTCTGTGCAACATCAGTTTCAGCAGCCGGTCCGCCGTCATCGCTCATGAAAATTATTACTGGTCCTCGCAAGTGCGGACGGAGCACGTGAAGCGAGCTAGGCACGATAGGATGGAGTGGTACCCGCTTTACACGCCCCACTTCTCTCTCCAGCAGCAGGACCGGCTTGCTTGTAGGATTGCAGAGATGGGACAACCCCCAGGGTCCTGGCTGCTGGGGATTCTTGCTCCCGGAACCTCACCAAGCACAGGACATAGTAGAGGGATCCACCTGGACCCTTGGCACTTAATAAATAAATTCAGTTTGATGAGCCAGCCTCAATGGCCAGAAGCTGATGGAGCCGCCCCTGGGTTTCCTGATGACTTTTTGGTTCCGGGGAATCATTTCTACATTTCCTTTGAATTAGTTCAGGAGTTTCCCGTGTACTCATCTGAGGCATTAATTTATTTCCTCAGTTACTTTTGGTTCATTAAAATAACACTGCCCTTCACTAGGAAAATAACGAGTTCAAGAACATAGATACCTGGATTAATCTGCACCTGGATTTTCTTTAGCAAAAAGATATTTAGTTTTGGATTGACAAATTTCCAAGGAAGGCTTTTCACCTAAAGGTTACAGTGGAAAGAACCACAGGCTTGTGCTATGGAGGAAAAAGCAGGAGAACTTGAAAGATGAGGAAAGCATCATATCAGTAAGTTATTTCTTCTTATATAAAACTTCATAATATTCTTTGCAGGAACAAAAATATTTTGTATACTTTTAAAAGGCTACATGGGTACACTGTTAAATACATAAAGAAAGAAAAATGCTGTCTTTTGAAGGAATGCTGATTATGATGATAATAATTGTTAATTATGCGTCAGCCTCTGTGCCAAAAAAATAACAACAAACTTTATATGGAAGAAAACATTGAATTCTAACAACAATTGTATTAAATAAAAATTTTATGAAATATTATGCCTGTTTTATGGATAAGTAAACTTAAGCTTAAAGTGATTTAATCATATGTCTAAAAGTTGTATCGCTGGAATGTGGTTATGCAGATTCAGGACGAATCGAGTCTTGTTTTAGAGGCCATTATCTTAACCACTCCGCTCTATTATACTTAGAGGGAAACTTTTCTCAATTTCTAGAGTTGGAAAATTACCCAGGGTCGTGGCAATGCAAACCATCTGAGAAGGGAGAGTCTGTGAGTATGGCTGTCTGAGAGACAGCATTTCATTATAGCTGACGTCCTTGGGATGAATAGAGACTTTGTAAGATTTAATTTGAAAAAGATTATCTTGACACTTCTCAGGAGGGTTGATCAGAAAAAGAAACGTAAGTCAAAAGACTATTTAAGTAATTAGAATGAAAGAAAGATATGTGGACTTGGGTTATGGTTGTCGAGATTTGTGGATGTTGGTAAAGGAGAAAAAGAGTTACAGACAATTCTAAATTTTGAGTCTAGTGGACTAAAATATTATGGTGCCATGGGGAGCAGTAGGAAAATTTGAAACTGTAAATTTTTTTATGAGGGAAGGAAAAATATCAATAATATGTGTTTTACTGGTGGTTCAGCCAAATTGCGAGCAGAGATGTGAGATAGATCTTTTTTTGTTCAGGTGAATTGTCTTCCTCTTCTGTTCTAGACAGGTCTCCTGAGTGTGTAGCTCAGTATTTAATTAATATTACTATTAATTACTATTAATTAATATTTTAGCTGGTCTTAAATGTGGTCTTTGTCTTGTACTTTGGGACAGTGATTTTTCATCCCTTATCCATATTTCAGTAGCTAGATAGTACACAACTGTATGCCCTGATGTCCTGTTGTGTTTCCCACAAGGATCAAAGGTTATGGAGACCTGTAACTTAACCCAGTGGTTGGAGTTTCTAACTAGCAGTAGCTCTTTGGTGCTAACTTTTTATATACTACTTGGATCTTTGCTTATTGACTGATCTGCCCAGTTCTCATGGTGTTGTATTTTGCTTACTGTTCACTATATCACCTGGGTAACTGTTCCTGCATAAACCTGAACATTGTAGATATCTATCTAGTTTCCAGAGACCAGCTATTTCCAGTGGGGCTAATTCTACCTGGGCCACAGTCCAAATTTTTTGGTTCTCCTATTGATGCAGAATTCCTTGATTTCATTTAATACATCAGATATAATGTGTTGCAATAAATCTATAGTTTAGTAGCCAGTGTACCATCATCTTTCCTTCCTCTTTTTAAATTTGTAGTCACAAAAAAGAGGAACCACCAATAACCTCAAATTCTTTACTTTTTTACCTTACACAGTGAAAGTCATTCTTATGTTTGCTTGGTCACTTCCATCTCCCAAATGTAACCACTATAGAATTTGCTAAATATATTTTTTCTGATTTCCACACATTTGTACGTATCTGCATATGTACTCTGATACATTTATTACATTCATTAATTAGCTTCTTGTGTACAAAACTGGAATCATGCTACATATATTGGTTTTGGCATTTTTATCCACTTAATAGATTATCATATGTAGGTTTACAGGTCAATACCTCATTCCATTTAATAGTTTCATAGTAATCTTTGAATAAAGGTACTGTATTTTTTCTCTTATGTTACTTTACTGACATTGAAACTGCATGTAATATTTGAAACCAGTATTGCTCTCTGTGAGAGTGTGAATATGTGTGTGCATGTGTTTGTGTGCTACCATGGTTAGGACAGTATAACTGGCCTAAGAATTTATACATCAAAAAGATATAAAGGGGGGCTTCCCTGGTGGCACAGTGGTTGAGAGTCCGCCTGCCGATGTAGGGGACACGGGTTCATGCCCCGGTCCGGGAAGATCCCATGTGCCTCGGAGCGGCTGGGCCCGTGAGCCATGGCCAGTGAGCCTGCACGTCCGGAGCCTGTGCTCCGCAACGGAAGAGGCCACAACAGTGAGAGGCCCACGTACCGCAAAAAAAAAAAAAAAAAAAAAAAATATATATATATATATAAAGGGGTGTGGATTGACTTTACACATCTACTGCATAGGTTCCGAATTAACTTTAATGTCTGCTGAAATGCACCAGTTGGCAAATCTTTGTGGCCTTAATCCATACTGGAGCTCAAATTATACTGAGGCTCTCACTATTTTTTTTTTAACATCTTTATTGGAGTATAATTGCTTTAAAATGTTGTGTTAGTTTCTGCTGTATAACAAAGTGAATCGGCTATATGTATACATATATACCCATTTCCCCTCCCTCTGGTGTCTCCCTCCCACCCTCCCTATTCCACCCCTCTAGGGGGTCACAAAGCACCGAGCTGATCTCCCTGTGCGATGCAGCTGCTTCCTACTAGCTATCTGTTTTACATTTGGTAGTGTATATATGTCATTGCTACTCTCTGACTTTATCCCAGCTTACCCTTCCCCCTCCCTGTGTCCTCAAGTCCATTCTCTATGTCTGCGTCTTTATTCCTGTCCTGTCCCTAGGTTCTTCAGAACCTTTTTTGTTTTTTAGATTCCATATGTATGTGTTAGCATAGGTATTTGTTTTTCTCTTTCTAACTTCACTCTATATGACAGACTCTAGGTCCATCCACCACACTACAAATAACAATTTCATTTCTTTTTATGGCAGAGTAATATTCCATTATATATATGTGCCATATCTTCTTTATCCATTCATCTGTCGATGGACACTTAGGTTGCTTCCATGACCTGGCTATTGTAAATAGTTCTGCAGTGAACATTGTGGTACATGACTCTTTTTGAATTATGGTTTTCTCAGGGTCTGTGCCCAGTGGTGGGATTGCTGGGTCATATGGTAGTTTTGTTTTTAGTTTTTTAAGGAACCTCCATACTGTTCTCCATAGTGGCTGTATGAATTTACATTCCCACCAAAAGTGCAAGAGGGTTCCCTTTTCTCCACAACCTCTCTAGCATATATTGTTTGTAGACCTTTTTTTTGGCGGGGTGGGTGGGTACACGGGTCTGTCACTGTTGTGGCCTCTCCTGTTGCGGAGCACAGTCTCCAGACGTGCGGGCTCAGAGGCCTTGGCTCACGGGCCCAGCCGCTCCGCGGCATTGGCAGGTGGATATTCCCGGACTGGGGCGCGAACCCGCGTCCCCTACATTGGCAGGTGGACTCTCAACCACTGCGCCACCAGGGAAGCCCGTGTAGACTTTTTGATAATGGCCATTCTGACCGGTGTGAGGTGATACCTCATTGTAGTTTTGATTTGCATTTCTCTAATGATTAGTGTTATTGAGCATCCTTTTCATGTGTTTGTTGGCAATCTGTATATCTGCTTTGGAGAAATGTCTATTTAGCTCTTCTGCCCATTTTTGGATTGGGTTGTTTGTATTTTTGGTATTCAGCTGCATGAGCTGCTTGTATATTTTGGAGATTAATCCTCTGTCAGTTGCTTCATTTGCAAATATTTTCTCCCATTCTGAGGGCTGTCTTTTCGTCTTGTTTATGGTTTCCTTTGCTGTACAAAAGCTTTTAAGTTTCATTAGGTCTCATTTGTTTATTTTTCTTTTTATTTCCATTTCTCTAGGAGGTGGGTCAAAAAGGATCTTGCTATGATTTATGTCATAGAGTGTTCTACCTGTTTTCCTCTAAGAGTTTTATAGTGTCTGGCCTTACATTTAGGTCTTTAATCCATTTTGAGTTTATTTTTGTATACGGTGCTAGGGAGTGTTCTAATTTCATTCTTTTACATGTAGCTGCCCAGTTTTCCCAGCACCATTTATTGAAGAGGCTGTCTTTTCTCCATTGTATATTCTTGCCTCCTTTATCAAAGATAAGTTGACCATATGTGTGTGTGTTTATTGCTGGGCTTTCTGTCCTGTTCCATTGATCTGTATTTCTGTTTTTGTACCAGTACCATGCTGTCTTGATTACTGTAGCATTGTAGTATAATCTGAAGTTAGGGAGCCTGATTCCTCCAGCTCTGTTTTTCGTTTTCAAGGTTGCTTTGGCTATTTGGGGTCTTTTGTGTTTCCATACAAATTGTGAAGTTTTTGTTCTAGTTCTGTGAAAAATGCTGTTGGTAGTTTGATAGGGATTGCTCTGAATCTGTGGATTGCTTTGGGTGGTATGGTCATTTTCACAATGTTGATTCTTCCAATCCAAGAACTTGGTATGTCTCTCCATCTTTTTGTATCATCTTTAGTTTCTTTCATCAGTGTCTTATAGTTTTCTGCATACAGGTCTTTTGTTTCCTTAGGTAGGTTTATTCCTAGGTGTTTAATTCTTTTTGTTGCAATGGTAAATGGGAGTGTTTCCTTAATTTCTCTTTCAGATTTTTCATCATTAGTGTATAGGAATGCAAGAGATTTTCATGCACTAATTTTGTATACTGCAAGTTTACCAAATTCACTGATTAGCTCTAGTAGTTTTCTGGTAGCATCTTTAGGATTCTCTATGTATAGTATCATGTCATCTGCAGTGATAGTTCTACTTTTTCTTTTCCAATTTGGATTCCTTTTATTTCTTTTTCTTCTCTGATTGCTGTAGGTAAAACTTCCAAAACTATGTTGAATAATTGCAGTGAGAGTAGGCAACCTTGTCTTTTTCCTGATCTTAGAGGAAATGGTTTCAGTTTTTCACCATTGACAACGATGTTGGCTGGGGTTTTCATATATGGCCTTTATTATGTTGAGGTAGGTTCCCTCTATGCCTACTTTCTGGAGAGTTTTTATCATAAATGGGTGTTGAATTTTGTCAAAAGCTTTTTCTGCTTCTATTGAGATGATCATATGGTTTTTATTCTTCAATTTGTTAATATGGTATATCACATTGATTGATTTGTGTATATTGAAGAATCCTTGCATTCCTGGGATAAACCCCACTTGATCATGGTGTATGATCCTTTCAATGTGCTATTGGATTCTGTTTGCTAGTATTTTGTTGAGGATTTTTGCATCATGTTCATCAGTGTTATTGGCCTGTAGTATTCTTTCTGTGTGACACCTTTGTCTGCTTTTTGGTATCAGGGTGATGGTGGCCTCGTAGAATGACTTTGGGAGTGTTCCTCCCTCTGCTATATTTTGGAAGAGTTTGAGAAGGATAGGTGTTAGGTTTTCCCCAAATGTTTGATAGAATTCGCCTGTGAAGCTATCTTGTCCTGGACTTTTGTTTGTTGGAAGATTTTTAATCACAGTTTCCATTTCAGTGCTTCTGATTTGTCTGTTTATATTTTCTTTTTCTTCCTGGTTCAGCCTCAGAAGGTTGTGCTTTTAAGAATTTGTCCATTTCTTCCAGGTTGTCCATATTTTTGGCATATAGTTGCTTGTAGTAATCTCTCATCATCCTTTGTATTTCTGCAGTGTCAGTTGGCACTTCTCCTTTTTCATTTCTAATTCTATTGATTTGAGTCATCCCCCTTTTTTTCTTGAGGAGTCTGGCTAATGGCTTACCAATTTTGTTTATCTTCTCGGAAAACCACCTTTTAGTTTTATTTATCTTTGCTATTGTTTCCTTCATTTCTTTTTCATTTATTTCTGATGTGTCCTTTATGTTTTCTTTCCTTCTGATAACTTTGGGTTTTTTTTGTTCTTTCTCTGATTGCTTTAGGTGTAAGTTTAGGTTGTTTAGTTGAGATGTTTCTTGTTTCTTGAGGTAGGTTTGTATGGCTATAAACTTCCCTCTTAGAACTGCTTTTCCTACATCCCATAGGTTTTAGGTTGTCGTGTTTTCATTGTCATTTGTTTCTAGGTATTTTTTGATTTTCTCTTTGACTTCTTAAGTGATCTCTTGGTTATTTAATAGTGTGTTGTTTAGCCTCCATGTGTTTGTATCTTTTACAGATTTTTTTCCTGTAATTGATGTGTAGTCTCATAGTGTTGTGGTCAGAAAAGATACTTGATACGATTTCAGGTTTCTTAAATTTACCAAGTTGTGACTTGTGACCCAAGATATGATCTGTCCTGGAGAATGTTCCATGAGCACTTGAGAAGAATGTGTATTCTGTTGTTTTTGGATGGAATGTCCTATAAATATCAGTTAAGTCCATCTTGTTTAATGTGTCATTTAAAGCTTGTGTTTCCTTATTTATTTTCATTTTGGAATGATCTGTCCATTGGTGAAAGTGGGGTGTTAAAGTCCCCTACTATTGTGTTACTGTCGATTTCCCCTTTTATGGCTGTTAGCATTTGCCTTGTGTATTGAGGTGCTCCTATGTTTGGTGCATAAATATATATAATTGTTATATCTTCTTGGATTGATCCCTTGATCAGTATGTAGTGTCCTTATTTGTCTCTTATAATAGTCTTTATTTTAAAGTCTATTTTGTCTGATATGAGAATTGCTACTCTAGCTTTCTTTTGATTTCCATTTACATGGAATATCTTTTTCTATCCCTTCATTTTCAGTCTGTATGTGTCCCTAGGTCAGAAGTGGGTCTCTTGTAGACAGCATATATACGGGTCTTGTTTTTGTATCCCTTCAGCCAGTCTGTGTCTTTTGGCTGGAGAATTTAATCCATTTACATTTAAGATAACTGTCGACGTGTGTGTTCCTATTACCATTTTCTTAATTGTTTTGGGTTTGTTTTTGTAGGTCTTTTCCTTCTCTTGTATTTCCTGCCTAGAGAAGTTCCTTTAGCATTTGTTGTAAAGCTGGTTTGGTGATGATGAATTCTCTTAGCTTTTGCTTGTCTGTAAAGGTTTTAATTTCTCTGTCGAATCTGAATGATATCCTTGCTGGGTAGAGTAATCTTGCTTGTAGATTTTTACCTTTCATAACTTTAAATATGTCCTGCCACTCCCTTCTGGCTTGCAGAGTTTCTGCTGAAAGTTCAGCTGTTGACCTTATGGGAATTCCCTTGTATGTCATTTGTTGTTTCTCCCTTGCTGTTTTTTTTGTGTGTGTGTGTGTGGTACGCGAGCCTCTCACTGTTGTGGCCTCTCCCGTTGCGGAGCAGAGGCTCTGGACGCGCAGGCTCAGCAGCCACAGCTCACGGGCCCAGCCGCTCCGCGGCATGTGGGATCTTCCCAGACCGGGGCACGAACCCATGTCCCCTGCCTTGGCAGGCAGGCTCTCAACCACTGTGCCACCAGGGAAGCCCCTCCTTGCTGTTTTTAATATTTTTTCTTTTTGATAGTTTGATTAATATGTGTCTTGGCGTGTTTCTCCACGGGTTTATCCTGTATGGGACTCTCTGCGCTTCCTGGACTTGATTGACTATTTCCTTTCTCATGTTAGGGAAGTTTTCAACTATAATCTCTTCAAATATTTTCTCAGTCCCTTTCTTTTTCTCTTCTACTGGGACCCCTATAATTCGAATGTTTGTGCATTTAATGTTGTCCTGAGGTCTCTGAGACTGTCCTCAATTCTTTTCATTCTTTATTCTGCTCTGCAGTAGTTATTTCCACTATTTTATCTCCTAGGTCCCTTATCCATTCTTCTACCTCAGTTATTATGCTAGTGATTCCTTCTAGAGGATTTTTCATTTCATTTATTGTGCTGTTCATCATTGTTTATTTGCTCTTTAATTCTTCTAGGTCTAGTTAAACGTTTTTTGTGTTTTCTCCATTCTATGTCCAAGAGTTTGGATCACCTTTACTACCATTACTCTGAATTCTTTTTCAGGTATACTGCCTATTTCCTCCTCATTTGTTTGGTTTGGTGGGTTTTTACCTTGCTCCTTTATCTACTGCGTGTTTCTCTGTCTTCTCATTTTGTTTAACCTGCTGTGTTTGGGGTCTATTTTTCACAGGCTGCAGGTTCATAGTTCCCATTGTTTTTGGTGTCTGCCCCCAGTGGGTGAGGTTGGTTCAGTGCCTTGTGTAGCTTCCTGGTGTAGGGGACTGGTGCCTGTTTCCTGGTGGGTGGGGCTGGATCTTGTCTTCCTAGGTGGCTGGGCCGCATCCAGAGGTGCATTTTGGGCTGTTTGTGAACTTAGTATGATTTTACGCAGCCTGTCTGCTAATGAGTGGGGTTGTGTTCCTGTCTTGCTAGTTGTTTGGCATGGGGCGTCCAGCAGAGAGCTTGCTGGCCTTTGGGTGGAGCTGGGTCTTAGCATTGAGACGGAGATCTGTGGGAGAGCTGTTGCTGATTGATATTATGTGGGGCTGGGAGGTTTCTGGTGGTCCAATGTCCTGAACTCACCTCTCCCACCTCAGAGGCTCAGACCTGACACCAGGCTGGAGCACCAAGCCCCTGTCAGCCACGTGGCTTAGAAGAAAAGGGAGAAAAAAAGAAGGAAAAAAAATAAAAATAAATAATTTTTTTAAAATTATTAAAGTAAAAAATAAGAAGAAGAATAAAAAAAGAAGAGAGCAACCAAACCAATAAACAAATCCACAAATGATAACAAGCACTAAAAATTAAACTAATATAAACATAGAAAATCAAAACCAAATCAGTCGCAGACAGCAAACCCCAAGTCTACAATTCCTCCCAAAGTCCACCGCCTCAGTTTTGGGATGATTCGTTGTCTTTCAGGTATTCCACAGTTGCAGGGTACATCAAGTTGATTGTGGGTATTTAATCTGCTGCTCCTGAGGCTGCTGGGAGAAATTTCCCTTTCTCTTCTTTGTTTGCACAGCTCCTGGGATTCAGTTTTGTTTTGGCCCCTCCTCTCTGTATGGGTCGCCTGAGAGCATCTGTTCTTCACCCAGACAGGATGGGGTTAAAGCAGCAGCTGATTAGGGGGCTCTTGCTCATTCAGGTCAGGGGGAGGGAGGGGTACGGAATGCAGGGTGAGCCTGCGGCAGCAGAGGCCAGCGTGACTTTACAATAGCCTGAGGCGCACCATGTGTTCTCCCGAGGAAGTTGTCCCTGGATCACGGGACCCTGGCAGTGGCGTGCTGCACAGGTTCCCAGGGGGTATGGATAGTGACGTGTGCCCGCACACAGGATTCTTGGTGGCTGCAGCAGCAGCATTAGCGTCTCATGCCCGTCTCTGGGGTCCAAGCTGATAGCCACGGCTCATACCCATCTCTGGAGGTCGTTTAGGTGGCATTCTGCCTTCTTTGGGCAGACAGGGAAGGATTCCCCTATCCTCTTGAACCCTGAAACGTTGGTCCCTTGCCTCTTAGGCAGGTCCAGACTTTTTCCCGGACTCCCTCCCGGCTAGCTGTCGTGCACTAGCCCCCTTTAGGCTGTGTTCACGCAGCCAACCCCAGTCCTCTCCGTGGGATCCGACCTCTGAAGCCCGAACCTCAGCTCCCAGCCCCTGCCCGCCCCGGCGGGTGAGTAGACAAGCCTCTTAGGCTGGTGAGTGCTGGTCAGCACCGATCCTCTGTGCGGGAATCTCCCCGCTTTGCCTTCTGCACCCCTGTTGCTGCGCTCTCCTCCGTGGCTCTGAAGCTTCCCCCCAGCCCACTCACCGTCTCTGCCAGTGCAGTTTGTTCCTAGTGTGTGGAAACTTTTCCTCCTTCACAGCTCCCTCCCAGAGGTGCAGGTCCCATCCCAATTCTTTTTTCTCATTTTTTCTTTTTTTTTTGTCCTACCCAGGTTCGTGGGGATTTTCTTGCCTTTTGGGAAGTCTTAGGTCTTCTGCCAGTGTTCAGTAGGTGTTCTGTAGGGGTTGTTCCACACATAGATGTATTTTTGATGTATTTGTGGGGAGGAAGGTGATCTCCATGTCTTAACTCCTCCACCGTCTTGAAGTCCCTCGAAAAGTAGATTCTTAAAGGCTGAATCATTGAGGCAAAAAGTAGACAAATTTTAAAATTACATACATATTCCCAGACTATGCTTCAAAACTCGTATCTACTCACACCAAATATTTGAGTGCCCTTTTACCACATCCTTGACAGCATTGTATTCTATCAGTGTTTTGATTTAGTCAGGTAGCTGTGTAAAAAGTATGACATTGTTTTAGTTATATTAAATTAACCAAGATGAGGATCTTTTTATGTTTGCGGAGGTATTAATTTGCATCTTCATTACTTTTATTCATTTTCTTACTTATTACATCTTCCTAAATTGTTTTAGAAATTAGTTACTAAGTTCTGTTTCTCAGATTTTACTAAACTTTATATGTAAGAGCTGCTCTTTATTAATATGCTATTTACATCTTTACTTTGGTGTAGTTTATTAAGATTAAATATATTCTTCTGTTTGAATATAGTATTTTAAACTTTATATTTTAAACAGTTGTACTTAGAATGATTAAAAGTACATTAAACTAACCACAATTCATTTTTTTTTGGATTTTACGTTAAGCAAGGACTACATGGAGAAAAAGACTTCATTTATCTGAATGCACATATAACTACGGAAAACTCACCACATGCACATGCACTTTAAAAACATGTAAAATATATCAGCCGTGTACAGTCTGCTCTTAATCATGGCAGTATGTTAAAGGAAATTTTAAAACTACTTAGCAGACATAATTGAAGTATTTACAAAGAATCAAAGAATTGAGATTATGCTTGCCAGAAGTAGTATGTTTTGCACGGTACTTCATATGCTATATTTTTAAGGCACAGCCAATTTTTAGCATATTTGTGAGAGGCATGTATAAACAAGTTTACGATGTTATTTCCCTTCAAAATGTTGTTTCGTAACTTCATACTGATTAACAATATAACAATGATTACAGTGGTAGTATAGGGCTAGATTTACAGGCAGTAATCAGATTTCAGTGAATGTGTTTTAAAAGACGGAAGATTGAGACACTGAAAGAGAAATAGAAAATGATAAATTATAGCTAGAGAGAGATGCACCAGGAGCAAATCCCAGATTACTAGGGGAATCAAGATAAATACATTTATACTAGGGAAATTTTCCTTTGTTCATTTTCTCACCTTTTTTTTTAACTTTTAATTTTTTTTAATTTAATTTTACTTTTGGCTGCGTTGGGTCTTCATTGCTGCAGGTGGGCTTTCCTCTAGTTGCAGTGAGTGGGGGCTACTCTTTGTTGTGGTATGCGGGCTTCTCATTGCAATGGCTTCTGTTGTTGCGGAGCATGGGCTCTAGGCACACGGGCTTCAGTAGTTGCGGCACGTGGGCTCAACTTAGTTGCTCTGCGGCATGTGGGATCTTCCAGGACCAGGGCTTGAACCCGTGTCCCCTGCATTGGCAGGCGGATTCTTAACCACTGCACCACCAGGGAAGTCCCTAACTTTTAATTTTATATTGGAGTATTTTCTCACCTTTCTTTCAGTCCAATCTCTCTTAATTCCTCTAGGAAAATGAAATTAATGGTAGAATTGCATATGTCTATGCCCATATATCAATAGAAATCTATATAATTCTTTTATTATTTTTTTCCCTATGAGTAAAATAAATCAACTAGAAACTTTCTTCACCTCTCCATATCATCTTGGGTCATGAAAAGACATCTCTAAGAGAGTTTCAGAGGAGAAAAGTTCTTGCTGTCAGAGAATTATAACCAGCACCATTGTCCATTGTCTCCTAGGTATGTAGTTGGTATGCATCAGGTTAAACATTATATACATTAAAATCACTCAATATTTATGAATTGGTGAATGAATATCCAACATTTATTGTGTATTTGTGATATGCTAAAGAATACAGTGGTGAGTCAAACCAGAAAGTTTCATTCATGGAACTCAAATATATTTTAACAAAAATATTTTTTAATTAGTTTTATAATACTATATAAAGAATATAGTGGTATATTATAAATCATGGTCTTTGGGGTCTCAGATATATAGATTGTTGTCCCAGCATTGCCACTTACTAGCTATATGACCTTGGGCAATTTATTTGACCCCTCTAAGTGTTTTTAATTATTTTGTCAGAGATTATTTCCTCCTGTCATTCTAGAAGGTGTAATGGGAAGAACACTGAACTAGAAGTAGGATCTTGGCTTGTTGGTTTCCACTCCTGCCTCCTTACTCCTACTCACTGTGGGCCTCAGTTTCCTTATCTGTGAAAGAAGGAAATTGGATCAAGCAATTTCTTAAGCTTCTTCCATATTTTAGGATGCAAGGAATCTTTGTCCTCGCACTTAATTTCACATTCATGAAGTAAAATTAGGTTTCCTAGTGTTTCTCCATTCCTTTGTTTTTCAGGTTCTCTTGCAAGACTGTAGTTTTGAATCAAGGAACAAAGTACGTTGAAAGTTTTAAAGTTTCAAAATCATTTATTTACCAGAAAAGACCTTTGCCATTGGATTTCAAACAATGATAGGAGTGGTTTTAAGAAACACAGTCTGCACTACAACTTATTTCCCAAGGGCTCCAAAAGACAGACCTCTCCTTCTAAAACTTACATTGTTGGGAAGGGTGGAGCTGAACTCTCGTCTGTAGAAAACATCTGTCAGAATATATGACTCATTGCCAGAAGCCCTCTTTTGGAATCTTTTCTTAATAACAACAATGTATAACAAAAAGACGCTTTGTATTTCAGTAATGCCTTTATTTAGACCACCTTTCCAATCCATTTATAAACATGTCTAAGAAACAGGCTATGTCTAGACTACCAAACAAAACAAGGCACCAAAATTGAACAGGAAGAGTGTTATAGCATTGCTGAACTGCTGTATTCAGTAGTTTGATTCACAGTAGTTTATTCCATTTATAACTTTCATAAAGACTCTAGGAAAAAATACAAATTTTATGGCAGCAGAGTTCATTTAAATCCTTCTTTATAGGTTTGGACGTATTTAAAACATCTTTGTTAATTGTGATTGGTGCTGGTAGCCTAAAGAAATGTAGGCTATGCCAGGCTTACCCACATAAAAAGATAAACATCAAAATAAGAGTGTCTTAAAATATTTTACCCATTTTTAAATTGTGTAATTTTCTAATTATTGATTTAGAGGAATTCTTTATATATTCGAGACATAAGTTCTTTCTCAGATACATGTCTTAGGCATATTTTATCCCAGTCCTTTTCTTGCCTTTTTGTTTTAATAACAGTGTCTTTGAAAGGCAAACGTTTAGTATTTCCACATAAATTTGAGAAACAAATTGTTGATTTCTAAAATAAAGCCTACAGGGATTTTGATTGGGACTGAATTGAATCTAAAGAGAAATTCCCTGGCTGTCCAGTGTTTAGGACTCGGCACCTTCACTGTGGTGGCCCAGATTCAACCCTTGGTTGGGGAACTAAGATCCTGCAAGCTGCGTGGCACAACCAAAAAGAAAAAAAAAAGGAAGATAAATTTGCAAAGAATTGATGTCTTAACAATATTGGGTCATCCAAATTATGGATTCAAGATATTTCTGCATCTACTTAGGTCTTTATTTTATCCCAGGTATGTTTTGTAATTTTTAGTGTATAGGTCTTGCCCCTGTTCTGTCAAATTTATACCTGAATATTTCATATATTTGATATTATTATGTGGCATTATTTTCATAATTTCAGTTTCCAGTTATTCACTGATAATATAATAGAACTGTGATTAATTTTGTAAATTGATCTTGTATCATTGTAACCTTGTTAAACTCATTTACTAGTTCTGATAGCTTGTTTTGTAAATTTTGTAGGATTTTGTACATAGACGATTGCCTTTTAGTTCTTCTTCTACCTGAATGCACAGGCTAGAATTTCCAGTACAACGTTGAACAGGAATAATGAAAATTATTACCACCTTGCATTGTTCCTAACTTTAGAGGAAAATATTTAGTCTTTCACCATTAAGTATAAGCTGTTAGTTTTTTGTAGATGCCATTTAACAGATTGCAAAGATTTTTATTATTATTGATATTTGAAAGCATTCACCAGACTTCACAGAGCACATACATATGAGGGTACTGTTTAGAGGCAAAGGATAAGGTACAGAATGAGAAAGAGAATGCAGGCAAGCAGCAAGGGGCTGAGAGACATTCCACAGGGGAGTTCCTGGTTCATACACATGTACCACACGTGTACCATGCTGTGTCTCCAGCTTGAACTGGCTGATCTGTGCAAGGAATGTTGGCTTCAGGAGAGTTCCCTGAGAAGCTTTCACTGACCATTTAATCTGTCAAGCGAGGTTGTCAAAGTGGTTACACTAGTTGCAAGCATCAGTAAAGAAACTGACCAAGAAGGCCATCAGAAGAGTTTCAGACCTTAAACAGCACATCATAAAACCTGCTGCCTTTATCTGGTCCTAAAGTTACAAACCAGGTACCCAGGCATGCGGAAAGGTAAAGAGCTTTTCCAGTCCAGTAGTAAACCAACTCATGATCTCCTTTTAGTTTGAAGTTCACTTCTATTCTTACTGCTGAAAGTTTTTATCAGGAATGGGTAGTGTATTTCATCAAACACTTTTTCTGCAGCTATTCAGATGATCACACGGTTTTACCTTTTTAAGCTGTTAATACGGAGAATTACATTGGTTAATTTTCAAGTGAGACTAAGCAGGCACCCCTGGGATAAACCCCATTAGTTATGACGCATTTTTTTTACATATTGGTGGATTGAGTTGCTAAAACTTTTTAGGAATGTTTACATCTGTGATTATAAAGGATACTCATATCTAGCTTTCTTTTGTTGTAATATTTTTGTGGTTTTGGATCAGGATCATAATGGCCACACAGAGTTGGGAAATGTTCCTTCTTCTTCAGTTTTCTTGAAGATTTTTTGTGGAATTTAAATGTTCCATAGAATTTTCCAGTGAAACTGTCTGATCGTGGATTTTTCATTACAGGAAGACTTTAACTAATAGTTGGATAGATTTAGGGCTATTCAAATGACCTGTTTCTTCTTGAGTGAGCTTTGTTGGTTAGGGTCTTTCAAGGAAGTTTTTCATTTCTTCAAATTGTCAAATTTATTGTCGTAAAATTTATTATATTCCCTTATTATTCTTTGAGTGTGTTTAAAATTTGTAATGACATCACCTCTCTTGTTCCAAATTTGGTAATTTGTGCCTTCTCACTTATTTTCTTTATCCATCTGGTTAGAAGTTTATCAGTTTTATTGGTCTTCTCAAACAAGCAGTTTTCATTTTTATTTGTTTCCATTTACTTCTGTTTTTCATAATTACTATTTCATTTCTTATGTTTTCTTTGTGATTAATTTTCTCAGATTTTGCTAGTTTCTGAATATAGATGACTACTGATTTGATAATTTTCTTTTTAACATAGATATTTTGTGCTATAATTTTATCTTTTAGTACGGTTTCAGCTGCATCTCAGAATTTTTGATAGGTTGTGTTTTCATTTTTCTTCAGTTCAGAATGCTTTCTAATTTCTTTTTTCATATATTCTTTGATTAATGGATTATTTAAAATTTTGTTTTATATTCATAGTTTCTAAATATTTTGGGACTTTCCTAATATTTTACTGTTATTGGTTACTAATTTAATTCCATTATGGTCAGAGACCACACTTTGTATAATTTGAGACTTTCTAAATTGAGACTTCTTTTATGGCCCTGAATAAAGCCTTTCTTGGTAAATGTTCTGTATGAACTTGAAACGAATGTATAATCTGTTGTTGAATGGAGTGTTTCATAAATATCAATTAGTTCATGTTGGTTGGGAATTTTGGTCATGGTTTTTATATCCTTAAGGATATTCTGTCTAATTGATCTATCAGTCACTGAGAGAAGGATGCAGTCTGGTCCTACATATATGGTTTTGTTTATGTTTTTCTTATAGTATCATCAGTTTGTTCTTTATGTGTTTTGAAGCTCTGTTATTTAGTGTACACACATTTAGGACTGTTACATTTATCTTATATTTATATTGATCCCTTTATCATTATGAAATGACCCTTTTTAGCCCCTTTAATATTCTTAGTTCTAAAATCTCTTATGTCTTAAATTACGACAGCCATTTTAGTGTTGTTTTCACTAATGTTACTGTGGTATTTTCTCCTATTCCGTTAATTTTCATCCATTACTGTCTGTATACTGAAAGTGGGTTTCTTTGATGCAGTTGTATTTGGATCTTACTGTTTTATACAATCTAGCAATCTCTGTCTTTTACTTGGAGTGTTTAGATCATTTATGTTGAATGTGATTATTGATATTATTGATTAAACTACCTCCTTATTATTTGTTTCTTAATTGTCTCATTTCTTATCTTTTTCCTCTTTTCCTTTTTTGTCTTCTTTCAGGTTGAATGTTTTTATAATTCCATTTTATATTATTTTTGGGTTATTAGCTGTAACTGCAACTGATGGCAAATAAGCACATGAAAAAATGCTCAACACCATGAGTCATTAAGGAAATTCAAATTAGCACTATAATGAGATACCAATATACCCATAGAATGTATAAAATCAGAAATTCAGCTAATAATAAGTACTGGTGAGGAAGTAGAATAACTAGAACTCTTATACACTGCAAGTGGGAATGTAAAAATTATGCAACCACTTGATAAAACTATTTGGAAGTTTCTTAGAAAGTTAAACATATATTATGATCCAGCTGTTTAACAACTAGGCATTTATCCAAGAGAAACCAAGGCAGATATCCATATAAAGATTGAACACAAATGTTCACAGCAGTTTTACTCATAGCAGTAACTTGAAAACAACCTGAATGTCCATCAAAAGACGAATGAATAAATGAATATCTATGCAATAGATTCTGCTCTGCCACATGAATTGCTGAATATCAAAATAATTATGTTGAGTGTAAGATGCCAGATCAAAAAGGGTTCATAGTGAATGATTTCTGTGATGGTTAATTTTATGTGTCAAATTGACTGGGCCATAGAATGCCCAGGTAGCTGATGGAACATTAATTCTGGGTGTGTTTGTGAGGGCGTTTCTGGAAGAGAATGACACTTAAATTGGTGGAATGAGTAAAGAAGGTGGCTCTCCCCAACGTGGGTGGTATCACCTAATCCACTGAGGTCTTGAATAGAACAAAAAGGTGGAGGAAAGTTGAATTCACTCTCTACCTGACTGTTGCAGCTGGTCCATCGATCTCCTCCCCTCAGTGCTCCTGGTGCTCTGGTCATCAGACCCTGGACGAACATGCGTGTGCTCACCCTCTCTCCGTATTTTACATAAGTGAATTATATATGTTTTTTTTTTTTCTGGGCCTCTCACTGTTGTGGCCTCTCCCGTTGCGGAGCACAGGCTCCGGATGCGCAGGCTCAGCGACCATGGCTCACGGGCCTAGCCATTCTGCGGCATGTGGGATCTTCCCGGACCGGGGCACGAACCCACGTCCCCTGCATCGGCAGGCAGACTCTCAACTACTGTGCCACCAGGGAAGCCCGAATTATATATGTTTTATGTGTATGTATATATATAAAATCTACATAATCTATAGTGAGAGAAAATAGATTAGTGATTGCCTGGAGCTGGGGAATGGTGCAGAGTGGTGAGTGGGAAGAATTACAAAGGCTGATGGGAAAACATTTAGAATTGATGGATAAATTTAACATATTGATGGTGATGGATAGATTGATAGATATTAAACACTAAATATTGTGGGACAACTGTATGTCATTAAAATAAGAAAAATCAACACAAAATATTTTATACTAAATTCACAGTAGAAGGTGGAGGAAATCTGAATTATAAGAGTTCCAAAATTTTGATGATCATTGAGAACTGGGGCAGTTACAGGTGGTGTTTTTAAGTTTATGGTTATATTCATGAAGGGAGTTTATGGTTAAAATGGACCCTGATTTTGGATGGTGCTAAACAGTAGCAATTTCCTGTAACTTTACACATAAAGAATGTCACCATATGGTGCAAGCAGAAAAGAATTATATTCTATTTCCCCTTTGCCTGTTCAAAGTTTTCTATGGGGCTAGTTATTTCCTGTCTTTGGTGACATCTAAGGCAGCCCTCATGTCTTTGTCTGGTCTTATTTTAGTAATTAAAATGTCTAGATTCATGTAATTGTCAAAACCCATTTCACTTATAATCAATGATATCTTCTCTCCATTCTCCCTTGTTGCACCTGTTCAGGTGTGGAGCCTGTAATAAAAAAGAAATATGCCTTCATTTTCTCTATTTTGCCAACCATTGCTTCTTTCTCTCCATCCCTGCCTCCCACAACTTGCCAGCTTGCTAACCCACATTTCTACCCTCTCCAGTGAAGTTGGAAGAAAAGAGAGGTAGGGGAAGGAATTGTTGTACTGATCTAGTACTGTCATGATCTTGCTTTAGTAGATATTGAAATTTAACTCTTTATCTCATGGAGTGTTCTCCTGCACTTCTGGTTACTCAGGTGATGTACCTGTTTATTTGTCCCTTGCCCCCCAACTCCACATTCCTTCCTCAGCCTTGGATTTCAGAAGGCGTACCCATTTGGTTGGGTAATATCAAACCTGCAGATGGTCCTTTTTAATTCCATTCCTGACCACCAGCTCTTTCTCTTTTGGCACAACTCTAGATTATAGAACACACTCACAAGTTATTGCAGGGATGTGTGTGATGGCTACCTCACTTCTTTCTCTCTCTCTCTCCCTCTCTCTCAGATTTCTCAGGCGCCTGCATGCTCTTCCTTCACTCCAGAGCACATATATCAAGGTCTCCAAATGCTTAGATTAAACCCCCTCTTAGTGAATTCACTTAAGAATAGAATACCATCCTTACTTTTCTGACACTTTGAGTTGAGTGGAGGCAAGGAAAAAAATGCCATAGCAGTTTAACAACTTTATCCAGAAAAGAAGTTATTTCTCTTAGCTGCTTAATCCTTGAAATATTTGTGCTGTGGTGAGTATTTAACTAGGGCTTGAAAAACAGCTTTCATTTTTGTTTCCTTGCTCTTTCCTTTGCTAGTCTGATATAGGCAGTATTTCACCTCAGTGTGGAATGTGGAAGCACTTGCTCATTATTGTTTTCTTCTTGGAATTTGAAATCTGAGCCAGAACTGAAACAGAAGGGTTTCCATTTTGACATTCTGTTAGAAGACTGTGTACTGCCAAGGATAGGTTGTAATTGAATTTCACTATCAAAGTCTGTGGTTCTGAGAACATAGGACTGCAAGAGGCATCATTTATAAGCGTCTTGAAAGAATGTGTGATTAGAGTTAGGATATTTAATTTATTGTTCGTTTGCATTTATTTCAGATTCTCTGTGAAGATGGTATTAGGATTTGGATTGGATAACAAAACAAGATTATGTATAACCTTAAAAATGTCAAAATATTGGAAAACAATCTTATTAATATAGTAATTTTCTATGGAAGCTCTCAGAGTAAAAACCATATTTTGAAAAAAGATGTTTCTTATAATATCACAGATTTATCGGTATTGACATTAAAATCATAACTTTTTCTTGCAACTAATATATAATTGATTCTTTTGGGCATGGGATAATATGATTAAATATCTGATAATTTTATTAATTCTTGAATTTATCAGTCAAAGCTTCAGGTTGAAAAATTCATAACAAGTTAAAATGATAAAGTTTATGCACCCCAGTGTTCATAGCAGCACTATTTGCAATAGCCAAGATATGGAAACAACCCAAGTGCCCATCAACAGGCATTTGGCTTAAGAAGATGTGGTGTGTATATATATTTATATACATATGTGTATGTGTATAAAATGGAATATTACTCAGCCATATAAAAGAATAAAATATTGCCATTTGCAACAACATAAATAGACCTAGAGAATATTATGCTAAGTGAAGTAAGTCAGACAGAGAAAGACAAATATTATATGATATGACTTATACGTGGAATCTAAAAAAATAATACAAATGAATCTATATACAAAACAGAAACAGACTCACAGACATAGAAAACAAACTTCTGGCTACCAAAGGGGAAAGGGATGGGGGCAGGGATAAATTAGCAGTATGCAATTAACAGATACTAACTACTATACATAAAATAGATAAGCAACAAGGATTTACTGCATAGCACAGGGAAATATAGTCAATATATTGTAATAACCTATAATAGAAAATAATCTGAAAAAAATATATATATAACTGAATCACCATGCTCTACACCTGAAACTAACACAATAGTGTAAATCAACTATACTTCAATTTTAAAAAGTTATTGAGCCTAAAAAAGAAAAAAAGATAGTAAAGTCTTTAAAGCTGTTTCATAAAACGGGGAGAAATTATGTATAGATTTGCTAGGAGGTGTGTCAAAGACAAAAATCCAGACAAGTAAGGAAAATGATTTTATTCAGGCTGTTCCAATAGAGAGAGCACCTCAGATCTGAACATCAAAGTTTCTCAGTAGAGTGGTTTTGCTTTGAATGTATATATAGGTGGGAATACACAGTTTCTAGGTAGGGTGATTATATAGTAAAGATTGTTTTTATAATTAGTGAGAGTCTCAGTCAGCTGAATATGACGTTTATCTCTGCATCTCGCTACATATTCTCAACTTTCTGTCCAACATGTAAAGAGCTTAGAAGTAATCAATCCCATTCTCACAAAAAGAAAAAGAAAAAAAAAGCTAAACATAGAGTTAACATCTCTTTTTAGAATCATTAGAGAATTGAAGTCACAGGGCAAAGGAGTGCCCTGAAAACTGAAGAGACAGGGGAATATAGAGAATCACAATTTACCAAGAACAGAAGGAGCCACAGATGACAGCAACTGGTAGGAACATTTAAATGTACAACATTTTGCCTATAGTTAACAGTAATATATTGTACATTTAATTTTTAAGAGGGTAAATCTCATATTAAGTGTTCTTTTTACAATAGAACATTTTTTAAAAGTATGATTGACCTTGGACTAGCTTGAAAGATGAAACTTCCTGGGCTTAGCCTTAAGGGGGTTGTCATATATTCTGAGTTTTACCTCTAGGAGCCCACCAGGATCTCAAGGTGAAAGTCAGAGGAAAACCCTGTTATGCTTCTGGCAGGGAGAGGGAAAAAGTAACTATTTGGAAATAAGCCCATAGTATTCTGTCCTTCTTAACAAAGGCTTAGCCTCAAAGGAAACTATTATACTAGCAATATTATCTTTCAAAAGCAAAGGAGAAATAAAGACTTTCTCAGACAAATAAAACTTGAGGGAATATGTTGTCAGTAGATCTACTTTGCAAGAAATGTTAAAAATTTTTCAGAAATAATAAAAATGATGTAGGTCAGAAACTCAGATCTACACAGAGAAAGGAATAGCATTAGAGAAGGAAATAAATGAAGGTAAAATAAAATATTTTTATTATTCTTAATTGATCTAACAGAAACCAGTTGTCTAAAATAATTATAACAGTAATGTGTTTGTTGATTATAGGTTATGGATAATGAATGACAGCAATGTTACTAGGGATGGTAGGGATGAAACGGGAATGCTGTGTTATAAGGAACTTGGACTGCCTGTGAAGCAGCATAGTGTTACAGGAAAATGGACTTAGATTACTTATAAATGTATATTAAAAACAGTAGGGCAACCTTTAAATGTTTTTTTAAAAATTACAATTGATATGCTGAGAGGTGAGAAAATAGAATCATATAAAATGCTCGAATCAGAGAAGGCAAAAAAAAAGAGTAGAAGACAAAAAACAAACAAAACAGAACAAGTGCAGTGCAAGAGAACAGTTACAACTCTAGTAGAATTTAAGGCTTAAATAGGTTAAATCACTTCCTCTAAGATCAGGAACAAGACAAGGATGCCCACTCTCACTGCTTTTATTCAACATGGTGTTGGAAATCCTACTTACAGCAATTCAGACAAGAAAAAAATAAATTAAAAAAAAGGAATCCAAATAGAAAGGGAAGAAGTAAAATAGTCACTGTTTCCAGATTACATGATGCTATGTATAGAAAATCCTCAAGACACCTTTAAAAAACTACTAGAGCTCATCAGTGAATTCAGGAAAGTGGCAGGATACAAAATTAATATACAGAAATCTGTTGCATTTCTGTACACTAACAATGAGCTGTCAGAAAGAGAAATTAAGAAAACAATCCCATTTACAATCACATCAAAAAGAGTAAAATACCTAGGACTAAATCTAAGGAGGTGAAAGACATGTACTCAGAAAATTCTAGGACACTGGTGAAAGAAATTGAAGATGACACAGACAGATGGAAAGGTATACCGTGTTCATGGATTGGAAGAATTAATATTGTTAGAATGACCATACTACCTAAGGCAGTCTACAGAATCAGTGTAATCCCTATTAAAATACTAAGGGCATTTTTCACAGAACTAGAACAAATAATTCTAAAATTTCTATGAAATAACAAAAGACCCAGAAAAGCCAAAACAATGTTGAGAAAAAACAACAAAGCTGGAAGTATCACCCTCCCTGATTTCAAACTATACTACAAAGCTACAGTCATCTAAACAGTATGGTACTGGCACACAAACAACACATAGATCAATGGGACAAAATAGAGAGCCCAGAAATAAACCCATGCACTTATGGTCAATTAATCTGTGACAAAGGAAGCAAGAATATACAATAGAGACAAGATAGTCTCTTTAATAAGTGGTGCTGGGAAGACTAGACAGCTACGTGTAAAAGATTGAAACTAGAACATTTTCTCATATCACATACAAAAGTAAACTCAAAATGGATTCTAGATTTAAATAAAACCTGAAGCAACTTCTAGAAGAAAACATAAGCAGTATGCTTTTTGATATTGCTCTTTGTAATATTTGGCTCCTCAGGCAAGGGGGAAAAAAAGCAAAAATAAACAAATGGGAATACATTAAACTAAAAAGCTTTTGCACAGAGAAGGAAACTACTAACAAAACGTAAAGGCCACCTATTGAATGGGAGAAGTTGTTTACAAATGGTATATCCAATAAGGGTTTAATATCCAAGATATACAAAGGACTCATACAACTCAACATCAGAAAAACAGACAAACAAAAAACCTGATTAAAAAATGGGCAGAGGATCTGAATAAACATTTTTTCAAGGAAGACATAACAGGTGACCAACAGGAGCATGAAAGGATGCTCGGGGGCTTCCCTGGTGGCGCAGTGGTTGAGAGTCCGCCTGCCGATGCAGGGGACATGGGTTCGTGCCCCGGTCCGGGAAGATCCCACATGCCGCGGAGCGGCTGGGCCCGTGAGCCACGGCCGCTGAGCCTGCGTGTCCGGAGCCTGTGCTCCACAACGGGAGAGGCCACAACAGTGAGAGGCCCACATACCGCCAAAAAAAAAAAAAAGGATGCTCAACATCACTAATCATCAGGGAAATGCAAATGAAAATCACAATGAGGTATCACCTTACACCTGTCAGAATGGCTATTATCCAAAAGAGAACAAAGTCTTGGCAAGGATGTGGAGAAAAGGGAACCCTCATACACTGTTGGTGGGAATGTAAATTGTTGCAGTCGTCATGGAAAACAATATTGAGATACCTCAGAAAATTAGAAAGAGAACTACTATATGTTCCAGCAATTCCACTTTGGGGTATTTATCTGAAGAAATCAAAAACACTAATTGAAATGATATATGCACACCTTTGTTCATTATAGCATTATTTATAATAGTCAAGATATGGAAGCACCTGAAGTCCCCATTAACAGATGAATGGATAAAGAAGATGTGGTATATATATATACACACACACACACACACACACACACACAATGGAATACTATTCAGCCACAAAAAAGAATGAAGTCTTGCCATTTGTGACAACATGGATGGACCTAGAGGGTATTATGCTAAGTGAAATAAGTCAGACAGTTAAAGACAAGTATTGTATGGTTTCACTTATATGTTGAAGCTAAAATATTAAAACAAATGAACAAACATAAAACAGAGTTATATATACAGAGAACAAATAGGTGATTGCTGGGGGGCTGTGGGGAAAGGGAAAAAATAGTTGAGGGAGAGTAAAAGGTACAAACTTCCAGTTGCAAAACAAATGAGTCACAGGTATGAAATATACAGTGTAGGAAATATAGTCAATAACTATAAAAGATATTACTACAAAGTAATATCTTTGTATTGTCATATATTGTAAGTAGACTTATCTGTGCTGATCAATTTGAAGTGTATAGAAATATTGAGTCATGTTGTGTAACAGCAACTAACATAATGTTGTAGGTCAATTATACTTCAAAAACAAACTCACAGAAAAAGATCAGATTTTTGATTACCAGAGCCAAGGGCTTGGAGGAAGGGAGAATTGGATGAAGGTAGTCAAAAGGTATAAACTTCCAGTTATAAGATAAATAAATACTAGGGATTTAATGTACAACATGATAAATATAATTAATAATTAACACTGCTCTATGTTATATATGAAAGCTGTTAAGAGGGTAAATCCTAAGAGTTCTCAGCACAAGAAAAAAATATTTTAAAATTTTTAATTATTTTTTCTATTTCTTTAATTTTGTATCTATATGATTTGATGGATATTCACTAAACTTTTTGTGATAATCACTTCATGATGTATACAAATCAAATCATTATGCTGTATACCTTAAACTTATACAGTGTCAACTATATCTCAATAAAACTGGAAGGAAAAATTTTAAAAAGACTTAAATAGGTTAAAAAATAAAGGGATGTTGAAAGATATATCATGCTAACACTCATCAAAAGAAATCTAGAATAATATTCCAGACAAAGCATACTTCAGGGTCAGGACAATTATCAGGAATAAAGAGGATATTGCAAAAGCATAAAGGAATCAATTCTCTAAGAAGGCATAACAATCATTAATGTCTATGCATTTAATAACAGAGTGTCAAAATATTTAAGAGAGAAATTCATAGAACTTCAAGGAGAAATAGACATCCATCCACTATTATAGTTGGATATTTCAACACCCCTCTATCAATAATTGGCAGACCCAGTAGGCAGAAAATTAAGTATATAATTGAACTGAACACCACCATCAATCAATTGGCTCTAATTGACGTTTATAAATTATTTTATTTAATAATATCAGAATGCACATTCTTCTCAAGCTCACATGGAACATTCATCAATATAGACCATATTCTGGGCGATGTAACACACTCTAACGAATTTAAAAGAATAGAAATTATATAAAGTATGCTTTCAGTTCACAATGTAATTAAATTAAAAATAAATAGAATGATAGCTGGAAATTCCCAAAATATTTGTAGATTAGATAGCACACTTCTAAGTAACACCAGTGCAATAAGAAATCTCAAGATGAATAAAGATATATTTTAAACGAAATGAAAATGAAAATACAACATATTGAAGTTTGTAGAATACAGAGAAAGCAGTGCTTAGAAGAATATCTATAGTATTGAATGCATATATTAAAAAAGAAGAAAGGTCTAAACTAAGAAACCTAAGCTTCTATATTAGGAAACTAGAAAAGAAGGGCAAATTAAATCCAAAGTAAGCAGAAAATAAATAAAAATTAGAGCAGAAATCAAATAAAAACAGGAGATCAATAGATAAAATCAGTGAACCCAAAAGCTGGTCTTGTAGAAGATTAGTAAAATGTATACAACTCTAGCTGGGCTAACCAAGAAAAAAAAAGAGAAAAGCTACAAATTACTAGTATCAGAAATAAATGGGGGGGGTGTTCATTACTACTGATCCCATGGATATTAAAAAGGTAATAAAGGAATGTTATAAATAACTCTTTGCCCACAAAATTGATAACTTAGGTGAAATGGAACAATTCTTTAAGTAATGCTGCTGTTCAGGGTACCACACTTTGAAAAACATTGCTTTAAATGAACTTAGACTGCCAAGATCTTTAAATGTTTCTATCATTTTTTATAATAATATCTTCCTTAACATTGAATTGCCATTTGCCACTTCTACATCTTAAAACAACAAAAGCAAACACCTATAACTATAAAATACCCCGTTTTCATCCTTTTCTGTATCTTGAAAGTCTGTCTGTTGGTAAATCTTTGGACTGGGATAGAAACCACCCCATTCATGGATAAGGAACTCCATCTACACACAAAACCTCAGCACAAGGCTTATCAGCAGTTGCATAACACAAGAGAGAGAATACTTTTTTTTTGGAAGATTTGGGAAAACAAATATCTGAAAATGATTTATTATAAAACAGAGGATGTACTTGGGAAGATCTACTAATGTTCTTGCAGAAGGTAGAGAAAAACATTACCTGAGTCATTTCTTAAAAGACTGATTTGAACATGTTACTGGATATGAATCACAACTGAAAACTCAAGCTATGTTCTCTTGGACCCTCCTATATAAACAACAGGACAAAATGCAATTCATCATACAGTCTCTGTCAGGAATCATCCCTGGGGGCAAGCATGGTGGAGGGAATGGTCACATCAGTGAACTTATATGTGTGTGCAAATGTCAATGTGTGTGTGTAGGCAGGATGGCCTTTTACAGTGTAATCTGGCTCATGAGCCAAGGGAAACAATTTCCTTATCTGTGTTGTTCACAAGTCCTTTGGTAGATTTGCTACCAGATTCTGAAGTCCAGTGAAATAAGTGGGTTTAAAAAAAAACTTATGTCTACTACAACAAAGTTAACTTATATAATACATATTCTAGCAGATCAATGATATTAATCATGTCTAATTTAGTCATATATATTTATGGTAAATATAATAAAACATTTATTCCATAGTCACCACTAGATAAGCTCAATTGTAAAACTCTTGAGAAAGTAATATATAATGTTCTCTGATTGAATACATACCACAGAAGGCATAAGCAGATTCTGCCAAAGTATTTCCCTGTGACACTCTGAGGTGCATGTGATTCTCATAAATACTTTCATGCATTATATTGTGTTCCAAATCAATGACATATGTTTACCATTACCTGTTGAAGAAATTCCAAGTTTACGCTCAATAGTTAAAGTAAGCAAATGCTTAGAAATACAGAAAATTCTTATAAATTGTTACTACCTGTCACCTGTCAATGTTAACATTTTGAAACTAACAGGAATGCATTCACTGGCTGAAGTGAGCACTTGAAAACCATGCCCAGAAAAAGTTTGGGGAAATGAACATAAAAATTTTGTGCAGATGAAAGAAGATAAAAGAGGAGATGGTCTAGCAAAATTTAGAGAGATCTCAGCTGGCCCTTTTCATGCTTTGTGTGCTGCCTGGGTAGGATGGCCAGGAGCCTTCCTGGGTTCTGAGGAGGGAGAGGGGGTCTCTGCCTGGGGTGGTAATCCTAGGGTGTTCTAGGAAGGTCTCTTTGTCTGAACTGGCCAATATGTGTGACACAGTCGATGTGTATGTTGCCAGCATGCCCAGAGTTGGCAGGATGTAAGAGCCATTAATGCATCTAGACTCTAGAGTATCGTATCAGTCAGCCTGGGCTACCAGTTTATCCAGGAGAGCACAGATGCTCAAGCAGGTGGTTGGTAGGGTTATTGGCTATACCTTTTTCCAGCATCTCTTTGTAGGTGTTGGAGTGGTCCTGCCCTTGTAGCTGGGATATTGCTATAGGCAGATTGCTACTGGAGTGAAATGTTCTAACAGCTCATTTTGGAATTCAAACTCCTGTTGCTTCCAGTTTTCCAGTTTTCTTCTAGCTGGGTACATCTGCACTGTCTTGTCACACTCCCCTCTAAGCAAGAAGTCAGGGAATGGATCTCTGGAAAGTAGCTTAAGTCCTAGGTAATATAGACAGTGGGAATCTCTTCTTCCCCAAACTGTCTTCCCATCTTAAACCTGGGGGCGTGTGTGTACTTTATCCCCAGTAGTTGCCCTCTGCCACCTGTAGAGTCTGAGTGAATCAAAGTGTTAGTTGTACTAGTTACTGGTCGAACAACTCTTAACCACTGTGTGCCTTAGTTAACTCATGTAAAGCAAGGATAGTAATAAGATTTGACAGTAAAGATTCTGGAACTGGAATTCCCAACTCCACTATTTTCTAGCTGAGTCACCATGGACAAGTTATTTAACCCTTCTGTGCCTCAGTTTCTTCATCTGGAAAATGGGGATCATAGTAGTACCTACCTCATAGAGTTGATATAAAAATTAAATGAGTTAATATTTGTAAGTAGCTAGAACAGAACCTGTTACATAACAGACACTATGTGTTTGTTCTTATTACTATTTCATCATCATCATCATCATGGCATTTTCCTAATAATGGAAAGTTGAAGAGTTTTTGACATGATGATTGGATGTCTCTGCATTCGTTGGCCAGTGTGTTCATGTAAAAATTACACACAGGTGAAACTTCAGAAAACATAAGTAGATAGAGAAATAGATAAGTAATGTAACATATAGATAATAGTATTTAAGTGGCATTTCAGTGGGCTATTATTTTTCTCTTAACTTTTCTGTGTTCAAAAAATGTATAAATAAATGTATCATTCTTAATAAAAGTACAAGCTTGAAAAAAGCCTATAGTTGGCAAAGAGTGATACAAGCATGCAAAGAAGAAAAGGGAAATACTATTTAACATGTGGTGGTTAGACAACTGGCTAGCTTCTATCAAAATAAATTTCTAATGGAGAACATTTTAAATGTTGAGAAGTCAAATAATAAAAAGAGATAATATAGAGGGAGAATTAAGAAATCTCTGAATAAAGATGAATTTTATAAAATTAAAACTTATCATAACAACATTTTAGATTTGAGCAGGACTTACGGAGTGGTGAAGTGAGAACCTTGGTAAATCTCCTCCACAAAAACAACAAATATCAGCAAAACAGACTCTTTCAGAACTCTGGAAATCAACCAAGGACTTCCAACCATCTGAAGATGGATTATTCAAGAAAAACTACCAGACTTCAGTAAAAATAGTGGGGTCTTTGATGTTTAACTTGGCCTACTCCCATCCCCCTGTCCACAGAAATGCAATTTAAAACCACAGTAAGATGTCATTTCAAACCACCTAGAATGCCTGTAATAAATGAAACTGACAATAGCAAATGTTGATGGGGGATGTGAAGAAACATGCTGGTGGGAATGAAATTTTTACAACCACTTTGGACAATGGTTTGTCAGTGTCTCAAAAAGTTAAACATAAAATTACTAAATATCTACATAAGAGAATTGAGCACATATGTCCCCACAAGGACACGTTCATAGTTACATTATTCATCATGTCCCAAAACTGAAAAACTGCCAATCAACTGGATAGACAAAATAGGTGGATCGACAAAATGTGGCATATCCATACAATGAAATACTATTCAACAATAAAACTATTGACATATGCTATATCATGGAAGAACTTCAAAACATTATGCTAAATGACAGAAGCCAGGCATTTTATGCACATATTGTATAATTCTATTTATATGAAATATCCAGAATATGCAAATTTTTAGAGAAATAAAGTAAATTAATGGTTGCCTGAAGCTGGGAATGGTAATTAAGCATAAGTGGATAAGAACAATCTTATTGAGGAATAAAAATGTTCTAAAACTGATCTATGATAATGTTTATACTAGTTAGTAATATTAATAATCTTTAAAATATACACTTGAAATGGATGAATTGTATGATATGTAAGATATAGCTCAGTAAAAATTTTACAAGAATATTTTAAGCTAACTTTTCCTCCCAGCTATCAGGGAATACTTTACTGGGTGTACTCTGGGACCAGTGGCCTGGAACCCCAATTGGACAAAGAGGCAGTTTCAATTGCTAATAATTTGCTGTGCCTTGTACTGAGAGCAAGCATAGAGAGGAGAGTTTATGAAAGTTTCTTGGGAAGCCTTTGAATGAAAAAGCCATAAAAAGAATGGGTTTTCTTTAAAAAGGAAATTTTTTTGTGTGTTTTATTTTTTTGTTTTGTTTTAAATTTTACATTGGAGTATAGTTGATTAACAATGTTGTGTTAGTTTCAGGTGTACACCAAAGTGATTCAGTTATACATGTACATGTATCTGTTCTTTTTCAAATTCTTTTCTCATTTAGGTTATTGCAGAGTGTTGAGCAGAGTTCCCTATGCTATCCAGCAGGTCCTTGTTGGTTATCCATTTTAAATATAACAGTGTGTACATGTCAGTCCCAAACTCCCAAACTATCCCTCACCCTCCGTAGAAAGGAAGTTCTTGATGTGAAGTTAAATTGCTGGATGTGAGAGATTCAAGTATGTACAAGAAGATTTGAAGTCAAATTTAGGAAGCAAAACTCAGACACCTTTTTTTTTTTTAAATGACAAAGAGATAGCTAAGTGGCCTTGGGCAGCTGTGTATAAAAGGGAGCTATATTGACTGCCACACATTTTTCCTCTCCTAGATTTTTACTAAGGAAATAAACATTCATGGATAAATAACCAAGGGAAGAATAAAGTAGAGCTTCATCATTATAAATAAGCATCTTTTATCATTGAAGCTGAACTTTGAGAAAATCCAAATTACAAACACAACTTTTGTTTATTTTATTGAACACTACATATTTCACCTTTCTTCCTTAACAGAGAGTAGGATATTTACTCTACAGTTCATAGCTATTTAAAAAACAATTATTGAACAATTATTATGTTTCAGATACTCTTCTGAGCACTTGGGATATAGCACTAAACAAAACAGACCTCAAATGTTGCCTTCATTGAGCTTGTATTCTGAAGGGGAAAGAGAAACAGTGGCACATAAGTAAATAAATATGTCAAGTATGTCATATAGCAATGTTATTGAAAGATATAAACATAGAAGTGCATGTGTACAGCTATGGGAAAGGAGCTGCAATTTTAGTTAGGGTGGTCAGGGATACTTCAAAGAGAAAGTGGGGTCACTCTAGGTGTTACTGACCCAGGTTCTTGGCCTCCCTTAATCAATAGAAATTGATAAGAGCCAGGTAAGAAATTCACGCAAGGCGTTATTGGGGCTCCTGCTGCAGCAGGAGGGAGTGAAAACAAGTAATAGTTTCCCTTGTTCGCTCCCCGAGGGGAGGCAAGCTGGTTCCTTATATGGGGTGAGGGTAGGGGTGGATCCAGGGGTTGGGCCAGAAGGGTGGCTTAGGTAGTCTGCCCACCCCCTTGGTGCTGCTATGTGCAGTACCCTACTTTTGTTGAGTTTTTGGTCTTTTTGTATCTTGTTCATAATTAGTCCCAACTAATTATGTGCATGCATGCAGTTATTTTTAGTCCCTTATAGTTTCTTTGTATTTTGTTGCTCGAGGAGACATTTGTCCAGGTGTAAGCACTGCAGCAAAGGGTCCCAGGTCCCAGGTCCCAGGCTGTCTCATAGGAAGGGACAAAACCTTAGGTGAGGCAGATCTCTACATCTGAGGCAATCACCAGGGTGGCTGACAGCTAAACACTGTTCACCAATAGCAATCCCAGCCATACTTGACAAGAAGTCCTTTCCTGCAGAGAGATCCAGGCCCACCATGTAACACAATATTCTCAAACTATGAAATTACCAGAATAAGTTATTCATCATTCATTATGTATAGGTTTATGTGTAGGTGTTTAAGACCAATATAGTCAAACCAGATGAGGAGGTGATGCTGTTTTTGTTCTAAAGCTTAAGACATATACACCTATCTACTAAAGGATCTTAATCAAGTCATTACGGCTATACTGCATTTTTAAACAGGCTAAAAAAAACATGTGAAACAATTATCAAAATAAGCATGGTTTAATACTTTACTGGTAAATTTTTAGGTACAGAATATGTGTAAGAATTCAGAAAGTGTAATAGTGATGTGGTGGAAGAAATCATCAAGGAGTGGATAGGTTCTTATTTGGGCATTTGCCATCTTTTTAATTCTTAGACCTAGTAACTATTAAATAATATTGCTATTTTGTCTTCTTTTTTTTTCTCAGGTACTTTAGAGTTTAAGCAAAAAGATGAAAAAATCATGTGTATATTCTTTAAGTTCTGTTTACTTTAAGCCATCAACAAATTCCAGTTCTTTTACATTTAATCATAACCTGATACAAGGTAATTTAATCTAAATTAATAGTTATTTCACAAATACTTTTGAAGAGTGCATATTTTCAGAAATAGTAATAGCTATGCTTATTGAGTAACCTCTGTGTCAGGCATCATATGGAACACTTTAAATAATTTACCTTAGTCCTTTAACAACCCTACCAGGAATATTCCAGTCTTAATTATCTTCATTAACATATGAGGAATCTGAGAGTTAGGGAGTCTAAAAAACCTAAGATTATCAGATACTAAGTAGCACATCTCAGGTCCAGCCCCAGCCTTGGGGTTAGTTGCAAAACTCTTAAGAGCTTTATTGCAAATAATCCTGTCTGATGGCAACAGGAGAAACATTGCTGCTATGAAACCGAGTAGCAGAGATAATAGTCACATATCAAGGATATGAATAGCACTCCTTAGTCTGGCCTCATCCCCATCTCTACCTCTTCACCTCAGATCTTGAATGGAACAGTCAACCATCATGAGACTATTCACTTTTGCAATGGGAAGTTAGAAAGCCAAGAGCTAAAAACCTGAATAATGACATGAGAAGTGATAATAATTTGGTAAAAGCTAACAAAGACAATTCACTTGCATAAAATTTCACAGGAAAAGTATATGATCTTTAAGATGTGCTATGGGATAGTGTTGATTCTCTGAAGATACATAAAAAAATCAGTCCAGCATTGGAGGAACAGAATGCAATATTTAACAAAAGTAAATTGCTGAAAATTTGTCTTTGCAAAGAAATTCTGCAGTATGCAATTGCTTTAGCTGAAGCAGATGGAGTTAATCATGCCATATTCGAGATTTTTTTTTTCACCTCTCCTTGAAATAATTAGCCACATGACTATAAGTACATTTTTCATGTCAAATGGACAGTGGCTTCAAAGAAATTGGAAAGCGGAAGTGCAAGAGAGTGAGAAGACTGAGTTGATGCACGAAAGACAAAATATCAACATTTCTTGTATAACCACTGAACATGTGTCAGCAAGCGTGAAGTCACTTTTCACTGGAAATAAACTAAAATAGGTAGTTTATTAAGTTAAGAGACGCAATAAAGTGGAGCTCATCTTGCCTGTCAATGCAGCAACTTGCAGAATATTGAGGACAGCCTAGGGGTTTAGTTAACTCTAAATTCAAACAATATGAGTGAAAGTATGTTAAAACTTCTAGAAAAACTAATGCTAAATATGATGTCTGGGAAAGAAGAGCAAAAACCTAATTGCTCCCGTGGTCAGATCAAAGTTGATGAGATATCTTCTGGTCAGTACTCCATACTTTGCATAATGGTGGCAAAGGAGAATGTGTTAGGAAAACATTTATATTATAGAAGGCATAGTAGGAGATCTCTTATTCAAGACTATCAAACTGGTAATACTAGGTTAGGTAGTTTTATTTTAGTTCAGAATGTCAGTTATATGACTTCTGCCTGTGGTCATATGAACCTGAATTTTTAGTAAGGAGTAGTCAATGAGTTTTTTGAGTCTCAATTTAGTTTCTGTCAGATTCTAGTTACGTGAGCAGAAAACAGGCACACTTCTGGTTTGGCCATGCTAAGACTATTTACTGCCAAAGCCTATACATTGCGTCACCAACCACAAAATAATAATAATAATTGTAGTGTTCTGGTCAAGGCACTTTATATATATCAACTCCTGTAACTGTCATAATACTCTTGAAGTAGATCCTATTATAATATATTCATTTTACTAATAAGCAAGCAGAGATGCAGAGGGGTTGGATGACTTTATTGCGTCACACAGCTAGTAAGTAGCAGAGCTGAGATTGAAACCCAGTTATCCTATCTTTAGAGTCTGTGCTCTTAACCATGATGTAATATAAACCGTGACAGCTATACTGAAGCCACTTTGCTGTAATACATGCCATACTCTCTCTCTTGGATCTAACTAGAGGTTTTTCATTCACTACTGCTGACTATTCTATGGAGTATCTCTTTTTGCTTTTTCTCTAGGGTAGCCCAAGTAACATTTATGAGAATGCCATAACTTACATGTAGCCTCTGTGGAATCAAGTTGCTTTTCTTCTGTATTATAGAACAAGGTCCTGGGAGGCCTAAATATAAAGTGAGTGGAAATTTACCCAATTCAAAAGTACAGCATCCCGTATATCATTAAATAAGAATGCTCAGAGGGGCTGTATCTAAACCTGCTTATATAAACTTGGACTAATGATTGAAAAATGTTTTGTAAAAAACTCAAAAAAATGTTCTAAGCAGTTTTGGAATGAGTAGTTGATGTTTGTGGTATCCAGGGACAAATTAGTCATTCAGAAATTTAAGAAAGGAAGAAAAACCCCATGGGTGTTTCTCCAAATCTTATTTTTCTTCTCTTTTTTTTCTGTTGTCCCTGTTTATTGTAATGATCTGTCTGATTTTGGGGTGCTTCTATTCTCTGTTTATATAGCTAAGATCACTTAAGAGACATCTGCATGTTTTGGCATTTCCTAGGTATAGATGCTTAGCCATACCATCATCTATGGCAGCAATAATGTCATTCCCTTGCTTGCCCCTCTTTCTAATCTAAAACCTACTAGACTTCTACCTTTAGAATTTAATTCCTGTAACCAAAAGGTTTAAACTTCTGCCTATTCCAAACACTGACCTGCCCTAGAGAAATTGTCTTTCTAAACTCATTTGGGGCTCATTCTCACTTTTACCTCTGTCTTAGAATGTCCTAATACTCACTATCATCTCAACCACTATTTATCTCCCGTTATCATTTCTTTTTTTTTTTTTTTGGCTGCGTCGGGTCTTAATGGCGGCACACAAGCTCTTCATTGGGGCATGCAGGATCTTTCGTTGTGGCGTGTGTGGGATCTGTAGTTGTGGCGCATGGGTTCCAGAGCACATGGGCTCTGTAGTTTGTGGCACACAGGCTCTCTAGTTGAGGCACACAGGCTCAGTAGTTGTGGCACACAGGCTTAGTTGCCCCATGGCATGTGGGAAGCTCCCCCACCAGGGATCGAATCCACGTCCTCTGCATTAGAAGGTGGATTCTTTACCACTGGACCCCCAAGGAAGTCCCTGTCATTTCTTTTTAATCCATGACCTTTCTCTATAGGACTTCTTTTTCTAACCCATAACTTAGTTGATATCCCTCACCCCCTGCCCTGTCCTCAGTCCAAAAACCTGCCCTAGGACAGCTACTATTTTTTCTGATGGTCCCTGTCTTTATGCTCCTTGACAGTACTATTAGAAATACCAACTCTATTTTCAGTCAAACATGCACATTATTTGTTGCCTAATTCACTAATTTCCTTTTTGGGGATCTTCTCATGATTAAATTTCTGGTGCACAGCACATTACCTGGTGTATAGTGAACACTCAAAAATATGTGTTGAAAAAGGGAAGAAAAGAGGTGGGAAGAACATGAAGTCAAACATTCTTGTGTTCCAACTTCAGCTTAATTTCTTGCTAGTTGGGTGAATGTGGATAAATTCACTTCTTGCTAGTTGGGTGAATAAATTAAGCTCTGTGTAACTCACTTTCCTCACTATAAAGGGGGACTAATAATATGTTTCATGTAAATTAGGAAGGGTTAGCAATTTTTGCCTTTAGTAACAAGGTAGAATATTCTTTAAGTACTGGAGTAAATAAACTGAATTTAAAACATGTATATATCATATATAATTGTATATGATTATATATAGTTATATGTATATGTGATATATGTAATAACTGGGATACCAGCTAATAAAAGGAAGGGGAAATTTAATATATTTCAGATCAGTGTCTTTAGCACATTTGTTTTCTTGAATACCAGATAACTGATAGATGATATCTTGCTCAAAGTAATATATATATTAGTAGAATTATTTTTAATCAGTTAGTAGTATTTTAAATGAAGTGACAGAAACGCCAGTATTTACTATTTGTATTTTTAAAATTCTGGATTTTAAAATAATCGATGAAATTTATATCTGTCACACATAAATTTCTCTTTTTGTACAAGAAATTAATCTACCTTTCTACGTATAGAAGGAATATAAAAAGTTTAAGTAAAGTCTTGGTTACTTTGAACAACTAACTGTTGATTACAATAATGGTGCATGAATAGAAATATGGATGCAATATAGTTTACACTGTCATGTTTCAAGGTCTCCCCCAAATATTATGTAATTTGGCTTATTAGTGGCACTGGTCTATTTCACTTGTCCGCATAGCAGCAAGGTATTGAAATAGGAAGTTATTTGAGCCAAGTAATTTCACTGGAAATAATTCAGTTCAATTGTAGTTTTTGAGTCTCTCCAGGACAAGTCAAAATACACCTTAACTTACAAATATCCAAAGTTCTGACCTTTTGATTTTTCATAACTTTTTTTTACTGACATCAGTTATTCTTCCCACCCTTTTCCAGTTAGTAATTTGGGTTCCTTCCTGAGGAGGATTTTTCCGTGCAGACCACATAAAGCTATCCATCAACTTCTTCCCATGCTTAGGTTTTTATTCATCTTACCAACATCAATTTTTGTTGGAAACAAATCAGAAAGTTTGGGAAACTGCAAATGGAAAAGATATGACATGTCAACCAGTATAACTTCCTACAAACAAGATTACTACTTATAATTTATTTAGTTTATTATAACTGACACCATCACAAGAACACCATTATCCTTTAATCACAGAGTGAGAATATTATCTTTGTTTAATGCTTAATATAATATTCAGTTTTATGTTTTCTCCCTTCAGAGAGTTTGAGGAAAAAAAGAAGAGAAATATTTTGGCTGCATAATTCTTCTCCCATCCCTGCCTGTGCCAAATCTTTTCCTTTGAGCCCTGAACCATTAATTCTTAGTGCACTCAGAGGCATTACTAAGCTAAAGGGGACTCTCTTCACCAGGGCAGAAAGCCATTTATCATTTACTGGAGAAGGGATAAAGAAAAGTATCCAAATATATTCTCTGGTTGAAAAAAGCTAGCACCATGATCCTCTTAATTGCTATCTCCCACTTCCAAACTTCCTTGTCTATGACTCTCAACTCTCTCACCCAGTTATTCAGACAACATTCAAGTAGTTCATACTATATGGCAGGCATTTTCCTAAGCATAGGGTTTAAAAAATTGAAATTCTGTAATTCCAACTCTTAAAGTGGTGGGGAAAGAGATGGCAAACCACAATTACATACTATATAAAAAGTGATTTAATAGAGGAATGCACACAGCGTGATGAAGATATAAAAAGACATTACCTCTGGGATTACAGAAAGTCTTCAGAGAAGAAGTGATTGAGTTTTGACGTGATATTTGACTTGAAGAATGACTAGAAGGAATTCATTAGGCAAGATGGCCAAGCAAAGGGAGCAGAGTATGTAAAAACTGAAAGCTGTGAGTGAGTGCAACACACTTGGCAAACATTTCTGAGTCACAGGGTGCCTGGAAGGCAATAGTGAATTTGGAACTAGATATCATAAGACCTTTGATTTTTATTCAGAAATGCCTGAGCGTTTGGACAGTTTAAATAATTAGGGACACCTCAATCAAGTTTACATTTCTGAAAGTTTATCCATCTTATTGGTATAGTTCTTCTGCAAAGATATCATTTAAAATGTTTAAGTCTAGATGATGATAACCATATTCTATGGTGAAAAGGAAGGCAGGAGAAGCACCATGGAATGGCCAAGCAAGGAATTCTGAAAACCCTTGCTTCCATAAAAGTAATGTGAACAAAAATAGTCAAAATTAACATTTCCAGAACTCTGGAAATTGACCACAGGCTTACAACAATGCTGGGAGCATTTATTCAAGAGAAATGGATTATGTGGAAATGATATCAGCAAGATAGCTATATAAGACATTTGTCATTGTATCCCCCCTTCAACAACAATTTGGCATCCATCCACAGACAAAAGTACCTCTGAGGGAGCTATGGGATCCAGCACCATATGCCAAGGAACCTAGAAGACCCACCCGAGCAGTGGGTAATAGGCATACAGACTTCGTCTTGGTAGTGGACCCTGCAGTGGTCTGTGAACTGGCTCTAGGTACTCTCAGTCTGTGTTCTCTCCTGGAAAACACTGTATTAGAAAATTACTTATGGATAGGTGAGCTTTTATGGAAGTCCAGAAGAAGTTCCAACACTTAATTGAAACAACAACAAAAACAATTTTGGAGACATTAGAGAGGGTAAGAGGAAGCATTTGATTTTATCTATATCACCCCAACCCAAAGTGGCATAATCTAATGCCAAGAGAGACCTTCTTGGCCAGAGATTTCTCCCAAGGAGGAAGGGAAGAGCATTTGAGTGAGTACCCAGTTTTCCCAGCTGGGTGGGTGGGATGCTGCCAGAAAGGCCCATTTCTCTCTCTCTGCATCCAGAGTACTGTGTTGTGAGCTACAGGAGTTGGAGACACAAAGAGGCTGGGGGAGTGGCAGGTAGGACTCTCGCAGGGCATTAAAGGGACATGGATCACACCATGGACTTTATAAAGAAGCTGTGCATGAGCCACTGGGGATGCCTCACCTGTAGATCCTCCCAGTGGCTGATGGGCACCGCCAGCTCTCTGTGCCTCACCCACACATTTGTGGCCAACTCCTTGTGCGTACTCCCGATGGTGGCAAAAGTGAGCTTTGGCAGCGGACTAGTGAGCAGAAAACCGGTCTGAATCCGCAGCCCAGGGAGAGACCACAATAAGATCAATGGCTGACTTTTCATCAGAAACCATGGAAACTGGAAAGAATGAGATGACATTTGCAACGTGCTGAAAAAGACTTACCCAAGAATTATGTATTTTACAAAAACATTCTTCAAAAATAAAGGAAAAATTAATTCATTTTCAGACACTAAAACTAAAAGACTTTATCATTAGCAGATCTGCTCTACAAGAAATATTAAAGGAAGTCCTTCAGGCTAAAATGAAGCTAGATAATAACTTCCTTCAACATGAAGAAGTAAAAGCACTGATAAAGGTAATTACAGAAATTAATAAAGATTACGGTATATTTATCTTTTTGTTTGTAAATCTTTTATCTGATACAAAAGACAAATGCATAAGTCAATAATTACAAAACTATGTTGATGAGATTATAATGTACAAAGATGTAATTTGTAGTATGATAGTAGCACAAAGGAGTGGGGAGGGAATGGACATATACTGGAGCAAAGCTTTTATATAATATTAAAATTAAGTAGATATTTATTTGAACTAGATTTTTCAGTTAAGATGCTAATTGTAATCCTAGGGCAATCACTCAGAGAATACCTCAAAAAGTAGTAAAAGAAACAAAAGTTTTAAAATAGTATGTTACTAGAAAACCTCTATTTAACACAGAAGGAAGCACTTATGGAGGGATAGAGGAATGGCAGCAACAGCAAAATAAACAACACAAGACTTATGGAAAACAAATAGAAAATGACAAATGCAAATCCTACTTTATTCATAATTACATTAACTGTAGATGGGCTAAACTTTCCAATCAAAAAACATATTTGCAGAATGGATTTTTTAAAAAGATCCAACTATGTGCTATCTGCAAGATACAGAGACATTAATTCAAAGACAAAAATAAGTTGAAAGTATATGATGGAAAAATAAATACCATTCAAACAGAAACCACAAGAGAGTTTGAACGGTTATACTAAAATCAGACAAAATATACTTTCAGACAAAAATTGTTACTAAAGACAAGGAGAAATATTTTATGTTGACAAAAGAGTCTATTCATCAAGATGATAAAACTGTTATGAATTTATATATCCACTTAAGAAAAAAGAGTCCCCTCCAAAAATGAAGCAAAAACTGACAGAATTGAAGGGAGAGACAGACAATTCAATGATAATATTTGGAGACTTCAGTACCCCACTTTCAATAATGATTATAATAACTAGGCAGAATATCAAAAAAGAAAAAAAAAGAATAACAGTATAACCCAGTTAGCCTTAACACACATCTGTTGATTGCAGCCCAACAATAGCAGAATACATGCTGTTTCTAGTGCACGTGGGATATTCTCCAGGACAGATAATATGTTAAGCCGTTAAAAAAATTTCTGTAAATTTAAAAGGGTTGAAACCATAAAACATGTTCTCTGACCACAAATGACATATCAATAACAGAAGAATGATGAGATCAAGTCTGACATGATCAAAATATGAAGTCATATTTTTTAAGCAGAAAGAAAAATAATAAACATTTGTCTTTAAGGAAAATTAATTCAAAAACTTTAATATTCAGTAGAAAAAAGACTATATAATCATGTTCATAATGATAATTGGTAATTTACATAATCATATTAGAATGACCAAATTTAAGAATTATTCTCAGCACCTCACATTCATGAATATATTTAACCTTTCATAAAACCTATGATAGAGGAGATATTATTGTATCTCCATTTCACAGATAAGGAAATTCAGGATAAGGGATACTAATAACCTTGCACACCATTACACATACCACAATTTATCAATTCTCCTATTAATAGGCATCAGGGTTGCTTCCATTAAGGAGCTATTAAGAATTGTGTTGTCATTAACATTTGTTCACACATGTTTTGGAACTACATGTTCATAATTCAGGTCCTCTGAAAGTCAAACATTAAAATGGGATTAGGTGTGAAAAAGATTATTCATGGAAGTAGCTATGAAGGATAAAGGGGAGAATCAGGGAAGATGGAATAGCCTTCAGACCACAATTCAAATCTGTTAGGAGAGGAAGGAAAGATGATTGCTAAGGAAGAGTACCAATATGCAGTGCTATCCTAATAAAGTTTTAGCCCAGTGAAAGTAGGCCAAATTTGTAAATGTCATAAATCATATTAGTGAAGTTTCTTTCTATTCTTAATTCACTGATAGTTTCTTATGAAAGGCATTAAATTTTATCAGTTGCAGTTTTGTGTCAACTGAAATAATCACAGTCTTTTTTTTTAGTTCTATCAATGTAGTGAATTAAATTGATTTTCAAATGTTAAACCACCCTTGCTTTCCTGAGATAAGTCTATTTGATCATGATCTATTTTCTGATTTTCCTGGAATACGTTTGAGAATCATTTAAAAACTCATGCCTGATGATTCTTAAGTACATTAAAATTTGAGTACAAATGTAATCCATTTGTATACCTTGCATTTCCTTTATTATGACCATAAGGTATATAGATAAGATTATGAGTTCACACCAAAACCTCTAATTCCTATGTAACAGAACAGTTTATCTAGCTTTCTCCATTGTGATATTTGTAAATTCTCTCTCATGCAGTGAATAATGTGGTACCCATTATTTATTTACTTAAGTATTTTCCCTGGATGTAAACAATTTTTCATCTTCCTGCCATCACATCATCCTTGTGGATACCTCATCACCCCATCTGAGCTTTGACTCCCAAGGCATTGTCTACCCTCTTCCACATCAGTGCTCTCTTCAACTTTCTTGGGCTTCAACACCTCATACGACGCAGCCCCTCCATTTGGACATTCTTCTCACCTTGCTCAGGCTCTGACTCTCCACTCAGGGTCACCCACCTTCTTGCATAGAAACCCTAGTTAGCACATTTGGGCTCCAACAACTCATGCTGGTCTGTTCTTCTACATGCATGTCCTCCTCACCTTGCTTGGATTCTGATTGCCCGCTTGCTTGGATATGCTCCTTGCCCTTCTTGGGCTCTAATGTCTCACACCAGGCTGTTCCTCCTCAGGAACACACTTCTCACTCTGCTCTTACTCTGACTCCCTGCTTTGGAACTTTGCTGTTTGTATTACTTCCTCATCCCACTCAGGCCCTGACACTCTACATGGGGCAACCCTTCTATAGAGATGCCCTCTCACCTTGCTTAGGCTGACACCTCATGCCAGGCAAACCCTCATGTAGATACCCTCCTTAACCCAGTAGAACTCAGACAATCTTTCCAAGGTATTCTCGCCATGTGGGCACACTCTTCACCCCACTTGGACTCTGACACGCCTCTCTGAGCCTCATATCTCCCATTTTAATGCTGACATAGTCACCTGCCTTGATCTGCCTAATCTAAAGCTTTCAGGACTAAATTATTCATTAAAAGAAGTAAAGGGAAGAGAAGGTAAAGGAAGGAAGAGTGGAAGAGATAAAGAGGAAAATGAAGCACTTGCCATAAACTTTTAGGACTAGAAGGAGGAACCAGAGGTGTTCTTTGCATACTAGAGAGAGTCTTGCCTGATAAACAGTGTCATTGGATGTACTATCTGTGAAAAACACCTGTCAGTATTAATTAGTGTGGCCTTGGAGGATGCCAATTAAACGTATTGAGATAAAATTCACATAACATAAAATTCACCAATTTAAAATGTAGACGTCAATAATGTTCAGTATATTCACAGACTTGTGCAGTCATCACTACAATCTAAGTTTAGAACATTTTCTTCACTCCAAAAAGAAACTCTGTACCTGTTAAGCTGTCACTCCCCTTAGCCCTCCACCCTCTGACATAGGCAACTACTAATTTACTTTCTTTTCCTATAGACGTGTCTTTTCTGGACATTTCATATAAATGGATCCATACAAAATGTGGTGTTTTGTGCCTAGTTTCTTTTATTTAGCTTAATGTTTTCAAGGCTCATACATGTCATCACATGTATCAGTACTTTATTTCTTTTTATGGTCAAACAATATTTCATTGTAGGAATATGCCACATTTTGTTTATCTGTTCATCAGTTAATGGACATTTGGGTTGTTTCCATATTTTGACTATTAAGAATAATGCTTCTATGGAATTCATGTGCAAAGATTTGCATAGACATATCTTTTTCACACCTTGTGTTAGTCTCCCCAAGCTGCTGTAACAGAATACCACAGACTGAGTGGCTTAAACAACAGCAGTTTATTTTCTCACAGTTCTATAGTCTGGAATTCCAAGATCAAGGTGCTGGAAGGATTGATTTCTGGTGAAATCTCTCCTCCTTACTTGCAGATGGCTACCTTCTCACTGTATCGACACATGGACTTCTTTCTGTGCACATATACTCCTGGCGTCTCTTCCTTTTCTTATGAAGACAGCAGATTATTTAGACTGGGGCCTCATCCTTATGACCTCATTTAACTCTAATTACTTCATTAAAGGCCTTATATCCAAATTGAGTCCCATTGAAGATTGGGGATTCAACATATGGATTGGGTTGGGAGACACAACTCAGTCCATAACTTTCTACAGTCTTGCCCCCTCCAAATTCATATTCTTCTTTGTTTTTTTCATATTCTTCTTGTATGCCAAGTACATTCACCTCATCCCAGCAGCCCCAAAAGCATCAACTCCAAGTCCAAAGTCTTATCTAAATATCATCTAAGTCAAGTGTAACTGAAGCTCAAGGTGTAATTTGTCCTGAGGTAAAATTCCTCTCCAGGTATGAAACTGTAAAACTAGACAAGTTATGTGCTTCTAAACTCCAGTGATAGGATGGGCATAGTGTAACCATTTCCATTCCAAAAGGGAGAAATTATAAAGAAGAAATGGATAACAGGCCCCACTTAAGTCTAAAATTCATCAAGGCAACTTCTGCTAGATCTTATGATTTCAGAATAATCCTCTTTGACTAGATGCTCTGTGCTTTGGGTCTACCACGGTGGTGACCACTCCTTCCAGGCCTGCTGGAATGGGGCCTCACTGTTAGGGCACATAGGGCACCAGCCCAATCCCGTTGGCTCTGACTGGTGGCCCTGCCCTCTCAGCCATAGGCTATGCCCTTGCTCCTGAGGCCCCAGGCAGGAACAGCTTGGTCTACTGAAACCAAGGAGGTGGCCCCGCCTTCAGTAACCTAGCAGGAGAGAGCCTTGCCCCCTGGGCCTCTACACTCTTGGTCTGTGCTGGCAGTGAATTAATTACAATCCATCCATAACAGGTGCATACCTAGGAGAGGAATTACTGGATCATATGGTAACTATCTTTAACCTTTTGAGAAATTGCCAGACTCTTTTCCAAAGTGGTTGAACTATTTTACATCCTCAGCAATGAATGAGGATTCCAGTTTCTCCCCATCTTCAGCAATACTTGTTAGTGTTTGAAGCTTGTCATTTTAAAGGAACTCTTGAGCACACTCGCTGCCATCATAGTTTTAACCACAACCTCTCTCACATTCTTTCCTTTGCCCCTTTGCTGACTTGTTTTCCTTTCTCTATCATTCCTTCTCATCAGGCTAGTGCCAGCTGAGTCCCCAGAAAGCAAAACATAAAAGGGACCTTATGAAGCTATTTAAGGTCTTTATTTATTTATTTGTTTTAACTTTGTTTTTAGTATTATGACATTTGCCATCACTTAGTTAATATGGTTTTGCAAGGCAAGCTCTCTGAAGCCGGTTAATTTTGCTGAGACACTGTCCCTACAGTTTCCATCCAGATAGTTTCTGGTTGCCTAGAAATTAGCTAAATGAGCCTCAGGCAAGGACTGTCCAATGTCAGAGCATGTATGTACACAGGAGAAAAGTACATTTTAAAAAATCAATACAACTAATTGATATAATAGCATAAATTATGTAATTGCTCAGTAATTTATGCTGTTTACCTAGCAAATTAGCGCATAGTTTTAAAACAAATTTATGCCCTTGTAATAACCTTTTCACAGGCAACAATATGGGACACATCTAGATACCGAGGAAAAAATAAATTAAGTAGAATAAATATTTTTTATTTAGTTAACTGAAGTTTTTTAATAGCCGAAGTAAAACTGGTGCTTCTGGTTTCCAGCTGTGTATTTCCTGTCTGTAATTTTTTTTAATGTTCTGTTTTGTTTCATAGTGGTCACATAAGCCTGGGATATCCTCTTTAACTTTCAGTTGAAGATTATCAATATCAGACTGGAATTACATCATAAAGGATTACTGACTGATTCATTAGAGCTAGTGTTGTAATGTTTCTTCTTTAAATGTGTTTACTGTGAAGCTAGAGCTTCAGAGATTTTTTGATACACAGAGTTTTCCATGGCAACAGAGAATGTCTTGTCATTTTATAATTTACTAGACTGAAGTAAGACCCAACCAAAGATAAAGTCAGTGGATGCTCACAACAGGAGGAACAAATTCCAGGCCAAAACTAAAGACATTATAAATGCCTAAAATTGCAGTCTTTATCTCTAAGCCAGGTGTTTCAAAACTGGACTGGTCCCAAATATTTTTTTTTTCTTTTTGGTTATTGTTTTTCTAGAAGTTGAAAAGGATGTTAACGATAAGGCAGGTGTTAAGATAAAATTCCTCACTAAGAATGACTCATCAATAGCCAATCAGGGGTTCTGTGTCTGAACATGACGGGGGGGGGGGGGGGGGTGGCTTGGCCATGGCTATGAACTCTCTCTTCAGTCCAGGAGAAAACAATATTTTTAAACAAAAGTTTGAAGTAATTCCCACTTAAGGGAGAAAAAAATCTCTGTAGTGACTTGCCCCATTTAGATAACAAGGAACCTGTTCCTATGTCACTATAAAGTTAGCAGCTCTGATTTCAACTTTGCCATTTACATTGAAGTGCATTATATTGTTAATAGTTAGAATTTTATAGGATGATAAATCTCTTAGTACATCTAAATTAAGCATGTCAAAATGAATTATTAAAGTAAAATATATTAATGAATGAGTCATTAATAAAAAGAAACAAACATAGAATTTAAGATGTTCAAGGCCAGTGTCTTCCAGAGATACACCAAGTATTTTTTCTAGGAAGAAAATGGATTAATAAATAATACGAAGAAAGTTTATAGGCCTCTTTTGTCATTTACCTCCTCAGGGAATTATGGCAAGGAACAGTTGCCCTTGTTAACCTGTGAACATTTTTCACTCCCGTAGGTCACTGACTCTGGCTCAGGGGTCCAATTTTCCTTTCATTCATTAACCACATTGGGAAGCAGAGTTTCTAACCCTTTCCAGTCTAAATGTGGAACAATCACATCCCCTCACAATCAACTGCCAGTGTGCTGGGACTTTTACGTTTCACTGTGCTCTTGCAGTGACGCAAGTTTTTAACAATTGAAGGATATTAACTCAAAAACTTGTTTTCTAATTGGAGGAGCTCAAGGGATTTCAAATAAATGAACTTGTATAAACTGGAAGCTTGTACATGTGCCTTTCCAATTATTTTTGCTCAAATTGGGGGAGAGGGCACTGCTAATCTCAGAAAGCAGATTTCAGAAATTATTTTCGCTGTGAAGCCAACTCAGGATAACAAAATTGAGCAGCTGTGAATCGTTTGGATAGCTGAAAAGACATAACTTTGTTTTTTATCTTAGTAAAGGTATCATATATTCAGAACAATGTAATTTAATTATTTTAATATGTGCATTTTTGTTAATCCACTAGATTATTTCCTTTTATCAGACCCATTGGAAAGAAGAAAAAGAAATGTCTAATTGAATTTTAGACTTTTGCTAGACCTTTTTCACTTTCCTCTCATTTGCATAACTTAATTGTGAATTTTAAAACCACAAAGTATCCATTTGTAACAATTATGACCAAAATATTGTCTTTGTTAATAAAAAAGATACTAAGAAATTTATACTGTCAGGGAACATCTTCCCACACTGCTTCAATTAAATACATTACTTTCTGGAGATTGAAAGGAGTACATGACACAGAGCTTTCTAGGAACTTTCAACTGTACAGTAGCATGGTCAGTTAAAGAAACTTGGTTTGGAAAAATGATGGGGGAATCCTCTATGTTCTTTGTCATTTCCTATTTCCCTCCACACAAGTGAGTAAGAGAGAGAATGGGATGTGGGGTGGGATGGTGATTCTAATGGTTAATTAAGCCTTTAGTCAGATAATAGTAGATATTTCTTGAAAAGAAAGAGATTTAAACCCTTAAAATCTATAACTGATCTTCACAAGGGAACATATTCTTTAATAAAATATTTTATCATTCAGGAATAACTTTTTACGTAAAGTGATATATTAATATATGAAGATATTAGAAAATTCAATATTAAGAAGTTGCCATTTCTCTCTCTCTCTCTCTCTCTCTCTCTCTCTCTCTCTCTCTCTCTCTCTCTCACACACACACACACACACACACACACAAACGAACACTATATCTCCAATGGCAGAAATGTCTTATACTTAAATAACATTTTTTTCAGTCAGCTCCTGGAATTAAGGCACTAACTGGACCAGTTGGCAAAGTATGCATATTTGGGTATAGAACTGAAATAATTAGCCATTCATTTAGCTTTTTAAAACTTTGTTTAAATTATAGAAGTAATTCATAAAGACATATCTGTCATAAAAGAGTCACACTATACATAACACAACTGGACAGCCAGTTCTGCAAGATAGATTACCAGTAGTAGCATTTTTTGAAAAAGGGATATCTATATTTTTCATGCCCTTATTTTTTCTACAAATATTTATTTTGTAATATACTACAAATTACCAATTTACAATTTCACCAAGAGTATGTGACAGTGCCTGTTTTTTCATAGCTATATTAGACTCAATATTATTCATTAAATTGTTTTCAGTATTATGGACAAAAAATATTTTTATTGCTTTTTTGATTTGTCTTTCTCTTATTATAAGTGAATTTGAGCTGCTTTCAATATATTATTGATTATATATTACTTTTAATTTGTTTTTTATATACTTGTGTTCTTTAGATTGTTTTTATTTTTCCATTTACTTATGTCAGAGCTCTATATCGTCTCAATAGCTGCACTAAATGGTTTATTTGTTCATCACGTATTTACTAAAGGCACTTGTAACTTGTCAGTCACTGTTTTATGTCCTAGGAAGACAGTACTAAACAAGACAATCCAGTAAGGGAAGACAGACTAAGAATAAACAAACAAATGAATACATAAGGTAATTGCTGTGAAGAAAGTAGATTATAAAAGAAAATTATACCAGAAACTCTCATTGCTGGTGGGAATACAAAATGCTACAACCACTTTGGAAGACAGTTTGGCAGCTTTTTACAAAACTAAACACACACTTAGCATATGATTCAACAATAGTGCTCCTTGGTATATACAAAAATGAGTTGAAAATGTATTAATATGTCCACACAAGGATGTTTATAGCAACTCTATTCACAATTGCAAAACTTGGAAGCAGTCAAGATGTCCTTTGTTGGTGAATGGATAGATAAACTATGATACATTCAGAAAATGGAATATTATTCGGTGCTAAAAAGGAATGAGCTATCAAGCCATGAAAAGGCATGGAGGAAATTTCAGTGCATATTATTAAATGAAAGAAGCTGAAAAGTCTACATACCGTATCATTCCAGCTATATGACGTACTGGAAAAAGCAAAACCATGGTGATGGTGAAAAGATCATTGGTTACCAGGAGCTGTGGAAGGTGGAGAGCAGGGGCAGGCAGGGATGACTAGGCAGAACACGGCCTATTTTTAGGGTAGTGAAATTATTCTATCTGATACTATAATGGTGGATACATGTCATACATTTGTCAAAACCCATATGGTGTACAACATCGAGGACAAAGCATAATGTAAAGTCTGGACTTTTTGGGTGATAATGATGTCACCATAAGTTTATCCATTGTAATGACTTTACCACCACTCAGGTGTGGGATGTTGATAGTAAGAGAAGCTGTGCCTGTGTGGGGACAGAGGGTATATGGAAACTCTACACTTAACAGCTCAATTTTGCTGTGAACCTAAAACTGCTCTAAAAAATAAACTCTATTAAAAAAGAACAAATTATAAAACAGGTTCTCATACTTCTAATTTATTTGTAATTTTGCATTATTATATACACTGAATACTATTAGGTAAGATCTAACTTATATTTGTTAAATGGATAAGGAATTTCCACATGTTAAATTTCATAATGATTTGGAGAACTTTTGAAATTTTGCATTAACATGGGTCGGTATATGGACTCTGTACTATCCCATTACTTACGTGTCCATACTTACGACAATACCAAATGGTTTTAATTACTTTGACTTTGTAATATATTTCATTATCAGGATGCATATGGTATTGGTCAAGGATGTGGACTCTAGAATTAGACCACACAGTTACTAATGGTATGTATAACTTGGGCGATATACTTAGTCATCTAGTGTCTCAAATAACTCATCTGTCAAATTAAGATATTAAGAGTTTTTAGCTATATTAAATAATATATATGTAAAGCTTTTAGATGAATGCCTGACACAGAAGTGGTATTTATTACGACGTTTACTAATTCTGTGATTGTTACTATCATGTGATAGGGCAAGTACTCTCCTTGTTCTTATTTTTCAATAAACGTTTGATCTTTTAATTCATTTTAAAGTTCTGCCTTCCATGTGATCTTGGGGGAAAAAAACCCAACTTGTTGCATTCTATAAAAAAGATAAAGTTTGCTGTCTTGATTTCTTTTGTAACAGGTTACAGCTGAATTTATATATTAACTTGAATTTGAATGGGTGTTTTTATTTATATTGAATGAGTGTTGTCACTGCATTGTATCTTTCCATGCAGAAACATTGCATTTCTTCCCTCTTATTCAGATATTTATGCCCATTGGTGAAGTTTTCTCCATATAGTGATGACCTTTTTATTCTAATTTTAAGATTATTATTGTTTTGTTGTTGATGTTGTTGTTGTTTATGGAAGCCACCCTCCCCCTTTTCTCATTCTCTCTCTCCTTACAGTTTTTAACTTTTTATTTTTGGTCTAAGGGAAAATAAATAATTGATGTTGATATTACGTATGGTCACCTTTTTCAGCTTGCTTATTATCTAGTGGTTTTTCAGTTGATTCTTTGTATGCCTATTTTTGGGGTACAATTATATTCCCCCAAAAAGTATTTTGAGGTCTTATTCTCTGTACCTCATAATGTGACCTTATTTGGAAATAGGATCCTTGCAGACGTAATCAAGCTAAGATGAGGGCGTTAGTGAGGGGAGGGCCCTAACCCAGTATGATTGGTGTCCTTACAAGAAAAGCAAAACATCAGGTGAAGACAGAGACACATGGGGAGAATGCCATGTGACTACAGAGGAAAAGATGAGAGTGATACAGAGAAGGAAACTAAGGATCAAAAGTCACCACCAGAAAGTAGGAAGATGCAATAAAGGATTCTTCCCTACAGCCCTCAGAAGAAGCATGTCCCTGCCAACACATTGATTTTTTTGTTTTGTTTTTTTTTCGGTACGCGGGCCTCTCACTGTTGTGGCCTCTCCCATTGCGGAGCAACAGGCTCCGGACACGCAGGCTCAGCAGCCGTGGCCCACGGGCGCAGCCGCTCCGCGGCATGTGGGATCTTCCCGGACCGGGGCACGAACCAGTGACCCCTGCATCGGCAGGCGGACTCTCAACCACTGCGCCACCAGGGAAGCCCCAACACATTGCATTTTCATTTCTAGTCTACAGAATTGTGGGAGAATAAATTCTTGTTGTGATACACCATTCAGTTTGTGGTACTTTTATATGACAGCCTTAGAAAACAAATACACTTATGAAGACATATGACCTGCAAATAAGAGTTTTAACCATTTCTGTATATACTTCAGTCCTTTTTTCTTGTGTGATTACATTGCTCAAGATGTCCCCACAGTGCTAAAGAGTAGTGGAGATAATGGACAATAATCTTATTCTTGAATGCAGTGAGATTCTTGTTAGTGATTTACTAATAGTATGTTGCTTTCTGGCACTTCTGTTAGATAACATTTATCAAGTTAAGAAAGTTTCCTTCAATTGCAGTCTGGCTAGCAAATTCCATTAAAATTGATTTTGGAAATTTTAGGGGGGGAATTTATTGAGAAAATCATATTATTTTTCTTCAGTCTTTCCCTGCAGTGACTTGATTTATAATATTCCCTGACTCTGAAATATTCTTATATTCCTGAAAGTGTTATTGATGCATTGTTATTTTACTCTATTGCTTGATTCAGTTTATTAACATTCTATATAGGATTTTTCATACAAGTTCATAAATACAATTGACCAATAGTTAATTTTATCTTTTTGTGTTCTTTTGGTTTGTTTCAGGATTATGCTAATTTTGTAAAATGAGTTGGAAAGTTTTATATCTATTTCCAGCTTTATTTCTCATTCCTAACAATATTTAGTGGTGTTTTTGTCTTTTTTCTTTTTCTTTTAGTCTTGCCATTTTATATCTATCTCTTTAAATTTCTCTTTAAATGATAGTGTTTGACATTTTGATCATAACTACTCTTTAAATTAAAAAAATATTTTTATTATAGTTGATTTACAATGTTGTGCTAATTTCTGCTGCACAGCAAAATGTATCTTTAAAATTGTGTTCTCGTCAATCTATTCCTTTCTGTTGCTTTAGACTTTTTTTTCCTACTTCATATGAAGCTTGGATAACTTCATTTTTACATTTTCTTATTTATTTATTTATTTTTAGTAAATCAATTTATGGGTAAACGTTTTCTTTTGGGCATGACTTTGGTCACCTCCCAGAGATTTTAATATAAAGTATCTTATCTTTATTTCTAAAGAGATTCTTGTTTTCATCTTGGTTTCTTCATTATCCCAAGAGATAAAATAATTTCTCTTAAAATTATTAAGTAGATATATTGATTGTGATTTTTATTTTTTTAATTTATTTTTAGTTTTTTTATTGTGATTTTTGAAAAACAATCCACATTATTTTTACATGTGAGCCACATGGTCTCTGCTTTTTGGAATCCATAGAGATTTCCTATCCTCTGTGGCCTAGTTCCTGGCTAATTTGTGAATTCCCCAACTTAAAAAAAATGTTTTTTTTGTAGAATATAGATACACACACATTTTATGTTTATTATATATACATAATCATGTTTTTATTTGTCTTAAAATTTATTTAGACAATTTTATTTGTTAACTCTTCTTGTATTTTTTAAAACTTTTAAAAAGTGTTTTTTCTTAACATATGTCTGTTACCACTTTAGTCCTATTTATTGGATTTATTTTGTTGGGAATAATCTTCTAGTAGTTCTCTTTTGGAAGGTCTGTAATTAGGAAATTTATGAGTATTTATGTTTTATAATGTCTTTATTTTTTCTTTCTATTGATTGATGGTTTGGATGGATAAAAGATTCAGACTTAAATTCACAATCATATTCTCTGAACTTGATAAATACTGCGCTTTGTGCTATAGCATCTGCCATTGAGAAAGAAGCCAGATTCAGGTCTAATTCTTGTTCTTCTGTAGGCAAGCTAATTTTGTCTCTCAAGAAGCTTTTAACTTTTCTCTTTATACTCACAGTTTTATATTTTACCATGCATTTCAATGTGTAGTTCTTTCTTCCTTCATTCATGTTAGGATTTTGTTGTTTGTGCATTTAATTTGAAGATGCCAGTTTTTATGGGGGAAATTTTCTTCTGTGTTACTCTGATTATTGCTTTTTCTTCATATATTTGGTGGTACATTATTATCTGCCCATTGTTTTATTTGATGACACTTGTTCAAATTTTATTAGAATTATTTCTGCTTGTATGCATTGGTATGATCAATTGTGGGAAATGGATAGAATATGCCTGTCTGAGGTGTAATCGTAGTTTGTCTTTTGGATGCAGGGCTCCACCTCCTTTTAAAGATATTGTCCAGATACCTTTGCTTCCTCTAGATTAGCCAAAGCAGGAGATAGAGGAAGGTCTAATTCCTGTGAGGTTTACAGTCACCTGAACAGCCCCCCTGGTTATCATTCTGCTCCTTACATTCAGTTGCTTTGCTCTATCGTCCATGACAGCTTGTCTATAAGTGTTTTGTACCATATTAAGCCCCAGCTTCCCTCTTAATCTGATTCTGCCTGCTTTGTGTCTTACAGAAATCCCTCCTAATTTCAAATCCACTGTTGCAGGGCTGCTATATTATGCATGGTACCTTTTGAGTCATGCCCTGCATAATAGCCTGTTAATGTGTGTGTCGTTGGGCCAGGCAGGCGTGGTTTTCATTTTCCAGCATTGTTGAGATTCATTTATCAATTTAGAGATAGTTTTTTTCTCTATTAAGGATTTACTCAGGAAGCAAGCCAGAAGTATTTTATGAATCTGACACCTTCTAACAGATCTCTTTATTGACCTTATCATTTGACTGTTGCTGTCATCTGTGCACCATAACCTAAAATTCTTTTTTTTTTTTTTTTAGTAGTATAGAAAGATCTTGCCCTGCCATGAACACAAGACTATTACTACAAGTAATCAGATAACATAAATTTCCCTCTTCTCTCTCTCTCTTTTTTTTGGGTGTGTGTGTGTGTGCGTGTGTGACAACAGTCCACTGTTTCTGAGGAAATTTGGAGTATGTTGATTCCAATCAAATAATTATGTTCTTTTAGCTTTATCTAAAAATTAGAAGAAAATTATTATGAGTTAATTATTCAAGAGAAGCAATAAAGGAAAACAATTTACACTCTCAGTCTTTTGAGAAAAGCCATGGCTTGTCAAATTTTGATGTCTGATATAATTAGTTTGATATGAAAGACTTTACCTGGCTTATGTACTGGAGGTAGTTTGATCGTGAGTACAATTTTTTAGGAAACATAAACATGGCTTTCTAGGTAATTAGAAAAGAACGTCTGGAAATGAGATGTGTTCCTTCCTATCCTTTACACTTCCTCTGCTATGGAAAATAAAAAAGCCCTTAGAATTTTTTTTTATCTTATCCGATCTGACTCCACACAATGAGTTACTGAAATGAACTTCCTCCCATACATAGTTCATTATTCTGCAGTACTTCACCACTAATCAATCCATCTGGAACTTTATCTAGTCACTAGCCAAAATCCTCCTCCTTCTTAAAGATGTTCTGACCCTCCTCTGAGTTTTCATTTCCTCCCACTCTACCCAAGTGATGAGCTCTAACCTCTTTCCTCCAGATGTCAAACCCACCTATTCCTCTGAGATAAAATATCTAAAACAATCTTGCTTCACTGCCAACCATTCACAAGGTAAAAATGAATTTTCGTATGTTCATGTCAAGCATCAAAAGAACCCGCTTCAACTGGAAAGAATTATATCTCTTTTTAAACTTATTATCACTCTACCAAATATATCAATTTGAATGCAAGAAATTATTTTATTTTAGTTTCAACAGTTCTTACAATTTTCTCAGTGTACAGACACATACCATATTTATGATAAATTATATCCAAATGGCCCATTTCTAGAAACTTATGAAAAAAACCATATTTCATTTCTCTGAAATATTTGGAGGCAGGATCCCTCAGTGTAAGCTCATACATGCCTTATAGTTAAACTCTCCTCTTTATAATTTCTTATAGTATTGATTGCTTATAACACTAATAGAAGTATGTAGTCTTAACAATAGAAGAGATCATAGAAATTATATAATATAGCTTCCTACTCCTACCATGGAAGCTTAAATACATCTAATTTTAGGTGCTTACTATTTTGTGATAAAATTTATTCATTATTCAATCATGTAATCAAGAAGTATTTTTTGAATGTTTCAGTATGTCCCAGGCTTAATGTAATGGCTGGGCATAAATCAAGGGTCTGCACTTTCAAGGAAATTACATTTTAGTGGAAGAGAAAGAGAATAAGTTAAAAAAAAAACAACAACAATACTGAAATCAGTAATATAATGTGATGGTATAATCTGGGATTTTGCCTACTTGCAAGTTAATAAGATAGATAACCTGTTATTATTTCGTGGTTGTTGGCAGAAGACATGAGACCTCTGGGTCAGAGACAATATTCTCTTTTATGACAGCAGAGATGGCAGTGTATTAGTACATTTTGCATGGGGATTATGCAGATGGGACCAGATAGATACATACTGTGACCACATTAGTAGAGTTTTGTTACAACTGAGGAACAGTGAGTATGGGGAAATAACCATTTTTTAACAAACAGTAAACATACTTCTTTTTTTATCTCAGAGAGAGACATTAACTTCTCTCTCAATATTGCTTACTACCAACACAACTCTGAGATATGTCCCAGTTAAAAAGATATCTGAGTTTTGCATTCTTTTTTTTTATTATTCAAACAGAAAGTCACAAAAATTATAATCATCCTCGTCAGTTCACTCAGTCCCATGTAATTAATTTTTGTTTTCGGGCTTCCCTGGTGGCGCAGTGGTTGAGTCCGCCTGCCGATGCAGGGGACACAGGTTCGTGCCCCAGTCCGGGAAGATCCCACATGCCGCAGAGCAGCTGGGCCTGTGAGCCATGGCTGCTGAGCCTGCACGTCTGGAGACTGTGCTCCTCAACGGGACAGGCCACAACAGTGAGAGGCCTGCATACCGCAAAAAAAAAAAAAAAAAAAAGATAGATATCTGAGTTTTGCATTCTTTTTTTTATTCAAACAGGAAGTCACAAAAATTATAATCATCCTCATCAGTTCACTCAGTCCCATGTAACTAATTTTTATTTTCATCTTGATCTTTTGTTAGCACTTTTATGAATTCATCAGTTTTCCATTAGAGTTCTGAAAATGCTTATTCATTCAGTTCAGCAGTATAGTCAGTTACCAGAAACCTGTACTTGTCAGAGTCTTTTCCATGAATTCCTTGAAGATGAAACCCTTTTATGGGAACATTTTTGCGAAAGCATCAGAGTACACCCAGAACTGTCTGTAAATGACAAAAGACTTAAAAATGACCATGGTTAAAGATTTAATGAAAGTTCATAATAATGCAATTGACAAGGAAATTTAGTTATTTCTGAGATATACATTTTAAAGTAATAACTAGAATTATGACTTATAACATTATACCAGAACATATAAGATTTTTAGAAATTTCATGTAATGTCTGAAACACTTATATTAACATATTTCCATACAAATAAACCGAAGAAAGTTTAGTATTAGTTGTTTATTTGTTTGTTTATTTTTGTTTTTTTTTTTTATACTGCAGGTTCTTATTAGTCATCAGTTTTATACACATCAGTGTATACATGTCAATCGCAATCGCCCAATTCAGCACACCACCATCCCCACCCCACCACAGTTATCCCCCTTGGTGTCCATACGTTTGTTCTCTACATCCGTGTCTCAAGTTCTTCCCTGCAAACCAGTTCATCTGTACCATTTTTCTAGGTTCCACATACATGCATTAATGTACAATATTTGTTTTTCTCTTTCTGACTTACTTCACTCTGTATGACAGTCTCTACATCCATCCACGTCTCAACAAATGACTCAATTTTGTTCTTTTTTATGGCTGAGTAATATTCCATTGTATATATGTACCACAACTTCTTTATCCATTTGTCTGTCGATGGGCATTTAGGTTGCTTCCATGACCTGGCTATTGTAAATAGTGCTGCAATGAACATTGGGGTGCATGTGTCTTTTTGAATTATGGTTTTCTCTGGGTATATTCCCAATAGTGGGATTGCTGGGTCATATGGTAGTTCTCTTTTTAGTTTTTTAAGGAACCTCCATACTGTTCTCCATAGTGGCTGTATCAATTCACATTCCCACCAACTGTGCAAGAGGGTTCCCTTTTCTCCACGTCCTCTCCAGCATTTGTTGTTTGTAGATTTGTAGAATGATGCTCATTCTAACTGGTGTGAGGTGATACCTCATTGTAGTTTTGATTTGCATTTCTCTAATAATTAATGATGTTGAGCAGCTTTTCATGTGCTTCTTGGCCATCTGTATGTCTTCTTTGGAGAAATGTCTATTTAGGTCTTCTGCCCATTTTTGGATTGGGTTGTTTGTTTCTTTAATATTGAGCTGCATGAGCTGTTTCTATATTTTGGAGATTAATCCTTTGTCCATTGATTCGTTTGTGAAAATTTTCTCCCATTCTGAGGGTTGTCTTTTCGTCTTGATTATGGTTTCCTTTGCTGTGCAAAAGCTTTGAAGTTTCATTAGGTCCCATTTGTTTCTTTTGGTTTTATTTCCATTACTCTAGGAGGTGAATCAAAAAAGATCTTGCTGTGATTTATGTCAAAGAGTGTTATTCCTATGTTTTCCTCTAAGAGTTTTATAGTGTCCGCTATTACATTTAGGTCTCAAATCCATTTTGAGTTTATTTTTGTGTATGGTGTTAGGAAGTGTTCTAATTTCATTCTTTTACATGTAGCTGTCCAGTTTTCCTAGCACCACTTATTGAAGAGACTGTCTTTTCGCCATTGTATATCTTTGCCTCCTTTCTCATAGATTAGTTGACCATAGGTGTGTGAGTTTATCTCTGGGCTTTCAATCTTGTTCCATTGATCTATGTTTCTGTTTTTGTGCCAGTACCATATTGTCTTGATTACTGTAGCTTTGTAGTATAGTCTGAAGTCAGGGAGTCTGATTCCTCCAGTTCCAATTTTTTCCCTCAAGATTGCTTTGGCTATTCGAGGTCTTTTGTGTCACCATAAAAAATTTAAGATGATTTGTTCTAGTTCCGTAAAAAATGCCATTGGTAATTTGATAGGGATTGCATTGAATCTGTAGATTGCTTTGGGTAGTATAGTCATTTTCACAATATTGATTCTTCCAACCCAATAACATGGTATATCTTTCCATCTGTTGGTATCATCTTTAATTTCTTTCATCAGTGTCTCATAGTTTTCTGCATACAGGTCTTTTATTTCTCTAGGTAGGTTTATTCCTAGGTATTTTATTTTTTTTGTTGCAGTGGTAAATGGGAGTGTTTCCATAATTTCTCTTTCAGATTTTTCATCATTATTGTATAAGAATGCAAGAGATTTCTGTGCATTAATTTTGTATCCTGCAACGTTACCAATTTCATTGATTAGCTCTAGTAGTTTTCTGGTGGCATTTTTAGGATTCTCTATTCTCATCTGCAAACAGTGACACTTTTACTTCTTCTTTTCCAATTTGTATTCCTTTTATTTCTTTTTCTTTGCTGATTGCCATGGCTAGGACTTCCAAAACTACATTGAATGATAGTGATGAGAGTGGACATCCTTGTCTCGTTCTTGATCTTAGAGGAAATGCTTTCTGCTTTTCACCATTGAGAATGATGTTTGCTGTGGGTTTGTCATATATGGCCTTTATTATGTTGACGTAGGTTCCCTCTATGCCCACTTTCTGGAGCGTTTTTATCATAAATGGGTGTTGAATTTTGTCAGAAGCTTTTTCTGCGTCTATTGAGATGATCATATGGTTCTTATTCTTCAATTTGTTAATATGGTATATCACATTGACTGATTTGCATATATTGAAGAATCCTTGCATCCCTGGGATAAATCACACTTGATCATGGTATATGATCCTTTTAATGTGTTGCTGGATTCTGTTTGATAGTATTTTGTTGAGGATTTTTGCATCTATATTCATCAGTGATATTGGTCTATAATTTTCTTTTTTTGTAGTATCTTTGTCTGGTTTTGGTATCAGGGTGATTGTGGCCTCATAGAATGAGTTTTGGAGTGTTCCTTTCTCTGAAATTTTTTGGAAGAGTTTGAGAAGGATAGGTGTTAGCTCTTCTCTAAATGTTTGATAGAATTCACCTGTGAAGCCATCTGGTCCTGGACTTTTGTTTGTTGGAAGATATTCAATCACAGTTTCAATTTCATTCCTTGTGATTGGTCTGTTCATATTTTCTGTTTCTTCTTGGTTCAGTCTTGGAAGCTTATACCTTTCTAAGAATTTGTCCATTTTATTGGCATAGAGTTGCTTGTAGTAGTATCTTAGGATGCTTTGTATTTCTGCGGTGTCTGTTGTAACTTCTCCTTTTTCATTTCTAATTTTATTGATTTGAGTACTCTCCCTCTTTTTCTTGATGAGTCTGGCTAATGGTTTATCAATTTTGTTTATCTTCTCAAAGAACCAGCTTTTAGTTTTATTGACCTTTGCTGTTGTTTTCTTTGTTTCTATTTCATTTACTTCTGCTCTCTTCTTTATGATTTCTTTCCTTCTGCCAACTTTGGGTTTTGATTGTTCTTTCTCTAGTTCCTTTAGGTATATGTTTAGATTGTATATTTGAGCTTTTTCTTGTTTTTTGAGGTAAGCTTGTATAGCTATAAACTTCCCTCTTAGAACTGCTTTTGCTGCATCCCATAGGTTTTGGATCGTTGCGTTTTCATTGTCATTTGTCTCTGCGTATTTTTTGATTTCCTCTTTGATTTCTTCAGTGATCTCTTGGTTTTTAGTAACGTATTGTTTAGCCTCCATGTGTTTGTATTTTTTACTTTTTTTTCCCTGTAATTCATTTCTAATCTCATAGCGTTGTGGTCAGAAAAGATGCTTGGTATGATTTCAATTTTCTTAAATTTACTGAGGCTTGATTTGTGACCCAAGATGTGATCTATCCTGGAGAATGTTCCGTGCACACTTGAGAAGAAAGTGTAATCTGCTGTTTTTGGATGGAATGTCCTATAAGTATCAATTAAATCTATCTGGTCTGTTGTGTCATTGAAAGCTTCTGTTTCCTTATTTATTTTCATTTTGGATGATCTGTCCAATGGTGTAAGTGAGGTGTTAAAGTTCCCCACTATTATTGTGTTACTGTCGATTTCCTGTTTTATAGCTGTTAGCAGTTGCCTTATGTATTGAGGTGCTCCTATTTTGGGTACATATATATTTATAATTGTTATATCTTCTTCTTGGATTGATCCCTTGATCATTATGTAGTGTCCTTCTTTGCCTCTTGTAACATTTTTTATTCTAAAGTCTATTTTATCTGATATGAGTATAGCTACTCCAGATTTCTTTTGATTTCCATTTGCATGGAATATCTTTTTCCATCCCCTCACTTTCAGTCTGTATGTGTCCCTAGGTCTGAAGTGGGTCTCTTGTAGGCAGCATATAGATGGGTCATGTTTTTGTATCCATTCAGCAAGCCTGTGGCTTTTGGTTGGAGCATTTAATCCATTCACGTTTAAGGTAATTATCGATATGTATGTTCCTATTCCCATTTTCTTAATTGTTTTGGGTTTGTTTTTGTAGATCCTTTTCTTCTCTTGTGTTTCCCACTTAGGGAAGTTCCTTTAGCATTTGTTGTAGAGCTGGTTTGGTGGTGCTAAATTCTCTTAGCTTTTGCTTGTCTGTAAAGCTTTTGATTTCTCCATCGAATCTGAATGAGATCCTTGCTGGGTAGAGTAGTCTTGGTTGTAGTTTCTTCCCTTTCATCACTTTAAGTATATCATGCCACTCCCTTCTGGCTTGTAGAGTTTCTGCTGAGAAATCAGCTGTTAACCTTATGGGAGTTCCCTTGTATGTTATTTGCCGTTTTTCCCTTGCTGCTGTCAATAATTTTTCTTTGTCTTTAATTTTTGCCAATTTGATTACTGTGTGTCTCGGCATGTTTCTCCTTGGGTTTATCCTGTATGGGACTCGCTGTGCTTCCTGGACTTGGGTGGCTATTTCCTTTCCCTTGTTAGGAAAGTTTTCAACTATAATCTCTTCAAATATTTTCTTGGGTCCTTTCTCTCTCTCTCCTCCTTCTGGGACGCCTATATTGCGAATGTTGTTGCTTTTAATGTTGTCCCAGAGGTCTCTGAGGTTGTCTTCATTTCTTTTCATTCTTTTTTCTTTATTCTGTTCCGCAGCAGCGAATTCCACCATTCTGTCTTCCAGGTCACTTATCCGTTCTTCTGCCTCAGTTATTCTGCTATTGTTTCCTTCTAGTGTAGTTTTCATTTCAGTTATTGTATTGTTCATCTGTGTGTGTTTGTTCTTTAATTCTTCTAGGTCTTTGTTAAAACTTGCTTGCATCTTCTCGATCTTTGCCTTCATTGTTTTTCCGAGGTCCTGGATCATCTTCACTATCATTATTCTGAATTCTTTTTCTGGAAGGTTGCCTATCTCCACTTCATTTAGTTGTTTTTCTGGGGTTTTATCTTGTTCCTTCATCTGGTACATAGCCCTCTACCTTTTCATCCTATGTCTCTTTCTATGAATGTGGTTTTTGTTACACAGGCTGCAGGATTGTAGTTCTTGCTTCTGCTGTCTGCCCTCTGGTGGATGAGTCTAAGAGGCTTGTACAAGTTTTCTGATGGGAGGGACTGGTGGTGGGTAGAGGTGGCTGTTGCTCTGGTGTACAGAGCTCAGTAAAACTTTAATCCACTTGACTGTTGATGGGTGGGGCTGGGTTCCCTCCCTGTTGTTTGTTTAGCCTGAGGCAACCCAACACTGGAGCCCACCTGGGCCCTTTGGTGGGGCTAATGACAGACTCTGGGAGGGCTCAGGCCAAGGAGTACTTCCCAGAACTTCTGCTGCCAGTGTCCTTGTCCCCACGGTGAGCCACAACCCCCCCCCCACCTCTGCAGGAGACCCTCCAACACTAACAGGTAGGTCTGGTTCACTCTCCTATGGGGTCACTGCTCCTTCCCCTGGGTCCTGATGCGCACACTACTTTGTGTGTGCCCTCCAACAGTAGAGTCTCTGTTTCCACCAGTCCTGTCGAAGTCCTGCAATCAAATCCCACTAGCCTTCAAAGTTTGATTCTCTAGGAATTCCTTCTCCCATTGCTGGACCCCCAGGTTTGGAATCCTGATGTGGGTCTCAGAACCTTCACTCCAGTGGATGGACTTCTGTGGTATAAGTATTCTCCAGTCTGTGAGTCACCCACCCAGCAGTTATGGGATTTGATTTTACTGTGATTGTGCCCCTCCTTCCGTCTCATTGTGTCTTCTCCTTTGTCTTTGGATGTGGGATATCTTTTTTGGTGAGTTCCAGTGTCTTCCTATCGATGATTGTCCAGCAGCTAGTTGTGATTCTGGTGTTCTCGCAAGAGGGAGTGAGAGCACATCCTTCTACTCTGCCATCTTGAGTCCTCCCCAGTTTTGCATTCTTGACATACTCAGCAAGATGTGTGGAAGCACAAGTGACCCTTGATGGTGATTTCCCAAAAGATAGAAGGTGATAACTGCTATGGAATAAAGAATAAGGTATATCAGGATCATTAGGACAGGAGAGGCTGGAGAGGGCATGGTAATCTGCAGAGTTTAAAAGGTTGGTCAATGTAGATAGGCTAGGTTAGGTTATGCTCTAGTAATAAACAATTCCAAATCCTAGTGGTTTATGGTGACAGAGATTTTTGTTTCATTCACCATATATGTCCACCATCAATTGTCAGGGTACCTCATTCATGGCAGTCATCGTTTCTCTTGTACCCGCACCAATGGAGCAAGAACAATGTTTTCCTAGTCACAATATTAGATGAAAAGGGGAATAGAGCAAAGCACAACCTATCAAAGCTTCTTTCTCACTTATGTCTCATTAGCCAATGCAAGTCAGATGGTCAAGCCCAGCTTTATATTAGGGAGGAGAATTGGATGCTGATAATAAAATCAACCACAGTAGTCTTCATTGAAAAGGTGAAATTTGAGCAAATACTTGAAGAAATGAAGAACCTAACCAAATCGATATATGGGGAAGGGAATCCTAGGCAGAAAGAAAAACTAGAGAAAAGACTTTAAGGTGACAGTGTGCCTGGGATGTTGGCAGACTATCAGCGAGGCTACTGAGGATGGAGCAGAACAAAAGAGGGGAGAATTATTCTGCTGAGCAAATAGAAAAAGGCCTTGTAAGCCACTGTAAGGGCTTATTGTAATACTTTGAGTGAAATAGGGAATCACTACTGTGCAGGGAATAAACTATAGGAGAGGAAGGATAGAAGCAGGAAGATTTGTTAAGAGCTAAATTAGTCATACAAGCAACTGTAATACTGGCTTAGACCAGGGTAATATCAGGTACCATGGTAAAGAGATGGATGTTGCATATACTTTGAAGATATCACCAATAGGATTCTGATAGATTGCATATGGGGGACTAGGGAAGGGAAGGAGAATGAGAGAGAGGCTCATCATGTCATACTTGAAAAGATTGTATTATGAAAGATAATGTGTGCTGTAAAATTCACATTACATTCATACTAATGTGAATTAATAATATATTCTTAATCTTCTTTATATTTAAGATATTTTGCCTACTTTTTTTTCTATCAATTTCTGAAGGCCAGGTATTAAAAACATCCCAGTATGATTTTGCAGAAGAATTTAAAATTGTCATATCTTCCTATTGGATTGATCACCATTATGAAATCTCTGTCTCTCTGTTCCTAGAAATATTTCCTGATTTAAAGTGTGTTTTATCGGATATTAGCATAGCCATATCAGCTTCCTTTTGTTTAGAGTGTACATGACATATGTCCAACATTTTTACTTTTAAACATTTAAGGGCTATGTCTTATACAGCTTATAACTGAGTTTTGTCTATTTATTTCTCCAGTTTGACAATTTTGAATTCTAACTGGATCATTTCATTAATTTACATTTAAAGTTTTACTGATATATTTGTATTGAATTCAGCATTTTATATTCCCTATTTTCCTAATAGTTTTCTTTCTTTTAAAAATTTTTAATCTATATATTTTGTTATTTTATTTTCCTTCTCTCAGTTTGTTAGTTATGTTATTTCTTAATTATTTTTTTGTGGTTACCCTAGAGATCACAGGATTTATCCTTGATTTATTAGACTATTTTTCAAATTAATACATTTACCACTTTCCAGAAATACAAGGATCTTCTTTATTTTAACCCCATTTAACTATCTCCCTTTATTTTTTTCTATTTTGGTAACATATTTTAAATCTGTGTATATATTTCACACCATGTCAGATATTGTTACCGTTGCTTTTTACAGTCAATATTCATTTATATTTACCCTTATATTTAACCTTTCTGTTGTTTTTCATTCCTTCTTATTACCATGTTTTAATCTTGGATCATTTTCTTTCTGCCAGAAAATCCCCTTTAGTATTTATTTTAATGCTAATTTCTTACTATTGCATTTTTTGGCCTGAAAATTATATGTATTTTCCCTTCATTTGTGAAGCTTACTTCTGCTGATTGTAGAGTTGTAGGTTGCTACTACTGCTCTCAAAACTTTAAAGGTGTCATTCTACTATCTTTTGTCTGCTGAAAAATCTGACTTTAAGTCTGCTATTACACCTTTGAAAGTAATGTGTTTTTTTCTGGCTGCTCTTAAAATAATCTCTTAGATTTTAGTGTTCAACAATTTTTCTAGCCCAAAATGAGGTGTGGTTTTTTGCATATATCCTGCTTAGAGTTCGTAATATTGAATACCTAACTTAAAATAATGTATTTTTTTCATTGTAGAATTTCCATTTGGTACTTTTTATTAATTCTACATTTATATTGAAATTCTCCATTTTGTACCTATTTTTCTTAAACATATTAATCATAATTCTTTTAAAATTTATATCTGGTAAGTCCAGTATCTGTGTCACCTATGTGTTTGTTTCTAGCAACTGGATTTTTTTCTCCTGATTTTCAGTCATTTGGTTCTATCTCTGGGATACCTGGTTATTTTTTATTGCCTGCTAAACTTTGCATATAAAAAGTTATGTAGTCTTTTTCTTGCATCAGAGATTTAATTTTTAGCTAGCAAAAAATTAGGATATGGGTGGGTTAAGCTGTTTCAACTAAAAATTAAAAACAATTTTTATTTAGATTTCAGTGTGTTTGAAAGCTGACTTACTTCTGTTGTGCTCTTAAACCTAGGAAGGGTCCTCAGTTGATGAGGGCCCTTTTTCCTTACAGGGCAGTAAATTCCTATTTTTTCTCTCTGTAACATTGGGAGACTGATAAAATCTGTTTCATTTTTTAACTCCTTACCAGCTATTTTCTAATTTCTTTTTTTGTAAATATGGCCCACACAAGAGTAGCTTAGGAGTTAGGAAATCCCTTAAGGGGAAATAGTACAGAGAATGTTAGGCTGTGATTCTCTTTATTATCTCTGTGATTCTCTTTATTATCTGGGATCTTAAATCTTAAATCTTGGCTGTCTTGGTGGTCTAGAATTCCAATTTTTTATCTCCTTAACCTAAGTTGATTGCTAAAACCTTTAACCTGATAATTTTCTGCCTCTTTGCTCAATGCTTTGAATTACCAAATGTCCCAAGGGGAAAATGGCAATGGCAAATGTATGTCTTATTTTGATGCATTTCTTCTCTTTCCTAGGTCCCCTTGTTTGTTCACCAGTCCCTCTGTTGGCTGTGTTTTACATTTGTGTTTTTGTGTTTGACATTTTATTTAACCTTTTTTCAGTAGGTATCCTTAGCAGCAGCCTTAGTCTGATATAACCTACATTGTTACAGTAAGCATTCCAACATTTTTTTTACATATTTTAAAAGTTGGATTGTGTGTTTATGAGTCAGATTAAGAAAATCAAGTTTACTACTTTTCTGACTCCCAACTATTAGCAAGTTAGTTACTCTTGGCCTGAGTTTCCTCATATGTAAAATGAAGATAACAGAGTTGCAACATTACAGAATTGTTGTGAGAAGGTTTAGTTGGCCCTGTGTATCTGCAGATTCTGCATCCATGGGTTCAGTTGCAGATCAAAAATAATCAGAAAACAATTCCAAAAATCAAAACTTGAAATTTCTGCGTACCAGTGACTATTTATATAGCATTTACATTGTAATAGGTATTACAAATAATGTAGAGATGATTTAAATATGCAGGAAGATGTACATAGGCTATATGCAAATACTATGCTATTTTATATAAGGAACTTGAGCACCCACAGATTTTGGTATGCGCAGGACAGGGGCGGGGATTGGCCTGGAACCAATCCCCCTGCAAATACAAAGAGATACCTGTATGAGAGTTATATATTCAATATGCTAAGCATTGAGTGTGGCACTTGTGAAGCACCAAGACAAGTTACAAACATGAATATCAGTCAGGTTCTGCTCTAAAAGTACTCATCACTCAGCAGAGTAGAGATGTCATATTATTTTTTAAAGTAACCCTGGTCAGTGCTTAGCAGTTAAAACATTTTTTAGTAATCAAAAAATAATAACAATCCATATCACATAACAATCACTGAGAATCTATTCAGTGATTGTTGCAAAGTTTACTAAATTGTATTTAATTTTTTTTCTTTTTAAAATCTGTCGTTTTTCTATCTCCTGTCCTGTGACACCTCGGCTGTTCTGCAAAATTTCCCTAATATTATCTGTAGTAATATTATACTATATATGCTTCTTTGGAGCTGTTTGGCATACAGTTTTATACTGTTGTTTATTTAACTTGTACTTCTATTTTCTCTCCAACAAAATTTTACATTCCTAATGGAAACCATGACTTTTGTGTTATCGTTGATAACATTACTTTGAGCAGAGTGTAGAGTGCATTATTGTCATTCAGTAATTATTTGTTGAATTTAATTGGGGCATGAATTGAAAGAAAGAAATTGGAAAAAGAGAGATTCCCACTTCAGTTTAAAAAGTTGAGAAGATGTACAGGGATTCATGGTTCTTAAGGCTGTGCTTTCAAGAAAATATTTCATTTCTATACTCTTTGATCACCAGAAGATGTAAAATGTTAAGTCTAGTAAGAGAGATCATTTATTTTATATATTCAAAAGATAGAAAATACTTCCAAATTACAGATTTATTAATTTCAGAGACCAATTATAGCTTGTATTAGGAAACATTAGCCTGTACTAACATATGAGAGCCATTGCACTATAAAAATCACATTAAAATCTTTTTGTTACTTGAAAACAATTGATCTTATAGTTTGGTTTTATGATTAAAATTTCCAGGCTCTTTGGTAGGAGAGAGAATTCCAGGAAGGCATAAACTGTGAAAGCCTCTCTTTAAAGGCCTCTTGGCTGCCCTGGTCCATTAGACCATTCTTAAGACAAGGCCTGGCTTGTTAAACTAAGAGACTTACCTGGAACAGAACTTTGTCTAGCTCTGTCTCAGTTCTTTGTCTACTTCTAGTTTTGATAAACTCCATATAAGAATTGGAGAGCATCTTTACTTATACTATCTACATATGACCTTTCTTCAGATCTTCCTTGCTTTCAGGTTCTTTCCACAGAGGGCTCAAGTTTGAGTTTTCTACTTAGGCTCCCTCTATAATTCTAGTAATTGCCAATATGAAGCTTTTACCGATACGGTGTAATAATTACCTAAAATTCTCCAGAGAAGCTCTTAATCTCTAGCTTTTAGGGGATGCCTTGGCCACAACATAGTCTAAAAACCAAACTTTCATTAAAAGGGATGAACCCAAGCCTAACTGAGGGAAAGATATAGGAGTACTATAAATAGTAATTTAAACTCTATACTGTTCTAGGATTAGTCTTGGTTTTGGATTGGCAATTAGAGTAAGATACACAATCGACTTCACCCAACACCAAGTTGGCTTAGCTTTAAGAAGGAACACATTACAAGAAAAAATACAGCATCAAAGCAATAGCATAGAACTACCAGACACAACTTCCAGTGTCCTAATATTTCACATTTGTATTGCATGTGTTCATGAAAGATGACGCTAAGCTGTCATGCTGGGGCCTTTCATGTTTAATACCTGCTTAGTCACTTAGCTCCTTCAGAAGTATGTGACTCTCCTGTTTCTTCCTATTCTCTGTGTCTATCATCAATACCTTCTACATATTACTTGGGAACAGGTGCTTGGTAGCCTTTGGCCTAACTAGTTTCCATTTATCTTAGATCCAATATAGATAAACTGCTAATAGTTAATTGAGTTAAAAGCAGAATTGTCCAAAGATCAAATCCTCTGGTGTCCTGAGACCAAAGGAAAGGCCACAGAACCAGCTATTAACCCAATATACAAGAGTGCTTATGAATTTATGAATAATGAACAAAAATAACATCTAAAAGTGTCAATTATTTTATAATTAGTTAATGACATTCAGTTAAGGAAACATTTATCTGTCACTTCTATATTTTTGCAGCTAATGGAAGGATTTTCATTCTTTTAGATTGGTAGTTTAAGTCCAAAATGGGTTCTGTTTTTAAATGTTGGAACCATATTTTTAGTAGAGTGCTACAGTGACTTCACATTGGAATAGTTATGTGTTTTACTAATATTAGCAAGAAAACGTTTGATAGCAAATAAGCTAGTATGAATGTGTTTCACTGTCTATCTGTGTCTTTATGTTCAAAATATTTGTACCAAATGAGGTTCAGAATGAAGAAAAGTTTCTTCTTTACTTCAGTTATTGACAACAATAAATAATCTGAGATGGAGCAGTAAAAAATCTGAGCTTAGTTTTCTTTAACAAGATCAAAGTAAAACGTTATCTGTCATAGCATGGTTAACAAAAATATTTCAATATTAGTAGCATTTGTGATATGTTTAAATAACACATTCATAATTTTTTTTAGTCAAAATACTGAAAATATAAAGTACCATTAACTAGCCAACATAATACTTATGGTACTGTTATTGAAAATTATAAAACTATTGGCAGTTTTGAATCTCTCTTCCATTGCAGTCATTCCAAGAAAGAGCCTATGTACTTGGGTCTGAATATATCATTATTGATCTCTGAATAATCTGCTCAGTATTTGATGAAACTCTTCTGGAAGTCTTCCCAGTATTAGGTGGCAGTTGTTCTGTAAGAAGGGGCATATAGAAAAGCCAATTCGCTTGCCAGGCTCCGTAAGTGGTATTTAGGAGAGGCCTATGGCTACTTTGATTTTACAGATTTCACTAGGTAATAATCTCTCAGCTATCAGAATTAATGAAAATTCAGGAAATGTCAAACTTCAGGGGATATAAAACCTCACATAAAAATACTTTAGAAGAACTCAATAACCTTCCCAAGTGACAAATCAGGCCTTTCTTTACATACATTAGAGGGAAAAGAGAAGATAGAAGGTGAGGATCGGTATGGGAGGCAAAGCTGGATCCAAAGCTTCTGACAGATGTATTTTGATCCTCTACTGCACCTGAACATGGATCAGTCTCATTTAATTAACTAGTCCTTCTCACACATTCCGTAAGAATGGAGCACATGCTAGATCTCTTGCAGAATATGGTAACTGAAAGAGTAAATGGAAGTACAGAGCAAGTAGAGTGATGCTTGCCAACTTCATAATCTAAGATAACATGTATGTCCATCCCTGACCCTTCATCAGCCCTTATTCTAGAAGTTCTAGAAGGTGCTGACCACACTTTAGGCAATTCAGTTTTCACTGCCTTATTCTTTAGGACCAGCATCTGTGAAGGTGATTGAAATAGTATATTAGAATATTCCCTGTAAAAGGCAGGAGGGAAAATAACTCTGGCATATGTAGATTGAATTTTTCCTTTCCCCTAAGAAATGCACGTCTCACTTAGCTGAAGAAAGAAACATTCTTCTTTGTAACCAGCAGCTCTAATGCTTTTTTGAACTTTCTTAGGAACAGTATGTATATCTTCCAAGGTCACTTCTGTGTACCTGGGATAATCCTGGGGTATATACCCCATCTCTGTGGCTTCAATGAGAACACAACAACTCTTGGATGCAGACGAATGAAGGGTTTTGAAGCCCTGGTGCTTTGTACTATAGGTAAACCTTTAGAAGGTAGCACATTCATTTAGAACAGGTCATGCATCTGTCTATATATTTAAAATTTTCTGCTCCATGACCTATGGGTTTCAGCAGTAAATTGGCCTGATACCACTTTTCATCCATTTTTCACACTGCAGTCAGAAACGCAGCCTAAAATAAAAAGGCTGTGAAGCATAGCCATGGGAGCCTCTTCTTTTACTAGGGCTGTCCTCTGGAAGCACTTTTCCCCTCCCTAAAGAGCTTATGCTTTTACCAGCTAAACTAAAAATGGGTCTCTTCCATGTCCATTTCCTGCATATTTTGTTCTTGATCCAAAACATTTTTTTTTCTGCCTTTCATGTTAGTATTTAAAAAACCCTCATTGTGCCTTAGTGCATATATTAAAATATAAAATAAAAGAAGATTAAATGTGTAAACGGAAAAGTCAGCAAGCAACTAAAGAGCCTAATAGCAAAAGGAAGAAGGTCAAAAGGTTACAAAGGAAAAGAATATGGGTTTCTGAAAGTGGTTTAAATGTAAACAGCCCCCTGACCTTGAGTTCAAATACAGAATGAATAGAATGGTTGGACATATTTATTAAGGCAGATGATTTGAAAATTTTAATCCTCAGCTAAAGTAAAAAACATCAAGGAAGGCAGTATTTGAATATCTACCCTCAAGTCCAAGAGGAGGACTCTCTAGGGATTTTCTGGAGAGAAGAAACTCTATTACAACATTTTCCTGGCCTGAAAGCCTATTTAGGAGGAAGTGAACAGAACCTTGCCCCAAGGCCAAATTTCAAGCTCAAGTGGATGGACTGCCAGGACATCCTACACACCGGACAAAGATAGTAGAGCCAAGACTACCCACATTCCCATGTTTTTAAAAACTGGGGAACCTCAAGGGGGTACTTGATTTATGTGGAATAATTAGCCTGCCCAAATACATTTCAGAAAGAAAACCTTTTCCAACACCCTCACCTGGGATTGAAGACTCTGGAAAATGGGGGTGGAAGAAGAAGGGAGTAAATTAAATTACTCCTTGGCTAATGCATTAGGACTCTTGGAAAAGAGTGTAAGGTTGGGAAGATAACAATGACCAGCAGTTATTGAGCACTTTCTGTGTGCCATGCCATGTAGTTTTAAATGTAACATCTGCTCCCATCCTTACAAAACTCCTAGTAGGCATACGCAATTATTATATTAAATTATTATATTAATTTTTATTGATAAAGAAGCTTGAGCCTAGATTAGTTACCTAACCACTTAACCAAGAAACATGCTATGCAACATAAAATGAACAGCTAGTAAATGATAGAGCCAGGATCAAACCCAGATCTGTCTGACTTGGGGCCTGCATTCTTGACAACCTACAGAATTGGATGAATGAGCCACTGTAATAAAGATAATCATGAACTGGGAAGCAAACTTATTACACATATGATGTGTATGATCTTTACTCAAAGTAATGAATCTCATGAATAAAAGATATCAACCTACCTAAGGAGACAAAAGACCTGTATGCAGAAAATTATAAGACACTGATGAAAGAAATTAAAGATGATACAAACAGATGGAGAGATATACCATGTTCTTGGATTGGAAGAATCAACAATATGAAAATGGATATACTACCCAAAGCAATCTACAGATTCAATGCAATTCATATCACACTACCAATGGCATTTTTCACAGAATTAGAACAAAAAATTTCACAATTTGTATGGAAACACAAAAGACCCTGAATAGCCAAAGCAATCTTGAGGAAAAAAAAAAAAAAGGAGCTGGAGGAATCAGGCTATTATTTACACTATTTACAATAGCCAAGACACGGAAGCAACCTAAGTGTCCATCGACAGATGAATGGATAAAGAAGATGTGGCTCATATATACAATGGAATATTACTCAGCCGTAAGAAGAAACAAAACTGAGTTGTTTGTAGTGAGGTGGATGGACCTAGAGTCTGTCATACAGAGTGAAGTAAATCAGAAAGAGAAAAACAAATGTTGTATGCTAACACATATATACGGAATCTTAAAAAAAAAAAGAAAAGAAATTGGTTCTAAAGAACCTAGGGGCAGGACAGGAATAAAGACAAAAAAGTAGGGAATGGACTTGAGGACATGGGGAGGGGGAAGGGTAAGCTAAGAAAAAGTGAGAGAGTGGCATTGACATATATACACTACCAAATGTCAAATTGATAGCTAGTGGGAAGCAGCCTTATAGCACAGGGAGATCAGCTCAGTGCTGTGCGACCACCTAGAGGGGTGGGATAGGGAGGGTGGGAGGGAGACGCAAGAGGGAGGGAATATGGGGGTATATGTATATGTATAGCTGATTCACTTTGTTATACAGCAGCAACTAACACAACAACGTAAAGCAATTATACTCCAATAAAGATGTTAAAAAAAAAAAAAAGACTGTTTAGAACCCATCTATAGAACAATAAGTGCTTAGAAGACCTAACTTTGCAAAGTGCAATTTTCATATTCATGTTCTAAAATTTCGAACCTCTATGAATTGACCCTACTCTGTTGCCAACTGTTATCAATCTAATTTATTGATATTAAAATAATGAAAAGTAAAATTTTAAATTGTGTCTACAATAAGTTGTTTCCTGTGCTTTTACTGTATGCATTCACAGATATTCTCTCTTAATATAATGCCCTGCTCAGTGGTTAGCATAAAATATGCATTCAATAAGTATTTTTAAAATAATGAGGTAGGTAATATTTCCCTCATTTTACAGATGTGACAACTGACACTCAGAGAAAACTTACCAAAGACCACAAAACCTCATGTAGGATTCAAATTTAGTTTTTCTGTCTTCAAAAACCATACATTTGGTATAATATCGAAAGCCACAAAATTACAAAATTATGTTGTTATAGAAATGAATAAAATGAGTGGAAAGGAGTTTACACTTGTGCAGGACCTTAAATAACGTGCAAAACCTTTCATGGAACAAAAATTGATTGTATATGGGGATGTGGAAGAGTGTGGAGGGAAATATTCTTGGCCACTGCTTCCAAATTTGTTCATATCATGTAATATTTTTATAGCATACTGTAGCAAATGAGGAAATAATTATCAGTTGGAATGCTCTGGCCACCCCTGACTCTGCCCAGCGTAGCCTGTGAGCAGTGGGGATCCATATCTTAGCACACGTTTAATCCACTGGCTGCATACAAATAGTCCAGAGTTACCAGTTGAGGAGCTTAGTTCTAGGCATATAAATATAAAATAGCATTCAGAAATGTAGATATGAGGACAAGCATAGAGCATTTTTTAGATGTTGAGAAGTTCAGCTTGGCTTAGGAGATAGGGAGATAATTCTGGAGCAGTAGTTTAGAGTCAGATTATGAAGATTCTTATATGCCATGTACTAGGATTGTAAAATTATAATAAATACACAAAAAACTAAAATAATGCAATAATGGAAAAAAGGATTTTCCTTTATCTGATTTTTTCTTCACTATTATTTTATGTATTTGAAACTACATTTATAACTCAGGGCTTCTTACTGTGATGCAGTAGTTGGTATTATACAAAACCTCTCACGGAAATTAACTATGAAAGCTGAATAAAATGAAATCAAATAAAACAAAAAAGAACAACTGTTTAAAATTATTCTCCAATAACTAAGGCAACAAGAAAATGAGGAACCAAATTCCTGAAGAGAAAAGAAGTGCATTAAAGTGAACTTTGTCTCCACTTTTTCACCTTGGCTGCCGATTCCTAGCCCTGAACATAGAAACTGATTACAAGACAGCAGCCGAGAAACTGCAGAAAGACAACAAATTGGACCTTAGGATTACCAGAAGAGCTCTAATTTGAAGGGTGAAAATCAGAGGGCTTCTGACAGTCTACATGTAATTTCTACTCTAAGCGTTCACTAACTCTGATCCAGGGAGAAACTCTGAGACTCTGCTCAGAAGCTAAAAAATATAGTGGAGATTTTGAAAATCTCATGGTGCTACAGAGACAAAAAGCAGTGTTAGATCCCCCAAATAAGAATGATCCCATTTAAACTTTACTCAAGTTTTTTGCACTGAGATTCCTGCAAACACTGCATACAAGGAGTAAGAACAAACTAAAAATAGGCCGGTTCTGCCTGGATGAGTAAATCCAATGAAAATCGTAATACTTTGACACAGATATCTACAAAATATTGTAAGAGAAATCAAAGTAAACAGAAATAAATGGAGAAAAACACTGTGGTCAAAGATTGGAGGATTTAATATTGTTAAGGTGCTAATTCTCTCTAAATTTATCTGCAGTTTTAATATAATTTCAGTTAAAATCCCCACTTTTTTTTAAAATTAAAAGACTAAATTTAAATTTATACGAGAATGCAGAGGGCCAAGAATAACCATGATAATCTTGAAGAAGAACAAATTTGGAAGATTTGTATCACCAGATACCAGGCATTTTATAAAACTACTATAATGAAAAATATGTGAAATCTCTGATACATGAATAGATGATTTGACCAATGGAACAGAATATAGAGTCCAAAAGCAAACCCGTTCATATATACTCACCTGATTTACGACAAAATTGCTGTTAAAATGCAGTAAGGAAATGATGGTCTTTGCAGTAAGTAGTACTGGGTCATTTTAATTTTTATGAAAAGTGGTAATTTATTCCTACTTCACATATCATATACAGAATTCAGCCCCAGTAGATTGTAGAATTAAATGTAAAAGGTAAAAAAAGTAAGATCCTGCGAGATCAAAAAATATCAACATGTCTATTTGGTAGAAAATATTTCTTACAATCTTTCCGAAAATTAAATTTTAAATCATAAAACACTGTCCAGAAACAAAAGTTTTGATAAATTGCACTTTATTAAAATTAAAAGAAATTCTTTTGATCAAAAACACGCCTTTTATAGAGTGAAAAAGACAAGCCACAGAGTTTGAGAAGACATTGGCAATACCTATATTTGGCAAAAGACATGTATCCAGCATTTATTTTTAAATACCTAAAAATACATAAGAAAAAGGTAATCAATTTTATTTCAGTGGCCAAGGACGTGAGCAGGAATTTTGAAAAAGGTGATTTCCAGATGTCCAATAAATATGTCTAAAGTTGCTCAACCTTGTTAGTGATCAGAGAAATACAAATTAAAATCACAATGAGACAACACGAAGTGTTGGTGAATATGTGGGACACTGAACTCCTATACACTATGAGTGGTAATGTAAATTTTTATAACTATTTTGGAAAACTAACAATATCTATAAAGCTTAGTGTATGCATACCTTATAACCCAGCAATTTCACTCCTAGCTATATAATCAAGAGAAACGCCTATCATTACACATCAAAAGACAGGTTTGGGAATATTCACCACACTGTCAGTCACAATAGAAACTGGACACAAATCTCCATCAACAATAATTTTTTACATCTTTGTACAATGGGATGATATACAGGAATAATAAAGAAAAATTCTGCTATATGCAAAAACTAGATGAATCCTACTGATAGATGAGCCAAAGATCCAGACATGAAAGAATGCCTGTGTAGTGTAACTCCATTTATTTAAAGGTCAAAAGTGGCAAAACAATTCTAGTTGGTAAAAGTGAGGTTACTGGTTAATACTTGGGGGCATTGTAATTGGTAGGCTGTTAGGGAGGCTTTTTAGATTTTCTATATCTTCTGCATGTTCTATATTTTCATCTGATTCTTAGTTACATAAATATATTCCCTTTGAAAAAATTCATTGAGCTGTGCATGTCAAATGGGCGTATGTTACCGTACATGAGTTACATTTCCATAAAAAAGTAAAAATATCTTTATGCATGGTGTAAATAAATTGTATATGTTTTATTATACATTCATTTAAACCATTCCCTTTTGGATCAGTGTACTGCTATCACCCTAAACTAAGCTGTATAAACTCGTCCTGTGTTTGGTTTCAACCACCTACTTGCATCTCTCTCTCTCTCTCTCTCTTCCCTTCCTTGATCCTCGCGTGCCGTGAACATCTGAAAAAATAAGTTTACTTTTTGGGCTCCTGTTTCTATATAAGTAAAATATAAAGATTGTGATACATTACTTCAAAAAAACTTTTCTTCAAACTACTGCCACTCTAGTCTTCCTTACGTATAGCTTTCATTACTCCTCTGAACAAATTCTGACATTTTCAACAATAAATTTTAAAAAGTCTGTGTGGTTTCGAAGGCAGAAACTGTTCTCTGCCTGTCCAATCTTATGTCTTGCAGCTCTCAAGAACATCCCTCTCTCCCCTCTTGCTGGTCCAGAATCCTCCCTGCCCCATGGTTTCTACATATTAAATTTTGTTATGTCTTCTTTTTCTGCCTCTCTCTCTGATCTCTGCTTATTGTTCATGCCCCACTCAAGCCTTCTTTCTCCAGTAAACATCTCCTTAGTGCTCTGGTCCTCACCGATGTGCCTGTTTTCAAATTCTTTGCAGATAGAATGGGGTAACCTTATGCTGTCATAATTTGTCTTACCTGTGACCATTATATCCTCCTAAGGAGGTATCAGCTCTTTAAGGAGGGGAAATATGGGTTTTCATTACATACCATTAATATGGCATGTGTACTCTCCTGATGTAAGGCATTTTCCTCCAATTTTCTTAAAATACAATTGACACACAGCACTACATAAGCTTGGGGTGTACAGTATAATGATTCGACCTACATATATCAAGAAATGATTACCATGATAAGTTTAATGACCATCCATCATCTCAAATAGATACAAAAAAAGTCTAAAACAAACAGAACAAAATATATCTTCTTTTCCTTGTGATGAAAACTCATAGGATTTATTCTCTTAACAACTTTAATATGTATCAGTATCATACAGAAGTGTTAACTATCATAACATTGTGCATTGCATCCCTAATACTTATTTATATTATAAGTGGTGTTTGTGCCTTTTGACCACCTGCTTCCAATTCCCTTTCCCACCTCATTTTATCTGTTTTATAATTCATCTGCTTGAATACTTAGTAAGATTCTAGAGGCCAAGCTTCTAATTGTATACTTTATTTCCTCACAAAGATGAGCCTAATGTCCTGCATAAAGAAAACCTTCAATACATACTCATTTTTTTAATACATACTCATTAATTGATTTTTCCTGATCCTTTCAAAGAGACAGATAGGCCATTATAGTATTAGAAACTAACACCACAGAAGTTTCCTTTATTCAAACCCTCCAATCAGGTCACACTCTGCCTAAAATCCTAACTTCCCATTATTTCTATAGGCCGTATAGGATCTAGGCCTTGCCTAACGCTCATGCATTCTGTCCTTGCCTCTCTCCCCTTGCTCCTTCTCAGCCTTTCGTCTTACTCTTCCCTTTGCCTGGAATGCTCTTCCCCCAGGTCTTCACAAATGTTACCTGCTTAGGGAGGTCATAATCCATCTTATCACTCCCTATCCAGGATTTTCTCTTATTTTTCTTCATAACTTCACCTATTCCTACCCCAAATATAAACTACTCAAAAGCAGGGACTTTGAGTTTCTTATGTTTGGTATATCTCCAAGCCTTGCAATACAATGTGTTTAATCCATGTGACTTGAATAAATACATCAATATTGAGAAATGAAAAAATGAAATAAACACCTACAAATAATGATTGAAAGAGAGATTCTAATTCAAAGCATAGATTCAAAGTGAATTAAAGATCCTGAGGGACAGAGTAATATATCAACCATGCAGGAAAAAAGACACAACCTCAGAATCTGTGGGTATAATTAATACAAATAGGGTGAATGTGAGTTGTGGGCAAATTGTTCTTACAAAATGATAGGATAAGTGATAGTGTTTTAAATCTTCTGAATTCAGCCTAAATTGAATATTGAGCTCCATAGTAAAAAATGAATAAAGTTGATTATTTATTTCTAATTTTATTATAAAAAGCAGTGCATCTGGGCCCAAATGACTTTAGAACACATTATAGACAATAACTCTTTAATTCTTTAACATAGGTGGAGACAGCAATTATTATCCCATTTAGGAGATCTTAAAAATTAAGGCAGGGGCTTCCCTGGTGGCGCAGTGGTTGAGAGTCTGCCTGCCGATGCAGGGGACACGGGTTAGTGCCCCGGTCCGGGAAGATCCCACATGCCGCGGAGCGGCTGGGCCCGTGAGCCATGGCCGCTGATCCTGCGCGTCCAGAGCCTGTGCTCCGCAACAGGAGACGCCACAACAGTGAGAGGCCCGCGTACCGCAGAAAAAAAAAAAAAAATTAAGGCAGTAAAAACTAATGGTTTGTCTAACATTTCAACATTAGAATGTCATGTTGAATTTCAGTTCATAGCTACATGTTTTTTCCTGCATCTACTACGTTTATTATTACATAATCACAATTATTACATAACTCACATTATGAACATGAGTTTCAACATAGTGAGAGAAGCATCACACTCCACATTCTGCAATAGATTTCTCTTCTGTAATCATCCAATTATGGGTAACCAGAAAGGCCATGAATACAGCACTAGGTCTTAAATGTGGACATTTCTCCCATTAATTTATTCAAAAAGTGCTGTATTCATGGTCAGGGAGTTGGTTCAGATTCAAGAATGGACTGACTATGGAAAGACATAAATTCAAGGCCAGATTAGAATCTTAAAGGAAGTATATAGTACCCTACAAAGCAGAGAAAGTGGGTTTGTGGTGGCAAAATTGTAGCAAATACCAATTTGATGACTCCTGAAAAGTCACGTAGAAGCAGTTTCTCAAAAAAGTAAATCAAGATTTAGAAGAAATGTTAGTGATATATAATCATTTTTCATCTTGTGTGCCACTTCCCATAGATTTATTTCTTTAATTTTAGTTATTTTTTATTCATGGATACCCCAAATTCCACTCTCCCTCCACTAAGAAAGTTCCAGTCTCAAAGTTGTTAAAGTAAAAACAATTGTTGTTAAAATGGAAAATAGAAGCAATTTTTATCATTGGCCCACCACAGTTTGGCTCAGTTTTTCTAGTCTCTGCTCTAGTGAGAATAAAGCCAGACCACACACTGAGGCTGAATTACAGCACTTCAAAAAGAAGAAAAACACTAATGGAAAAAGTCTAATGGGTTTCCAATGGGAGGTGGCAGACAGTGCAGAAACCTCTTAGCACAGCTCTTATGAGGACTAAACTCTGAATCCAAGAGCCCAACACGCAATCATGAGTTTGCATTCCCATTCTTCTGTGGCTATAGAACAGGAAATGTCCATTCAGCTGTAGACTGTACTAGAGTCCATCAGCTTGAGTGGAAAAGCGTGTTTAGAGCCTTTCACCGCAATCCCCACTTTTTGTGAATTGATACTGCCATTTATGAAAATAAAAATGAGTGCTGCATGGGATATTTTCTCCTTTAAGATTATTTCAGTAAGTGAATGGATAAATTGGGGAGTGAATAATTGGAAAGAAAACCTTAAGTTGGTAGTGGTAAAGAAACCTAACTTCTGGTATCTTGGACACAAGTGCAGCTTTCTAAGTCCTAGAATCCAAGTAAGTGTTGATAAATCAAATTGTGGGAAGGGTACAAGTGACAGTGTATTTTAGGGAAAAGTCAGAAAAGGTACTTGATTCCTTCTGAAGTATTCTCCATCTTTGTCTCAGGCCTAGGCATTTAGGGTATAGTAGTAAGCAGAAGAAGATACTGTCCCTTCCTTCAGAGAGACAGATCTAAATTTAAAAACAGCCCCACAGATAGAAAATTAGAATTGCTGTGAGTACTGGTAAAGAGAGATACATGTTAATATGAGGGTGTATAAAATGTGTGAATTGACTAGGGAATCAGGGAAGGCTTTTCTGTAGATTTAATGGAGTTGACCTATACTCTGTGCTAATCAGTCTCAGAGTCATAAAGATTTTCATATCCTAAACGCAACTGGGCTGAGGAGGGCTTTCCAACACTATGTCTTGGTTAGACCTGGGAAAGTTAGGGTCATTTGGTGAGACATGTATGCTTCCATGGCTCTTTCACAAATATGCAAACTTCTGAAAATCTGCACCAAGCTGGGCATTTAAGGAGTCATTTGGGGAAGAGCACAGATAAGAGCTTGGGAAGATGCTTTAAAGCTCATCAGAATAGGGCTTCCCTGGTGGCGCAGTGGTTGAGAGTCCGCCTGCCGATGCAGGGGACACGGGTTCGTGCCCCGGTCCGGGAAGATCCCACATGCCGCGGAGCGGCTGGACCCGTGAGCCATGGCCGCTGAGCCTGCGCGTCCGGAGCCTGTGCTCCGCAACGGGAGAGGCCACAACAGTTAGAGGCCCGCATACCGGAAAAAAAAAAACCTCATCAGAATAAATAAAAGGGCAAAATAGAAGAAAGAGGCAATAAGGAAGAAAATGGACATTTTTAAATGGGAAGTAGAAACTAGGTGCTATATATAAGGTATCCCATTTAATCTCCCCCTAATACTATGGGCATTGAGTGTAACTATCCCAATTTTATAGATGTGGAAACTGAGGCTTCCAAGAGTTAAGTAATTGACTATGACAAATCCAGTTAATAGATATGCTAGAATTTGAACACAGGTCTCTGGCTTCAGACTCATGCTCTTAATTTTTCCATACACAGTGCTTCTTCTCTAGAGAAACCTCATTAGGTCGTGTAGTGGATAATATGTGTCATTCTAAAATAAACTCTGCCTCTAATCTAATTTAAATAAAGGGGAATGCTCTTGAGCACTCAACCCAATTGCCATTATTCCAAGAGAAAAACTACAGAGATTTGCCTTAATTCTGTGAGTCTTTGATACCATTGTTTCTGTCAACCTAGTCATGCCCTAAACTTTTTCTTGTGAAAATAGATTGTGCTCTCCCTAACTGTAGACGTAGGCTCATAACCCAGGCTGGAATAAGAACACATTTCTATCCTCCAGGCAAAGCACTTGTCAGTATATGGCAGGCATTGTGGTTTGGCTCCACTACTCAAATATAATCCATTTCTTCTCTTCCTGACTCCATCACAGAGTTTGGAAAATATGAAATAATCTTTTTCCCAATCTCCTGTGAGCTAAAGGTAGCCATGCAATCCATTTCTGGTCAATAAGATGTATATTTGCTGAATAGTACTTCTGTGAAATGTTTGCTTCCCCAGTAAGAAAGAACAGACTCAGTTGGCTTGTCCTTTTGAGTATTTGTTCTCTTACAAGCCTGAAATTCAGATGTAATACCTGGAGATGCAGCATCCATTCTGTAACCAGAAAGCAATGAAGGTATAAGCCAACGTTGAGGATGTTGGAACAGAAAAATGGAGAGAGCTTAGGATTTTGAGTCATTTGTCTGGCGATTGACTATGTTCTCTTGGTTTTGTTATTGGGTGAATTCATGATCCTCCGGTTGTTTAAGCCACTACTTTTTAAAAATTCTTTTCCACTATGGTTTATTACAGGATACTGAATATAGTTCCCTGTGCTATATAGTGGGACCTTGTTGTTTATCCACTCTATATATAATAATTTGCATCTTAAGCCACTGTTACGAAGCTATTTTGTTTTAGTGCCAAAAGCACTACTGAAAGATAGAGTCAGAGTTGCATATATAAAATAAGCCAGGCCGGTTGGAACCCTTCTTCAGCATTTTTCTGCTTGAATTAGAAGGGTGATGCTCTTTTCAATGTTTTGTCTGAAGGAAGTGGTCATGTTCCCTCTTATTGTGGCCACCCCACAGAAACAGAATGTACCCCCAACAAAACTGAGTTTGGATGTCTAGATTGATGATGCCCCACACACCCAAGGAGGGTATGAAAAGATTAGTTATAAATCAGACAAAAGGTGTGCTAACCTGTACAAAACCTACAAAGCTTTGCTGGAAGTAATTAAAGAAAGTATAAATAAATTGAGAAACATACATTGAACAGGAGTTGAAGAACTCAATATTTTAATATGTAAATTCTTCCCAAATTAATTCATAGACTCAAAGAAATCACAACCAAAATTTCTGCAAACTATTTTTGTAGAAAATGACAAACTGATTAAAATATTTATATAGAAATGACCTAGAATAGCCATAACTTTTGAAAAGAATGAACTAGTTGAAGGACTAACACTTGATTTTAAGTCTTACTCTAAAGTTATGGTAATCAAGACAGTGTGGTACTGGCATCAAAGTAGACAAATAAGTGAATTAAATATAATAAAGCACCCAGAAATAGAATCACACATATATGGACAATTGATTATTGGCAAACATGCAAAAGCAATTCAGTGGAAAAAGGAAACACACAAGGTGCTGTAACAATTGGCTATCATTATGCAAAAGGTAAATGTCAACCCATACCTCACGTCATATATATATGTGTATATATATGTATATACATATACATATATATATATACCCTCAATGTGGATCATAGAACTAAATTTGAACCTAAAAATATAAAACTTAGAGAACAAAACATAGGAGAAAAGCTTTATGACATTGGATTAAGCCAGTGTTTCTTAGATATGAGCCTACTGCAGTGGATGGGTAATAGTATTTCACTGAGATTTTAGTTTTCATTTCCCTATTGATGTGGGAAATCTAAGTATCTTTTCATGTGCTTATTTGTCATTTTTATATCTTCTTCAGTGAAATGTCTGTTCATCTTTAGCCCATTTATGATGTTTTATTTTGTCTTATTGAGTTGTATGTTCTTTGTACTAGATATAAGACATTTATCAGATCATTGTTTTGTAAATATTTTCCTCAGTTTGTGGCTTGCCTTTTCATTTTTTAAAAATAGTTTCCCTTTAAAAGTAAAAACGTTTGATTTGATGAGGTTCATTTTATGATTTTTTTTTTATGGATCAGCTTTAGAAATCCTAAGAAATCTTTGCTTACCGCAAGGTTATGATGATTTTCTACTGTTTTCTTCTAGAAGTTGTATAGGTTTAGCTCTCACATGTAGGTCTTCAATCTTTCTGAAGTGTGAGGTAAGGTTTCATTCATTTTCTGTATGGATATTCAGTTGTTTCATCACCTGTTTGTTAAAAGCTCTGTCCTTCAATCCTTCACTTATCTTGACACGTTTGACAAAAATCGGCGGTTCATATATGCATTTCTGGACTCCTTGGTCTGTTTCATTGATCTGTTTGTATACCCTTAATGCCAGTATCACAAGTCTTGATTACTGTAGCTTTATTAAATTCTTAAATTGTTGTATGATGACTTTGGCTTTTACACCAGCAAAATTGATTAGCATATTCTATGTCCTTTGATTTCCATATAACTTTTAGAGTCAGCTGTACATTTCTAAAGAAAAGGCTCTCCTTTTTTACAGCTTCCTTCTCTTTCTTATTCTGATTCACAAATTCCTGCCACCTTGGTTTCTCTAGACTCTGATGTCTGTCTTGTTAAATCTGCAATCCAGAAGGCCACCAGGCTCCATTTGGGCTCATCCTTCCTACCCTGAGGCCTGGAAATTTCTTCCAGGAAGTACACTGGAGCATTTATAGGACTGACCTTGTTTGTTTCCTTTCTGTCAGGGATCCTAGGTCTCTGCTATCTGTTGTTCAATGTCTGGAAACACTTGTTGCAAATATTTTGTCCAGTTTTCTGTTTACATTGAGAAGGCAATGCCTGTAGCAGTTAATCCTTCATGGGCAGAAGCAGAATTCCTGCCAGTCATTTTAATTTTAGCCCTTCTAGTGGATGTATAGTGTATCTTATTGTGATTTTAATAACTGATGAGCAAACTGTCATGTGCTTATTGTTCTTTCATATATATCTTTTATTAAAAATTTATTAAATATTTTGTTCATTTAAAAGGGATTGTCTTCTTATTAAGTTGTAGGAATTTTTATACATTCTAGAAGCCTTTGTCAGAAATGTGTATTGTGGGACTTCCCTGCTGGCTCAGTGGTTAAGAATCCGCCTGCCAATGCAGGGGACATAGGTTCAATCCCTGGTCTGAGAAGATCCCACAGGCCACGGAGCAACTAAGCCTGTGTGCCACAACTATTGAGCCTGCGCTCTAGAGCCCGTGAGCCACAATTACTGAGCCCGCATGCCACAACTACCGAAGCCTACCTACTTAGAACCTGTGCTCCACAACAAGAGAAGCCACCGCAATGAGAAGCCTGCACACCACAGTGAAGAGCCCCCCTTGCTGCAACTAAAGAACGCCCGTGCGCAGCAACAAAAGACCCAATGCAGCCAAAAAAAAAAAAAAAAAAAAAGAAATATGTATGGTAAATATTTTCTCCAGGTCTCTGTCATTCTTTTCTTTTTAAAATTTATTTATGTTATTTATTTTTGGCTGCGTGGGGTCTTCATTGATGCACGTGGGCTTTCTCTAGTTGTGGTGAGCGGGGGCTATTCTTTGTTGCAGTGTGCAGATTTCTCATTGCTGTGGCTTCTCTTGTTGTGGAGCACAGGCTCTAGGCACACGGGCTTCAGTAGTTGTGGCATGCAGGCTCAGTAGTTGTGGTTCATGGGCTCTAGAGCGCAGTCTCAGTAGTTGTGGGGCATGGGCTTAGTTGCCCTGTGGCATGTGGGATCTTCCCAGACCAGAGCTCGAACCTGTGACCCCTGCAATGGCAGGCAGATTCTTAACCACTGAGCCTCCAGGAAAACCCTCCATGTCTCTGTCATTCTTAATCATGTCTTTTGAAGGGGCGAAGTTTTTAACTTCAGTAAAGTCCAATTATTGATTTTCTTCTTTTATGATTCTTACTTTTTCAGTCTCAAGAGACCCTTTTCCTACCCCAAGGTCACAAACATTTTCTCCTATCTTATTTTTCTAGAAGTATTATAGTTTTAACTTCTATGGTTGCATCTATAATCCAATTAAAAATTAATTGTGCATATATAGTGTAGGGTAAGAGTTGAGGTATATATTTTTTCAAATGGATATCTAGTTGTACCAGCACCATTTGTTGGAAAGAAAATCTTTTCTTATTACTACTTTAACATATTTGTTAACATTGATTAACCACATGTGTGTATGTGTTCATTTTGGGGCAATCTGTTTTTTCTTTCTTGATTTATATATTTATTATATTTGAAGTTATGTAGTATAAGTCCTCCAACTTTGTTCTTTTGCAAAATTATCTTGGCTTGAAAAAAGGATCAAAAGTTCACAGGAGCAAACCTGAAGTCATTCATGCCCAACGGCCAAGAAGAAGAAAATTGAGAAAAAATTATATAATTATAATATTGAATTTTAACACATAAAATTTTTATCTCTATACTAATATAAATAAAAAATTTTTAAATGTGTATGAGGAAAAGGACAGCTTTTCCATTCAGAAGATTTCCAAATATATGTAGAAAGAAAGAGGGAAATTCTGTTACATTTTGCCATAAATGAGTGTTGAACTGTACTATCTTTCTTTCTTTCTTTATTTTTGCTGTGTTGGGTCTTGGTTTCTGTGCGAGGACTTTCTCTAGTTGTGGAAAACGGGGGCCACTCTTCATCGCGGTGCGCGGGCCTCTTACTATTGCGGCCTCTCTTGTTGCGGAGCACAGGCTCCAGACGCGCAGGTTCAGTAGTTGTGGCTCACGGGCCTAGTTGCTCCGCGGCATGTGGGATCTTCCCGGACCGGGGCATGAACCCATGTCCCCTGCATCGGCAGGCGGACTCTCAACCACTGCGCCACCAGGGAAGCCCCATTCTTTCGTTTTTAATGTTAATTTATATATTGAAAGATTACCAGTATAGTTTACCCAAAAAGGCTGTTTGCTTTCTTGTGTTTCATATATATATATTTTTTCATATATATATTTGAGATTCTCACCCAATCGTAAGGATTAATTTGTGAAAAAGTGTAGGCTGCATTAAATGGTACCCCTTAAACATTTTTGCTTTAATACTCTTTGAATTTAGTAAAAAAAAAAAAAGGTCACTGGTAATTTGAAAAGAAATGCGTTGAATCTATAGATTGCTTTGGGTAGTATGGTCATTTTAACAATATTCATTCTTCCAATCCAGGAACACAGTATATCTTTCCATCTGTTTGTGTTGTCTTCAGTTTCTTTCACCAGGTGATGGTAGCCTCATAGAATGAGTTCAGAAGTGTTCTTTCCTCTGTAATTTTGGAAGAGTTTCAGAAGGATTGGTGTTAACTCTTCTCTAAATGTTTGGCAGAATTCATCCGTGCAGCCGCCTGGTCCTGGACTTTTGCTTGTTGGGAGTTTTTAAATTACTGATTCAATTTCAGAACTGGTAATTGGCGTTCATATTTTCTGTTTCTTCCTTGTTCAGTCTTGGGAGATTGTACCTTTCTAAGAATTTATCCATTTCTTCTAGGTTATCCAATTTATTGGCATATAGTTGCTCTTGGTGGTCTCTTATGATCCTTTACAGGTCTGTGGTGTCAGTTGTAGCTTCTCTTTTTTTATTTCTGATTTTGTTGGTTTGGTCCCTCCCCTTTTTTTTCTTGATGAGTCCGGCTAAAGGTTTATCAATTTTGTTTATCTTTTCAAAGAACAAGCTACATGTAAAAGAATGAAACTAGAACATTCCCTAATCTCATATACAAAAATAAACTAAAAATAGATTAAAGACCTAAATGTAAGACTGTATACTATATAACTCATAGAGGAAAACATAGGCAGAATATTCTGACATAAATTGCAGCAATATTTTTTGGATCTGTCTCCTAGAATAATGGAAATAAAAACAAAAATAAACAAATGGGACATAATTAAACTTAAAAGCTTTCGCACAGCAAAGGAAACCATAACAAAATGAAAACACAACTTATGGACTGGGAGAAAATATTTGCAAATGATGCAGGGGGTTAATTTCCAAAATATACCAAAAGTTCATATAGCTTAATATCAAAAAAACAAACAACCCAATAAAAAAAATGGGCAGAAGACCTAAATAGACATTTCTCCAAAGAAGACATACAGATGGCCAAAAGGCACATGAAAAATGCTCAATATCGCTAAGTATTAGAGAAATACAAATCAAAACTACAATGAGGTATCACCTCACACCAGTCAGAATGGCCATCATTTAAAGGTCTACAAATAATAAATGTTGGAGAGGGTGTGGAGAAAAAGGAACCCTCCTACACTGTTGATGGGAATGTAAATTGGTGCAGCCACTATGGAGAACATTATGGAGGTTCCTGAAAAAACTAAAAATAGAACTACCACATGATCCTGCAATCCCACTCCTGGGCATTTATCCAGACAAAACCTAATTCAAAAAGATACATACACTTCAATGTTCATAGCAGCACTATTTACGATAGTCAAGACATGGAAGCAATCTAAATGTCCATTGACAGATAAATGGTTAAAGATGTGGTACATGTATACAATGGAATGTTACTCAGCCATAAAAAAGAATAAAATAATGCCATTTGCAGCGACATGGATGGACCTAGAGATTATCATATTTAGTGAAGTTAGTCAGACAGAGAGAGACGAATACTATATGATATCACTTATATGTGGAAGCTAAAAAAATGATACAAATGAACTTATTTACAAAACAGAAACCAACTCACAGGCATAGAAAACAAACTGATGGTTACCAAAGGGAGTAGTGGAGGGTGGGGGAGATAAATTAGAAGCTTGGGATTAAAATATACACAATGCAATATATAAAACAGATAAACAAGAAGGACTTACTGTATAGCACAGGGAACTTTACTCAATATCTTGTAATAACCTATAGTGGAAAAGAATCACTTTGCTGTGCACTTGAAACTAACACAGCACTGTAAATTAATTATACTTCAATTTTTTAAAATTTAAATAAATAAATAAATATTTCGTAAATATATGTATATCTTTGCACATTTTCAAGTTAACAAATATTTTATCAAATGTTTGATTATTTTTGCAAGAGGTAGGATTTCTAGTATATTGTAAAACTTGGCATTAAAACAATCTCCTATTTTAAATGTTTAGTGTTTTAATAAATGTTGTAGTGATTTGATATCCTCTATAATCTATTTTTTTAAATGTGTGTACCAGTTCTTTTTGAAGCAAATTTCTACCAAAGACTGTTGTGTCATAATGTAATATATTTTTAGCCTTGAATTATTTTATTGACTTCTGTATTATACTTCTCTGTCACAATAATAAACACTGAAGTTGAAAGTTAAGTTTTTTTCCTCATTTTCTGGAATATAATATCCTCAATTTTAAAAAGCATTTTCTACATATTATTATAATTATTGATATTATCCTAAAAATTGTTCTAAGTAACATAAAATATACATTTTGTTAAGTAATTATTAAACATTTAAAGAGAAGATTTTTTTTTAAAGAGAAGATTCTTATGAAACGCATTTCTTAACGAGATGGATAGATTTTGTTAGTTTTTGTTGTTGTTTGTTTTGTTTTAGCTAGTTCTTGTATCCTTGGATGCATATTTCTATTATTAGGATAAGAAGGGCCTCAACATTTATTACCTGACCATTTTTCATTTTTATAGAACTAAGCCCTGAGGAGTCATGTACTCATAAATACGAGAAGTGAAATGAAGGGAATTTTATTTTAACCATGTCACTCAATTCTTTGTACATCTTCTGGGTTACATGCCGAAAGTGACATGATGATTTATCATTAAAATTATTTTTGATGATCCATAAGTGGATAACTAGTTTATAGTTTACTTCAGTGTTCCTGATTATAAAGAATTTGAAGCCACCTGATCTGCAAAGAACGTTTGTTAACTAGTAGTGTCATTTATTTTCACTGATGTCATAACACCAATATTTAGAATATTTTTAATTGTTCTTTTTTCACCTCCCTAGAGGTTTGAACACCGAGAGTTATGAATAAAAGAAAGATTCAGTCAATATTTCTGTTGTAAAACAGAAAAACAGCTATTAATTCCTTGACTATAGGCATTTTCTTAGACAACTTTAGGAAAGAATATAGATTGAAGTTGAGGATCTGGAAATAGATACTATTTTTGAAGCTATCCATGTCCATGCATTACTTGGAAAATCTTTATGTACCCTATGTAGTCACAGATCACAGAACCAGAAGACTCTGGGTGTGTGCATCTACTAAGAACAGTTCTAGACACTGTACAATATAGAGAGTGTAAGATGTAAAATTCTGCTTTCTATAAGACCACTTTATTTAGAAACAAAAGACTACACACTTAAACTCTATAAATATTCTACTCATTTTTACAGCTGAGACAAATGAAACTCAGAAAAGTAAGGTAGTATGCCCTGTTTCACGGATGGTAAGTGTTAGACCTGGAACTCAGACCTGGGCTTCTGTTATTCCAGAGTCCACACTACTTTTACATATACTATCTTTCAAATGGGCAGAAAAATAGTTACATTTGACAAACTTCATAAATGTAAGCTACTAGCTGAGTAGTTATTCACTGGAGGTCTACATAAAGAAAGAAAAAACAAACTTAAGCTTGAAAAATGTGGAGGATTTTTATAGGTAAAAACAAAGACCTAAATAAAGTAGAGAATAGTACAAAGAAGTTGGGAATGTGTAAGGTACATTGTAGGGGAAAGGGGAAACCAAAACAGCTATATATGGAGTTTAATTGGAAAATAGAGAAAGTTGGCAAGTTGCTGTTGAGTTGGGTATGGGAAAATCTTAAACAATGCTTCAGTCCTGAAGAATTAGGAGTCTCTGATGGGTTTTGAACAAGGGACATGATAAAAGTCATGTTTTAGGAAGAATTATCTGGTAGTTGCCTGCAGTATAGTTTGAAAACAGCTTTGACAAGACTACCTAAGTAGGCTGTTGTAATAATCCAGATGTGAGATTATAATGGAATAGGCTAGTGTGTTAGCTATGGGAATATAAAGGGGAAGACAAATACCAGACACAGTAAAAAGAAGGAAATCACAGGTTGGGGTAGATAATTCATGTGGGGAATAGTGAAATATTAGGCAAGAGCAACTGCCTTGGGTTGCTCAGAGCCTTTAATGCAAGCTCAGGTCTCTGGACATTGTAAGTAGTGAGGAGCCAGAAAATTTTTTGAGCATGAGAGTGAGAGTGTTTAAAGAATATTAATAGTGAAATAAGTATTTTCTCTTATTCTACAGCACTAACATTAGAATATAATTGCAAAAATCTAGAAATCTAAAGTCTTAATTCCATAAATTATGAATTCCATTCTTCAAAGGGTAAAGTTATTTATTTGTTGTATTAGGTCACAGCCAGATTATTGTTTCTGGTATTTTATGTTTAAAAGGAAGTGTAAGATGTTCAGTGAGTCTTTTGGTTTGCTCTGGAATTGGCTTCTGTCCGGAGACAAAGAGGATATAAACAATTTGGGCTTAGACACCTCTTCAGGTAGTAAAGCTTGTTTAAGCAAAGGCTCCTATGCCCAACCATCACCATGAAACATGCCTTTTCCTTTCTGCTTATAAAGTCTTGTGGGGAAGGTGGTGATAAAAGGATGTTTAGGGGTAGCAGAGCTAATCTGGTATTTTCCTAAGAAGATTGTAAGAGGATCTGATCCCTAAATTTTTAAAGCATTTTAAAATATTTGATGATTTTTAGTTCAGAAATAATTCTAAACTTCCTGAAAATTTAAGGAATATTAGAAGGAAACTCCCTACTGCCCATATTCACATATTGTTTACATTTTATTTTATCATCATATCATCTATCTATCTATCATCTGAAAGTTGGAGATAATGAATCTCTTAACCCTTAAATACTGCACTATATATTTTCTAAGACATCTGGTTCTTTTTAGAATGTGCCAGGACCAGCAATTTGTCCCTAATTTTCAATTCTAGTGATAAAATCCAAAGCAACTAAAAAAGTCCCACTCAACATCCTATTATAACAGCATCTATGAAACATTTTTCTTAGAAAGCAAATTGATAAGTAGTAATATGATATAGATTTGTTATCATTATACAACAACTACTTATTAAGATTTTAAAATATACTTGGCAATGTATTAGTCATGTTATATATAATTTAGTACTCTCATAATATATTTCTAATCATGTTACTCTTCACAATAAACTTATAATGGAGGCTCTATTTGAACAAAATAGCCATAGAATATTAGTTCACTGAGTAAGGAAACCTGGAAAGTGCTATTAGTTAATATGTGATAAATTATTAATTTATGCCCCTTTATGTTAAAAGGATGAATTTATATCCTATTAACGGAAAACATCACTAAGTGATTCAGAACCTGAACAATTTGTAGAAGACTATATCAAATAGATTCTCAAGCTCTTATTGAAAGTGTTCACTTTGAGCAGGGAGTTTGGGTTGCTTTGATTTTATATTCCTTTACCTTGCTCTAGGCTTCTTCAGTGGGTACCACAGTAGTTTTTTATTCTTGAATGTTATAGTTGACTACTTGTTCACTTCTCTTCTGATGCCCCAGTGTTCTTTTCCATCCCACTCTTTCTTCCTTTTTCTTTTCCTGGTCATGTATATCTAGGGAGGCCTTTGGATCTAGCTGGCATAGAAGAAGAAAGAACAATAGAAGGTCAAATATCTACAAAATAATTAGATCTTTTAAATAACCCAGGGTAATTCATTCTTAAAGTAACTTCCATGCTAAGATCTTCCAGTTCTTTTCTTATCTTTAAGTGTCATTAACAATAAAAAAATACTAATTTAGTGTCTTCTAAGGGTCATGCTTTGTTCTGTCATTTTATACATAATGCAGTTGAATCTTCAAACTTATTCTCTGAGGGAGCAATGTAACCAATAACTGAGAAAAGATTGCTATTGAAAACTCTGTGACTAGAATATAAGATATTATCTATTATAATTTAATAAGACACTAGAACAGAAATAATATGATAGAATATAAATAATATAATAAATAAAAATATCTCACTATTTGGGGCCCATCTTATAAAATACTCATTTTTTTTCTATTACTGTTGGGTGTCACTTTCAGAAAAAATCCTTAGAAGTTGTTTGAGATGCTTTTCCTTTCCCCACCTTACTCTGTATCTTCTCTTTCTGCTACCTGGCACAGATAGGATGGCTGGAGCTCTAGCAAGCATCTTCAATCATAAAGTGATCTTGAGAATGGAAATCTTGTGCTAAACATGGTAGAGGAAGAAAAAAAAGGATCCCTGGTCATTAATGACACTGTGAAACCTCCGTATCAGCCTAAATCTGCTGAACTCCAGACTTGTTTATGTGAAATAGAAATACAATTCTCTCTCTTGAAGCAACTCTGGTATCAGTTTTGGTTTTTCTATTATATAGAAATAAACCCAAACTCCTAACTTTAAGTACTTAAATATCCTATATATTTTGGTTCTTGTACCTTGTTTTACCATAAGCTCCACAAACACATTAATAGCTATTAGGCAGGGTAGAAGGGGATCAGATCTTTTATTTCAGATTTTGCTGACTACAATATGGGGGATAATTTTTAAAAAACACAGAAAACAATATTGGAAGCAGAAAACCAAATAGGAGGCTGTTAGAGTCATCCAATAAAAAGGTGATGGAAGCCCAGTCTAGGAAAGTTGTGGTTGGGATGGGAGGAAAAGGAGAGATTAAGCAAATACTTGAGATATAAAACTGTCAGGAGTGCAAGATTGATTGGTACTGGGATGGTGGGAAGGGAATGGGCAAGTTCTAAAAACTCTTTGAGTTTCTAAAACTAGTGGTGCCGTCAATAGAGTTAGTGAATACTGAGAGAAGAAATGTCAGTGGGAAAGTTTAACTTTGCCCATGTTGAATTTGAGTTATTTATGTAAAAGCCAAAGGGATATATGCAGGATACAGCTGGATAAGAAGACTGTTGCTGTTGCTTTAACAGAGGAATTCTGGCTGGCAGTGTGTGTCTGTGTGTGTGTGTGTGTGTGTGTGTGTGTGTGTGAGAGAGAGAGAGAGAGAGAGAGAGAGAGAGAGAGAGAGAGGCGGAGTGAGAACAAAAATTATCAACTAGAGAAAGGACAGAGAGTGGGAAATTCAGTGAGCAGATAATATAATCCTGGAGATCTTCAAAATTTAGAAGCTGGTGGAATAAAACAGGTGTCCAAACAGGAGACAGAAGAAAAAGCGAGTGCAAAACAAATATATCCAAGAATCATTTCAAGAAATGTCACGTCAAGAAGGAGTGAATAATAAAGTGTGCTCGGTACAGCAGATCATCGCTGGATTGGGCAATGAGGAAGTCATTATTGTTAATGAGCACAGTTTTGACTGAGTTGTTGTTGGCTTGGGGCATTATTACAATAGATTAGGAGTGAATGGTAATTGAGGCTAGTTGACTATCCTTTAGAGAAGCTTAGATGAGTAGTAAAAGGAAACATTCAGTTATAGTGAGAGCAAAATCTGCATTAGAAGATGATTAAATGACAGCTGATTAAAAAAATAAGATGATTGAAGTGTCCTTATTAAATAATTGAGTAAGAACATTTGGAGTGGCATCAAAATGATGCTCATATCCTTGGTCTAAAGAAATTTGATCTTGGCTTTAATTAAGGTTTTAAAAAGAGAGCAGCAACTCAATACAAATTTTAAGTTCTGTGTGGTAATGGATGAAGTTATTTAGAAAGGAAATAATGAATAATTTACTTTGGTTGGATTTTGTATCAGTGGGAGAAAAATGAAATAAATCAAGAAGACAACGAGGCAAATGATTGGTCCACTAATATATTTTCATACTTCTGCTGGCAATTAGGAAAATGACACACCAGTCACATCTGTACTTTTTCAGTCAGCATACGGATCCAGGAATGAATTCTAAGTTAGTACCCCTGAAGCCAGCAAGCCCATGCCAATGTTGTAACTCACGTTTTTGAATTTCACCATTTCCCAAATCAAGTTGACCCAATGATCTATATTTAGTGGTGATTTTTCTTCCCAGATGTTGAAAACAGCTTCTTTGTTGGCAGTCGGTCCTCGAGGATGCATTTTCTCTAAGCTTTAAATAGCATACTTTAGGGAATTAGTGTTACCCAAGATATAAAAAGACTAATAAGGATTTAAAATTAAATAACTTGGTAATTCCTTTAATGGATATGCATCCCAACTGTTTCCTTGGTTAATATTATAACAGCTTATTTATCAGCACATTCCTAGGAGATAACTCTTGAGTTTGTGACTGTAGGGTTTCAGTCATAATGCAGTGCTGAGGCCACAGGCCTTATATCTTGGCACAAGAGCAACCTTGCCTAAGTCCATGTGTGAGATTTTGGAAGGCCTATCCCCTTCGATCCCCTGTGTAAAGTTTCTTTTTAAAGACATATGAATTTTATCTGTGTCTTTCTGGCTTTCATTGAGAATGTTTATTCAATTCAATGTGAGAGAACTGAACTCTCGACAAGGAGCATGATGAATTTTCTAATTCAAACTGGGTACCAAGAGGTGGCCTGTCATCATTTTCCTTTTGTTGCACTGAAAAAAAAATAGCAAATGAGTCTCCTTGAGAGCAGTTCCCACTTCTGTTTCAAGTTCCCCCATCAAGTCATTAAACATTCTCTGGGTTTTGTCAACAGCCTGGTAAACATCCAGAGAAACAATCAAAATAAGATCGTTTATTTAACATTCTTCTCCTCCAACTGCTGATTAGAATAAATAGTTTGGATAAAACTCCTATCTGATCCAACAATCACAAAAAGAAAGCATTTAGCTGTTGGAGAAGTTTAGACTGAGTTAGAAATACTTTAAACAGCAAAGAATTTTTTGCACACTTTGATATTTTCTTTATCTTCAACTCATCTTGTTAAGGCGATGTCAGAGCTAAATATTAATGTTGAAAAACTACTGAGAAAGCTCCTTAGAATCTAAGTAAAAATGTAGGCACTGATTTCCAGAACAAGCTATAGGCTGAAAAACTTCAAATTCAGTGTTCCATTTTAAGTAACTGCAAGAAGATGAGTCTAGATAGCTATTTCTGAGAACTGCCTTTTCAGACTTTAGGTGAAATGTGTGTTGATTCTACTTATCTCTAGAAAAAACCAATAACTTAGCCAAGGAGAAAAAAATGTTTCTAATTATCAAAAAGAATTTTAGGCTTGTAGGAGATCAGACATAATATTATAATGCCTCTCTGTGCAAGCTGTATCAAGAAAATATGTTGTAATCCTAAATAAAGATCTAATGAAATATACTGCTGAGTATGCAAAAGACATATTACCATCTCTTATGACTTATAATGCAGTATTTTTAACATCTTTATTGGAGTATAATTGCTTTACAATGTTGTGTTAGTTGCTGCTGTATAGCAAAGTGAATCAGCTATACATATACATATATCCCCATATTCTCTCCCTCTTGCGTCTCCCTCCCACCCTCCCTATCCCACCCCTCTAGGTGGTCTCAAAGCACTGAACTGATCTCCCTGTGCTATGAGGCTGCTTCCCACTAGGTATCTGTTTTACATTTGGTAGTGTATATATGCCAATGCCACTCTCTCACTTCGTCCCGGCTTATCCTTCCCCCTCCCCGTGTCCTCAAGTCCATTCTCTACATCTGCGTCTTTATTCCTGTCCTTAATAGAGTAGTTGTGGACCAATAAGTTAAATAATTAGCAGATTAAATTTTTAACAAGGATTCAAGATTCTCTAATCGTTCACAAAATCTCTTCTACCTCCAGCTCTTACCAACATTGCTCTTATCATCTGTCCCATGCTCCAGATAAAATAGTATATATACAGGATCCACAAGATACCACACATTTCAGTGCTTTTCTGTCTTTTCTCAGTCCTCTACTTCAAATGCTCTTTTCATTCTTTAAGGCTGATTATACTCCTAGTATTCCTTCTAGAATGACCTCAGATACCACCATGGAACATTATCTTTACTCAAAATAATGATTGACCAACAAACTACTATTCTTCCGACTTGGATATTGGGCAAACGTTTCCTAGAAAAGGAATAAAATAAACCTGTCACTTTGAGAAAAACAAGTAACAGTAATTGTGATAAAATTAGAGCTGTCAAAAGAAAATGAGGATTTTGGAAAACTTTTATCTACCACCATGATTTTGTAGTTTCCCAAAACTTTAAACACTTTTTCTGATGAAATTGGTGAGGACATTAATGAATGTGACTTTTTGATAACATACAATTAAACATGTCAACCTTTGGAAGAGCTACATAAGTCAATGATCTGTTTCCCAAATGATGAATATTTGAAGTTACAAAGTCATGTTTGAATAAAGTGTAAGAAAAACTAGTGATTTTAATATGATGGGGTAAGAAAAGTCAATTGGTATGATTTCAGATTCTACATTCCAAATAACATTTTAGAAACAAATACTTGTCAGGTTTTGGTATAGTATCAAAGATGAGTATTTGCAATTATCTGAAAATTCTCCTCCCTTTTCCAATTACTATCTATGGGAAAAACAGATTTTCTTCAGATACTTCAACAACAACAGAAAACTACTCTATAGATTGGCTGCAGAAAAAAAAAAAATTAAGAATCCAACTATCCTTGATAAAGATATCACAAAGATCCTAAAAGTGTAAAACAATGCCACACTTTTAACAAAAAATTTTAATATATGGTTATTTTTCAAAATAGCTGCCAGTAAGTATGTTCTATTGTTGCAAGTATAATTTCCTCTTTGAAAAATATGGGTATGTAAGAAATCCAACTTCATTTATTTTCTGTATGCAAGTAAATTATTTGCCTGATGAAGAAAAATATACATATATTCCTAATAGTCTCATTTAAATTCAAGGATCTGTTAATGATTTTAGGTTTAACACAAATTATTTTCATCTCTTTCTTCCCACCTAAATTTGGTAAAAGGAGGGAAAATGGCGACGGGGCTCTGCAAATGCTAAAACTCTCAGTGGAGTAAGAGAATGTTAACTTCTCGGTCTTGATCTGAGATCTATGACACTTCCTTCACCACGTTTGCAATAATTTGTCATCTGATATTCTGCATAGCAGGGATTTGAGGTTCCAAGGGTGTATGGTGGGTGAAGGGTAACAAATTAAGTAACATGATGTGAGAAGTATGAAAAGCGTATCCACTAGAATTTAGATATATTATCATCGCCACATTGTTTTAGGTATATGTGTGTGTGTGTGTGTGTGTGTGTGTATACACACACACACACACACACACATATATATACATGTATATAATATATATATACACATACATACACACACACACACCACACACACACGCACACACATTTTACATCTTGTTTCCCCATTACATCTGTTTTATAAGCTTAATATACTGGGGACATTTTGTCTTGTCATTACATATTCTCTAAATTATAATTTTTAAAGATTGAATAATATTTCATCATTTCTTTCAAAGGACATTATACTTAAGAAGACTCTTGTTGAATATTTAGATGTTTCCAATTTATTGTTATTATAAACAATGAGCTTATGTGAACATCTGTTCATCTGTTCACCCAAACCTTTGTATTCATTCATGATTATTTCCTTAGGCTTTTTTGTTTTTTGCTATTGAGTTGTATGTGTTTTTTTTTTTTTTTTTACGGTACACGGGCCTCTCACCGTTGCGGCCTCTCCCGTTGCGGAGCACAGGCTCCGGACGCACAGGCTCAGCGGCCGTGGCTCACAGGCCCAGCCGCTACGCGGCATGTGGGATCTTCCTGGACCGGGGCACGAAGCCATGTCCCGTGCATCGGCAGGCGGACTCTCAACCACTGCGCCACCAGGGAAGCCCTGTGTTCGTTTTTTATTTTGGATATTAACCCCTTATCAGATATTTGGTCCACAAATATTTTCTCCCATACCATAGTTTGCCTTTTCATTTTGTTGATGATTTTCCTAGTAAAGGAACTCTTGAGTCAAAGACTATATATATTATTAAAGCTTGGGGAATTTTTTTCCCCAAAATTAACCTCTAGAATAGGTGTACAGATTTACATTCCAATGAGATATGTAGACGTGAACATTATTTCAGATATGGAATGGTCATTTAGATATCTTTTGTGAATATCATATATATGTATTTATTGCCGATTTTATTATTTGCATGTTAGACCCTTTGTTATTGTTTTAATTATTTGCACTTTAATTCTTTCAGTGATGTTAATCATGCCTGCCTGTTCTTTCTTTTGGTTACATTTACCTGTTCATCCTTTTATTTTTACACTTTGTCTACCATTATTTTATAAATGTATTTGTAAAATAGCAAGTGCCAGTTTTTTATTTTTCTCAAATTTCAATTGAGAAATTTAAACTATTCATATATTTTTACAATTAGTGTCTAAGTTTGGTCTTAATTCTATCATCCTCTTTGCTTTCCTGTTTTTTTTTTTTGTTTATTTTCTAAGGTAAGCTTTTCCCCCTCCTGTCTTTTGCTATTTAGACATGTTTTCTCTGCACTTTTCTCTAGTAATATATACTTTATATTTTTAGCTCTATTAAGGTTTAATTGATAAATAAATTTGTAAGATATTTAAAGTGTATGATATTATGACTTGATATACGTGTACATTGTGAAAGGATTTTGCACTTCGAGTTTAATAACAAATCCATCACATCACATATTTACCTTTTTTTTTTCTTTTTGGTGAGAACACTTACGTTTTACTTTCTTAACAAATTTTAATTTTACAATACAGTGGTATCAACTATAGTCACCATGCTATACATTAGATCCTTATACCTTATTCATCTTATAACTGAAAGTTTTTACCCTTTTACTAACTTACCTACTCACCCCCAGCCCCGGCAACCACTTTTCTACTTTCTGTTTCTGTAAGTTTGACATTTTTTCCTTCATATTCTACACAAGTGATAAGTGATACCATGTAGTACTTGTCTTTTTCTGTCTTACTTCACTTAACATAATGTCTTCTAGATTCATCCATGTTGTCAAGACAGAATTTCCTTCTTTATAAAGGCTGAATAACATTCTAGTGTGTAAACAATGCTGCAATTAATATGGTGCTGCAGATATCTTTTTGAGAAATGGTTTATTTCCTTTGGATATATAGCCAGGAGAGGGATTTCTGGATCCTATAGTAGGTCTCTTTTTATTTTCTTGAGGAAACTCCATACTGTTTTCCACAATGGCTGCACCAGTTTACATTCCTACCAACAGTGTACAAGGGGTTCCTTTTTCTCTACATCCTCACCAGCATTTGTTATCTCTTGTCTTTTTGATAATAGCCATCCTAACAGGTATGAGGTAATATCTCACTGTGCTTTTGATTTGCATTTCACTAATGATTAGTGACGTTGAGCACCTTTTCATGTACCTGTGGGCCATTTGTATGTCTTCTTTGGAAAAATGCTTATTCAGGTCCTTTGCCCAATTTTTAATCTTTTTTCTTTCTTTCTTTCTTTCTTTTTTTTTTGGCTATTGAGTTTTATGTGTTCATTTTGCGTTTGGGGTATTAACCCCTTATCAGATATTTGGTCCACAAATATGTTCTCTGATACCATAGACTGCCTTTTCATCTTGTTGATGATTTTCTTTGCTGTGCAGAAGTTTTTTGTTTTGATGTAGTCCTACTTGCTTATTTTTGCTTTTATTGCCTTTGATTTTCATGCCAAATCCAAAGAAATCATTGCCAAGACCAGTGTCAAGGAGCTTACCCCATATGTTTTCTTCTAAGAGCTTTAAGCTTTCATGTCTTAATTTCAAGACTGATCTATTTTTAGTTGATTTTATGTATGGTATAAGATAGGGTCCAGTTTCTTTCTTTTGTATGTGGCTATCCAATTTTTCCATCACCATTTAATGAAGAGAATATCCTTTCTCCATTCCATATTTTTGGTTCCTTTGTCAAAAACTGACTATATATGTAATGGTTTATTTCTGGTCTCCCTATTTTGAGGATCTACCTGTCTGTTTTTATGCCAGTACTATACTATATTGATCGCTATAGTTCTGTAATATAGTTTGAAGTCAGGAAGTGGTGATGCCTCCAGCTTTGTTCTTTTTTCTCAAGATTGCTTTGGCTATTTGGTGTCTTTTGTAGTTCTGTAATATGGATACTTTAGATTCTGCTTCTTAATGTAAGTTGTGGTTGCTTTTTAGTTATTAAAATACATTTTAACCACAGCAAAAATGTTTACCTCGCACCTGTTATTTAATTAGAGTAATAACACTTGAATTATTTCTCTGTTGCATTACACACCCAGTTGTTGCATTATATAAGGAGCTTTTTGGTGACCACTTTTGTGTTATTTTAGCATGACAATTTTAAAACATACTCAGAATTAAAAAGCTCAATGAAGCCCATAATACACATCATCCAAATTCAAGTAAGCTGTGTCATCTATCCTTTTTTTACTTAAGAATATTTAAACTCACGTTTTTCTAATTGCCAGTGTCAATAATGAAAAAGAACCAATGCAATAGCTTTTATAAAAATGATAATTTATGTCCGTTTTATTTTCTTTCTTATTTCTCTCTTATTTTTGAAATCTTTGTTGATATATGCATATTAATATTAAATTATTATATTTATATTATATAAACAGTAATGTAAGAATCTTTTGGACACACATTGAAAACCTCTGAAAATAATTATTTAGACTTAATTCTACGTTTCCTAGTTTCGTGGTGCACCACAATTTCTTTCATACCATTATTTTCCACACTTGAAACTTTGCATTATTTTCCAATCTACTACAGCATGTATTTGGGTGTATTTGGGTCATCTTTACCAGAAAACTATGTAGGTGGCATCCTTCCTAATCCGTTGTATGTCTGATAATGTCTACCTTCTCATCTTGCACATAAATGAATTTGGCTGGTCATAGAATTTTGCCACACATGGAAAACATGACACCATTGCTTTCTGGCAGATAAACAATTCTTTGTGTCTGGATGCTTGTAGTATTGAAAAGTTTATCCTAAAATTCAAAGCTTTCGTAAGGTTAGATGTAGATAACAACTTATTTTTCTTATTTTTCCTGAACCATGACAATCTCTTCTACTCTGAGTATATTTTTCTACAACTCAAGAAAACTTTCTTCAAATGTCTCTTTAACTTTCACTTATTTGTCAACTCTGTTATCTTTTCTTAATCTCTGTTACATATATTGAAATTCTTTGGTCTCTCATAATATATCTTAATTGCCCACATTTTAGTCTTTTTCTTCTGTGCTGTGAGAGACTTTCTGGAGCTTGACTTCTGTTTCATTTATTGCACTTTCTACAATGCCAGATATGTTTTCTGTCATCTCTTTTAAAGTGTTAAATTCTGCAACCAAGTTTTCCATTTCCACACATCTTTCTGGGGTGTTATATTTTTATCTTCATGTGCCTGCTCTAGTTACATAGTTAAACCTTCCTCAAATTTTCTTGAGAGGATCTCACATTTCTATAAAAGTATATTAATAATATACTGCCAGGTTTCATATAGTGTTCCTTCATATGTAGACTATTACTGTTGAGGGAGAGGAAGAAAAGTGAAGTGGTGGCTTCTTTCATATTTAAAATCAACTAGTCTTAGTTTCAATATTTTTAGCAGAAATTCTTCAGTTTCTGTTAGGAGGGCCTTCCCATTCTCCAGTTTCCAGCACAGATAAAGGTATTTTTCTGTATTTATAATGCATCCTTTCAATGCCCCATTTATAATCTAGCAGCTAGATTATAAATAGTCTCACCCATTGGGAAAGTAGCATTTGTGTGACTGTTTTTTGGTGACATTTGTGACATTTGGTGACATTGTCACCAAATTGGTGACATTGTGTGACTGTTTCTGACATTTTCCACCAAAGATTTTGCTATTCCTTCAGGATATTTCCATTCCACACAGTGCTTTAGCCTTCCATCCCCTATCACCAGGAATGTTTTAGAGATCTCCATGATCTCTTCCTCTAAACCATTATGCACAGAAATTTCAGACTGGAAGTTGACATTCTCTTACTCCACTGAGACTGATGACATTTGCATAATCCTATCCCCATTTCCCTTCCTCCAAGTTTAGATGGGAGAAAAGAGATTAAAGTAATTTAATATTAAACCCAAAATCATTTAGAAATCTCTTTAAAATATTGATTTCATCATATAATTCTCCTGGCCCAAAAACTGTCAGTGCACCCAAAATGCCTATGGGATAAAATGTAAACATTGCAATTTATCATCCAAGGTTGGTCATAGTATGCTTTTTAAATAGTTTTTCCAGTCCCAGCTCACATATCTCCTCAGTTCACTGTTTTGCTTTAATGAGATTGTTTCCTCGTTTTTTCCAGTTTAAGCCATACTAGATTCTACCTGCACATGTTCTTCACACTGTATCATTGCTCTGAAATGCCTTGTATCTTTTCATTGAATTTTATTATTTTATTCCTAGCTCAAGACTTACTTCTTTTATTGAGCTGTCTAAAACCATAGTAGATTATATAGCATTTTTTCCCCTGTGTTACTCAAGTTCTTGATTAATTGTGTTGAGTATTTTACCATACATGAAATGAGGAGTTGTCTCATCTCTTCTACTTGGATAATACCTTGAGAAGCAGCACTTAGCATTAATACTGCTTGATCTTCATTTTACCTCCAACATTATTTACATAGTAGTATTGATACTTAACAAATGCTTGCTGTATAAACAGGGAAAACAAAACAAAAAAGACCTAGTAATTGATTTCCATTTTAAGGTACTTTATACATTCTTGGAAAAAAAGTCTAAAATTATCAGTGAAAAGTTCAACTGAGTTGGAGAGCGTTTGATCAATAGTTTCCACAAAAAAGTTTAAATTATTATAAAAGAAAATTAGACCACATTCACAGGGTATTTAGAATGACTCTCAATGGTATCATTTCTAGGGAGAGATAATGTTGCCTCATCATGGAGGGAGAATGGTGAAATAGGCTCTGAAGTGAGATTACCCTGAGTTCAGCTCTCTACTCTGTCACTGTCTAATGGAGTCCTCTTGGGCAGTTTTCTAATTCCACTTTACCATTTCTTCATCCATTATAAATGGGAATAATAATTGCCCATGAATGATATATCAGGAAATTAAGTGGAGACTAAATGTTTAAAATATTTCTAGAAGTGCAATGTCTACTACATAGGAAATAATAAAAATCCCATTTATTGAGTATATTTCTGTCACCTTAAAATATATTAATTCATCTACTGTAACTTGATGAGACAAGTTGTATTGTTACCTCAATCAAAGATGCTAAAACGGAGAGACAGACAGGATAAGTAATTTTCCAAGATAATGTGGTTTTAAAAAAAGTGGCAGTACCAGACAATTCATGTTGTGTATGTCCAGATCTCATAATCCTTACTACTAGGTTATGCTGTCACCAAGATGTATAGAGATTCTTGGTATCTATTCTTATCCATCTTAACTCACACTGGCAGTCAGTTCTCATGCAAGTTACTTACCTACTTTTGCAGAGCTGGTGTAAGCCTGTTGGGATGTTAATGAGAAATGATAATCCTCTATTTCTCTTGAGATGTGAACACAAGATGGGGGGATTTAAGAAAATATATCATATTGCTACAGAAAGTCATAAAATCTCTTTTCTGGTGATTTTCAACAATATTTTTGGAATGGTTGAAGTATTTCTGGATGAATTTTACAATATTTCATGGTCCCCTTTGAGCCCTATATTCATACAATTTGATTTTCTAAATCCATTGATATATGTTACATATAAGTTTTCCTTCATTTGGAAATGAAATAGCTAGTATCCTAAGTGGGAAAGAATTCATATTTCTAAATTAGGCTTCTGTTTATATTTTTTGGAAAGAAATTTTAAAATTTTATTATATATACATTTAAATGAGACTATGCCTTTTTTATAGTTAATGAGGTAACAGCATTCCAACAGAGTTTAAAACATTTAATTTTCGGGCTTCCCTGGTGGCGCAGTGGTTGAGAGTCCGCCTACCAATGCAGGGGACGCGGGTTCGTGCCGCGGTCTGGGAAGATCCCACATGCCGCGGAGCGGCTGGGCCCATGAGCCATGGCCGCTGAGCCTGCGCATCCGGAGCCTGTGCTCCGCGACGGGAGAGGCCACAACAGTGAGAGGCCCGCGTACCGCAAAAAAAAAAAAAAAAAAAAAAATTAATTTTCAAAACGCTTTTCATAGCTTTAATAGATTCTGTACATTTTAGTTAAAGTAATTAAATTGTCGTCTTAGAACATTCACAGCACAAACATATTAAGAGATATAGAAGCAGTAACAGAGAAGGAAAGAGAAGTGAAGTGTCAGGATAGCAATGGAAAAGCAGCTCACTGGGCTTGAAATACTGCTGAACATGTTTATATCCTAGCCACAGTATCCATATCAGAACATGATGACAATTCTAAAGACAGCTCCCAGGATCAGACTTTTGGATGTGGATGGCATGAACATGAGTGGGTGTGTGAATGTTTTTTCCTGGCTGGACAGATATTTTTCCTCTTGCCAAAGCCTTGGTGTTTGTATGAAAGATGAAATTCCTGTTCCCAGTGCTGTTATAGGTACCAAGAAGGAGTAGGAACATACTGGAAGCCAACTCCAGTTTGGAAAACTAGACCAGCTCTTGGAAGGAAGCCTCAAAATACTGAGTTAATCTTTGTGTAGAAAATCATTCTTCTGTGGTTTGCATATCAGTTATTTAAATATCCTGAAACTAAGGTAGGGAGATAACACATTACAAAACTTGAACTGAAATGACCTTAAATGCTCATTTGGACCAAGTCTTTGATACTTTATCAAAGTCTTTATGATACTGTCATAAAGCCAACTATAAGAAAATCATGCAGGATGGTGGCCAATCAGCTTCCTCAATGCAAAGAGAAATATCATGATTTTTCACTTGTGAGGCTATTCCTACATTTTATCACTTTTCAGTAATGAAATTTCTCTTTATAAATAGTGAATGTAGACACATATGGGTTGGGATATGAAAGAGAAGAAAGAAGTGAAAAAAAATATTGTTTAGCTACTTTAGCATTAGGCACATAGAAGATGTCAGTGAATACCAGTCCCTTACCCTTTACAAAAATCCTCTCAATAGCCCTTAAATATTAATATTATACCCATTTTACAGAAAGGAAACTAAAGCCCACCACTATGGAGCTGGACTTGGTGTGTTTGACCACAAATGACACGTACAAGCTTCCCAGAACATCAGGATCTTTCTCAGATTGTACTGACTTTCCCAGAACTATAGCAAAGACCCTTTTTTTCTGTTTAATCGGTATAGTTTCTTCTCAACATGTCTGATTTAATGATCAAACCTTTCTCTCCCAAGGCATTCTAAAGACGTGCTTAAAAGTTTGGGCCTCTGGAGTTAGTCTGAATTTAAAGACAAGCTCTGTCAACAACTATTGCATAATCTTGGAAATTACTTTAAAAGTCTGGTGTTCAGAACAGTGAAAGGATATTAAGTAAGAACTAAGGAAATTTGAATAAAGTGTGGACTTTAGTTGAGAATAATGTATTGGTTCCTTAATTGTAACCATACTAATGTAAGATATTAATTATAATGTTCATACTACCTCTGGGCTTAGGGTATGTGGAAACTCTGCAATTTTTGTATAAATGTAAAACTGTTCTAAAAAAGTTTGTTTTAAAAAAACTGTACTTCAGTGTCCTCATGGTTTTCTTATGAAAATTTGATGAATTAAATACATATACAGTACTTAGTTCCTGGTAAATATGAATATGCAGATAAGTGTTAGCTTTTTTTTTTTTTTTTAAGTATTAGCTATTTGGGAGGGATGTTTAGGAAAAGGGGAGGTTTTTATTGGGAATCTACTTAAAGTGTGCAAAGAATGAGTAGTCAGACTAAAGAGTTCCTGCCTTGCTGTGTACCAGAAGTTTGTATAGCAAAAGTCTTATCAGGGATGAGCTTTTTAAGATCAGCAAGTATCCCTATATCTTCCAAGAAGAGTTTACTAGCCTGCTTCTCTCCAACCTGTCCCCAGTTACAAAGAAGGATCAGGTAAGATTGAAAAGAAGAAACACACGAGGAGAAGAATTAAACTAAGCACTGAAGAGAACCACATTAATCCCACATACAAGTTAAGGATATTCAGCTTAGAATAGATTCAGTGTGACTGGTTGAACTATGAAGCTCAATACTGGAAACTCAGTATTCTGCTGCCTAAATTTCTCAGTCACCAGTCGCCTGTCACCGAATTCCCTTACTCCTCAGTATTTGTCTGTATTGCTTTCTGTTGCAATTTTCTTACATAGGATGAACATTTCTGTGTAGTGCCAAAGAAAGAAAGCATATGTGAAAAGATAGCGCATTCATTAGGAAATGAAACTAGGTGTCAGATGAAAAGAATTAACAACTAAAATGAATATCTATGAATCATCTTGAGAAGCTCACCACTTGGTTGACTTTCTGCACATCACAAATTTGGGGAGCAGTGTCCCTGTCCCCTTCTTAACATAGTGCTCATTTCATCTTCTAGTGTAAAATCAGATCACAAGAACAGTGAACCCTTAACTTTAAAAGATTTTCCCATAGCTGAAATTATACATTGATTTTCCCCAGTCTTGAATGTGCATTTCTTACAGACTTCTAGACATTTGAACCGCACTTTGTTGAGTAAAGTTATAAAGGATTAACCTAAGGTACACTACACTGTGCCTGCACATGGCATTTGAACTCAGTAAGGGCCAGCAGTCCTGTCTACTACGACTGGGTAATAAACTCCTGTGTTCTAAAACTCTCAAGTAGTTCTAAATATGTCTTCATTTTTTTTTTAACAGAAATGATTGCTTAGCTCAATAATCTTCAATTCTGGCAGTACCAGGGAGAACTTTCACAAATTGCCCCTATGTAGTCTACAGAGATTTTGATTTAGTTGGGTTGGTGCAGCCTGGGAATTACTGTTTTTTAAAGCTTTCCAGATGATTCTATCATGCAACCAAGATTGATAACCACTGTAGAAGTAGATCAACTTAATTAATACCTTTTTACTTTACCTTTTTCATTAGTTAGATTCTTCACATCAGCCAAATGGTACTAAGTTCTGAGGCAAAACAAAATAAGTGGCCGCTAGCCTCTAGGATTCTGAAATCAAATATGTTTGAGACATGCTGTGTACTGTACTTCTTGTCCCTTTCTTAGAGAATCACTGTGCGTTTATTAAAGCTATATAGGTTATCAGAGTTTCTGTTGAATATGAGCAGAATGCCAGAACTGTGGGGCTGTCAACAAACTGATAGAAAATGTACTTTTGGCAGACATTTGCGTAGGTTTACACATCTAAAACCTGCCCTACCAAAAATGAACCAGTCTCTAGAGATGACACTGAGAGCAATATGGGTGACAGAGTCTCCCTGGCCTAATTAACGACTTGGGTATCAAGTCTGTGTCAATAGAAAACACATTAATTATAAGATCTTTAAATAGCAGTATCACAGCTCTCATCCCTCTAGCCTGTCGATCTGAAAGGAAGAGAAAATTTTAATAGTGTTATAAACAGTAGAAACAGACCTTGGCTTTCCTTGAATCCGTGCAAGGAAGGAAAAGTGGTATCTTCTGTACTCAGCATAGGACTCTGATTACTTCAATCAGGACCAACTGCTGACAGATTTCTCCTTCACTCCACCCTTGGAACCAGGCCAGAAGCTGGGCTTCAAAGTATATCTAAGTGAAAGTTCATTTCAGCTTTATCAACAAACATGAGTGCGGCCAAGTCATTCTGAATTACCGTTATATAAACAATGTTTATCTGTTATTTCCCTTTGAAAATAACTATTGTGTTTTTTGAATAAGCCAATAAAATATTGTTTTTCTTTGTGATTCCTGACATATTTGTTTATACAAATTCCACCAGTAAAACCTACTTTTGAAGGTTCCCAAGATTTGAAAAACATTTAGTGTTTTGCCTATGAATGAGAGTGCAAACACAAAAAGGGCTATTCTGCATCATTGAATATTCAAGAGTGTCATAATATTAAATATTACCACAAAGTATTCTCCCCCCTTCAAACTTTAGTTTCCTTACTAGTAAAATGGGGTGAATCACACCTACCTTAGTGGTAATGAGGATAAAGTGAGAAAATATTCACTGTATTTAACAACTTTTAAAGCTGTCTTCTGTCAATGGTGAGCTACCTGGTGCACAACAAATTCAAATTCAGTCTGTCCTGTCCTACACTCAATTTGTGCATGACCCAGTGGTGGGGACTGTAGTACACTGAAAAAGAAATGTGTCGTACACTTAAGGTTAAAATAGGGAGCTTCTTGAGTCTGCCTCAGACTCAAAGGCGGAGATAACTTTTCAGCTTCATCTACTCTCAAACTCATTGAGATTCATTCTGCTTTTAATCAATGAAAACATGTACAAAGGATTGCATTTCTTTCTCCTTTTAGGCCTTTACTTTTTAGAATCAGTGCTTCCCAAACTGGTTCTCCCAGAGGCCAAATACTTCCTCAGAGGTATTGGAGGGGGACAGAGAAGGAATGATCATGGGTTCAAACAGGTGCCTCCACTTCCTATTAGAGCAGCTTTACTCCTACTCACTTATAATTACTCGTCTGGAATAAGACTTCTAGAAAGGAAAGAGTTCTGCAGCTAAAGTAAGTGTGGTAACCGTTGCTTTAATGAATCACAGGGTATGGAGCACTACCTAAAATGAACCTATCCCCAACCAAAATAATAAATGATTGAGTGACCTCCCATTTTCCTGCCAACTCTATTAATATTTCTTTGAAGGGGTATGTTAAGTGGTAACTTGTATGTTAAATTTCATTTCCACTTTGACTTCCTATGTGTTTTCAGATCTTTGTTTCCACTAAAAAGTGTTTTTTGTCCTCCTATCTCATTGAAATATTTAATCAATAAAAATGACTTTGTCAATTTGGTTAAAATACATTATGTTAAATGTCATTTTATTGGAACATACTATTCAAGCCATCATTCTGGACATTCAACAGTTTAAAATGTGCAGAAATCAAATCAACAACAGGTATGACCACATGGATATATTTTCAGGGGACTGTACAAGGAGTGAAGGTTTTGTTTAAATTGCTGTTAATCTTTTCAAGATATTTTCAGATCTCTGCATAGCAGCTTTTTCATATTTGCTAGCAGGACAATTCCAAATACAAAGAGAGAGGCATCAGATAAACAAATCAGACTACAGTAGCACTTCATTAAATGCAAGGATGTGAAAGGTCATTTTATAAATATGAATATAACGAACTGACCTATTAAACATGTGCCTTTTAAAAAGATATATGAATCTCAAATACTACTATTTAAATATAAAATTCAAACACTGCTAATGCTATAAATTTATTTTTCAAAAGAATTCAGTTCACCAAATTTGATTCGGACCAGTGTATAGATATTTGGGCTGATGTTTCCAAATAATCACAGGTGAAAAAGATTATGTTTTTCCTCAAGTTAATCTAAGTAGGTTTCGGAGAAGGTAGGATTTATTTCTCTTTCATTAAAAGCAATGAAGAGAAAATATTTTTCTTTTCTCTCTTTTTTTTTCTTTCTTTTTTGCTTAAATTATTTCATCACTCTAGAGCAGCGGTCCTCAACCTTTAGAGCACCAGGGACTGGTTTTGTGGAAGACAATTTTTCCGCAGATGGGGGATGGAGGGATGGTTCAGGCAGTAACGTGAGCGATGGGGAGCGATGGGGAGTGGCAGATGAAGCTTCACTCTCTTGCCCGCCGCTCACCTCCTGCTGTGTGGCTCAGTTCCTAACAGGCTGCAGACCGGTACTGGTCCATGGCCCAGGGGTTGGGGACCCATGCTCTAGAGAGAACTAGAGAGGAGAATGAATGAAGCCTATCAATTATTTCAGGGAGTAAACTATACTTTCCGTAGGTTATCATGAATAGATTTTTTTCAATGTTACTAAGATTATCAAATGAATGACAAACATTTTGAAACTCCAATAGATTTCCCCTTTGCTAAAGTCTGTTTTAAAGTATAAATTGGAAGTATGTGACTGGAAATAGATATGTGAGGTTCTTTCAGGGATATGTAAGAAGACATCCATTGTAGCACCTTTTTCAGTAGTGATGATTTGGAGTCAAACTGGAGAATGGATGGTTAAAATGTGGAGGATGTGCAACATGGAGATTGTAGAGCAGATAGATACTGTGGATCAGATTACGTGTTGCAATGTAAATTGACCTTAAAGACATAATAATGGTCAATGTAAAGGACAGAAGAGAATGTGATACATAACATAGTACTACGTATGTAAACTAAATATCTCTGCACCCTAAAAAACAATATGTATTTTGCAAGAGTACATATATAAACCAAAAAAAAATGTGCATTGATTGAAAAGTAAGATTATTTCATTCAGTCCTGTGCAAACACAGCCCACTAAAAAAGAGTGTATGATATTAGTCCTCCATCAAATGTTGATTAAGAAATACAAAGAAAAGAAACAAACAACTTAATGCATTATCACTCTTTTTTCCCTTTCTTACATGTAATATTTTAACAAGAATTAATACTGAATATTTACAAGACTGATAAAAAGTTCAGGATTATTAGCTACCTTGAAGTTAATTTAATCATCATTTCCAATATTAAAATTATCTTTATAACATTGCCTTCAGGTGCCTGTCAAACCAACAAGGAACACCTGCAATGAAGAGGGCTCTGCATCTTTTGAAGGAGCACACTATTTTGGAGTGTGCAAATTTATTCTATTAATAGGAAAACCAGTAGGAGAATGAATAAGAATAAGAATAATGCCCTTTGTGCAAAATTTAATTCTCATTGGATATAAATCAATGTTTTTTCAAAGTTGAGGAAGTGACCACTGGCATTAGTATCAAGGAGAAAGTTGTTTAAAATGCAGATTCCTGGACCCCACCCCAGACCTACTGAATTAGAATCTCTGGGTCTGAAAATTTGAATTTTTTTTAGTTTAGTATTTTTTTTAAATTGAAGTATAGTTGATTTACAATGTTGTGTTAATTACTGCTGTACAGCAAAATGATTCAGTTATACATATATGTACATTCCTTTTTAAAATATTCTTTTCCATTATGGTTTATCATAGAATACTGAATATAGTTCTCTGTGCTATACAGTAGAACCTTGTTGTTTACCCATTCTGTACATAAAAGCTTACACCTGCTGCCCCCAACCTCCCACTTCATCCCTTCCCCAGCCCCTTCTCCCTTGGCAGCCACCAGTCTGCTCTGTATGTGCATGATTCTGTTTCTGTTTCATAAATAGGTTCATTTGTGTCATATTTAGATTCCACATATAAGTGATATCATCACTTATTTGTCTTTCTCTTTCTGACTTACTTCACTTAGTATGATAATCCCTAGGTCCATCCATGTTGCTGCAAATGGCATTATTTTGTTCTTTTTATGGCTGAATAGTATTCCATTGTATATGCGTACCACATCTTTATCCATTCATCGGTTGATGCACATTTAAGTTGTTTCCATGTCTTGGCTATTGTGAATAGTGCTGCCATGAACGTAGGGGTGCATGTACCTTTCTGGATTAGAGTTTTGTCTGGATAAATGTCCAGGAATGGGATTGCTGGATCATCTGGTAATTCTATTTTTAGTTTTCTGAGGAACCTTCATCCTGTTTTCCGTTGTGCCTGCAGCAACTTACATTCCTACCAGCAGTGTAGGGGGGTTCGTTTTTCTCCACACCCTCTCCAGCATTTATTATTTGTAGACTTTTCAGTGATGGCCATTCTGACCAGTGTGGGGTGGTACCTCATTGTAGCTTTGATTTGCATTTCTTTAATAATTACCGATGTTGAGCACCTTGAAAATTTGAATTTTTAACAAGTCTCCTATGCCCACATCCACTAAGTGATTCTTATGCTCAGGAAAGTTTAAGAACTACTTGTATGAATAAGCAACATTAAAGTATAACTCACTCCACTCGTGTTCCTATTCATAAAAAACACGATGTCTGGTGGTAAGCTATTTTATATTTTTCTGTATATCAAGTTCACACTTCATCTTACTTCTCTTTCGTTCTTCTGAAACATCAAATTCACAGTGAAATTTACAATAGAGGAAACAGAAATCTATTAGCATATTTTTAATTTATGATCTTGTTGAAGAAGAATCCAAAACCATCAGGAATAAACTTAAAACATGATTACATTTATGTCCTTCTATCATAATAACAAAGGATTATTCCTTTACTAAATATCCCTGTAGTTATCCAATTCAGAAAATCCTTTTCCTTTCAATACTGTCAGAGAAAAACAAACATTCACTGGCAGAGTTGAAAGAAAGCATTAGGGATAAAACATTAAGATCTGACACTAAAGTTATATTTGTCACATATGCATATCTATTTTACTAAGAGAGGATACTACATGAGGATTTTGAACAAGAGCAACACTGTTTGGAAATCTAAGTTCCGAAGCCAAAGTTCGTTGCTCTGTGCTAATGAGAGGACCACTTTCCCCCTTGTCATTCTCTCATTTTTAAAATCTGAAAATTTACATTTATGATGAGGAAAAAAAGCATAGGAAAAAATCCACTTTTTCTAACTACAGCCAGTTGAAATGGACAATATATTATCAGGCATACAGTGATCAAGTTATTGTGGTTTTTAAGGCTGTGATCAGCCTCATTGATTTGGCTTTGCAAATTTTGGAATTCTGGCAGTGATGCCGGGACTTGGGATTTGTAACTTTTTTCCTTCTATTCTCTCTCCAAAAGCTCAAAGAAAACTACTCATACTGCTGACACACACACATTGACTACACACTCGCACACGCACATGTATGCATATGCAAGAGTGCATGCGCCGACGTGCACACACACTGCCTTTTCTCTCTGAGAATAGAAATCTGGCCCTTTGAGCATTACAAAGAATACTAAGGGCCAAACGTCTTAGGGCTGGAAAATAGCTATGTTCTTGCCAGTGAGTTAAAGCCAGAGTATCCCCTTTGTCATAGCCAAATTTATGACATGGATCAAAAACTATAAAAAGCTATGTTGCATCCTGCCATTAAGGAGAATTAATATTTTCAGTGGTATGTTAACCAACGTTTTTCCAGTGTCTCTCGTTAAAAGCAGATTGTTGACTTTTCATCGTGGTGTGCCAAACATTTTCATTGAAACCCTAACAAGACTTTCATCTTAGAACCATTATTTCTTAATGGACTTGGATAGGGACAACATAAAGGAATGGCTCTGCTTTGCAGCACTGCAGCATTAGGCAATGGCCGTCATTAGCATGTTGGACCTTGCTGAATCATTACACATGCAGACATTTAAGGCATTTCCAGTGTGACTTGATTTTTCCCTTGAAGCACACTTCATGTTTTATCTATTATGCTTAAGCAACATAGGTTCTTCTACTTTCATGTGTCTTTATTATGATTCTTTCTATTCAGCTCTCTCCAGTTAAAACTATAATAAATCACAGCATACACACACAGAGAGCTTTTTTTGTTTCTTATTTTTTTATTGAGAATATCTATCTGTGGTATTTTCTTCTGTGCTTAGGAAATCAGTGCATCTTTAACAACCCTTCAGCCCCAATAATTTAGCAATAAACTACATGACACCAGTTGTTCAGATTCCCCAAATACATACTTTCTCATATATCATTGTCTTGATGTGTACTGGAAGTGACTGTACTATATAGCAAAGGAAGTCTGTAGGCTAGATGACAGAGGGTACCATGAAAATAGAATGGACCCTTCCATTTGGCTGAGTTTTGAAATACATGATGTGAAAATGATTTTCATACAGACACTGAGCTGATGCTGACAGGCTCTAATTTGCCCAATACTTCTTTTCTCTCAAATACATATTTAGGGTCAATGACAATTACACATAGAGATGGAAATTTTGGCTTTTGGCTTGGGTCCTCACTTGAATGTATTGGCTTGAATGTCTATTGAGTGTTTTATGATGTGGTTGATCAAACTGTAAGGTATGGCTATAGACCACACCACTGACTCTGAAACCAGCAAGCTGAGAGTCACCTGAAGTTAGCTATCAAAATCAGATAAACTTCTGAAATCCTAGAATGCATGGAAGAGGGCCATTTATCCAAGAAATAATACTTAATTCCAGAAGTTAGCTTTTATTAGTTTAATATGCCTCCCAAGAAGTTTTATGACTTGGAAACCAGCATGAATTAAATACATACTTCAAAATCCTTTATTTGGAATATAAGTATAGCTATTCAATTTTTATTCCTAGGAAGCAAAAATCATCCCACTTCCCCTAAATCTATTATTTCAGTTCAGATGCTTTTGAATGCAAGTAACAGGTTTTCACAACGTAAGTGGATTGAACAAGGAAAGGTTGACCATCCCAGGTGGGTAACTGAGTAGCTCAAGTGTGTAGGGCCCTGGGCAGCCCCTCTGCCATTAGCCTTCCCTCATAATTCCAAGACTGTTGTAGCTCCAAGCATCGCTTCCTCACACAACAATATGCAAGGCTAAAGCAAAAGTAATTGAGGCTTTCTACTCACATTTTTCTTTCTTTTTCTCAAAGAAAAAACATTTCTCAAAAACTCAATAGATTTCCCATTGTGGTTTTGTTCATTTATATGTTTGTTTTTAGCAAGATATGCTACATGTATAAGGTAAATGCAAATACTTTACAAATTATTTGAAGGAAGCGCAAATGATAAAAGTTTTTACTGTGTCTAAACAGACATGCTATTCCAAATATTTAATAAATTGTACAACTTGGGGACTAACCAGAATAGATGCAGTGACCAATCAGAATGGATGTCAGGTGTAGTGACCAGAGCCTGTTCAACTGAGAACTGGCTGAAATGACTTGTCTTCATTTAGCCTTTCCAAGTGTTTAGATAAAAGGGCTTTAAAATAAAAGGTCATGGAAACCTACACTGTCATGACCTCCACCAGACTGTCCGTTTCTTGAGGGCTAATAGTGTGTTTTACTCGTGACTGAATCCCTAATATTCAGCATGGCCCTTGAAACTCGGAAGGCACTCAATATTTGGTGAATTAATCAATGACTAGGTGTAGTCAATCACAGAATATCTGGATTTGTTTACTATGAAGTTGCAATTCTTTTTTTAAAAATAAATTTATTTATTTATTTTTGGCTGCGCTGGGTCTTCGTTGCTGCACGCAGGCTTTCTCTAGTTGCAGCGAGCGGGGGCTACTCTTTGTTGCAGTGCGCGGGCTTTTCATTGCCGTGGCTTACTGTTGTTTCGGAGCACTGGCTCTAGGCACGCGGGCTTCAGTAGTTGTGGCTCGCAGGCTCTAGGGCTCAGGCTCAGTAGTTGTGGCGCACGGGCTTAGTTGCTCCGCAGCATATGGGATCTTCCTGGACCAGGGCTCGAACCAGTGTCCCCTGCGTTGGCAGGCAGGTTCTTAACCACTGTGCCACCAGGGAAGCCCATCTTTTCTTTTTTAACTCTTCCATCTGTTACATTCTTTAATTGAATTTTCAATAGATTCTCCTAAGTTTTTTTTGTCTTTTTATGGAGTGTAACTGTAGTTGGTTAGAATCTTTTACTCTTTTTTTGTTTTGGCTGAGCCATGTGGCATGTGGGATCTTAGTTCCCCAACCAGGGATCAAATCCTGCATTGGAAGCGTGGAGTCTTAACCACTGGATCGCCAGGGAAGTCCTGAATCTTTTATTTTTGATATGATGAAATATCTAACCATTTTATTGCTGATATAGTAGAATTTAGTTACTCTGTAACTTTTGAAGGGAAGCAGAATTTGCTACCCTAAAATATGTCTCCCGGGGATAAGGATTATTTTAGGCTGATTTTTTTTAAGAAACAGCAGACCTAGAAAAAACCCTGAAAAGTGAATAGAAGTTACTCTTTTGTAAGAGATATTTACATTTATGAGGGAAACCTTCATTTATAAGAGTGTCTTCCCCCCGCCCCCTACAAACCCCATTTACTAGGAAGAGGAAGATGACTAAATCTCTAGAAACTCTTATCGAAGGAGAAGGCAAGGACTTAAATCTGTATAACAACCTTATCCGTATTTACTGGCTTTGCCTGATAACCTCCCATAACTGGCTTCCCACCTCCCAACATATTATTTTGTCTTTAGCTGGAGGTGGTATTTAAGGAGATGGCTTGGGCCATTTTGGGGAGTTAATAAGTTTTCCTGAGTCTTTTCCATGTATACAGGAAGAATACATTTTATTACACTTCTGTTTTTCTCCTGTTAGTCTGTTTTTCTTACAAGGCATGTCTCAGCCAAGAACCTAGAAGGGTAGAGGAAAAATTACTTTTCCTCCCCTAAACTTTATTTTTGAATCAAATAAATGTATTATAAATGTTTCAAAGTAAGTAGATTCTTCCTGTGACATATTTTGTTTCTACTGTGATGGTAATTATGAGGTTAGAAATAACACTGCATTTTATATTTTAGCATAAACTATTTGGTTTATGTTTCCTCTTTGGGCACAGACATACACTAGCTGAATTTCCTAACTTTGCAAATTCCAAAATAAAAGTTATCTTTTAAGCATACAAATATTGTATGTCTTAAAATACGTACAAATGGAATATTATGATAATAGAATTACCTTAAAACTATATATGAAAGACTATGATTATGAAATTAACTCCTTGTTAAATAGGTCCAAAACAAAGGCAGGGTACTTTTAAAATTTATACTTTAAAAAAAGCAACGGCACCAAAGGGAAAACTATGGAGAGAGCAAAACTTTCAAAATGTGATTTTAAAAAAAAATGGAACCAGAGAACACTATTAATACAATATTTGATGTGCTAAAATACTTTTAATTACTTCAGAATTCAAACCTGCTTTCGCTTACTAGAAATTGTTGTATAACTCAAAAGTACCATTATAATTCAATCCAAATGGTATGGTACTTCAATGAGCTGGTGGAATTGATTCAGGACATTAAAGAGATGCCTGCAAAGTTATAAATCACTATTCTAATCGGGAGTGAAGAGGTTAATTCAAGATTCCACTAAAAAACAGACTGGCAGAAATGTTTCCAGGGACATGCGTTTGTTTGGGTTTTTTTTTTTTTTTCTTCTTTCTCTCTCTCTCTCTCTCTTTTTACTCAGTAGGGGTTTGGAGAAGAGGTTTGGAAGGGAAGGAGAGGGCTGGTTCCAGGCCCCCTGCATTCCCCAGAGCACCGTTTCAGAACGGGGAGGGCTTCCTGCCCAGGCAGCCATCTGTAACATTCTGCGAACAGCAGGAACCCAGGCTGCTCCAGTCAGTAAGCCCGGGGTGAGGATTCTGTCTGCATTCAAAGAAAAAAACTGGAGGAGTTCCCCCTCTTATTTCTCGAATCCTCTCTGCCTCTCTTTTCTTTTATCTGTTGCTGGCGAACAATGGAGCTGGCTTTATTAGGAGTTGCTTGCGTAAATAAAATAGTATCTCAACAATGTCAGACCAATAATATTGAGGAGACTGGCTTGACCAGTACCAAAATACCCAGGCTGCCTCCAGGAATGTGCTGGCAGCAAGCTGGGAATGTCATCATCCCAGCTAATGTCACACTGTGGAACACTTTCTGGGTTCACTGAACGTGTGTCTGATGTTCCCTAAAGTTACTGCTTTCTAGGCTTGAGTCAGTTAGAGCTGACTTTTTGGAAAGTGGTGTCATTTAAGACCTATTTTATGAAAGTTATTTTTGTGCCTATAATTTGGAGCTCACACGTCTGTTATTTCCTCCAGTCCTTGGCATGCAGAATATGCCGCCTATGGAAAGTAGTAAAGAGTGACAATGGAAAAAATAACAAGGGTTTTTTTTTTTTTACTTTCAACATCTGGAGAAAACACATTTAAGGAAATGTTAACAAATAGGTACAGGAATAGATAAAGTAAAAAAAAAAAAAAATATATATATATATATATATGCTTCCTTATAGAGGCAAAAATTATCAGGATAGATGGATTTTTTTATAATCAGTTTTACACAAAAAATACAATAAAATTTAACAATGAAAATGATCTTATTTAAGAAGATTCAGTTTACATCCTTTCTTAGGGTCAGCCAAATGCCTAATGTCAAATCCCCAAAGCACATAGGTACAAAAACGTTTTCTCAGAAAAGAAGAAAGGCACAGGATTCTAATTTTCAAATTTTCCTATTTTCCATTTTTCAATAAAGCTTTACTATTATATTTAGATTCCTGGCAGCAGTCTAGAGAAGCAAGCAAATTCTACTGTAGAATTTGAAACTTAAAAATAAGGAAGAAAACTTCAAGAAGCATTCCAATACAGAGATAAATATTAGGATGAACAATTCAGCTGTAGTGTCATTGAGAAAAAAATGTACAAATGTGAAGGTACTCTGTTTTTATACACCAAAATAACTTAAAGACAAAGTATGCTTCAAGGGAAAATGGATCGTAATGAATATCTACTACTGTTTTAACAAGACCAAAAAACAGTAGATATATTTCAGCATAGTTTTTCTACCTCATTTTTTTTTCACATTTTTTATTCCTTAAAGTAAGCATCAGTAAATATTCCCATCTGGTCTAAGTTTTAATTTTTGTTCCTACATCACGGTTTTATGATAGTATAGGCTAATTTACAAAGGCATCGCATCAAAATTTGAAAACACGAAGAACTGAATAGTTTCTTTTTTTCCTAACATTACCCATTGTTTAGATGAGGAAAAAAATCCAAATCAGTATTTGGGGACAAAATACATATTAACAAAATACTGTAACAAGACATTAAAAATTTCAAAATCAGATCTGTAGAAATGTTTAAAGCTTTAGAAAATAAGTGGCTTGCTTCAAAGTACATAGAGTTAGTACTTATGGGTTAGAATACCCTTGTTGGGGGGGTGGGAGAGGCACTTCCTAAGGTTGCTTTAATTCTTTCTTTGTGTCCACTCATCTTGATGTCAATGTCCAGGATTAAGCTTTGAGTTTAAACATCTCAGAACGTATTTTCTTTTTGATATTTCAAAGAAAAAGGCCAGTGCATCATCAGGATCATGAGACTGCCATATAATACCAGAAAAACAAATTATTAATTTACAATTTCATGATAACAAATAATTACAGTAAAAAGGAGACTGCCCTGATTCATACAACCAGTGTTTCTTACCTAGGAATCCAACTAGCTAATGAATTGGCAATGAGAACGTGTTGTCCAGGATAAGAATGGTACAAATTCTTATGACCATCACATTTTCTCCATTAAGGCAGATTTTCCCTCTTTAAACAAATTAATATATTGAATAATGTTACAGTCCAGATAAGAGGTCCTGGGATCCATTTTGTCTCTTCACGGAAAATGTAAATATATTGGATGATGTACAGTTGTAAAGTACAAGTCTCAGCAAACAATTTTATCTTTCTCACGTCTGCATTTTTCCAGGCACTTTTTATTTTATATAAGTACTGACAACAGAGTTTACTTCCATGTATTGACTGTTTTCAATGGCTATTCAAGAGAAATGGTTATTGTGAAAATCTCTAAATTAATGGAAGCCCCCATTTTTCTGGGATAGAGCAAGATATTCATGAACCTTAGCTATATATGTGCCAATAAAAGACTGTGAAAGTAGTTATGGGGAAGTCTACACCTGCTTAACCATTTAACCCTGCCCCTGTGGTTAAAACACAAAACCCTTGAGTAAGAATAATTACCCCTATTTTTCTGTTGAGGAAGCTCAGCTTACACAACATTTTCTAGTCACTTCTCTGGTAAAGACAATGAAAGTATCTGAACTAGGTGTCTCTGACTTCTCCGAAGGACCACATGGCACTTCTCTATTTTGACTTATACTTGACTAAAGAAAGGTAATGCCCCATAAACTAGAGATAGGGTATTAGATGCCGGGAACTGTGGGGTTTGATTTATACATTCCCAGAAACTAGCACAGTGAAACAGAAATGAGACCCTCAATTAATATTTGCTGAATGAATGAATGATGTGAGCTCAATAAAGAGTTTAATTGCCATGTTGGCAAGCTGTAAACTGACTTATATTTCATTAATCTGTTTCCTTCAAATTTATAGTCATCTTTGAAAAATATACTTATTGTGTTTAAATTATGCTCACGATTTTGGAATTTTCTTTAACTCTTTTCCTTAGAATTATCAAGGAGAAAGGAAAAAGCTTTTTATCTATATAGTTTAAAAATATAATCAGAGCTCAACATCACTAATAATTAAAAAAGTACAAATCAAAACTGCAATGAGATACCGCTTCGCATGCATTAGAATGGCTAGTATTAAAAAAAAGAAAAACAGAAAATAAGTGTTGGTGAGGATGTGGAAAAATTGCCACCCTTGTACACTGTTGTTCAGAATGTAAAATGTCACAGCTGTTGTGGAAACCAGTATGATGGTTCCTCAAAAATTAAAAAATAAAATTATCATATGACACAGCAATTCCACTTCTGGGTATATGCACAGAAAATTGAAAGCAGAGTCTCAACGAGATATTTGTACATCCATGTTCATAGCAGCATTATTCATAATAGGTAAAACATAGAATCAACCCAAGTGTCCATCAACAGACAAAAGGATAAGCAAATTGTGGCATATACATACAATGGAATATTATTCAGCCTCAAACAGGAAGGAAATTCTGACATGTGCTACAACATGGATGAACATTAAGGACATTATGCTAAGTGAAATAAGCCAGTCACCGAATACTGTATGATTCCACTTACAGAAAGTAGAATGGTAGTTGCCAGGTGCTGGGGGAAGGGGGAATGTGGAATTATTACTTAATGGGTATAGAGTTTCAGTTTTGCAAGATGAAAAGACTTTTGGAGATGGATGGTGGTAATGGTTGCGCAGCAGTATGAATGTACTTAGTACCCATGAGCTGTACACTTAAAACTGGCTAAGATAGTAAATTTTATGTTATGTGTATTCTACCACAGTAAAAAATTTTGGAAACCGATATGATCAGGGAAAGAGACATTAGTCCATACACATAAGACCCTTTTTGGATTCTACTCAGCATTATCCCTTTCTTGTTTTTTGGTTTATTATTTTAATATAGCTAAGTTTTAATTGTCTAATTGTACTTTTTTATTATGAGGGAGAAGGTGAAGATCTGCGGACCTTGGTTAGTTATTTAAGTGAAGTGGCATCTTTCAAGTTAAAAGAACCGATTTGTTCTCAGAGAGTTTTAAAAAGCCAACGCTTAGATACTCACAGGAAAGTGCTGCCAAGGAGTCTTAAGAAAACCAAGAATTATTAGAAAATCCAGGGCTTTAAAGAACAATACCACCAAAGCATGAATTATTTATTAGCAAAAGAATTTAAATTATTGATTAAGGCACAGGCATAAAGAGACAGCAGCAGTTAATGAGCTGGGTCTGTTGCTCCACACTATATGGATTCCGTGAATTAATTTTGGAATTGTTGCCTCTGAGCAATGAAGTTTCCATGGGCCAAATGATACTTTCTTTAGTCAGCAGCCCATTAAAATATGTATTTTAAAAATTCATTTAGCAAATATTATTGATGACTAGCCCTGAGTAAGTAGAAGGGGTACAAGTCTGACAAACATGGATATATTGAAATATGCATTTTTATTAAATAACAATTCCAAAATTTAAATAGTTATGTATATTGTACAGGGCTTTTCTTTTAAAATTAATATAATCCAAATTTCTGGCATTGAATTAGAATGTCTAAAATATAGCACTATAATTGATTGGCAACATTTTAAATGTTGCATACTTCTACTAGTGTTTACAAGTGGTACTGGTCAAGTTCACTCATTTATGGTTAAAAAAGATCTTTCATGGTTTTTGCTCTACGCTGTTTAATGAGGTCAAATAAAATTCTCTTTGAATTTTTTCTTTTGTGACTAATTATATAAACTCATATATTTAAGAATTTAATTAAAGGGACCATTAAGGAGGTAGAGATATGTAGAAAGGAGTCTCAGTAGAGATTCAAGTCATCACGCATGCTTTTAGCTGTGGAACATGTTGTTACATCTTATTAAAGAAGTTAGCGAAAAGAAGGCTGTGTGGCATACTGCCTTGGTTTTTCAGGAGAACCCTGGTGTCAGTGCCAGCAGCCTTCCTTAGGTAGTTCTAGGGCCCTTGACTTTCAAAGAGAAAACTGAGGAGAAAGAACCTGAGCAGTTATAATTTTACACACCAATCAGGTAGCCCCCAGAAACTCTGAGGAAACCAGATAAAATTTTTTAAAAGGTTGACCTAAGTTCCTCTGGTCATGCATGTGGAAGTAAAACCTTCCAAATGTGGGCTTTAGTTTTAGAGTGAACACATTTATCCACTCCCCAACCCACCTCCAAACTAACAGGCTGGGGACATTTACAGAAGACACACTTTATATCTATACCTTTCACATGGCATTCATCTCCCACTTTGGATTCTTATTTACATTCTTTTGTGCTTAGATTTAGTTTCTCTAGGAGAACTATAAATATCTTTATGGCACATATATGGTAAATCAGTAGACGGTGCTTCTGATACCAAGGAAGTGTAGAGCAGAGGAAGAAGGGAACCTAAGTAGCGGGATTCACTACTGGCTTCTGATCACATGTGTTTGGTAACGGGTAACAGCAGGGAATTCCCTGGTGGTCCAGTGGTTAGGATTCTGTGCTCTCACTGCTGAGGGCCTGGGTTCAATCCCTGATTGGGGGGTTCAATCCCTGACTGGGGAGCTGAGTTCACACGAGCCACGCAGCATGGCCGAAAAAAGGGAAACAGCAAATAATTTGTGAAGAAAAAAGACATGGTTCTACATTGGGAGGTGTAGATGAGTAGTTTCACAGCTTTGAATGGTTATTAATGAAAGCAGTCATTCAAAGCTTTCAAGAGGTAACCGATACCCAATTTTAATTTTCTAGTGGCCGGTTCTAGAAAGAGCTTTGCAGAAAAACAAATCCTACACTGGTGGGGAGCACAAAGAAGGAAGGGAGATATTTGGAATATGGGGATTTCCCTTCTTGCTGGCCCAGATCATTCCTACTGTCCCAGAGTGGTTTTATCCTGGCCAGGCAGCACCATCAAGAAGTAGCAGTGTGGAGGTGGGTTGGGAGCAAATGACAAGCTCCCGCCCCAATGCATACATTATGAGGTTTTTCCTAAGTCAGAAGAAGAGGTGTTGAAATTGGAAGACTGTAATCTGATGTGGTAATGATGGATTTCTCAAAACAATGGCACTCATCTTTGTTTTGATTTATACTTGATTTAACATTTGCAATAATTAGACTATTGCAAAACAAGTTAAACTATGCATATATTTTACAATTTATCCAGCTAATTTTGTGTACAAATCATGTTTCATGTATTATAATATTTGAGCATATAGTTTCTTCCACACAGGTAATACCGTTATAATGGGGTATCCATTATAACGGTATTACCTGGAGGTGGGGGTGAAGGCAGGTGCCCCGGTTCTTGGAGGTGGTGGTAAATCTATAGTTACGATTATGCTATCTCGTGGGTAAAGGAACATTGTGAGCTACTGCTCCAAGGTAATTTTCATGTTTGCCTCGTTGTGAGCAGTTAAAACTGTAATATAGAATATGGTAACTTTTTTAGCACGGACCTAACAGTGACCTTTCCTGCCCTGTCCCACTGTTTCTTTATACACTCACATGTTAACTCATTCAATCCTCACAACCATTCTGTATTAGCCCCATTTTACAGATGAAGAAACTGAGAAGGTTTTGCTCAGTAGTGCTAGAAGGAAATAAAGCTGGAACAGCAGCTCTAAGTCCAGGAGTCTGTGCACTGCTCACCAAGTAGCCTCTCAATAAACAAATTCATCCACAGAGACTGAGGGTTGCTTCCTGAATGTTCTTGTTTTCCTGAAAGACCTTTCAGCAAGAACTGTGCTAAAAAATAAAGTGGGACATTGTAATTGAATGCTCTTGCGTTGCTGTCTGCTCATTGTCTCTCTTTTAAACAAGAACATATGGCACATCCATTTCTCAGCAGCATTGCAGAATATCACTACCTAATTTAGGCTTCATTCAGGAAATAAATAGCAGGTTCTAATATGGGCTTGGGAGGTGCAAATACATGTGTATACATACCAGCATGAATGTACATAAGTCCCTTTGGTCTGCTCAGTCACAACAATTACTACAAAAGCTTCAGTAACTTCATTTTGGCAAACAGAATGATAGGTCTGTGAACCAAATGTTAGCCTTAAGTGTGTTTTTCTGTTAGATCATTAGGTTTCTTTTTTCTGTACTTAACAGATGTGTGGGAACAAAATGGGTCTGGAGTCACTGATATTTTACGAATATGTAAAGCACTGTCCTTCCTGTGAATATAAACAACCATTATCCAGTTAATTGATCTAAATAAAATATTTTTCTGCATGAAAAAAATAGTTTCTAATGCTCTTAATTTCACTTTTTACACTCTTAACCTCTGGAAACCTAAACATAAAAGCCTATGAGGCTATAAATGGGAGAAAACCCTTACTTATGCATTTTTCTCCATTTGCCTGTTAAATTTGACTCATGTCCTCTTTGAAGAGGAGTGAGTGGCAACTCTGCAGCCCCACCATTGTGAATAATACTATAACGTGTGCTATGTCATCACACACTAATCACTGTAAGAAATAACAGGAAGGGACTTTGGAGATTACCTGATTTAATTCCCTTACTTTATAGAGGAGGAAACCAGGGTCTAGCAAAGGAAGTCCCCGGCACAAGGTCACATATAATTAGGGGCAAACCATGTTTATTTATATTAATACAATTCAACCTTCACTGTTCTACAAACAGCTGGTGGCTCTGTGACAGGAAAGAAAAAAAAAAAAGGATAACACTGCTGCCATATACACAAACTTCATTTATTCAGTCAACTTATTCAGTCAACTTTTAAAAAATATTTATCGAGCCTTCCAGCATGCTAAATGTTGGGAATCCAGAGCTGAACGTATCAGCTGAGGTCCCAGCAGAGAAGAGCAGTCCTCTGCTTCCATAGGCAACAATCAGGAGTTGGTCTGTAACAAGCAAAGGCCATTGAGGACTCCTCATAGCATATGGATATTACACAAAGATAATGGCTCCTGCCAAACAGAGTGAGAGAATTCAAGGGGTGGTACGTTAACATTTTCAAAATCACTAACAGCTGCCATTTTCTGTCAATAACTCAATCAGGAAAGACTACACATGAGTGGAAAAGTAGAGCGGACACTAGGGTGTCCGATTAACAGGTTTCACTGATTGTTGAGTTGCAGTTTTCCTTAGACTTCCTACTCTCTAAAAACATTACGTTTTTTTAAAAAAATATATTCTTTTAAGCTCTGGAATAGACGTCAAGAGATTAGAGCCTTCTTCTCTTAGGTGAATGTTCTCAAGGAGTTTAAAAATAAATGACAAAAAACACTCCTTTAAGAATGTCAGGCTGGATAAAAGCCAATGTCCCTTTCAGCCAGCAATTCTATTGAGGAAATACTTCACTTTATATTTTGTAGAAAATATATTTTTTAATAGAAACATATATAATTTGAGTGGTTATTTTTCTGTAACAGGATTACACAAAACAGAAGAATCAGAGATAAATTCCTAGAAGACAGGGACAGTGCCTAGGATGTCTGTACATAAAGGTCATAAAAAACACTAAAAAATAGTGAACACTCAGGCTTTAGACATATCTCAAGTAGGAAGGATTCAAAATCCTAGAGGTAAAAAGTAATAGAAAATATGGTTAATTTCAAATAGCAGATTACCTTAGTCATGATACAACCCGTTCACTAAGCACAGAAATCGAAGAGGCTCTAATTTCTAAATCTAAGTGGTATAATGTGCTGGGGAAGACAGATCCGGTTTGAAATACTTGTTCTGTCATAATAGTTTCAATAACATTCAAAAACATTGGAAACTATGAAGATGAAGTAGCAAAGTTTATGTTTTATATTCCTAAATTCAACTATACTTGAAACTGAAAATTTTTCATTTAATTTTAAGCAACATTTTAGAAATACAGATATATATCTCCTTTAGTTGGGCAGGATGCATTATTCACCAAATGCTGGAAATCCTTTTCTGGTTTCCCTACATTGAGATCTCCTACAGCCAGTTGTTATTTCTATCTCTTAAGGACATGGACAGTTAACAACAAGCAGATTAGAAACTGAAGTTAAAGAAGTGACTGAGAACCAAAAAGGATTTTCTTAATTGCTTATTCTATGTCAAAACAGGCCTCGGGCCCTAAAGACGAAAGTGAGTGTTTCCTAACAGATAATTACTGGGAGGATAGTTTCAGTGACAGTTCCACAGCCAGGAGTGGAAGCAAATTGGCAACCCGGTCCTTCCATTCCTCTCTTCTGTTATTTCAGCAAGATAAGGTGGTGTGAGATCAATTACCCCCTTTCTCTGGGCTTTCCATCTTTCTCTAGCAATCAAGGACAGTTCCTTTCCATGTTTCAGTGTCAGTCACCCCTTGCCCACCCCTCCCACCTGAGAAATCAGTGGAATCTGCCTTGGGTTAGGAAAGTTCCAAAATACTTCCTAGCAGAATCATGGATGTTAAAGATGTGGAGGACTTCGTTGGATCATCTCGTTCATCTATTTCCCATTAAGGAGTTTTCCAGATGGATGACTTTCATACACTGGATGCCTCCTCTCATTTCTGCAGAGCCTAAAGTCAAATTTTTAGCTTCCAAGCCTAATGTGGAAAGGTGAATAAGGCCTGCATTCAATAATTTCATAGACAGAAAAGTGCCTTATCCCAAAGGTGTTATCATATTACAGCAGCTTTTGGATGGAAATAGGTGACACCTCATCAGAACAGTTACGTGAGAGTGCTGTATGGTCCTCCAAGCTCCACGGCCTGACATTTTTTGCAGAGAGCAGTGTTTGGTTGCTGTGTCCTGAGCACAATGGAACCCATTGGGAACTCAGCCTTTCTCTCTCTCTCTCTCTCTCTCTCTCTCTCTCTCTCTCTTGCTTTCTTTCTTTCTTTCTTGTTGTTCTAGTTTTCTACACATAGGAACTGCTGTTTCAGGGATTTTTTTCCCAGAAACCTCCTGGAAGAGAGGAGTAATGTCTAATGGTACATAGATAAATCTGCAAGAGGACTTAAGTCAGTAACAGATACCTTTTCACCAGCAATTTATTTATGAATCTCCCCTTCATATATTTCCATCTGTTTCACACAATGCCGCCAAAAATTGGTATGAATTTCTTTCTTAGTGTTTTATTAAAGAGACACCTTAAGTAAGTGCCATTGTGGTTAGAAGGTTATGGCCACATTATGGTCCAGAAGAACCTTCTGATTTTTCCATAATGCCAAAATCCAACTTTAACGTCAGGTGAGGTGGAATCCTGGCTTGCTTTCTTCCTTAGCTGTGTAAACGTGCATGAGTTATTTAGCTTGAGTCTCAGTCTACTCATTTGTGCAAGGATTTTTTTATAAGACAAAATAAATATTAAAATATCTGGCCCATGCTCAATGCAAAATAAATAGTAGTTTCTTTTCTTCCTTTTTTTAAAGGTAATTAATCTCAGAGCCTTGGAAGAACCCCAAAAAATGAGGAATAAATGTGAAAATGTTTTCCCCCCTGCCTCACTTTAAGAAAAAGCCCAAATTAATTCAACTTTTTTCTGGTAATAATTGTTTGCTTCTGAGTACACAGCTCCTTGATACCTTTTTTTAAAAGAAAGAAGAAAAAGAAATCTTGGCATTCAGTGTAGAGTTGACAAAAACATTTAAAAGAATTTTAGATACTAAACTTATTAAATTCTACAGTATTCCATGATGGCCTTGCCATGGCACATTAAAATATACCTTAAAAATGTTAATAACATAGGAATCAGCAGACATATCATACTCATGGGTCAAAATGGTAAAGTCTCTTAGTTGCCAGTAGCAGGAAACAACTTGAATTAACAAGCACAAAGGGCAACTTATAGGAATAATTTGGGGAGCATCTTTTCTTGAAATACTCTTCCCTTAAATACTCCATTTTTCCTTTTCTTCCTCATATTGTTGTTAAAATGTTACTTTCTCAGTGAGGCCATCCATGATCTCCCTTAATAAGATTACAATCCCCTTTACATCCCCAGTACCCCTTCCGGAACTTGCTATATTTATTTATATTGTTTATTTCATATCTGCTCTCACTAAATGTAAGGCTCACAACAGCAGTGATTGTAGACCATTTTATTTACTGCTTTTGCCTTAGCAACTAAAATGGTACCTGGCATATAGTGAGAACTCAGTAAATATTTATTGACTAAGTGAATGAATCTGAACCTCGTGGAATCTGAGGAAGAATAAAAAAAAATGGCTTCAGAAAGAACCAGAGTCATGTTCTTTAGAAGCAGGAGTATTTAGATTTTCCCCCTGGAGTTAACCATTAACTGCCATTAATATGGAAGTCCATTTATGGATAAAATGTTGTCTTCCAACATCTCATTCAGTGTTCATTCTCTGTTAGCATATCCAAAGAACTGATTTGAAGGAGGAGGGTGTGACTGACTTGCCTGCCATTAGCGTCCAATGGCACCTCAAACATTTCTGCTTAGGTTCTGGAGAAGTGGCCAACACTCATATGTTTACCAAGTAATATAAAGGTGTGAAGCCAACTGGGTGTAATCCACTGGGAAGTAGTGTACCCTAGTGGTTTACATTAGGGGATAGTGTATTGAAGCAGAGAACAAGTTCCACTTTGAAAGGGTGAAGCCCCTATGCAGTCTGGCTGAGCGCTCTATTGGGCCAAAGCCCACTTTTTCCCAGACATTCTGATTTTCGGAAGAAGCTGTAAATATGGATCTTTTATAAAGTCTCCCCATTTCAAAATTGCGACAACTATTTAAAATACTGTGTTAAAATACACTGTGATGGTCATGCAAAGCATATCTAGAGAACAGATGTGGCCAACTTGCCCTGTGTTTGTAACCTCCAGTCTAGAGTATCTTTCAGTTCTAGTTATCTGAATTTCATAATCTAAGCCATCTTCACTTATTTGTAACATTTATAAAATCATTAACAAAATCTGCTTTCTCCTTCTAAAGGATCCTCCTTATTTCCTTGATTATTTTAATGATTTCCTTTAGGACCTTTTCTATCTAGTTCATTATATTTGTATCTTTCTTGAGTGCTAAGTGAAACAGGTAAAAGAATACTGAATGTGCATAAAGAACATCTAGGTTCCGTCCTATGTCTCACTAGTTGTGCAAGTTTGAAAAAAATAATTTAAACTACTTAGATCTATGCCTTTGACCCTTAAAATGAGAATGACAGCACTAATTCTTCTATCCGATGTGAGGCCATGTACGTGAAAGAACTTGCAAACTATAAACTGCTTAAAACGTAAGACATTCAAGTAGAGTAAAACCATTGCTTAATAAGACTGTTGAGTCCCACTGAATGCTTTATTTCTAATAAAATGCTTTATTGCCAATAAAACTCTTTATTTCCTATAAAATTTAGAATGCATAATTGCATGGTTTTGTTGTTGCTTCTGCCATCACAGCAACATTCTGAGATGTTTTCCAGACTATATGATATTTTTCTTAGGTCATAATTTATAATGCACAGTGTAGTAGTTTATAAATTCATTTTGCCCTCAACCTGGCTCATTTTATCCTTTTTCTGTCTTCAGATCAACTCTCTGAATAACTTCTTTTTGTTGTCGATTATCTCCTTTCAGTCACTCCAATTGTATTTATTGGCACATTTAATCCTTCTTTCTCATTTATTCTTCTTTTCAAAATACCTCCCTTTTTAATCTCCATCTTTAAAAATCACATCAAGACATTGTTAGCTGCTCAAATAAAATGTTTCATTTTCAGGTCCCAATTCATCCAACTAAAAATTACCTCTTCTAAACATTTCTATAACTTTATTTTTTAAATCTTAATGCAGTTCACTTTGATAAACCATTTATTCATGTATCAAAGTAAATACAACGTTCAGTCTTGTTCACTTTTGTACCCCTGCAACTCTTAAAATAGGACTTTGTATATAATAGGTACTCAAAATAAATTGGATAAATGGATTTTTCTTTATTATCTTTATTTTCCTACATCAAAGTTAAGTGCTATTATTCTTTATTTTAATTGTTTCATTATATTCTTGCATGTTATGCCTGTCAACTCAGTATCTTACTACACTTAAGACCTTGGCAATTAGAAAAAAGAGGACTTAAAGAATTCTTTTATTCTAAGCAATATATTTAACATGTTGGTTGAGACTGTGTTGCAGCATCAGTCCCCAGGGAACCCTGACACTAACTTTTCTAAGTAGAGAAATGATCATTTATTCTTACACATTGCTTCCTGTCATTAAGCCATTTCCGTACTTAAGACAAAACATTTTCCATAATAACAAGGAAACCAAGTGGTTTTTTTAAACTGTTGTTTGACCACCTATAGCATACACACACTTCCAAAGTTTTTTGAAAGTAGAAATAAAATTACCTTCTCTTTTGTCAGTATCACCTCTGAGAAATCTGAGAGATTCGTTTATTCAATAAATCTGTTGAAAACCTGCTACGTGCCAGGCGCTATAAGAGACTGTAAGGACACATAAAAGGAAATCCCATTTAGCCCTCAAGAAGCTTCACCTTTTTCAATTGGCTAGGTGCTTTAGTAAGAGTGCAAAGGAGTAATCCTCAAATTCTGCCTCGTAGGGAGGCCCATGAAGGTTTAACTGAGGTGGACACTTAAGCAGAGTCTCCAGGAAAATCTACTTGGTGGTCAAGTGTCAGGAGGTACATTCTGTGAAAATAGAATAGCACATGCTAAGGCGTGGAGGCATGCACCAGCATCCCAGTGTGATGAACTGCATGCAGTCTGTCAGGCTTTTATGGAGAGGAGCCACAGCGCAAGATAAGACCAGAAGAGACCTATGGCAGAAGGCCTTCTGAACTATGGTGGAGAGTTCCTATTTTGTCCTGTAGTCTGAATAATCACATGTTTGCAAGCAAGGAAGACATCTGATAAGATATATCCTAGAGGGCTTCCGTGGTGGCGTAGTGGTTGAGAATCTGCCTGCTAATGCAGGGGACACGGGTTCGAGCTCTGGTCTGGGAGGATCCCACATGCCGCGGAGCAACTAGGCCCATGAGCCACAACCACTGAGCCTGCGCGTCTGGAGCCTGTGCTCCGCAATGAGAGGCCGCGATAGTGAGAGGCCCGCGCACCGCGATGAAGAGTGGCCCCCGCTTGCCACAGTTAGAGAAAGCCCTCGCACAGAAACAAAGACCCAACACAGCAAAAATAAATTAAAAAAAAAAAAGATATATCCTAGAGACAGTACTCTGATGATGGGATAAAAAATGTACCATGGGAAGTGAGACTGTTTGCAGATTATCTGAAAACTTTAGTTTGATGCTCTAAGCTGTTAGAGCAGCAACCATGAGGAGAGAAGGGGATAAGGTATATTGTTTTGGTGGTTTAATCAATAGTAATATATGATTATGATTGAGTTCATTAGTAAGGCATTATTTTCCACTTGTAGAAGCCACAGGACATATTTCTCCCAAAGTTATATTTTTCTAGGAATCCATGTTACTATCATTCTTTCCAGGTGCTGCCATCCTGACGAGTATGAGAATACGAATCACCACACTTGAGTTCCCAGGTTTGCTTCCAGTTTCCTCCCAATGGACACTGTGTACTGGAAACCATTAGTCTTTGCTACCACAAGTCAGTTTAGCATGACAGTTTGCACATTCTAGCCAAAACTTTTACCAGGGTCCCTGATGACTTATTCGTATCTAGTCTGTCAATTAAATATGGAACATACTCTTGATTTACTCAGTACAACTTTGTTTATAGATTTTAACTTGCCATAGTTCATGCATCCCTTGCTTTCCTTTAAAGATGAAGATCTTATCCCTCCCTTCAGCAGTCTCTGCTCATCCCTCATTTCTCATTGTAGCTTGCTAACAGGAGCTATGTTTGAGTTACTTTTTTTTAATATGTGACACACGTTTTCCCTGAGGTATTTAGTAAGGTCGTTGTAGGTGACTCCAGGCTTCCTGTGTTCCAGTTCCTCTCTAAATGACCCTTATTTTCTTTACCAGTTTATGCCAGTAAGTGAGGATAAAGAAATATGGGACAGAAGGAATTCTGATACATTATATATCATATACCATGAAATTAAAACTGTTGGGTCCACCCTTAATTCTTTAATTTTTTTATTTCTTAAGATCCCAGAAATTTAATTAAGGTACATGCCAATAGCTCCAATTATTCCATATATTCATCCTGGTATTGTTTTTAAGCACAGAAAAAAATAGGAAATAATCACAACGCACTAAAATGTTATATTTAGTGACTCAATTATGGTATGTCTAGATAATATACTAAGCAGCCTTTAAAACTTATTACTTTAATCTGATATTTTGACATGAAAAACTATTCATTATACAATATATAACAAAGAAAAAACACATTACACAATTAGGTATGCGGTATGACCTGATTTTGTGATAGATTTCTTTTTATATGATATAATTTGAGTAATAGAATTTCTGTTGAATTTAATGTAATTTTTACTATTTTATATTTTCTGGTGAAGGGAGCACATTGACCATTCAGAATACTTGCTATCTTTATTTGGGAATGCTTGTCCTGGGTTTGAGCTTTGCTAAAATTTTCAGAATAAGATATTAGTAATACAAATGATCAGCAGCATATTTTAAGAATGTTTTTGGTATGTTTTGAGATGTTGCAAAACAAAACAAAAAGCTTCCATCATTTCCTCTGAGTTAGTAGCCCTTGTCTGACTAGAGAGAGACACTGGGTTTTCCCTGTGCCTAAGTCTAGTCAGGGTTAATTTCACAAACAGTAATGCCACCATGACTAAATCAAATTGACAACTTCAGATTCATTATTTCTGAGATGATATTTAAACTTTATATATATATATATATATATATATATATATATATATATTTTAGATAGAAGACTGGTTTTTTTGTTTTTCTTTTTCTTTTTTCCTACGCTCCTTGTTGAAAGGATCCCAGCTCCCCTGCGCTCCAGTCTAGCGTAGAAGGGCATTATTTAGCATTATTATTCCATACTAAGAAAAGAAAAGGACAGTGATTGGGCAAGTTGACATTCAGTTCCGTCTTTATTTTCTTGGTGGCACATATCCTGACATTTCCCACTTGATAACTAGTGTTAATATACTGTGTACATTTTTCTTTTCTTTTATTCCCCTTTACATTGGCAAGTCTCGTAGGAAGAGGGGATGACTTCTTCCAATATCCAGTGGGTTTTTTTTTTTCCTTCACAATCTGGAAAATTTCATTATGAAATCTAAACTTAGTGTTATGCCGCCGACACATTTTGCATGCTAATTCGCCAAGAAGATAAATCACATTTTCTCATGATTCCAGAATCCCTAGGATTATAGGGCATCCCACACTTGCTCCCTGGATGTTCTACACTGGAGCTCCATCTGGTTTTCTTTTCTAAATATGCTCCCCTGAGATCTTCTTCAATTTGAATTGTATTAAATTCATCAAAATTCTTAATGAGCCTTGGGCATTGTTCAACTTGTGTGGTAGTCTCTCCTGGATAGTAGCAGAGGAGAATCGTAACTGTTCAGTATATGTACTTCTGGGCGTTCCCATCAGGTCTAAGCACTGTTTCACATTATGTGAATGTCATAAATAACTTGGTTGAAAGGGTCAATGTTTTCTTATCTAGAAGAGAGTCAAAGGGCAGTTTGCATTTATCTAGGAAATGCACCTCACAGATGCTAGTCTTAAAAGCTCCTCAGGGGATGGGTGGGGAAATACTATTATCCTTACATAATTCTAAAAGCCTAGGGGGTGGTGGAACAACTGCACAAATTCTTCCTTTTCCTTTTCATCAAGGCCACAGCAAGAGGGAAAAAAAAAAAGAAAAACACCACTAGTAATTTCATTTATCTTACAATTCACAGTTTCTTCTCAGTAGTATATACTTGTCACATCTTGGCTTATTTCCTTTAGGATGTCTTTTACTTGTATACAGAGTCGGTTGTAAGAGGTTTACTTCAGTACTTCCCTGGAAAGAGTCTCAAGTATACCTCTCCAGATCAGAAGAGCAGAAGCCAGGGGTTTTTTGTTTTGTTTTGTTTATCTGTGATGGACTTAAGAAATTTAACTCAAATCAGGTTTAAAAAAAAAAAGATTTGTAACCATATTTTAAAGGCCCCCTACACAGTCTACAGCTGTCTGGATCTGTTCCTGGATGGAAATCATAGATGAAATCTGTGATGTCTCCCTATTGAATTTTCAGTCCACCACCCAGTTTTAGTTCATGCTTTCTGCTCCTTGCCAAATTCTACTTCCTTTAGACTATAACCCATATCCATTGATTTATGTTAGAAGTCTGGGAAAATCAGCTTCTAAACACTAAAAAAGTTGAATTTTACCAACTAATCTTAAAGAATAGATAAATGCCTGCAAAATTCCTCTTAAAACAAATATTTTGAGATCAATTCTACTTTATTATTGACTTCTGCAACTGAATTAGAGGATTTTTTTTCCTTTAAATCAACTTTGTTGAGGTATATTTTACATGGAATAGAATGCACTTGTTTCAAATGTGCAGTCTGATGAATTTTCATAAAGATATATGAAACCATATAGCAACCAATCCAATGAAGGTACAGAATAGTTCCATCCCCTTAAAAATTCCCCTATGCCTCTTCTAGAGTGCAGCTAGTGAAAAATTCCTAAAGTGAGATTGAGATTGGCAGGTACAGGGAATGGAAAGAAAGCCAGTGCAGCTGGCTTAGTGAAGTAGCAGAGGACAACATGAAAAGAGGGCAGAGAAGCAGGTGGGGCCTGATCTTGCATGTTGTAAAGTTTGACTTTATTTTATGTCTGATGTAAAGAAGCCCTTGAAATCTTGTATATAGAGGAGTATTATGATCTGATCAGCGTCTCATTTTCCTTCCAACTCCATCTGTCCAATCCTACAGTTTCCACCTGGCCTGGATCCCCTGCTTCATGCTTTTCTGATCTCATCCAGAAGAATTTCTGGAATCTTTTTTAACCCCCAAACTTTTATACTACACGTGTCTTCCACTACTTACACCATTGCTTCCGTACTACCTTCTAGCATGTAAAAGGATGGAAGGAAAGAAAAGAGATGAGGAAGGAAAGGTTTTAAAACCACACTGCAAACTGACCATGACAATAAATTACATATTTTATAATATATGACTGCCCTTATTGGCAATTTACTGCTATATAGGTAGTTTTATGAAAAGTGAGACAGAGCATAAAAACAGCAATTTGTTAAATGCATACTATCTGGCATTACTTCAGGCATTGTAGCAAGCATTATACAGTAGAGCATTTAATTTAATAACTACCAGGCTCAGTAGATGCTGCTTGCATTTAACAAATGAGGAAATAGTTTCAGAGAATTAAATTAACTTTCCCAAAGTCACCTAAGTTGTAAGAGTGCCCGGGTCTTTATGGTACCATAACACATTCTATTCTCTTAATACATACTGTCTCCTCAAAATTAGGATTTCCTTTCTAGGAGAAATAATATATGCATTTTAACCACGTGAACAGAAACAAGGAAAGGAACTGATACTGTTTGTTAAGTTCTTAATATGTGCTGCTCATTAGTCTAGGTATCTAAAATTTTATCTTTTAATTATTCCAGCAATCCCAAAGGAAGGCTCGGAGAAGTTAAGAAGCCTACTCAAAGTCACATAGCCCATTGGGGCAGAGCTGGGAATTGATTCAGCTATGCCCAGTTTTGATACCCATGTTCTTGGCACCTAACTAAACCACCTTCAGAAGGAAAAAGGTGGCATAACCTCCCTAGAACTAGACTTAAAAGGTGCATAATATACTTATTCTGCAGAACTTTCATCCAGAGATGAAACAGAAAAACCTTGTACCAGCAGGGAGTGGGGCAGTAATCTCCCTCCACTTCCTTGGTGTCTCTGAAAGAGAACATGGTTGTCAGGTACCCTAGAATTAATGACACCTTTTGATGGAAGCATAAGAAGATCTATGTTTCAGGACTCACAGCCACAGAACAGGAAATGGAGCTGTTTGCAAGAGAAATGAAGTTGCCTTCTCTGGGGGGAAACAAAAAGGAACATTTGAACAGGCAATTGATCAGTAGGAAAACTGCAAGGTGATAAAAGAACTGGAAGTCACAAAAGCCCTTGGCATACTAGTTTTAATAAAAAGGATTGTCTCCAGCTATGCTTTATGCGATGAATTCCTTGATATATGTTTCTAAGTGTTATCTTTAACAATTCAGGTGTTTCCATCCAGAGTCAACCCCTCTCTTTACCAAGGATAAAAGAATCCCTTTGGACTGTTTATCTGATTGGCCAGTCAGGATGTATTCTACAGTTTTGGATATGTGACTTTTCAGTAATTATTCCTAGGATTAAATTTGAAACCATTATAAAGTAGGTATTCACTAAATATTCCTTTTTAAATTAGATGCTACTTGGTAAAAAACTTAATAATTCTGAGTAAAATATTAAAAACTCCAAATTGGTTTAATATAAGAAAACACATCTTAAAACATTAAAGAAAGTTAATATTTAACATTTTGACTCATGATATGGTGACATGTAATTTATTTTGTAATAATTAGATTAGAATCAACAAACTAGATCATATAAAGGTAGTATAACAATCACATGCATTACATGATCCATAAAAGCTCCTTGCTGTGTATATATTATTATATGGCACATAACCATACTAGCTAGTAAAGTGATTTTTCAACTCAAAATGAATATCAGAGTTGCTACTGAGAGTTTTCAGATTGAAAAAACACTGGTAGCTCTGGCACGAAATTACACATCTTGGTAATGAATAAGAATAAAAATCTCTTTGCCTGTGTAGAAACAGCTTTGTCACGTGGCAAGAAAAGCATAACAAAGTTTTCTCTTTTTTTCTCCTTAATACGCTCAGAACTAGCATTCACCTGGCATTCCCTAAGTAGTTTAGGATTTCAGAACTTCTGCAAAACAGCCACTTCTCAAAATTGGTGTGACCAAAAGACCCTAAACCATATGCCCCAGATAGTTTTTCTTCTGGAATCTATTGGGAGACCATTTGTTCAAAAGACTCTAGAGAAATTCAGCAACACATCGGGATCCTTGTCCATTATGATTGACCATAAAATACACTGGAATACTGTGGATGTCATCTCTAGTGTTTTCAGGGGGGAGGAAGGTTGTAGAGAATAGGTAGCAGAGTCCTCTGACTTTGTGGATTAACATAAAATGGCCGTGACTTGTGTATATTGCTTCTATTCACAATCCTTTGGAAATACTGTCTAGAATATAGGAAGACAATAATGAGACTCTTTCATGGAACACCTTATCTATGTATGTATGTATCTATCTATGTATGTATGTATCTATCTATCAATATTTGCAATATCAAATTCCTCTGAAAGTTACCCCGAATACATCAAATATCCTTTTAAGTATAAAAGACATACATTAAGATGTTAAGAGATGCTTTTCTACAAACATAGATCAGCATAGCAGAGCCATGATATGTGCTTGGACCAAGTTAAACCAATATTATATACTTCGAACAGACACAAATAAATAATAATAATTCAAAGTAGCTAAGAAATTTGAAAATTGATTGATGTAGTTTAATGTTAAATGTTCCTGTATCCATTGATGTATTTATTTATCCTTCCCAATCAAAGAAGACCTTTGTGCCTGCTACAACCCAAAAAACATATGTTGGCTCTTACTTATTACCATACTTTTTTCTTGTTGCTGCTGTTGTTGTTGTTGGTTATAATCATTTTTTTTTCCCTCTATTCACATTAGATTCTACTTGTGATAGTTTTCAAACCTCTAAGTGTAGATCTGACCCTGCAGAACATGTCAGGGACTGATTGCCTAAAAAACAAACAAACAAAAAGCCTCATGAAAATGGAAATAAATCATATTTAAGAAATTCCTTTGGGAACTTGCCTGGTGGCTCAGTGGTTAAGAATCCACCTGCCAATGCAGGGGACACAGGTTCGATCCCTGGTCCGGGAAGATCCCACATGCCATGGAGCAACTAAACCCGTGCGCCATAACCACTGAGCCTGCGAGCCACAACTGCTGCACCCATGTGCCACAACTACTGAAGCCCACGTGCCTAGAGCCCATGCTCTGCAACAAGAGAAGCCACCGCAATAAGAAGCCTGTGCACTGCAATGAAGACTGGCCCCCACTAGCCACAAATAGAGAAAGCCTGCGCTCAGCAACGAAGACCCAACTCAAAAAAAAAAAAAAAAAAGCAACTCCTCTGGAGTTTGTCATCCTACTTGTTTCCATCACTTTAGCCCTGCTCAGTGAATAGTATATAAAAAAAATGAATAGAAATATTCTTCTTTGGGTTAATTTGCCAACTTTGATGGTGTAAACCTAAGATTCATATCTGTCATGAAAACAATATTGTATTTTCAAGATTCACAAATCCCCAAGGAGGTAATGCCTCAAGCATAAACATTGCTAGTTGCATTTATTCACTTGATTCCTCTTGATATTTAAAAAGAAACAACAACAGCCTTTACAAATAGCATTGTTACAGTGGCTTCACTTTTCTCCAGAATATCAGTTGGAATTGATATAAGGCCAGGATAACATGAGATGGTGTTTATTTTTAAAGTACCTCTATAAATGAATCTTCCAATTTCACATTTTTATGTTTCTCCTTTATGATTAGTCTCTGGAGAAAATACAAATTAAAGAGTTTTTATTCAGCTGAAATGGAGGCTTTCTTTAGAAGAATTTCTTTCATAAAGCATAGATCAAATCTAACCTCATATTTTGAATATGGAAATTCTCTTGGTGATGAAATTTATACTTAGTAAATGTGGAATGTGTGCTTCATACTTTATGTGTTCTTGAAAATAATCACTATGCCAGTGAACTTCAAGATGATGAAGTTTATAGGGCCCTGGAGCCTGAACAGATCTCACTTCTTGGATTCAAATATGAACTTGCAATCAGAAGTGTGTGTAGAATCAGCACAAATCTGCAGAGAGTCGTGGCTCTGGTGGCAAGAACATGTGTGCCAGTCAGAGGAGCCCATGGCTGGTGTAAGTGACTGAGGAATTGAGAACTTTGGCTCGCTAAGTGTAACTGGGTGCTAGACAGGGTTCCACTAGAAAACTTGTGCTGAGATTAGACTAGTTTGTAAAGGAGGCCAAGAAAAGCACAGTTGGTGCTGCTGAGGGCAGACTGAGGCAAGAAGAGTGAAATCATTGGACATTATAGAGTATTCTAAAAGATGAGGAATTATCTAATAAAAAGTGTTGTTTTTAGTCTTTGGACCTGCTTTTTTGGTTTGTTTTCTTTCTCCTTTTCCTCTTCCCTGTCGTGGTCAGTGGTTGACCTACAGCTAGGTTCAGTTATTTGGATTCTCTGGCACTAATGTCATCTGGCCAGGGAATTATAATTAATTATTTTCGTGAAATAGTGACTATCTTAACGCAATTCATTTATACTGGCAGAAGGTCAAGGCTAGTGTCAGAGTTTTGAGTGCCAGAAAGAATTGGAAATCTTTCTCTTCTCATGTCCTGAAAATGAAAGCAAGTAGGTAGTTCCAAAAGGAATCGTGGAGCTTCTGGCATTACTGGCCTTTGCTTTGACAACAAGAAGAAAAAGGAATGATTTGGAAAGACATAGGAAATTTAGTTCTTACCTAGATGGATCATGTCAAGTTTTGGTTTTTCCATTTCCCTGTATTTCATTTACTTTTTTGGACAATGCTGTAATTTCACAAAGTGGTTGCGAAAACACTGCTGACTGAATTTACATCCCTGGGTCACAGTGGTCACCAGGAGATTGGGTCCACAGTGAATAAGCAGCAAGAATCTGGGTAGAGGCAGTGGGCACAGAGAGATTATAGTAACAATTTATTTTAAATAGCACAAGACATCACCACTCTAACTTTTTTCTAATCCATATAGCTATAAGGTATTTCAACCCTTAGACACAGTGTTGGGATATGAAAGGAGTAAATCATGTAAATTAACATCTTAACTATATTAATTTGTCTTCAAAAGTCTTTATAATTACATGAAAAATCTATTAGTATATTTGAAATTTAGAATTAAGGGCTGAGTTATTGCCAAATAATAAGTGGGTTATTTTATTTATGAAAGTTAGGGGAAGAAGAAAATCAAACTAATCAACTGAAAACAGTTATTTACTGAACAGTACCTTGTTGATAGAAATTTGGGGATTAAGCAAGTCCTATGACCTATAATCTAGTAACAAAGAAAGTTTGCCTATCTATTCCTTTCCCATTCTTTAAGGGAAAGCTATAGGCTTTTAGAACCTCTCAGCCTTTCCTTGGAGCCATGTGCCTTGCTGTGAAAAGAGGAGTAAGACACCAGTGTTTACAGACTGTCTACTCTAAGTCAGGTGTTTTACACACGCTATCTGACACAACCTGGATTAAATGCTACTGAGGGAAGCATTATAGTCATCTTTTTAGTGAATAATAGCATGAACCTCGAAGGGAAAAAAATAACTCCACCAAAGGTATATTGTTAATGTGATGAAGTTTGGATTTTGAACCAGATCCTTTCTATCCACAAATTCACATTTGATTTACTTCACTGACAAGCTAGAAGTGGAAAGCAATGAAACCTGTACTTTTACCCTTAGCACTATGGGAATGAAAAAAATCAATGGAAAAATAAAAAAAGCCTGTTTCATTCACAATTTATACATTCCGTGAGAGTAGTTTGGAGCAGTGAATGACCAAGGCTGGAGCAAAGAACTAACAAATGTGCCTGTAGCCTCCTCTACAGATCCTCACTCTCTGGAAAAGCCGATGCTTTTGTATTGTTTCTCTTATGTGATGGTCAGTCAAGTGTGGTCACAAGAGGAGACACAGGAGAGGCTCGGGCAAACAGAGTTTCTGATGCTCACAGGTCCAAGAGACAGGAGGCAGGCAGGGCCACATGGGAAAGACACCAGGGTGGTCAGGAGCCAGACGACAAGAATGAGGGGAAAGCCTTAGGCCAGAGCCTTTACTGGGGTTTCTGTGGAAAAGGCAAGGCAGGGCAGGGAGAACAGTTTTGGATTGGCTGGTTTGAATTTTTTCAGTGGGCTTTATACAGCTATAGGGGTGGTCCCTAGTTGCCTGGTACCTGGCCCTGGCATGATTAAGGCAAAGGAATAGTTCCTCTTGAGGAGTATGGCAGATAGAGGAGGTGCTGGCATTTCAAAACACACTCTGGGCTGGACCCTTTGCCGTCATCTGTAAGAACTGGTTGACCCTGGGAGGGGCAAACTCTCCCCAGCTGCAAAGGTTTTTTCTGTTTTTTTAAGATATCAAAACATACACAGAAAATTAAAAAGATATACGCTACACCTGACGGACTGTCTCACATGTTATGGTTAATGCTGTCCCTTGAATTTCAAGTCACTATCCCCTCAGGTCTTTGGTTCAAGAATATGTGAACACTCTTGACCACCTGATTGGCAGACATTCTTCCACCATCGAGAGAAGTCTGAGTCTTAGTTAGTTCAGATTTCTGACTTCCTTCATGTAACCCACATGACTCAAGAGAAAGGTGACCACACCATGGGTGAGCCTGAATTATCTAAGGGTAACTGCCCTTTCTGATTGGCAATTGAGTCCAGTTGTGAGTATGTGACTCTGTAAAGATTTCTGGAGGGTTCTAGAGAAGCTTTCATAGATCTGCTGAAAGGAACACAGAAAGCCTTTCTCTCTCATTTTGAACACTTGTGACCTTAATGCATCAGGCACCCACTGCATGAACACAAGGGGAGACAACCTCGCGATGAAGCCAGCATTGCACAGGACAGAGCAGATAGACAGGACTTGTGAGGTAAAGGTATAGTGGGGCTGAGGGTTCAACAGTCCTATCTCTGGATGTCCCCTCATTGTCTGAGCCAGGTTGAGGTGGATTTTCTATTGCACTTTTGGCTCCAAAAGCTTGCTCCTGAAACAGGAGTTTTAGATAAGTGGGAAAAGGCTGGAGAGGACCCCCACTACAACATTGGCTCTGGTGTTTATCCAGGACTACTGTTTAGAAGCCCTGCTATTCCACTTTTGCTTTTCAGAAGGTGTTGCATTAAAGAGAAGGAGTAGAAAGGAAGGCATTTTCAGTAAACTTATGTCCCAGAATTAGGATCACACAGTAGGAAGTTAGTTGAACATCTGCATTGTGTCAGTCACTCTTCTGGACTGTAGAAATATAGTGAAAAGCAGACAAAACCTCCAAAGACAAGTTACTAACTATTTTAAAGGAGGAGAAAGACAGCAAACAAATCAGCAAATAAGTATATAAAAGGCCAGGTGGCATGAATATTTTCATGCCAAGGCAAAATAATATTCTAAGTAAATATTAGAAAGTGCTATGAAGAAGAGTAAGAGAGAGTAAGGCAACAGAGAATGGCAGTGTGTATGCGGCGGAGGGGGGCGGGTACTATTTCACATAAGGTGCTAAGAGATGATCTTCCAAAGAAAGGGCATGTATGCAGAAACCCCGAAGACTGAGAGAAGCAGTCATGGAGTTATCTGGAGGAAAACTCTTCCAGGCAGCAGGAACAGCAAGTGCAAAAACCCAGAGGTAGGACCATTCCTGGATTAGAAGAATGTCAAAACGAACAGTTTGGCTGTAGTAGAATGAATGAGAGGAGAGGGAGAAGATGAGGGCAGAGAGTGGGGACACATGCCTGGGCATCACAGGACACAATAAAGACTTTGGATTTCTTCTTTTCAAGAGCTTTGTGTGGAGGCATGAGATTCTCACTGAAGTGAGAAAATAGACGCTAAGGAGGTAAGACTAGAGGCAGGGAGACATATTAGGAGGCAAATGCAATAGTCCAAATGAGAGAAAATGATGACTTAAATTTGGAAGACAACATGAAGCTAGTAAGAAGTTGCCAGATTCTGAATATATTCTGAATATTACTGAAAGATTGACTATGCAGTATGAGAGAAAGAAGGGCTTCAAGAATTATTCCATGCTTTTGGTCTGAATAAGTAGAATCCTCTTTTTGTAAGATTGTGGTACTGCAAGATGGGCTACTTTGGAGGAGGGTGGAGTTACAAGTTCAATTTTGGAATTAGCAATTTTCAAATTTAGGATTAGTGAAGAAAATTCAAACTTTTGTGGCCCTCCACAGAGAAGTGTTGAGTAAGAAGCTGGGTATCCAGCTGTAGAATTCAGAAAAGAAGCTTAAGGTTGAAAACCTAAGTTTGAAAGTTGTCAGAATCTGAATGTATTGAAAGTAGTGAAACAAAATAAAATCATTTGGGGAATGAATACAGACAGAGCAGAGTTTTAAGACTGATTCTTGGGCACATCAGTGTTTAGCAGTTAGGGAATATGAACATTACCCCGGGTAGGAGGGAAGAGATTAGAAGGGGAGGCCAGTGAGTTAAAAAAAAAAAAAAAAAAAGACAGGGCTGTTCCAGAAGCCAAGTGAAGAATGTGTTTTAATGAAAAAGGAAAGAGCAAGTCCTTCAAATACCACTAATTGGTAGAGTAAAACGGGAACTGGAAAATGACCATGATTTTATGAGGAAAAGGCCAAATTCAACTTGCTTGGCTTTTCTTTTCTGCAGGTACCACCTTATCATAGTTCTTTAGCATTTGGAATGAAGACTAATTAGACTACTTATTTTTGAGATTATATTTGATTTCTTATCCTAGCCAATAAGTGGTATAAACTTAAATATGATTAGCAAGCTGAAAACACCTGCCTCTGTGCTTCTACCTAGACCCTAATTTGGTGAGTGAGTTAGGAGTATTCAGAGGGTCATCCTACAGTTACATGGGACTCCTGAAAATACGCAAATAACCCGCCCCTCCACCAAAGCATTACATGTCTCATTGGGCTTTAAGGTACACATTTCCAAAGCCACCAGGAAAGGTTTAAAACCAATCTGATTGGCTTTAGCAATAGTCGAAGGATGAGGACAGCATATACTAATGATTTCTGGCAAGCCATTTGGAGATTTTTATTTAACTTTCACTATATATAGCTGTTAAATTATCAGAAGACCTCATGCCAGTATGATAGGGTAAGTCTTCCAAACTAAAGCATTTCCACATCTGTGAAACAGCTGAATATATTTTAAGTTTGTGAATCTATGTAGATATAAATTTAATTAAATTCCAAATGATATATTAATGAAGAATTCAGGCTTCCAAATTGAATATTATACTCAAATTTTGGCCCCTGTTTTTAATATTGACCATCAAATATTCAAACTAAAGGCTTTGTATTTTTTTAATTAAAAAAATTTTTTGATGTGGATCATTTTTAAAGTCTTTATTGAATCTGTTACAATATTGCTTCTGTCTTACCTTCTGGTTTTTTTGGGTTTTAGCCGGGAGGCATGTGGGATCCTAGCTCCCTGACTAAGGGATTGAACCCACAACCCCTGTATTGGAAGTTGAAGTCTCAACCACTGGACTGCCAGGGAAGTCCCTAACGGCTTTGTTATTTTCCTTTGTAGTAGAAATAATGTCTTGAGGCTGAAGGGAGCTGATGGAGTGCGGTACAATGAAAGGGAAGACTATGTTGTTTGCATAGTAGTTAGCAATTAACCTTAAGCTCTTTCTTGATTATTTCTATGTGAATATAGATGTTAAAGAAATGGCCAGCTTTTTACTAAATCTCAGTTCTTACTATTTTTTCAAAGGGATAATTTTTGTCTTCTAATACGTGATTCACAGAAATCTTAGTTTTCACTCTAGAGGCATTAGTGATTTTCTGTGGCTACAGATCTGAGAAATGCCTCACTGCCACTGAATGAATTCAGTAGGAATATTGTAGAAAATATATTTATTACTAATTAGGGATAAATGTTAGTCAGTTCTTAAAGAAAAGAATAAATCAGCATGTCCATGAGTAATTATTTAATAGTTTTTTCATGTTCCAGACACTGTAATAAGCTCTTGATATGTAATTAATTCCTGGGAAGAACTCTAAGGGATAGGACTAGTTTACAGATGAGCCCTGTTTTAAACAATGGAAACTGGGGTCTGGAAATTTTAAGTAATTTGGTGAAAGTCACAGTAGGTATGTTGGCTTGCCAGGCTCTTAATCAATACTCTATACTGAGCCGCTATGTACAAGTCCAAGTCCTCTTGTAAAGCTTCCATTCCAGAGGAGGAGATAAACAATAAATAAATCAATATACGCAATTTTTTCACATAGATATCCCAAAATTTCTTAAGGTTTATTTTTTCTGAGTGGTTAATAGCTCTAAAAGATACAAAATATTATTCCTTGTTCATTTTTAAAATACAAGACATGTATGTATTTTATTTAACTTATTAATAAATGAGGAAACCAATAAGATATTAGAACATGTTCGAAAGAGAATTCAGAGAGCACAGATATGGGGAGTCAGAACTGCTGAAATGAATGTGTTAATAGTTAATGAGTTCTTGGAGGTGCACTAGACAAATTCACTTTCTGTGGACAAGAATCATTTTCATTGCTACCAGTTTCTACAAGTTACCAAGTTATAAACTTGTTCAACAATAATAAATGCAGATAAACCAAGAGTATACTAGACAGGACACCAAGTTATCTTTTTGCCCTTCAGTCTTTAATATCTTTTCTGACAGTCTATTCATCCTGTGATCATAGTAATCTCAAAGATTATCCTTGAGCATAAAAATAGTGCTCTTAGGTTTGACCTGATTATTTCCCCAAGTGCAGGAAGAGTGTAATTAATCGTGTAGACTCCTTGAGTTTGCTTTGCAATCCTGAGTCATGCATACAGTACTGAACAGCTAAAAAGGCCATAAATTAATGTCTGCCTAGATATTTTCATAAGGAATCTCAGATTTTACTTTTTTTTTTTTTAACATCTTTACAGGAGTAGAATTGCTTAACAGTGTTGTGTTACTTTCTGCTGCATAACAAAGAGAATCAGCTATATGCATACTTATATCCCCATATCCCCTCCCTCTTGCATCTCCCTCCCACGCTCCTTATCTCATCCTTCTAGGTGGTCACAAATCACCGAGCTGATCTCCCTGTGCTATGCAGCTGTTTCCCACTAGGTATCTGTTTTACATTTGGTAGTGTATATATGTCAGTGCAACTCTCTCACTTCGTCCCAGCTTACCCTTCCCCCTCCCCGTGTCCTCAAGTCCATTCTCTACATCTGAGTCTTTATTCCTGTCCTGCCCCTAGTTCATCAAAAACTTTTTTTTTTAGATTCCACATATATGTGTTAGCATACAGTATTTGTTTTTCTCTTTCTGACTTACTTCACTCTGTATGACAGACTCTAGGTCCATCCACCTCACTATAAATAACTCAATTTCATTTCTTCTTATGGCTGAGTAATATTCCATTGTATATATGTGCCATATCTTCTTTATTCATCTGTGGATAGACACTCAGGTTGCTTCCATGTCCTGGCTATTGTAAATAGTGATGCAGTGAACATTGTGGTATATGACTGCTTTTGAATTATGGTTTTCTCAGGGTATATGCCCCCTAGGGGGATTGCTGGGTCATATGGTAATTCTATTTTTAGTTTTTTAAGGAAACTCCATACTGTTCGCCATAGTGGCTGTATCAATTTACATTCCCACCAACAGTGCAAGAGGTTTCCCTTTTCTCCACAACCTCTCCAGCATTTATTGTTTGTAGATTTTTGATGATGGCCATTCTGACCAGTGTGAGGTGATACCTCATTGTAGTTTTGATTTTCATTTCTCAAATGATCAGTGATATTGAGCACCTTTTCATGTGTTTGTTCGCAATCTGTATATATTCTTTGGAGAAATGTCTGTTTAGGTCTTCTGCCCATTTTGGTATTGCGTTGTTTGTTTTTTTGATATTGAGCTGCATGAGCTGCTTGTATATTTTGGAGATTAATCCTTTGCCAGTTGCTTTGTTTGCAAATATTTTCTCCCATTCTGAGGATTGTCATTTTTATGGTTTCCTTTGCTGTGTGAAAGATTTTAAGTTTCATTAGGTCCCATTTGTTTATTTTTGTTTTTATTTCCATTTCTCTGGGAGGTGGGTCAAAAAGGATCTTCCTGTGATTTATGTCATAGAGTGTTATGCCTTGTTTTCCTCTAAGAGTTTTATAGTATCTGGCCTTACATTTAGGTCTTTAATCCATTTTGAGTTTATTTTTGTGTATAGTGTTAGGAAGTGTTCTAATTTCATTCTTTTACATGTAGCTGTCTAGTTTTGCCAGCACGACTTATTGAAGAGGCTGTCTTTTCTCCATTGTATACTCTTGCCCCCTTTATCAAACATAAGTTTACCATATGTGCATGGGTTTACCTCTGGGCTTTCTATCCTGTTCCATTGATCTATATTTCTGTTTTTGTGCCAATACCATACTGTCGTGATTACTGTACCTTTGTAGTATAGTCTGAAGTCAGGGAGTCTGATTCCTCCAGCTCCGTTTTTCGTTCTCAAGATTGCTTTGGCTATTCAGGATCTTTTGTGTTTCCATACAAATTGTGAAATTTTTTGTTCTAGTTCTGTGAAAAATGCCATTGGTAGTTTGATAGGGATTGCATTGAATCTGTAGATTGCTTTGGGTAGTATAGTCATTTTCACAATCTTGATACTTCCAATCCAGTAACATGGTATATCTCTCCATCTGTTTGTATCTTCTTTAATTTCTTTCATCAGTGTCTTATAGTTTTCTGCATACAGATCTTTTCTCTCCTTAGGTAGGTTTATTCCTAGGTGTTTTATTCTTTTTGTTGCAATGGTAAATGGGAGTGTTGCCTTAATTTCTGTTTCAGATTTTTCATCATTAGTGTATAGGAATGCAAGAGATTTCTGTGCATTAGTTTTGTATCCTGCACTCTACTAAATTCATTGATTAGCTCTAGTAGTTTTCTGGTAGCACCTTTAGGATTCTCTATGTATACTATCATGGCATCTGCAAACAGTGACAGTTTTACTTCTTCTTTTCCTATTTGGATTCCTTTTATTTCTTTTTCTTCTCTGATTGCTGTGGCTAAAACTTCCTAAACGATGTTGAATAATAGTGGTGAGAGTGGGCAACCTTGTCTTGTTCCTCATCTTATTGGAAATGATTTCAGTTTTTCACCATAGAGAATGATGTTGCCTGTGGGTTTGTCATATATGGCCTTTATTATGTTGAGGTAGGTTCCCTCTATGCGTACTTTCTGGAGATTTTTGATCATAAATGGGTGTTGAAGTTGGTTGAAAGCTTTTACTGCATCTATTGAGATTATCATATGGGTTTTATCCATCAGTTTGTTAATATGGTGTATCACATTAATTGATATGTGTATATTGAAGAATCCTTGCATTCCTGGGATAAACTCCACTTGATCATGGTGTATGATCCTTTTAGTGTGCTGTTGGATTCTCTTTGCTAGTATTTTGTTGAGGATTTTTGCATCTATGTTCATCAGTGATATTGGCCTGTAGTTTTCTTTCTTTGTGACATCCTTCTCTGGTTTTGGTATCAGGGTGATGGTGTTCTCGTAGAATGAGTTTGGGAGTGTTCTTCCCTCTGCTATATTTTGGAAGAGTTTGAGAAGGATAGGTGTTAGCTCTTCTCTAAATGTTTGATAGAATTCACCTGTGAAGCCACCTAGTGCTGGGCTTTTGTTTGTTGAAAGATTTTTAATCCCAGTTTCAATTTCAGTGGTTATGATTGGTCTGTTTATATTTTCTATTTCTTCCTGTTTCAGTCTCAGAAGGTTGTGCTTTACTAAGAATTTGTCCATTTCTTCCAGATTGTCCATTTTATTGGCATATAATTACTTGTAGTAATCTCTCCTGACCCTTTGTATTTCTGTAGTGTCAGTTGTTACTTCTCCTTTTTCATTTCTAATTCTTTTGATTTGAATCTTTTCCCTTTTTTTCTTGATGAGTCTGGCTAATGGTTCATCAATTTTGTTTATCTTCTCAAAGAACAAGCTTTTAGTTTTATTGATCTTTGCTACTGTTTCCTTCACTTCTTTTTCATTTATTTCTGATATGATCTTTATGTTTTCTTTCCTTCTGCTAACTTTGGGGTTTTTTTTGCTCTTCTCTCTCTAATTGTTTTAGGTGTAAGGTTAGGTTGTTTATTTGAGATGTTTCTTGTTTCTTGAGGTAGGATTGTACTGCTATAAACTTCCCTCTTAGAACTCCTTTTGCTGCATCCCATAGGTTTTGGGTGTTGTGTTTTCACTGTCATTTGTTTCTAGGTATTTTTTGATTGCCTCTTTGATGTCTTCAGTGATTTCTTAGTTATTTAGTAGTGTATTGTTTAGCCTCCATGTGTTTGTGTTTTTTACAGATTTTTTTCCTGTAATTGATATATATTCTCATAGTGTTTTGGTCAGAAAAGATACTTGATACGATTTCAATTTTCTTAAATTTACCAAGGCTTGATTTGTGACCCAGGATATGATCTAGCCTGGAGAATGTTCCATGAGCACTTGAGAAGAAAATGTATTCTTTTGATTTTGGATGGAATGTCCTATAAATATCAGTTAAGTGCATCTTGTTTAATGTGTCATTTAAAGCTTGTGTTTCCCTATTTATTTTCATTTTGGATGATCTGTGCATTGGTGAAAGTAGGGTGTTAAAGTCCCCTACTATGATTGTGTTACTGTCGATTTTCCCTTTTATGGCTGTTAACATTTGCCTTATGTATGGAGGTGCTCCCGTGTTGGGTGCATAAATATTTACAATTATTATGCCTTCTTCTTGGATTGATCCCTTGATCATTATGTAGTGCCCTTTTTTGTCTCTTGTAATAGTCTTTATTTTAAAGTCTATTTTGTCTGATATGAGAATTGCTACTCCAGCTTTCTTTTGATTTCCATATGCATGGAATATCTTTTTATATCACTTCACTTTCAGTCTGTATATGTCCCTAGGTCTGAAGTGGGTCTTTTGTAGACAGTGTATGTACAGGTCTTGTTTTTGTATCCATGCAGCCAGTCTATGTCTTTTGGTTGGAGCATTTAATCCATTTACATGTAAGGTAATTATCAATATGTATGTTCCTATTACCATTTTCCTAATTGTTTTGGGTTTGTTTTTGTAGTTCTTTTCCTTCTCTTGTGTTTCCTGCCTAGAGAAGTTCCTTTAGCATTCGTTGTAAAGCTGGTTTGGTGGTGCTGAATTCTCTTGACTTTTGCTTATCTGTAAAGGTTTTAATTTCTCTGTCGAATCTGAATGAGATTCTTGCTGGGTAGAGAGTAATCTTCGTTGTAGGTTTTTCCCCTTTCATCACTTTAAATATGTCCTGCCACTCCCTTCTGGCTTGCAGAGTTTCTGCTGAAAGATCAACTGTTAACCTAATGGGGAGTCCCTTGTGTGTTATTTGTTGCTTTTCCCTTGCTGCTTTTAATATTTTTTCTTTGTGTTTAATTTTTGATAGTTTGATTAATATGTGTCTTGGAATGTTTTTCTTTGGGTTTATTCTGTATGGTACTCTGTGCTGCCTGGACTTGATTGACTATTTCCTTTCCCCTATTAAGGAAGTTTTCAATGATAATCTCTTCAAATATTTTCTCAGACCCTTTCTTTTCTCTTCTTCTTCTGGGACCCCTATAATTCAAATGTTGCTGTGTTTAATGTTTTCCCAGAGGTCTCTGAGATGGTCCTCGATTCTTTTCATTCTTTTTTCTTTATTCTGCTCCTTGGCAGTTGTTTCCACCATTTTGTCTTCTAGCTCACTTATCTGTTCTCCTTCCTCAGTTATTCTGTTATTGATTCCTTTTATAGTATTTTTAATTTCAGTAATTGTCTTTTTCATCATTGTTTGTTTGCTCTTTATTTCTTCTAGATCCTTGTTAAAAGTTTCTTGTATTTTGTGCATTATGTTTCCAAGCTTTTGGATCATCTTTACTATCATTACTCTGAATTCTTTTTCAGGTAGCTTGCCTATTTCATATTAATTTATTTGGTCTTGTAGGTTTTTACCTTCCTCCTTCATCTATAGCATATTTTTTTGTTGTTTCTTTTTTTTTTGATGGGTGGTGCTGTATTCCTGTCTTACTGATTGTTTGGTCTGAGACGTCCAGCACTGGAGTTTGCAGCCAGTTAGATAGAGCTGGGTCTTGGTGCTGAGATGAGGGCCTCTGGGACTCCTCACTCCAAATGATATTCCCTGCGGTCTGAAGTTGTCTGTTAGTCCAGCAGTTTGGACTTGGAGCTCCCACCACAGGAGCTCAGCCCCGACCTCTGGCTTGGGAACTAAGATCCCATAAAATTCGTGGCGTGGTAAAAAATAAATAAATAAAAGGAAGAATGAAAGAAAAAAGGAGCAGTACAATATCAAAGAATAAAAAAGAAAATAAAATTAGAAAGATAAAAATGTATTAGGAAAATAAAACTATAATTGAAACAACTGCTACAAGGTAAAATAAAACAACAGCAGAAAAAAGAAGAAAAAAAAGGTGTGGGGTGGGACAACAAGCCAAAGGAAGAGATCACTAACAAAGTATAAAGAATAAAATAAAATTAGAAAAATAAAACATTTATTAGGAAAAATAAAAATATAAAAGAACAACAATGAATCAACAAGGTAAAACAGAACCCCAATCTAAAAGAGGAAAAAAGACAAGAAAAAAAAAAAAGGAAAAAAAGCCTTGGCTATGGGGGCCGAGTTTAGGTGTGGGGGGGTTGAATTTAGGTAGGGGCAGGGTTTGGGGGAGTGGAATCTAGGCGGGTGGGATGGTGACATTTGTGTGTGGGGCGGGGCCTAGGCAGGGCGATGTTCAAGTGTGGGGCGGGGCCTCTGCTTAGGACCTGCGCAGAAGGGGAGAGGCAGCAGGTGGAAAGGAGGGCCTGTGGAGTGAGGGGTTTTAGAGTTTGGAGGTAGGGCCCTGAGTGAGGGTGTGTGGGTGGGGCTTAGGCCCAGCTCATTGGAGGGGGTCTCTGAGTGTAGAGGTGGGGCCCTGGGTGGGGGTGTAGGGGCGGGACTTGGACTCTCAGTGGCAGGAGGGAGGCTCCGAGGGCAGAGGATTAGGGCCAGGAGCTCAACAGGCTTCCCCAGTGCCTAAGTGGACAGGGAAAGCACTGGCCCCATTCCCTTCCGTTCCTTCACGCCCATCCCCCACCATCTCTTCCACGGTCTTCCCCGGACCTCTAACCATGGGTGGGTCCTGCTGGGTATAAGAACTCCTTCCCTCCCCCAGCCACCCCTCAGGGGTGCCAGTCCCAGAGGTCTGGCCTTTACTTTTGCTCCCCCTTCCCTCCCTCCCACTCCCTCAGGACCTGCGTGGCTCGAGGGGTCCTTGGTGGGCAGAGGATCAGGCCCGGGATCTCAACAGGTTCCTGGGGATCCAAGTGGGCAGGGGAAACCCGGCCACGCTCCCTTTTGATCCTCTGCCCTCCCAGTGGTTCCTCTATTTCCCCCTTCGGGTGTGAGATCCCTTCCCCTCCCCCAGCTGCCCCTCAGGGGTGCCCGTCCCCTACCACCTCCACTTCTCCTCCCCCTTCACTCCCCCTATGCCCTACCTGGTCCCTGGGGGTTCCTCCCACCGGTGCCTGGTAGGTGGCCTGGCTGTGAGGAGATGCGAATTCCGCGTCCTCCTAGTGCGTCATCATGGCCCTGCCCCCAGATCTTACTTTTTAAAAGCCTCTACTTTTCTATCCCAAGGCCAGGAAGCCAAGCCCAAGAATGTCTCTCCACCAGGTTTTACTGGCAGTACCTACACATCGAAGTGAATTCCTATCTTCTGGAAGTCCCCCAAAGTTTTAAAGATTCCTAGTCAGCCAAGAATTTTCTTACTACGCTTTAGGATAACGCTGGGACCCTGTAAGCCAGGTATTGGGCCAGTTTTCTTGGGAGAAGTTTGGAGACATTGGCTCCATATTTTTTTTTCCCCCTTAAAGGCAGCTTGTCACACCTGATTTAAAAAGTTTCAGTCTCTAATATTGATACAACACCCCAGGCAAAATCTTGATGTACAGATTCGTACTGTGGCTATGCAAATATTTCCATGAAAGGTAAAGAGACATACTAAGTTTCTGAAAATAGAAACTTAAAACTATACCAACAGTATTCCAAACAAATAATCACAATAAAATTATCTTCATCGCTTTTCTTATTCAGCTCCAGGAAATGAATTCTTATCCTACTGGATCTTGGATTAGTGGTCTGGCTTCATGAAGCCATCTAGCAGTGTGGTGTGAAAGTTGTCTGTGTGATGTAAGTTCTAAAGCCTGTACTCAAGAAACCATTCTTTGAAATGTCAATCATTTAAAGTCTCAGAGACCTTCTCTCTTTTTTTTTTTTTGCGGTACGCGGGCCTCTCACTGTTGTGGCCTCTCCCGTTGCGGAGCACAGGCTCCGGACGCACAGGCTCAGTGGCCATGGCTCACGGGCCCAGCCGCTCCGCGGCATGTGGGATCCTCCCGGACCGGGGCACGAACCCGTGTCCCCCGCATCGGCAGGAGGACTCTCAACCACTGTGCCACCAGGGAAGCCCCAGACCTTCTTTTTTGTTGACACAACTCTGGCCCGTAGCTTATGGCAGAGACCAAGCAAGAATCAGAGTAAATCAAAACTGTTTAGAGACTTAATGGCTTTTGTTAATATATCACCATAGTCAATAATATTATCATCATAATCAGTAATATCAAAGAGAGTAAAATTCTCTATTGGGGTATAGCCTATATCTATTTTATAGAAGTCTTGATCGATTTCCCTTGGGAGTAAAACTGTATTATGGATATAAAGGACACTGAAAAATTTCCAGGAACTTCCCATGTTTCTGAAATATTTACATTAACAGCAATTCATCCCCACACATGTTATCTAGAAAAGGCTGAGTGTCTCTTCCGAACTGATAACTTTTCTATGGGATTCTTGCAATAGTAGTAGATCAAATGAACATAAAGATGTCTCACATCTCTTTATTTATCAGGTAATAGAACAAATCTTTGTGATTTCTCAGGAGACCTCTGGGAAATCTCAAAAATAGTTTTAGGAGTAAAATACATCCTGAAAATGTTTTCATTCTTTTCTAAATTCAGTTTTCAGGAAGGCAAAAGCAAAAGAGTAGTCACAGGCAATTTGGGCACTTTAATAAAATAGGATAATCCTGTCTGAGAAACAATTCCTAGTTACCTATTTAATCAAAGTGACAAAAGATTTTAAAAACAAATCTAGAAGGTAATATCATTGTAAGAACTTTAGCTCTTTAATAACTGAGGAAACTGTATTCTTTTGTGTTTGTTTCTGTTTAATTAAATAATCAAAGACATAATTAAGTAAACATAAAGCACAGAAAATTGTTCTGGTGAGACAGTCTCTGCTAGGTAAGCAAGTTACAGAGAAAGTAAAGAAAATCCTCTCATAGTGTAGATGAAGGCATGAATCAGTAAACCAAGGAATTAAGCCCATCAAAAGTGAGCAAATGTTACTAAAATTTTAACATATTTCATAGCTTCTTCAGATTTATGTATCATAAACCAAGGCTAATTCATTCCAACTTTCCAAGTTTTGTCCTGTATTTCACCCTTTCATATTCTGGAACATACTGACCTTTTATTGGAGGACAACATATGGTCTAGGACCCCTGGGGAATTCTTCAGAGGTCTATGAGGTCAAAACTCTTTTCATAATAACATTAAGATTTTTTTTTTCATTTTCATTCTCTCACAAGTGTGCATTGGAGCTTTCCAGCAGTGACATGATGTCTGATATTGTGACATATTGGATGCAGAAGCAGGTTGAGAATCCAGCTGTCATCTATTATTTCATATATTAAAGATATTTTTAAAAATGTGAAGCAATGTTACTCTTCTAATAAAAAGCTTTTTAGTAAATAGTTATTTTCATAAAAATATGTTCTTTCTATCAAGATGTGATTGATTTACTCCTTCTATCTTTAAATAAACCAATAAATTTGTATATTAAAAATATCTCAGTTTTAAGACTTAAAATCAAATATTGATAGTTATAACCCACAAGATAATGCTCTTTGGGGTTGACAATAATTTCTAATAGTTTAAAGGTAGGCAGAGATGAAAAGGTTTAGGGAAAGCTACTTTCGGAAAACTGTACTTTTCCTTAAAAAAGAAAAGCACAGAGTTGTATTTTTCTGTCACTATTGCTCCCTGTATGGTCTCAACCACCATATTGATTGTAACTTTTAACCATGGTAACTAACTTCTATATCTAAAGTCATAGGAAGAAACACATTTTTTTTTTTTTTTTTTGGTAGTACGTGGGCCTCTCACTGTTGTGGCCTCTCCCGTTGCGGAGCACAGGCTCCGGACGCACAGGCTCAGTGGCCATGGCTCACGGGCCTAGCCGCTCCGCGGCACGTGGGATCTTCCCCAACCGGGACACGAACTCGTGTCCCCTGCATTGGCAGGCGGACTCTCAACCACTGCGCCACCAGGGAAGCCCAGAAACACATTTTTTAAAATGTAATTTGAATATATATGTAGGCCATCCTTTTACAGAATAGACATAAAATATGAACTACACTGATAGGATACTAATATCTAGATAATAACAAAAATAGCTCTGGAAAAAAAAAAAATAGCTCTGGAAGATAAGAGGGACCAGACACAACAGAGCACATGTTTTAGAGATTAACAAAACTTCATTAAAATCACAAGTTATCACACAGAGGAATTCAATATTCACCAAGAGACAGGCTCTCTATTTTATGAATGTAGCCTGAAAAATCTAATAAGAACACAGGAAGAAGGACAGTCAGAATCTCAGCCAAAGCAAATAAGCTTTAGTTAGAAAGACGCATGTTAGACCCACTGAATAGCTGTACACTCCCGACCATCTTACATCTCCCTAAAGGGATGGGAAAACCTGCACTTATCTAGGAATTTACTGAAGACCTAATGACAGAGAGAAGCTACGAGTGACTTTCTTTGTAAAGATTATTTTGGCTGTGGTGGGTTTTGTTTGTTTGTTGCTTTTCTCTGCAAAAAAAGAAAATCTATTATCAGTACTGTTTTTGGTTCTTACTAGGAAATGGTGACACAACAGCTGAGTACACTCATAGAGTCTGGTGAATGGGAAGAGAGTACATATGAATGTGAAAAGTCATCTCGATTTCAGGAATTTGTAGGAAATGCCCTGTGCAGTCAAAGAAGGCTCTACACAACTATTAATGAAAGCCGTCTGTGTGCTTCTTAGCTGAGAGAGACGCTCCCATCTTGGCTTGTGAGAAAATTTATTGTTTTTTAATTTTTTACTTATAGTTATTTATTTAATTGCATGAACGTAAAATGACACTGAGATACTGTACCAAGTTTTAATATCATATTGGGAAGCATTAGAGTGAATGATTATAGTCACTATAGCTAATGCATTGGACTGGAGACACTCACATGTACTGTTCAGGAGTGTAACTCTGCATCTTCTCTGGAGGACTATTAGCCACATAGTTAAAGCCTTTAAAACTGTGTCAATCCTGTAATGCAGCAATTCTGCTTCCAGAAACTTAAAGAAACACTCAGATGTTATCAGCGTTAATATAGTTTATTATTATTAACAAATAATAATAAAGAAATAGAAACAAACTGAACAAGCATCAATCCAGAATTGGTTGAAGAAAATAACAGTTCATCCATGTAATGAAACACTATTAGTAGTTACAAATAATGATGTGCCTCCATTTGTGTCTTCATTCACTCAACAAATATTTGTTTGTAATATTCTAGGCACTGTTATATAAGTTGGGCATACAGAAATAAACAAAAAAGGAAAGTCCCTGTCCTCCAGGAGCTTACATTCTAGCTGGAGAGAGAGGCAAAAACACACTAATAATAGGGCTAATATATCACGTTAGCACTAAGGAGAAAAATAAAGGAGGGAAATGGGAAGGCGGATTTATGATAGGGTGGCTGAGGAAGGATCCACAGAGAGTGTGAATTTGCAACAAGATGTGAAATAGATGAGAGAATAAACCACATAGATATCTGGAAGAATAGGATCCTATACAGAGGGAACAGCTAATACCAAAGCCCCTGAAGAACAGCAAAGAGTCAGCATGGGCAGAATGTAGTGAGCAAAAAGACGAGTCCTAGATGGTGAGGTCAGAGAGGTAAAGGACTTTACCTCTGTAAAGTGCCAGTGAAGGACTTTGACCACTGGAGAAGAAGGAACAGAAAGGTAATGTGATTTGTCTTACATTATAAGATTACACTGACTGCTATGTTAAGAATAGATAAGAATGAGCTAAAAGTGGAAGGAAAAAGACGAGTTGTAAGGTTTCTTCAATTATCTAAGCAAGTGATAAAGGGGCTTGGACCTGAGTGTGTTAATGGATGTGGTAAGTGGTAAATTCAGGGCTTATTTGGAAAGACAACAACATTTTTATCCAGTCAGATCTGGGATATCAGTAAAATAATTAAAATATGACTTCAAGATTTATTTCATGAATAACAGGGAGGATGGAGTTATCATTTATTGAGATAGGAAACAGGAATAAGTTTGGCAGATAATATCAACAAGATTTGAACTTGAACTTTGAAGTTTTGAATCTTAAGTTTGAAATGCCTATGAAATCATCAAATAGAGATGTCAAATAGTCACTTGTATGTATCAGTCAGGAATTCAGCGAAGTCCAGGCTGGAGATATATGTTTGGGAGATGCCATCCTGCAAATGGTATTTAAAGGCATTGGATTACGTATGAGCACGATGGGTATAAGTATAGAAAGACAGGAGAAGAGGTGAAAGGACTGAGCTCAATAACACTCCAAATGTTTAAAGACTGGAATTGAGAAGTCAAGGAAACCAAGGGAATTCCCTGGTGGTCCAGTGGTTAGGACTGGGTGCTTTCACTGCTGGGGCCCAGGTTCAATTCCTTGTCAGGGAACTAAGCTCCTGCAAGCTGTGTGGTGTGGCCAAAAAAAAAAAAAAAGAGGAGAGAGACCAAGAAGAAGAGGCCAGAAAATTAAAAGCAGAAGAGGCTCTAGAAGCCAAGTGAAGACAATGGTTCAAGAAAAGAGAGGGATCCACAATGTCAAGTAAAGGTCAAGTAACGTGAGGAATGAGGGTTGTACATTGAAGTAGAAGTTAGTAGTTGTCTTATGGAACAGTCAGTGGAATGGATATAAAAGTCTAATTGAATCTAAATTTATAGATAGGTAACATTTTTGAAGCCTACTTATAAGAATAATTAGGGTATAAAACAATACATATTTGGCAAGTATAGTATGAATTTGTTAAATATGTATGTTCATATCAGTGTTATTTTTTTCTTAAATTTTACCCCCAGACTGTACATTTCATACCCATGACTCTTTTATTTTATAACTGGAAGTTTGTACCTCTTAATCTCCCTCACCTATTTCTCTAGCAAACAGGTGTTTGCCAGAGAGGAGGGAAGTGGTAAGGTAAGAGAAATATCAGTGTGTCTTTATATGTATATGTGTACATGTTTAGTATTAAAATACATATATAGGAAACGTATGAAACAAAGTCCACCAAAATATTAACAGGGACTATTTTATCAAGTGATGTATTAAATCCTCTACTTTTGGGGTTTTCTCTGTAGCTTTTTTTTTTTTTTCCTAGTGAGTATCTATTATACTTTCAATGAGAAAAAAAAAAAGCCAAAGCAATTTCCTAAAAAAATAAGGGTAAAAATACACCACAAAAAATAAGGTAATGTGCACTATGGTAAAAACATCTGTAAGATAAAGAATAAGCTAAAAAGATTTTGGTTCCTCTTAAGTTAGGAAGGGTTTTAGAAAAAGTTTAGTTGTAAAATGCATTTGTATTTAAACACTTGAAGAAGTTCGTAGAACTCTTTCTTCTTACACTGTGAATTATTATTTAGTAAAGAGTGTTCTTTTACTTAAAAATAAAAATCTGATTTCAATTGTTCTTAATAGTCTAAAAACAAGATGCTGCATTTAAAAAGCTCATAAGAATATGCATTAGAAAGTTGGAATTTTATTCTTTTTTTTACAAATTCACTTTATTTTTCCTATAGCTCAATAAGTGTTTAATATAGCAAGACTTATATTTTATGTGTTTTAATAGTGATTGTTTAGGAAGGCCTCAGTTTACCAAAAGATCCTCAAACATAATCATGACCCAAGAAGCAGCTGTATCCCATTTCCAAAGAAAAAATTACACCATGCTGAATTGTTTAAAAGAAGTAATATAGTGGTGAATTTTTTTCTTGTGATTTAGTTTGAAATACTGTGCCTAAAATGCTGAGCTCGAAGTCCCATAAAGCTTGGTATGCTTTACAAAAAGCACTCCCAGCTTAATTTAGGCCAGGCTTCCTTTTGCTTTGAAGGAACAAAAAAGAAACATTAACTGTTCCTGGCCTTCTCCTTAGGAATTGACTCAACATTTCCTCAGCAGTCATGGTGATGTTCATAGCAAACTGAGCTAATTTTTGAATGAATGAATGAATGAACTGTGGGAAAAAAAACAAAACAGTAAGTCACATTTTATCTTAACAGAATGTTAAGTGTAAAGTCTTAAAAATGTAAAAGCTTACAGTCAAATATATTTTTCTTTCCCCTGAGGCTGTTTCCTTTCAAAATTACTGTAGCTTCAGGCATGCACTACAGTATTTAAATTAAGGCTCATTGTGCTGTATCACCTAAAATCTAAAAAAGATAAATTTATAAAATATTTATGTATTTACTCTTCAGTCCAAGTAATATAAATGGAGATTCAGTCTTGCCCAATATTTGTAATTGCTGTACTTCTTGTTTTCTCATATAAGAACTATCTTCTTCTCTTTTCTTCTAGTCACTCTGAAAATAACTTTCCATTGTCTCCATAATCTGAGTTTCAAACACACATTATTGGTGTCAAATAGCCAAATATCTCTTCTACTGATCTTATATAGAGGAAAAGTTCAAATTCAATAAATAATCATATGGAATGCATATTCTAGTCTATAAAGTAATAACTAAAAATATAAAGCAATGAAGTATAGATTAAAAAGTCATTACAGGGAACAATACAAAATATTTAAAGATATTTGATTGTTCCAAAGGATCAGAGGAACGGAAGAGAAAAAGAACAAAAAATTGTTGGGACAAATAGAAATAAAATAGAGAGACTGTAAAATTAAATTCAACAGTGCCAATAATTACATTAAATGTAAATGGACTAAACGCTCTTATTTGAAGGCATAGATGTTCAGAATGTTTTCAGATATATCCAGGTATATCCTGCTTACACTGACAAAGTTGAACAAAGTTGGAAGACTTAACTGTCTGACTTTAAGACTTATTATAATGATACTGTATATAAGAGAGTGTGTATTGGCATAATAGTAAATAGAACAATGGATCAGAATAGAGTATAGAAATAGACCCAAATATATACAGTCAATTTATTTTTGAAAAGATGCTGAAGCTGTTTAATGGGAGAAAAGAAAATGTTTTCAAGAAATAGCACAGGAAAAGTGGATAAACATATGGGAAAAAATAAACCTAAACCTTGACCCAAACCTCACACCACACATACATGAGGTGAATTGTCAGCCTAATGTAAAAGCTAAATTGCCTAGAAAAAAAAATAAGAGAAATATCATTGCAAACTTAGGTAGACAAGATTCATTAGAAATTAAAAAGTACTAATTTTAAAACAAAAAATTGATAAACTGGACTTAATTAAAATTTTGCTCAGCAAAAGTTATTACAACATGAAAAATCAAGCCATAGAATGGGAGAAAATATTCACAACTAGCATTTCACAAGAACTTGTATCAATAATATATAAAGAATTCTTAAAGAATTCTTGAAAAATAGTATTATTCATAATAGCCTAAAACTAGAAGTGATTGATGTCTATCCACAGGTGAATGGATGAACATATAATGATATAAATATATCATTATTCTACTTGGAAATGAATAAAAGAAAACTGATATAGGATGATCCTCAAAGACTTTATATTGAGCAAGATAAGCCTGACACAGAAGTGTGCATACTGTATTTTCTATTTATATAAAATTCTAGAACATCAAAACTAAACTATTGTGACAGAAATTAGAACAGTAGTTGCCTGGTGGTGGAGGGATGGAGATTGGTAAGGGGCAGGAAGGAACTTTCCAGGTTAGTGAAAATAATTTATGTCTTGATTAATCTAGTGATTACATGGGTGTATACAATTGTCAAGAATCATTAAATTGTACACCTAAAACCTGTGCATCGTATTGTACTTGTTATACCTCAGTTTTTAAAATGTGATCATATTAAGGAACTCTGGCTGCTGGGATTCCTCTGCTGAGTTCAGGGATATCAAGCAACACTATATTTATTTTGCCCAAGAATGCTAAAGATAACTCTACCAATAGGATATAGTGATAATAATCCTTTATAGCAATCCAACACATAGAGTTTTAAAGCAAACATAACTCCCTTTTTGCCTTAAAATAAAATCTCGAGTTAAATAGGCAGACATCATTGTTTCATGTCGTAAATGAGGAGAGTGAAGCTTTTTAGCAGGGCATAAGATTAGAAGGAGGAAAAAAAAAAAAAGATTAGAAGGAGAATCTCAGCTTTCTGACCATTAACCAGTTCAGCTCTCTGGACAACTGTGTCTATACAGATTATTGCCATTTTAAGGCTTTGACTGATTGTCCACGTTCAACAATCACCCATCTATCTCCTGGCTGTGCTGTTAGGTTATAAACATGAATAACACAAGGCCTCCGTTGTCAAGTAGAATGTAGTCTATACTCACTCTGCTGGAGTACCTTGTAGGAGGATATGTGTTTTGAACACCTTATACAGACATTAAGATGTGAATGCATTTTCCACATTATCTGGTATGCTGGAATTAAATTAGACATCTTAATCGATAATTTATCAAAATGTGTTTATTAAGGGAAAAAACACTTTTGGACTTTAAATTCATCATTTGTCCAACTCTTCAAACCCTGAATAGTAGTTTTTATTGCAACAGACCAACCCACTAAATGTGTGCCTTTATTTCTCAACTGGAAGTGGAGGCCTCAAAACCCCAGAAAGGAAACATTTGTTTTGGCCTTTTTTTAGCTGTCCTCGTTGAGAATATACGGACAGCTAGGAGAAGGGATCCTGTTAAGTTTCCATAAAACCACCAGTCCTGACACCACAGAACAGTTTGTTCCTTTTGTTGGTTTTCACATTCCCTGAAACTTGGAGGTGGTGACAGGAAGAAGAAAGGCTCATCAGTAAGGAAATGGGAAAGTTACTGTAGAATAATTAGACGGTTGGTTCTCCAGCACAATATTTTTTATCTAATGAAAGAAATAGTTTCAATTTCACTCTGAAAATTAATTTTAATTATTTGAAAGGGTGACTTTACCAAGGATATCCTTAAGCCCTAATATTTATTTTCCATTGTATCCTGAAATTTAGAATACAGTGATTAATTTTGCATTTTAAAATTAACAGAAAAGTACAAAAATACCTATTGTAACCTTTTGACTTATTTGGATATATTAGAATTCATAGATTTTAATCTGTAAACAACTAAAATATGTTGACATTTAAAATGACATTTTAAATGGCATTTCTGACAGATTAAAAATATCCCAAATTACTGTATAAATAGTGAGCTGTAGAGCAACTGAAAGCCTCACTTGTAACTTTAATGAATGTGAAGAGTAATTCTATTTTTTTTAATAAATTTATTTATTTGGCTGTTTTGTGTCTTTGTTGCTGCGCACAGGCTTTCTCTAGTTGTGGCGAGCGGGGGCTACTCTTCATTGCGATGTGGGGGCTTCTCACTGTGGTTGCTTCTCTTGTTGTGGAGCGCAGACTCTAAGCGTGCGGACTTCAGTAGTTGTGGCATGCAGGCTCAGTAGTTGTGGCTCGCAGGCTCTAGAGTGCAGGCTCAGTAGTTGTGGCGCACAGGCTTAGTTGCTCTGAGGCATGTGGGATCTTCCCAGACCAGGGCTCAAACCCGTGTCCCCTGCATTAGCAGGTGGATTCTTAACCACTGCGTCACCAGGGAAGTCCAAGAGTAATTCTTATTTAACATTTTAGAAGTGGTTAATACCATATTTGTTATACATTTTTCATATAAAATGTGGTTTTCAGTCTGCAAAATAAAAAACACTTAAGACTATAAATTTTATAAAAATCACAAAAAATGAGATTGATAATAAAGAAAGATTTAAGTACTATTCAGTAAGGAAGAGCAGTGGGTGTTAGAATTATAAGACTTAATCAGAAATGACTATGAATATGTTGAATAACTTGTTAAATCTTGTAGCCAACCTGAACAAGAAACTCTGATCAAAAGGAGAACCAGTTTCCATTCCTGGTTTTGCCACTAATTAAACGTGTGATATTAGATAGAAACAAAGAATTTTAGAATGATATGAAGACCCAAAAAACTCAGTGAAGGAATTTTCTCCAATGGAAAAGACCATAACACTGATCCTACCGTCTCTGCCTGATCACTTACATTAACAAGGACTCATGGCTTCCTGAAGCAAATGTTAATTTCCTATAAATTATCTGAGATTACTTCAGTTTAAATAAAGTGGTATAAATGTGAATGTTAGTTTTAATCTGTGCCCTAGATAGAAATAATTAGTTAACTTAAAGAATCCTAATCAAGACTACACCCCCCAGGGATGGTTAACTACTACTTGGAAAATTCTTATCAGAATCCTACACTGCAAAATTATGGTCATAATCAATTCAGTGGTCCTAAGTCTTGATCTCTGCTCAGTGTCAGATGGTATAATAAATAGCCTAAGGAAAGTTAGCAGTGATTTTTCTGTGATGAAATGAGTATTGTATAAAATAACATGATAACATGAGTTGATCTCTCTGCTCTTAGTTGAAAGAGATATAAGAATCTTGGGTTAGCTCAGTTGTTCAAACTGGTGCCCTACGCCTAGGGCTATGTCCTCATTCTGACTAGCAGACTAAAATAATTTTGCTACTGAAATGTTGTCACATTTGCCTCATGGGACCCTCTTGTTTAAATTCATTACAAGAGTCGCCCAAAAGAACAAAGAAACTTCATCGAGTTTCATGTTGAATTCCTGACTTGTGTGTGCTTTGCTAATGTGTGGCATAATTTAGCCTGTATCTTGCTTTTCTCATAACATACCAAATGCTAGTAAGGTGCTGGAAGCGACAGCTACTACCCCAAAAAATCCAATATTTATTTATTTTCAACTTTATTGAGATGTAACTGACATATAATATTGTACAGGCTTAAAGTGTACAATGTGATGATTTGATACATATATTTATTGCTAAATGATTTCCCGTGTAAGAGGAACCCAGTAATTTTGAAGGACTAAATCAGTTTAGGTAAGTTCACAACAGCAGCTCATTCTGTTTTTATTTTTGTGTTAATGTCTCAGAATGCCATTTATTAATTTGCAAAGAGAATATCAAATTTTAAGGGAACCAGAACATGTATATTAGCTGATGAACACATTACCTCTTCTGGCTTTATAGCTCCCTAAGGAAATATTCTTTATATTTAGCTGACATTGACTTCTGTAAAACTTACATGCATTTGTCATGGTATTTTGCCTTCCGGGCCACACACATAAGCCTAATCCCTCTAAAGCAGGGCTAAATTTTTAAACACAAACTCAAAACATGACTTAGTTTTTCTATTCTGACTGAGACCTCACTTACCGTAAGAGGATAAAGTTCAGTCTCAGTCCATTTGAGTGTTTACCCTTTCCAGCTCATGTGAAAACCCCCGAGTCTCACAAAAGATAGCCCATTTAGGGAGTCTTCTCCCATCTTCAGTCCACATTTGTTTCATCTCAGTTACTCATTACCTAAGATCCCTTGATGAAGGCTGTAACTTGCCATGGTCCCACAGCCCTGGAGTTTAAGGCAGGGCCTCTCTAGTTGCACCAGACCATTCTACTCTGACATTCTGCCACTTTCCTGAAAAACAGCTTCTTGGGAATCCATGCTATCAGTAGAATTACAAATCTTGGCTCTCTTCTTACCATGGGAAAAACAGCCTACTTCCAGGAATTTCTACCTCCCAATCTCCAAGAAATCGGCCCTTATACACAAGCACACACATACCCGTTACCTTCATCCCACAATGTTTCATCATTCCCTTCCCCATGAGTCCCCACCACCATCTTCCCAGAGGCAATTACTGTTATGATTTTTTTAAAACCATAGATTAGTTTTGTCTGCTCTAAAATTTGTATAAACGGAATGATACAATATGCAGTATTTTCTTGTGTATGGTTTCTTTCACTCCGTAACATGATTGTGTGTTGTTTGTATCAGAAATTCATTCCTTTTTCTAATACTGCAGTAGTATTCCATTATATGAATATACCGCTATTTTAGGCATTCTCCTACTTATGAACATTTGGATTGTCTCCAGTTTTTAACTACTCTGAAAAGTGTATTTGTGAAGGTATCTTTAAACTTTTTCTTGGTTAAATATATTGGAGTACAATTGCTGGGCCATAAGGTATATTCAGTTTTAGAAGAAACTGCCAGACCTCTACTGAAGGTGACTGGTACCATTTTACATTCTCACTAAAAATGAGTTCTTCTACTTCTTCATCAACATTTGGTGTTGTCCGTCTTTTTATAACTATTCTGTTGAGTATGTAGTTGGATCTCATTAAGGTTTAAAGTATATCTTTTCTATACTTCTATGTGTTTTAGTATTATTAACTTCAACTCTAAGCCACAGTGGAACAATCACTTGTGTGCTCAAGTTTCAGATCTTCAAATCTTGCGAAATATCCCAGTTGGAAAGATAAATATACAGGCCTATTCCTAACTCGCAGCAGTGCAGGGGGAGCAGATTCCCAGTTCATACTTGAATGTGGAAGTGTGGGGAAGCCAGCCTGAGGCCTCTGGCCTCTGTTGTATCCCACCTTTGGCTTCCTCCACCTACCATGAGGTTGCCCTGTGCTCATCCATGTAGACAGTCCAGGCCAGGCATCTGAGCTTTGTTCTTATCCTCATACACAGCTTCCCTTTGAGTCTAGGGAAGTACATATCAGTGTAGTAATCTGGAAGCAGGCTGAGTGAGGGACTATGGACAAGGAATTCAAGATTGCATGTTCCTGCAGATGGGCCAGAGGGAAGAATGTGGACTTTAGGTGGGCACATCCTTTGACCCCTACCCAAATCCTTGCTCTTTGGGAGAAGTAAAGCCAGAAGCAGACACCCCTCTTGCACAAATCTGAATGTAGTAGTGTAAGAACACCCATTTCAAGTTTCATTTTACTACTTGCCTGAGTGATAACAATTTTCACCACTGTTGCTGCATTGGTAGATCCTAAAGGGACCTCTCATTTCCTCAGCCACCTTGGCCTTTCCCCAGTATTTGGCTGAGACGAGTGTAATGTTTGCACAAGGAAAAGAGGGAGAAACACAAAACCAACCAACAGCCCAGAAAATGCAAAAGCACATGCATGGATGTTACCTACCTCAGAGAACTTTTTACGGCTGATATCTAGAAATATGTTAGTGATATAGCCAAAACAAGATAACCAGAGAAAAGGAATTCACAACCCCCTCCTACACACACAGACACACATACCCCTGCCAAAATTATACACAGTTGGAACATTCAGAAAAGCTTCAGAAAACATTACGAATCATAGTTGATTAAACACTGTCTATATATGGTAGTCACTGCTCTAAGGACTTTACATGCACTGCTTATTTAATCCTTACTCTTGTCACCTTCATTTTACAAATGTGGAAACTGAGGCATAGTGAGATTAAGTTAAAAAGATTGCTCGGGGCTTCCCTGGTGGCGCAGTGGTTGAGAGTCCGCCTGCCGATGCAGGGGACACGGGTTCGTGCCCCGGTCCGGGAGGATCCCACATGCCACGGAGCGGCTGGGCCCGTGAGCCATGGCCGCTGAGCCTGCGCGTCCGGAGCCTGTGCTCCGCAACGGGAGAGGCCACGACAGTGAGAGAGGCCCGCGTAAAGCAAAAAAAAAAAAAAAGAAGATTGCTCGAGTTTACTTGCTAGGAAATGGCAGAGGCAACAGTCCGGCTGCTGAATACACAGCCTAGGCTGGAGGCTATGCTGGGCAGGTCTATGTGTTAGGGGTTTTATGAGGTGTTTTATATAGATTAGCTAATTCAAACTGTGACATAGGTATAATTATCTCTGCTTGACAGATGAGAAAACAGAGGCTAACTAATTTGCCAAAATTATAAAACTAGTAAATGACTGAGCTGGATTTTACTAACTTGGCAAAATTTTATAACTAATAAGTGGCTAAGCTCAGTTTCAAACTTGATTAAATTATATTTGGACCCCCCCCCATAGCATATGAAAACAACATGTAATATTTTAAAAGATGTTTTAAAAAAATGTTTTTTATGTTTTCACTTTCAATTTACACATAGAAGAGTAAAATTCAAGTATCTGGGCATTTCTTTTACATGGAGCATCCCAACCTTTAACAATGCCTGATAAATAAGGCATTACTATACCTTATTACACACAGGGAAGATTTTATTTGATTTCTAGTCCTGCAGCCTAAATCAAACCTGGGGTTTTGAAAGTGGTGTTATAATTGGCATTAAGTGCATTTGATTTTTCTCTGAGAGAAAAAAAATTCCTTCTTAGACATAAAAAACAATATATCCATAAGTACCAAACACGTTACCTCATTTCTATATACATTTATGGATAAGATAACTTAGTGATTTCATATTTTCCTGTGAATGCAATAAAATCTGAGGAAAATTAAAGAAAAAATATCTACACCAAATCACTCAATATGCATTCCTCAGTGCATTCCACAACTTGGAGCACATACAGGAAAGTATGGAAAAAATGACTGCCTGAGCTCTCCTACTTGGAAGAATTTAATTTTTCTTCTGAGCCCTTAGTGTGAGCATAGGTGCAGCATTTATTGTACATCTGTCACACGTTTTCAGGTTGCCACTGAATTGGGCATGTGCTTCTTGAATGTAAGGCGGAGTGAAAAATTAGGAAAGGTTCTTAAAGGAGGCAATGCCCTTTCTATCCCTGAGCAGAAATATTTGCACATTTAAGCATAAACCAAGACTATGCTTACCCAACAGCTTACGACTTTACTTCTCAGTATGCTTTTATGATACTTGAAGAAATATTCATTGACTAGTTATTCTGGTTAGATTACGCTTTGCAAGCTTCCCAGTAAAATTCATTTTTTTACAGATCTTAAAAATACTAGAAGGTCTGAGGAGGGAGCCCCTCCACAAATGGGGAATCTCCAGTAGCACTGTAGGGCTGGTGATTGGAGAAAGCAGAGCAAACGCAATTGCAGGAAACCCTACGGCTCCTTTAAAATTAGTACCTCCGTGGAACCTTACTTCTGACGAGAATGCGTATCAGTATGGATCGAGGTTTACTAAGCCTGGTGATGTTGTTGTGTGTGAATATTAGTGGGTGTGTTTTACTTCCCCTAATTCCTCCACACAAGCATGCTATAAAATGTCAATGCATATTGCTGCAGAATTTATCTGTTTGTTTAGCTTTGGAACTTGACTTTCCAAGAATGCTTCAGCAGTAAATGAGAGGCCCCTGGTGAGAACAGACCCCACACAGCTGCTGGCGCTGAGGATGCCTGGGCACAACCCACACCGTGCGGGAAGCTGCTCCCACATATTTGGCAGTCCTGCTGGGGCCTGGAGCCACTGGCAACCTGGCCACCCCAGATCCTTTCCTAAATGATAGGGTCTTCTTCGGAGGATGGGAGCCAACATAGCCGGAGGCAAGGCTTAGAAATGAACATGGAACAAAGGGAGATGAGAAGAGGAAAAAAAAAAAAATCTTGTGGCTTCTTTGCCAGAACCAACAGTGGATGGAGAAATCCTTTAACTTGCTGGTTTGAAAGAAAGGGCCTTCAAGGTGAAGAATATTTTTCTTTTGTTCAGAGTTTGAACTCTGCCCTGATTTGATTTTTGATTTATATTTCACTCTGTTTTTTTTTAGTTGTTGTTGTTTTTGGCTATTTAATTTTTTGAGAAACAAAATCAAACCCAGTAGGAAATGAGAACAAATGATTACCCTCCAGGTGATAATAAAGATTCTGTAGAAAGTATTTTTTAAATTAACTTTTAAAAAATGTTGGAGGGGCAGAATACACTCTCTTGAGGTTCTGCTATGTGCTAAAGAACGTGCTAGATATTTAACACTTACTATCCTGTTTGGTGCTCATCATAACACTGATAAAATATTTATTTTTAGCTCGGTTTTGCTGATGTAGAATTTAAGGTACGAAGAGGTAAAGTGACATGCCCAGAGTGATAAGCCACAAATGTGATTTGTGACTCAGCCTTTGTCCAACAGAGAAGTTCATTCTCTGTCATCATACTGAAAAGCAAATTGTGTGCATTTCTCCTCATTATTAATTGTTAAATAATTTTATCACATACTAACGTCTATACCAAATAAGAATTTAGAGGTTTCCCAGAAAATTCCATTGTCAGTTTTATATTCTGACTTTAACAGGACTTCCGTAGAGATATAAGTTTTCAGCCTATTTGGTTGCATGGCTAGAGTTTAAACATTCTTACACAGAATCAAAAGAGGATTAAATTAGGAGACGCAAGAGATTGTTGAGTCATGCGCTGTCCACAATTGTCGCTAGCCACGTGGGGCTGTTTAAATTTAAATTAATGAAAAGTAAATGAAATGAGAAAAATGTGTTCCTTTGTAAAGCCAGCCACACTTCAAGTGCTTTAGTAGCCCCGTGTGACTGCTGGCTACTGTATGGGACAGTACGGAATATGGAGTATTTCCATCATTACAGAAAGTTCTGTTGAACAGGGGTTTTCTATCCCTCACCACTTTACGTTCCAGATGAAGAAGCAGAATTCCAGAGAGTTACTGTGTGTATAACAAATACCTCTGGTGTGCTCTCATCCAGCCCTCTTGTCCCCGCACTACACTGTCATTTAAGGTTTTGTTCTTTGTTTTTTAATATGAGAGAAAAAAGTAAACAATTATAGGAAGAACTGCAGGAAATTTATTTCTTGTTTGTGACATGCCAAAATGAGGGGAAATGATACTTTTTGTTTCACGATCTTATTGTGAGCTATACGTTTGATGGCAAAGGTAGAACTCATCTGCCCCAAATCATGTTTCTTATGAAACTGCTTTAAAACCTGGAGAGGACAAAAAAAAAAAAAGCTATGAAACTTTGATCAATATTTTTTTTTCCTAAATGCAAATATCTGTAAGAATTTATCTCTTGTTTTTAAGTGATGGTCATTTAATAAAGAATGTTTTTCAAATGCCCATTTTGTGATAAAATAATCCATTCAATTATACTTAAATAATGAAATTTAAAGGAAATTACCAATATATTTTGTGAAAATGAAAATAATTTCCAAAATGTTTTAAACCTTAATTCTCACAGTATTTGGACGTTGTCATTTCTTCCCTGATTTTTTTCATATAAATACTCATATATAGATTGTATACTTAAATCTGCATTTCTTCATTTGTTCCTAAAACTTCATGTAAACAATTGCAAACACATGTAAGGACATTTTGATTGAGACCCAAAAGGTTTTTCTCTATACTTATTTAACATTAACACGTGGAATCACTTGCCTTACAATAGTTACACCTGACTTTAAATAATACCTCACTGAGTCTTTACATTAATACTTGCACTTCTATGTTGTAAGTCATATTTGTTTATTAAGAAGGATTCAAATACTTTAGTTCTTACTTTCCTCATAGTATTCTCCTGATGTAGAAAAACAACTAGCTGAATTCTGATTCACAGGAGGGAAAAATGAAGCACAAGGCTGTGATTATCTGAGAGTTTATTCAATATAGTAAAACATGCAGCAGTTGGATGTCAGGTAACCTGGATCTGCTGGCTCACAAATGATCACAAACTACGTAAGTCTCTTAATTTTCACACTTGTAAAGTCAGTATTATAGTTAAAGGGTCCTGACAGATGTAACATTTATGACTATGTTCAGTGTATATGTGGGTGCATTTATCATTTAGGATATACACTAGAGTGAATTATCTCTGCTAGATTCTGTGAAGTATTGGGTGTGGGGTTAAGTCCTGACATGATTATAACATTTAGAGATAGAGAATCTTTCACTTAAGCACCCAGCCCATTCTTCTCTACCATTAGGGGTATTTCATGAAAGAAGTTAGACAAACATGAATTTAAACCATCATCCTTCAGTTCAGAAGTTTCAGATTTTTGTTTTTTGTTGGCCGTGCTGTGTGACTTGTGGGATCCTAGTTCCCAGACCAGGGATCGAACCTGTGCCCCCTGCAGTGGAAGCACAGAGCCCTAACCAATGGACCACCAGGGAATTCCCAGTTTCAAATTTTTTTAAGTTTATTTCCCACACTGTCTCTGTCTCGTCCAAGTTTTCATTTCTTTTCTTTGTTTTAGTTTCTTTTAGCTTTCTTTTCAATTAGGATTTTTTTCTAAACTGCTTAGCAATTCTTGGCAGTCATCTTATGTTAGAAGTGTACCAAATGGATCAAGAAAGCAGAGCCTGCACATTGGTAGGCTACTGTATGATCAGGCCACTCTGAGTGGCTATTCTCTTGCTCTCTCTACACCCCTGTTCAACCAGTGCCTGCTTCACCTACACCCTACTCACCTGACTGACCTTCCTACATACTTGCCTCAGCCCCAGCTACTGATTGTTCTAACTTTCGATCAGAACACCTCCACCTGATAGCTTGTCAAAGGGGTGGTGAGGGGCGGGCCCCTCTGCTAGTTTCCCTGGTAACAGATGAACCAACCTGACATCAATTCCCCCTATAAGTGGTAACCTCCCCCCTGCCCTTGGGAGCGAAGACTTCCAGCACATCCTGCTCGCAGGTCTCTGCCACGCACAGTGAGGTGTCGCTCCAGGACCTTGCTTCAGACATGTAAGTTTGATGTCTCTGTCGCTGACCCTGGGCTCTTTCTTTGGTCTTGAAGCTGGGCAAGTACAGGGCTTGCGGACCTGCGGCGTGCAGCCCAACAGTTGATAGAGCAGCCAGGAGACTAGGGAAACTCCCATGAGCGCCGAGATGTCAGGAAATAAGGACAGGAGATGGGAAGGGGGTGGGGGTGGCATGCACTAACATGTGGTGCCTGAAAGTTGGGGGGGTTCCCCGGGGGTGGCCCTCCACTAATGTGGGGCTCTGTGGTAGCTGTCCTTGATGAATGGTGGGCTCCCAGAGAGTACAGAAAACTCGGACACCCCTAAGCCTGTTTCAGAGCTTTTGGCCGCCATTACAGTGGGGAAAAAACAAGTGGCTACAGCTGTGGGCTGGCTGTTGCCCTTTGTATTGAGGCCGCAGAGGCTGAGCTAACAGCCAAGGCGAAGCTTAATGCTGATTAAGGAATGCTGATTCCTGTTGCTCCGAAAGTGAGACGTGAAAGTGAGGGAATGACATGTATTATTGTCTATTACTGTTATTTGTTAAACTGAATTGGTGATTTTGAAACAGAAAAAAATCCTGAAAAATGGCCAAGATGGGAATCTTTTGATATTCTAAAATGGTTTTTGTATGTGCCTTAGAGGAAGTTAGCTTTCTGGAAGGTATTTCTCTTCTTGTGTGTTTGAGATGTAAATGATCTATGTGGGCTCTCAGGAACTTTAATCCCTGAGAGTGAAGGAAAAAAAGAGGCCTATTGACTTATTTATTTAGTTATTTATGAAGTATGGTTAATTAATAATGTTGTTAGTTTCTGGTGTACAGTATATGTGTATGTGTGTATATATATATTCTTTTTCACATTATTTTCCATTATGATTGATTACAAGACATTGAGTATACTTCACTGTGCTATGCTGTAGGGCCTTGCTATTTATGTATTTTATGTATAGTAGTTGGTATCTGCTAATACCACACCCCTAATTTATTCCTCCCCCACTCCCTTTCCCATTTGGTAACCATGAGTTTGTTTTCTATGTCTGTGGGTCTCTTTCTGTTATAAATAAGTTCACTTGTATCATATTTTAGATTCCACATATAAGTGATATCATATGGTATTTGTCTTTTTCTGTCTGACTTCACTTAATATGATAATTTCTAGGTCCATAAATGGTGCTGCAAATGGTATTATTTCATTCTTTTTTATGGCTGAGTAATATTCCATTGTATATATGTACCACATCTTCCCTATCCATTTATCTGCCAATGGACATTTAGGTTGCTTCAGGTCTTGGCTATTGTAAATAGTGCTGCTATGAGCACTGGGGTGCATGTGTCCTTTCAGATTGGAGTTTTCTCGGCAGGAGTACCCAGGAGTGGGATTGCTGGATCATATGGCAACTCGACTTTTAGTTTTTTAAAGAACCTGCATAGTGTTTGCCATAGTGGCTGCACCAATTTACATTCCCACCAACCATGTAGGAGGGTTCCCTTTCCTCCACACCCTGTCTAGCATTTATTATTTGTAGACTTTTTAATGATGGTTATAAAAGAGGCCTTTTTAAACTCTAGCAGGAAAACTGTGCAGTCTCTCTGTCTATACAGACATATGTATGTCTATGTGTGTACCTTATAAATATGATGTGTCTCTGCCTCCAGATGGCATGGCCAAGATCATTAGGCATAGAAGCAACAAATGACTTCAAGTTACAGTCACCAGGGGTGAAAAAGCTTCTAATACCATTCAAGAGTGGCTGGGTTAACATTTGTTGAAAGCCTTATTGTGACTTTGGCAATACTCACTTTGATATTTGGGGTGCTATTTTTCATTTCCTTCTTATACTCATTCGTTCATTCATTCACTCATTCATGTCTTTTACTAAATGATGAGGCAAGAGATAAGAGTGAGCTGTTCAAGCAACTGGAGTAGCACCATAAAAGGAAGAAGGTGGAGAAGAATGAGGTGATTTGGGGGGCCCACAAATACCCAGTTTTGCTGAATTATAAGAAACTTGTTGAATAGTAATAGTAATCACGATGGTTAATTTTATGTATCAACTTGACTGGGCCAGTGTGCTCAGATATTTGATCAAAGATTACTCTGGATGAGAGTTACATTTAAATAAGTTGATTCTGAGTGAAGCAGATTGTCTTCCATCAGGTGAGTAACCCTCTTCCAATCAATTGAAGACCTGAATTAAACCAAAGGCTAAACTTCCCCAGCAAGAGGGAATTCTGCAGCAGACTGCCTTTGGACTTCATCTGTGACATGTGCTCTCTCTCTTGGGTCTGCAGCCTGATAGGCTTTCAGAATTAACTGTACAATCAGCTCATCCCTGGGTGTCCAACCCTGAGCAATACAGTAATGGGAGAAAGGTAACAGAGGAAATGTGCGATAAGAAGCTATTAGCAATTTTTAAGTAGAAGAATGACAAGATTAGATAGAGTCATGTTTATGGCAAATGAATCATGTGGTGAAATGTAAATTGCATGGAGGGGCAAAACACATGGTAGGGAAACACATTGGTGGGAAATGTAATAGAGGTTAATAAGCGTTCAAGAATAGGAGTGACATTGTGATAAAGAGCGAGGGAATAGATATGAGAAAACATAGGTGATGAAGCTTGCAGGTTCTGGAGGCAGAGTGATCTGGATTTGAAACCCCAGCTCTTCTCTTTCCTATTTGTTTGAGCTTAAATAAGTCCCAGAAAAACTTTCCTTATCTGTAAAATAGAAATAATTCTGGTACCACTCTACTTCATAGAGTAATTGGAAGATTAAAATAAATGAATAATTACTCTGTAATGTGTAACACAGTTTCTGTGTACCTTGTATAGTAACCACTCAACAAATACTAGTTCTTTATACCCTTCTCCCCACACCCCGCACACACATACATACACGATAGCTAGCACATATATCGAGGGTTAACTATGTAAGAGCTAGCATATATATGTGTATACAAACACATATGCTGGCTCTACATTTATGTGCTATCATATATAACTACATATGTGCATATATAATGTGTATAAAGTACATGGCACAGTAGCAGCAGTTTGGATAAGAAATTAAAGGGAGGGGAGGGAATTCAAGCTTAGGTGACTTGGGAAAAATGGTACCCTTCACAGGAATAGCAATATCAAAAGCAATAGCTCTTTTGGAGGTGGAGACAAGGAAGGATAATGAACTTGCTCATTTTGGAACATGTTAGATTTGATGTACTAAATGAGAGCTGAGGAAGAAAATCTGGGTGGTTAGACGTGAAAGTTTAATCATAATAAAGCAATATCTTAATTCCAAAATAGCTGGAAGGAAATTGTCAAGATTTTAATATGCAAATATGTATATTTCTATTAAAACAATATTAAGAAAAGACAAAAAATTTTAACAAAATGGGAAAATACTGTATTACAGTCATTGCTTCCAATACACATTAGTTAAAACATAGTCAATTCTATAATATAAAGTTATAATTCATTAATTATGTTTTCATCACTGTAATGCTTCAGATAAAGCTCTGCTTTTTAAAAGTGGGCACATGTATCAGATATCAAGTTCTATTAATTGAAGTAGTATTCGTTTATTAACATTGAACTATGAAAATGAAAAATCAAGGTCAGAAGTACATATGTATGACTAATTAGTATTTAACAACTATTATACGCTGGGTTTTGTGCTGTTATTTACTTCTTCCTCAGAATATCTCTGCTGCGTTGTAATTTCTTCCCTAACCTATAGATGAGGCTCTCTTTGAGAATACAAAGCTAGTAAGATTACAGTTTGATCTGTACCCAAATTTATGTGATTTTGCAGCACTTAGATGTGTGGACTGGTTACCAAGAAAGCATTTTTTTACCCAGCAGTTCTCAAAATTAAACATTTTTATTGGTCAGGATGCTTCAAAAGGATTCTGTGGCCAAAGATTTTCTGTTCCTTTTGGATTCTGCTCAATCACAGAGGAAGTTGTAGTAAAAGTTCTCATAGTAAGACACTTACTTCAGCTACTGTCTCCTCACGCTGTCTATAAAAAGTTTATGTACCACAGACCATAAAGAACACAACTGAAGACAGAGACTCACAGGATAGAGCTGAGGTAATCTGTGCTCTGCAGACACTCTTCCTATATACCATTTGTAGAAAAGCACAATGAGACTTCTCAGACATCTGTTTTTGAGGTTAGAAAAACTGAAAACATCTACAGACTTCAAATAGCTTTAAAAACTTTAACACAAGTTGCCATATTGGAAACTACCAGTCAAAATACATTTCTTGAAGCAACCTATTCTTCTTTCATATTTTATTTGTGCAATTATTCTTTTATCCATTAGTCTAGCACCGAGTCTATTCACTGTATCTGGTGATACTATTTCGAGTTAAAGTAACATTGTAAATTAAGTATACTGCATATTTATTGCTCCTTCACATTTTCAAGCTTTGACGAAGACCAGGGCAAAGACCTCTGAAGGCGGTCTGGAATCCTGCAACAGAAGGGAATGTGTCAGGAAATGGGCTTCTTGAGAAGGTGAGGTTCCTAGCCGCTCCATGGCTGGGCCACAGATTGGCTAATGGGCAGTGCAGGCAAGTGACCACTTACAAAAAGCACTATAACAGGTGACTATAAAGGGTGACTGGAAGATGACCCCCAATAAGAACCTACTTTGTTCCTACTCCATGAGCACTTATTGGTCAATCCATTTTTTCTTAAATGTGAAACGATACGAGATTTCACCTAAATTCTTAAACCTATTCCACACCATAAAAATACCAAAAAAAAAAAAAAAAAGGGGATCAAAACAAAACACAAGCATATACTTCTGAAATACTCATTAAATAAAACCAAACAGAATATAAAAGCCATTTTGTTGATGTCCCTTATGGTGGATCACCCTATGTGAGTAGAAATGGCAAACCACCTTACAAGGCAAATCCAGTGAAGTTGGAAGTGTTTATTCTTTCAGAATCCGTAAACCTTTCTTTGAAAAACATTTCTCTTCGCACCAGAATCAAAATTAGATTCATCTTTAAATTTGTGATTTATTAAACTGTGAAAGCCTATCAATTGGTAAATGCTAAAGACAGGATTGCCCTTGATATTTGCAGGGCCTGAGGCCTACACACGGCATGTCTGAGAATTTTAAAGTTATACATCAGGCTATAGTTATGGTCCTGCCTGGTTCTCACTAGAGCCCTTGAAGCCTGCTCTTGCACTTACCCTGCAGGTGAGGTCCAAGGGGTATTGCTCTCCCCAGGCTGCATCGATCCCTGTAAACCCAAAAAGCCCCCTGGATCCCCTGGCACAGGGCAAGGTAGAGACTGGTGCAGCACCCAGGATGCCAGGGCACTCACTGGAATTACCTGAGCCCAGAATGGGTCTGACCTGGTAAAGTGTCCGGGAGCCAGGGTGGGCAAGGTCGCCTCCCATTCTCCTTACCTTTCCAGCTCAGGATTTCCAGGCAGTTCTAATCACTTCCCAAAGCTGCCTTGCCCCAGGAGGAGGAGGGATAGTATTTAGTTGTTTGGAGAATCCAGTCTGACTAAACACCTACTTGGGGTGATTTGAGTCAGCTGGCTTAAACAAAAGCAGCTTCTTTCCCTGACTTCCAAGGCAGGAATGGTGATTTTCTCCACTGCCGCGCCTCACACTAAATACACACGGCCTCTGGAGGGGCAGGTGGTGGGGGAGGAGGGGGGAGGTTGGTGTCCCAAACATTCCTCCCAAATAATTCTGTTTGTCCGATCAGTTAATGAACTTCGGAAAACCTTCCTTAAAAGGTCAAAAAGGAAAAAAAAAATCTTTATATTTTGGTGTTTGAGAAATGTATTGATTCCCCTATAGCATGGGACCTAGTCCTGGAGCCTTTGAAGACAGGACTCAAAAGAGATTTATCTTGTTCATGCATTTTAATGTTCTCTTCATTGCTTTTCTCCGGTATCTAGTAAAATTCAGCCATATCTGTAAGAGAAACTTCTAGTTGTCTTAGAGTCATTTCCTTAGTTATGGTATTTCTTAGGATAGTGTTTGTTATCAAGACTTTCAGATCTTGAAAGGTAGAGTATCTCATATCTCATTACATTCTTATGGTTAGATTGAGTTTCAGTAGAGAACCCCTTTTCCAGCAGAGATGCACACTTCTGTATCCCCACGTGCTTCTCTAGCCATGGTCAATCAAGGGGCCTTACCTGGGACCTGGCCCCTGAGTCCTGGCAATGTGACTTAAGGTTGGACAATCTGAATATCTAATGCCTTGGTAACATGATTGGTGACAAACTGGGCGAATCAGAGTCCAGAAGTTGTGACAGAAATGTTGGGAAGAATATGTTCTTTTCCTCAGGAGTCAAGAGCACATTGGATTAGGGCCATCTGTAGTCATCTTGCTGCCTCACGGAAAGCCTCTGAAATTGAAGCCAGATGGAAGCAAGGAGAGATGAGAAAGTCCTAAGGACAGTGCTTAGATGCCTGATGCCAGTTGTGCCCCTTGAAAAAGCCAAGAAATCCCTTGATTTGTTTTAAACTAGTTTGAGTTGGATTTGTGTCACTTGCAACAAAAAGTGAACTGAATAATAGAACTTTGAAAGCAACAAGTCCATCTGATTCCAGGCAAACCTGCCCAGATGTCCCACAAACACATCATTTTAAAAACTAAACTTATCTCTGTTATTTGCCCCTCCCTGACAAATTGCCTCTGCTCCTGTATTCCAAAACCTCTGTTCAGAAAATACAGCACTTCCCTTGAGGTTCCATTTCCATAAGTTCTGCTGTACTTTGTCCTGAATATTCTTGAATCCATCTTCTCCTCTGTTCTTCTCCTGTTGCTGTTTATTCCATAATCTTAATTTTTTTCTTTTTTGCTAGACTGTTGCAATAACCTGTTTCTAACTGGTTTCCTCTAACTCCGGTTTTGCCCACTTGCAAACTATTTTTCATGTTGTTGCCCAAGTGAGATTTCTGACAGGTACTTTTAAAGATGTGACCCCTGTGCCCCACCCGACCCCAGCCCCAACACAGAGACACACACACAGGCACACACGCACACACACACACAGACACACACACACACACCTTCAATTGCTCATCATTGCCTGAAAGGTAAGGTTCAAATTCCTTAGCACTGGTTAGCTAGCTGCTTTATAATCTGACTTCAGCCTGACATTTCTAAGCTGGTCTGCTGCCACTGCCTCATAAATAACCTGTGGTTCATCCATAGAAAATTATTCCAGTTCCTCGGGCACACTAATTTGTTTGCACGTGCTGTTTCTCCTTTACCTGAAATGGTCTTTCCAATATTTGTTCTCAGCAGAAAAACTGCTATGTGTTTTTTTCTAGATTCAATCAAGCCTTGCTTCCTTCTAGGAAACTTAGTCTTTCAAGGTTCTGTATAACCTGGAAAGCCCAAATCCTTCTACTTCTTAAGCTCAGCAATTTATTTGTATCCATTTTTCTTAAGTCCACTAAGAGAATCTGTGAGGTGTGATCATAGAGGAATAGGAGATAGTAGAAATACGTCTTAGAACTTTGCTGTGAAGAGGCCATGGTTATTATCTATCGTTCCGGAAGCCAAGCAGATGCACAATTTTAGATCTCTTGGTCCTGTACTATTTGGCTGGCTCCGTATATCCATGGATTACACACTCGGGGTCCCATAATATAAACCCTAAAACACACTGGTGTGTGCTGAAAGCGTAGGGACACTCCATGTTGTTTATGACCTTTCTCCTTCAGTATAGCTTCTCTCCCAGGGCCCAACTTGTAACTCTGTGTCTTCACCTCTAAATTAGAGATTTTCTTCTATTTTCTTCAGTGTTGTACTTTGGACATTTCCTCAAGGTCTCTAGCTTGGATTCCCATTGCGCACCCTCCCTACTTCAGGTTACTTTATAGAGCATATATACATATTGTAGGCAGCTCATTGGAACCCACCTCTTACACATATGCCCCACTCTTGGGCATATAGACTCTTCTTAATGCTGACCAGAACCTCCTTTTAAGTATGGTTAGTAGGCAGTATGAATGTTTGCTTAGTTGTGAGCATAATGTAAGTACCCAACAGTAATCATGAAACCCAGCTAGATTTCTTTTGCAGTTACTTAGCTCTCCTTTGTCTTGCTTTTTTAGTCTCTAAATGGAAGGAAACAAAAGTTCCTGTTTATTTCTCTGGAGTGCCTGCCTACCACACTGATTTGTTCATTTCCAACCAGAGAGTAGTTGAAGCCAGCAAGAGTGTGACTCATCCATTTGAAGTAATTATTTCAGTCCATCGCAGCAGACTGACTTGTTGAGGCTCCAAGGCAACAATGCCGGGGTAAAGTGGTTTATCATGAGCTCTCAGATCGCATAATGCCAAATGCTGGATTTTTAGAGTCATAGGTGTTCTGCAAAACCCTCAATGCCCAGGCGAGACATGCTGAATACATTCTGTGCATTCTGGTAAATACATCAAGGTAATAATTACTTCCACATTTTTCCTTTTAAATACACATTTTTACTCGGGCCCACAGTTTGCCCTTACATACACCCAATGCATTTCAGATTTCTGTGTAATTTAAAGAAAAGGTGTTGCTGAGGTGAGCCAAATTTATATATGAGTTCTTTGTGTAAGTTATTTCAGAGCTACAAAGGCTGTCGCTTATATACATCCTTATATACAGTTTGTTTCCTCGTAATGGCTTTCTGCCATCAATTGGAATACCTTTCTTACAGTGCCCTAGATCCCAATATGAAAAAAAGTTTACTTATTTTTTAATTAATTTTTTAAAGAAAGACTTCTTATGTATGTTTCTAAGAGGACTGGTTTACATTTTCAATACCCTCGATCTGGATATGGTAGAAGAACTGATGTGTTGGAAGGGGAAAATAGCGAATTGTAAGGCCAGTGGAAAGAATGGGATTGTTTTCTTGCTTTGCAGGCAAGAGAGAACATACACAATTTTTTACTATGTGGAAACTGAGGACGAAAAGTATTTTAACACGTCTTTATTGGACAGAGCAAATCTAATAGCACAGTTCTTTAAAAACAAAGTATATTTAAAATGAATAGAATTAGCTTCTGTTGCACTCATTGTATTCCTCGTAGAATGTGTGTAGTCATTTGGTTTCATATCACTTTGAAATCTTTCTTACAGTTAACATTCAGAATGCTATTTATACTACTCTCTGTTCAGTATTGATAATGTCATTTACATTATTCATCTCTGCAGATTTTGGTTTCATTAATATTTGGGAATGGCTTTAATATTTCTTTGGATAGGCCTTTCGTATAGAATCAGGTTTCTTAGTTTCAAGTGCTCCTTCTAATTATATTTGATTCAAGAACATTTGGGACTTGATTTGGGGGTTCTCTTTTGTGTGTTGTTTTTACATTTTCCTAAAACCACTGACAGTTAATGGATGTATTGGGAAGTCACTAGGTTTTACTCTGTTTCTTACTATTGTCCATGCTTTCTGTTAAAATACTTATTTAAAATAGCACAAAATTTTGTCTGTGGTTTTGGGAACTTAAACTTAAGTGCATTCTGTGAATCAAATATGTGTCTGTTCAGAGACAATCAAAAAGAAAAGCAATTGAAAACTCAAGTGCAATGTTGTTACATTTTTATTGAAAAGAATTTTTTAAAAGCCAGATATTGTGGTACCAGATACATTACTTTAATGGTTAACTCCTTGACATCCTCTTAAAAGGTAGGACTTGTATCTGGGATAGCTTTATGGGATAAAAATGTCACAGCTTTGATTTTACTGCCTCTGACTATAGAAAATCGTTTGAACTAATTAACCCTGTGAATGGTCATGTGTTTAGCACCATCCATGGAGCTTTTGTGGAGAAAATATACAGGATGTATCATTTCTAGGGTTTCCTTAGATTGTTTGAATAAGCTTTAAATTTAAAATGACTTTTGAATATCTTGATGTGAGTTAAATTCCAACCTGGACTTAATTGGTCTGTTCTCCAAATGAAAAGTCCAGAATTCAGTAGAATCTCATGATTTATTTAAAGAAGTTTGTACCTAGGGAATGAGAAAGAGGAGGCGAAGCTACCAAATGCTGAGTACTTACTCATTTGGATTGATGCTTCTAATTATTTCTTGTTGCGTAGCTCTTTTTTGGAAGACAGGATAGTCAAGTGGTTAAAAGCTTTGGCTCTGGAATCGCGTTGAAGGTGTTCAAATACCAGGTTTTATACTTGACAGTCACGTGCGCTTGGGAAAATTATTTGTTCTCTCTGAGACTTAATATTCTCTGGGAAATCTGAGTAACCTTTAACCTACATCATAGGACAGTTGAGAGGATTAAATGAGGTTAATGCAAACAAAGCATTTATCTTAGACTCTGGCACATGGTGAGATTTGTTAAATCATTCCCCAATTGTTAGAGATTATGTGGAAGGTAGTGTGGTCACTGCACTGATGAATGGCATACTAATACCATTTGCTGACATTCTGACGACAGAATGAGGGTGATCAAATTTAATATAGATCCATCCTTATCTTCTTGAATGATGGGAAGTTCACTTGTCAGATCTAATAAACTCGGAAGCGAAGTGGGCATTCTGGGCTGCCCACAGACAGTGGCAAGCCAGAGAATGGTAACTATTTGGTAGCCCAGTAATTTCCCACACTGTTGATACTAGAGAGGTTAATGACTGGGAAGATGAGCACTTGGCTTCCAGTGCCCCAAGTGAGACCATGTCTGTCAAACCAGTTGCTCTTGATCACAATTAATGACTGGGAAAATGGAAATGTGAAAAATGTGTGTTGTTTATGCAAATTCACAAAATTTCCAAGAAGATGCAAGTCTTGCCTATGTTTTCTATAAAAGGAAAATACAGTATCTGTAAACCCTTGCTCATGGTTTTAGAGAAATTGCAAAGGAAAGATGATTAGCTACACATATATTTACTGAGTTGTTTGCTTCAGGAAAGAATGCATATCATTTAGAGGGCTAATGCCAGTATAATATAAAAGTGACCGTCGGGCTTCCCTGGTGGCGCAGTGGTTGAGAGTCCGCCTGCCGATGCAGGGGACACAGGTTCATGCCCCGGTCCGGGAGGATCCCACATGCCGCAGAGTGGCTGGGCCCGTGAGCCATGGCTGCTGAGCCCGCGCGTCCAGAGCTTGTGCTCTGCAACGGGAGAGGCCACAACAGTGAGAGGCCCGTGTACCACAAAAAAAAAAGTGACTGTCAATGTCAAAAAAATACCCAGAATTTTTCTCAAACAGTTGACATAATAACCTATCACACTTGCATGTGGAATGAGGTTTGAGAGGGAACATAGTATCATACCCCTTGTTCAAAATGACAAGCCTATGCATACCGTCTGACCTGTAATTTCTTGTTTCTGTTTCAGTCTTCGTTTCTCCCCTGACATTTTAAGTTCTTTAGATACAGGGGCCAAGTCTTACTCTTTTGCTAAGAACAGTTCATACCAAATGACACTGGTTTTAAAAAGTTTCTCTTCTTCCTCTGCCAAAATGTTGCTACTGAGGCATTATCATCAACCCACTCAAAGTTATGTCCCTCCAGCGTGGACGGTGGTGTTGAGTCGCCCGCACTCTGTCACCTGATCCCCTTTTTGATCACGGAAAACATTTGTGACACAGCTAGCTGGAATGATGGTTAGCTGCAGGATGAGTAGAATGCTACATTTTTTGTTTTCAAATACGGTTCCAAAGGGGTAAATATTACAACTCTGGTATCATTAACACTGTATTCTATACAACCACTAAACTGCATGCTGAAATGTATATTTGAACTGGAATGAAGTTCACAGTTGCACATTAGAATCATTTTAAACTCACTTGTGTTGAGAAAGCCAAATTAGAATTTCTGTATTTTGTGCCTGAGGTGTTGCTGGACCTGAGCAGTGGTTTAGGAGAAAGAGACATGGGTTCTAGGCCTAACTGGGTTGTCCTTCACTGGGTTAGTAATTTTCCTTTGTCTGAATCTTCATATCTGAAGAACAAGGGATTGGGCTAGTTGGTTGTTTTCCAAACGTACTGAATCTTAATAAGCTCACCAAGTCCTAGCTAATCCTAAACATTGCTCTTCAGCAGGGGTACAGCCTGTAAAACCATGATTTTATCAAACACTCTAAGTAACTGATACCAGAAAAATTGGGGAAACACTGGATTAGGTGTTGTTTGACTTCCCTACGCCCAGCCTCAAAAAGTCAATGGTGGGCTTCCCTGGTGGCGCAGTGGTTGAGAGTCCGCCTGCCTATGCAGGGGACACGGGTTTGTGCCCCGGTCCAGGAAGATCCCACATGCCGCGGAGCGGCTGGGCCCGTGAGCCATGGCCGCTGAGCCTGTGTGTCTGGAGCCTGTGCTCCGCAACGGGAGAGGCCACAACAGTGAGAGGCCTGCGTACCGCAAAAAAAAAAAAAAAAATGTCAATGGTATAGGAGGTGGTGTTACCACATTGTTAATAGCATTCATCTGCAAATGGCTACTCTAAGAGATTTGCTTACTGTAACAGAAAAATCCAAGAAATAAATTCCTTTAAGGACACATTATTTTGCTTTTATTGTATAACTAAATGGCAAAATATATTAATATATTCATTAGTACATACTAATACATTGAAACCATCTGATAGAACATGGTGGTCCTTAAAAGCTTGTGACATCAAGTTGAATGAAGTCTGTTGATGAGAGGGAAAGCAGCTTTACTTTTCTACTCTCTATTTTTATCTGTAGTTGCAACATACTATTGTAGGCTCTAGAGCATGAAGAAGTGTTAAAAAAAAAAACATGGAAATTTAGGCTTGATACCATCACAGCTGTGAAGATGATGAGCAGGGGCCCTATTAAGGAGATGAAATGATATAAAACAGTAAAATTTTATAACATACACACACACCTTTGCTCATGCTCAAACATCCACACACTCAAACACACTTATGTCCTCACAAATATGAACACATGCACACCCTCTTCGGAACACATGCTGTGTCACACTCTCAACTCTGGATTGAGTTTTTAGTTGATTAAACACATGAAACTGAAACTATCCAAATAAACTCTTTTGGCAGTTATTGAAAGTCTTTTGAAGTAAGCCAGAATGTCTCTACAGTCAGTGTTTCCATACTGAATCAGTCCCTGTCACAGTGATATTATGTTTATTTTTTATGCTGGAACGTAGATTTCTTCTTTCATTGCACCAGCTCTGCAAAGATAAAAATAAAAGGTAATAATGGACCTTTCTGTGCTGTTTGAAGACCTCCTCTGTGGTGAAAACTTATGCTCTAATTCTTTTTGCAGTCTATTTAAAAGATTGGGCTGCTACTTGTAGCATTATTTTCAGACTTTTTCTAGCCCCTCAAAAAGGGAAAATCTTTTCTCGCCTCTATGAACCAGTAAAGCTTCTTAATACTTGGTGATTCCCTCCTTCCTTTTATGTTTCCGGGGCCATGTGGTGTGTTGGAGCCTGTCATTTGTAACAGGAGTGGACTGGGAAGGACCCGTGTGGGAAATTCTAAAGGTAGTTTTGAAGATTTCCCCAAAAGCTTGTTTCTTTTTTCAGAGCCCTTTACTGCTTAGAAGCAAAACGTTTTCATAGACCAAATTTAGACCTTGAACTACAAGATAAAATTAAATATTTCCAAAAGTTAACTCATAACTTTCTACACCCCACATAAAACCATCCCCTTCCTCCAAAAGTCCCTGCTTTGGATGATGGCATCAGCTGAAGACTCGAGCTCATATCCTTCCCTACTCGTCAAATCTGGTTGTTCTTCACATGCTATCTTACCTCCAGAATAGCTCTTAGTTCTCTTACCTCGTGATTGAGTAGGATTTTGTTGAATATAACCTGTTAATCTCCCTGCTGCTAGCCTCTGCTTCCTCAAGTCCTAACTCTGTTGCAATAGTCTTATTTCTAAAGTATGAATCTGATCGTGTCTTTAGGAACTTTGTAAATAGGATGAAGAACAAATGCTTTTCTCTCAGGATTGTCAGCTCCTTTATAACCTATCAACAGTCTGATATTTCAGACTCATATGCTATTATTTCCTTTAGCCCTCATTCAACCTCTCCAGCCCCCTTTTAGGGACACTGACCTTCTTACCATTCCCTAAACAGACCCTCTTGTTGCCTGGAATATCTCCCCAGAGATGGCGTTCCCCTACCTCTCACATCATGACACTTCTGCCCCAGGCTAGCAAACTCCAGTTCATCCTTCAATATTCATCTCATGTCATATTCTCTGTGATACTTCTATACCTCCCTCCCAGAGTACTCTTTTCATACTCTATTACAGTGCAAATCATGATATGGGTAGTGTAATGAGTTAAATGTTGGCCCCCAAAAAGGTACATCCACACCCTAACCCCCTGAACCTCTGAATGTCACCTTGTTTTGAAAAAGGCTCTTTGCAGATATAATTAAGAATCTTGAGATGAGAGCATTGGATTATACAGTTGGGCTTTATATCCAGTTCAGGTGTCCTTGTAAGACACACAGAGCAGAGACACACAGGGATAAAGGGATACTGTATGAAGATGGAGTCAGAGACTGAATTGACCACAAGCCAGGAAACTCCTGGAGCCACCAGAAGCTGTAAAGATTCCCTCCTAGAGACTTGGGACCTGTCGACATCTTGATTTCAGACTTTTGACCTCCAGAACTGTGAGAGAATACATTTCTTTTGTTTGTAGCCACCAAGTTTGTGCTAATTTGTTGCAGCAAACCTAGGAAACTAATAAGGATAGTTATTTATACATTTGTTGCAGCAAACCTAGGAAACTAGTAAGGATAGTTATTTATACATCTGCCCCAAACTAGATCTTGAAATCCCAGAGCAAAAAGGACCATAGATTTATTTTATTTTATTTTATTTTATAATAGACTTTTTTTTTGGAAGCACTTTTAGGTTAATGGAAAAACTGAGTGGCAAGTACAGAGTGGTCTCACATACCCCCCTCCCCCAGTTTCTTCTATTATTAACATCTTGCATTAGCGGTATATACTTATTACAGTTAATGAGCCAATATATATACATGATTATTGACTAAAATCCATGGTTTACATTAGGGCTCACTCTTTTTGTGGTATGTTCTATGAGTTCTGACAAATATATAATGACATGTATCCACCATCACAGTATCTTACAGAATGGTTTCACCGCCCTAAAAAGTTCTGGTGGTCTACCTGTTCATCCCTCCCTCCTCCCAAACCCTGGTAACCATTGATCTTTTTAGTGTCTCCATCTGCCTTTACTAGATTGTCATATAGTTGGGATCATATAGTATATATCCTTTTCAGATTGGCTCCTGTCACTTAGTAATATGCATTTAAGGTTCCTTCATCTCTTTTCATGGCTTTATAGCTCATTTCTTCTTACCATTGACTAATATTCTCATTGTCTGGATGTAAGAGATCATAGACTTTTATTCCACGTTTGTAGCCTTAACACCTAGCTCAGTGCATGACACAATAAATGTTCATTGAATGAGTAGGTATAAGTAGGTACATGGTAGATGAATGGTTAATGAACCATGAATGAGTTTAAATGATTTACTGACTATAAAGTGAAAGCATGAAATCCTATAAAATGACCAAAGTGACTATTAATTTCTTGTTGTCACTAAAAGTACCGAACGGCTATTATTCAGGGATTCTGGGTTAGTTCTGGGTTCTTTGATGTGATTTGTGTAATAGCCTAAAGCCGAAGGACTAAGCATGAACTGATCATGGAAAGGACACTGAAACTCCTCCTGTCATGTGAGGAAAAGGAGCCTTAAACCTCCAAAAGTTGTATCATTCATATTCATAAGTTGAATACACTTTGAGTTTTATCTTGGTAACTTTGATTTAAAAAAAAAAAACATTAATAGGAAACTAATGTAGCCTTTAAGAATCTCCTTTAGGGCCAGATTCCAGGCTCTTACCATTGCTGAGCCCCATGGCTGAATGGCTAGGATCAGAGTTATCCTTTTATTTTGCCCTCCCACCATCTGATTTTTAAGAAAGAATATCTTTCAGTAGCATTCAATATGTATGAATGAAATGATATGAAGTGGAGGTTTTAATTCAAAATAATTTTGAGAGGTCTTGGAGGGAGAGATACATATGAAAGAGTGGTCCTGAGATGATAGTTGTTGAAGGTAAGTGATAGAGATATGAGGGTTTGTTTTATTCTCTCTAAATTTATACGTTTGAATTTACTCATAATAATACTGATGAAGAGAATTTCAAAATACTTTTAGATAGCTATATTATGTGAATTGAACTTTTTATCTTATCTCAACACAGAATTTTTATATCCCTAAAAAATTCTAAAAGACCAAATATTCTGTATTAATTAAGCAACTTAAGGATCTGCATGCAAAAAATGTGTATATATGTACATATGGGTGTGGGTGTGCATATTGAATATGTATAATATATTCTTAGAAAAACAGATACTTCAAAATAGTGATAATTCAGAGTAAATTACATTTGAATCATATTTTTTAAAACACTAGAAAAAATGCTAGAAGAAATATTGGTAACAGATAGTACATAGTCAAATGGAAATATTTTGGATGCCATTTAAGGTCTAAAAAGCCAAATATAGAAAGTTTCTTTACTATTAAAAAAAGTTTCAAGAAAGGATATTTGAATAGCCTCAAATTTGTCATCATATAATACGATTTTGGGTGCAGTTTATTTGTGGTGACTTCAAGGAAGACACAGGAAACAAATCTCTTCTGCAACTTCATAGTAAATAATTTATGTTCAATCAAATTATTGATACATCACAAATTGGAAGGATTTCCCCTCCCACCACATTTAAGACTATCCTTAAATAAACTACAAATTCATGTTACTGTGTGGTAATGAACAGAAACAGATTGATCATTTCCTTTTTGAATAATGAAAATGTTCCCTTCAAAATGCCCCAAAAATATTGAACAGGAAAAAAAAACTAATATTTTGTTCACAACTTCAAATGGTTCAGTATCTGAAGTCCTACCATATAAACTTATTTTGATAAAACTAGTATTACTTAGCTTTATTTCTTAATAAATATATTTATACTTATATAAGAAAATTCTTATAAGACCAAAAGGAAAAATCCCAGCCTCTGGTTTTCAGAGAATACAGATTGCTCAAACATAATCATCTTGGTTCCCCACAGGGCTACAGCTATAGCCCCCTTCCAACACCTCTAACTGTGGTCTTCTGCTTTTGCATTTTTCTCTTCCCCCATCGTTTGTGATAAAAATTTCTGGCACATTTATCATCTTTGGTAAAGTAAATTGTTGAAATCGGATTTGCTGCCAGCTTTCTGGTGAACATGGAAAAGAGTTGAAATCTGTGTTTTGGAATAACATTTTATTACTTGGTTGATACTTTTTTTCTGCCTGTAGCAGTGTTATTTTGGTTTTGCTTGTTTTTAAGCTTCTTCGATTTTTGCAACATGTTTTTTAATTTGACTAATAGAAAAATGTTTGCTTCTTTTCTTAGTCATGTCAAATGATTCATTGTTCTCTGCCTTTTTTTTTGGAGGGGGGTAACATCAGGCATTTTTACTGGTGCCTCTAAATTTATCATGCAGCTTTAAAAAAAAATCCCCACCAGAATCCTAATGTGTGCTTTGACAGTGTAATGAATATGCCTATCTTAAAAATTTTAATACTTTAATGTATACAGAATGCATAACAGCATCTCTGAATCCATTGCTTGTCCCAGGAGTCAGAATAAGCTACAATAAAAGACTGTCCTGGTATGATGATTTTCTAAAGATTTGGGTTTTAAGTAGTCACTCCTTTTTTTGTTTTGTTTTGGTGCTATAATAATTTTCCCTTAATCCCATACCACCTCCCTAATCATTCATTTAGTTTTCATTTACTTATTTATTTGATAAACATTTGTGACCACTGCTAATTTGCCTGCACTAGGTTAAACATTGGAACCATAGATGAATAAGACACTGTCACTGCATATAAGTAGCTCACGCATCCTGAGGCACATCGTTGTTCAAAAGGAAGAGAGAAACTGGTGTTAAAGATGAGAAAAATGAAAGTAATAACATCTTTCTCTGACATAGGCATAACTGAAAAAATAAAACTGTAATACTGACAACTTTGGAAAGAAAAGGGACTTGCAGAAACATTTTATATTGGGAGCAAACATTTGGATTTAAACACAAGGCTGTCTAGAATCCACTCAAGTTGAATGACGAGGGTTATTTGGTGACATTTTTGCCACAGTCTGCAGGCAAATGCTGCATATTGGTAGTCTGGAGGTCACCAAGTGGTGGTTCAGGGCTTTGGAGTGCAGAGATACAGAGAGGAATGAAGAAGCATAAAGGGAAAGTGAAACTACTGGAGTTTGAATATTGGTATTTAGAAATTAGAATAGTAGAGACCTCCTATTGATAATAGGGTGATGAGAATGAGGCTTGTAATAGTGGGTATTTTGTTTCATTTGTGTGATAGTGTGGTGTGGCTGAGCTGCAAATGAGTAGTACGAACATGATGTGTTATAATATAAGCTAGTAGGTTTAGCATCGTTATAGTTGGGTTTCCAATATAATGGTTGTTACTCACCCTATGTGAGCAATTGATGAATAAGCTATACTTTTTCGTATTTGGGTTTGGTTTAGTCTGCCTCATCCTCCAATTATGAGAGATAGTATGGATACAGATAATATTAGATTTAGGTCGATGGAGAGTGACATTTGGTATAATACTGACACGGGTGCAAGTTTTTGTCATGTTAATAAGATTAAGTCTGCTGTTAATGAGATACCTTGTATAACTTCACATACTCAGAAGTGGAATGGAGATAATCCTAGTTTTATGGTTAGGGCTATTGTTATTACTATTGATGATGTTGGATTAAAGATTTTTGTAATAGTTCATTGGCTGGAGTATAGTAGGTTAATGATAACGGCTATTATAAGTAGTATTGATGCAGTACCTTGTGTTGGAAAATATCTGGTGGATGCTTCTATAGCTTGTGGGTTAAACTTTTTTTTTATTATAATGGGAATAATGACTAGTATTTTATTCTGAAACCGATTCAGATAAGTAGTCAGTGGGAGCTGGTTATTACAATTATGGTTCCTGAGATAATGGTCATTAGGATGATGGTAAAGATGATGGGATTTATTAGTACGGAAAGAATATATATCAACGTTTTTGGGGTATGGGCCCGATAGCTTATTTAACTGACCTTACTATAGAATATAATGTAGTATGGTAGCAAGAAGAATTTTGAATTCTTAAGGGTAGGTTTAATTCCTATGATTCTAGAAATAGGAGGGTTTAAACCTCTATTATTTACTCTATCAAAGTAACTCTTTTATCAGCCATATATCTTACGTTTGTGGAGTAATGCTTGATGTTACAGTAGGTAGTGAGATGTGTCATATGCATAGGGCTAGCGTTAGTAGGAAGTTTTTTCAAAGTAAATGTATTAGTTGATCGTATTGGAATCGAGGGTAGGATGCTCAAATTCATAGGAAAGAGACTGTTAGTAGTAGCTTTTTTTAATAATAAAGTGAGTTGTATAAAGTTCTGGTATGTAGGGGTTATGGAACGCTCCTAGAAATAGGATTATTGTGGAAATGTTTATTATGATAATGATGGTGTATTCTGCTAAAAAAATATGGTGAATGGGCCTGCTGCATATTCTGCGTTGACGCCTAATACAAGCTCAGATTCTCCTTCTGTTAGGTCAGAGGGGCCTGGGTTAGTTTCTGCTAGAGTGCAGATAAATCATATTATAGCTAAGGGTCATGATGGGAAAATTATTCCTAACTGCTCTCATGTTGTGATGAGGGTTGAGAGGGTGAAATATCCATTTATTAAGAGGACTGATAAAAGAGTAATTGCTAGTGTTACTTCCCATGAAATTGTGCTGCTGCTCATCAGGCTCCGATCAATGTGCATTTTGAGCTGGAAGCCCATCCGGATCATAAAATGGAGTGTAGTGCCAGGCTTGATATAGCTAGCATAAATAGTACTCCTAGATTCATATTAATGAGAGGGTAAGGTATGGGTAGGAGAATTCATATGGTTACGGCTAGAGTTAGGGCTAAGATTGGTGCAATGATAAATATGCAAATAGAGGATGGAGCTGGTCATAGTGCTTTTTGTTTAATTTACATTTTTGTTGGAGTATAATTGTTTTACAATGTTGTGTTTCTGCTGTATAACAAAGTGAATTTGTATAACAAAGTGAATCAGCTATACATATACATATATCCCCATATCTCCTCCCTCTTGCGGCTCCCTGCCACCCTCCCTATCCTATCCCTCTAGGTGGTCACAAAACACCAAACTGATCTCCCTGTGCTATGCAGCTGCTTCCCACTATCGATTTTACGTTTGGTAGTGTGTATATGTTAGTGCTACTCTCTAACCTAAGTGTCCATGAACAGATGAATGGATAAAGAAGATGTGGCACATATATACAATGGACTTTTACTCAGCCATAAAAAGAAATGAAATTGAGTTATTTGTAGTGAGGTGGATGGACCTAGACTCTGTCATACAGAGTGAAGTAAGTCAGAAAGAGAAAAACAAATACTGTATGCTAACACATATATATGGAATCTAAAAAAACAAAAATGGTTCCAATGAACCTAGGCACAGGACAGGAATAAAGACGTAGTGCTTCTTTAATGAATAATTTGACTGTATCACCAGTGGGTTGTAATAGGCCATATTGTCCTACAATATTTGGCCCTTTTCAAAGTTGCATATAACTTAAAATTTTTCATTCACTTAATGTTAGAAATGCTATGGCTAGAAGAATTGGGATAACAAGTATTAAGGTATAAATGATAAAAATTTTGTTAGGGAAAGGATTTGAATCTCTGGTTATAAAGGTTAAAGTTTTATGCAATTACCAGGCTCTGCCACCTTAACAAACCCTGATCTTGGATAATGTTTTGTATGTATTAATTAAATTGAGATTATATCATCAATTGGTTTTAAGACACTTTTTAAAGTGGGCCTATTTCTCTTGACCTTTTGTACTGGGAGAAATATATAATAGAAACTGACCTGGATTACTCTGGTCTGAACTCAGATCACATAGGACTGTAATCATTGAACAAATGAACCTTTAATAGCGGTTACACCGTTGGGGTGTCCTGATCCAACATCAAGGTCATAAAGCCTATTGTCGATATGAATTCTAGAATATTGTGCTGTTATCCCTAGGGTAACTTGTTCTGTTGATCAGTTTTTTGGATCAGTAAGTGATAATATGTTTTGATTGGTAAGTCTAGGCTTTAATCACTTGGAGGGTTTTTTGTTATCTGAGGTCACCCCAACCAAAATTGTCAACCCATATAAAATTTTGTTATTCCTTGGTGATTTAGGTAGGTTTTTTTTGAGTTAATTAATTAAAGCTCCCTGGGGTCTTCTTGTCTTATTTTGTTATTCCCGCCTCTTCACAGGAAGGTCAGTTTCACTGATTGAAAGTAAGAGACAGTAAAACCCTCATGTAGTCATTCATACAAGTCTTTATTTAGAGAACAAATGATTATGCTACCTTTGTACGGTCAGGATACCGTGGAGCAGGATACAGTTGTCACTGGGCAGGCAGTGCCTCTAATACTAGTTGTGCTAGAGGTGATGTTTTTGGTAGACAGGTGGGGTTTGTGTTGGCCAAGTTCCTTTTACGTTTTTAAATCTTTCCTTGAGTGAATGCCTATGTTGGATTAACAGTGTGTTTAATATATAATTTAATGTTGAGTTGTATTTGCTTACTAAATAATTTAAGGTTGAGTGGTATTTATTTACTGCTAATTATCAATATATTATTAGTTACTGATGTAAACTTACGCAAGGAGAAATACTTCTTGTTACTCATATTAATATTATTGCCTCTGTTGTTCAATAGATTAGTCCAGTATAAATCTAGGAGTTGATTTGTTACTGGTATTAAGGTAAAATTACTGTTGCACTTGAACGCTTTCTTAATTGGTGACTGCTTTTAGACCAACTATGGTGTTTGTCTTTACTCTCTAGATAAGGTGGTATCCATTTCTAAAAAGCTGTGCATTTTTAGATTAACATTTAAAAGTACGTTAAAATTTAGGGGCTTCCCTGGTGGCGCAGTGGTTGAGAGTCCGCCTGCCAATGTAGGGGACACGGGTTCGTGCCCTGGTCCGGGAAGATCCCACGTGCCGCGGAGCGGCTGGGCCCGTGAGCCATGGCCACTGAGCCTGCGCGCCCAGAGCCTGCGCTCCGCAACGGGAGAGGCCACAGCAGTGAGAGGCCCGCGTACCGCAAACAACAACAAAAATATGTTAAAATTTAAAAATTTTTTTGGTAATTTTTAAAGTTGAACTGAAATTCTTTTCCTGGACAACCAGCTATCACCAGGCTCGTTAGGCTTGTCACCTCTACTTATAAATCTTCTTGCTATTTTGCTACATGGAGGAGTTTGTTTTTATAAACTGTTCATAAGTAGCTCGTCTGGTTTGGGGATATTTAACTTAAGTTTTCTTTGTTAAATGTTTGCTAGTTAAATCATTATGTGAAAGGTACGAGGGATAAACTTTGCTTTTTGTTACTTTTAATGTTTCTTTCATCATTCCCTTATGGTACTTTCTCTCTAGCACCAGACGGTATTTTATTTATTTATTTATTTGTTTTTTAACATCTTTATTGGAGTATAATTGCTTTACAATTGTGTGTTTCTGCTTTATAACAAAGTGAATCAGCTATACATATACCCCCATATCTCCTCCCTCTTGTGTCTCCCTCCCACCCTCGCTATCCCACCCCTCTAGGTGGTCACAAAGCACTGAGCTGATCTCCCTGTGCTATGCGGCTGCTTCCCACTAGCTATCTGTTTTACATTTGGTAGTATATATAAGTCCGTACCACTCTCTAAATTTGTCCCAGCTTACCCTTCCCCCTTTTTGTGTCCTCAAGTCCATTCTCTACATCTGCTTCTTTATTCCTGTCCTGCCCCTACGTTCTTCAGAGCCATTTTTTTTCTTTTTTTAGATTCCGTATGTATGTGTTAGCATAGGTATTTGTTTTTCTCTGACTTACTTCACTCTGTATGACAGATGCTAGGACCATCCACCTCACTACAAATATCTCAATTTTGTTTCTTTTTATGGCTGAGTAATAATCCATTGTATATATGTGCCACATCTTCTTTATCTACTCATCTGTCGATGGACGCTTAGGTTGCTTCCATGCCCTGGCTGTTGTAAATAGAGCTGCAGTGAACATTGTGGTACATGACTCTTTTTGAATTATGGTTTTCTCAGGGTATATGCCCAGTAGTGGGATTGCTGGGTCGCATGGTAGTTCTATTTGTAGTTTTTTAAGGAACTTCCATACTGTTCTCCATAGTGGCTGTATCAATTTACATTCCCACCAGCAGTGCAGGAGGTTCCCTTTTCTTCACACCCACCAGAGGGCATTTTAAATTTCTATCTCCCATACTTTAAATGTTGAGTAAATGTTTTATTTCGCTTGCTTATACTAGTAGAATGGAGAGGGGTGTTCGGATGTTCAGAGTATTCATAAATTATGAAATCTCCTAGGTATAAAAGTAGGTGCTTTAGTTAAGCTATGATTTGATTTATCCAAGCACACTTTCCAGTATGCTTACCTTGTTACGCCTTGTCTCCTGTCATATAACTAGTGTTCGTTAATAGATTATAGGAAATTACTATAATACTTGAGGAGCATGATGGGCGGTGTGTGCATGCTTCATGGCATTATTCAATTAAACACTTTATTGTTAATTTACTACTAAATCCTCCTTTGGTTTTTAGTTTTCATAAAGACTTCCGTGTGGTGAGAAATAAATTCTTGAAGTAGAAAATATAGCCCATTTCTTCACACCCCATCGGTTACACCTTGACCTGACATTTTTATGTGTAATAATTATGCTTACTCTTATTCCTTTCTAGGGTTTGCTGAAGATGGTGGTATACAGACTGAACTAGCAAGGGTTGGTGAGGTTTATCGGGGTTTATCGATTATAGAACAGGCTCCTCTAGAGGGGTGTGAAGCACACCAAGGTCTTTTTTAAAGCTGCTTCTAGTAGTACTCTGGCGAATAATGTTGCTCTCTTAATTATTTGGGTTTAGGGCTAAGCATAATGGGGTATCAATTCCCAGTTTAGGTCTTCGCTGTCTTGTAATCAGGAAATACTACAGTCACTTTCGGAGTCTATTTTTATTTTGGTTATGGCTTTCTATGGCTTAATTAAAATGTAACTTCATTTTATATCACTCTTTAACATGCTTTATGCTGAATTTCTGTTGATTTGGGTTAATCGTATGACCACAGTGGCTGGCACAAAGTTTACCAACACTAGTTAGGATAACTTAGTTTAACTTTCGTTTATGGCTTAATTTTTATCACTGCTGTTTCCTCTGCGGGTGTGGTTAAGCAAGACGTTACGAGCTACTAATATCGGTGTCCTGGATGCCTGCTCCTTTTAATTTTAATGATTTAGAGGACATTCTCACTGGGGCGTGGATGCTCGCATGTGTAATTTTATTAAAAACTAATAGAAAGGCTAGGACCAAACGTATGTGTTTATGGAGTTGGTAAACTCATCTAGGCGTTTTCAGTACGTTGGTTTAGATTTTATACCACATTAACAAGCTGTTTTTATATAGTGAAGTAACATGTATATAGTTATTTTATGTGGTTTAGGTTGGGTTTAGTGCTAAAATTTTGATAAAAAATGGTTGATAGATCTAGAGACGTCTGTCTGTATAAATGGTAAATATCTAAGTAGTTTATTGGTACAACTAGGGTTTATTGTCTAGGTCTAACTAATTTTGAACGTTAAATTGTTCATGTTTATTGGGTAGATAGCTTAGTTCTATGTATTTATGTGTTTTTACTCTGTTTGGGGGGTTTGGCAGGGCATATAGGCATGTAGAGCATGGGATTTAGTGGGGGGTAAGGGGGTTTGTTGAACAGGTGATTTACCTATTCAGTGCATGTACGTGTGTGTACACATGAGTGTACATATGTCTAATTTCCTTGCGTTCTGTAACCATTGAGTGAATAACACCTTATGGTTGATGTTGGTAAATAATATTCAGTTAAAGTCCAGCTACAGTCTGACTGTGTTAAGGCCTTAGATGGCCATAGCTGAGTCACAGCATTTCTTTAAAAATTAAAAAAAATACCAAATGCATGAAACCACAGTCATATGTGAGCATGGGCTGATTAGTCAGTAGTCCACTGAGATGTCTTATGTAAGGGGAAAGAATAGGCAATATTAGGTGAGATGGCACTGAAGTAAGAGCCAGATGTCTGATAAAATTCACTGATAGAAACACCCATAACTCATGGGCCCGGAGCGAGAAGAGGACACCTGCCAAGCGGGTTGGTGGTTTCATGTGGCTTGCTGATTAAGCTCGTGATCTATTGGATATGACACGCATGTTGGCTAGAACTGATTTGACCTAATGTGCTATATACGATTAATAATAACATGTACTCTGTAATATTAATAATGTACAGGCTTATAAGCATGGGGTAAATAATATACAATTATACATAGGATGTATTATGTACAGTATAATATGTATGTACATATTAATAAGGTAGTGCATGTGTGCACAAAGTACATAGTAGTTTATCCTCCACCCAACCTGACAATATTTTTCATGTCTCTTACCTGAGATCTTTTATGTTCCCAATCTACACCTTCTTCATATTTCAGTTCCTTCTTTCCCTTGGTTTGAAGTATAGCCTGTAATCCTAAATGTTTTGTTTTGTTTTGTTTTTGGCCTAGCATTCTCATTGGCATTCCATATCCGTGTATCCACCTGCCTTGGTATCACCATCAGGCATCTCACAGGTGCTGACTCAGCTATAGGCTCTTCTAGATCTTCAGTCTCCACCTCCAGTGCCCTTAAATCACAGTGCCATCCAACTGGTTGTCAAGCCAGAATGCTGTTTTTATTTGTCTTTCTTGACACTTCCCTCTCCTTCAATGTTCATATCTAATGCACTCTGAAGTCCTGGGGATTTTGACACTGTCGCAAATTTTCTATCTTCCTTCACTGTTCTTTATCTCCACAATCAATAAAAGGTCTCCCTGGTTGTATTCTGGCCTTTTCCAAACCATTCTCAATATTGTCCCCCAAAGAGATCTTTTTGTTAAGTCAGAGCTGATGATGTTACTGTGACGTCTTAAAGTTCTTGACTCTTCCTTCTTCAAGACTTCCCATTATGTTACATTAAAATTCAAAAGCCTTAACAGAACCTAAGGATCCTACGTGGTCTAGCTGATGCTTGTCTCTCCAGCCACTCTCTGCCTGCTTGCTGCACTTCACAGTGGACTTCTTTAAGTCCTTGGTAAGGACAGGCTCTTTCCTAACCTCCGAACCTTCACACATGGTCTTTTTTCTGCCTGAAATGCTCTTCTCCCACCATTTGCTTTTATATTTCCTTTTTATAATCTTAATCAATGTATTGCTTCACAAAACAAAGAGGCTTACTTTGAATCCTCCTGTAATAAATACTGCGTAGTTTATCCACGCCACTTTTTTCAGAGGTGAAGTAAAATGCTGGAAATATTGGATGTCAGTTGCTCACACTTGTATCTTTCACTGGAAATAGTCATCTTCAGAGGGCTATACCATGTCCTATGCGGGGATAAAAAGGTCTGGCCCTTTGCCTCAAGTTGAAAGAACTGAGGTCCAGATGTCCTTGTAGGGTGTATTGAGGCCTCAGTTGCATGCCGGGTCAACATCACTCTCTGTCCAATCCTGTCTTCCCCATTTCACAGATATCTCCATAGAGCTCTTCCCAGTACACTTTTAGAACACAACCGTTTTTTCTCAGAGTTTGTTTCCAGGGAACCCAACCTAAGATAGTCTCAAGAATGGTCCTAGGAAGCCAGCTATAAAGTGAAAACCTTAATGCTGAGCTGCTTAGTGTCTGGGTGGCAATAAGGATACCATCACAGGATGAGCAATGGATAGCCTCTGGTGTGCTGTGGTTTAAAATAAGCATTTACTGGAGCTAAACTGGGATAGAATACCAGTCGGAGGGTACAAGATCAACTATAATATTTCTGGCACATGGGAGGGATGAGCAAATTATTTAGCTATAATGCCTATGGAAGGAGGTGGCTGTTGATGAGTTCCAGTGATTTGTTGAAAAGAGATGTCAGGCTCAGAGTAATTAGTCCCCAATTTAATGCAAAATGTAAAAGCCACCGGGCCTCATTTAAAGAAACCCTAATCACATGTTGCGGAAGGAGGACAGAGCAGAGAATCAGATACATGACTTCATCCTTAGAAAAAACAGAGCTTCCGTTAAGGCTGCATTCTCAGCCAGCAGGTCTTCTATGCCAAGGTCAGAGCCCAAACAGGAAAAGAGGGGACCCTCAGATATGGAATAAGGATTTCTAAATGAATGCTCTTGAGAACTTTGCATTCCCAAATTCCCCTGAACCTACTGGACCTGCAAAATTGACCATATACTCTTTTTTTTTTTTGCTTCTGTTTTTAATATAGCTGTTACAAATTACAGCGTGACTCCTCAAGATCATCAGCTCTAAGTATTTTTTTAACATCTTTATTGGAGTATAATTGCTTTACAATGGTGTGTTAGTTTCTGCTTTATGACAAAGTGAATCAGTTATACATATACATATGTTCCCATATGTCTTCCCTCTTGCGTCTCCCTCCCCACCTCTAGGTGGTCACAAAGCACCAAGCTGATTCCCCTGTGCTATGCAGCTGCTTCTGCTAGCTATCTATTTTACATTTGGTAGTGTATATGTCCATGCCACTCTCTCACTTCGTCCCAGCTTACCCTTCCCCCTCCCCGTGCCCTCAAGTCCATTCTCTATGTCTGTGTCTTTATTCCCTTCCTGCCCCTAGGTTCTTCATAAGCTTTTTTTTTTTTTAAGATTCCATGTATATGTGTTAGCAAACTGTATTTGTTTTTCTCTTTCTGACTTACTTCACTCGTATGACAGACTCTAGCTCCATGCACTCACCACAAATAACTCAATTTCATTTCCTTTTATGGCTGAGTCATATTCCATTGTATATATGTGCCTCATCTTCTTTATCCATTCATCTGTTGATGGACACTTACGTTGCTTCCATGTCCTGGGTACTATAAATAGAGCTCTGATGAACATTGTGGTACATGACTCTTTTTGAATTATGGTTTTCTCAGGGTATATGCCCAGGGGTAGGATTGCTGGATTGTATGGTAGTTCTATGTTTATTTTTTTAAGGAACCTCCATACTGATCTCCATAGTGGCTGTATCAATTTACATTCCCACCAACAGTGCAAGAGAGTTCCCTCTTCTCCACACTCTCTCCAGAATTTATTGTTTGTAGATTTTTTGATGATGGCCATTTGACTGGTGTGATGTGACACCTCATTATAGTTTTGATTTGCATTTCTCTAATGATTAATGATGCTGAGCATTCTTTCATGTGTTTGTTGGCAATCTGTATATCTTCTTTGGAGAAATGTCTATTTAGGTGTTCTGCCAATTTTGGATTGGGTTGTTTGTTTCTTTTGATACTGAGCTGCATGAGCTCCCTGTAAATTTTGGAGATGAATCCTTTGTCAGTTGCTTCATATGCAAATATTTTCCCCCATTCTGAGGGTTTTCTTTTCGTCTTGTTTATGGTTTCCTTTGCTGTGCAAAAGCTTTTAAGTTTAATTAGGTCCCATTTTTTAATTTTTGTTTTTATTTCCATTTCTCTAGGAGGTGGGTCAAAAAGGATCTTGCTGTGATTTATGTCATAGAGTATTCTGCCTCTGTTTTCCTCTAAGAGTTTTATAGTGTCTGGCCTTACATTTAGGTCTTTAATCCATTTTGAGTTTATTTTTGTGTCTGGTATTAAGGAGTGTTCTAATTTCATTCTTTTACTTGTAGCTGTCTAGTTTTCCCAGCACCACTTACTGAAGAGTCTGTCTTTCTCCCCTGTATATTCTTGCCTCCTTTATCAATAATAAGGTGACCACATGTGCGTGGGTTTATCTCTGGGATCTCTATCCTGATGTATATTTCTGTTGTTGTGCCAGTGCCAGACTGTCTTAATTACTGTAGCTTGGTAGTATAGTCTGAAGTCAGGGAGCCTGATTCCTCCGGCTCTGTTTTTCTTTCTCAAGATTGCTTTGGCTATTCGGGGTGTTTTGTGTTTCCATACAAATTGTGAAATTTTTTATTCTAGTTCTGCGGAACAGGCCAGTGGTAGTTTGATAGGGATTGCATTGAATCTGTAGATTGCTATAGATAATATATCCATTTTCACAATGTTGATTCTTCCAATCCAAGAACATGGTATATCTCTCTATCTGTTTGTATCATCTTTAATTTCTTTCATCAGTGTCTTATAGTTTTCTGCATACAGGTCTTTTGTCTCCTTAGGTAGGTTTATTCCTAGGTATTTTATTCTTTTTATTGCAGTGGTAAATGGGAGTATTTCCTTAATTTCTTTTTCAGATTGTGCATCATTAGTGTATAGGAATGCAAGAGATTTCTGTGCATTAATTTTGTATCCTGATACTTCACCAAATTCATTGATTAGCTCTAGTAGTCTTCTGGTAGCATCTTTAGGATTCTCTATGTATAGTATCATGTCATTTGCAAACAATGACAGCTTTACTTCTTCTTTTCTGATTTGGATTCCTTTTATTTCTATTTCTTCTCTGATTGCTGTGGCTAAAACTTCCAAAACTATGTTGAATAATAGTCGTGAGAGTGGGCAACCTTGTCGTGTTCCTGATCTTAGTGGAAATGGTTTCAGTTTTTCACCATTGAGAATGATGTTGGCTTGGGTTTGTCATATATGGCCTTTTATTATGTTGAGGTAAGTTCCGTCTATACCTACTTTCTGGAGGGTTTTTATCATAAATGGGTGTTGAATTTTGTTGAAAGCTTTTTCTGCGTCTATTGAGATGATCATATGGTTTTTATTCTTCAGTTTGTTAATATGGTGTATCACATCGATTGATTTGCATATATTGAAGAATCCTTGCATTCCTGGGATAAACCCCACTTGATCTTGGTGTATGATCCTTTTAATGTGCTGTTGGATTCTCTTTGCTAGTATTTTGTTGAGTATTTTTGCATCTGTGTTCATCAGTGATATTGGCCTGTTGTTTTCTTTCTTTGTGACATCTTTGTCTGGTTTTGGTATCAGGGTGATGGTGGCCCCATAGAATGAGTTTGGGAGTATTCCTACTTCTGATATATCTTGGAAGAGTTTGAGAAAGATAGGTGTTAGCTCTTCTCTAAATGTTTGATAGAATTTACCTGTGAAGTCATCTAGTCCTGAGCTTTTGTTTCTTGGAAGGTTTTTAATCCCAGTTTCAATTTTAGTGGTTGTGATTGGTCTGTTTATATTTTCTGTTTCTTCCTGGTTCAGTCTCAGAAGGTTGTGCTTTTCTAAGAATTTGTCCATTTCTTCCAGGCTGTCCATTTTACTGGCATATAGTTGCTGGTAGTAATCTCTCATGATCCTTTGTATTTCTGCAGGGTCAGTTGTTACTTCTCCTTTTTCATTTCTAATTCTATTGATTTGAGTCTTCTCCCTTTTTTCTTGTTGAGTCTGGCTAATGGTTTATCAATTTTGTTTATCTTCTCAAAGAACCAGCTTTTAGTTTTGTTCATCTTTGCTATTGTTTCCTTCATTTCTTTTTCATTTATTTCTGATCTGATCTTTATGATTTCTTTCCTTCTGCTAAATTTGGGGTTTTTTGTTCTTCTTTCTCTAATTGCTTTAGGTGTAAGGTTAGGTTGTTTATTTGAGATGTTTCCTGTTTCTTAAGTTAGGATTGTATTGCTATAAAATTCCCTCTTAGAACTGCTTTTGCTGCATCCCAAAGGTTTTGGGTCATCATGTTTTCATTGTCATTTGTTTCTAGGTATTTTTTGATTTCCTCTTTGATTTCTTCAGTGATCTCTTCATTGTTAGGTAGTCTGTTGTTTAGCCCTGATGTGTTTGTATTTTTTACAGATTTTTTTCCTGTAATTGATACCTAGTCTCCTAGCATTGTGGCTGGAAAAGATACTTGATATGATTTCAATTTTCTTAAATTTACCAAGGCTTGACATGTGACCCAAGATATGATCTGTCATGGAGAATATTCCATGAGCACTTAGAAGAAAGTGTTTTCTGTTTTTTTTGGATGGAATGTCCTATAAATATCAATTAAGTCCATCTTGTTTAATGTATCATTTAAAGCTTGTGTTTCCTTATTTATTTTCATTTTGGATGATCTGTCCATTGGTGAAAGAGGGGTGTTAATGTCCCCTACTATGATTCTGTTACTGTCGATTTCCCCTTTATGGCCCTTAGCATTTGCCTTATGTATGGAGGTGCTCCTGTGTTGGGTGCATAAATATTTACAATTGTTATACCTTCTTCTTGGATTGATCCCTTGATCATTATGTAGTGTCCTTCTTTGTCTCTTGTAATAGTCTTTATTTAAAGTCTTTTTTGTCTGATATGAGAATTGCTACTCCAGCTTTCTTTTGATTTCCATTTGCATGGAATATTTTTTCCATCCCTTCACTTTCAGTCTATATGTGTCCTTAGGTCTGAAGTGGGTCTCTTGTAGACAGTGTATGTACTGGTCTTGTTTTTGTATCCATTCAGCCAGTCTGTGTCTTTTGGTTGGAGCTATTAATCCATTTACATGTAAGGTAATTATCGATATGTATGTTCCTATTACCGTTTTCTTAATTGTTTTGGGTTTGTTTTTGTAGATCTTTTCTTTCTCTTGTGTTTCCTGCCTAGAGCAGTTCCTTTAGCATTTGTTGTAAAGCTGGTTTGATGGTGCTGAATTCTCTTAGCTTTTGCTTGTCTGTAAAGGTTTTAATTTCTCCATCGAATCTGAATGAGATCTTTCCTGGGTAGAGTAATCTTGCTTGTAGGTTTTTCCCTTTCATCACTTTAAATATGTCCTGCCCTCCCTTCTGGCTTGTAGAGTTTCTGCTGAAAGATCAGCTGTTAACCTTATGGGAATTCCCTTGTATGTTATTTGTTGTTTTTTCCTTGCTGCTTTTAATATTTTTTCCTTTTATTTAATTTTTGATAGTTTGATTAATATGTGTCTTGGTATGTTTCTCCTTGGATTTATCCTAGATGGGACGCTTTGTGCTTCCTGGACTTGGTTAACTATTCCTGTCCCATAATAGGGACGTTTTCAACTATAATCTCGTCAGATATTTTCTCAGTACCTTTCTTTTTCTCCTCTTCTTCTGGGACCCCTATCATTCAAATGTTGGTGCGTTTAATGTTGTCCCAGAGGTCTCTGAGACTGTCCTCAATTCTTTTCATTCTTTTTTCTCTATTCTGCTCTGCAGTAGTTATTTCCACTATTTTATCGTCCAGGTCAGTTATCCGTTCTTCTGCCTCAGTTATTCTGCTATTGATTCCTTCTAGAGAATTTTTCATTTCATTTATTGTGTTGTTCATCATTGTTTGTTTGCCCTTTAGTTCTTCTAGGTCCTTGTTAAACGTTTCTTCTATTTTCTCCATTCTATTTCCAAGATTTTGGATCGTCTTTACTATCATTACTCTGAATTCTTTTTCAGGTATACAGCTTATTTCCTCTTCATTTGTTTGGTGTGGTAGGTTTTTGCCTTGGTCTTTCACCTGCTCTGTGTTTCTTTGTCTTCTCAGTTTTCTTAACTTACTGTGTTTGGGGTCTCCTTGTCGCAGGCTGCAGTTTCGTAGTTCCCATTGTTTTTTGGTGTCTGCCCCCAGTGTCTAAGGTTGGTTCAGTGGGTTGTGTAGGCTTCCTGGTGGAGGGGAATAGTGCCTGTGTTCTGTTGGATGAGAGTGGATTTTGTCTTTCTGGTGGGCAGGTCCGTGTCCGGTGGTGTGTTTTGGGGTGTCTGTGACCTTACTGTGATTTTAGGCAGCCTCTGTGCTAGTGGGTGGAGTTGTGTTCCTGTCTTGCTAGTTGTTTGGCATAGGGTGTCCAGCACTGGAGTTTGGTCGTAGTTGAGTGGAGCTGGGTCTTAGTGTTGAGATGGAGATCTCTGGGAGATTTTCGCTGTTTGATATTATGTGGAGCTGGGAGGTCTCTTGTGGACCAGTGTCCTGAAGTTGGCTCTCCCACCTCAGAGGCTCAGGCCTGACACCGGCTGGAGCACAAAGACCCTGTCAGCCACACGGCTCAGAAGAAGAGGGAGAAAAAAAGAAAGAAAGAAAGAAAAGTTAATTAATTAATTAAAGTTATTAAAATAAAAAATAATTATTAAAAGTAAAAAAATTAAAAAGTAATAAAAGAAAGAAGAGAGCAACCAAACCAAAAAACAAATCCACCAATGATAACAAGTGCTAAAAACTATACTAAAAAAAATAAAAATTAAAAACAGATAGACAGAACCCTAGGACAAATGGTAAAAGCAAAGCTATACAGACAAAAATCACACACAGAAGCACACACATACACACTCACAAAAAGAGAAAAAGGAAAAAAATATATATAGCATTGCTCCCAAAGTCCACCTCCTGAATTTGGGATGATTCATTGTCTATTCAGGTATTCCACAGATGCAGGGTACGTCAAGGTGATTGTGGGGATTCAGTCTTCTGCTCCTGAGGCTACTGGGAGAGATTTCCCTTTCTCTTCTTTCTTTACACAGCTCCTGGGGTTCAGCTTTGGATTTGGCCCCGCCTCTGCGTGTAGGTCGCCTGAGGGCATCTGTTCTTCGCTCAGACAGGACGGGGTTAAAGGAGCAGCTGATTCGGGGAGGGGTATGGATGTGGGGCATGCCTGCAGCGGCAGAGGTCAACGTGGCGTTGCAGCAGCCTGAGGCGTGCCGTGCGTTCTCCCGGGGAAGTTGTCCCTGGATCCCGGGACCCTGGCTGTGGTGGGCTGCACAGGCTCCCGGGAGGGGAGGTGTGGCTAGTGACCTGTGCTTGCACACAGGCTTCTTGGTGGCGGCAGCAGCAGCCTTAGCGTCTCGTGCCCGTCTCTGGGGTCCGCGCTGATAGCCGCGGCTTGCACCAGTCTCTTGAGCTCGTTTAGGCGGCGCTCTGAATCCCCTCTCCTCGCGCACCCTGAAACAATGGTCTCTTGCCTCTTAGGCAGGTCCAGACTTTTCCCGGACTCCCTCCTGGCTAGCTGTGGCGCACTAGCCCCCTTCAGGCTGTGTTCACACAGCCAACCCCAGTGTTCTCCCTGGGATCTGACCGAAGCCCGAGCCTCAGCTCCCAGCCCTGCCTGCCCCAGCGGCTGATCAGACAAGCCTCTCAGGCTAGTGAGTGCTGGTCAGCACCGATCCTCTGTGCGGGAATGTCTCCGCTTTGCCCTCCGCACCCCAGTGGTTGCGCTCTTCTCGGTGGCTCTGAAGCTTCCCTCCTCCACCACCCGCAGTCTCCGCCCGCAAAGGGGCTTCTAGTGTGTGGAAACCTTTCCTCCTTCACAGCTCCCTCCCACTGGTGCAGGTCCCGTCCCTATTCTTTTGTCTCTGTTTATTCTTTTTTCTTTTGCCCTACCCAGGTACATGGAGAGTTTCTTGCCTTTTGGGAGGTCTGAGGTCTTCTGCCAGTGTTCAGTAGGAGCTGTTCCACATGTAGATGTATTTCTTTCTTCTTTTTTTTAATTTTAAAATCAATTTATCTTTACTAAGTTAAACGTTTTTTTATCCCAGAGCAGTCTCACAATATATCAAAATATCCACATTATAGAAATGATGTCTTCTTATTTTTATATCAAAATATCCAATCTTTTCTTTTGCAAACTTTGATATGGGAACATATGTATAACTGATTCACTTTGTTATAAAGCAGAAACTAACACACCATTGTAAGGCAGTTATACTCCAATAAAGATGTTTAAAAAAAAAAAGAAATTGCATCAGGTAAAATCAAAGTTTGCAACAGATGTATTTCTGATGTATTTGTGGGGAGGAAGTTGATCTCCGCGTCTTACTCTTCTGCCATCTTGAAGGTCTCCCATACACTCTTTTTTATTAGAATTTAGTGGCTCCCTTGCTTGAAGATTGTGTAGAGGCCTCAAGTAAGGCAGACGCTTTGTAAGATGACACTTACGGCTCCAAAGAGCTCCTCCCACCTACCATCCTGGCAACTGTTTCAATAACCATATCAGTAAAAGTCAAATCCCAGCATAGCCTGAACAGGAACTTGAGCCTGATCAGCCAAGGAAGGAGAGGGACTCTACACTGAAGAAGATCCCGGGTCGGGCTGATATATACACTACCAGTGAGAGCAGGGAGAGAATGTATAGAATGGGATTCTGAGATGGGCTCAGGGAAACAGAAACACATCTGATAAGGAAAGGTTTATTCATGTGGGGTAGTTTTCTGTGGAATAAGATTTAAAAGTCTGACAAGGATCCCCGGAGGTAGTACTAATACATGGCTACGGTGACGCCTGGAAACTTGTAAAAATCGATGGTCTTCCCTGAGTGAAGTATCAGTGTCAGAACTGCTGTAGTGGTAGTGGAGTAAGGGTTTAAAAGTCTCCTGGAAATAAACTTTATATAGTAGATATACTACCTGAGGCTGGCAAACATACCAGTTATTCAACTGGTTCCATGGGAGGGCCTAGGGAACATTCTGTTTACCAAATAAATTAGGCATGCCTAGTGAGAGGAACAGTGGCAGCATTGGGAAGTTCAGTGGAGGATTTCTTCTGTAGGCAATAGCTGATAGTAAGACATTCTGCTCCTAGTCTGGGCTTCATGATCGCGATGGGGATGATGGGATGATAGGATGAGAGGAGCCCAGGTGGCAGCACTTAGCTGTTGGGTACAATGGTGGGTGCAGCTTTCACAATGAACAGCACAATGAAGTTGTAGCCAGGGCTACAGTGAGAGAGGTATGGAGAATTCTAATAAAACACAATATCACTGTAGACAAAATAGGCATCCAAGAAGGGTATGTCTTAATTATACAATGTAAACTAATGGAGGAAAGGGGCATGTGGATGGACCTACAGCAGTAAGCATAGTGTGTGAGGATATTTGTATTGCATGTTAATGCCCAGTAGAGAGCATAAACCCCAGGAGAGAAACTAAATAAAAAGGTAGAGATAATGACTAAAACTGTTAAAGATAGCCAGTTGTTGTCATTGGTCACCCCAGTACTTGGACAAGGGGAGAATAATGGAGATGCTGTGATGGCGGAGATGGAGGTTACACATGGGCTGCCCCCGCTGAATGTTTAACTGGCCAAAACAGATACCAATGCTGAGTCTCATATGATGCCAGCCCTAGAGAAAACTAGCCAACCACTTGGTGGAGAGTTGATTGCACTTGACTTCCCCCACCTGGAAGGATGAGCAAGTCAAATTCATACACTGCTTATACATTTGCCCTTCCTACGCACAAAGACTTGGTCATCCTCTCTATCTGAAGACATACAGAAAATTGTATTATCTACATACATTGTATTATCTACATAGCATCCTGCATGCCTATGCCTTGAACAAAGGGACTAACTTCATAGCAACCAAGGTATGGCAGTGGGCACATGACCATGGGATCCACTGGGCCTATAATATATAAAACCACCCAGAAGTTACTGGCCTGCTGAATGGTGGAATGGGCCTCTTAAATATGTAGCTGATCATATGCGTCAGTTTGGTTTTAGACTGTATTACTTTGCTAGGGCTCTCATAACAAATGCCACAGACTAAGTGGCTTAAACAACAGAAATTTATTTTCTCTCAGTTCTAGAGGCTGGAAGTCAAAGATAAAGGTAGTGGCAGATTTGGTTTCTCCTGAGGCCTCTTCCTTGGCTTGCTGATGGGCACCCTCTTGCTGTCTTTTCACATAGTTATCTCTCTGTGCAAGCACACCCCTGGTGTCACTTTTTTTGGTCAAAATTTCCCCTTTTTATAAGGACATCAGATTGGATAAGGCCTCATTTTAACTTAATCACCTTTTTAAAGCCCCTGTCTCCAAATAAAGTCACATTATATGATACTGGGGTTTATGACTTCAAAATATGAATTTGGGAGGGGGACACAATTCAGCCTGTAACAGAGAAGGAGGGGTGCTATCCTCCAAGACACAGTATATACCCCAAGTCAAGGAACTTTATATGTTGGTTTGTCCTCAATATCTCAAACACAGGAGACTGGGAACCAAAGAGTTGGAGGTAGCAATTGCCCCACTTCTTATCACTCCCAATGACCCACTAGGAAAATTTGGGCTCCCTGTGTCACCAGGGACACAGTAAGAGTCCCACTCAACTTTCAACTTGAAAGTTGCTGTCCAGTAACTTCAGACTCCTTGTACCAAGAAAACATCAGGAAAAATAGAGAATCACCATCCCGGCAGGCATCTTGGTAAAAAACCCACCCTAAGCGTCATGCTGCAAAATGGGAGTGAACATATTTTGTGCTCAAGGGATTCACTGGGGTATCTCACTGCTTCCCTGACCAGTTTTCATAATAATGAACAAGCACAGCAGCCATTGTCTGAGAAGAGCATGGTAACTAGGGACTCAGATCCTTCAGGGACAAAGATCTCATTCACTCTACCAGGAAAACCACCTAGCAAGCAAAGGCGTTAGCTGAGAATGAGGAAAGTGTGGAATGTGTGGTGGAGCAGGGTGATGAGTATTAGTTACTGCTAAGAGGTCACACGAAGCAACTGTGGTTCATCCTATAGCCCTTTTCTTGTACGTTTCCCAGGAAAGGTCAATAAGAACCCTGAAGGAGCTGCTCCCAGATAGGGAAAACTTACTAGAAGATGTTGGTGGATCTGTACCACTGGGTAATAAACCCTCTATAGGGCTGACTGGGTATAGATACCCTCTATAGGGCTGACACACCACCCCCAGCTGCTGGGAAAACAGGCTGCTGAGAGCTCACTGATACATCCTTCGCTGTGAATTTCCTCAGCTACCGCAGAGAGTGCCTTACCCTTTGTTATAAACTCTTCCAGGGGAGCAACTTATAGCCAGTGACCATGAAGAATGCAAAGCTCTGTCCCCTTGCCTTAATTTGGGATAGCTTTTTTTTTTTTTTTTTTTTTGCAGTAAGTGGGCCTCTCACTGTTGTGGCCTCTCCCGTTGCGGAGCGCAGGCTCCGGACGCGCAGGCTCAGCGGCCATGGCTCACGGGCCCAGCCGCTCCGTGGCATGTGGGATCTTCCCGGACTGGGGCGCGAACCCGCGTCCCCTGCATCGGCATGCGGACTCTCAACCACTGTGCCACCAGGGAAGCCCTGGGATAGATTTGAAGGGCCTTCCCAGCAGCCAGACTTCCATAGGATCAGCTGAGACCTCAGGTGCACTGTGGCCCAACTTCTCCCTCAACCCAGTCCTGCTTCCTCGATGCCTTCACAAGTGTCCTGAGAACACTCCACAATAAATCTTCTTTGTGAAGCTACCATTCTAAATGTTTCCAGGACATGCAGTCTAAAGCATTCTACCCTCTTAGCCTCTCACCGTATATCTTAACTTTCTTTCAGAGCAATTAATATTATTGGTAATTATACATTTATATGAGTATTCATTTGTTTCTATCTCAACTACCAACATGATTGAGGGCAGGACACATATGTAAGTATTTTGTTCACCCCTGTATCCCCTTATATGTGGTATATAATTCATACTTATTAAAATAGTTCTTTCTGCCGCTACTCAAACTAGATAAAATGATCTACTTTTTCAACTCCTCTATTAGTAATACACTGACCTTCCTCTAATGAATTCTTCGGTTACCAGTATAGAAAAACACCAAGCATGAATGAATATAGTTGTCTTCCTTGTGCAGGATGCTGAATGCTGGAGAAAATAGTACTAGCTCCCAGATCATGCCATGAGCTGTAGCCTCTACTTGTTCCTTAACACTGTTTCCTGATCCTTTTAGATTCCCCTAATCAGCTGTTTTCCTTTTCCCCTGAAGAGCTAATTCAGCCTTCTCTAAGCTCCTTAAGCACCTCCACCTTCTAACTCGCTGTATCATTGCAGAGGACTTGAACTTCTTGACCCAAGGTTCATTTTTGCAAAACAAAAACACGATGCCTGTATCTAAGTCTACTTTTTTAGTGCCCAAATCATTAGGAGTACTGAAAAAAACAAAAATTAGGGCTGATAAGCTTAGACTTTTTGTCTAAGCTTATCAGCCCTAATTTTTTTTTTTTGCGGTACGCGGGCCTCTCACTGTTGTGGCCTCTCCCGTTTCGGAGCACAGGCTCCAGACGCGCAGGCTCAGCGGCCATGGCTCACAGGCCCAGCCACCCCACGGCACGTGGGATCTTCCCGGACCAGGGCACGAACCCATGTCCCCTGCATCAGCAGGCGGACTCTCAACCACTGCGCCACCAGGGAAGCCCAGCCCTAATTTTTCGGCCATCATTAATTCTTGCCCCTGCCCTTCACAGATGAGCTTCTTGAAGAGTTGTTACATTTGCTGTTTTTGCCTCTTCACTTTGTAGTTTTTCCCCATCAACTTCAGCTTCCTTTGTGGAGTCCATCATTCCACTGAAATTACTCATACCAAGATTGCCAACAATCTCATTGTTAATAAATCCAACAGAATTGTTTTCAATCATCAGATTACAAAGCCTTTCTTAAGAATGTATGACACTCGTCCTGTCTCCTGAAATGCCCTCTTTCTTGGCTTTTGTGATACCAGCTAGCTTTGTATTCCTTTCACCACTGTTCAAAATTATTGTCAGGCAACTTTATTAACTCCTTATCTTCTGGGACTCCCATAACTATTGGAATTTTCCTGAGTCGTTGGCTCTCTTCTCTCCATATTTTATAATGCTCAAAAGATAATCCCAGGCTTCCCTGGTGGCGCAGTGGTTGAGACTCCGCCTGCTGATGCAGGGGACACGGGTTCGTGCCCCGGTCTGGGAAGATCCCACATGCCGCGGAGCGGCTGGGCCCGCGAGCCATGGCCGCTGAGACGGCACGTCCGGAGCCTGTGCTCCGCAACGGGAGGGGCCACAACAGTGAGAGGCCCGTACCGCAAAAAAAAAAAAAAAAAAAAAAAAAAAAAAAAAATCCCATTCAGTTCCTTGGCCTCATTTATTCCATCCGTATCTCTGGTGCTAATCTCTATGTGATTGTCAAATTCTACATTTCCAAACCCAAGTTTGTTTTCTTTCTCACTCGCTCCTCCTCCACTCTCCTTATATACGTACTCCATTCACCCAGCAACAGAAATCAGAAATTTAGGAATTTAGGAATAATACTTGACTATTTCTCATCTTTTTCTTCAGTTCATCACAGAGCTTTCTGAAATCACAATTATGTTACTGCCTCACTGACATCTGCTCAATGATCTATACTGTCCCTAAGGTAAATCCCTATTTCATTTATAAGACTCCTAGACCTTTCAGGAGCTGAACTCCCTCTCACCAGAAATATTTTAATCATTCTTTTCTATCGAGAAAGATAGGATAATTCAAGAGAATCAAGATGCCTAAATTTGAATTCATCATGTACTATCTGTGTGACATTTATTATCTGTGTGAGGCAAGAGAATTAATTTGTCCATGTCTTTTTCCTTTAATGTTAAAAGAAATGAATAATAATATCCATTTGTGTATGTATAAGAATCAATTCATATCTGACATGTAAAATTCTACAATGGTACCTGGCAAGTAGGAACCACTCAACAAATTTTAGCTATACTTATTATTATTATTACCAATAGTAGTAGTAGTATCTCATTCTAGACATTAAATTTCTTCAGGGAAGGCACTATGGTAGGCATATAATAGATATTAATTAAATGATCATTGTGTGGATAAAAAATACAAGAGCTCTTCTTTTGAAAACCAACTCATGACACTATGTAATATTTTACTACTTTAAATGCTGAAATAATTTCAAAAATAAGCACATTTCAAAGAATTTCAGTAAGTGTAAACGCTGAACTTATGGCAGAAGGAAAATACTCTGATACGTGTAAAATGAGAAGGGGCATTAAGACTATCTCGGGAGACTCAAGCACTTCACGTGTAAGGGCTTGAGAAGCAAATCTTTTCTGAAATAATCAAAAAGAAAATGAAAAGTTATGCCATAAATTTATCATGCCTATGGCATAGGAGAAAGCAAGTTATGCAAAATAAAGCTCAACCAAAGCTGACTTTCAAACTGTCTTATTTAAAACTTCTGGCAGAGACCGAAAACTCAACAACTTGGTTCATCAAAGACCGCAATCAATATAGCAAGGCTTACAAAAAATTGGAATGAACAAGCTGCTCCACAGACTCTGAACATTATTAGAGTTCAATAGAGTCAGAGCCAGCCATACCATATGGTTGCTGAAAAATTCACTCATCAGGAAGAGCCATAAAATTGCAGTATATTTCCAGAGGTGCAAAACTTCTCCCTAGTAAGGATTAAAAAACAAAACAAAACAAAAGAACAACAAAAAACACAGACAACTTGCCAGGAAGGAAAGGGAAGCAAGAATAGAAGTCTTCTAAAATGCTCTTAGAGTGTTTGTGGTATATACAGCTACACAGCAGACAGCGAAATACGTCCTAGGAGCTGCAGAGCTAACAGCGACGCACAGAAATTCCAGGCTGTTTGTGAATTGTCTGTAGACATTCCTGACTCAGTACTCACCCACTACTGACAGATGCCCTTCCAATGGCCTTTTCACCTACTACATGTCCTGATTCCACTACTGCCATGCATTTCCTTCTATTCCACAAACTTTTTGGAATAAAGCAAGTATTATGTTTTTCAAATAAAACCACAACATTTAGGTATCAAAACATATTTCTGAATAAAAATAAAATTGACTCTCCGTCACTGGTGAGAAATTCAGTCTCTCATATTGCAGATCCTCAGGTCCCCCAAATTGTATAAAATCCAGAACGTTTAAAGAGGGCCTCCTGTTTTTTTGGATTTCATTATCTATTTGTCTGTGCATATCAGTCAAGTGGGACTCCTGAGGGTGGGAGGCACCACTGGTTTGTCACCAGGCTGAGGAGAGAGCATTTTGCCTAAATTTACAGCTTCAAAGTCCACCATCTGTTCTCCTAGGGATGTCCTGAAGCTCGTATCTTCTGACGCCTTGCTACCGCCTCCAAAGTAGCAAGAATCATGCATTGTAACTGATCAAAATGCAACTTTATTTTTGTTTCCTGCAGCCCCATTAAGTCTTATTCAGTGGTAGAATTCTTCCCTATTCGTGAATGAAAACTTGGATGAAATCAAAGTCCCTTTATTTTCTGCTCATTCTTTATGTAATTGGTCACTTTGTCACAAACACTGTCTCATTTCAGTTATTAACATGTCCAGACCAAGATTTAAATTAACCTGTTAACTTGATGAAGCAAAATTCTCTTCTCTAGCCTAGATCAGCCTTAGGTTAGAGCCTGCAAAAGAGATCGCAAGACTGAGTCAGATATTGTCAGTCAGCTGTACTCCTGGACTTGGCCCGTAGTTAAACTAGACTTTCTCTTGTGATGCACTTTCAGTCACTTCAGGGACCCTCACCTGTGGAAACCTCTATTCTACAGCCCCATGCCAGTGTCTATTCTGAGCAGATACTTTGTGTTCTTCCTCAGCATCCTGTGACACACCCTGTGATACCCGCTGTGATACACCGTATCAAGTCTCTCTCAGCTGAGGTCTCCTCAGTCTTCTAATCAGCATTCTTGGCATGATCTTAAGTGACCTCATGCCAGCTCACATGGCCCATTCTGATCTGCAGAACATGCTCTCACATGCTTTGCCCTGAGAGACTCCGCAGTGCTGCAGCATTCTGCTGGCTTGTCACCAAGCAATTAGTTGGCACTTCTGCCCACTAGTGCTTTCGATGTGACCCCCACAACTGCAGAGACACACATATTTTAGCTCTCCAAGTCTTCTTGTGAAAGTCCTCCTCACCGGGCTTTAGAAAGTGGTACAGAGCCGTGTGCCTTTGGTGGAGGGTGCCCAGGTTGGTTACAGAGCTCACAGCACCATCTTCTGCACAGGTATTATTCTCAGAAATCTCTTGAATAACATCATCTGCTGAGAGTTCTTGGAGTGGCGACACTGGAACTCAGATATTTTATGAATATGCATTGCATATAAAGATGTGTCTTATGTCCATCCTGCTACCTCAGTCTCTCTTACTGGAACATATTTGAAACTGAGTCAACATGAGTCTCATTCCAGCATCCCGTCATGGTAGCATGACCTGCTAACACCATAGCATCTTCAGTTGGGGGCACGTTCTCAGACTTTATACTCTTGCTGCTCTGTTTTCCTCCTTGTTGCTTTCTCAAAAAATACACACGTTTTCCCCTCAATTTAAATTGGCTTTTAAATCCTCTGTTCTTATAGTGGAGTGGGTAAATAAGATGCAAAGACCAGTCTTATATTTTTCTCATCAACTGATCCCACTATAAGAATAATAAAAATGAAAGCAAGAGTTTCACATAACTGCACAGATCAGTAACTACTGAGAAATAATATGTATTTATTATATAATTTCCCAATAGTAAGGGATAAAAGTATACACTTTAAAATTTTGCTAGCCAAATATCCAACGCACTTGAAAGCTCTGATAATCTTTGCAATGAGTGAGACATCTTTAGTGCTGTTGAAACATTCCTTGGACATACGATGAGCGTTCAAAAGGAAATTTAAAACTTTTATGGAGGGCAGATATAACAAAACCAGTAATCACAGTCAACAACCTGTGGTTATTCCCACAGATACTGTGACAGGTGAGAGCGAAGATCATTCATCTCTAAGTTTCCTTTCCTCTTTTTTCTCTAGTTTTTGTCAAATGATGAGTGTACCTGGGCCTCAGTTGTGTTCAGAAGTATAAATAATGCAATGAATAATCTCAAAAGAGGAGCCATTTATTTTTCAGTTAACAAAAGAGAAAGACAGGCAGCAACCTGAAATACTTGCCTGGGATCCCAGAGCTAAAGCTTGATACCTGCATCTTAATAGAAGTTTGAAATTACACCAAGTATTGGAATAGAGAAGTATGTAAAAAATGACAATGATGTCAATTATTGGAGACATCAGGTAAAGTATCAAGTAAAAAGCTCATGTGGGGGCTTCCGTGGTGGCGCAGTGGTTGAGAGTCCGCCTGCCGACACAGGGGACGCGGGTTCGTGCCCCGTTCCGGGAAGATCCCACATGCCATGGAGCGGCTGGGCCCGTGAACCATGGCCGCTGAGCCTGCGCGTCCGGAGCCTGTGCTCCGCAACGGGAGAGGCCGCAACAGTGAGAGGCCCGCGTACCGCAAAAAAAAAAAAAAAAAAAAAAAAAGCTCGTGTGGATAAGGAACTCGACTGTAGATGAGGTATTGCTTTGCTGTCTACACATAAAGTATTGCAAGGGAAGGGCAAGAAATATTTAAACTGCCAAATGAATAACTAACAATGCCACTTATCTCCCTCCAATACAATGAACATTCATTTAGTTCAATTCAAAATTATTTTTCTTAAGCTTCATTGTTTTAGTTGGTCATAGAATTTCCGTGTGTGTGTGTGTGTGTGCGCGCGTGTGTGCGCATGCGCATAAATGGAGTGAGACTTAGCTCATTAATGGCACGGAAGTAATTCAGTTGATGAATGAAACTGGCAGTGTGGGAGAAGAGTGGTTCATTGTAAATGCTGGATAAGGTATGATATATTACCTGTGATCAGAAAATAAGGAAGGGAGTGATGGTGTTCCTATTCTCTACAACAGGAGTGTGTTTGGGGTGTGCTAAATGACACATTTTTAAACGTATCGGGATGAACAATAACTCACTTAACAATGTGCAATTAAGAAGAGAAACATGACACCAGTTAACATTTTAAAAATGACAGAAAGAGCTGAGAATGTTTTCTCTGGAGAACAATATTCAGTTAGACATGTAAGCTGAGGGACGTAAGTACTATCTTCACATGTTTGAAACTACCAGGTAGAACAAGGGATAGATATTTCTTTAGATGCCAGAGGAAAATGAGCAAAAGGTAAAGGGAGATCATGTTTGATCAAAGGTAAGATGGGATATCTCAGAAAGAAGGAGGTTCTCTGCCATCTGAAGTGTTTCGATAGTAGATGTTAATCATATCTGAGATAGAATCTCACTTGCCTCATGTTTCTGGACTCATGGATCCCGGTCCATCACCTACTAATGCATTAGACTCATATGGAACATAATCAAATAGGTTAAAGAGGCAAATGTATAAGAATACCCCTTGGTTCCCTATCCCAATTAGGGACCCCGTATTGACTCCTGCTGTTGAGCCTGGGGCTGAGTAGAGGTGATAGCCAAATCACAGAATTCTTTTGTGTCTTAGACCTTTCAAAGTGGATAGCTCCCTCCACTAGGCTCTGAATCAGTTCTAAAGAATCCTCTATTTCTTTGTTCAATTAATCCATACCCTCCTTTTTTGTTTTCAGTCCTGAAACTATTTTTTATGGATTTCATAACTTAAAAATTCATGTGACACATTGACAGACCAAAAAAGCACTTTCCCTTTTCAACATCTGTACTATTGTGATTTATGACCTCTTTTTATTTAGTTTGCTGTCCTACATTTTTTAAGCAGTAGGTAGAAGAATGAGAATCAGTTCTTTGAACTGTATTGTATATAAATATCTGAGCTGAAGTACAATAACGGGTCTGTTGTGCATCACAAAGTAGAACCAGTAAGATAAATAATGTAGCCACATAAAAATATCTTATTATTATAAACACCTCTGATTTTTACCTAAACACGGCCAAGTACAGAGTAGCCATATCATCTTGGTGTTGTGCATAGCAACTGTGAAGCACATAAACTTGTATGGGTATTTGTTTTCAATATTTTCTAATCATTAAATGGAGGTTAGCGTTAGTTCATCTTTAAATTCAGAGCATTACTCTATACATATGGAGCTTTAACATTTTTTCCCATATGGTGTCATATTTATTTCTACAAAGGAAAAGTGATGACAGAATTTTTTTTAAAAAAAAAGTTCCAAAAAAATATGTATTAAAACAGCAGTAGATTTCCCATTAAGCAAAGAATTCCGTACCTCATTTTTCAGCCAGTTGAAGGAGCACCGAGAATGTACTGGCTTTAGAAAGGATACATCTTTCCAGCCAAAGTCTTCAGAAAAGTTCAATAAGAATAATTTCCATTCAGGAATTCCATCTTTCATATGCCAGGTGTCAGGACTGTCAAATCTTTGGACTGTTTAGTCTTATCAAACCTAATAAAACAATCATACATAACCACTAGGAAACATTTGTTGTTCTTTTCTTCACAGCATCACTTTTAAGTTCAACTTGGTTTACTAAAAACCAGTTTTGCGTTCTTGAACATCTTGTTCAGATTTCTAAAGAAAATTTTCTTGAAAGTATGTCAATATAAGGAGTTATTCAAATATACACATAATACAAGAGTGATATTCAGATGCTTGTATATTGAATGTAAACTATGAGACATAAAGTTTAAATGGTATTCTTTCTTAGGAAAAAAAAATCAGTGGTTGAAACCTTTTAGCCTTATTTTACTGACAGTTCATGGGGAGTTGGATGATGCTGGCTGGGTATTTCTTTGTGCCAAGCATTTGAAATTCAGTAGAGAAAAGGGGTGTGCAGATGGCCTCCTTGCACCATGATTCAGTTTTGTGATATGATGGCTTCCCTTGTAGAGCTTTGAGTTGAAGGGGTCCTTGTTTTCCTTAGTTCCCATAACGTGTAGTTCTACAAAAGGAATGGGGTGGAAAGAATTTCTCAGATCAAATATTTTAAGTGTCACCTACAACTGATATTGTTAAAACCAATTCCTCGGCTTAATAACATTAAGGTCTCTTAATTTCTTCTTCAATATATTAGTGAATAAGAGGGAACTTTATTTTCAGAGGGGGCTGATGCGATTGCTAACTGTTGCTCTGGGACAGGATGAAGCATGATATAGACTGCATTTTTATAATCCTCTGTGGGTTAAATTTCTCTGGATTTATGAGAGAATTATAAACAGTAAATGCTGGAGAGGGTGTGGAGAAAAGGGAACCCACTTGCATTGTTGGTGGGAATGTAAATTGATACAGCCGCTATGGAGAACAGTACGGAGGTTCCTCAAAAAACTAAAAATAGAACTACCATATGACCCAGCAATCCCACTACTGGGCATATACCCTGAGAAAACCATAATTCAAAAAGAGTCATGTACCACAATGTTCACTGCAGCAGTATTTACAATAGCCAGGACATGGAAGCAACCTAAGTGTCCATCGACAGATGAATGGATAAAGAAGATGTGGCACATATATACAATGGATTATTACTCAGCCATAAGAAGAAATGAAATTGAGTTATTTGTAGTGAGGTGGATGGACCTAGAGTCTGTCATACAGAGTGAAGTAAGTCAGAAAGAGAAAAACAAATACCATATGCTCATATGCTAACACATATATATGGAATCTAAAAAAAGAAAACGTTCTGAAGAACCTAGGGGCAGGAGAGGAATAAAGATGCAGACGTAGAGAATGGACTTGAGGACACGGGGAGGGGGAAGGGTAAGCTGGGACGAAGTGAGAGAGTGGCATGGATTCACTTTGTTGTACAGCGGCAACTAACACAACAATGTAAAGCAATTATACTCCAATAAAGGTGTTAAAAATATATAGATATACATCACTCCTTTGCATACCTGTGCTGGAATGGTTGAGGATGATCTTACTGCATTTGAAAAAGAGATAGAAACTTTATTGACCAACTGTCAGATAATGGGCCAGGTGCTTTTAGGTATATTGTCTCCTCTCACAGTCTCAGTTGTCCCTGAGGTTGTCAACCAGTCCTGCCATTAGTTAAGAGGAACTCTAAGCCATGACTTGTTTTCAAATCATTGGGGCCACTAGATCTTTTTTTTGACTGTAAATTATACTTCTAAATTCAAGGATTCTGTGTTAGGTTTAAAACCAAGTCCTTGACCTTTGTATCAGTTTTAGTACAGGAGTGTTTTGGTTTATTCTTTCAGTACTGGCCTGATACTTGAGTTCATCCAAGAATACTTGGTTCTGTTTGCTTTAACCATGCTTCTCCAGAGACTTGAGTTCAGTCCTAATAGTGGCCACTGGGTGCTGATGACCAGTGGCATCTGACCTCCAGAACATCCAGTCATTAAACTGTTGTAGCCTCTATGATAACCATTGCTTTGGAATTACCACTAGTAACTAGTGGGATAGAAATATTCATAAGCCTGTATATGCTCATAGCAGGGCAATGCATTTGAATATCAGCTATCATATGTGCCACTTTAAAAAAAAAAGTTGAAAATCATCAGTTGTAGGAATTTTGAAGGTACCGTCAAAGTACAGTTTGTCATTTTGTCCCCTGAGTGCATAAAATCTTCAAAGTCGGAGAGCCCTTTTCATCACTGTATTCCTAGCAACTAAAATGGGGCCTGGCCCCAGATGCCTGTGTCCTATCTTGAAAAGGCAGGTCTAGTTGCTACATTCTAATCCTTTCCAGTCTATTTCCAGAGTTTGATTCTAGTATCTGATAGCTTCTTTTTTTAGAGCCTTAGGAGCTTAATTTTTTAAAAAAATGTTTAAATGAGATTAGCAGTTGCAGAAGTTGGTGGCAGAGCAGAGCAAACGGTAAAGAAATTGAAGTGAAAGGGAGAAGAAAGAAGGTATACCTCTTATTACCTCCAGAAAATATCATAGGTGATTTTGTGATTGGTCATAGAACCATATTTGACAGATAACATTTAGTTTAAAAAGAAAAGCTTAGTTTAAAAAATGGATATTTTAGGGGGAAAGTCATATAGTTGACCTATATCATCTTCTTGAAGAATACTTAATATACTTAAATTACAGTTTTTTTCCACATCAGTTCCCATGGCAATCGATGTTCCCATACCTGACACTGTGTGGTCATATCCACGTTTAGGCACCAAATGTAGAATTTTCTCCCCAGTGGTCGAGAAAGCAAGGAAATGAGGATGACACATACAGATTATGTATTCTTGGTTCTTGTCTAATCACTTTTAAGTAAAATTTATATGTTTATAAATTAATAAAATTTACAAATTTGATACATCTAATCTTGTTAGTAGGAAATGTTTAAGCAAAAACAAACCATTAATAATAATTATGAAATAAGATATGAAGTGACTATTTACGAAAAGTGAAGGTAAATCTCTATACTGGTAAACAAGTACAATTGGAGGACAGAAATATGAATTATCCAAGAGAACAAATAATTTAAGAAATACAGGAGAAATCATTTGTTAGGCAAGAGAAATAGTTCATATTTTTTAGAGACTGTGTTTAGTCTGCTTCGGTAAAGAATAGCATGTCCTCTCAAACATTAAGTTAAATGATCATGTAGCAGGTGCAAAAGAAAATATTTTGGAAATATGCCAAAATTTCATAACTTAATATATGCAAGTTCCATAAAAGAATTTCTAAGTGATAATTTTTACATGGTGGCATATAAACATTCTTGTAGCTTATAGAACTCAGCAGTATATTACCCTTCTTGAAGAAATATTCTTGAATCTCAATGATGATTTACTGGGGTTTGTAAGAATATTAAAAGTAAAAACCAATAGTTACAGTGATTGTAAAACTATATATATAGAGAGAAAGCATTTTTCAGAAAATGTACAGAAGTAATTAATTTGGGGTTGAAAAAACATTCCTTCAGAAGATAGTAAGAAGCAGTTAATACCAACAAACTTCTTAGCAACATGTTTTCATGGAATCTCAGTCACACCTATATTCTTATCTCTTGTTTAAAATCTCCAGCATTTCACTGAATAATTTTAGTTGAGATTTTCAGACATTGAAAAGCTGACTCTGTGAGAGCGTACATGTGAAATACCTTCTAAAGTGGGTGCCTTTATTCTTTGTATGTTTATTTTACCCATATTTTTACTCTTCTATTTTTTTTAACGTATTTTCCTTCAAACTTTGACCTGCATATCCTGAGAGTAGATCGCCCTACTTCCTGACACTTCCAAGTACAAAACTCTCTCACTCCGTACGTCTCATGGGGATCGTGGTTTCTTGTCATTTGAAGGGGTGCTGTGAGAGTCAATCTACTGCCACTCAGTGTAACATCTTTCTAATCCTGGGTGATGGTCAGAGGTCCAGGTGGCATATAATACTGTCACACACATACCACAGTGGAGCATAAAGGATGAATATTCATATTTAAATGCTTACAAGGATATCCATGATGACACAGTTGTTAGTAGAATTTGTGAGAAACAAGATTTTTTTAAAAGTCTCAGCTAACATATCTTCAGGAGATTATTTGACATGTGTAATTTTAAAATAGATTTATGCTTTAAAAATACAATCTTGAAGGAAATATCATAATTATAATTCATGAAAAATCAAACCACAAATAGTGACCAAAAAATATTTTCAGCAAGTTGAAAACTACATTAGTTGTTCATAAGAGTATCAGTTTGATCATCTTTTGAGACTTAGTATTGAATTATTTTCATATGTTTGAAATTATTTTTCTATTTTATTTCTAAATTTCTCATGCCATCCATGTAAAATCATACTTAAAGATTCAGAAACATTTCATAAATGTATTTATTTATATATTATATAAATATAGTATACATTTGTATATGTGTATATGTGTGTATATATCTGTACACACACACACACACACACACACACACTTTGGAGAATAGAATATTTATCTGTGTTTCCCTGTTCTGCCTTGACGTAATTCAAAGCCTGTGTTTTGAATAAGATTATTAAGTGGTTTATTGGTTAAAATTTAATGAAATACTCCTCGTTTTTTGCATGTACATTCTCCTTAATGACGATGCTCATTTTTTTAGCTACCTTCTCTACTACAAATTATCATTCCAGATGGCATTCCATTGTTTAAAAATTGATGCCACTTGCCTTCTTTTAGGAAAAGATTGTATTTAATAGGAAGTCTGGGCAGTGTTTTTCTACAGAAAGGCAGAGAGGGTGTAGCTTGAGGAACAATATTAGGCTTTGCAATTGAATTGTTCTTCTATGAATTACTTCCTAAAAACTGATGTAAGCAAATAACTCTTCCAAGTCTCTAAGAACTGTTTTACAATAGGAAGTATCTCAACAATTTGCTGAAAATATTTTCATCCCTTCACTCAGGAAGTGAAGATCAAAAGTGATTTATTATTTCTTTTTCCTTAAAGAAACACATCATAGGTGCCATGTGTCATAGAACACACACCTTAGCTGTGGGTGTGTACCCGTGTTGGAAAACACTAGTACACCCTTGAAAAGAAACATCTCCCTTCCCCCGCCCCTGCCGACAATACGTTTTTAAATAAATTAAATGTAAAGATCCCTGGGAGTAGGAAGAGACTTTTATATACTATGGTCATCTCAGTGCCTAGCTCAGGGTCTGACACAGATGCTCTATAAATACTGACCAGATGAATGACAGAAAGCTGTTGATAGTCTCAATCTCTGAGTGAACTAAAGGATGCTGGGCTCTTTCCTCACTCACTATATTAGCCCCATAGCTAAGAAAGGCCTCAAGGATATCTCAGTATCAGTTTACCCTTTCAGGTGATAAGGTGATAAGAACTGTCTATATTATGTCTGGGAAACACCAACTGTGGAGATAAAGGCTATATAGAAAATTAGGAGGAAAAAAAAAATCACACAAGACTGAGCCAGGTAGGGACCAGATTATCACTAGCCTGTTGTTAGGTGGAGGAGATGGTCTAAGTGTCTGGATCTCTTTCAGGGTCTATATTCTATCATTCTGTGACCATTTTGCCCACAATATACACTAAGTTTGCTTATATACATGGGTGTTCTTGTACTAACAATAAACAAACCTAGATTAGATATCTTAGGAACTCCAGAAAGTCACTCAGGAATGTAGAACCTAGAGGGTCCTAGCATCTTCCCTAGTTCTGTTTTTGACCTTTCTCTACTCTACATGTAGAGTAACTTTCTCTACTCTACATGTAGAGTAACTTTCTCTACTCTACATGTAGAGTAACTTTTATTTCAAGTTCAGTTTCACACTCCCTTTGTAACTTTTTCATTGGTTGAGATTCTGCAGGATGTGAATTTTTAAGTGCTGTAATAACTATTTTTTAAGGAATGGATTTTAAGGTTATAGTATAGTAGTTAAATTCTGGTTCATCAGTAATCACTTCCCTTTTTTCGTTTCCTGTGGATTTTTCAACTGGCACCCACTGTGCCCTAGACTCACGAAGTCATGCTGCTCTTTCTCTTCTAACGTTCCAGTTAATAATGTTGATCTACGGGCTTCCCTGGTGGCGCAGTGGTTGAGAATCCGCCTGCCAATGCAGGGGACACGGGTTCGAGCCCTGGTCCGGGAAGATCCCACATGCAGCAGAGCAACTGAGCCTGTGTGCCACAACTACTGAGCCTGTGCTATAGAGCTCGTGAGCCACAAGTACTGAGCCCATGTGCTGCAACTACTGAAGCCCGCGTGCCTAGAGCCCATGCTCTGCAACACGAGAAGCCACCACAATGAGAAGCCCGTGCACCGCAATGAAGAGTAGCCCCCGGGGCTTCCCTGGTGGCACAGTGGTTGAGAGTCTGCCTGCCGATGCAGGGGACACGGGTTTGTGCCCCGGTCTGAGAAGATCCCACATGCCGTGGAGCGGCTAGGCCCGTGAGTCATGGATGCTGAGCCTGTGCGTCCAGAGCCTGTTGCTCCGCAACGGGAGAGGCCACAACAGTGAGAGGCCCGCATACCGCAAAAAAAAAAAAAAAAAAAAAGAGTAGCCCCCGCTAGGCCGCAAATAAGAGAAAGCTTGTGCGCAGCAACAAAGACCCAACACAGCCAAAAATAAATAAATAAATTTATTAAAAAAATAATAATAATGTTGATCTAAATATCCCAGTAAACTTTATTTTTAGTGAAAATAGGAATGACAAGTTCCAAATTTTTAAATTTTATATATGCTACATACTACACTTTTATGGTTACAGTAACTTACATAAGGGCATGCCATCTAAGAATTCTGAGCACTTCACTCATATACCACATTTCTTATACTGAGAAAAGACAAGGGACTGCTTCTCCCAGACCCTTGGTGATGAACCTGGAGCAGTTCATGTCTCACTTCCACTACAGGTTATTCTACTCACTTTCACTCTGCTGGGGCCTTTTATAGTGAAGAAACATTGTTTCTACCAGCCCAGCATCCCATTCTCCTTCTTCTGATATAAATACCCTGATTTTTCTTAGGGAGCCACCCCTCCCTGAGTCTCAACTACATGGTTAGAATGTGCCTGACATTGCTGCTAGATTCAGGACAGGGCTTGTAACCCGAGTTTGTCAGATCATTTACATGACCTTGACACAGCAGCTTGTTCAAGGATAGGTGTGTCACTCAAGCCAGTCTAAGAAAACTCAAATATAGAACTTTATTTGGAACTGTTAGGAAAGAGAAACTTTTACTGGATTTAAAGGTGACACAGATATTTTCGGCACCGAAATGTGGAAGAGTCCTCGGGAAAGAGGATAGTATGGAGGGATAAAAAGTGATACAGAGACCAGTTATGACATTATTTAAGGCATGAATTCAGCTACACCAAAGCCACGAGTCTCTGCAGTCTACAGTTATATGAGGCAACAAATACCCTTTGTCTTTAAGAAGTTTTTTGGGGGAGTGGGGTGGTATGGTAGTCAGAAGATAATAGAGAGGTAAATTGTCACTTGTAACTGATAGCATCTTAGTAGCTAGTTTTATCTTTCATTTCTGGAATTTCATGGAACTTTAAGTCGAATTCCTTCATTCATATGCAGAATAATAAAAACTCACCTAAATTTCAAACCTTATACCAAATCATCTGGAAATGGACCATGGACCTAAATATAAAAAGTAAATCTAAAAAAAAAAAAAACAAAAAACAGTAAATCTATAAAATTTCTAGATGAAAGCATAGAAGAAAATATGTATGAACTTGGGTCAGACAAAGAGGTTTGTGACCCAAGTTTGATGACTCAGACACCAAAACACAATGCATGAAAGTAAAAATGGATAAATGGAACTTCATTAAAATTAAAATTTCTCCCTGCAGAATAACCAGTTAAGAGAATGAAAGGACAAAATACAGTGGGGGGAAAAAAAAACCTGTGCAAAGTATATATGTGATAAAGCTATCGTATCAAAAGAATTTTTTAACTCTAAATATTCAACAATTAACAAAAAGCGAATAGCCCAGTGTTTTAAATAGGCAAAAGATTTGAACAAACATTTCACAAAAGAGAATGTAAGAAGGGCTAATAAGCATATGAAAAGATGTTCAAGATCATTAATCTTTAGGGAAATGCCAATTAAAACCACAAGGAGAGACATGATAACACATCGATTAGAATGTGTAAAATCCGACAGCTAGCAATACCAAATAGTGGTGAGCTTGCTGAGCAGCTGAAACTCACATCCGTTGCTGGTAGGATTAAAATATGTCTCAGCCACTTCCAAACTGGAAAAGAATTTGGCAGTTTTTTAATAAAATTCAACATACACCTATTGTATGACCAAGCAATCCTACTCCTAGATATCTACCTAGAATAAATAAAAAGGTATATTCACACAAAGACGTGAGTATTTATATTAGCTTTGTCCATTATTGCTAAGAATTGGAAACAGCTACATGACCTTTAACTGCTGAAGGTATAAACAAACTGCAGTATGCATATACCTGCAATGAAGTATTGGCCATAAAAAGAAGCAAACTATTGATCCACACAACAACATGGATGAATCTTAAATATATTTTGCTAAGTGAAAGAAGCCGGTCCCCAAAGGCCACATATTATATGATTTCTTTTATATGGCAATAGAAAAGGTAAAACTACATGGTGAAGGACAAGTCAGTGGTTGCCAGCAGTTGGGGAATGTCTAGCTTGGGGGGAATGTTGAGTGATAGAACTGTTGTATACGGAATTGCTGTGGTGAACAAATGACTCTATGCATTTGTTAAGACCCATAGAATCGTACACAATAAAAAGAAAATTTTATTAAGTGTAAATTAAAGAATAAATCAGCCAGGTAGGGGATGTTGGGGAGGAAGGAGAAGCAGTATTACATATAAATCACTTAATCACATTCGAGGGGACGGGGGCAAAAGGAGCTAACACAATGTGTTCTAGTGTGTAAATTTGTCTCAGGGGTATGGATTAGAAGTCTAAAACTATTCTATTTGTATACTAGGACTGAACAAATAAGTAAGTAGACATAGATAATAAGATCCAGTCTCATTCTAGCAGAGAGCGAAGTTGTAATATGGAAAGGGGAAAGGTGAGAATGAATCCTGCAGTGCTGGATTAGTGTGGATGGTACCAGTGTTGACTTATTAAAAAAATATAGGTCTATACACACAGGTAAATAGAAAAATAGCTATGGATATGCGTGCGTGTATGAGTTCGCACACACATTTCTTAGCTTTATCCACTGAATGGGGCTAGCATCAGTGACATCCTATTCGCAGATTAGCACACCTCATGCCCAGATGTCGGTTTCCCTTTTTTAAATTAGTTAACTAATTAATTTATTTGGCTCTGTCGGGTCTTAGTTGCGGCATGCGGGATCTTCGTTGGAGGCTTCTCTCTAGTTGCAGTGTGTGAGCGTCTCTAGTCATGGCACACGAGCTCCAGAGCGTGCGGGCTCAGTGGTTGCAGCGCACGGGCTCAGTGGTTGGAGCATGCAGGCTCTCTAGTTGTGGTGCATGGGCTCTCTAGTTGTGCACGGGCTCTAGAGCACGCAGGCTCAGTAGTTGTGGTGCGTGGGCTTAGTTGCCCCGTGGCATGTGGGATCTTCCCTGACCAGGGATCATACCCGCAACCCCTGCATTGGAAGGCAGATTCTTAACCACTGGACCACCAGGGAAGTCCCCAGATACTGGTTTCTAAATGCTACTGTCTAATAAAGGAACCAGGGCTCCTGGGAGAATGGTTTTCTCAAGGTGTGAGGCAGGAAAATATGAGATGAGCCTGGAACATTATGTAGTGCCAGAAGTAAAGGAGTGTGGAGAAAAAAAGAAAAGGAAGGAGGTAGGCATATGGAAGGGCACAGGAGCCAAACTGAAGGATCTCCCAATGGACAAAGTTTGAATAGCTTGAACAACAGAATAAGTTACTGTGGTATTTGAGATTAAAAACCCCGAAATAAAAATCTATAAGTATATAATAATGTAAATAAATTAATTAATGCATAAATTTAAATGGGAAAAATCAGTGACTCTCCTTACAGAAGAATTTCACTTAACACATTCAAAAGTACTAAGAGAAAATAGAAAACCACCATTTGAATACTAGAGTAAAAATTATCACAGGCAAGATCCAAAGATGGATGCTAAAATGAGTTGGATAAAAGTTTAAGCTGAAACAGGATATTTGCACAGTATTTCTCTATAGTATTTAATAATTACAACAGAAAAAAAAAGTTTAGAATGAAAAATCTCAGCAGACACTTCCATGACCAAGTGGTTAAGTTTACCATCTCCAGTCATATGTACTGACTTCATGTAGCCCCTGATACAATGTATTGAGAAGGGCACAGCACTTCTGGGATAGTCTTCTCATTAATCCACAGTGTCAATCTAATCATGAGAAAACATTAGACAAACCCAAGTTGAGGGGCTTTCTACAAATAACCAGTACTTTTCAAACATGTCAAGGTCATAAAACACAAGTAATGACTGAAGACTGTCACACATTGGGGGAGACCACATAGGCATGACAATTAAATGAAATGTGGAATCCTGGATTAGATCTGGAACAGAAAAATAACATTATTTTTTTAAATATGGTAAAATTTGAATAAGGCCCATACTTTAATACTAGTGTGTCAAGGTTAATTTCTTAGTTTTTGATAAATGTTTATAAGTATAAAATTTTCCCAGTATTAAAAAAAACTAACTAATTGATCATTTTAACCAGGAGTAGGCTATCAGTGCTATTTATTCCATGTTGCCAATTTGAGCTTTTATAATTTAGGACATTTCCTAATTTTCCCCAGTGTGTTTTCTGTGATCATAGAGAAAGCATGGAAATACTGCAAAACGTCATGTATATAATTTTTATTAGTTAAGATTGACTAAGCTGTTTTATCGGCCAGACACCAGAGAATCAGTGACTTAAAAACTACAGTTCTCTATCCAAAACAGTACAGGGTGGGGCTTTGAGGGTGTCAGGCAGCTTTGGTCCACAGAGTGATTCAGAGATCCGGTTTTCATTCATATTTTTTCCTCACCATCCTCTGTGGTGTCTTTCTCATATGTTACCACCATGTCCAAGTTAGAACTGATGGGAAGTAAAAAGAAAAACTCAGGAAGCTCTGCCTGGTCTTAAGAAATTATCCTGGAAGTGGCACATATCACTTTCACTCACATAAACTGGGACATCTGTAAGGATGTCTAGGAACTGAATCAACTACAATTCTACTGCTATGGAAGAAGAGAAGGAAGAGTTTGGTGGTTGGCTAACAGTCTCTAAAGAGCACTTTTTGGAGATTCCCAACTGTTTTCAATAATGAGGAACTTCATATATAGAAAAGAATCTTCAAGAAATATGAATAATGTCATAAGTATTAATGGTAATAGCTGACATCTGAATAGTAGGTTATACTTCAAAAATGATTTTCCTGTGAAATGTCACATTTAATTCTGTGAAACAAATATATTAATCCCAGTTTACAAAGGAAGAAATTAAAGCAGAGAGAGATTAAACATTAAATAATAGTACTGCAGGAATACAGTTCTAGATTATCTGACCCAACATGGGCATTTTCTTTATAGACTGTTCATGGATTCCCTCAGTTTAATTGTTAAGAATGGTTTGAAAATTTAAAAATCCCACCTCAGTATCGTTCAAATTACATTGTTAGAAAATTGTATACACTGGTTTCAGGGAATTAGGAGTTTAAGAATGAGTCAAACTCTCCTTCTGAACATGACCTCACTATATTTGTTCAGTTTGTAATGACTGAATGTTTTATTTAGACCAAAGAACCACCAATTCTAGGCCCTGGTTAAAAGCCAGACCTCAAAGTCTGCTATTATTCCAAGACTACATTTCTAAATATTTTATTTCCTTAATTTGTCTCATGCACTGGTTTTGTCCCAGGCAGTTCTCGTTCACCTCCAAGTTCAAACAAGAGCCTTTAGTCTCACAGTCTCTCATCTCTCCCCCAATTTGTTTTGGCTTATTGCCTCCCACTGTGGCCACATGGTTTCTCTCATTTGCACAATTGATGCCATAAGTCACGGCTGTTGGCAAGGGAGTACTTGAAAGGGCAGGTTCCTCCGTAGAGAGTGTGGTTAAAGGACAGATCCCAGAATTGAGGACCTCTCCAGTCCATAACATTCCATGATCAGTCTCCTTGTGGAGTGATAAAATAAACATCACCCCTATAGAGCACAAGATTCTAAATAAGTATGCTGTTCCTTTCCTACCCACATAAAATTGATAATAAGATTATAATGAAGGTGCCAAAAATGTTAATTTGATTTTTCATTAATGGAAGTTTAGGTATCTGAATGGAGGAGTTGCTATTATGTCCTCACTCTGTGATAGACAAAGCAGACCAGAAACTTTAGGCAAAAGTCGTGGTCTCACAGCTTAAGAGGCCTTTTTATACCTATGTAACCGTTAGAGAAGGGAAAGGACTCAGACATTCCAAGATGAATAAGAAGGGTTCCTTTTAAGACTGGAGAACAATTGTCTCCAAATATTTCAAAGGCAGCCCTGTAGCAGCCCTTAATAAGGCATCATTTTGCATTAGCTAATAGGGAAAGCTCAACTTTGGCAATTATTAGGAATCATATGTTAGCTCAACATGAAGAAAAATAGGCATAAACATAAGAGCTATCTGAAAAGAAAATGGGGGTATTTCTACAGTGAGCTAGTTTCTCATCCCTTCAGGTACCAGAGCAGCAGTATCAGAGTCTGTGGTTAAGAGAATAAATGCTGAGCCATACTGCCTGGGTCTGCAAACTTGGACACAGTATACTTTAGCATCCATGCAACGTAAGTGGAATAATAATGCCATCTATTTTAAACAGATTTGTGGTAATTAGTTTATATGGAAAGTACTGAGATGGATGAATCTTTACTAATTCTAAATGCGCAATAAATGTTGTAAATATTTCGTAACAGCCAGAAATGGAGAAAAATGTGATGTAAATGAAAAAGAAAAAAAAAACATATAGGAGATTGAAGAGCTGAATTGAAGATTATAATGGATCTGTAAACTCCCCTTAAGACTCTATATGGTCTGCTTTCCATCTTATCTTTATTAAATTGCAAAGTATTAGAGGGCAGAGAATGTATGAAGAGAATGCCAATTTGAAGCCAGGGAAGATAGGGTAATGCACTGTATTACAACCAAACTGTCATGGCTTATTAATGGGCTGTGAATGGGTTACGGATATGGTTACAGGAGATAACAAAATGTAAATCCATTTTATAACCATTTAAAATTTTTATCAATTGAAATTATTGTATGGAGCTATTTCAAGCATCAAAACTGATATAAAAGAAGTTATGTGGGCTTCCCTGGTGGCTCAGTGGTTGAGGGTCCGCCTGCTGATGCAGGGGACACAGGTTCGTGCCCCGGTCCGGGAGGATCCCACGTGCCGTGGAGTGGCTGGGCCTGTGAGCCATGGCCGCTGAGCCTGCGCGTCCAGAGCCTGTGCTCCGCAACGGGAGAGGCCACAACAGTGAGAGGCCTGCGTACCGCAAAAAAAAAAAAAAAAAAAAGAAGTTATGTTTATTTAGCAAGTTTAAGTTCATTAAATCTTCTGAAAACATTAATTGAGACTTTTTATTACTGATAAATAAAATACAGAAAATATGATGTTTCTCATCAAGTCACATAGACCACCCCACCCCTGAAATCACTTCCAAATGATGCCAGTGTGCCGATTAAAGATTATGATTTTCTACATATTATGACATTAAAATGTATTAGAAGTACTAGATTCCATGCTCTCTTATATACAGTGGTCCATTGATACCTGCGGGGGATTGGTTCCAAGACCCTCCCCACAGATACCAAAATACAAGAATGCTCAAGTCCTTTATATAAAATGGCATAGTATTTGCATATAACCTATGCACATCCTCCTGTATACTTTAAATTATCTCGAGATTATTTATGATACCTAAAACAAAGTAAATAGTATGTACATAGTTGTAAATACAATGTAGATAGTTGAGAGTACACAGCAAATTCCAGTTTTGCCTTTTGCAAATTTGTGGAGGTTTTTTTTTCTTTTTAAATATTTTCCATCCGTACTTGGTTGAATCCATGGATGTGGAACTTGTCGATACAGAGAGCTGACTGTAATCTTCTTTAATTGTTTATTTATATCTTTTACTAAATCCCAATATAAAAATTGCAATAAAACCAAGTTAATCTGGTCATAATGTAAGTTTTTGGTTTTGATTTGAATTTTATTTTATTTTTTTATACAGCAGGTTCTTATTAGTTATCTATTTTATACAAATTAGTGTATATATGTCAATCCCAATCTCCCAGTTCATCCCACAACCCCCCAGATCCCTCCCTTGGTGTCCATACGTTTGTTCTCTACATCTGTATCTCTGTTTCTGCCTTGCAAATGGGTTCATCTGTACCATTTTTCTAGATTCCACATATCTGCGTTAATACACGATATTTCTTTTTCTCCTTCTGACTTACTTCACTCTGTATGACAGTCTCTAGGCCCATCCATGTCTCTATAAATGACCCAATTTCGTTACTTATTATGTCTGAGTAATATTCCATTGTATATATAGTACCACATCTTCTTTATCCATTTGTCTGTCGATGGGCATTTAGGTGGCTTTCATGACGTGGCTATTGTAAATAGTGCTGCAATGAACATTGGGGTGCATGTGTCTTTTTGAATTCCGGTTTTCTCAGGGTATATGCCCAGTAGTGGGATTGCTGGGTCATATGGTAGTTCTATTTTTAGTGTTTCAAGGAACCTCCATACTGTTCTCCATAGTGGCTGTATCAATTTACATTCCCACCAACAGTGCAAGAGGGTTCCCTTTTCTCCACACCCTCTCCAGCATTTGTTGTTTGTAGATTTTCTGTTGATGCCCATTCTAACTGGTGTGAGGTGATACCTCATTGTAGTTTTGATTTGCATTTCTCTAATAATTAGTGATGTTGAGCAGCTTTTCATATGCCTCGTGGCCATCTGTATGTCTTCTTTGTCTATTTAGGTCTTCTGCACATTTTTTGATTGGGTTGTTTGTTTTTTTAATATTGAGCTGTATGAGCTGTTCTTATATTTTGGAGATTAATCTTTTGTCTGTTGATTCATCTGCAAATATTTTCTCCCATTCTGAGGGTTTTCTTTTCATCTTGTTTATAGTTTCCTTTGCTGTGCAAAACCTTTTAAGTTTCATTGGGTCCCATTTGTTTATTTTTGTTTTTATTTCCATTACTCTAGGAGGTGGGTCAAAAAAGATCTTCCTATGATTTATGTGAAAGAGTGTTCTTCCTATGTTTTCCTCTAAGAGTTTTATAGTGTCTGGTCTTACATTTAGGTCTTTAATCCATTTTGAGTTTATTTTTATGAATGGTGTTAGGGAGCATTCTAATTTCATTCTTTGACATGTAGCTGTCCAGTTTTCCCAGCACCACTTATTGAAGAGACTGTCTTTTCTCCATTGTATATCCTTGCCTTCTTTGTCATAGATTAGTTGACCATAGGTGCGTGAGTTTATCTCTGGGCTTTCTATCCCGTTCCATTGATCTATATTTCTGTTTCTGTGCCAGTACCATATTGTCTTGATTACTGTAACTTTGTAGTATAGTCTGAAGTCAGGGAGTCTGATTCCTCCAGCTCCGTTTTATTTCCCTCAAGATTGCTTTGGCTATTCGGGGTCTTTTGTTCTGTAAAAAATACCATTAGGGGCTTCCCAGGTAGCACAGTGGTTGGGAGTCCACCTGCCGAGTCAAGGTACATGGGTTTGTGCCCCGGTCTGGGGGGATTCCACATGTCACACAGCAGCTGGGCCCGTGGGCCATGGCCGCTGGGCCTGCGCATCTGGAGCCTGTGCCTCACGGCAGGAGAGGCCGTGGCAGTGAGAGGCCCGTGTACCGCAAAAAAAAAAAAAAAAAAAAAAAAGCCATTGGTAATTTGATAGGGATTGCATTGAATCTGTAGATTGCTTTCAGTAGTATAGTCATTTTCACAATATTGATGCTTCCAATCCAAGAACATGGTATATCTCTCCATCTGTTTGTGTCATCTTTGATTTCTTTCATCAGTGTCTTATAGTTTTCTGAGTACAGGACTTTTACTTCCTTAGGTAGGTTTATTCCTAGGTATTTTATTCTTTTTATTGCAGTGGTGAATGGGATTGTTTCCTTAATTTCTCTTTCTGATCTTTCGTTGTTAGTGTATAGGAATGCAAGAGATTTCTGTGCATTAATTTTGTATCCTGCAAGTTTACCGAATTCATTGATGAGCTTTAGTTGTCTTCTGGTAGCATCTTCAGGATTTTCTATGTATAGTATCATGTCATCTGCAAACAGTGACAGTTTTACTTCTTTTTCAATTTGGATTCCTTTTAATTTTTTTTCTTCTCTGATTGCCGTGGCTAGGACTTCGAAAACTTTGTCAAATAATAGTGGTGAGAGTGGGCATCCTTGTCTTGTTCCTGATCTTAGAGGAAATGCTTTCAGTTTTTCACCATTGAGAATGATGTTTGTTGTGGGTTTGTCATATATGGCCTTTATTATGTTGAGGTAGGTTCTCTCATGCCCACTTTCTGGAGAGTTTTTATCATAAAGCAGTGTTGAATTTTGTCAAAAGCTTTTTCTGCATCTATTGAGATGATCATATGGTTTTTATTCTTCAATTTGTTAATATGGTGTATCACATTGATTGATTTGTGTACATTGAAGAATCCTTGCCTCCCTGGGATAAATCCCACCACCTGATCATGGTGTATGACCTTTTATTGTGTTGTTGGATTCTGTTTGCTAGTATTTTGTTGCGGATTTTTGCAACTATATTCATCAGTGATATTGGTCTGTAATTTTCTTTTTTGTAGTATCTTTGTCTGGTTTTGGTATCAGGGTGATGGTGGCTTCCTAGAATGATTCTGGGAGTGTTCCTTCCTCTGCAATTTTTTGGAAGAGTTTGAGAAGGATAGATATTAACTGTTCTCTAAATGTTTGGTAGAATTCAGCTGTGAAGCCATCTGGTCCTGGACTTTCGTTTGTTGGAAGATTTTTAATCAGTTTCAGTATCATTACTTGTGATTGGTTTGATCATATTTTCTGTTTCTTTTGGTTCAGTCTTGGGAGCTTACACTTTTCTCGGAATTTGTCCATTTCTTCCAGGTGTCCATTTTATTGCCACAGAGTTGCTTGTGGTATTTTCTTAGGATGCTTTGTATTTCTGCAGTGTCCATTGTAACTTCTCCTTTTTCATTTCTAATTGTATTGATTTGAGTACTCTCCGTCTTTTTCTTGATGAGTCTGGCTAAAGGTTTATCAGTTTTGTGTACCTTCTCAAAGAACCAGCTTTTAGTTTTATTGATTTTTTCTATTGTTTTCTTTGTTTCTATTTCATTTATTTCTGCTCTGATCTTTATGATTTCTTTCCTTCTACTAACTTTGAGTTTTGTTTGTTGCTCTTTCTCTAGTTCCTTTAGGTGTAAGGTTAGATTGTTTACTTGAGATTTCTGTTATTTCTTGAAGTAGGATTATATTGCTATAAACTTCCCTCTTAGAACTGCTTTTGCTACATCCCATAGGTTTTGGATCATCGTGTTCTTGTTGTCATTTGTTTCTAGGTATTTTTTGATTTCCTCTTTGATATCTTCAGTGATCTCTTGGTTATTTAGTAATGTATTGTTTAGCCTCCATGTGTTTGTGTTTTTTATGTTTTTTTCCCTGTAATTGATTTTTAATCTCATAGCATTGTGGTCGGAAAAGATGCTTGATATGTTTTCAGTTTTCTTAAATTTACTGAGGCTTGATTTGTGACCCAAGATGGATCTATCCTAGAGAATGTTCTGTGTGCACTGGAGAAGAAAGTGTAAGCTGCTGGTTTTGGATGGAATGTCCTATAAATATCAATTAAATCTATCTGGTCTGTTGTGGCGTTTAAAACTTTTGTTTCCTTATTAATTTTCTGTCTGGATGATCTGTCCATTGGTGTAAGTGAGGTGTTAAAGTCCTCAACTATTATTGTGTTACTGTCTATTTTCTCTTTTATAACTGTTAGCATTTGCCTTATGTATTGAGGTGCTCCTATGTTGGGTGCATATATATTTATAATTGCTATGTCTTCTTCTTGGATTCATCCCTTGATCCTATGTAGTGTCCTTCCTTGTCTCTTGTAACATTCTTTATTTTAAAGTCTATTTTATCTGACATGAGTATTGCTACTCCAGCTTTCTTTTGATTTCCATTTGCGTGGAATATCTTTTTCCATCCCCTCACTTTCAGTCTGTATGTGTCCCTAGGTCTGAACTGGGTCTCTCATAGACAGCATATATACAAGTCTGGTTTTTGTATCCATTCAGCCAGCCTCTGTCTTTTGGTTGGAGCATTTAATCCATTCATATTTAAGGTAATTATCAATATGTATGTTCCTATTACCATTTTCTTAAGTGTTTTGGATTTGTTATTGTAGGTCTTTTCCTTCTCTTTTGTTTCCTGCCTAGAGAATTTCCTTTAGCATTTGTTGTAGCGCTGGTTTTGTGGTGCTGAATTCTCTTAGCTTTTGCTTGTCTGTAAAGCTTTTGAGTTCTCCGTGGAATTTGAATGAGATCCTTGCCAAATAGAGTAATCTTGGTTATAGGTTCTTCCCTTTCATCACTTTAAATATATTGTGCCCCTCCCTTCTGCCTTGTAGAGTTCTGCTGAGAAAGCAGCTGTTAACCTTATAGGAGTTCCCTTGTATGTTATATGTCGTTTTTCCCTTGCTGCTTTCAATAATTTTTCTTTGTCTTTAATTTTTGTCAGTTTGATTACTGTGTGTCTCGGCATGTTTCTCCTTGGGTTTATACTGCCTGGGACTCTCTCCACTTCCTGGACTTGGGTGGCTATTTCCTTTCCAATATTAGGGAAGTTTTCCACTATAATCGCTTCAAATATTTTCTTGGGTTCTCTCTCTCTTTTCCTTCTGGGACCCCTATAATGCGAATGTTTGTGAGTTCAGTGTTGTCCCAGAGGTCTCTTCATTTCTTTTCATTCTTTTTTCGTTATTCTGTTCTGTGGCAGTGAACTCCACCATTCTGTCTTCCAGGTCACTTATCCATTCTTCTGCCTCAGTTATTCTGCTATTGATTCCTTCTAGTGTATTTTTCATTTTATTTACTGTATTGTTCATCTCTGTTTGTTCTTTAATTCTTCTAGGTGTTTGTTCTTTAATTCTTTTAGGTGTTTGTTCTTTAATTCTTCTAGGTCATTGTTAAACATTTCTTGCATCTTCTTGATCTTTGCCTCCATTCTTTTCCCAAGGTCCTGGATCATCTTTACTATCATTATTCTGAATTCTTTTTCTGGAAGGTTGCCTATCTCCACTTCGTTTAGTTGTTTTTCTGGGGTTTTATCTTGTTCCTTCATCTGGTACATAGTCCTCTGCCTTTTCGTTTTGTCTGTCTTTCTGTGAATGTGGTTTTCCTTCCACAGGCTGCAGGATTGCAGTTCTTCTTGCTTCTGCTTTCTGCCCCCCCCATAACATAAGTTTTGATCAGACTTGGTGTAAGGTTGGCTAGATATTTTTCTTCCAAGGAACATAATTTTAAAATTTTGTAAAGACCACACTTCAGTGATCTTTCATGGTGTGGGCTATGATCTCCTTTTGGGCAGAAAGGTTTTACCCAACAGATGAAAATTTACCTGAAATGCAAGTTTTTTCTTATGTTCTTATGATCAAATGATGGTCAACTCCACACAAGTATATATTTATATATAACTTAGAATAACATTTTAAAGTGAATTATTGTGGCTTATAATAAATTTAATATTTATAAATAAAAATTAATGCATTCCACCTATTTACTGTGGGTTTTTTCTGCAATGAAGTCTGGCTCCCAGACCACATCCACCAGTGTTGCAAACCTGCTGTTGAGTGGTACTCATATACATTGGCTGGAAATTTTTCAGTGCCCAAGAAGGCATTGTTTGTTTTAGTCTTGAGTTGGACATATTCAGTATTTTTCAGTTGCTTTTCTTGCTTTCTAGTAAATTCTGCTTTTAAACCACCCTGAACAAATTTTGCTTAGGCTATGACATTTTATTTTTATTATAATTGCTCTTCCTCCACCAATAAGAAAGTATAAATGGCAAGTTTAAGTGGACTTCGTATACCTAATGTATTATTATCAAAATAATTTGAGAGCCAATAGTACAGTGAAAGGACAATGAAACTTGAGTCAGAATATTTGACTCTTAATTGTTAAATTACTTTAGACAATTTATTTAACCCCATTGGGTCTATTTTCCCAATAGTAAAAAGAATAACAACATCCCTATTGTAGATCTCTTATAGAGGATTGATCTACTGTAGAAGCTTAGTGATGTGAGCTGTAGCTGTGTCCAAATGTTTTTAATGATCAGTTTAGTATTAACATTGTAATCGTGGATTCAAAAAGGGGCTACCAAATAGAAGCCATGGTAAAAAAAAATCTCCAGTAAAAACAAATGAAATGAAACAGGCTTTTCTTCAATAAGTTTCTCCCAGAAGAGCCACTGACCACTGACTAGCTGTGATGCAGGCATTCATTTATAAATACCTTCAGGCATAGAGTATAATGACTAGATAGCCCAACATGCCTGACAAAGTTTATTTAATCATTTTAACAATCGTCTTGGGTTTATTGCTGAATTTATTTGATTAACTGTGCATAAATCTGTTAAGATAAGTATAGATAAAGGCTAATGGATCCAATCAAAGCCAAAAAAAGGGGGGTGGGGAATGAAGAGGCAAATACAGGTCAATTGCAAAATAACAAGGTGTGCTAGTTAATTTCTAGATGCATATCTTCCATTGTGATTTGCAGAATACTATAATACCAACATGAAACCCACAGAATGATCAGAAATTAACAATACTTAGCAGGCCTTGATGGATGTAAACTCCGATACAAATGTACATTGAATGTAGTTGCAAAACTGAAAATAATAGAAGTAAAGTCATGGCACACACATGGTTAGGTTAGATATTGTCAGAAAACTGCACAGGCTGATAGCTTCAATGAATGTTCATGGTCAAAAGTCAGTACTCTTACTGGTCACAATATTCCTGGTGCTTGGGGGCAGAGATCAATTAATTCTGTGAGAATGGTGAGGATTCGGGTTATTAGACTCAGAAGCAACATAAATAAAGTCTTCTGTAACAAACTTTCACATTCTATCCCTCATCTGAACAATACCTGTCAACCCTCCCAAATGAAGTAATAAAGAGGAAAAGCAACATTACATGACTGGCAGCCTCAACTATGCCAAGGATATTTGTTATTCTTTCTTACCAGGGCTGTTTCCCCTGGTGGGCACTAGTGGAGTCATACAGGCAGATCTGTGAGGAAAAGCATACAGCCTAGGGAACCTTTCCAGGCACTACTTGGAGGAGACTGATTTTCGGTTGTTAAAGAAGGTTGAAAGAAAAAAGTCTATGTCTTTAAATCTTATGCACATTAACTTCAGGTTACTTATTCCCTCGACTTTTTCTTGAGGTAGAGAATAGTCTGGAGTTATTATATATATGTACAGGAAGGTTGTACAACATGCAGAGAAGAGTATATGACTATCAATTACAGAAAAATTACTTTGATTTTATTTTTTTATTCATTGTATACATGGTTTGGAAAGAACAAAAAGCATCACTTTGCATTCAAATAAATACAAAGAATTTATTAAGACCAAAGGATCCTAAAGAACAGGGATCACACTGATATGGGCTTGTTGTGCTTTGGAACATAAGCTAAATCAGCCTAATAAGCTGATTAATTAGCTATCTTTGGGTTGATAATTGACCATTTTTGCTGGGTTGACAAGAAATCTAAATCTGCAACTCAAAAGGGCTTCAAATATTCTGTTAAAATTATGTGTAAAAATTAAAAGAAATCCCAATATTTTGAGGATAAATAGGTTTCTTGTAGGGGATACAATTTGGTAGGGAATCATTGTCTCCAGAGCTTTGGAGCTGGATGCCTTGTTGAGATTTTAAGTTCTTTTCTCCTTTCCCTGTCAGGCAGGTAAGCAGCTCTATATGTAATCATTTCAGGATAGACGTACGGCAGAAAAGAGGAATGAGCCACAAGTCTTTGTAGACATTTTTCTTAGTGTTTAAGCTCTTAGGAGAGCCTAGAGGATTTTATTATGAAGCCAAATCTTTCTTGGTTTCATGAGCATAAATTTCTGAACACAGAAGGAGGATTGACTAGGCTGTGAATAAGAAGAGACAGAGAGAAGGTGATAGGTTCACAGACAGGGGACACCACATCTTGTTCTTCAGCAGTTTCTCTGTGGAGCTGACAGGCTGTTGGATGGATGGATGGATGGATGGATGGATGGATGGATGGATGGATGGATAGATAGATAGATAGATAGATAGATAGATAGATAGATAGATAGATAGGTAGCAAAAGGGTCCTGTCTGCCAAGCATGTGCAGGAAGCAGCAAGGAGTAGCTGAATTCAAAGAGCCTGTCAGCCCTCTACAGCAGTCATCACAAAAGCAAACCATAGGAACCAAAGACTAGAGTCTAAATCTAGGATGACTCACATGTCCCAGGTTACCTAGGACTTCCCCTGTTTTAGCACAGAATCCCCTCAGTCTCAGATAAATCAAGACATTTGTCATCTCCCCTTTCATCCCTCTCCCCCTCCCAAATACAATGTTTAATTATATGGAACTATGCAACAAGCCTTCTACCCCTCCCCCTACCCCAAATTCAATGTTTAAGTACATGGAACTATGGAACAAGTCTAAGGTGAATATTTCAAAAAGGACTAAGATTTCCACTTGACCTAAGGAATGGGGATTGAGATTCAGAATTCAAAAGGAATTATGGATAATAAAGAAAGTTCTATATTTACAAACCAGAACTTGTGTACTAAGTGATATTTACAATAACTGAATACTAAAAGGAAACAATGTCAAGAGTTTTCCAGTGAATATTACTAGCCTTAATTTCTGTACTGAGCTAAAACATTGTGTAGACCCACCAAAGAAATAGTGTCATAATTGCAAAATTCAGAAAATCTAACAGCATTCCCGAAAAAGGTGCTTGAAGGACTATGAGTTGATGTAGAAATGAATCAAAAGAAAAGCTCAGGAATTAGAGTAATTAGAAATTAGAGTAGTAAGAAATTATATATAATAAGAAATCACATGAAAGCTTGAAGAACAATTAAGTCTAAATAATGTTTCGAAAAATGACAGTACAACTAAATGTTAAAAAGGTGAAAATGTTCTCAAAAAAAAAAAAGAATTTGACACAAGAATGATAAATCAAAGATAACTTTCATCATGTCGCCTATACACATTTACAAATTGTACCTTCGAAGATGGGGAAGTAAGATCATTTATTTATTTTTATTGAAGTGTAGTTGATTTACAATTTTGTGTTAATTTCTGCTATACAGCAAAGTGATTCAGTCATACATATATGTACCTCTTTTTTTTCATATTCTTTTCCATTATGGTTTATCATAGGATACTGAATATAGTTCTTCATGCTATACAGTAGGACCTTGTTGTTTATCCATTCCATATATAATAGGTTATATCTGCTACCTGCAGCCTCCCACTACGTGCCTTCAAACCCCTCCCCCTTGGCAACCACAGTCTGTTATTTATGTTCATGAGTCTGTTTCTGTTTTGTAGATAAGTTCATTTGTGTCATATTTTAGATTCCACATATAAGTGATATCATATGGTATTTGTCTTTCTGACCTACTTCACTTCGTATGATAATCTCTAGCTGCATCCATGTTGCTGCAAATGGCATTATTTCGTTCTTTTTTATGGCTGACTAGTATTCCATTATATATATGTACCACATCTTCTTTATTTTTTCCTCTGTTGATGGACATTAAGGTTTTTTCCATATCTTGGCTATTGTAATTAGTGCTGCTATGAACATAGGGGTGCATGTATCTTTTTGGATTAGAGTTTTGTCGGGATATATGCCCAGGAGTGGGATTGCTGGATCATATGGTAATTTTATTTTTAGTTTTCTGAGAAACCTCCATAAATGGCTGTACCAACTTACATTGGGGAAGTAAGATTAAAATCATTCTGTTTTTAAAGATTACCAAAAAACAGATCAAAAAATTTGTGGACATTTGATTTTTTAAATAATATATAGGGTAAAGTAATTGTCTAGAAACCATAAATAGATTTTTTTAATGAAAGAAAAAGAAAGCAAAGGATAAAAGAAAAGAAATAGGAAGATAGTATAAATAGGATACACAAAACAATTACAAAAGTAGGTCTAGTCATATTGCTTATGACCATGCAGGTTAATGAGTTAAATTATAAAACTCTCCATTTACATTATAAAAAGTAATTTATTATATGCTGTTATAAGAGAAATGCTTAACTTCACAGTTATCTTTGGGCCGTCCAAAAGTGCTGAATCTTGAAACCCCATTGTAATATCACTAAAGGGATTATTTTAAAAGACATAAACCCACAAGGATAAAGTAGGAGTAAAGACAATAGCGACAGAACTTTGAAGCCTGGGAAACAGATGAACGAGTGGCCTTGGCCTGATTTGCACCACAGAATCTTAAAAAGACTCAGGAATTGATGTCCACGTGTACCTCAGTTAGTGGGGGTGATGGCTGAGGAAAGGGATGGTGGATGAGTGCTATTGAGAAGCAGTTGTCTGTCTAGATCTCCTCTCCCACTCTCTCCCCCAACTGTCCTTCCCCCCCCATTCATTATCTAAAGCTTCCTGGAAACTTGACAGAGGGGATATCTTGACTGAGGGACACAAGGAAAAGTTGAGGGTAGGTGTGCTGTGACAAAAAAACAAACAAAAAAATCCGGGGAGATCAAGGCTACACCTGCCAACTGCATAATGAGACTTCCTCCTCAAGTCCCTTTGCCTTTTTACCAGTGTTACAGCCAAGACTTGACTAAACTTCTGGACAGGACTTCAGTGAGTTGTTCAGTGGGAAATACAATCACCCCAAAGAAGAGGACTAAAGACATTGACATGGAGAGAGCCACAACACGTGGCCAAGTCAAATCATCTTACTGTCAGTCTCAAGAGCAACAGGTCCCATCACAGGCACAAAGCTTATAATCAGCTTTTCAGGTCCTTCAGTCTTGAATATAGTAAAGAACCCAGGATTACCAAGCATTTTAGGAAAGCCTCTAATATGAAAGACAGGCGATCAAAACATACAGTAAAAGAAAACAATTTGGAGGAAAAGAAAATTGTGAAAAGAGGAGGAAAAAACATCATAATCACAGGGAGGTACTGAATCTCAGACATAAGTATACAAAGGCTATAGTATTTAAAAAAATGGCAAATTAGATCTACAATAGCATCTAATTTTAATCTGTCTAATGAAGGTTAAAAACAATAATTATCCATGCTATGAAAGGTGTGATGTACTTTGCCAAAACCTTGTAGGAAAGAAAGCTTGAGTAGTAAACCAAGAGACATAAAAGTTCATATGCATTTTTGCCCAGAAAACCCAGTTCTAGGAAATGATCTTATGTAAATAATTATACATGTACAAATAGATATATAAGGACAGTCAATCTGAAAGTATTCATAATAGCAAAAAGTGAGAAAAATTCCGTATGTGCATCAAAAAGTGGATGGTTTGCATGTACAAGTGACTAAGATTGTTTTAGTCATTAGAAATCATAGCATGTAACAGTAATTGAAGACTTTGAAAATTTTTGTAATATGACATTAAATTTCAATTTTGAAGAAGTTTGGGTATATGTGCGTATGTGTTTAGGTATATATATATAATTAATAAATGCTAAAAGGTAAAAGCCTGAAAAATATATCAAAATTTAACTGTTTATTTCTGGGTAATGGGGTTATGGGTTAAATTTATTTTCCTTTTATACTTTTTATTCATGTTCTAATTTTTAAAATTCAGAAATAGTAAATATTTTAAATAGGAATTTGAAATTCTCTTCAATTGAATTGGCTAGTGAAAAATATGGGATGAATGCTTTTCCTCCAAAGCATTTGATTGCTGTTATAGACATAGTCTTCCTACTAGCAGAAGAAGCCCAGAATAACCAACAAAAGTTGTTCACACAACTGTGCTGACAATGATATTAATACCTAGAACAACATAACAGTTAATTAAGTGAAAACCATGTTGGGTTCAACTCAATGAGAACCAGGGGAGGGTAAAAGCAAATAGAAAAAGATGAAATTGACAGGGAAAACCAATGCTCGGTTCAAGCTCCCAGCCTGGTGGGCCCTTTGGGTGGGAAACTAACCTCTCCAGAGTTTGGGTTCACTGACCACAAGTGGAACAAAGGTTTGCAGAACAGGCCAGATTGAAGCAAGTAGCTATAAAAATGTTCTGTGAACACCACCCTGCAACATAATTGGCCACCTCAACAAAGGAAAACAGTGCCCAGGGTTTCTCCATTCAGGAAGCAAATATGAAGAGTAGGAACTGGAGCCATGTGCCAACACTTCCCCAAGATCAGAGGCCAAGAAAATAGTATAATATCTGAAAAACAAATCTGGTCAGTTTCTCATAGGACTTTCTAACTCAACTATTTTGAATTGGCAGTATATGTCTAAGGGTCTGGGTATTCATTCTATCCTAAAACCATGAGGTTTTGTGAGGTTATTTTTACATAGCAACAGACTTTGCTATATGAACTATCATTTCTGATATTTGAAAGAGAGCTAGTCTATGTGGATTGTGGGAATACTTCTGCTACTTTAAAACAAGACAAAACAACAACTATATATATATATATATATATATATACACATATATACACACACATACACATATACACACACACACATATATGAAATTAATAGCCTCAATTCCTTTTTTTCATTAATTCATTTGAGTATTCAGCCTCAGTTCTGTATATATAAGGCATTGATTATGCCTAGGCATTGAAGGGTATATAAAGACAAGTCCCACACATTCATCTTCAAACCTAGTGGGAAGGGAATAAGATTAATATATAAATGCTTTATTTTTGTGATTATAAATATAAAGGGCTCTTATCAGTCAGTATAGCTAGGCTATGTTGCAATAATTGAAAAAAAAAACCAAACACCTTGATGTATCAGTGACTTCATATAATAAAGCTTTATTTATCAGTCATAAAAGTCTAAAGAGGGCAAGAAGTTCTCTAGAGCAAATCTCCACCAAATGGTGACTCAAGAATATAGGCCAAAACATGGCCTCCAAATTTGCTGCCAGAAAGAGATGGAAGATGCACACTGGCTCTTTTTTTTTTTTTAATTGAAGTATAGTTCATTTACACTGTTGAAAGTGACTCAGTTGTTTATACACATATACACATTCTTTTTTTATATTCTTTTCCATTATGGTTTATCACAGGATATTCAGTATAGTTCCCTGTGCTATACATTAGGACCTTGTTGTTTATAATTCTAAATATAATGGTTTGCATCTACCAACCCCAAACTCCCAGTCCATTCCTCTTCCTCCCCCCTCCCCCTTGGCAACCACAAGTCTGTTCTCTATGTCTATGAGTCTGTTTCTGTTTTGTAGATAGGTGCTTTTGAGGCACACTGGCTCTTAAATATCTCAGATCAGAAGTGATATTTGCACCAAGTGTGAGTGTATGTGTGTGTGGTGAGAATATGTAAGATCTACTATCAATAAACTTCAAGTATGTAATACAGTATTATTAACTATAGTCATCATGTTGATTTATTCATCTCATTAATGGATATTTGTACCCTCTTACCAACTCTCCTCACTTCCCCCCCAGCACCTGGCAACCACCTTTCCACTCCGGTTTTATGAGTTCAACTTTTTTAGATTCCATATATAAGTGAGCTTATGCAGTATTTATATTTCTATCTGCCTTATTTCACTTAGCATAATGTCCATGTTGTCACAGATGGCAGGATGTCCTTCTGTTTTATGGTTGAATAATATCCTATTGTGTGTGTGTGTGTATATATATATATATATATATATATATACACACACACACACGCCACATTTTGTTTATGCATTTATCTCTTGATGGACTCATAGGTTATTGCCATATCTTGACTATTGTAAATCATGCTGCAATGAACGTGAGTGGGTAGATATCTTTTGGAGATACTAATTTCATTTCGTTTAGATATATGCTCAGATGTGAGATTGCTGTTAGTTCATGTGATATTTCTATTTTTAGTTTTTTTTAGGAACTTCCGTACTGTTTTCCATAATGGCTGCACCAATTTACATTCCCACCAACAGTGTAAAAAAAAAAAGTTCCCTTTTGTCTATACCCTCCCCAACACTGGTTATCTCTAATCTTTTTGATAACAGCCATTCTAACGGGCATGAAGTGATAGCTCATTTTGATTTTGGTTTGCAATTCCCTCACGATTAGTGATGTTGAGCACCTTTTCATGTACCTGTTGGTCATTTGTATGTCTTCTTTAGAAAAATGTCTATTTAGGTCCCCAGTCCTTTGCCCATTTATTTTTCCAGATATTTAATATGTTTTATTCACCAAGTTAGGGGAGCTATTTTAACATTTGCTAATGACACCTGCTGTCCTCTCTCAGTGATTTTCTTTTTTTTTTAATTGGGGTATAGTTGTTTTACAGTGCTGTTAGTTTCTGTTGTACAGCAAAGTGAAGCAAAGTTCCCTGTGCTATACAGCAGGTTCTCATTATTTATCTACTTTATACATATTAGTGTATATATGTTAGTCCCAATCTCCCAACGCATTCCACACCCCCTTCCCCCCTTGGTGTCCATAAGTTTGTTCTCTACATCTGTGTCTCTATTTCTGTCTTACAAACCATTTCATCTGTACAATTTTTCTAGATTCCACAAATATCCGTTAATGTACGATATTTGTTTTTCTCTTCCTGACTTACTTCACTCTGTATGACAGTCTCTAGTTCCATCCACATCTCTATAAATGACCCAATTTCGTTCCTTTTTATCCTTTGCCCATTTTTAAATCATGTTGTGTTTTTTGAGTTGTACAAATTCTATATATATTTTGGATATTAACCCCTCATCAGATACATGGAATGAAGATATTTTCTCCTATTCCATATGTTGTCTTTCCATTTTGTTTACTGTTTCCTTTGCTATACAGAACTTTTTAGTTTGATGTAGTCCTACTTTCTTATTTTTGCATTTGTTGCCTGTGCTTTTGGTGTTCTATCCAAAAAAATCATTGCTAAGACCAATGTCGAAAGCGTTCCCCTACATTTTCTTGTAAGAGTTTTACAGTTTCAGGTCTTACTTTTAAGTTTTTAATAAATTTCACGTTCAATTTCTGTGTATGGTATAAGATAAAAGTCCAATTTCATTCTTTTGCACGTGGATATTGAGTTTTCCAAACACAATTTATTGAAGAGACTATCCTTTCCCCGTTGTGTATTCTTGGCACCCTTGTCAAAGATTAGTTGACCATATATGCATGGGTTTATTTCTGGGCTGTCTATTCTCTTCCACCGGTCTATGTGTTTGTTTTTATGCCAGGACCACAGGGCTGCTTTAGGCCCTGCAATTGGATGGAGGTCTGTGGGCCTGCCTCCAGGGGCCAGGACGAAAGTTTCTCCCACCAAGTGTCTGAGCAGGAAGGACTGCTGTCAGACCATAGCTGAGAGGGGCTGAGGCAGAGTTACATAGCCATTTCTGGATCTGCTGTCAGGCTGAGCATGGCCGGCCTGCCTCAGGAAGGGTATGTGGGGGAAACAGGTGGTGTGTCTCCTGCCTGGTCCCTGGGTGGGCAGAATTGCCTCCAGATCTCAGTCAAGATGGGCTAGAGTCAGGCACAGGACCACACCCAGGACCAATGTCAGCAGGTTTGTTACCCAAGGCACCTATGGGCGTGAATCCTGCTGGGTCCCTTGGGGGATGGTCCTGGGGGCAGGACCAAGGCCGAATGGGGCTATAGCCAATTCCACAGGGGGATGGGGCTATTTCTGGGTCTGTATCCAGGACCATGGTTGGTGAGTCAGCCACCTGGGCATGGGCCTACCTTCTCAAAGTACCCCTCCTCGGTCTTGGGCTCCACTGGGGTTTCACAGTCACCTACATGGGTCCCAAAGTTCCCACAAAGGCACTTTTGTCTGTGGCTGGCTGCCAAATTATTGTTGCTGAGGGGGCATAGGAGCAGGGGACCTCCTATTTTGCCAGCTTGCTGAAGTCACCTCTCTAATTTATTATTTTTGTATTTAACTAATAGCCTTAGAAAAAAGTGTTGATACCATTTATTTTAAGTTATAGATCTGTTAATGTAAACAAAGGAGCTTGCTTAGCACAATGCCAGCACATAAAAAACTCTTCATGACTCTTTTGACCCATTAACTAAGAAACAATAATAAGAAAATAATTCCTTAGCAAGCACAAAATAATACCCATGAATGACATGGGTAACTGTTTTTAAGAAATACTCTTTAAAACCAGTAAAATTGACTTGAAAAGAACTGGAAGAGATAAGTAATCAGGTAGAGATTCTAGAAATGTAAGATCAGCCCTTAGGCCCAAATCAACCAAAGTTCTAATCCAAATTAAGAAAACAAAGGAATTTTAAAAATTCAAACCCATAGCAGACATAATTTGTGATCTTTTTCACAGATCTTTCTACCCACAACTTTGTAGGAATTTCTCAAGGAACTTCATTTCAATCTTAATTGTTTTATCCTACCTTTTTCTTCTCTTTTGTTTTTAGTTGGCTCCTTTTTTGTGTAATTATGCTACTCTTATATGATGATCTCCACATTAGATGATGCAGAATTACTACGCTCTGTGATTATTTTGAAAGTGGGTTAAGGCTCAGTGTTTCCATTGCATTTTACCCTTCACTAACCAGTACCAAGAGAATGATACCAGCTTTAAAATACACAGTACCTAGGTTTAAACAAACATCTCTGTTGGAAAATTACTGTTACTGAAACTAGCTGCAAAGAAAATAATGTACTAAATTTAAAAGACAAAAATCCAAACAAATGCATTAGAGATATTTCACCCACACCAGTATGGCTTGAAATTTGGACTTCTCTGATTCTAATGGCCTCTCTCATTCTAACAAAGGAAAATTCTAAAGAGAAGTAAGTTCCAAAGACAAGGACTGCTGTACAAAATCCTAAAACATTGCTCCTAAGCATTTATCTTCACAGCAGCCAGAATACAGATCTCAATTGGCTTTAGCTGCCAAAAACAACCCAAAGAGGCTATAAAAATCCAAGAAGTTAAATTCAACTGTTTGAGAGAATGGACTTGAGGACACGGGGAGGGGGAAGGGTAAGCTGTGACAAAGTGAGAGACTGGCATGGACATATATACACTACCAAATGTAAAATAGATAGCCAGTGGGAAGCAGCTGCATGGTACAGGGAGATCAGCTCATGCTTTGCGACCACCTAGAGGGGTGGGATAAGCAGAGTGGGAGAGAGACGCAAGAGGTAGGAGGTATGGGGATATACGTATATGTATAGCCGATTCACTTTGTTATAAAGCAGAAACTAACACACCATTGTAAAGCAATTATACTCCAATAAAGATGTTAAAAAAAAAGCATATTTTGGAATACCTACTATATGCTGGGCCCCACTGGCCTCTGGAAATACAAAAATGTATACGGCATTTTCATGCTCATACTGCAGTAAAGACATTTACTCAAACCCTGATACCAAGACTGGATAAATTATTGTTGTCTAAAGAATATTCCCAAAGGTATCCATTAACGTTAAGACTCAGTCAACACTTGTACTTAAATAATAACAGTCATTTATTAAGCTCCCACAGCATTCTGGACTCTGAAATCCACCTAAGTATTTAGAACTCTCACTCTCATGGTGATACTGGGAATAATGGTCCTATTGTACTAAGATCTCTCATCCCTAATTACTTCTTTATCTGAAAAAAAAAGCACTATGTACATTTAAATGCTTTATTTCATTTTATTAGAGGTAAGTTTACACATGGAGACTGCTGAGTACTCTGTACGTATGCTGCACTATTTGTCCTTAAGTCTAGGGATTTCCTTTACTTGGCATGAATTATAGGAGAGGTACCTAACACCCAGACTGAGTGAGTTATTCTAGCTTATGGTGGTGTTGGAGAGAAAAGCGCATAAAGCAGAGGATGTCATTAGACCAGTGACAGTGAAGGAGAAAATATCCAGCGCTGATAGCCCCACTCACTTGCAAGCTGATGGGTGTCAACATACAGAGCAGTACAGACAGAATGGCTTAGGAAGGGGGTTGCTGCATCTGGCGAGAAAGGAAGTGTAACAGCAAAAAGAGAACAAAATATTGTATGTCTGTGTTTGCTCCACCTAGGAAAAGCAGACACAATGAATCTACAGTATGTATAGAAAAGGTACTAACCACATGTATTAATACAGTCTTTGTGCCTCAGCTATAAAACAGGTTCTGGACTTGTAGTTAAAGTGGCTGCCCAGATGGGGCCTTTTTCCCTTTCTTTGCAATATTCCATATTCTAATTATGACTTGCTCTGCTTCTGGCACAAAAGCAAGGCCGCTGATGTGGCCCCAAGTGTAGGCATGATAAAAAGCCAGGACCATGAACTTGTGTGACTGCTCTTTTCCACTTCCCTTCTCCTCCCTCAGCTAATTCAGTCTGTTTTTTTATTTTTTTTTGACAGCATTTGGAATTCTTCAAGCTGTCTCTGGTTGCTTTTCACTCACTGAAAAAAAAAAAAAAAGAAAAAAAAGATCAGATCTTCAGAAGTAACTCTATAGTTACTGGCGGGAGAGGAAGCACAGACTAGTTAATGATGTAGTTTAAAACCCCACAAGCATATAAAGTGCTAATAGTTGATTACAGTGAAAAGGACCTTTTGAGAGAGCGTGGAATTGTCCAGTGTTGTACATAAAATGCAAGTGCAAATCTACACCATGGGTGACAGGTTTCCCCACTTCATATGGTACTTCATTTTGGCCCTAAATGTTTAGGTTTACCATTTTAAACCATAAAAAAAATAATAGCATAAAATTAACAAAAATCACTAAATGAGATGGTCGAAGTCACCTTGTTACATTTCTGTGATTGCTACTGGAGGCTTGTAGGTTTTCTGTTCTATACAAATTGGTGTTGAACTATTGAGTATTAGAAGATGCATTGAACTATACCTTAACATTCCATCAAACTCTTAAGAAGGACAAGTGTTCGTATCAATGAGTCTCATGTGAGCTATGTAGCTATAAATGTAGGAAAGTATACTACACAATTTGTCCTTATGTCTTAGCTCTTTGAATATAGTACTAACATAATTCTCAGGTAAAGCGTCTTCTATTTTAATGTAAATATTTGATACTTTTTCCCCCTCTTTTTCGCCCTTGGAGTCATTTTTTCCCTGAGATCTCAGTAATTTGTCATTTAATAATCATGAGTGGGACTTCCTGCAGTGGTTAAGAATCTGCCTACCAATTCAGGGGACATGGGTTCGAGCCCTGATCCGGGAATATCCCACACGGTGCAAAGCAGCTAAGCCCATGCGCCACAACTACTGAGCCTGCGAGCCACAGCTACTGAAGCCCACGTGCCTAGTCTGTGATCCGCAACAAGAGACCCCACCACAACGAGAAGCCCGTGCACCACAACGAAGAGTAGCCCCTGCTCACCACCACTAGAGAAAGCCCACGCGGCAATGAAGACCCAACACAGCCAAAAATAAGTTAATTAATTAAAAAAAAAATCATGAGCATTGTTGTATTCATTCACTCATTTATTCGTCAACAAATATTTACTGAGTGCCTGGAAATACAGTAGTTAACACACCAGAATGAAACCCATACTTTACCAAAAGGAGATATATAATAGATAAAATAAACAAGTAAAATATATAGTAAGCTAGATATTGATGGGAGTTACTGTATAGAGAAAAATAAAGGAAATAAGAGGAATAGGGAATGGAATTTTAAATATGGTGGCCAGGAAATGCTTCACTGAGAATCAGCCTATTTATACTTCAGTAGAAACAGACAGAAATCCAGTCATGTGCATTTATGGTAGAAAATTGTTCTGTAGAGGAAAAACGACTGCAGAAGTTTTGAAGGCAGATTATTCATGGAGTATGAGAAAAGCAGAGTGGCTAATATAACGAGAATGGAGCAACCAGCAAAGTTGACCACAGAGACATAACCAAGACCAGACTATGTAGATCAATATAAGGACTTCAGCTCTTACTGTGAGTGAGATGAGAAGCCACTGGAGAGTTTATATAGAAGAGTGACATATTTGAATTTATGCTTCTTAAGGCAGCTATATTGATAATAAACTGTTGGGGAGACAAAGGCAGAAATGAGAATACTAGCTAGAAGCTTGTTATGATCATTCATTCAAAAAATGATGATGGCTTGGACTAACTTCATGGAAATGTAGGGAGTGCAAAATGCTTGGATTATAGATTTATTTTAAAGGTACAGTGAGCAGTGCTTGGTGATGGATTGAAAGCAGGTTAGGAGAGAAGGAGAAAAATTGACCCCAGAGATTTGGGCCTTGGCAAATGAAATGTGGAGTTGCCATTTACTGATATGGAGAAGACTCTGTGAAGAACAGACTTGAAAGGAATGGTAAGAGCATGATTTTGGACTTGCTGACTTGGAGATGCCTATTACATATCTAAGTAGAGAGATGTTTGAGTTTATAGAAGATGTCTAGGATGGAGATATCCAACTGGGAGCTGTCAGTGGAGAAATGATTTTTGAAATCATGTAAAAGATGTGATTGGCAAAATAGTATAAGGAGAGAAGAGAAGGGTCTGAGGACTCAGCCCTGAGTCACTCCAGTGATTCCTGGTCAGGTGATTAAGAGAAACCCTCAAAGGAGTCTTAGCTGAAGCAGCCAGTGAGAAAAAAGAAAACCTGAAGAGTGTAGGATCCTGGAGTCCACATGGGGAAACTTTCAAGGAGGAGGGAGTGATCAACTGTATCAAATTCTGTTGATGGGTCACATGAGATGATGAACAGGAACTGATTTGGATTTAGCAATATGGAGGTCATCAGTGATTAAACAAGAGCAATTTCAGCAGCATGGTGAGTTCTAAAGCTTGATTGGAGGGGCCGTAAGAAAGAAAGGTAGAAGAATTGAGGACTGTTACTTTAGAAAACATTTTGAAAGTTTTTTTAGGTAAAAGGATATGAAAATTCAGTGGTAGCTGAATGGAATGATAGAGTCAATAAAATCCTTTTCCTTTTTTCAGACGAGAGTAATAGAGCGTGTTTGTTATAAATGCTCTAGTAGAAAATGGAAGAAAATAATAATTAGAGGGAGAGCAATATCTAGAAGTAGGAAAGTAAGCAAAACAATCTCCTGCCAAGTGGAAGAATTGTCTTTAGATAGGAACGCCCTTAAGTCATCCAGAGTCAAAGGAACAGATGCAAGTAGGTGGTTAGTTATTATGGTAGGACTTTGTGGAAGCTCTCTTCTGTTTGTTTCTATTTTATCTGAAAGCAAGGTCATCAGCTGGGAGTTAGGATTTAAGAGGAAGCATTAGAAGTTTGAGGAGAGAAGAAAAAGTAGGAAATATTTTTCAGGGAGAGTGGGAGAATGAATGGACTAGGGGAATATAATATGATTGCCAGGCAATATGAAGAGCCCACTTGAGATTAGAGGTCATAAATTTAAAGGAAGACAATCGTTATGGTTGTGTTTTTCTGCAGCCATATTCATCTGTATGGGAACAGATGTGGAGTAGGCAGAGAGATGGATTTAACCGTGGATTAACCATGGGTGAAATTCTGCAAGACAGATACAATGCAAGGAGAGAGAAGAGAGAAATTATAATGACGGGTCATGGCATATAAGGTAGCTGAATAAGAAAGGGAGTTCATAAGGGCGACAATGAACAAGTGGTGTGATCAACTGATTTTGGCCACCATGAGGTATAAATATGCAAGAACTGGAAAGACAAAAGGTAATAGTCATGGAGAAAGATTCCTGACAATGCAAATTTTGGAAACTAAGAGTTGTTAGTAAAAAGAAACTATATGGTATAACCTTAGTACTGATTGTCTTATGTAGATGGGAGGTGATCATTTAGAGCAGGGGTCCTCAGCCTTTTTGGTACGAGGGACTGGTCTCATGGAAGACAGTTTTTCCAAGGACCAGGGCCGGGGGGATGGTTTTAGGATGATTCAACTACATTACATTTATTGTGAACTTTATTTCTATTATAATTACATTGTAATATATAATGGAATAGTTATACAATTCACCATAATGCAGAATCAGTGGGAGCTCTGAGCTTGTTTTCCAGTTGATTTATTATGGTCTCTGTGCAGTCAAACCTCTCTGCTAATGATAATCTGTATGTGCAGCTGCTCCCCAGTGCTGGCATCACTGCCTTAGCTCCACATCAGATCATCAGGCATTAGATTCTCATAAGGAACACACAACCTAGATCCCTCTCGTGCTCAGTTCATAGTAGGGTTCGTGCTCCTATGAGAACCTAATGCAACCGGTGATCTGACAGGAGGCGGAGCTCAGGCGGTAATGCAAGCGATGGGGAGCGGCTGTAAATACAGATGAAGATTCCCTCGCTCACTCACTGCCCGCCTCCTGCTGTGTGGCCCAGTTCCTAACAGGCCACGGACTGGTACTGGTCTGTGGCCTGGGGGTTGGGGACCCCTGGTTTAGAGGAGAGGAGGTCAAGGCACCAAGGAGCTAGACTGAAGGAGCATCTGCATAGATTTTGAAGTCAGCAAGAATTAAGACAGCAGTAGTTTAGGAGAGAGTGACTATTATCTAAGAATTAAAATCTTAAGAAAAAAGGGAAAGTGACCGAGTGGTCAGTAAATGAGTGCAACAAGGAAGGGTAACATGAGCTCTCACAGCATGAGCTTTAAAGCAGGAAGAATTGATGAAAGGGGGTTAGAGAGGATTGCAGAGAAATGACAACAAGCAACAAGTGCATCTGCCCCATCTCCAGGCCCAGGGGTAGGAGAGTGTAGAAAAGAGCCACCAATTAAGGGGACTCGTAAGGAAACTGTCCTCAAGGAAGAACCAATTTCAGGTACAGGCATGGTTCTCAGACTTGGCTGCTCATCTCGTAGATTGATTAGATAGATAATAGATAGACTAGATAGGTAGGTAGGTAGATTTATTTTAGATAACTATTTTTCAGTGTCATTTTTAAAGCTTTCCCCCACAATTCTCATAGAAATCCTGCCATAGGATTAAAACAAGTAATTTTTCAGTCAAGTAAATTCCATGAATGACGTTACTTACATCCTCTATTATGTAGTGAGAAAAGTATCCGCAGTCATACACATAATCAGTTTTCATTATCCCAGAAGATTTAATCACATGCAATTAGGCAGGAAATAATCTCACTTAAACATTCTTTGAGTATGAAGAATTCTCCAACAATAATAAAGACTAATCCTTCTTCATGTGTAACATTGAAGCTATGGAATTATGTGTGTCACTGGGTACAATTCCGAGATGGCTGCTGATACAGCCGCAGGAAGGCCATGTGGCCTTATTGAACTGGATGTCCACACTGCCTCTGTTACAGGCACTATCCCCAAGAAAACTTAGAAATACAACTGTAGTCTTCCATGTTTGTGAGAAAAGCTGTGTTTATATCATTCCTGTAAGGTATTATGGTATATAGTTCATTGTGAATTAATGTACAATTGGTGCTAGAGAAAACGTTCAAGTGCTTAATTATAAGAGCCAAAAGAGGCAATTCATAACTTTTTAAGGCTGAATATTTTATCATTTTAAAATGTGTTCATTTATTCCTTCAGACAACAGGTTCTGAGTATCTAATATGTGCGAGGCACTCTGCGGGCTAATGGGCACACAGCCGTGAATGAAACTCTAACTTCCCATAGTTTACATTCTTCTTCACTCTGGTGAAGAGTCTTTTTTATTCACCATCCAAAAAGCAAGATATATGAATGTTCCGGATAAATATAGGGGGCTGGAATTAACTTTCAATTGGATATTTCCTCCTAAAATTATTTCCTGATATCCCTTGTGAAGATTTAAGATATATAGGAGTCTTACAAAACTTGGAACGAGAACTCACAAACTCAGAGAAAACTAGTTTCTTAGTAAATCTCTTGTGATGTTTGTAATTTCAAAAATCAGAAACAAATGTTTCTGTCACCCCCTAACAAGTGGACAAGGCGGCTAAAATCAACTCATACATCTTTTTTTCTTTTTTAAAGATGAATACTAAAACATAGATGAGATTAAATATGAACAAGAGAGATCTGAGGGTTTAAAAATAAAAAATGTGGCCATAATTCCTCTGAGAGGAAAAGCTAAGACAAAATACAGTGGTGCTGCAGAAAGAAATGAAAATCCCCAAGGCAACCCGGCAAAGGAAGAAGAGGTTCTCTTAAAGTATAAATGGGTCTTTGTTGAATTTTAACAAGCCCTCAAAGGACAGATTCCCGGAGATGTCTGAAGTTCTTCATTTAATGTGAAAATACTTTACACTTTCCTTTAAACAAAGAAATCACCCCACTGGCTTGGAGCCAGAGCTTGCGCATTTTTTGAGGCACCACAGGAAAAGAGAAAAGAAGAAAGAAGCCAAGCACTTCCACATTCACCCTAGGGGAAGAATGCGCCCCACTTCCCAGAGTTCTCATCAGTGGCAGTTCTGGATCCTGATTAATGAGTCCTTCCATGCTCCTGGCTTTGCCGCCCCCAATGCTGCTCTCCAGTTTCAATTTTCACCCCAAATCTGGACGTGGCTCCTCAGTGAAGAAAGCCCTGAGATGATGTGGAGGGAATAAAAGGGAAATGCAGATATTAGTGCTACCTGACTAGCAGGAAATTTGAACTGTATCAACTGAGATGGCCCAAAGAGCTGTTGAAATGTAAGATAACGTTCCGAACAGGATTACTATGCCATGGATTTTGGGGAGGGGGGCGGGCAGTGAGAAACAGTTTGAACTAAAAGTTTACCAGTCAGTATGGCATACCATCACTTTTTCATTGCCTCCTGCTCTGACGGGGGCTTCTTTGAGTCACAGCTGCAGTGAAGATTTTTACTTAACCTCCTGAAAAGGACTTTTCGCGTCATTTGGGTGGCTGAGCTGGGATACCTTATCTGTGGGTTACGATTTATTTAAGTATGTGAATATGATATTCATGGATACAGATAATCATAACACCTACATTTCATACTATTTGGGCTCTGTAAATATAAAATAAATAAATTTCCATAACATGGCCATATGGCATAGCAATGGGAGACAGGGAATGTCTATGATTCACTCATGGTCCCACAGCTAGGAGATGGCGGTCAGGGCTCCAGACTGTGCCCTCAAGCACTCAACCATCAGCATCTCCTTTCCAAGGGAAACATTGATATGAGCACTAACTGTCACTTTCAAAGATGTACAGATGCTCCTTTAGTCACCAGCAAAGCTCACTGGGATCCCACAGAAAAATAAGATGAAATCCAGGTCAAAGCTCTGCCCTCTTCTTTTGCGCTTAGTCTAGTTCCCTTGCCTGCAGGGGGCCACCATGTATAGAGGTCTTGCACCTAACACATGGGATTAGAGTTCCCAGTGCAGAACTGCTGCTGCCGACACCTCAATTTGGCTGGCCGTGTGCATAGATGCGCCTCCCGCCCCCGCCCCCGTACTGCAGCTGGCAGGCCACGTGCAGAAGCGCTGTCCCTGGCACTGCGATCTGCAGTTGGAGCAGCACAGCTGCACCTGCCCCGGAAAGCTTCCCTTTGCTTCTGAACCAAACTCGGTCTCATTCTATTGGTTTGAAAGACACCGGGCAGGAGGACCCTTCTTAGGGATTGACTGAGGAGGGTGGATAACACTTTGAAGAGAAACTAACATTTTTAATAAAAGCAGAAAAGGAAGTATCTAAGAAGGCAACACAGAGCAGCAGTGAAGAGTTAGGACTGAGTTTCTTTTCATTTTTTTTAACATCTTTATTGGAGTATAATTGCTTTACAATGTTGTGTTAGTTGCTGCTGTGTAACAAAGTGAATCAGCTATGCGTATACGTATATCCCCATATCCCCTCCCTCTTGTGTCTCCCTCCCACCCTCCCTATCCCACCCCTCTAGGTGGTCACAAAGCACTGAGCTGATCTCCCTGTGCTATGCAGCTACTTCCCACTAGCGATCTGTTTTACGTTTGGTAGTGTATATATGTCAAGGCTACTCTTTCACTTCGTCCCAGCTTACCCTTCCCCCCAACCTTGGTGTCATCAAGTCAATTCTCTACGTCTGTGTCTTTATTGCTGTCCTGTCCCTAGGCTCATCAGAACCACTTTTTTTTAGATTCCATGTATATGTGTTAGCATACAGTATTGTTTTTCTCTTTCTTACTTCACCCTGTATGACAGACTCTAGGTCCATCCACCTCACTACAAATAACTCAATTTCGTTTCTTTTTATCACTGAGTAATATTCCATTGTATATCTGTGCCATATCTTTATCCATTCAGGAGAGGGTGTGGAGAAAAGGGAACCTTCCTGCACTGTGGGTGGGAAGGTAAATTGATACAGCCACTATGGAGAACAGTATGGAGGTTCCTTAAAAACCTAAAAATAAAACTACCATACAACCCAGCAATCCCACTACTGGGTATATACCCTGAGAAAACCATAATTCAAAAAGAGTCATGTACCACAATGTTCATTGCAGCTCTATTTACAATATCCAGGACATGGAAGCAACCTAAGTGTCCATCAACAGATGAAAGCACTGAGTTTTGATCCCTTCTTTGTCCTGTTTCCTAGCCGTGTAGCAACCTTGTTAAGATTCAGCTTTCTCATCTGTTAATCAGGGTAATGATAGTAGGTTTACTTTAAAGATTAAATGAGATGATGCATAATAGATAGAACATAATCTGGACAATAACATAATAAATGGTGGCAATTAATTTAGTGGCTTTAACATGCCTCCAAATAATCTAATAGTGAATTCACCACAATGGAATCTAAAATTTCCACTTTTTTTACTCCCAGAATAGATATTAGAAGATGGTCTTACCTAGCTCAGGGATTGGAAAATGGCAGGGATATTTTTGGTTACAAGAAAGAATTGTGAAAATTAATTGGAGCACATCCAAATTCTGGTAACAAGCTGACAACATGAAGCAAATAATTAAACTTAGAAGAAACGGAGAAGCGGCTGTCCAAGGAAAATCAGAACAAGTAATGCATCCTTCTTAGTTTGCTCCCCAAATTGTCCCTCAGCCTTAGATGCCTCCTGGGCTGTTGAGTTTCTAGTTGCTGTGCTCCTGGAGCAGCAGTTGCTTAGACCTCAGCATTGTGGTTTCTAGCACCAAAGGAAGCTTTGTGACCATATCACTCTAAGTCATTGTGTTTCAAGCTGCCAAAGACTTTGGGGTTAAGAATGGTAGAGGACTTCTATAATTTAAGACCAGTTTTCTTTTTCTTTTTCTTTTTTTTTCCATTGGAGCAATTCAATGTGCATTGTGTGCACATGTGTTCCAGTACCGATGGAGACTCAAATGACTATCAGACCCTTTGGTGTGAGTTCAAATTTCCTGAAGGTGTTGGAATGTCTGTAAAACATCAGATGCCCTTCTGCTTGAGTTTTTCTTAAGTAAATATATTTTAATTCTCTGCTGATTTGAAATCTCACTTTATTTAGGGAAAGGATTGGCAGTATCTCTGAAAAATTGTTCATAAAAAAATGTTTTTGAGTTTCTGGCAGGTAACTGATTTTCATATAAAGAAGTTAGATCTAATTTGTCTATAAACAAAGACCAGGCATTGTGTTTGTGTGTGTTCCCTCCCACCCCAAAAATCTAAAATCTTTGTTCTTGTTCCAATACTATTAGTCATATTTTAAGGAATTATTGGTGAGCCGCTGTCATCACTCTTACAATGCTTTTTCCTACTTAAGCTTCAGAAAGGTTTTTCAGGGAGGCGTGGGCAATGTTATCACTGTAAGTGTTGGGGTTTTATTTCTAAGCCTTTCGATAACTGTAGAGTAGCTTCCTCTGACTTCATTTTAAACTAATCGCATTTGTCAAAGAGAGGAAAGAAGCCTCCCCCAATACTGTGCTTTGAGTACGGGATTCTGCAGTCAGTGGCTTCCACCAGTTACCTTTGTAGCTGAGAATCAAAACGTTAAGAAAATGCTGTGAAAAGGCGAGGATTTGTGGCAGATAGAATCTTTAGTTCACAAAATTTTCGTACTCAACCAGAAACTGAAAACACAAAAATATCCATCAGTTAGAACATCAGCAGCAAGCAACTTTGCAGATGTGCTGAATATGTAGCTGCTTTTATAACACGGTTTGAGGTGCATTTGTGGTTTCTGTTTGCCCAGCTATTCCCCTACATAAATCTCTTGCTCCCTGTCCCATGGCAGAAATTCTACCATTAGAGTCGTTCCTATGGACTCCAAACCAGAGACTAAAGCAATGCTGCTAGAATGCTCCTGTGACAATATAATATATGATACTGGTCCCCTCAGGATAGGCTTGCTCATGCTGTGGGAGCAAATGACCACCAAGTCACAGTGACTTAAAATAATAGAAGTTTTTTTTTCTTGTTTACATGAGATGTCCATCATGGGAGCAGAAGGCTTCTGCTCATCACAGACATTCAGGGAGTTCTCTCATCATCATTCCAGAACAAAACCGGATCCCTAAAATAGTCTTTTTTTTTTTTTCTTTTTTTAATGAGCAAGACAGGAGGGGAATTTATTTTAAAATTGTGTTTATTTATTTTTGGCTGCATTGGTCTTCATTGCGGTGCGCAGGCTTCTCCTTGTGGTGGCGGAGCGTGGGTTCTAGGCGCATGGGCTTCAGTAGTTGTGGCGCACGGGCTTAGTTGCTCTGCGGCATGTGGGATCCTCCTGGACCAGGGATCGAACCCAGGCCCCCTGAATTGGCCGGTGGATTCTTAACCACTGCGCCACCTGGGAAGTCCCGAAAATAGTCTTGAAGTTACAGTTGGGTACTCAGATCTCCAGAGTTACACATATCACTTATAATTACAATTCATCTGTCATTACTGGTCTCATGGCCCCCACAACCACAAACACGGGCCAGCAAGCGCATCCAATATGTGCCTGAAGTGGTGAGAACCCGAAAGCATTTGGTCGGAGCACTAAGGACTCTCGACATTTATCTCAAAGGAGGAGTTCTGAATTTGGAAACATCCTTTACCCTCTGGCTCCAGGAATTCTCAAGATTAAGTGCTGGATGAGCAGAGGGGAAGTAGAGCAAGGCTCATTAGGTTGAGAGGCTTCATGGGATGAAAGCCAGAGGGAGAGGATCCTGGTGGTTTGGAAGCAAACAGCAGATGTTAGAAAGGCAAAAGTAAGACGGAGATCAATTCGCTATGCAACTTTGCTCAAGTCAGTTTTGCTTAAAACTATATTGTTGCAGTTAGAGGTTTTTTGTTTTTTTGTTTTGATGTAAATATTCTTTAAAAATAATGCAAAATAATAAATACTGTATGTGAGAATATTATCATAAAAAATGTTACATACTTGTGGACTACTACAAATAACAAAGCCGGGTCATTCATTATTTGCTTAGCATCAAATGAAAGCAGCTGAAATTTGAAATGTACAGACACTAAGGTTTATGAGTACAAGTTTCTAAGTTTGCTTAGGTAAGTGTATTATAAGTATCCTCCAAATTTACTAATATAGATAACTACTTGTCAGGAAATCAACATTTTTTTTTGTATAAGAGGCCACTTACAGTTTGTTTCAATCTTAGATGTCAGTGTTTTTAAAATTAATTGCACTTATTTTTATAGTCACTCTCTCTAACCATGAAGCCACTCATGAATACTAGATTACTTAACTTTTTCTTAAGTGTGTCTCAGGAGTTAATTCCTTTTTATGTTGCAGAGTATTACATTGTATGGATACATGTAATTATTTATCAAATGATCTGTTGAGGAACATTTGAGTTGTTTCCAGTTTTTGGTATTACAGATAAAGGTGCTTTGAACATGCAGGCACAAGTGTTGTATGGACATATGCCTTCAGTTCTCTTGGGCATATACCTAGGACTGGAATTATTGGGTCATAGGAAAGTGTATTTTTAACTTTTCAAGAAATTGCCAAACTGTCTTCCAAATGATCGTACAATTTTCCATTCCTTTGAGCATTGTATAAGAGTTCCAATTCCTCCACATTTTCACAAACACTTGGTTTAGCCAGTCTTTTTAGCCACTCTCATAGGTGCATACTAGTATTTTACTGTAGATTTAATTTGAATTTCTCTAATATTGAGCATGTTTTCATATGTTTATTCACCATTTGAAATATTTTGTGAAGTGTCTATTCAAATCTTCTGTTTATTTTTTGGGTTGTTGTTTTTGTTGTTTGTCATTGACTTGGAAGAACTCTACATATTCTTGATACAAACCTTTTGTCTGATACGTGTTGTAAAGAGTTTCTACCAGGCTTTTTTTTGCCTTTTCATTTTCTTAACTGTGTTTTTGGAAGAACAAAAGACTATGTTAAAAAAAAAAAAAGGCTTCCCTGGTGGCGCAGTGGTTGAGAGTCCGCCTGCCGATGCGGGGGGCACGGGTTGGTGCCCCGGTCCGGAGCGGCTGGGCCCGTGAGCCACGGCCGCTGGGCCTGCACGTCCAGAGCCTGTGCTCCGCAACGCAACGGGAGAGGCCACAACAGTGAGAGGCCCGCGTACCGCAAAAAAAGAAAAAAACACAAAGTTTTAGAAGAATTAAAAAACAAAGTACAGGCAACTTCTTAGGTTAGAAAGTAGCTTTTCTAAAGAAAGGGACTATCCTCAAAGTTGCATTGCAATCCTTCTGAGTCTAAGATACTACATACTGTTAAGGTATGAACAATCCAGAACTAAAGATAATCATAACAAAAACCACCACCACAACAATATCCATTTCCTGAGTGCTGACACTGTGCCAGGCAATGTGGTTGGCTACTTAAATAGGAAGTGACTGAGACAGAAGCCTTCCCAACTGCAAAATTATACAGTTTTTTATCTCTGCCCAAGGCAGCACATTTCTGGTAGTGTTTCATAACTACTCTGACAACTTAAAAAACAGTGAATAAAAAATACACATTTATAAACATCCGCTTCTCTGACTCTCTTTTAAATACTGTGATACTGAGACAGAAGACTAGGTTGATGCAGGTGATAATCTCAAAATGCAGGATCAAATCGCTTTGCATTCATCTCACTTGTTAAGAACTGATCAAGACAATGATATAGCATTACATCAAATAACTAAGAGGTTTTGCTTGTTTTTATTTATTTTTAAATTATTTTTTCTTAATATTTACCTATCTTATTTTTTAACTATTAAAACAAGTTAGTACACCGTGAGGAAAATCTTATGAATTTTTAAGGTAAAACATGTAGTTTCTGGAAAATATCATTCTTACATTGCATTATTTCAACTGTACCCTCCTGGCACAGGGTTTTTTATTCACTGGCATTTGTCATGTGGTGCTCTCTGAGAAAATAGTCAATAACTGAGTTGCAAGTCAAAGGGAGTTTGATGTTTAAGTCTTGAAGGGTGGTAAAAATTTACATACATACCCGTGCATACGGTAAGCTCTAGCTTCAGTGTAACCAGTTACAATTTTCAAGCAAATGAACTGAGATTAAATAATATAAAGAATTCAAACCAAAGGAGGTAATAAGTAGAGGAAATATGTATATACAAAATGTATAAATATCATAAATAAATTATAAAATATAGATTTAAACATAAATATGTCAGTAATTACAGTAAATGTTAATACATTAAATTCCCTATTGAAGCCAAAGATTTTAACTGAATTTATCAACAACAGCAACAATTCTATGCTTGTTACAAGAGACACAGCTAAATAGAAAGTTAAGAAAATAATTAAAATTTAAAAAGGAAATATATGAAGAGCAGAAACTAGACACACACACAAAAAGCAAATGTAGTAATAATAATATTGAGGTGTATAAGTCAGAAAGCATTAGCAGAGATAAAAAGGAAATTTTCCTGAGGATAAAAGGTTCAATTGACCATGGTGATAAAAGGTTCAATTCTAAATACCTAATTATATAACTTAAACTTTATGAGACAAAAATTAACTGAAATTCAAGGAAAAGTAAAAAATTAATATGGCAGAGTATACAAATTATGATCACTGGGCTATAAAGCAAGAAATGAAAGTAATATAAACCACAATGTAAAATTTTTAAAGAAAAGATGTACAAACCAAATCTTGCAAGATGTAAAAAAAATTATTCCAATCAGGAAGGGATTATTCAAGTGATGCTTGGTTTTCAAATATTGAACTATCAGTATATTTAATTACATTAAAGAAATAGAGAAAAAAATCCTGATTTTCTTTATACATTCAGAAAAAGAATTACACAAATTGCAATAACCATTACTTATAAAAAACTTTTATAAAACTGAATTAAAAAAATTCCTTCATACTAAAGTGTATCTTCAAAAATCTATAGCAAAATACAGTCATAAAATATTAAAATCTTTTCCCTCTAGTGTCCTGTTATCAACACTGTTATTCTACTTTTTATTGGGTTCCCTAGCCATTATAATAAGACAAGAAAGGAAATAAAATATATATGGAATGGAAAGAAAGAAAGAAAATTGTCACCCTTTGCAGTCAGAAAATCCAAAATAATCTATACATAAATTATTAAAATAAGTGCATACATCAGGGTTGCTGGATATAAGGTTGTATTTGGGTTCTCCAGAGAAACAGAATTGAGAGAGAGAAAGAGAGAGAGAGGGAGATGGGGGCAGAATTTAAGAGAATGTCTTACATAATTGTGGGGGCTGGCAAGTCTGAAATCTGTAGGGTGGGCCAGCAGCCTGGAAATTCAGGTTAGAACTGTTGAATTCTTTTTTTTTTAAATTTATTTATTTATTTTTGTCTGTGTTGGGTCTTCATTTCTGTGTGAGGGCTTTCTCCAGTTGCGGCAAGCAGGGGCCACTCTTTATTGCGGTGTGTGGGCCTCTCACTATCGCGGCCTCTCTTGTTGCGGAGAACAGGCTCCAGACCCACAGACTCAGTAGTTGTGGCTCACGGGCCCAGTTGCTCTGTGACACGTGGGATCTTCCCAGGCCAGGGCTCGAACCGCGTCTCCTGCATTGGCAGGCAGACTCTCAACCACTGCACCACCAGGGAAGCCCAGAACTATTGAATTCTTGAGTCTGAAATCTTCAGAGCAAGTCAGCAGACAAGGTTTCCAATACTGCAGGCTTAAGGCAGAATTGTTTCTTCTTTAGGCAACTTTAGTCTTTGCTCTTAAGGCCTTCAACTGGTTGGATATAGCACCACCACCAACACCACCCCTCCCCGTGTTATGAAAGGTAATCTACTTTACTCAGAGTCAAATGATTTAAATATTAATCATATTTTTAAAAATAGCCTCACAACAACATCTTGGTTGGTGGTGAATAAATAATTGGGCACCATAGCTTAGCCATGTTGGTACATAAAATAAGCCATCACAGTCTACCCCTTGTCAGTTTGGCACCCATGCACATCTTTTTCAAACATATTTAAACTCTAAAGACATTATTAAAGTCATACTTCTGCTTAATATGATACAACTATCCTGTGTGAAACCCAAGTCCCCTAACCCTTTCACCAGAAGATGATGCAAAATGCTTGAATGATAATCAGTCTTCCCTTCGTATTCTGTAACTCAAATACTATGATGTAAAGTTAACAAAACTTAACTACTATGAATCAAAGTTAATACATCTCGTTATATGATAAGAGAGGAAAGAAAAAAATATTAGGTATACACACACACAAATATATTCATAACAAAATAAGAAATACTCAAAACAATTATATTCCTAGTTTCTGCAACTGGTCACGTGGTCATAACTGGTATTTAAAACTACCTATTCCTCCATCTCTTCCATATTGTCTTAGCCCTCAGAAAGTACCTCAGCTGGCTGTGGTCTATACCTGGTGGCATGACTCAAACCTTCATTCCTGAAGATCCTAGGCCATTAGTAATCCTGCCTGAATTGAGTTGTTGTAGTTTGTTTTTTTTTTTAATTTATTTTATTTATTTTTTATTTTTGGCTGCATTGTGTCTTTGTTGCTCTATGCAGGCTTTCTCTAGTTGTGGCGAGTGGGGGCTGCTCTTCATTGTGGTGCGCGGGCTTCTCATTACCGTGGCTTCTCTTGTTGCGGAGCACAGGCTCTAGGTGTGCGGGCTTCAGTAATTGTGGCACGCAGGCTCAGTAGTTGTGGCGCACAGGCTTAGTTGCTCCGCGGCAAGTGGGATCTTTCCGAACCAGGGATGGAACCCGTGTCCCCTGCATTAGCAGGCGGATTCTTAAACACTGCACCACCAGGGAAGCCCAAGTTGTTGTAGTTTTCTATTGACTTAAATCACAGGGCATTGTAGTACTACGAGATGCCCTAAAGGAACTTCTGCATTACAGATCTCCTCTTCCTTACCTCCATTTTATAGTAGCAGTCCAATTTCCCTTTGGCAGTCAGGATCAGTCCCCCTAGTAACTCCCTTAACTGCCTGTTGATTCCGAGGCATGAGGAGCCCAAAGTGGTCAGGTGGCCATCTTCCCTTCCAATTCAGTGGAATCATGCTGTGTTTACTGATGGAAGCATTCCTCCCTTTGGAGACCTCCAGACCAGGGAAACATAAGATGGTGAGGACAAGAAGAAAAATTTTTACTGATGGATCACTAGCAGTAATAGTGGTGCCACTTCCATTTCCACTTCTTGATCCCTGGACCCATGAGTCCTGGATATGGTAGAAACAAAACCGTATGTTGGACACTGATTTTCAAGATTCCTTGGTATTTATATTGTATTATATATTTGTATACATATACACCTACATATAAATCCATATATACATACATATATATCAGGGGGTCTTGAAAAAAGTAAAACACAAATTAAAGAATAAGTTATGAACTATAATACTATTTTATATAACATGAAAGCACACCACAACATTATTGTTTATACATCTATAAATAAGTAGTAAAGTATTAAAACCTGAACAGAAAAGATACACAAAATGCAAGAATAGGGTTATTATTAGATACATAAAATGATATGATTGGAGAAAGGTATAAAAGAACTTTCATTCATAAACTTATTTTAAAAAAAAAAACATTCTGAATCAAATGTGGCAAAACACAAAATTTTTCAAATGGGGCACCTGAGTCTATGCTATGGACTGAATTGTGTCCTCCCAAAATTCATATATTGAAGCCTTAAACCCAATATAATCATATTTGGAAAGGGAGTCTGTGGGAGGTAATTAGGTCTAGATGAGGTCATGAGGGTGGGGCCTCATGATGGGATTAGTGCCCTAATGATAAGAGACATCGGAGAGCTTACTCTCTCTCCATCATGTGAGGACACAGCCAAAAGGTGGTCATGTGTAGCCCAGGAAGAGAGATCTCACCAGAATTCTACACTACTGGCATCCTGATCTCAGACTTCCAGACAGCAGAACTATGAGCAAATAAATGTCTGTTATTTAAGCCATGTTGTCTATGGTATTTTGTTATGGCAACCCAGGTTAAGACAGTCATCATTACATTATTCAAAATATAATTCCTTATATTTGAAAAATCACCTTTCCTTTAAAAAAAAATTCATTGCCATGAATATCAAGGTCATGTTGCCCAAAGGGTATATAGAAAAGCAGAATACTAGAAAAATTAAAAGTGAAAGCATTTTTCAAGTTTAAATGACTACACAACTATCAGATACTGTAAAATCCTTAAAAGTAGGAACTATATGAGTATCCCTAGTGCCTAGTGCAGTATGTGCCATATACCAGTGCTTAATGTCTGCTACATACAGAGTATATAAATGAAACAGAAACTGTAAAGCTCCACAAACTATTGTTCTTCTGAAATCCCGTAATAAAGAGATGAGGTTACAACAACCGCAAAAATATATCTTTTCAGGGACATTTTATCATGGAGCAAGTTTTCAAACTTTAATGTTGCTATAAATAACATGGACCTCTTGGTCCGGTAAAAACCAGTCTCCTAATATCCTCTTTACACAAATTATTAATTCTGACTTCTACAGTTGTGATTAAGCCCTTTTCCTTGCTTTCTTTACAATCTCCTTTCCCTAGTCTTCCTTTCCTAGTCCAAATCCTGGATCATTTCATACTAAACAGGCGCATGTGATAGCTTCCTTCTTTGCTGTCGTTTGAGCTAATCATCCCAAAGAGGGAATCACTCCTATTTTGTATCAGTCCCAAGAGGTGTACTTCAACTTCTTCAGGAAAAGTGATCGCATTTTAATAACCTGCATCACACAAAGTTCAGAAAATTTTTTGATATACCAATAAGCTGTCATTGTAGAGAACCACATCTAGATTATGGGCCTGGATAGAATCATAGAAATGGAGCTACCAGGGAAAATCTAAAAAGAAAAGCATGGCTCCAAGTAAGAATTGTATGTATGGTTCTTTCTCTCTCTCTCTCTCTTTTTTTTAATATCATATGTGTTTATACTTTCACTAAATTTCCAAACGTGTTAAGTCAAATTGGTCTCCTAAGTATTCCCTTCTGTTGGTAGCATTTAGCTGTATAGTAAAATGAGCAGCTGCCACAGAGCATTTGCTAATGCTTCCTTTCTCAAAGGGAGATTAGTACAAGTTTAAGTTTGTGTTAATCCCCACCTGTAGCATGATGACCTCTGTTGGGTTTTCGTGAGTTCAAATAATTGCTACAAAAATAGTTTGGTCTTATTTGCATAATATAGGACTATAGCAACAATATCTGCACTGTGTCATTAACCTGTTTTGCAGTAAATGGTGTTTACATATGGCCTTGGACATGTGGTATCTATTAAGTAACATCACCAAGAATGGACGCTTACTTACTTGTTAAATAGAAACCAAAGTGTCAAAAATAATTTGGGGGAAAGAAAAAGTAAATGGCAAACGTTGACAGTCATGAGGCTTACTGAAGTTATCAAAAATGCAAATTACTTAGACATTAATAAAAAGATATAATAATAGCAGCTTTTCAGGCTTGACTGGGACCATTTATGGCACGATTTCAACATCACAAAACATGACACATTCATATTTTCCCAGTGCAGTTTTCAATTATAATATGATACAAATTTTATTAGTCATCTAGTAATACTGTAGAATAATTGAAAGAGTCAGTGCATGATTTTTAAAATGGGGACATTGATTCTGATTCTATGAGGCCTTGATTTAAGAAGAAAATAATGAAACATTTTTTATGTAAGGGAAAAATATCTTCCATGGTTTTATCTTCCATTGTTGAATTTTTCGCTTTATTTCAACTGTCTTTAAAAATGATTTGTGGAGCAGTGGTTGAGAGTCCGCCTGCCGGTGCAGGGGATGCGGGTTCGTGCCTCGGTCCGGGAGGATCCCGCATGCCGCGGAGAGGCTGGGCCTGTGAGCCATGGCCGCTTGGCCCGCGCGTCCGGAGCCTGTGCTCCGCCACGGGAGGGGCCACAGCAGTGAGAGGCCCGCGTACCGCAAAAAAAAAAAAAAAAAAAGATTTGTAATGGCCTAGCATAAACATAATGAACACGCGTTAATTACAAAATGTTTTTAAATGTAAATGATCAGGACCCATTTGAGAGAGAAGAGTCTTGGGTACTTTGGCCTAAGGATAAACGTGGTATCTCACCAAGTGTTTTCTGCTCCTAAAGAACTTGTTGCTGGCATCTCCTGTGACTTCAGGTCCAATACAAGAAATGTTCAGCTATCCTTCTCCAAGACTATGCTACTCAGAACTCGAGCAAGAATTCTTCTGGGAAATTGTTCTGCACAGTTCAACTACCTCATTCGTAGTGTGAAAGAATGATGGGAACAGATACAGAATCAAAAATTGTTGGTACCACTGCTAAGTAAACACTTTTTTGAGAGATGCCACCATTCAGCCCTTAACGTAGTAGATTATAACGTGAATTCCAAGACTGAAGGAAGTTTGGAGAAGTGTACTATATCTATGGATAGGTAGAAGAAAGAACTAAAACAAAAAAACCCTACAACGTTGGATCTTTAATTCTTCAATTTACCAGTTTTCATTGATAAATCATAAAAAGACATAATGCAAGACATCTGTGTTTCTATTTCTTATTTAATCAAACTAATTTCAAAACTGAGTTACCATCCTGCCGGACTGGTGGAAGATTCAGCCTGAGTTCTTCTGGGGATCCTCCTACACAGAGGTCCCAGTGTTAAGAAACAGGAAATCTCTCTGGCCAGTGCTGACAGTTGGCCTTGGCTGCTGCAGGGACGCCTTGAAGTTTTGTTGCTCTCAGGAGCCCTGGTGCTTCTCTTCAGGCATCTTCAAAAAAGCTGAGAAGCTGAGAATCTCATCAAAGTTCCACAGGGTTGTGTGATATCTTGGGTCGAGAAGAACCCCATATTTTTGTTTCTCAAAGGCACACCCCTCTCCCTTGCCCCCAGAGGATTCCAACACAGTACCTTCACTGATCTTAGGAAGAGTCTGCTATATGTACCTTCTATTTTCTGCTCTGCAAGAATCCTCAAGGAAAGGAACGACAAAGGGCAGCTACCCATCTGGAATGCAGGGACTCGCAAATTTGTAGGGTGCATAAATGCTATGCAATATTAGAATAAAATATTGCCATAAAAATGAATAAAAAATGATTGCCAGAAAATTTTAATTTTAATGGTAACTGAACCAAAATGTGAAAAAATATTTTGTCTTGTCCCTTCAGTGCAACGCATTCTAAGATGTCTTAAAGCACATGATATATTTTTTTCCCAGCCATTTTTGTCTGGTTTCTCTTGGACTCAAACTAAAACTGACCTTATCACTCACTAGACTCTCCTCTCCAACCTCCCCAATCCAGTCACTTCTCCCCTCTCATCTTGTCTGCACTGGAGACTTCACTGCTAAGGTAATGTACTCCTGAGAAGGGGTACATCTTATATTTATTGACTCTCAGTGTTTCAGAAATAGTGATTGATGCAAGCTAGATTCTGTCATTCCATATTCCTCCACCAGTCAACTGGAGAAGCTTTGCTCACTATACACTCAGTTACTGCGTCCTATTGATTTTACTTTTGTCCATGAACTTCTTTGTGTTGGCATTTTTATGATGCTCTGGTTACCTTACAGCACTTCATCCAGAGCCTTCTCTTGAGGAATCTGTCTACATGCAGATTTTCCTTCATTCCACCCTGTACAACATCACATGATTCTGAAAATACTGGTTTAGCTTGGTGTCCTTGGTCTTGCCCAAAAGTGTTCATTCTTTCCCTCTTGTCAGAAGGCTTAATTCCAAGCTATTCAGCATGGAGCTTCCAACCTACAAAAATATGGACCCAACTTTCTTCTTATATCTATTTTAAAAAATCAGTCTAGGCATGACTTTATAGTTCCTTCTTTGCAACCCACAGGTCCCTCTCCTTTCGCTCTCCTGCATCTGAGGAAATCCCTAATATTTTTTAAGTCCAGGTCAAGACCCGCCTTCTCCAAAAAAAAGTGCTTCACACCCTGTAGTAGAGACAGTGGCTTCTCTTGTCTGAAAACTTCCAGGTTTGCTTTCTGGTAGCCATTTATTACTTCCTTGAGTATAAACTTGTTTAGACTTGTTGTTGCTCTTTTGTATTTTTAAATCATTCATACTACTAATGAAGTTTTACCTGTGTGGCTATAGACTGTGGGCTTTGAGTGTGAGACTGGTTCTTCTGTATAGAGATTGGCACAGCATGTGAAGCTGCTTCATCTTGTCATCAAGATGTCAAATGAATGTATAGCCATGCCTCAGCCTGAAGACTATGGCCAAGTATAGAGAAGAAAATGTTTTTGGTGAAAATTAACATTTAGAATAAATTGTCTAATATGTGTGTATATATATGCATATATATGCACATAAGAATGTATGTATATCTATAGCTTCTATTACAAATAAAATGGCTAAGTACACATCTTGCTTTTTGATAGGCTTGGAGAAAGAGGTTCGACATTCCTCTGGAACAAAGAAAAAGGAAATTTAACTAGTGTAAGGGATGTCTTTCCTCCAAAAGAAAGGAGAAACCTTCCTCCAGCAACCAAAATCCAATCTAATTTTTAAAAAGTATTTTGTATGCATGTAAAAGTGGATAATATTTGAATTATCCATTCATCAAAGCATTAAAACTCAAAAACTGATTTCTGCTCTCCAGAATGGCGCCATCGCACATTTCTGCTCCAGAATAATTCGTGTAGACGGATCTGGCAGCCAAACATGAAAGTGTGGGTGCTGAACGGCTGGCAGCTGGCCCAGTGTTTAACCCTGCTGTTTTAGAATGCCATAAAATAAGCACAATTTAATCTTTGCAAATCATTTGGTCATTGGCTGTGATTTCCGCAGAAAATAACTTCAAAGAAGACAGGCACCTTTGTTGATGCTTGTTTAAGCAGCCTTGAGCGCCAATATATTTAAGAATAGGAAACAAAAACCTCAAAGCCTGTGATACATTTTTGGGATTATAAACCAAGGGGGTGTGTAAACCAGCCTATTAATTTTCCCCGGTGGTAAGGATGTGCTCAGATTGATACAATTAAGAGAGAATGTCATCAGCTAAAAAGTCATCACAGGTGAATAGATACTGCTTGTTAAAATCTATCAAAGCAGAGACTTTGCCATAGATACAGAGAACAGATTGGTGGTTGTCAGAGGTAGGGGGTACTGCTCAGTGAAATGGGTGAAGAGAGTCAAAAGGTACAAACTTTCGGTTATAAAATATATGAGTCATGGGATGGGATGTGTAGCAGGGCAACTATAGTTAGTGTTATCCTGCATATTTGAAAGTTGCTAAGAGAGTGAGTCTTAAAAGTTCTCATCTTACTCATTCCACGAGGCCACCATCACCCTGATACCAAAACCAGACAAAGATGTCACAAAGAGAGAAAACTACAGGCCAATATCACTGATGAACATAGATACAAAAATCCCCAACAAAATACTAGCAAACAGAATCCAACAGCACATTAAAAGGATCATACACCATGATCAAGTGGGGTTTATCCCACAAATGCAAGGATTCTTCAATATATGCAAATCAATCAGTGTGATAAACCATATTAACAAATTGAAGGAGCAAAACCATATGGAGGTTTGTATGGAGGTTCCTTAAAAAACTAAAAATAGAACTACCATAAGACCCAGCAATCCCACTACTGGGCATGTACCCTGAGAAAACCATAATTCAAAAAGAGTCATGCACCACAATGTTCATTGCAGCTCTATTTACAATAGCCAGGACATGGAAGCAACCTAAGTGTCCACAGACAGATGAATGAATAGAGACGATGTGGCACATATATACAATGGAATATTACTCAGCCATAAAAAAAAATGAAATTGAGTTGTTTGTAGTGAGGTGGATGGACCTAGAGTCTGTCATACAGAGTGAAGGAAGTCAGAAAGAGAAAAACAAATACCATGTGCTAACACATACATATGGAATCTAAAAAAAAAGGTTCTGAAGAACCTAGGGGCAGGACCGAAATAAAGGCACAGACCTACTAGAGAATGGACTTGAGGACACAGGGAGGGGGAAGGGTAAGCTGGGACGAAGTGAGAGAGTGGCATAGACTTATATGTACTATCAAATGTAAAATAGATAGCTAGTGGGAAGCAGGTGCATAGCACAGGGAGATCAGCTCGGTGCTTTGTGACCACCTAGAGGGCTGGGAGGGAGACGCAAGAGGGAGGAGATATGGGGATATACGTATATGTATAGCTGATTCGCTTTGTTATAAAGCAGAAACTAACACACCATTGTAAAGCAATTATACTCCTATCAAGATGTTTTAAAAAAATAGTTCTTACCTTAAAATTCTGTAACTAGGTATGGTGACAGATGTTACATATGCTTATGGTGGTGATAATTTTGCAACATATAAAAATATCAAATCATGATATATACCTGAAACTAATAGAATGCTGTGTGTCAATTCTACTTCAGTTGAAAAAAAAGTGAGACTTTGCTATGGGGAACACAAATCAGTGTATAAAATTGTGATGTCCTACTATTGACCTAGAAAAAAACAGACACACACTTATTTAGGATATTCCTCACAATAACCTCATTAATTTATGACATCGATCTGAAATGCAGATTGCATCATTTTATCTTATGGTTACTTGGAAACTTATAAGAAACAGTTCTTTTTTTTAATGCTGTCATTTGACAGTTTGGAGAATATTATGTGATTTATTTCAGTAATTGTTTCTATCATATGTGGAGACAAACTCTATGGAAAGTAACTGATCTCCCTTGACCAAAGCAGAGGAGATATATATATATATATATATATATATATATATATATATATATATATATTTTTTTTTTTTTTTTTGCGGTACGCGGGCCTCTCACTGTTGTGGCCTCTCCCGTTGCGGAGCACAGGCTCCAGACGCGCAGGCTCAGCAGCCATGGCTCAGGGGCCCAGCCGTTCCATGGCATGTGGGATCTTCCCGGACTGGGGCACGAACCCATGTTCCCTGCATCGGCAGGCAGACTCTGCGCCACCAGGGAAGCCCCGCAGAGGATATATTTTAAATTAAGAAAACCAAACCTTAAGTACTCTAGCAGGAGGGACCCTGTTGTCATAGTTGAACAAATTTTATCATGGTCAGTGAAACTCTGAGACATGGTTCATTATTAAGACCATCTCACCTTGTCTTGATTAAAAAAAAAAAATGTATAGAAGACCAAAAATTCATTATGTTCCCAGTGCATTCATATGACTTAGACTACACACAAAATAGAGTAGTTCAAACCAAAATTACTTCTAATATCAATAATACAAAGCAATTTATCTCTTATTTACCTTATCATCAGGAACTAACATAGATGTCACATCATGTATTTTATTAAGCACCCTAAGGTGCTTTTTCTGTCATCAATTTTGTCCCTTATCTCTTGTGCAAATATTCTGTTTGGTCTCCTTTCTTTCTGTTTTCTGGTGACAACTTTTAATTATTTTACTAGTTAATAGTCCCTTATGTAGTTCAACACGGCATCGATTTTTAGTTCCTTGATCTCTTTTATATGTTCATTGCCAATTATATTTATATTCTTCCCTCCAAAACTAGGATGCATGATTTGTCCTAATACCATCCTCAAATTCCTTGCCCCTTGAATATCCTTATGTTGTACTTTTTAGATGATCAATTTCTATCTCTGGTTTACTCGAGCCAGTTAAGTTCTCTGCTAGAAATGATTACCAGAAAAAAAAAATGGCCTAACTCTACTAATAAATGCCATTACAAACATGACACTGGACGGAGCAATCTTCATGCTGATTCCCGTTTCACCCAGAGATTGTCGTAGATGTTTACATTCTTCTTAAACCTACATGATTCACTCTGTAGATGATCTGTCCTCCTTAACCACAGAGTAAAAATTTCTCCTCTCAAATCCCACAGGGATAAGGGTCTGGATCACCCCACTAGGAGACAAACCTAGACCAAGGGAACTACTAGTTGAGGGTGAGGGGCATCTAAAACAGGTGGTGGAGGAGGGGATGAGAGTATTAATTACTCTCCAAAAGATGACCCACTGAATAACCTCAGAATAAGCCCAATACTTTCTGAGCCCTCTTGTAGCAAAGCCCTACCTTTCCTTAAAGATTGATGTCAGTCACCCCTGCCACTATGGTGACTCATTTGCTTTCCTCATAGTCTTTAGCATAGGAGCCTGAAGTAACAGATTAATAGCTGTAGCATAGAGTTCAGTGGGACTAACTTTGTGTCCATTGGTGGAAGGGTTCTCCTTTGGGAACTAGCACCTCTCAATCCACAGAACCTAAATTTGTGGCAATGAGAAGCACAAGTTCCCCAAGTATGTCACTGGGAGTGATGGTAATTGATACGGCTGCTGTTTCCACCACTTGGTTCCCAGATTCGTGTACTCTACTTAAAGACAAAACATCAGATGATGGTACTTGATTTAGAGTGTACACTCCGTCCTGAGGATGATGCAGTCCTGGAGGATTATTCTTGCAGGGTATCATTTTCAAACTTGTCCCTCAGCTGTATCTTTAAGAGGTCAAACTACTGTGCCGCCGAGCTAGTGGCTTCTCTCTGGTCTTGTATGGGAAAGAACGAGTGGATCCCTTGGTCTTGTTTCCACTGCCATATCTCCTCTGATGTAATTATTAAATTATTTGGTATTATGTGTCAGTGAATAAAACACTCTGTAAATCCTCAGATACTGGGTCCAGACAAGGCTTTGCTGGCATAAAAGTCGATCCCTTACCAAGCGTGTGTGTCGATTACAGTCAAGATGAGTTGCTGCTCCTTTCAGAGTGGAAGGATCCAATGTAGTCAAACAAGAAGCTGATTGGACTCTTCAGAATACAGTGCTGTAATAGGGTCAAGGATTGATCTCTTTGCTGACAATTTGGGCATTTAGCAGGGGCAGTCACTAGACTAGCATTGGTGAGTGGGAGCCCATGCGTATTCTCCATGACTTCACTCTTCATGTATCCATTGTGCCAGCACTAGAGTGAACAATGATGGAGGCTGGCTGACGTCTACTGGCCAAGTCTCTCTGTCAACTTGGTTGGTTAATACCTCTTTTGTGGACAGTGTGTGTATTCTCTGATGGACATTGACAGGAACTTAAGATTGTCACATTTTGCGCTTATTCCTTAGGTGCAAATACACGTCACTTCTCCAGACCTCCTAGTCCCTAATTTTCCATTCTTACTTCTCTACGCCCCTGACCAGTCAGCTGGGCTATTTACCACTGTCCATGAGGTCATGTGCCCTTGGGCTATTTCTGTTTCCACACAAAGTGGATGCTAAATTCACCACTCTGAGCTCTGCCTATTGGGAGAGTTTGCCTATACAGTTTCCTTTCAGGGAAACCCCTGGATTGAACTGCAGTGAATCAGCCATCCATTTTCAACTAACACCAACATAACACACCAACCCTTTAGTGAACCCATTTCTGAGGAATATTCTTCTCCATCAGCTGGTTATAAGGGACCTTCAATGCTGCCATAGGTGTGACTTGGGGGAAATCTGCTGGTGAAACAGTGCTAGATAATGTGAGGGTGGGTCTGGGCCACCTGCTTATGCATTTACTTTTCTCTCTGTCCCTGCTTTTGCCTGACTCTGAGTGTACTACTTCCATCTTACAATGACTGCTGGGTCCACCTGGCCATATTAACTCAGTAATCTGAGAGGACTGAGTTCATGATGGCCACCTCTGGATGCTTGGTCACTTGATGTCACAGGGTCAGAAGCTCATTCCTGCCAAGGCCCAGTTTCATACCAGGAGGTATGCAGGAGGTGTATTTTTAGTAGGTGTGTAGTTCTTTGCAACAAGTCGTATGGCCTGTTGCTAGAACCCAGGGATCTATGTTTGAATACTCCCACCGCAGGTACCGTAGTCTATGCTTTGATTCTCCCATCAGAGATACATATGGTACCACAGTACAGTATGGCTCAAGTGGCAGGTGCTTGCACCACATCATGCCCTTTCTTCCTTTAAGCCCCACAAAAAACTGGGAGCCTACCATGTCACACAGAAAATGTGTTGGAACATGATCCTAAGTGCTGAAGATGATGGGTGCAGAATTCAGAGTTTTGTGCTTCATTTTCAGGTTCTTTCTATCCACACTTTTCCTAAAAGTATATTTAAATTTCTACCATGGCTAAACTTTGCCTTGGACCAGGGGTATACGAACGTGGATAGGAAAGATTTTACCTCTTTATTAAGCATTTTCTTTCACTATGTTCCACAGTTGTGTTAGCAATACCTGTTACTTTTTCATTAATAGAAATCACGGATACTTTCCTGTCACATTACAGTTATTCCATATATCTTGAACTATTGTTTCTTTACTTAATCATTTTAATATTGTGAGTTATAGATCTGCCTGTGAGCTCTTGAGTTTTGCTAGTTTACAAGTGTGTATATTACTGCATCAAAAATCCATGATTTTTTTACATATTTGATGTAATGTTTCAATATAGTTGATTCCCTTTATAGTTCTATATATTTATGTTATGTATTTATAAATATATTTCTGAGAAAGAATCCATAAGCTTCTACAAAATTCCACAGAGCTCTCGTTCATGGCGTACATTTTCGGAACCCCTGCCTAGACCAGGCTTCTCTCTCCAGCACGCTCTTTTATGACCCTCAGGCTTTGGCTTACATGGCAACCCTCACAGGCCTTCCTGACCACCCATCCTTAAGGCAGCCTCCTGGGCACTTCTAACCACGCTATCCTGTTTTTCTTTCATCACAGTATTTATAAACGCCTTATATTTCCTTGTTCACATGGCTGTTTGTTGGCTCAATCTGTCACATTTGATCTAGTTGACATTTCCTTCTTAAATGTCCACTCTAGTATTTCAGGCTTTTCCCTCTGGATTTCCTTCAAGGGATAAATTTCCTTTAAATGATAATTTTCCTTAGTTTTTGTCCACTAACCTTTCTTCTCTAATTCACTTTCCTACCTGAACAATTTCACCCATTCCCACTAGTCCAAACATGATCAAAAATGTATTACTCCCAAGGAGATATGCAGGTCCACAATCCGTGATCTCCCATCTTGAAATCCATAAAGCTCCTTTTTCTACAAAGTTCATTGGCAGCAAAACAGCACCTGAATTCACAAAATAGCCTTTATTCATCTCATGGCCTGTGGATACTCATACATTTCAGCAATAGAACTCATACATTTCACCAACAGAACTCATACTTCGGTTTATTATGTGGTGCGGCCCAAGATTCTGCTAAAGATACTACCTTTCATAGGACGTGAATACATAATAGTTTTCAAGTCTGAAAAACTGTGACATTGGAAGGGCTGAGATCATTTGTCTCTTTCTAGCCCATATCTAGAGAAGGACCCAGCTGTCTTCTTAGTATCCCATAGCGCAATGTGATTGGGTTGCTCTTCTACTTATAAGCCACAACTTCAGTCACTTCTCTAAGGACATCCAGTGCTTCAGCCACATCAGACTAGGTTCACGCACGCACCTCACTTCTCCACACCTCTGCCCCTGGAAAATAAATCCTCCTGTGTAGTCCTTGTAATGTCTGCACGTCTCTGAGAATTTTTCCTTAACCTACCAAAGCAGGATTACTGAATGTCATTTGGGGACACTTTTGATTGAATAATTGTTGCTGAAAACTCTTACAACATTAAATTACAAAAATGCGTGTCCTGGTATTTCTCTTGCCACTATGTGAAGAGCTCCATGAATGGAGAAGCCATGTCATATTCCCACAACAATGTCTGGCTCTGTTCTCACACTATGTTAGATTAAATTTACCATTTTTCCCCAGCTCCCTTCTCCCGTTTCATTCCGTTTCTGTTAATTGCACTAACAGGTATCTAGTCACTTAAGCAGCGTTCCTTCATTCTCCCTCCCATCATTCTCTTTAACTATAACATCAGTCATTCATGCCTTGTGAATCCATCTTCTCTTCTCTATCTCCTATGCCACTGCTATATGCCCTCATTATCTCTCGCCCAGTGTTTTGAGACACTGTCCTTTTTCTCTACCTGAAAACTCACTTTCTGTGCAGTCTGTTATTATTGTAAATGAATGGTCTAATTGTGTTACATGCTAATTTTAAATGTTTTAAAATGACTTTACACAAACTATACAATGCTCAAAATCATTAGCATGGCATAAATATCCTTCAGAAGTTGCCCCAGTCTACTATTCAAGCATCACTCCGTGTTATTCAACCCCCAAATTTGTACTTTCCAGCAAATCTTCTGTGACTTGAATCTTCTTGCTCTTTCTGGAATATAAGCCTCTATATTGGTCCCATGGCAAGTTTCAACTCAAGTTAAATAGCCAGCTTAAATACCACCTTTAAAAAAAATTCTCCAAGTAGAGAAGATGGACATCTCAAGAAAAGAGAGTATTCACCTTTCTTCTGCCCATCCATACTGGTGAGGGTGGATCTTCTTTACACAGCCTACTGATTGAAATGCTAATCTCTTCCAGAAACACTATCAAGGATACACCCAGAAATAATGTTTCTATTAAATAATAATGTTTCTATTATTCTAATGTTTCTATTATTATACCCAGCTATCTGAGCATCTCTTATGAAAGTCAAGTTGACCCATAGACTTAACCAACACAGTTAGAATTAAGATAAGGGTATTTTATCACCAGTATTATTTAATTACTCCATAAAGTAGTCAACAAATAATAAATGCATTAAACAACAACAACAACACGCATGAAGCAAAATTTTAATTATTTGTAGGTTATATGATAATTTCTTTAGGAAAGCAAAATAACTATTGTATAAGTTATTAGAAATTATAAAAAATTTCAATAAAGTAGTCATTTGCAGAATAAATTCTTTGCTTCTACAGCAGTATCACATAGAAAATATATATTTGATTTACAAAATCAATAAAAATATATCTACAAGTAAACTTAAAAAAAAGAGTTATATCCACATGAATATGATTATAAAACTCTATTAAGGGACATTAAAAAGATCTTTATTGAGATATATATTGTATTACTGGAGAGTAAAATTTTAAAATATTTTAAAATATCAATCCTTCCTAAATTACTGTGAAAATTCAAGGCATTCCCAATGAAAATAGACATTTGTTTCTCTTTGGTCTCATATCAAATGATGAAGCTGAGAAAATTCTTTGAAATATAAGCAGTGAGGGTGACCTAGTCTTACATAGCATTAAATGTCATTATAAAGTTAAAGTGATTGAAAACATTCAGTACTGATGGAGAAACAAACATATCAATGGCACAGAATAGAGAATCTAAAAAACAGATGCAAATATGCATGGGAAAATAATATATGTAAAAACTGGCATTTCTACATAGTCTAGATGATTAAACAAGTGGTATTGGGCCACCTGACTTATAATTTGGAGAAAAAAAAAAAAACCTCCGGAAAATAAACCTTGACAACGACTTCACTTTCATCAAAATAACTCCCAAATGGACTTCAAAGCATTATAATGTAAAAGGCAACAAACACAAGAAATCATTTTCAAATATCTTTCATCTTTGGGGTACAGAAGCTTTTCTAAATATGTTGCAAAATTCAAAAACCATGAAGGAAAAAATAAATTTTAAAACATAAAAATTAAAAATAAGAAAAAAAGGAAAATCATTAACTGGGTGGAAAGACAAAAATATAATAGACAAATGGGTAATAATTACAACAGAGAAAAAAGTCCTATAAATTATAATGTAAGCAAAGAACAACACAAATGAAAATTTAGCAAATTGCCTGGACTGGCATTTCAAATACATTCAATAACCTAAAAACATATGGTCAAGTTCTTCATCTCAACAAGACAAAAAATTTACGAATACAAACAATGAAATATTATGGCCATATGGTTAGCAAATATTTTTAAATGATTAATAAGGTAACTTGGCAGTATTTACCAGAATTTCAGTTGTGCATATTGTTTGACTCCATATTTCCAATTCTATATGTCTCTTCTTCACAAATACACAAGTGGTAAAGATTTCAGTATGAAGTTAATATAAAGTAATTTTTGTAATAGGGAAAACCTGAAAATAACCTTGGTCAACAGGAGAAACACTGTTCAATAGGAGAAGGAGTCAATAAATTAGCATACGGACTACATAATAATATACAGCCATTAAAAATAAAATAGAAAGTTATTTGTGAAACATTTTTTAGTGAAAAGGATGCTGTAGAATAAAATATCAAATAAGATCCTATTTATGACTGACAAGTAGTATGTACATTAAGAGCACATGCCCAAATAGAGATTTTTGGAAATGCACAGAGATGGTGGCAGTGGAGAGGGCAGAGAGAGAGCTGTGTGAGTGCGGGAAGGAGACGAAAGAGAAAATAAAAATTGCCTTTTAATCTTATTATATACAGTTCTATATTGCTAGACCTTTTTTAGATTAGCCTGTATACTTTGTATTATTTTAAAAAGGTAAAGGGAAAAGAGAGAAATTGTGATAAAATTCATGTTTGTATAGGAGTAATAAAACAGGCATTTTTTATTTTGACAATTTTGTTGGCAATGCAAATTATTACAGTTTTTAGAAAGCATTTGTTAGCATCAATAAATTGAATAATGTGCATACACATTGAGCCAATAATGATATTTTCGAAAATTACACAATAGCTGTGTAAACCTAAGTATGCAAAACTGTTTATGAGAGAATGCTCAATGAAGAATTGTTTCTAATAGCTAGAATTTGGAAACAACTTAAATATTTTATCAATAAGGAATAGGTTAAATAACTTATTCAGTTTTAAGTAAAAAGACACATGTTTCATTTTCACCAAGAATTGTATTGAACGATGTATTCATTAACCAAACAAACTTTTTGGCCAACCCAATATTAAGAGAATACAGTGCAATATTAAAAACACTGGAGCATATCTCTGTGTATCGGCAGAGGAAGTGGCCCATGTAAGAAGCTGCAGGACAGGACCCGTTTCTAACTAAACTAAATTCTATCTGGTTTCTGTAATTTACATAATAATATGAACCATTATTGTATACACTGTTGGTGTATACATGTGCAAAATTAGAAATAATATACATGAATCTGTTAACATATATGCTATATATAAATACACATATGTAATCTTTGTTATAGTTGAAGGGTAAGATTAAGGGGATTCTTTAATTTCTGCTCTCATATTGGTGATGATTTAGAAGATGATTTAATACTTTCAATATCAGAAAAATAATAACATTATTAATTCAAAACCACCTAAGTTTTTAGATGTCCACACAAATATATTAACATGAAGCATAACTTGGTGAAATTAAATAAGTTGTCTTCTTTGCAAAAAAGCAAGTTAAAATTAATCTGATGCATGTAAAGACCTATCAATTTGATGTCACTCTTGTTAAAATATAAATATCCAAGAGCTCAGATACTGCCTCTTGGCACACTGCACACCACTCACTCAGGTGATGTTCAAGGGTAGGAAGACCTGCAAATTATTCTCATAGAAATTAGCTTCTCTTTCTGTAGACCTATGCACTACAATGTTCATATCTAAAACTTGGTATTGTTTTCTCATTCAATCGCATAAAAATCTTTCACAATGACAAGGTCTTTTAGCCTTACCTCTGTGGGTTACCTTTGAGACTTTCCTCTTTCACAGAATTCTGAATGTGGAAATGGATGAACTATATCATTATTAACCAACCCATCTTCTGCATGACTTGTACACTCAAACAATTAGAGGCTATATTCTCCTGCAAAAAACTTTATTCCCGTAAGATATTATGACACTGAAATTGAAATTCACAAAGGTAATATTAAAAAAGACTATGTTTTCAGAGGATTTTATCTTATTTCAGACTTTGGTCATGATTAAAATCTCAAATCACTTCTAATGTGTGATAATAAATATGAAAATTTTTAGTTTAGTAACATGCATTCTAAATATAAGAAATCAAAGTAACTTATGAACTCAATCTAATATATTTGAAGTTAGGAAATATGTCTTCAATATCTAACTTACATAGAACTGAAAAAGTAGAATAAAAGCATGATTAACATGATCTCCTTAGATGTATGTTGAGTAAAAGACTACCTTAATGATAATATTCATTTTTTTGCTTTAATTTGGAGTTAATTCTGGAAATTTCAGTTTCTTAGACATATAGTATTTATGCATCTAACAAACTCAATAATTTTCATTTTATAGGGCGTCATAGGAAGGCAAAACTCTAAAAACTCAAACTCTAAAATCCAAGCTGAATGAAAATAACACCAGGATATACATATGCGTATTTGTTGGAGGCTCTATCTTCTAAAGTCAGAGTTTGCAAAGTAACATAAATGAATTACCATTCCTTTTGCACTTATAATTCTATATATATATAATACACATATGCTTGCTGCGTTACATATGTATGTATACATATAATACCTGCGTATACATATAACACACACACACACCTAATACTGCATTTCCTGGACTCTAGAAGCAGGCACCTCTGAACCACAGTCACCCTCACTTAACAGTTTAAAGGAAAATTTACTCCATCCTTTAATAAGGCTGTTTTTAAATTTTGAATCATTTCCTCTAACTTTCCATGGTAAAGTATATTTTTTAATATTTTATATATATAAAAATAATGAATGGCCTTATTAGCTGCGAGCTATAAATGCCACAAAACAGACTTGGAAATTGGAACATACCCAACATAAATGGTTACCAACAGTGAATGGGAAGGCATACGAAACAGGGCAATAAAGCCACCACACAATATGAGGAAAATCATTAAACATTCTGGAAAAGCATCAAGATGGCTGGCCTCTTTGTAGTTCCAGCACAAAGACTGAGCCTTATTTCTAAATATTTTCCCTGGTGGGGAATAACAGCTTGAAAATAATCCCAGATGTATTCGTTTGTGTAACCATTTGCTTCTTGTAGCATATAGGCATGGAAAAATTATTGAAGGCTTCAGTTCTGGACTTGTATTTTTTTAAATGTCAGGCTTTTGAAAAATAGCACCATTTTTCTTTAAAACCGTTCATTTACCTGGAATGTTGGCCAGCAGGCCTATAATATGGACTTGGTTTTGTTAAGATTGAAAAAATGCCCAATGGCAAAAGAAGAATGGGCAATTTTAGTGGATATAACTAAATATGAACCCAAACTCAACTGAGCAAATGTCCAAGCAGGGTAAAAACCAGTGCTTTTATGATTCTAAGCTAGCCAAGGAATTCTAGATCTTGTTAAAGAAATATCAGTTTAGAGAAAGAAAGTAATCTAGAAAGTTTTCTTTAAAGAAACTGAAAGCAGAGCATTTGAAATAAAGTTTAAGACAGTACTTTACACTCAGGCATTTCTTTTTTCTTGAAAGTATCCTCTCATTTTGAGATGATTCTAGATGTTGAGACAAGAGTTCCAAAAGCTAAAAGTCATTTTTTAAAATCAATTTTAAAACACAGATGAAACAATTCACAGTTCTCCATCAACTGTTGACAAATTCATTTAAACTCAATTTTTCAAAGTTCTAAAAATGTATCAGATGATCTGCTAAGTATTAATTCTGCTTTCTACATTTGAGTATACATTATTTTTTTTTATTTTTTCTGTATGCGGGCCTCTCACTGTTGCGGCCTCTCCCGTTGCGGAGCACAGGCTCCGGACGCGCAGGCTCAGCGGCCATGGCTCACGGGCCCAGCCGCTCCACGGCATGTGGGATCCTCCCGGACCGGGGCACGAACCCGCATCGCCTGCATCGGCAGGCGGACTTTCAACCACCGCGCCAGCAGGGAAGCCCCTACATTAATTATTTTTAAAGTAGAATCTCTGCTTAGTGTGGTGTAGGTGTGTCCGTGTGGGTATGTGTGTAGAGAGAAAAAGGGAGAATGAGATTTCAATGGCTTTTTTTTCCCTCACGTGATCAGATTTTTTTTGTTTTAAACATCACTAGGAAATAGCTAACTTTTTTTGGTAGGCATTGCTAAAATGTTGTTTTTTTATTATTATTATTATAATAAACTAGATTGTTGTTTAGAATGTGAAGGGGTCCATGTTTGAATCCATCATCCATTTTACAGATATTTAATGAGCACCTATGCTATGCCAGGCACAGTTTAGCAACCAGGGCTTCAACAGTGGTAGGGAAACCACAGTACATCACGCCTCCAGAAGGCTTCTTCAGAAAAACTAGAATCACACTCCTGATTACCTAAGGGAAGCAACCTGGGACAAGAAATAAATAGGGGAGTATTTTTTCACTTACAGAACTCTAAATATTTTGTAAACGTTACATCAGTTTCCCTATAATTTATGTAAAAGATTTATCACCTGAGTATGTGTAACTGATATCCTGTAGCTTAGAAAAAAAGATCTCTTTGACTCAAATGATCTCTTGCTTTGAGACATACTATTAGCACATGACAATGACACCAGAAGGAATGGATTAATTTCAAGTGAAAATAAGGAACTCAATCTAAACTACGTAAAACTCACCTCACTATGATTTATTGCTTTTTTCAGACCATTGAAGCTGCAAATAAAATTTATGAGGGAAAAACAATAAATTAGGACTGGATAAAGGCATAATTTTAGGCCTCAAGTTGCTTGTACAGTTAGATTTTAACACATAAAATTGGGAGCATAATACTAACAAGTTAATAAAATCAGCCAAGTGCTGACATGTAAAAACATTTTTTTTTTAACAATTGGTTGGTTCAATCAGTTAGCCTTGTTGACAACCTGAAATTTCAAAAATCTACATTACTTACATTCAGTGAACATTAAAAATGTAGAAAAGTTCATAAATGCATGCGACAGAAGTTCACTGGTCTTGGAATATATTTGGGGAGTAGGGGTGGATAAGTTGCCTTTAAAGTTAAAACTGTAAAATTACCACATAATAAAAGCCTGCGCTTTGAACACTAATTGCCCATTTATTAAAAAATAAATAAATAAAGCTCTCTTCCTACAATTATGAGGGTGTGATGTATAAACTCTCTTTGGTTTTACTGAGATGTGTTTTATATAGTTTCAGTTCTACTGCTCTTTTCCATTTATTCTTGACTTTAATTCTACTAATATGCATAGCATCAAGAAAGCATTACATCTATGAAGATTCCTACAGTGTTTTAATTGAGAGTAAATTGCCTTCAATAAATGGGGCTTCCTACTGGCCTGGAAGGCTGGCCCACCCTAGTGTCTGGGCACAAATGTTCATTAAACCGAGAGTTAAACCAAGGCACGATAGCCCACTTTGTCAGCTGCCTAGAGGGAAGTTGTCAAGTCTGGGACCCTGCTGCTTTATTCCTATAACTGTGTTTTAGAAACACCTCACAAGTGGAATTGTGGTTGCCTCATCCAGAAAATGTGGAAAGGATTAATGTGGCATGTAAAACAAATCACTCCTGAGCTCAGCTGAGAAAGTGGGTATTAAAAGCACTCCAGTCAAAAGAGCTTCAGTGAGAGGGTCACGGTGATATACAGTCAGCATATGTTGGGCTGGTAATGCTGCAGGGTGTTTGGAAATGGTAATGGTCCATGGGTGTAAAGTCTTTCAAGACCTCTTAAAGGCACATGTGTTTCTTGAGCATGTTCTCCAAACAAGGACCTGTTATGGGTTAGATTCACTGAAGCTTTTAAACTTTATTGATTGGTTTGTGGGATTCCAGGTTCACTTATTGCTTAAAAAAAAGAAAAAAGAAAAACCTGTTGATAAACACAGGCAAGAATCCCACTTTAATCTTAACCTTATGAATCAATAAACAATGTGGGATGTTGCCTCCTCATCGATTATGGTACACACTGTTTATTTTTATTATGCAAGTGCTTGCTAGTTTTCAGAGTTAATGGCAATAGATCTATGTTGTTCTTCTAAATCCAGGTGCTTTGTAGATTTATTTTTGAGGGGGAAGAAAAGGGAGACGTGAAGATTTCTTGCTATTTGAAATATGAACCATGGCCTTAATAAAAACTTGTGGGTTTCAAGTTGAGAGAGAACAAATAAACGTACAAAGTGTAATTTCATAAACTGAAACGACTTTCTTTGGTATTCCCACTTTAGGTACAAATTCTTTCAGAGCTCATGTTATAATGCAAATACGTAATTGTAGCCACAGTTGAATGAACTGTTAAAGAAATAAAATGCACTAGTTTTCTACATATAAGTAAACTATTTTTTGCCAATTCTCCTCCGTTTGGTTTCTATTTGCACTTTTTTATGGGACGCTTATATTTTTTCTAGCATCAATTCATTCATTTTTCTAAATAACCTACACCAAAGGATCATGCAAAATCTTTGAAAAGATGAAAGCACAGGCAAAGTTTGCAATAAATAAGGAGTGATGCATTTAAGTAGTTGTCAGCACATGGACTCAAAACAAGCACGTGATTTTAGGTAAGACCTGATAAAACATCAAGACAGGTTAGCAGGAAGTACTGGTTAACTAACCTAAAAGTCTCATCAGTGAAACTAAACAGATAAAAATATTACATGAGACTGGCAAAAGACAAGGTAGTGTGCTTTTGGGTTTGGGTTCAGTGCTCCTGAGTTTGGCCCCAACTTACAACCATGACTGCAAATATTTTTTCACCAACTTCAAGCATGACATTATTTGTTACCTTTGCTTTACTGCAGGCCTGGTAAAAGTCAAGATCAATAATTTCTCAGGACCATTTCCACTCTGCACTGAAATTACAACCAGCCTGAGGGACACAGCAGATATAAAATTTCTTGCCATCTCTGTAAAACTCATAAAGCATCAGCATCGCTTTGTTTTTTAATTGAACTTCCCGTCTTAGTCCCGTTTACGTCACTACTCTCTGACAAATACATTTGGCTGGGAGGAAGGTGTATGATGAGCAGTCATGGTCATTGTATTGGATATGAAATTGATGTGTATAGAAAGAAGATGAAAATGTTACAAAAGCTAGATGGTAAGGACAAGGGAAGCTGTCGATATCACAGTATTTTTGCTAGGCAAGCATGGAATAGTATAGCTATGACTACTTTATATTCAAAGAAGCAACTAATGTTGCTGCTCTCCACATGCCCAGCTGTGGCTGAAAGGGACACTGAGTTTTCTGTGCAAAATGCTCAGTATACATGAGTCACTACCCATGCACCGATTGCCCTTATAGCCTTTGATCTTCAAATGCATTTATTTTATGTGAATAGCCTTCTTCATTGATAAGCACGCATGAGTCTGCAGCTCTGTCTTCCCAAGTTGCTTATAATTACTCTTTCAGGGTATTTCTGCCTTAGATATAAATGGACATAACTTTTATGCTCTCTGTTAGAAGCCACCACTTCCAAATGTAAAACTACTCAAAATTTTCTATTCTAGATTTAGGATTTTTCACATAATTTGCTAAATATGATAAACGTCCAGAAGGTCAAAGTGCAATACTTGTCTGTTCCATATTATTGGAAAAGGTATTTTCTTTTCATACTGGAATGATGATAGGAAGTGGATGATCCTGACAATATTTCTTTCGTTGTTAGGTATGTGTGAGCCTGTACGTGCATGTGACATTTTTGCCACTTTACACTGAAAATGGTTCTGGGCCTGAATGGTAGATTCTGAGATGTCTAACTAGTACTGAGTTGGGAAAATCCTTGTGCTCAGGGGTTCTGACTTTGAACACTTCCCCAAACACACTAATTGGGGACCTGGACTGTGTTGAGTTTTGGAGGTTTCCACATCTCCCAGACAGACTGCACCTGAGGGCAGACTAACCCACACCAGGATGTGCTGCACACCTGTACAACAGATGACCAATTTTAAATGTGCAAAGAAAAACCTCCACAGAATAACGTGGTGTTTCCTTCACATGGTATACATGCAATTCAGACAGCTAAGGGGCTAAAGCGTGCCATTGAGCTGTAAGTTTTCATTGCTAAAGACATTTTATAGGGCTTAAATTTTATATAGTCCAGTATCATGTAGTACTCCTAATTGCATGACTTCAAAGTAGACATGTGAGCCCTACTTTAATATGATTTTAGTGGTAGGCAATCACTGCCCTTCCAATTGTTCTTATGAGGTCCTATATTAACACTATTATTGGGAATTTTATTTAACTTCAATTTTAGTGAAAACTATGCCTCCTTCTCTGAATGGCAGTTTGAACACTGAGATTAAATTGATAGAGAAAATCAAGCCTGAATCAGCTTATAGCCCAGAGGTACATTGTGAATCCCATAAAGCATTGTTGCAGGAACCTGGTTAGTGTTCTGTACACCTGCTTAATGTTTTTTTCATCATCACAAATGTCAAAGTGCTCTGTAAGTCACTGGGGTTTGAATGACAGCCGTGCACTAAGCAAGAAGTTATGTTCTTTCACTACCAAACTGGACCATAAATGATGAAAAAGAGGTCAAAAAGGAAGTATGGAACCATACAAATTTGAAAGGGGAAACTGCTAATAGCCATAAACCTGGTGTAATCAAAGGCTTGGCAAGTCATTGCAAATTACCTGCTCTGTGCATTACTGATCGCACTGCATTATGATATAGAACTTTCTAACTCCTTTCATCTGCAGTAACAGGGCTTTTAATAGCTCACAGATCAAAAGCAAAACACTGCCAGTGGAATCTTGATACAAATAGGCCAAGGTTGCAAAAGTATAATGCATGTGAACAAAATGGTAATACATGTCCAATATTGCTTTCAGTTGACAGATTATTTAATATAGTATATGTGTTTTACAAAGCAAACTTACCAGCATAATACTTACAGAAAGGGAAGATAGGTAAGGCATGCCTGACTAATATAAAAGGAAGAGTGAAATCTTGCATGATACTTTCATTAGGGATTAATGTAGGTTGGTATCCTTTAAGCAAGATCTTGGCAATCTTTCACATGGAAGATGTCAAGTCCCTAAATCCTTTTCTTCTAGCCCAAAACTCAGACATGTGGGAGTCAGGGGTACTACAAATTATCCCTCCAAATATTTTTCTTATGAGGGAAAATATACGTATCGATAAGTTTCTTTTGCAAAATGTGAAATGCCCATAAAGTGGGAAGTCTGGCGGTCATTTGCATGCCGCTATAATCAGATTGTTTTCCTCTTGCCCCCTTGCTGAAGATCATGGGTACTGATTAAACGGACATTTTTATTCTACGTAAAAAAGTCCCAGGGAAAAGAACAAAAAAAACCCTGGACCATCAGATATGTTATAGCAAAGATTTGGCTGAAGTACTGCCAAGCTAGATTTTTGCACTGATGCAAAAATACCCTGATGCCTGGGAGGTGGAGAGGAGGAAGAGCAGATGAAGCAGACAGTTGCCAAAGAGAGATTTTCAGTCATACTTGGACCCTTTATGCTTGATAATAACTGATATGGCTGAAATAGAAAATTATTTCCTTATTGGTTCTTGGATCTAAGTTCTTATGTAACCCACTGTAATTCTTTTGTAAGAATAATTTTTTTCATTTGTGATCAGTTAATGTTACTCCTTGCTCTAGCGTTAAACGCAGTGATGAAATAAGAGAGCTAGCATTCTTATCTTACAGGAGATGCACATAAGTGGCCACAATGATATAAAGAAATACAAATGGTGACAGTGCTATAAAGAATATAAACAGAAGGCTGGGAAGATTTTGAATAGGGATGCTATTGAGGGGGGATTGTCAGGAAAGGCTCACAGATGAAATGCTGTTTGAGCCGGGATAGGATCAATATGAAAAAGCTAGACTAGTAAAGAGCAGGGTAGATGGGAAAGATAAGATAGAAAGGAAGAATAATAAAAACAAAGGTCCCAAGTATGTGAAGGGCTAAGAGTAGTTGATGAAATGCAAGAAATACAATGTGGCTGGACCACAGAGAGCAGGGAAGAGAATAGAAGATGATGGGGGCAGATGATGTAAGGCTGTGAGTCAGAGTAAGGAAAAGAGCAACATGTTATAACTAACTATTCTAGGAGGAACAAATGATCTGTGAGAAAGCACTGAAGCAAAACCAGCTAGGTAAACATTGAAGTGCCCAAGTGAGAGATGATGGTGGTTTGGATGAGGGTGGTGGCGGTGGAGGAGGATAGAAATGAAAGCAATCTGACTCTACACCCATCAGGTCCCCAGAGAAATAGTGAAAGGCTCTCAGCCTTCCAGTCCATGTGATATAGTAGCCCAACCTTCTGGTTAAAGTGTTCCAGGAACAATACTCTACCCCCAACCTCCAGACAGAGAATTTGTCTCCCCCACCAATATTCCCTTGAAATTGGTATAGGATTTTTTTAAGTCTATTGAATGAGCTAAGTGTAGAACTCAGGGAAACACATGAATTACTCCTGCAGTGTCTATTTTAAAAGTGATTTCAAATCTTTCTGGCACCAGGTGGGGTGGTCAATAAAGCCACTGGTCAATAAGTTGCAGCTGATGAAATCTGAGCAGCTGAGGTGAAGTTCTATATATTATGAGAGAGAGAGAGAGAGAGGGAGAGAAAGGTTGCTGGGGCAAGGAGTGTGAGATTAGGGAGGACTTTAGGAAAAATGAGTTCTCTTCTATACATTTTTGCTTATTGTTTTTACAAATAGCTTTCATTCACGGTTCTGTATTTTGTATAAATTAAGAAAGTTTATTTTAAAATTATTTTAAAGCATTTGAAAAGAATATCTGGAGACTTTCCGCCCTCAGTACCAGATCAAAGAGGGGAGGCATGAGCATGGAACGGAAGAGTAAACAAGACAGGTTACAAAAACAAAAACAAAAACAAAAACAAAAAAAGACAGGTTAGAGGCTGTTGAAGGACTGTGTAACAAAGAAATGCATTAGTCTGTGCCTGGGGCCAGGGTCCTGGGAGGGGCAGCTGGTAGATAATACTGGATAGTAATGCCTGCAAATCACTTATAGTTGCAGTTGCTAAATAATTATTTTATGAACCACATATAGTTTGTTATAGAGTACAGGCCAGGGTTGATTGATTCCTTTATGTTTTATAATTTCTCACGAGAGGAGGAAACTTTAATTCGTTAGTGAAGGGAGGAAGATACACACCCTTGGTCCTTAAGTTACCAGTAGCCGCTGCCTATAAAAAGACCAGTAACCAATATGCCTTGCTGCAGGGCTTCCCCATGCTTTTCTTGTCACAGCATACAGAGAAAATGACAGGATTTGTATGGCTCACTGGTGGAAACTGGAAGGGATTTAAGAGTGTCTATAAATACCTTTGGAGGCAAAAAGTATTACATTTTCTTGACATTTTATAATTACAAACACACAGAGCATTAGAGAAAATACTAAATGTTGAAAATTTTATCACACTGGCAAATAAAATCTTTTCAAATATCCAGTGAAAAACTGAGTTAACTTTCATGTATAAACTAACTACCTTTGAAGAAATCATCATGTCTTTCACTGACAAATGCAACCAATGTTGGCATTTCTGAGGAGAAAATAATTTTTAATCCAATTGAACTTTTTCATATATTTCAAACTAGAACTCAGAATGTATGCATTGCTAGAGCATCCAACGTGCAACAAGCTTAAATGTCACTGAGAACACAAATGTCAAAAACTTATATAAGTATCCCATATATGTAAAGACAGAGATTGAGGCTGCCACTCACATCTAAACCTAAGAGTCCCTGCAAAATTTCTTTGTCCCTGCAGGCTGTGTGCCACTGTCTTTGGGGATCTGAGACCTAAACTCAGTTACAATGTGTTAGGGTGCCCCAACTAACACAATCTGAACCTGAGTCCTGAAGAGATGTCCATGTACAGCAGGGGTCCCCAACCCCCGGGGCCATGGACCGATACTGGTCTGCAGCCTGTTAGGAACCAGGCCGCACAGTAGGAGGTGAGCGGCAGATGAGCAATCGAAGCTTCATCTGCTGCTTCCCGTCGCTCGCATTACTGCCCGAATCGTCCCCCACATCTGTGGAAACACTGTCTTCCACGAAACTGGTCCCCTGGTGCCAAAAAGGTTGGGGACCACTGATGTACAGGACACTCCTTAGCCATTGAGAAAGACTTCATTTTTTAACTTTTTTTTATTGAAGTATAGTTGATTTATAATGTTAATTTCTGCTGTACAGCAAAGTAATTCAGTTATATATATATATAAAATACATTGTTTTTATTAAAAAAACTTTTCCATTATGGTTTATTGTAGGATACTGAATATAGTTCCCTGGGCTTGGGTCCAACAGTAGGACCTTGTTGTTTATCCATTCTATAAATGATAGCTTACATCTGCTAACCCTAGCCCCCCACTCTATCCCTCCCCCAACCTCCTCCTCCTTGGCAACCAGAAGTCTGTTCTCTATGTCCATGAATCTGTTTCTGTGTTTTAGATAGGTTCACTTGTGCCATATTTTAGATTCCATATATAAGTGATATCATATGGTATTTGTCTTTCTCTTCTGAGTTATTCAGGTAGGATGATCATCTCTAGTTGCATCTATGTTGCTGCAAATGGCCTTATTTTCTTTGTTATGGCTGAGTAGTATTCCATTGTATATATGTACTGCATCTTCTTTAGCCATTCCTCTGTCGATGGACATTTCAGTTGCTTCCATGTTTTGGCTATCGTGAATAGTGCTGCAATGAACATTGGGGTGCATGCATCCTTTCCAAGTGTGGTTTTCTCCAGATATATGCCCAGGAGTGGGATTGCTGGATCATATGGTAGTTCTAGTTTTAGTTTTTTAAGGAGCCTCCATACTGTTCTCCATAGTGGCTGCACCAATTTACATCCCCACCAACAGTATAGGAGTTTTCCCTTTTCTCCACACCCTCTCCAGCATTTGTTATTCACAGAATTTTTAATGATGACCATTCTGACTGGTGTGAGGTGATACCTCACTGTAGTTTTGATTTGCATTTCTCTAATAATCAGTGATGTTGAGCATCTTTTCATGTGCCTACTAGCCATCTGTATGTCTTCCTTGGAGAAATGTCTATTAAGATCTTCTGTCCATTTTTCGATTGGGCTGTTTGTATTTTTGCTGCTGAGTTGAGAAAGACTATTCAGATTATCAGGTAGCTGAAGGTATCACTTGGCCTTTCTTGCAACCCAGTGTTTGGGGGTCCTTATCTATGAATCATTTCAATGTCGCGTATAGCAAGAGGCTACTGAACCAGGATGCCAGGCACCCCAGGCCCTATCTGGATCTTCCAGGACTGAGGGGATATCTTGCTGTAAATCTGCAACTCAGATTTACAGCAAGAGGCCATGTACAGGAAAATTCTATTTTACAGAACAGTCACTGAACCAGGAAGCTGCCTCTCTACATGCACACTAGACTTTAGACCATATAGGCCCAGTCATACTCCAACAGAAGTGTAAGCTCTTTGATACACTCATTCCCAGCAGGCCACAGGGAAATGGGAAAGAAGTGGAAGCAAGGAGAAAGAATAAACGACTGGCTTCCCATGAGGATTACTGAATTTTTCTCATTAGCATATATTTTTGGCTAATATTTACAATATGGCATGTTCTGGCCTCTTTCTGGAAAAAAAAAATACAGAAATGCTCCAAATCCTTTCCTTCCTACCCTGTGGAAATGAAAAAAAAAATAAATTCAGACAGCACAAGTTCACTGCCAGCCTTAGGTGATAAAATTAAATTTACAGTGACAGAGAAGCAGGCATATTAATTACAGTAATGAGGAAAGAAAGATTACTATTAATTTTGATTAAAACACCTTAATATTTCTTTCTGAAACACTGATAGCTAATGTTCCTCAGGAAACCAGTTTGAATATTTAAAAATACTATCGCAACCATTTTATCAGAGTGTAACTCGTCCAATGTTGAGTTGGAATTTGGGTCCCTCTAATTTTCCGTCTTTGCTTTGTTTGCAGTTTGTGCTCATTGCTAAACTCCTGTTTCATAGTTATGGAATATATTTATTTAAATATTTCTCTTCACATGGGCCCAAAGCATATCCAGAGGTGTCACAGAAAATTAATCTATCAAAATCAAAAGAGTATGTTTCTGTATATATATACATGCAGCACACTATTTTTGAATCACAATCTATATTTTTCCAGCGTTTTTCCACAATGTGTATTTTTCTCTGAAAAAGAGAATTTGAAAAGAATTGCCAAATCTGTCTTGGAACTTCCACTTTAAAATTCAAAACAGATTCCCAAATGTCTACTGGGATATATCTCTAGTATGACTAAGAATGTGCACCTGTGATTACCTAAACTAGCCAAAGAATGGCACCGTTGCTTCACATAAATGTAGTCACAGATATTTTTTATTTGGTTATAGAATTTTATCATAAATCCCATGGCTCAGTGTAGAATTCTATCTGTCCTACAGGCCCACTTTTTGCCTTGAGATAACATTTTACAGCAAAAACCTGATGTATTGCTTCTGTCACACTTTGGCCACTAAAGGAACTTAAAACAGCACAATGGGTGAATAATAAGGAGACAAAGGGAATTCTCTGCCCTTTTGGCTCAGTCCATGCATATGGTCATAATTTTCCAACTTTATGACAATAAGGGGAATGCATTTATCACTCCTCTGCTCCTTCTTAAGTTGATCCTCCATTGTTAAGTTTAGCAGTTGGCCATATGTCTTATAGAATTATTAAATAATGTGAGATGGCCACTTGAGTTTTACAAGGAAATAATGAATGAATGGTGGAGAAAGAGTGGCAGGTTTGAAGGACAGGTTCAGAGAAGCATTAACCCAATTGGATGATTATCTTAACAGTTTCTGAGAGTTAAATAGAAAGCTAAAGATAGCCTGACAAGTCTCAGGCTAATCTGTTCTGTCATGTTCTGTTGCAGACAGGATAGGCCCACAGCAGCCCTGGAGTAATTACAATAAAAAATCTGATCTTTTTTCTTCCTTATAATTGTAGACCACACCTAATAGTCCTTTACCTGATTTATCTATAATTGCTCCATACAACTTGGATGGTTCCTAAGACTGAGTTTTCAGACAACTAATTAAATGACATGGTGATTTCACTTGTATTCAGTATTGCCCACTTTTCAAAATCAGGCAAGGAAAACAACAGTCCAATTTTTAAAAATATGCAAAAATACTGGACAGTTTACAAAGGAAGATAATAGAGTGTTCAATGTCATGACTCATCAGCAAATTGCAAATTAAAATCACAATGAGATACCACTATATAATCACCAGAAAATCTAAACGTTAAAAGACAGAAAATGTCAAATGTTGGTGAGCTTGTAGAGCCACCAGAATATTCATACATTGTTGATGAGACTGTAATACCATGCGACTACCTTGGGAAAAGATCTGGCAGTTCCTATATAAAACTAAACAAAATGCCTACCTCGCAATCCAGCAATTCTACTCTTAGGTATTTACCTAAGAAAAATGAAAACGTGTACACCAGAAAGACTTGCACAAGAATATTCGCGAAAAGCCTAAACTGAAAAACTAGATCAAGTTTTCATCAAGAGAAGAATAGATAAACAAACTGTGATATTTTCATACACTGGGATATTACTCAGAAATAAGGAGGAACATATCACTACAACCCCATGGATAAATCTCAAGAACATAATGCTAAGTAAAAGAAATCTTATACAAATGAGTGGTTACTATGTGATTTGTTTGAATGACTGTGAAGACTAAAATGGCTAAAAGTAATCCATGATGTAAAAACTGGAACAGTGATTGTCTCTGTGAGCAAGGGGGCTAGGAGATGAGGATTATGTTGGATTTGGCATAGTAATATTCTATACTTTGAAAGAGGTTTTAGTTACGTGGATGTAGATACACATCAAAAATCATCAAATGATGCACAAGATTTGTGCATTTCACCTTACATAAAATTTACCTTAACAAAAAAGAGTCAATAAATATTGAACCCTGGTTGATGATATTCATACTGAATATGAATATGAATTTGAGGTGAAGGGCACTGATATCTGCAGTTAACTTTAAAATGTATCAGATAAATAAGATAGGTTAGTGGATAGAGAGATTAGTGGATAGAGAGGTGAAAAGTAAAGCATGCAAAATTATAGAAACTAGATGCTGAGTGTATGGGTATTTACCGTGTAAAACTTTCAAACTTTATGTTTGGAAATTGCCATAAGAAAATATTCGGAAAAAGAAATCAGGCATCGCTGATTTTTCCTTCTTCTTTTGTATTGAAAACTTAAAGTTGAAATGAAAAAAAAAGCAAGAGAAATACTGAATACAGCTCTCTAGTTTAAATAAGGCTTCGATGTTCTGCTTGCTATTCTGTTTAAACCCGCATCTCCATGATTATTTAACGTGGAAATGAATGACTTCCTTACCCAGAAGGACTCTGTTCTCACAGTAAAGAGCAAGCATGGAAAGCAATGAAGCAAGTGCATTGGCCAGGGGATGCACGATGAGCCAGGCATATGGGAGGCCTGCTCACAGACCTCGCCCGTGCCAGCAAGCAAACAGCAGAAGTTCTTCCTCTACATAAGAGGCAAGACGACACAGTGATTAACTACAAGGCTTTGAAGTCAGGGGCATCTAAGTTTGAATTTGGGCTCTCCCTACCATTACCTTTCTTTCCCTATCAACATTAGGTTCAGAAAGGTTCACTTTCTGAGTTTTGGTTTCATCATTTACACAATGGACAAATTATTGGCATGTACTCTTGAGGGTCTTTCTGAGGAATAATGAAGTACCGTGGGTATTAAAAATTATTGTCACACACACAGACGCTCACACACAAATGGAGAAGAGAGAACAGAGATGAAGAAATTAAGTTTGACGGAATTTAGAGAAAAGTAAAGTTTCTGGAGCAAAGGGTGTAATGATAAAATAAGAAGCTAGAAACAAACTATCAAACTACACAACTCCTGGTTTTCCTTTATTGCTTTTTTGTTTTCTTTTTTTGTACTACATGGGTTGCAGAAGTCTTTTTTTTTTTCCCTTCGACATTAAAGCAGTGACAGCAATGATTATTCCTAAGCACCGGTCTGCATAAAAAGCCACACTATGGAATATTTTACTTTCCCTGTAAATCTCCTCACAACCTTCTCATAAATAAATGGGGCTAGAGTCAAGGAAGCTGGGCTAAATCCCTCCCTCACTGTTTGGACTATTCCCAAATCATTCATCATGGACACCGGAGGATGGGGGCTTCTCTGTGGCATATATCTTAGGGAGGTCTGGCAGGGTTAAAAGAAAGAGACAAAGGAGGCTATGCTCAAATATCCAGGGCATTTTTGCCAATCTAATGCTCAAAAAAAAATGCATGCACAGCATACTTTTGTCAGTAAATCCTCTAGGTGCTTACACTGAAGGTGGTGAAAATTGCTTAGGTGGTTCAAAATTGTCTCTGGAGCTTTTTGCAGTCCAGTGTTCTGACAAGTGAAGATGATCTCTAGATCCTAAACTCAGTGACCTTCGAGAATTGCCAGTAGTTTTCTACTGGATTAGAACGGACTCTTTCAATCTGAGTGGTATCTATTTCAATTCTACCATTATTTCTGAGCAAGGAGGATGATCTTGTGCAGGGGAACTGGGCCAGTTTTAGGGCAAAAAATATCCTGGTCCCAGGGAAACTATGCATGTTGTGTAAGAGTCACAAAATCCACGATAGATTGCTCTGTACAACTGCTCTTAAGTCTGCCTAGGATTCCATGTCCTATTTTAAATCTTTGAAATGAAACTTTATGCCATAGGGTTCTCAATGAGAGAAAAGGGTAAAGGAAAGATATAAAGTAAGGTTGAAGCAAGACAGCACATCTGTTATGGTGTGAATGGCTCTTACAAAATCTCTTCCTTTCACTCAGAAAGTCTTATTGTTAACTGTTTTATTTGGGGGTATAAAATTATTTATGGGGTTTAGAGTAGAAGGCCACCATGTTTTATCTTTTTCTGGCTTCTATGCTTGAGAACAATTGCCAAATTGTGGTTGTGTCAGGAAGACTTTAAGTGAAAAGCATTTCATAATTTCTTTACTTAAACATGATCAAAGGCGCCCTTCGAGCATTTGAATGAGCATTTTCCTAGTTATGTGGCACTGTCTATGTTTTAACATAGCCATTGGCTTGATGAACCTGTTGTTGGTTCCATAGTTCCTTCTGCTATGAACAACCAAAATTTTCCACTCTTTGAAACTTAGTGTTTTACTAGATACAGATGAAACACACCTGTTTCTGATATACAACCACTTTCAATTCTTGTTAACTGTGAGAAATTCATGAAATGGATAAAAATCTGTATTCCCCTTTCTGGTGTAAAATATAATTTGGAGCTTCACACTGTCGATTAAAAAACAGCGAGCACCTACTATGTGCATGGCAGGCACTATGAAACTCAACAAATCTGAAAACGTTCATTGAGCACCTACTTTGGGGCAGGCTCTCATGCACCGTCTGAAAGGTGGGCTATGAAAACAAAAAAAGAAAACCGGAAACAACACCAATAACAAGCAGAGAAGGAAGGGGGTGGGTTGACGTTTAAACAGGATGACCAGAGAACTTAGTACTGGGGGAAATAAGCTTATAATGGGAAAATATGAAGAAAGATGGATGAAAAAATGAGGGTGCAAAAAAATATAGGTTGTTGGGGAAGATCTTTCCCAACAGAGGGAGCCACAAAGGCCTTGAGGTGGAGGAACACTGAACACTTGAAGAAAAGAGGCCAGTGATGCTGTAACTGAACACCTGGGGCGGGAAGAAGCACAGGATGAGTTCACAGAGGTAACAGGGAGCCAAATTATATAGGGCCTTGTAAGCCACTGCAAAGACTTTGGTTTTTACCATGAGCGAGATGGGAGCCTTTGGAGGGGTTGAATAAGAGAAGACATTATCTAAGTTTAAATAATACCTAAATCAGGATGGTTGCTCTCTTGAACAGACATAGACACACACACACACACACACACACACACACACACACACACACACACACACACACACACACACACACACACTAGGATGTGAGTGTAGAGACAAGAGAAACCAGTTAGCAAGCCACTGAGTATCCCGGATGAGAGATAATTATGGCTTGGATCAGGGTCATAGACATGAAATGATGAGAAGTAGTCAGATTCTGAATATATTTTGAAAATAGAACCAGCAGGATTTGTTGAAAGATTGTATGCATGAATTAAGAGAAAGAGATGAATCGATGGTTCTAAAATGCTGGTTGCCATTTACTAAGGAGGGGAAGGTAAAGCAAGTTTTGGTGGGGCGGGGGTTGGGGGGAATTACGATTTCTGTTTTGGACACATTTCATGTGAGATGCCAAGTGAGGAGGCAGGTGAAGATGATTCGGCACACAGGTGGAGATAAATCTGGAGTTGAGGGAGAGATCCAGGCTTGATAATATATTTGGGAGTCATCAGCATTTAGATGGTATTTAAAGCTGTAAAATTCTATAAGGTCATCTTGGGAGTGAGTGGATATTGATCAAGTTAAAAAACCAAGCTTTACTAGATCGTGAAGAGTCCAGACTGAGGAACTAAAACCAAAAGAGGGAGAGAAGGAGGGAGGGAAAGAGTGAGAGGCCAAGAAGAAATGGCCAGTGAGGGAGGAGGAGAACTGAGAAAGCATGACGTCCCAGAAGCCAAGTGAACAAAAATAGAAAAGAGTGAGGATTATACGTTTTGATATACAGAAACAATTCTTTACCTTATAAGGAAGATAGACATAATGATATAAAAATATTCCAGATTTAGTACAGTGAGTGGTAAGTGCTACAAAAGATCTGTATTCCAACTGCTACAGTCACACACAGAAGGGACTTCCTGACCCTCAGTTCATGGGAGGCCGGCATGAAGCAGGTGGCATTTAAACCCAATGTTGAGAGATGTGTGGAAATTTGACGGGTAGAAGGGGAGGAAGAGAGGACAGTTATATCAGAGGGAACATCTTAAAAAGAAGCTCAGAGAAGGGAAAGAACAAGGTATATTTAAGGAACAGGGAGTAGTTCAAGCTGGCCTGGGCGTAGAGGATGTATAGCCTGCTTTCTGCACACCTCTAAGGCAGGTGATGTTCAGATTTTGCTATGTGGTTTTTGTTTTTGTTTTTTATTACCTCTCCAAAAGCAATGGGTATAAGAGGTCTTAACACAACCTTGAAACGTTTTCAATCCTTTCCCCCAGTCTAACTAACTGTTACCTACCAAATCTTACATTTTCATTTGTAAATATGGTAACAGTCATGGAAAACATCTGTATCTGTTTATCATCTGTGGAGTTCTTGTTCTGTGTAAACTCTGGTGGGAGGAAAAAAAGAGTAACAAATATGCAAAAATATTTATTGTACTACGAGTCCCTACTGTGTTTCAATTCTGAAGTTGGGAGGAAGAAGTTAGAGAGAGAAATAGGAAAAAGATAAGGCTCACTCTTTGAACAGTTACATAAATTTATGAGGACAGTCCGCCTTAATGGTTGGAAAATAGAAAATTCGTTCTATAGATTTGGAGTTTGGCCCAGCATAATCTGACCTATGCTCCAGTTCCATGGAGACGAGAAAGTTGTGTTGCCTGCAACCATATACAGAATTCCTTAAAAATAACAGTCGTTATCTCTGGGGTCTGATCAACTCATGGCACTGAAGAGAGAAAGAGATAGAAAGAAACATGAGGAGGAATCACATGAGATTTTATTGTCAGTAATAGACAGGAAATATATTAATAGATTCCACCCCTCAAGAAAATGAACATGGTAAATTTTCTTACAGATATTTTAATGTGAATTTTAATTTTAGGGCCAGTTGCACAAGTTTTTTCCCCATCTTTGTATTGCCAATGGCACAGTGGGATGAACAGAGAACCTATTATCCAGTTCAAACTCAGACACCAATTTAAGCCCCCAGTCTCTTTGCTCCTCATGGGTCTCATTTGCAAAATTGAGGGAGAGGACACTGGTATATAATCAAGTGGGAAAGACTTTGGAGTCATACAGATTTAGTCGCTATATGATGTTGGGCAAGCTACTGACTGTCTGAATTGCAGTTGTTAAACTGCAAATTAGAGAGAATAACAGCTCTCACACAGTCCTGTGATGAGGATTAAAAGAAATCATGTAGGGAAAACTTCTGGCACATAGTAGACCCTCAATAAATATTCATTTCCTTCCTTCTTTTAACTTGAGCATTTCAGTTCCAGTATAACGTCAAGCCCTAATTTGGGGGAAAATTTTTTGAGAGAAATTACAGAGTTTACCACTATTAGTTGTTTTAAATTTTTAAAAATTGGCATCCAGTCTGTTTCAGAAAATAAGACAGCCTCTATCTTTAGGGTAAAAATAAAGAATTTGTAGGGAGCACGTACTACATGAACAGTGAGGAGAAAACTGGTATTCCCCTCAGGAGAAAGTTTAAGATTATTTGGGAAAAAAGAGAATGGAAGGAAGGGAGGAAGGAAGTTAGTTGATAAATAGTTTTAAAGCCTATAAATTAAAAATGAACCAAGTAAGAGAAAGAAAGGTATTTGCTCTGCTGCCCTTCCCATTAAGATGGGTTAGGTATTAGGGCTGGCATGACACAGACATCTTTCTTGTTCCTAAAACGGAAAAAAAATCTTTTATGAAAGTGAGTGAGTTTACAGCAGGAATGTCAGCTCAGTGAATGATTCAGTGCTCTATGTAAGTGGATATATACTTTACTACTTTGACCTTTCTGTATTTTTCATATTTTGCCCGACAACATATTGCAACCATTCCTTTCAGTTAGCAATTAAAGTCTAATTTGCAGCTGCCTTTATAAAACCAGAGCTTCCTTGCAACAAATGAAAAATTTCAAGTCCTCTTGTTTGATCTCTAGTATCATACAGTTCGGTATTTCAGACATATAAAACGCCCAGAGCACGAGAAAAACACAGTAAATAGTCACCGTCCTTTAGCACCATCCGTTACTCAATGTTTCAGTTTGTCATACAGTATGAAATATAAATGAAGAAAAAGAGGAAGGGAGACACAGCAGTAATTTATGCCTGTCTAGGAAGTTTGGCACTGCAGCTCCAAGTATAGGGAGCCATTTACAGGAGAAAAACCGTAACCAGAGAATATGGAAGTGTGGAAGGTGAGATCATCCGCCAGCAGCAATCTTTCAAATTCATAGACACTTTCGGATTCATGAGGTGAGAATGAGCAGTGCAGAGAACTGTGAAGTTCATTTGTAGTGTTTGACTTTGTTAACACGCACTCTCAAGCTGTCCTTGTTATGAGATGGTGGTCGAATAGTAAGTGAAAAAAAAATCAGTATGGAAAATATCCCCATTAATTGGAAATAATAATAGTGTTACACATAAAAAAGTTAAAGGACTATATGTAACTTGAAAGTGTTATTTAAAAGGGAAAAAATATGTAAATTTAGGAGAACCTTGTACCAATCATTTAAAAAAAATCTTTACCTGAACTTTTAAATGATTAATTTGAATTAATTTCAATTTATCTGAAAGCATTTGTCTTCTATTAAGCATGGTCAAAATTTGTCTCGAAACATTTTTTTTTAACTAAATATTTTCTTCAAGGCAGAATTAAATCTATCAACAATTTAATACAGTCAAGAAAAGTAATTTATGGAATGAAGCAATGATCCAATGATCCGTGCCTTTCTTAAATTTCTCTCACTAAGCCCCACATAGATGTTATTTCAATTTCAAAATCAGAAGAGGGAATGCCCAATATGTCTTAGTAGTTTCTCTAGAAACAGGCAAATCAAAATCTAGTAATCAAATGATGAGAGTCTTTAAGGTGTTTCGGGGTGAGAGAAGGGAGGGGACGTAGCATCAATATGGCTTTGGGGGTCTGAGTGTGTACCAGAAAAATTAAAATACCGTGCATCAATAAAGTGTCACTTATTCTGAAAGACTTGTCTAGCAATTCAGAAATTTTAAAAGTAAACATTTGGGTTAACAAAAATATACAGGTATAATAATAAACATGATTAAATTAGGCGTAAGATCAGGAAAATCTAAAAGGACACGTAAGGACCTTAGCTGTATAGACCAGAGCTTTTCAAATTTTAAAGTGCACACAAATCGCTTGGGATCTCATTAAAATACAGATTATGAATCAGTTAGTTTGGGGTGGAACCCAGGATTCTTCATTTTTCACGAGCTCCCAGGCCATGCCAATGCTGCTGGTCTACGGACCACACTTTACGTAGCAAAGCCCCAGATCACGATAAAGGAAGAAGGTTTATCCTAGAAATTGCATCTAGAGAAGTGTGAATATCATATGCTCTTTCAGAGCAACCCCTGTTCCCACTCTGTTATTTTCAATGGAATTTACTCTAGAAAACATAAATGAAAGTAACATATTCAAATAAACACAATGTGATATCCTACTAAGGTAAATATATGAATTACTTAACTCAGTTCTCAAAAGAGCCTGTGAAGTAAAGACTTTTATTATCTTCACTTTATGGAAAAAGAAACGGCCTTGGAGAATTGAACTAATCAAGTCAAAACCACATATGCAGGATTTAGAAACAGTTCTGAATTTGGCAAATCTTACTCCAGAGCCTAAATATTTTTGTCAGTTTTACTACAATTGTCAAGATTGCCCTATTGCATTCTTAGTAATCTTGCAAACAAAGCACTAGACACAAAAGATACAGTAGGGATACAATGGTGTATGAACGTTGGGCTATACCATCTTCATTGACAGCATCTAGAACAGGAGTCACTCAAGAATAACTGCTTGTGACATTAGAGATCTCACATGTGTGGTGAACAGCAGCCTTGATGCAATAAATAATCTGTTTCAAGAACCAGAATGAATGAGAGATGAGGATAAGATACTGGATTAAGCTCCTTACGCTGAAGAGTGGACAAATAGATTCTAGACAAGGACATACTGGAGGTTCCACAGCCCTGAACGTATGGGATGACCACTAAAGCTCCACGTCAGAAAAAACAGCCCTTAGATTTTAGAATCCCTAAGGGACTTTTTTACTCTATGAAGGGTACACTACTAAATACTTTATGCATTCTGTTATTATTAAAGGGTATAATCCTTCCCCTAAGGTGTGCTGGCCCCAGGGTCTTTGAACAAGTCTAGACCAGAATTAATTAGGAGCCATCGTTTTCATTACAAGTACGTTGTAATTATGTCTGCTTATTTCACACTGTTCAATACATTCCCTCCTGTTAAACTACAGCACAAGGCCTTTAGCACCTGTTGCTTATTTCTGCCAGACTGAAAATATTCCTTTCTCTTTATTGTTCGTGTGCAAGGCTAAGATGGACTTGCCACGAGCGGTCATTCTTGAATGCACCTGCCAAGTGTCAGATACTTTAATAGGTGAAATGCTTATAGCATATGCTGTGTTCGCTGCAGCTTCCAACTTCCAGTGCCCAGTTTTCACAAGAGATTGAATATATTCAGGATGACCGATCCATTCCTTGATACATGTGTATGTGACCATATGCCCATGCGTATACAACACACTTATATAACACACCCCCCAGGTTAGCTTTGGCTGAGAATATATCTTACAGTAATTTACTACCTTACATCTTCAACTTTAAAAAAGATAAACAATAAATCCCTTGGACTATACTCACTGATTTGTTGGCAGTTGTTTTCATGGCATCAGTCTGAAAAATAAAAACATAAAATTGAGTTTGGGGCTTCAAGGTAGCACCCTACGTCCTGTTTTGATAAGTTCTTTGCTTTCCTTTTCTGAGGATGCCTAATCCTTTTCCCACTCTCCTAGTAGGTCTTCAATGCATCCAGATAAGAGTACTGCAAAGCTCCTGTAATTGAGGGATGGGGCCTAGAATAAAGGCATCCATCCTCGATATACTGAGGTACCCAGCAGGGTGAAGACAGAAAGGAATGCATCCCTTTTCCGTGAGTTATTCAACTTTATCCTGCCAGTCTCATCAGATGTTATCAGAGGTGTGGAATGGAAGGAAGGGTAGAGAAGGTTTCCTAGAATGCTGACATGGGACTAAATGCCAAGAAAGATGGAGTGACGATGGTTCTGCTTTCGTAGCTTTACCACATTCCCAAGGATGAGTGAGGGCTTCCACGTTTTGTTCAGTTTCCGAGGAGCCCATGTGTTTTATGTTTACCTTCCCTGCCCGGCAGAACATTAACTTCCCTTTCCTTGACAGATATCAAAAATCCATGTAAAACTTTCCTGCAATCCACAGTAAAACTGACGTCTGCAGTAGGAAGCAGTCTTATTTTATGAGCACCCTTCTTCAGGTAACCTCAAGATAGAACAATTTAGACAATTTTCCCTTTTGAAACGGTAGAGCAAAATATTCCTAGACCTCTCTCTCCCTCTTTTTCTCCCTCACTTTCTCTCTCTCTTTTGCTTTCACTCTCCCACCCTCTCATATATGAAAACACCGTTCAGAGCTCAAGCTGCTTGGTAATTAAAGAAGGAATTATACATCCTAAGGCCTTTACTATTAGAATATACATGAGTTTAGTTCATGAACAGCAAGCTTTCACGAACCAAGTGGTCAAGAACCTTGTTGATATAGCACCACCAGCATGAAACCAAGGGACCTTTCTCAGAGCAAGAATTTCCCATATAAGCAAGTCTACAAACCTGTACACTGACAATTCATTACACCTTCTGGAAAGGGAGGTGTTGCTGTATAGGGCTGTAGTCAAATTGGATTTTTCTTATCCTAAGTTAACTTATGCCTTGGTAACTATACTTCCTGGGATGTGATTCAGTCACAAGTGGGATTTTCTCAGAGGTTCTTGGCACACTTAATTTCTAATTGATGCCACTGATAACATAAAAACAGGATTGGGTTATACTTGAGGACAAAAAAAGATTCTTCAGGTGCACTCCGAATGAGCTCATTTCATCCAGCAAAGGAACGGAAGAGCATCTGCAGGTAAGGTGACTACAACTCTACTACCTGTAAGCAATAGTATCACTGGATCGTTACCTAGGAAAACAACCCTAGAAAAAGGTCAAAGCTGGTAGCTTTCAGAGGACTCAAAAAAGCACGTAGGGGATAGAATTCTCTTTCTTTCAGAGCCTAGGCCACACTGATCAAAGAATTCCAAAGAGAATTCTGTGCACAGTCACTGATAAAATTTAAAAGGAGTTTAGAGGCCCCTTTCCAGCCAGAATGATCTGAAAGCCCTGACATGTACCATTATATTGTTTGATGAACATTTCCAGAAGAATGAGATGTCCGTTTTGACCTTTGCAGTGTGAGTAACACATGTCGAAAGGAGGACAGAAGGCTTATTTTTATACAGATAGCAGAAAGTTGCTCCCCTTGTTAAGAAAGCATGGCAGGCTGATTTTGTCTTTCTTTTTTCCTTTGTAATTTGAAAGTCCTCCCAGATAAACCTTTGCAGTATACAACTTGGTTTTGACATCCTGGCTTTATGCCTCTAACTGTTTATAAGTCATGCAAGGAAGTCATCTATCTTGACCAATATGGTTCAGACATATTTTCCATGTTAATTACACATGTTTGGACTGACATTGCAGTGATACAATTTCATTTGTTTAAAACAACAGAATAGATGGCTCTTTAGCTCAACAAATGTAGGTAAAAATTCTTCCCAGAGTAAATGCAACAAGTCTGGAAATTATAAAGGCACAGGCACTAGTGGCTGAAACCCCAGAGACTAAGAAGCTGATATTCTGCAAAGATCCCTTATTTAGATTAAAAGCATGTTGGAAAACTACGACATAATTATCAAAAAATTATAATTATAATATATGTGTTAGACACTCCAACAAGATTGGTGTCCTAAAAATAATCACCAGCTGAAAAGGAAGCAGAAGCATTTTTAACTCTAACCCAATGGAACTATTCGAATTTGGGCTGTGTTTTTGAGCAGGACCTCCACATTTTTTTACACTTACCAGAACACCAGCAGTTAACCCCGTAATGGCCAACTGCTAGTTATTACCCTACATTTGGTCCACAGCTGCATGGTTCTGCTCACTTTATTGTCATTTCAGCCCTCAGCCCGTTAGATGCCTGGTGACCGCTTGCATGCAGAGGGGCCTTTGGTTAAGTAAATCCCCATCAGGATCACAGCTGTTGTAAAACATTCGGTGACAAAAATATCCATGTGCAACGCATAGTAGATAAATTTGCGAGCCAATCTGAGCAAAACTTGAAAAACAAATGAGGGGACTAGTCAAATTCTCTGGCTTCTGAACTACATTTCCTCTATTTTGGGGGAATATGCTTTGTAACATTCCAGCATTTCCCCTCTCAGTGCGACAGATGATTGGGGCTAAGTTTCAGAGTGATAGGCCCAGTTAAGCAAAAAATATACTTTTCCACCTTCCTTCACTCAGCCTCAGCAGTTAGAGAATGAATGTCATGTTCAGTTATTCAGACAGATTCCTGACTTTGGCATAATACTAACGTCAGTATTGGGTATTTATTCACGATGTGCCTCAGCTTAAGACACCAAACCCTTGTTTCAGTTTCTTCCAGCCTGGAGGCCTAGCACAGTGGTTGCATATGTGCAAGTGTGTCTTACCCCAATCATGTGCAACAGCCAGTGCTGCCAGGTCCAGTTCATCGCACAGAGGGCCCTGAAAGTGCCCTGCAGGTGATTATGGTTGGTGTTACAATGGTCAACCCCATGTCCGGTTATGACGCTGGGAGACTGTGCCGATTCTGCTTCACCTCGCTACCTGCAAATGTTTAAAAACAGGAAGAAGACAAGGAGCTAAATGACCTACGCCCCAAAAATAGAATGAAGAGATCCATTTCTCGATTGTATCATTGAATGCCACTCCTTTGTCACTTTTTGTCAAGATCCAAAATCAAGTAACAGATGTGATCCGAGACTCCAGATCACAGATCTAACTAAATTTAAACCCACAAAGGGAGGGTTCATTCTGGTTCTAACTAATCTGAAAGTTGGTTTGTACATGCCTGTGTTGATTGATTGAATTCCTACCCCACACATATTCTGTTCATTCACTAAATTGTTGAGATGTTGCTTAACAGTCAGGGACCTAGACTTTTCTCCTCCATTAACTCATTCAGACATGTCTTAAGCACTCACTATGTGCCAGGTACTGAGGATAAAATATTAATAAGTCACAGTCCTGGCATGCAAGGAATCTAGGGTTCAGAGGCATATAATCTCTCAAATGTAAGAGAGGGAAGATTCTTTTTTTTTTTTCTTACCCTTCCATTAATTCTCCAGTCCTCTGCTGCCATAAATTATACAAATTTATGAGAGGAAAAAGTGCCATTAGTTAGTTTTAGGTGTTTCCCCAACTTGGTGAGGTAGGAGAGAACTCGTGTATATTACCTATGCACTGATGAGTTATTGACTTCTTAGTAATGTTCATTGAGAAAAAAAAGATTTTTAAAATTTTGAAACTAAAAATTATCAGGTAGATATCTGGAGCACAACCAATGTATTATGTGCATGGAGTTAAAAAATATAATTTATACATTCTAGCTTTAAAGAATTTAAGTCAGGGAAAACAAGATTATGACAAATAATTAAAAAACAATTGTGTGTGTATGTCTATATATCTATGTAAGATGTGAAAAATTATGTATAGGAGAGCGCTTGGTATAGAATGGTCAAGGCAAACTTAATTAGTTTAGATTCTCATAATCTAAATTATGTTGCCGCACTTCATGATACTTTACAGAGGGTCCCCTCCATCCATAAGATACAGCACTGGAAGGGCTGTGTGGAATCCGTAGGTGAGTGCAACTCTGCTACATGAAGCCTGTAAGCTTATTAAAGATTTGATCAAGACCAGTGAATTCCAAGCCTACCTTTGGTCTGTCTCCCTTTTGGATCCCTATTTCTACATATTTTCGCTTTTCCTTCTTGTGTCTCCTCTCTATTGGTTAATTCTGTGCTGTTATTTGAAGGCAGGTCATGGTTCATAAAATAGAGGTTTCTTTAAAGTTAAAAAAATAAAAAGAACTTTCTGGATTTGAATGTGAGCTTCTTCCTGACCAAGAAGACCTATAAGATATATCCCTTTACACTAAATATATAAACCTGGGGCCAAGGATTAGCGATTTCTCCTCCTCTAATGTAATAAGAAAGTACAATAGTAAACATTTTCTGAACTTGTTCAAAGTTTTTTAAAAACTATAGAGCAGCTCACTTCTTATATTTCTCATAATAGAGGAGAAATGAAGATGTGGCATTCAGTTTAGTCCAAAAACTACGTATTGAGAGTGTGTGTGTGTGTGTGTGTGTGTGTGTGTGTGTATCCATGCTAATAGCATATACGTATATATGCTATTAGGTGAGATATTGTGAGCACAAAGGAAAATAAGACAGTCCCATACATAAAGTTACTTCTAATCATCAGAGAAGTAGAAGAGGAGCAAAGAGCTTAATCATGATACAGATAGATTAAAAGAAGAAGGAAACGTATCATAAAAATACGTATAAGGGGGCTTCCCTGGTGGCGCAGTGGTTGAGAGTCCGCCTGCCGATGCAGGGGACATGGGTTTGTGCCCCGGTCCAGGAAGATCCCACATGCCGCGGAGTAGCTGGGCCCGTGAGCCATGGCCGCTGGGCCTGCGCATCCGGGGCCTGTGCTCTGCAACGGGAGAGGCCACAACAGTGAGAGGCCCGCGTACCAAAAAAAAAAAAAAAAAAGTATAAGGATGAGCACCTGGGCCATACCAGATAGTCTCTCACAGAGGCAGGTAAACTAACTCTTAAAAGAAAAGCAAAATTTAGGAAATCAAAGAAAAAGGAATGACACAGACTCTTACTTCCAAGGAAACAAACAGTTTTTGAAAAGAACGAACAGAGACATACAATATGTTGAACTTTAGGGAACAGCAAATAACTCAATATAAAATGCAAGAGTTGGAGAGATAGAAGAGATTGGAAGAGAGGGGGCTTTATATACCAGATTACAGAGTTTGGAATTTATTAGATGAGGAAGATGCATTAAAAAATTTTATGAAAAAGAATACCACGATGAGCTAATAGGGCCTATGCTAAGCACCATTTGCCGTGAACAAGAAAAATAAACATACTGAATATATTCAGGAAATAAAATTGATACGATTTCACTTGGAAAATGTAGAGGAAAAGCTGGTGTCAAATGTGATTTGCAAGTTTTGCCTTGAGTGATAGATGTTACTACTTGAAATAAGAAACAGAAAAGGGAAGGGGGAGCAGAGGTGGAAGCCTAAGGCTTAAATAGGAGGTAGGGGATAAAATATCTGAAACTGCAAAGGAGATAAAACGTAAAAATATAAATGAGTGTTTTACTCACCAATTTTCTCTGAAAGCTAGATATATGTTTTCTGACAGATTCTTAAAAGAAAGATTTTCTTTTAATCTTTATTGGAGTATAGTTGCTTTACAATGGTTAGTTTCTGCTTTATAAAAAAGTGAATCAGTTATACATATACATATGTTCTCACATCTCCTCCCTCTTGCATCTCCCTCCCTCCCACCCTCCCTATCCCACCCCTCTAGGTGGTCAGAAAGCACCAAGCTGATCTCCCTGTGCTATGCGGCTGCTTCCCCCTAGCTATCTATTTCATGTTTGGTAGGTATGTCCATGCCACTCTCTCGCTTTGTCACAGCTTCCCCTTCCCCTTCCCCATATCCTCAAGTCCATTCTCTAGTAGGTCTGTGTCTTTATTCCTGTCTTACCCCTAGGTTCTTCATGACATTTTTTCCCTTAAATTCCATATATATGTGTTAGCACACGGTATTTGTCTTTCTCTTTCTGACTTACTTCACTCCGTATGACAGACTCTAGGTCCATCCACCTCATTACAAATAGCTCAAGATTACACTTAATGAGATTGAATCTGAAAGTCAACCCTTTTAACTGAGAGAAATAATCCATATTCTGAGAATGATAACTAAGAACAGTATTTCCTAAGAGCTCTAACTACAAAATTTTGTAGTTTTAGAAAACATTACATCTCACCGTTACCTGAAACTAGATTTCTTTATGTAACATATAAGCTTTGCATTTCATTTAAAGTGAAAATACTGTGCTATGAATCTTATAAAATAAATATTGGAAACTATATATTTCATGAGATATTATTCAATTTTTAATTAGAAAATTTATAGGCCAGCCATTTATATGAGAGAGAGAGAGAAGGAGAGAGAGAGAAAGGTAATAATATGAGAGAGAGACAGAGAAGTAATACGAGAAAATATCCACACACATAATTTAAGAAAAAAAAAATGTCATGAAGAACCTACGGGTAAGACAGGAATAAAGACACAGACCTACTGGAGAACGGACTTGAGGATATGGGGAGGGGGAAGGGTAAGCTGTGACAAAGCGAGAGAGTGGCATGGACATATATACACTACCAAACGTAAAGTAGATAGCTAGTGGGAAGCAGCCGCATAGCACAGGGAGATCAGCTCGGTGCTTTGTGACCGCCTGGAGGGGTGGGATAGGGAGGGTGGGAGGGAGGGAGATGCAAGAGGGAAGAGATATGGGAACATATGTATAGGTATAACTGATTCACTTTGTTATAAAGCAGAAACTAACACACCATTGTAAAGCAATTATACTCCAATAAAGATGTTAAAAAAATGAAATAATTTGACATCATTGTTTACCTATCAGTTGGCAAAGTTGAAGAAATGGTAAGAAAACAAGCACTTTTAAATACTGTCAGTGGATAAAAAGAATTTCTTATATAGCAGTTTGAAAATATAGATTAAAACCTTTAAATTTTGCACACCGTTTTTATCAAGCATGTTATTTATAAATTATGGGTGTATTCAAGAATTAAGCTGCAAATACACACACACACACCCATATATGTAATCCCTGTTTATGTATTACAAATGAAGTGGTAGTTTTTAATCAGTGTTTTTTAAATTTTAAAGAAAACATCATCCAATATTCAAAAATACTTAAAAAATGAAAATTTTCATATTCCTCAAAAGGACTTTTGAATGGGTATTTTGGTCATACTACACAGAAGTTCCAAAAATCTTCCCCAGTTTATCTTCCCTAAAATCCTCATTACCGTTTGGCAGCCGCTCCCAATGTCTCTGATTCTCTATTACTCTCCAAAACTTTTTTCTACAGTTGAGCACTGGCCATTTATTCTCTCTCACCTCTTTTCTCCATCTTTTCAACTCAACATTTTTCTTTTCTTGCATGTGTCTTCCTCACATGGATTAACGTAGCCACTTAGACTTACACATTGCTCTAATTCATCCGTTTCCTGGATCAACACAGCAAAACCCCACGCCTGAAATTGCCAAAACAAAGTATCCTTCCTCTTTGGAAGGTAGAAGAGAATGTCATAGAGAATTTATCATATTTGTCATATTTACAATTGAGAATATTTGAAATTCTAATTATCCAACAACAGATTGGTTACATTAATTATGCTAAATTGATGCAGTAGAATTTGATGACATAGCTTTCAAAAAGTGTGTGTGTGTGTGTATGTACATATGAAGTACATTTAATGACAATATTCATATACTAAATTTTAAATCTCTAGTTTAAATAAACGTGTGTAGAGTTAATTTCTCCACTTTTTATTACTGGCTTTGTTGATATATCAAAATATATCAGTAGGATAAGAAATTATGTTTTTCTTTTGTCCTGTGTTTTCTAAATGTTTTATAATTATTTGTAAAGGTGAAAATCTTTACTGCTCTAATATAAATAACATGTTAAACTCAGAGAAATGAAAATGTGTCTAATTTCATCCACACTGAATTTTTTTAAAGTCTCCAATTGACATTCACTTACAATCATGTATGCTAGTAGTTCTAGAAACAGATGTGAGTTATTTTTAGCACTAACAAAAAATATAGAACAGTTTCCAACTATATTAATTTGCTGCCATAACAAAATGCCACATACAGGTGACTTAAATAGCATAAATATATTCTCACAGTTCTGCAGGCTGCAAGTCCAAGATCAAGGGGGTGGCAGAGTTGATTTCTCCTGAGGCCTCTCTGCTTGGCTTACAGATGGCTGCCTTCTTGCTGTGTTCTCACATGGCCTTTCCTCTGTGCACGTGTATCCCGATAATCTCCTCCTCTTCTCATAAGGACACTAGTCCTACTGCCAGAAAGTGGATATCAAAATAATAGAAAGATACAGTTTATACAGTAGCACTACTGTATATTTTATTATATTTTAATTCTTTGAAAGTGTGTTATCTACAAAATAACTGTTAACTAAGAAGTATAATTAATTGAAGATGCCTTTTTTCAGTAATGCTAAAAAACAGAAAGAGGCTGAATGTATTTCCTCCATTTTTAATCTAGCTGTGCCATTACAAGTGTCACATACACAACTGTGCTAACAGATACAGTCATCTACAATGCATAGCTAGAAAAGAAACACTATACTCCAGGGGATGCCTTAAAAAAATTAGGAGAGCTACTCATTAGTTGTTCTTTGTTTTCTACTTTGGATTACATCAAACTGACCCAAACTCCTATTTATTACTAGTCCATTAAAACAAAAGCAAAGTTTAGACAGAGAACATTAATCAATTCATATTTCAATAAGCACAAAGACTACATAGGCCAATAAATCATGCAACCAGCTGTGTCTTTTTTTTACAAGCATTGGTAAATAATCAGTTCGACTGAAATTAATTGCATCTTTTCTTCCCCCAATCCCTCATACACATAGCAGTGTGAAAGTATCTGGAGACAAAGAATAAACTGACATTCAGTCATAAATAAGATAACCAATTTGTCACACAGACCAAGTAGTACATGGTGAGATCATTGAGTTCTTATGTATATAGCCAAAGCAAAACGGAGTGCTAAGAAATTAGATCACAAATTTTTCCAAGGGACATAGGTAGTTTTTCAGTGTGTAAAAATTCATCCATATATGAGGACTTTTTTCCTTTTGTGGTATCACCATCATAATGATTTTATTTACCCAATTACTTTTCTTAAACTTTCATCAGATAATTTACTCAAATGATTTCTGATTGTAACACTTTGTTGGAATTGTGGTTTTCTAGGATTAGCTATGTCATCTCATGACCTGAGACTTCTACTTCATCTACTACCTACACCAACTTGGCAAAAATCCATGCCCAGAAACTTCCTAAAAAATGAAGTATCTTTCCTCTTTAGAGAGTAGCACATGAGAGTTGATTCAGGATGCTTTTATGTTAAGTATTCAAAACTATACCTTACAGTGTTAACTACAGTCACCATGTTTTACATTAGATCCTCAGACTTTATTTACCTTATAGCCGAAAGCTGATACCCTTTTACCAACCTCTTCCCATTTCCCCTACACTTCAGCCCTTGGCTACCCCTTTTCAACTCTCTCTGTATGTGTTTTTTTTTCTTTTTTAAACATCCCCATATATGTGATATCTTGCAGTATTTGTCTTTCTCTATGTGGCTATTTCACTTAGCACAATACCAAAAGGTCCATCCATTTTGTCACAAATAGCATGGTTTCCTTCTTCCTCATGGCTGAATAATATTTCATTATATATTTATATATATATACCACATCTTCTTTATCCATTCATCCACTGACTGACATTTAGATTGTTTCCATATCTTGGCTACTGTGAATAATGCTGCAATAAGCATGGGGATGCAGATATCTCTTTGATACCCTGTTTTTATATCCTGTTTTATTTTCTTTGGATATATGAAGTATGAGGATCTAATGTAAAATATGGTTACTACAGTTGATAACACTACGTTGTTTAATTGAAATTTGCTCAAGGAGTGGAACTTTAATGTTTTCACCAAAAGAAAAACAAACAAACAAAAGGTAAATACGTGAGGTGATGGATGTGTTAAGTAAATGGAGGGAATCCTTTCACAGTGTATATGTATATCGTATCATCACGATGTACACTTTAAATACATTTTACAATTTTATATGTCAACTGTACCTCAATAAAACTGAAATAAAAAAATAAAAAACTACCTTGCAGCTGATTTTTCTTCTTCTTCTGGGGACATAATGAGGACTAATTCTGTCACATCTCACACTGCTGTTTACTTTGGTCAGCCCTAAATCTGAGTCTTCCAAGTCATCTATTAACTCTAGGACTGCTGAGAAGCAACACAGCCTGGTAGTTAGGAAGGCAGATCTAAAATCAGGCTGCATGCACTCTAGAGCTCGCGAGCCACAGCTGCTGAAGCCCGAGCACCTAGAGCCCGTGCTCCGCAACAAGAGAAGCCACTACAGTGAGAAGCCCGCGCACTGCAACGAAGAGTAGCCCCCGCTTGCCGCAACTAGAGAAAGCCCGCGCAGACAGCAACGAAGACCCAGCGCAGCCAAAACTAAATAAAATAAATTTATTAAAAAAATTATACTAAGTGAAAGAAGCCAGACACAAAGGTTGCATATTGTATGATCCTGTTTAGATTAATTGCCCAGAATACGCACATCCATAGAGTTCGAAAATAGATTAATGGTTGCCGAGGGATATGGGGAGTTACTGCTTCATGAGTATGGGGTTTCTTTTTGGTATGATGGAAATATTCTGGTACTAGATAGTGTTGATAGTTGCACGACTTTGTGAATATACTAAAAACCACTGAATTGTAAACTTTATGTATACATTTTACGGTATGTGAATTACATCTCAATTTTAACAGTAAAAAAAAAAATCAAATCAAATCAAATCAAATCAGGCTGCAACTTACTGTGACTTTGGGCAAATCATTTAAATTTCCAGTGCGTTCGGTTCCTCATCTGCCGAAGAGGGAGATACCACCTACCTCACCTGTTAGAAGGGTTAAATGATAATATTGGTTAAGCATTTAAACAATGGTTAGCTCATAGCAGCCTCAGACAAAGAAATACAGTATATCCCTTAGTCTGACCAAATGCTGCCCTCCCTCCCAAATCTTTTACCTAGGCCCGGAATAGGTAGGGCCAGCCTCATGGGCATGTTACCTGTGCAGTCACGCAGCACCCCACACTTAGAAGGGCCCACGTTTGACATAATGTTTTGTTGCCATCTTGAAATACATAACGATTCTTTTCTTTTTTTTGTAAATTTATTCATTTATTTATTTTTGGCTGCGTTGGCTCTTCGTTGCTATGCGCGGGCTTTCTCTAGTTGCGGCGAGCGGGGGCGGCTCTTCGTGGTGGTGCACGGGCTTCTCATTGCGGTGACTTCTCTTGTTGTGGAGCACGGTCTCTAGGCACGCGGGCTCAGTAGTTGTGGCTCGTGGGCTCTAGGGCGCAGGCTCAGTAGTTGTGGTGCATGGGCTTAGTTGCTCCGTGGCATGTGGGATCTTCCCGGACCGGGACTCGAACCCACGTCCCCTGCATTGGCAGGCGGATTCTTAACCACTGCACCACCAGGGAAGTCCCGAAATTCATAATGATTCTTGAACATGATGTCCTGCATGTCCATTTTGCACTGGGCCCTGAAAATTATGTAGCCAATCCTAACAGTATACTATCCTGAGATTTCCTTATCAATTCAGTCTCTTCTCTGAGCATTATCTTTAATTAATTTTTTAATTACCTTTAATTCTTTAATTATTTTCTTACCTTAAGTCCTGATGATACCATTTTCCTTGTGTAATGCAGAGGTTTTTGGGGTTTTTTTCTATTATACCCCATATACCACAGGACCAGAAGGTAAGGGGTTGGCTATGTAACACTCCCTCCCATCTGAAGCTTGCACCATCAGACTAAACCACCCACTACATCTCCTCCTTATTCTTATATTTTGACCTAGTTTGTCCCTCTTGACTCATTCTCTTCTCCATCTCAACTCCATGCCATCATTCTTGGTAACTTCAGAACGCATATGGATGAGCCATTTACCCTGCCTGTCAGATCCTTCCCTTCCTCACCTTCAATTACCTGTTCCTCCACCCGCTCCCAACCAGTGATGCTGGTTGCATCAGCAGTAACTCACCATCCCTGAAAACTTAAAATCAGTCACTCCCTTCCCTGGCTGCCAACTGCTGTTCTTTCGGCTTGCATTCCCAAGTACTCATTTTGCCAGAATTCCTCAACTTCAGTGAAACATCTAACCCATTGCCTTCACGTTTCACTCTCTTCCAACTTAATTATGTTTCCTCTTCCCCCTTTAACCTGGCTTTTAGTCCATGTTGCCTAACTGAAATAATTCCCTTTTAATTATTTTACCTTGCGTGCCTCCTTTTTTCTCTAGCACGTTCCCCTGAAAAATCCCAAATATTGGCTGAAACCATTTAAAATTTTTTTTTCACGCCAGCATCTGAGAAGCTAAATGTAACTGTAGATAAACAACTAGGAAGAATACAACCACTTGAAATTTATGCTAAAATTTTCATACAGCTATTTAACACTGCCAGGCAATCCTACTGCACTCACATAGTAGTTTCATTTCCCCAAATAAAATCATAAACAGCGTTTTTATACTCTCTTCAGTCTTTTCAAACTACTGCCCATTTCTCTGCTCCCCTTCATTGCAAGGCTGCTAGGATGATTTTTTTTAGTACTTATTAATCCTGTTTCCTGCCATTCATTATTCAACTTATGACATTGTAGGTTTTTTCCCATCACTCCCAAGAATCTATTCTTTTGTTACAGTCACTTATGACCATCATCTTGCCAAATCTGCTGTTCTGTCCTCTTCTTACTTGACCTTCCCCAGCATTCTATGGTTGACAGTCTCTCTTCCTTTGGTTTCCAGATATTTGACACTTTTCTGTCTTGCCTTTACCTACCTCCTCACTGGTGAGCTCTTCTAAGATTCTTTCCTCTTAATATTTTCCTGACTCAATCCTGGTGTGTGATTTCCTTGGTTGCTCTTATCCAATTCCATGGTGTAAACACCACCTACATAAGGTGAAAAACTACCCCAGTTTGCCAAGGAATAAGAGGATTCCCAGGTCTTAGAACTTTCAGTACTAAAACAGGGAGAGTCCTGGGTAAACTAGGATGATTGTTCACATCTTACCTATGTGCTAATAACTCCCCAAATTATGCCTCTCGTCCACACCTCTCTGATGAGCTTTATTTCCATTTTGGTGTGTAATATACATTTCAAACTCAAATTTGTCCAAGCCAGAAATCTTGATTTGTGCCTTCAATTTTTTCTTCTCCCATTAGCTGCATCTCCATAGATAGCATCATAGTGTACCAGTTATAATGTAAAAAAAAAAAAAAAGGGGAGAGAAAAGGAAAGGAAAGAAGAGAAAAGGGAAGGGAAGGAAACTAGAAACCATCCCTGGCTCCTGATGACTCTTCCTTTTCTATCCTCCAGTCCAGTTACCACCACCTGGCCCACGCCACCAGCATCTCCTGCTTGCACCACCACAACAGTCTCCTAACTACTCCCTGTTTAACTCTTGATCCTTTCCAAGCCATTCTGCACGATGAAAGCTGGGACAATTCTAGTTTTAAACTAGAAAATTCTTTTGTACGATATATATAAAGAGTCATTTCTTTTTAAAACATTTCAATGGCTTACTACCTCTTTGAGAATAGCAACCAAACATCTCTCCAGGTCTTATGACAGCGCTTCTCTATCAACCTGTGGAGAGGATAAGTTTGTTTTAGTTTATGCTTTTGTTTTTTCTCTAATGCACCATGTACTGACATACAGTCCTACTGCATATGACTGGAAGCAATCTGCAACATGAGCTGCACCATCCAACTTCAAACTCACCTGAACTGAGGTGAGTCTGGTGATCAAGGGCTGGAACCTCAGCAATGTCAAGCTGCTATAAAGGGTTTAAAATTTAAGTACTTTTCCTGTTTGCTGACTAGAAGTGGTTCAACTCAAACTTTTATTAGCAGTGGTCTATAAGTCTCTGCCTCCCTGACCTTAATCCACACCACCTATCCATGTGCCCCTGACACAGCTGGTGCCCTGCCTTCCTTTCTGCCCTGTGGATTCAGCTTAGAATATTCTTTGTCCAGCTCTCCACAATAAAGCTCATTGTTATTCTTCAGGTCTCAGCTCAGACACTTTCCTCAGAGAGGCTATCCCAAAGGCTCCCTCTCTCAGGTGATGGTCTCTAATTACTCTCTGAATCCTAATAGAGTTTATTCCCTTTACAATACATTCTAGAATGTTAACATATTTTTAATTTTTGTGTTTTAAATTTTGAAATTAATTAGGACTAGTGTAAGAAGTAAAACCATCCTTTGCTTGCCAATTCTACACCTTCTGAGGAAACCAGAATTAAGAAATGGATAAGTATCATCTTTTCAGTACAAATACATATAAACACACACCTTTCTTTGTTTTTTTTTTTTAATGGACTCATTCTCTACATATTACTCTGTGAAATAATTTTTCACCTAAGAATATATTTTAGACATTTCTAAAGTCTATAGACCAAGACTACACTATTTTATGGTTTCTCTTGAAGGAGGTATACATAACTCAGGTAGGTAGTTTTACATAAATGAGATTTTTGGTTATGTTTTTAATTGACAAGGCTTGTTTTCTTGGTTTGCCTACTTCTTCTCTGTTCCCTTTCTTCACCTTCATCAATTCACCCTCCCCCATTATGATTCTTGTAAAAACTCTGCCACTTTTTATAGTGTGTGTTGTGTGTTGTTCTAGTTGTTTCTCTGCATCTTGCTTTTCTCACTCAACAACTCACTGTCATAATCGCTCCAAGACAAATGACACAGGTCTTACTCACTGTTGTAATTGCTTTTTAATAGCCCATAGTGTAAATGTATCATAATTTTTTCTCAGTTGAAGGCCATTCACTCTTTCAGACTCTTGCCTCTACGAAAAAGTACAATAAACATGCTCGTATGTATATTTTTATACAGTGGTGCTTTTACTTCTGAAGAACGGGGTTGCTTCTAAGGCTATGGTTATTTAAAATTTTAGAAGCACTGCTAAATTGTTTTCCAAAATGATGAGAATAATGTATAATTCCAGTAGCAAAGAATATGTAATTCCCTTCATACCCACCAGCAGTAGGTTTATTGAAATTTTACAATTTTGTCAGTCGTCGATGGTAAAGTGATACTTCCTTGTTATTTTAAGGACAGGAAATTTGAGTTTACTCTTTTGTGAATTCCCTATTCATATCCTTGAAGTATTTTTCTATTGAGTGGTTTGTCTTTCTCTTTACAATTTGTAAGGATTCTTTCTGTATTATAGACGTTAAATGCTCATCATCATCTGGGTTGCAACCTTTTATGTCCTTCCCCCAATTCCATCGTTTGTCTGCTGACTTTATTTATGTTAGTGTAGTGGACATTTGTCACGTTTGTGGCTGTTCCAGGATCGACTGAACACTTTTTCTATATGTGGATGATTTTCCACTTATGAGTTCTGTCTCCTAAACCAGAAAGTAGAAACTTGCTTTCCCAGGTTCCCTTTCAGCTAGGGTACTAGAACATGCCCCAGCCCCCTCCTATTAGATTCACCTGCACATAACTCTAAGGTGGAAATGATCAAGGCAAGACAGTGAATGTGGTATTGATGTCCTACAGAGACAGCAGTGCTATCTTCTCAAAAGCAGTCCCTCACTATAGTTTCGGCATTTTCCCTTCCAAATTGCTTTTCTGAACATACAGTTAAAATGTATGTTGTTTTCAACCAAGAACCTTAACTGATACTGATATCAATGTGTATACAAAAGTTATAATTTTTATGTCAACTATCTCTTTATTTTTTCTGGGTTTCTGGTAACATTATGAAGTTTCCCCTTAACCCCTATATTGTATAGGTAGCCTTGGTGATTTTCTTCTGTTTTATTTTTAAATTTTAAATCAACAGGGAACAATTAAATGCACATGTATACATATATATTTGTATTTTTATGTTTATTTAAATATTTATAAACAATATATACATGTAAATATTATACGGAGAGAGAGAGAAATCAGTGCTGTCCAACAAAACATTTTGCAAAGCTGGAAAGCTTCTATAATCTACACTGCCCAATAAAGTAAACACTAGCCACACTTTAAAACATGAGTAAAACAGCTGAGAAACATAATTTTTAAATTTAAGTTCCATTAAAATGTAAATAACACTTGTGGCTAGTGGCTACAGCACTGAACAGCACATATAGTGAGAGTGGACCCAACTTAGTTTCCCTCTGGATAAATAGCTAATTGTCATCCCCACTTAATAAATAAGTCACTCTTTTCCCACAGAATAGAAATACTAACGTTCCCATATATGAAATTTTCATATACAGAGGTTTATTTTCTAGATTCTCTATTTTTTATGGATCCATATGGCTAATACCATATTGATTTGACTGTAGTGACTTTATAGTCTGATGAATAATGTGTGAAGCGTATTTCGCAGCTTCTGATTCTCCTATAATCAAACTTTTCTTGGTTGCTTCAGACATATATTCTTCCAAGCAAACTTTTATATCATTGTATCCAATTCTGAAATCAGCCTTGATGAAGCTCTATTTATTAGTGCCTCAAATTTATAGGAGAATTTTGAAGAATTGACATTTTTACTGTATTAATTCTTCCCATCCAAAATCACACTATGTTTTTCCATATTTCAAAGATTGTTTTGTGTCCTTTAATATTCTATGAGTAAGATTCACAGATTTTTTTTACCATAGGTCCTGTGTTTTCTTTTTAAAAGTCATCTGTGAGAATATTATGCTGTTTACTATAAACAGCTATCTTTCCATTTTCATTGCCATTTGCTTATAGACAATATAGACAAAAGCTCTTGGTCTTAACATATTTATCTTATTTTTATCTTAAATTCTCTTATCCATTATTTTTCATTGATTCTGATTTTAATTAGAATCTTAGGGTTTCTAGACATACAATACTGTCATTAGGAAAAAAAAACTTCTATTTTCTAATGTTTTTACTAAATTTTTTTTAACTTACCATTCCAAAGCAATGGCAGCAGTAGACATTTACATCTAATTTTTCATATTAATTGCAATGAGAATTTTCTAACTTAATGATAATTAGTTTAATTTGAGGTTGATTATTTTGTCATATTTTCTTATTAATTCATAAATTTAAAAAAATATCTTTATTGGAGTATAATTGCTTTACATTGTTGTGTTAGTTGCTGCTGTACAACAAAGTGAATCAGCTATGCGTATACATATATCCCCATATCCCCTCCCTCTTGCGTCTCTCTCCTACCCTCCCTATCCCACCCCTCTAGGTGGTCACAAAGCACTGAGCTGCCCTCCCTGTGCTCTGCGGCTGCTTCCCACTAGCTACCTATTTGACATTTGGTAGTGTACATATGTCAGTGCCACCTCTCTCACTTCATCCCAGAGCGTGTTATATATGTGTTAGCATATGGTATTTGTTTTTCTCTTTCTGACTTACTTCACTCTGTGTGACAGACTCTAGGTCCATCCACCTCACTACAAATAACTCAATTTCATTTCTTTTTATGGCTGAGTAATTTTCCATTGTATCTATGTGCCACATCTTCTTTATCCATTCATCTGTTGATGGACACTTAGGTTGCTTCCATGTCCTGGCTATTGTAAATAATGCTGCAATGAACACTGTGGTATGTGACTCTTTTTGAATTATGGTTTTCTCTGGGTATATGCCCAGTAGTGGGATTGCTGGGTCATATGGTAGTACTGTTTTTCATTTTTTAAGGAACCTCCATACTGTTCTCCATAGTGGCTGTATCAATTTACATTCCCACCAACAGTGCAGGAGGTTCCCTTTTCTCCACACCCTCGCCAGCATTTGTTGTTTGTAGATTTTCTGATGATGCCAATTCTAACCGGTGTGAAGTGAAACCTCATTGTAGTTTTGATTAATTCATATAATTTTTTCAGAATGTATTGATATTACCATATGATTTTTTTTTAATAGATTGATGTACAGCATTATACTGATAGGTTTCTGGATATTACAACTATCTTTTTTCTTACAAAGATCTTTGTGTATTTACATAGGAGTTTGAGCTGCATTTTTGTTTTTTATGATAACTTCATAAGGTTTTATATTAAGAATTTTTTCCAGGGGAGTAGTAGCTTAAGTAACATAGGAATTATCTATTTTTTATAAAGACTTGATACAATCCAGCTGGGAAAATCTGTGGCCTTAGTGGCTTTCATTAATGGCAGATTTTTAACCTTCTCAATCACTTTTTGATTATTGACTTTTTTTTTTTTACCTTCTCTTGGGATAATTTTAGAAATTTAAATTATGTTAGAAAAGCATCTATGTCACCTGTGTCTAAGGTTTTCAGATTTGTTGTCATAGAATTGTCTGCAGACATACTTTATTATTTTATTACTATTTTAATCACACCTCTAGTTATGTCTCATATCTCATTCCCATTCTTGCATATTTTGCCCCTTTCTAGTCCCTTAATCAGCCTTCTTTTTCTTGCTCTTCAAATCTCACTTGACTTTCAGTATAGTTCAGTAGTTGAAGAAAATGTGATCTCTGAAGTCTGAATAGCTATAATGGTATGCTATTATAAAACATTTGTCACTATGAATAATAAGAAATTCTATCGTTACCTTGAGTCTTCAAATGTAGCTCAATCAGAAGGTCTACTCCCATTCAGTGATCAAAACTCAGTCCCCCATTGAGGGTCTATCAGGGGAAGAGAGGAGAGATGGGGCACAAACTGTATTTAGTAAGCAGGTGAAGGCAACTGTTTGTTGGCAGCAATCAGGAGAAGAAGGAAGCAAAGAGAACAAGAAAATTCTTGTTTGACTGACATTGTTCTGAGCTGGCGTGGTAATCCCTGAGGCCTGCAGACATAAAGCTGACTCAGAGTGTTTCTTAGGTTCTTCAGAAACCTCCATCTCTAGGGAAGAGGTTGGTTGATTACTCCTTTTGTATTCATTGAGAATCCTTCAGGGTCTGGGCCTCTTCAGTATCTCTCCCTTGAGATCACATCCTCTCCTTCAGAGAGGAGCCTGCAGAAACTGAGATGATCTCATGCAGGTTCTTTCTCACACACGGCCCGTATATGGCGTGGGTCGGAGGGCTCAGGTGTCTTTGAGAACTTCTAGACACAAGAGTTAGTCCCTGCTTGCCCCCTCCTTGGCTTATCTACCAGCTGCTGGCTAGTCACTCATTTGTGACCTTTATACTTAACAGCCGAAGTCAGACACTAGGCTCCGGTGTCTCCCCCAGTCTGCCATGGACTGAACTAGATTCTCAATGTTCTCTTAAAGCCCTCTCTTTAGATCTGAAGTGAAGAACAAAATAAGCCCCAGCCTCTGCCTTTATAGTGTGAATTCACAGAACAGCTATTTCTAAATAATTCCTTTACTAAATTATAACAACGGTTCAGACTCAGAAAAATGAATGAACTTAAGCAATTTTAAGCAGAAAAACGATTAACTCACTTAACTGGTGCCCACCAATCTGGGCAAGGCAGCAGAGGAGGCTCCAAGTGGGCCTGGAGGACTGACTCCCAACCACTGCAGAGAGGACCCATCAGGCCTTGGCCACTCCTGCCACAATCAGGAAACTCCACCCGACACTATGTACCAGTTTCTACTGCAGTTCCTGAGGATGCAATGGTGAGCAAAGCAGACAGTAAATTCCTGCAACCGTGAACTCTTACTTTTGGGGGGAAAGTGGGGATGGGAGACAGGGAGCAAGCGAGGTAAATATGTAAAATATACATTATGTTAGATGCTAATGATTGCTATGGAGACAGATAAAAGAGGCATTTTGCAATTGTAAGTAGGTTTTTACAGTTGAAACATTGTTACTTTTCTTACAAGATTGACACATACAAACATATCTGAACATTTTTTGAATAATCCTTGATATTTTCTGCACGTATTACCTCTTGGGATAACGCCCCAAGTCTCTCAGCCAGTCTCTCTGCCAGTAAATGGGGAGTGAGAATTCAAACTCAGGACTGGCTGTCTCCAAAGCACATGCTCTTTCCACTACCCACTTTTTTTTTTTTTTGCGGTGTGTGGGCCTCTCACTGCTGTGGCCTCTCCCGTTGCGGAGCACAGGCTCTGGACACACAGGCTCAGCGGCCATGGCTCACGGGCCCAGCTGCTCCACGGCACGTGGGATCTTCCCGGACCGGGGCACGAACCCATGTCCCCTGCATCGGCAGGCGGACTCTCAACCACTGCACCACCAGGGAAGCCCTACCCACTATTTTTTATAATAAAATATAAATGAGTTTTAGATTTGCCACATCTCAGTTCTTTTATTAATGTGCATATAATTAAGAATTGATATCATTTAGAGAAATCACTGAATCTAAGTAGATTAAAGCAAATGCCTTTGGGTCTTTCTAGTCATAAGGCCATTCCTGGAAAGTTCTGGACATCTGTCTTAATGCCTAGTTATTGCTCAATCTGAAAACATGATGCCTTGAGTTGGACCTTGTTAGATGGTAACCAAGATGGCTGCAGAGTTGGTGAGGTGTGTTTGATGTTATCTGTACATTCTCCCAGAACTGCTCTAGTCCTTTCAGTTTATATATTGAAATGCTCAGGAGTAATCACCATTCTTAACAGACTGGATCTTGTCCAGGCCCAGATTCTTGGGCTTCTCTGAATCTCATATAATGGCCCCGGAATCAAACCCTATTAACTGCTAAGGACCACCCAGGAGTAGCCCTTAAACTGGTTGTAGACATATCGAATTTCCCAGACCTCCTTCAAGCTAAAGTGGGTCACCCAGACCACACAGAGGCAGGACAGGAGATCTGGTGGAGTTTTGGGTTGGACTCTACTTCCGAAGAATGTGTGATGTCTTCTCCAGCACCGAGAAAACAAGCCAGAAAGGCTAGAGCCTATTCACTCATGGAAACAGCTTGGATGCAGTGTATCATCCTACCACTTGGCTTCAGTAATGTGCGTGAGTATCCACTGTCCTCATCTGAGGATCACAGCTTATGAATCCTAAATTGTGAATTCTCCCAAGAATGTTGTAAAAGCCATCTGTCCAATCTAGCCTAACCAATAGATTAAAGAAAGCTTTCACTTTGTTCTCTCTCAATTGTCTCTGTCTGATTCTTGGTAAATTCAGATTATTTTCATCAGTATTTTTCTAGAAAATTATTAACTAGGTAATTATATGTGCATTACAATTTTTAGATGACATGTGTTATATATGTGGAAGAGTCACATCGTTTGTCATTCAGTTTATTTCTGCCCATGAGTTTTGGGAACAACACAATCAGAAATATCTACAAGATGAAGATTATATCAGAGTGAATTCTGTGAACTGACAGTAGTAAATTGGGATTTGCTTTACTTTTTTTAAAGCCTGATTGTGCTGGTACAGTACTTGACCTTACACCTAGTTGTATGTCTTTGTTTTATATGAGCAAAAGTGGAAAGTGATAAATGAGCATATTGAACCATTCTCTAGCTGAGAATTTTTGACCTTCTGAGTATCTATTACCACTGCCATGTTCTAAGCCTTTCTACTAAATCCCTTGAGCAGTCCAAAATTGATATTGTTATTTAGAAGAAATTTTTCTTGTGTAAAGAGATATTAGCATGGTCACACTACAAGTCACCATATAATCTGATCTAAGCATAGCAATGCCTCTGAAAAACCCAGGATGCTGCTTTTCCTTTAACCATCCATCAACCCGATGACTGAGAATGTAAGACAATTTTATTTATGATATTCCACTTTCTGCCGAAACCAAGAACAAGAGGTCTCATCAGTTTATAAAATATTTAAAATTTCATCTAAGATAGATAAATAGATGTGCAAGTGATAGTTCTATAGAGAAAAGAGAAAATTCTGCTAATTTGTCTATTTCTTGAATAAGAGGGGTGGGGGGCTAACCCAAGAGCCATTTGTCAACCACCATGTGGAATCACTTATGCCAGACCGGGCCATCAATTAAATTGGAAAGCACTGCACTGCACTTTCTAGATTGTAGAAAAAATGCTTATACAAATGAAAAAGAGGGAGCAGCAAGACTGTACCTCGTTGATCCAATCCCCCAAGTTCCTCCAGTTCTATTACCATAGACTGTCTTTCATCACCTCCTGGATTTTCACTACAACTGCACTGCAATACCAGCATCCAGTTACATATCCACACCACTGGTTAGCAGACACCCTAAGAAATCTCTCCAGTTTAGTCATTTATGTGTTAGTGAGCAGGGAGCCCCACTGCCCTCATTGCCACAAAACTTACTTCTGCAGGACTGGAGTGATGGCCAAACATTTACAAGCCATTTTCTTTGGCTGACAATTTAGTTTTTAAACCCTTAATGGAGCATCTGCAACTACTGTTGTATTGACATAATTTCAAATGCAGTTGTGTTTCCAGTAATCTATGACAGTTTTTAAAGTTTGAAGAGACCAGGAGCTGGAGACAACAGTAGAGCAGATGTGTTTCACTGGAATTTGTTAATATCTTACTAAGCTATGTTATAGAGACATTTCAGGAGGCAGGCATCAGCTCAAGCAACAACGCATCTTTAAACACACATACTTCCATGTCAAGTGATAAAATGAGAACACACAAGCCACCGAACACCCAGCCCAGTATGCAACTATCATAGATATATATAAGGTAAATGAGTAAAACGTTCTCGTAAGTTACATGAGTTCAAGGAGCTTCTATTCCAGGGGTGGGGGTGGGGGGGTGGAAGGGGAGGGAGTGGCAAAATCAGATTGAAACAAAAATAACAAATAATTACAATTCTTCCCAGAAGGTGACAAGTGCAATGAAACGATGAACAAGTGGAACACGGTAAGGGAGCTCCAAAGTACAGGGATTGGCGAGGGGTGTCAGGTCACAGAATCTTAGTCAGTATACTGTCTGACAAAGTGATATCTGAACACTTAAAGGATGTGAGGGGATTAGGAATTATTTTAAAATAATAAATTATCAATTAAATATGAAAGTGTAAAAAATTAATATGATAAATTGCACAACAATCTGATAAACAGAGCTGAAAACTAAGTAAGTTGTCAGAGAGCAAGAATGACGGTAAAAACAAACTTTCCTCAATTCTCACTGTGCTCCTCCCAACTGCTTCTTTTCCATAACTCCCTTCTTCCTCATTTCCTGCTTCGCTCTTCTTTTCTTTCCCTGACAAATTCACATGCTTCTTCTCCCTTTATAGGTGTACTTTTTAAATTACATGAATAACTAGAAGTGCTTCCAAGAATACATTATTATTTTCCCAGGAAACCAACACACCCACTTACCTTATTCTTGCTAGAAACACCTTTTTTTCCTTACTCAGGTTGTGACCATCGGAATTATAGTAAGCGCTGTCTCATTTAATGATTTTAATTTTGTTCCTAAAACCTTGCCCTAAAGTGAAAGGTCGTAAATTGAAAGCAAAATTCATTAATTTTAAAGGGAAATTACGAGGTATATTATTCCAATCCAAAATACTCAAAAAAATTCTATAGACTGGAATATATATATATCAAGTGAACAATGAAAACAAGTTTATATAAATAAATAGTATGAATAAATACAAACAAGAGTTTGAAAATAAAAGTCTGAACATAAATTGTAATGAAGTTTATTTTACTCACCGAGGAAGGAAGAGACTGAATAAGGGATGGCAGTCACAGTTGGTGCTTATCTTCAGACAGGAATTTGAAAATTGGATCTGCTGGATATATTAGTTTCCTACGGCTGCCATAACAAATGATCACAAGTTGGGTGGCTTGGAACAACAGACATTTATTCTCTCATAGTTCTGAAAGCCAAAGGTCCAAAATCAAGTCCAAAAGCCTTGGCAAGCCTTCTGGAGTCTCCGAGGGAGAATCTGTTCCATGCCTCTCTCTTAGCTTCTGGAGATGGCAGGCAATCCTTGGCATTCCTTGGCCTGTGGATGCATCATTTTAATCTCTGCCTCTGTCTTCACATGGTGTTCTCCCTCTGTGTCCCTGTGTCCAAATGTCCGTGTTCTCATGAAGACATCAGTTGTTTGATGAGCACTCACCCTCCATTATGATCTTATCATGACTTGATTACATCTACAAAACCCTATTTCCAAATAAGCTCCTATTCACAGGTACCAGAGTTCAAGATTTGACCTTATCTTTTTGGGAGACACAGTGCAACCCACTGGAAAAGAATTTCTTGAAGACTGTGACGAAATAAAGGCTAAACCTGAGAGCAGTGGAACACGTGGACACACGTGGAAACATGTACAAAAGAGACTATAGATTCAGAAGATGCAACATCTGTCTTCTCACCTGGCATCCTAACGCAGAGCAAAAATGTTTTGTTTCATCCAGACATGATGCTCGATTTGAATTTGTTGCAAATGATATTCTTATTAGAAATTATTGTGTTAAGTAATTGGCAATTGTGACTTTTCCTGGAAATATATTGTTTATAGTTTTCAGTACATTTTGGGATGAAACAGTTATTTCAAAAAAGTGTTATTTTGAGAAAAGTGAGCTGTTATGGTGAAACTGGTCAATTGAACAGTCATAATGTAAAGTAAATCTATATCTTTAGATTCAAGAGCAACTCAACTGTAATCTAGATTCATCGTTTACTTTCATGATAATATACTAAAAGCAGTATTTCCAATGTATGCTACTGAGTAGGCCCTTAAAATTCTTAAATATCCCTATAGTGTATAATTTCTGCATAAAAATGGAGGGAGAGAAAAAAGATTGTTGCCATGTGGATGTTGCAGGTTCATTTTCTGATTAAGTAATTTGAACACCAACTGTTATTGGTTGAATTATGTTCCCTCAAAATATATGTTGAGGTCCTAACTCCTAGTACCTCAGAAGGTTATTTGGAAATAGGGTCTTTGCAGATGTGCTCAAATTAAGGTGAAGTCATTAGGGCCCTAATCCAGTATGAATGGTGTCCTCATAAAAGAAATGTGGACAGAGTCAGACACTATGTGAAGAGGTTTCACGAACCTTTATCTTCACATAGATAAAGGCAGAACACCATGCATGTACAGATGAAGGCTGAGATCAGGGTGCGGCATCTATAAGCCAAGGAACACCAAAGATTGCCAGAAAACCACCAGAATCTAGGAGAGGCGTGGCAAGGATTGTCTCTTACAGCCAATCCTGTCAATACCTTGACCTTGGATATAGCCTCCAGATCTGTAAGACAATAAATTTCTGTTGTTTAAGCCACCTAGTATGTGGTATCTTGTTATGGTAGCCCCAGAAATGAATACATCTCCTACTGTCAGAAAATTTTATGCCTCTTGGTGTGAAGGGGGCTAAAATTGATATGACATAAAAATTTAAAGTTATTTATTATATGCCATGGACCTTCAAGTTTGGTCTTGAACAATGGAAACCTCAAATACTGACTGCCAGGGGTCTATCCTATACTGGAGCTTCCCAGTACAACTGTGTCCCTACCTCTCTGGGAGAGTATGGTTTAATTATTGCTCCAATGAGAGATGAAACTCAGGTTCCTATAACAAGGGTGGTCAGTGGATGAAGTTGCATCTCTTCTCTTTCACTTTGGGTGACTTAACTCCAAAGAGGAGTCTGAGATGGCACTGAAATGTAACACATATGTAGCAGTAACTCCTCACTACCAGCATAACCTCCACGTTTTTACTCCTTCCTTTGTGAGAGAGGAGAGCGGAAGGCAAGTACCCAGCTAAAAATATATTTCTCAGCCTCACTTGCTCAAAGGATGCTCAGTAAGATGCACGCACATCTTATAGGCAAGATGTAATAAACAGCTGGATGAGACCTCTGGAAAAGTTTATTAAGCTGACAAGGGCCCCTTCTTTTCTTCTTCCTCAAAAACTGGTTGTAAGGTGTTGAGGTCCAGCAGTCACTTGGGGACCATGAGTGGAAGGCTAAGAAATTCATCCCAGAATCCCTGACACTCTTGTGCTATTGAACAGCTATCAGTAACTGCCTATCTCTATACTTTTTATTGATTGACAAATATACATAGATATTTAAATCACACAAGTCAGCAGCCTGTCACTGGTAGCCAAATGCAATTCTTAACTGATATAAACATCTATTCTTGCAGTAGACACTCCCTTGGTTTCCAAGTTTCCAGTTAGCTTGATCTGAACTTGTCACACTTTACAATGCAGATTAATACACTAACATTCTTCATTTTTTGTCACTGAAATAAACATTTGACCATGAGAACATTACTGCACATTTCAAGGAACATAATTCTAATGAAACCATAATAAATATGTTTACTCTGAGGATTATTCTTGTTTTATCAGGTGACTACTTCAGAGATAAGGAAAATTCCCCCTCAAAAAAACCTTTAAATTACTTAATTTTTTAAAATTAATCAGAACAAGTAATCAAGCCACAAAATGGGTAAGACCTAACTATCTGGTGTGAGTTTCACAGAGTTTTCAATTTTGTGGGCAGCCAAAAAGAGATGAAGGTGGCAATGGTTATTCACTGATTCACTGAGACCTCTCCAAATAGCTTCACTAGCAGAGGAGTGGAAATTAAAAAGGAAGAATATGAGGGATTCTTTGGGGATATTAACCACCTTTTTGGAACCCAAGTAATGTCTAGAGCATAATTCTAAGAGTACTGGTAGGTGTAACATGGAAAACACTTTAAAAAATATACCACAGAACCACTTACCTGGGTACCTACCAGGTAAGTTTGTTTTATTCATGTCTTATGGATAAGAGATAAATGGAAGCCATTCTTTGCTTTTAATAATTCCTCTTTCCTTTCTCCATTCAAAGAAAAATTTTTAAAAATAGAGGAAAAAGAAGGCGATCATCTGAATTCCTTAAAAATTGAGGTTATAGCATTGCCTAAGATTAAGCTTATGTAATCTTCAATATTATAAAGTTAAAAGCATGTGGTCAAAATGTTGTTATTGTTGTTCTTTTTTAAAGAAAGTGAGGTTTTAAGAGATTTCCCCATGCTTTCCTAGTTAAAAGAGCTTATTAAAAACCTATGCTTTTTTCTGCAGTTTCCCCCTTAAAATTGTATTATTTCACTTAAGAAGTCTTAGCTCAATTCAGTTACTTGGCATTGTTTCTTTGAAGGTGTCATCGTCCATGTGAAAAAAACAAGTTGCCCATGATGACCAAGTACCTGAGATGCTTCAGGTGGTTTGCCTTTTCTTTTTCTCCTTTTTTTTTTTTTTTTTTTTTTTTTTTTTTTTGCGGTACGTGGGCCTCTCCCTGTTGTGGCCTCTCCCGTTGTGGAGCACAGGCTCCGGACGCGCAGGCCCAGCGGCCATGGCTCACGGGCCCAGCCGCTCCGCAGCATGTGGGACCCTCCCGGACCGGGGCACGAACCTGCGCCCCCTGCATCGGCAGGCGGACTCTCAACCACTGCGCCACCAGGGAAGCCCTGCTTTTTCTTCTTGGCTACAACATCTAGGCTCAGCAAAACTGTCTTAGTCAAGGGCACAGGTAAAAATATTTTTAATTGATCACCATTCCAGAACAGTCAGCCAATAAAGCCTTTTTAGGATAGCTCTTCCCGGGCTTATAATAAGCTCTTCCCAGGCTCACTCATTGACAATCTTAAGCAACAGCAGACTTCACTTAAAAAACACACTGTAGTTCTTAGCCAAAGGAACAAAAGTCACAAGTGGTTCCAGCATTCTCGTCTTTCTTTCCTCCTAGTTGCAGATTTTCACTTTAGGACTTCTGATTCTGCTAATATTGTAAGTGCTTCTTCTTCCCTTCCAATCACCATTCTCTCATCTTTTTATTTTCATAGCCATTATCCTTCCAAATCCTGTTTCTGAATGACATCATTCTCGAGTTCTTTGACATTTACCTAGATACTTGAGTGTAACATCTCAAACGTGTTCGGCATCTTGGAGTATAATGAGATTTCATGTTCATTATCTTATTCCTGAGGAGGCAGGTCAGGTAGGGAGAATCATAAATACAAGTTCTGACACTGAGGATCAGAACAGCTACTTATAACTCAGCCAGTATCACATATATGCTAAGTGACAGAGCCAAGACTTAGCATCCAGTCTTCAACTTCCTCGTCCAGCTCTTCATTCACTCTGCTGTGCTCCTATACTCACTTTTGAAATGGGTACTTTTGCCCCATCAACTAGGAAGGTGACTGAAGTGACTCATGGGAGATAGAATTCTCTCCCAGTCAGACATGTCTCCAAATCGAATTATTAACATTGCTGAAGGTTTAAGAAGCTACTAAGGTACAGAAAAATGTTATTTTGAAACAAACCATTTACATTATGTTACTCTCGACAATTAGGTCATTTACCAAAACTATAATATTCAATGCCATTCATGCAAATCTAACACAAAGCCATTCTTAAAAGCTGAACAAATGACTAATGTTTCCAGAGGTATCCTTGGCCTGAAATATGTGGTTACCTTCGGGAATTTTATGAATCCTGGTACAGGATGTCATAACAATGTCTGCTTGGGTCAGAGAGCTTCTGCTCCGAGATTTACAGGACATTTGGCTTGTATTCTTTGTTCCTCTATCTCATCAGTTATTTCTAAGGAGACCTATATTGCCACAGTCTTGAAAAATGGTCTTCAGGGTTAGGGAAGGATGAAGATTGGTGGCAAAAATCCAGTTTTTCTCCTCTGTTCTTCCAATTCCCACTTAATTTTAGCTCTGTCTGTAGCCATGAGAATCAGCCTAGCGTAAACACAAAAATAAGGTTGAATAAGCACACCCAGAGCCTAAATAAATTAAACCAAACTGTGTAGGTGAGGGTATGAGTAGCTGGAAGCTTAAAAATCATGTACCCCTGTATTTTGTCTTGATTATTTTTGTTTTTTCTTAGCCATCTTTGTTGGAGAGATATTCTGAGTTTATTTATTAGAGAAAAAGATGTTAAAACTTCTCTCACATTAGGAAGTAATTTGCCGGGACTTCCTTGGAGGTCCAACGGGACTTCTAATGCAGGGGGCGGGGAGTTCGATCCCTGATTGGGGAACTACGATCCCACATACCGTGTGGTGTGGCCAAATAAATAAATAAATAAATAAATAAATGCCATTTAAAAAAATAAATAAAATGGTTAAGATGGTAATTTAAAAAAAAAGGAAGTAATTTGCTGAGTCAATGATCCATTCAATAAGTACCTACTGAGAGCTTATTTTGAGAGACACTGTGGTAAGTACTGGGGACAGAATATGAACCAGACAAGTATGGTCTTGCCTTGATGAAGCTTACCGTTGATGGAAATGTACAAAAGTACAAATAAAAATTAAACATAATAAGGGCTGCAACAGTGAGAATATAGAATTCTATGAGAAAATTTAGAACAAAACATTCCTGTGGGCATAGCTAAGATTAAATACAATCCACTGTATATCTGGTTTAACTCAATTCAAACTTCCTCCTACTCTTAAGAAATTATATAGAAATAAAAATAAATAAGGGTGATATTATTATAAGGATAACCTTGAGCTTGCTATAACATAGAGAAAAATGTAGATCATTCTTAAATTTGAATCCATTAATAATTTTTGTATTCTATTAATTGCAATGTAGTGTCTTCTAATACTATGTGACATCCTCTTTCTAAATATGAAGAGATTATTTTGAACATTAGTTTAGAGTAAAATAAAAAGACATGCTCTTTTATGCTAATAATTATTTTGTAACAGTAGGACTCCATCTTCCTTGATTTGTGTCTCGAAGTGGCTGCACTTATGGGTGTAATTCCATGTGAAAATAAAGGCACCAAAATCCATTAATATGGTAGGAGATGGGCAGCTACAGCTAATGTTCATCCGTACTTTTAATGAAGAAATTATAAATTATGTATTACTTTTAATTATATTATTCTACAAGATGGTTAGTGCCTTAGTGTGGTCATACAAATATATCACATTTTCAAATTGCTCACCCAAATTCACTGCTAAGAAGGTATGCCTGATAACCTGATACCGATTTTAATAAAAGAATAATAATGAACTGGAGCACATTACAAGTTACTTTTCTTAACTCAGCAAATTTACATAGCGTTTCTACGAGAAATAACCAAGAAACCTTGGCAAGATTCTATACTGACTTTACAATGTCATTCCAGGGAAAGAACTTGCTGTGGTAGAACCGCTATATCTCCACTGCAAAAATCTTAGCTCTGAGTCGATGATTTGACAAACAATACCAGCACCACCCAAACTGGATGAACATGAACATTTATTTCTATTTATGAATATGTACTGCTATCATACTGTTTAGGAAATATTTTCCACAAGAACTTTATTCCTATCATCAGGACAGCCTAACTAGGACATGTGATAATAGATGCTCCAAGATTAGCCAGCTGTAATTTGAACATTTATCATAACTTGAAATACCTTTAAATTTTGATAGTAAGGATCCAGTCTATTGAATTTTAGTCTTGAGTCAGGCCAGAGCTATTTTGGTACTAATTTAATAAAGAAATACCTTGTTGAAGATTTACTTCTTCCTTGTCTTTTTAACAGTATACATATCCACTTGATCAGTGATGCAAATCTAACTACAGGAGATCCATGGAACTGACAGGAATCATGGTACTCCAATCCATAGAATCTGAGTAAATGTTTGCCAGACTCAGATTTACATCAGTCTAAAATAAATACCTTCTAGTTTCTCTATCTAGTCGTGTTTCCTAAAGGGCTACCAAGTCTGACAGCTGCTATAGCTATATCTATAGGCAATCCTATTTTAGAGCTGATAGTACAAAAGAAAACAAAAAGCAAAAAACCACCACACACACACACACACACACACAATTTTTTTAATGTTCACATTTCCCAAGAGAGTAGCTGTCAGCTATCCAGGGAATGTGTCTATGTGGGCCAAACCACAGAGAAATATTCTTATCTAGTGTATATTTATTTTACCATTTGCCATATTATAAATATAATCCAAATTTCCCTTTCTTCATGAAATGTTAATACATGTGTTCTAATCTGAAGCTGGAAATCTGTGTCATACCAGTGCTCTTAAAAGAATAGCAAAATAAAAAATTTCATATTATATCCAGATATTTTTACTTAATACATTTAAAAAATCTACATTTATATAACTAACCTCAAATAATAATTAAATTATGCATAATATTAAAAAATAGAAAAGTGTCCTTAGTCTTTAAATACATTTCAAAAAGAAAGAAAATATTCTTATTCATGAATTAAGTAACATACTTTCTGTGAATGTTTTCATTGAGTATATGGTATATAGTACATGCTTGAAAAAGATGTTTGAATTTATTGAAAGAACAAATTAAGTATCTAATCGTATACATATATCTAATCACATTAGCATAATATTAACTGTGGTATTCTAAACATTCATATATCCAGTCCAATATAAAACCCTTTTTCACTAATTCACTTAAAAACTATACTTTCAAAACAATAAAAAATAATCATACTTACTTTTAAAAGTTTCTTGCTGTCTTCTCTTTTAAAAAAATAACAGTTTCTAATTAAAATTTGACTTTTTAATAATTTGTAGCTTAAGGAATTTGAGCACACATATTTGCTTTCCTTTCCAGTGGCACCCCACTTAAAATGATAGTAAAACAAAAACAACAATAAAGAATACACTTATAACAGTGAAAGGAATAGAAGGACAACAAAAAGTAGATGAGGAGAACTAATTTTCTGGCAGTTGGGCAGCCTAGATACTCTAACATAACTTGCCCTGAAAATAACTAAAAATGCTGGATACAATGTACACAGCATCAGTTGAATTTGTGGGTGTGCTATAAAGAGGTGAGGATTATTTAGGCAAAAACTTGGTTTTACCTTGAAGATATTTGTCAAACCCAGGTAATCTTGAGCTATAGTTTCCAAAATTTCACAAATCATGGGAAACATGAAGTAAACCCTAGAGCCAAGCCAATATGGAACTCTTACAGATGATTTTTCTACATAAGCCAGAGAGGACAAGGTGCCATATTCTTGATTTGAATATAAGTGAATGTTATCTCCTACAATCCCCTACTTTCCCACCCTCACCCTACCCCTCCAGGTTCCACCACCACCTACACCTTTTCTGCTAATGATAAAAAGAAAAATTTCCTGAATTGAAATTTGGTGCTGGCAGAGGAAAAAAAAATTAACTCACTTAAGAATTCATAAATAAGAATAGTTTATCAGCTATACTAGCTGGAATGCCTAAAGAATTTTAGGTCATGAGCTTATTCTGAAGTGGTCCAAGATCAGTAGTAAGTACAGGCACTGGCAGAAACAACTTCTTTTCTGAGGGACACCAGTCTTAGACCAAGGCCTTAAGGAAATACAGGCTAAACTTCAAAGAAACATGAACTCATACTCAAAAATCACCAAACATAGGGCTTCCCTGGTGGCACAGTGGTTGAGAGTCTGCCTGCCAATGCAGGGGACACGGGTTCGAGCCCTGGTCTGGGAAGATCCCACGTGCCACGGAGCAACTGGGCCCGTGAGCCACGAATACTGAGCTCTGTGCATCTGGAGCCTGTGCTCCACAGCAAGGGAGGCCGTGACAGTGAGAGGCCTGCGCACCGCGATGAAGAGTAGCCCCCGCTTGCCACAACTAGAGAAAGCCCTCGCACAGAAACGAAGACCCAACACAGCCAAAAATAAATAAATAAATAAATTAATTAATTAATTAATTAATTTTTAAAAAAATCACCAAACATATAGGAAATCAAGCACCATGAAGGAAAGCCAGCAGAATTAACAAATAGCAGAATCAGACAAAAATAGGAACAAAGAACAAGGGCAAAAATGAGAGAATAATAATGAACATAGCAGATATTAATCCAACTACATCAATAATCACTTTGAATGCCTAAATGCACCAATCAAAAGATAAGACGTTGGGCTTCCCTAACGGCACAGTGGTTAAGAATCCGCCTGCCAGTGCAGGGGACATGGGTTCGAACCACAGTCCGTGAAGATCCCACATGCCGCGGAGCAACTAAGCACATGAGCCGCAACTACTGAGCCTGCGCTCCAGAGCCCGCGAGCCACAGCTCCTGAAGCCTGGGCGCCCGGAGCCCGTGCTCTGCAACAAGAGAAGCCACCACAATGAGAAGCCCGTGCACTGCAACGAAGAGTAGCCCCCGCTCACCACAACTAGAAAAAGCCTGTGCACAGCAACAAAGACCTAACGCAGCCAAAAATAAATAAACAAGATAAATAATAATAAAAAAATTTTTTAAAGTACACGTTTAAAAAAAAAGATAGACGTTGTCAGAGTGGATCTAAAAACAAGATCCAATTATATGCTGTCTACAAGAAAACCACTTTTAATATAAACACAATTATAGATTAAAAGTAAATAGACAGAGAAAAGTATACCACACTAACACTAATCGAAAGAAAGCAAGAGTAGCTATATTAATTTCAGACAGAGCAGAACTCAGCAACATCATCAATCAGCTGGGTATAATTAACATCTAAAGATTACTTCATCCAACAACAAAATACACATTCTTCTCAAGTTCATATGGAACATTCACCAAGATAGACGATATTCTGGGCCATAAAATACACCTTAACAAATTTAAAAGGATAGAAATCATTCAATGTCTGCTCTTAGACCACAGTGGGATTAAACTAGAAATCAATGACAGAAAGACATCTGGGAAAGATACTGTATTTGAGAAAAGCCCAAAATACATGGAGATGACACAACACACTTCTAAGTAACACGTGGGTTAAAGAAGAAATCTCAAGAGAAATTTTAAAATATTTCAAACAAAATGAAAATTAAAATCCAAATTCTCAAAATGTGTTGGGGGCTTCCCTGGTGGCGCAGTGGTTGAGAGTCTGCCTGCCGATGCAGGGGACACGGGTTCGTGCCCCGTTCTGGGAAGATCCCACATGCCGCGCAGCAGCTGGGCCCATGAGCCATGGCCGCTGAGCCTGCACGTCCGGAGCCTGTGCTCCGCAACGGAAGATGCCACAACAGTGAGAGGTCCGTGTACCGCAAAAAAAAAAAAAAAAAAAAAAAAAAAAATGTGTTGGGATGCAGAAAAAGTAGTGCTTGGGGGAATATTTATAACATCAAATACATATATTAGAAAAGAAGAAAGATTTAGAAATCAATCTTATAAGTTTCCAATTTAGGAGACTAGAAAAAAAAGGAGCAAATTACATCCAAAGTAAGCAGAAGACAAGAAACAATAAGAGTTAGAGCAGAAATCAATAAAACTGAAAATAAGAAATTAACAGAGAATATCAATGAAACCAAAATTTATTTCTTTAAAAAGATTAATAAAATTGATAAGCCTCTATCCAGACTAAGACTAAAAGAGAGAGGACACATATTATTATTATCAAAAATGAAAGAGGGAACATCACTCTGGATTGCATAGACATTAACAGGATAATAAAGGAATACTATGGACAACCCTATTCCCACAAATTAGAAAACTTAGATAAAATGAACCAATTCATTGAAAGACACAATTTGCCAAAATTCACACAGGGAGAAATAGACTATCTGAATAGATTCATATCTATTAAAGAAAATGAATCAATAATTAATAACCCTCAGAAACAGAAAGCACCTGGCCCAGATGGGTTCACTGGTAAATTCTACTAAACACTTGAGGAAGAAATTATACCAATTCTCTATTATCTCTTTCAGAAAGCTCAGGAAATACTTGCTTCCTAACTCATTTTATGAGGCTAGCATTACCTTAATTTCAAAACAAGACAAAGGCATCATAAGAAAAGAAAACTAAAGACCAATATTTCTCATGAACATAGATGGAAAAATCCTCAACAAAATATTACCTATTTGGATCTAACGATGCATAAAAAGAATTATACACCACAACCAAGTGGGATTTATCCCAGGTATGTGAGGCTGGTTCAACATTTGAAAATCAATTAATATAATCCATCACATCAACAGATCAAAATAGAAAAATCACATGATCATATCAATAGTTGCATGAAAAGAATTTCACGGAATTTAACACCCCTTTATGATAAAAACTGTCAGTAAGCTAGGAATATAGGGAGTGAACATCTTCAACTTAATAAATAATCTACCAAAAAACCTACAGCTAATATCACACTTAATGGTGAGAAACTCCCAGCATTCCTACTAACATCAGGCAAGGATGTCCCCTCTCAGTCCTCCTTTTCAACACTGTACTGGAATGTCTAACTAATGCATAAGACAAGGGAAAAAAAAGATATAGAGATTGAGAAGGAAGAAATAAATGTCTGTTTGCAGATGACATGATCATCTACGCAGAAAATCGGAAAGAACTGACCAAAAACTCCTGGAACTAATAAGCAATTATAGCAAAGTTACAGCTTACAAGGTTAATATACAAGTCAGTCATTTTCATATGCCAGCAATGAACAAGTGGAATCTGAAATTAAAAACATAATATCATTTACATTAGCACCCAAGGATGAAATATTTGGGTACAAATCTAACTGAAGATGTACAAGATCTATATGAGGAAAACTATAACACTCTGATGAATGGAATCAAAGAGTAACTAAATAAATGGAGAGATATTCCATATTCATGGATATTCCATATTCATGGAAGACTCAATATTATCAACATGTCAGTTCTTCCCAACTTGATCTATAGATTTAATGCAATCCCAATCAAAACCCCAGCAAGTTATTTTGTGGATATCAACAAACTGATTCTAAAATTTATACGGAGAGGCAAAAGACCCAGAATAGCCCACATAGTATTGAAGACGAAGAACAAAGTTGGAGGACTGACACTACTCAATTTCAAGAGTTACTATAAAGCTACACTATTCAATACAGTGGAGTATCAGTGAGAGAATAAACAGATCAATGAAACAGACTGGAGAACCCATTAATAGACCCACACAGATGTGATCTTTGACAAGAAGCAAAGGCTGTACAAGGAGAAAAGATAATCTCTTCAACAAATGTTGCCAGAACAACTGGACTTCTAGGTGTGCAAAAAAAAAAAAAAGAATCTAAACACAGACCTTACACCTTTAACAAAAATTAACTGAAAATGGGTCACATACCTAGATATAAATCACAAAACTATGAAAATCCTAAAAGATAACATGGGAGAAAACCTGGATGACCTTGGGCTGGCGATGACTTCAGATACAACATGAAAGGCACAATCCATGAAAGAAAGAATTGATAAGCTGGGCTTCATTAAAATTAAAAACTTCTGCTACGTGAAAACAATGTTAAGAGAGTGAGAAGACAAACCACAGACTGGTAGAAAATATTTGTAAAAGACACAGCTGATAAAGGATTGTTATACAAAATATACAAATAACATTTTAAAACTCAACAATGAGAAAATAAATGACCTGACTAAAATATGGGCCAAAGATCTGAACAGACACCTCACCAAAGAAGGCACACAAATATAAAATAAGCATATAAAAAGATTCTGCACATCATGTGCCATCAGGGAAATGAAAATTAAAACAATAATGAGATACCACTGCATACCTATGAGAATGGCTAGAATGGTCAGTGTTCAAAGCTGAAACACTGACAACACCAAACGCTGGCAAGGATGTGGAGCGACAGGGACTCTAGAACATTGTCGGTAGGAATGCAAGATGGTGCAGCCACTTTGGAAGACAATTTGGCAGGTTCCTACAAAACTAAACATATTCGTACCATATGATCTGCCAGTTACACTTCTTGGTATTTACTCCCCAAAGCTGAAAACTTATATCCACACGAACACCTGCACACATATGTGCACAGCAGCTTATTCATAATTTCTAAGACTTGGAAGCAACCAAGATGACCTTCAGTAGGTGAATGGGTACCTTCAAGCAATGGATTGTTACTCATTACTAAATAGAAATGAGCTATCAAGCCACAAAAAGACTTAAAGGAACCCTAAAAACATATTACTAAGTGAAAGAAGCCCATCTGAAAAAAGGCTACATACTGTGTCATTTCAATTACATTGCATTCTGGAAAAGGCAAAACTTATGGAAATATAAAAGGATCAGTGGTTGCCATGAGTTGAGGGAGGCGGAAGGATGAATAAACAGCACAAAGGATTTTTAGGGCACTGAAAATATTCTGTGTGATAACATAATGATACATGTCATTACACATTTGTCCAAACCCATAGAAAGTACAAAACCAAGAGGCAACCATGATGTAAACTATAGACTTTGGGTCATTATGGTTGTTAATATAGATTCATCAATTGTAACAACTGTACTAGTCTGGTGGAGGATGATGTTGATAATGAGGGAGGCTGTACATGTATGGGGCCAAGAGTATATGGGAAATCTCTATAGCTTCCCCTCAGTTTTGCTGTGAACCTAAAATATTCTTATAAAAAAATTTTTTTAAACATTAGCCTTAGGGAAATAAATGTTTTAGATTAAAAATAAAAACAAGTAGCAGAACACGAAATTAGAACTTACAAGTAGCTGCCTCTTTGGAGCAGAACTGTGGGTAGAAAGACATGTGGATTAGAGAACTGCTGTTTTTCATTATAAGCCCTCCTGTACTAGGTGATCTTTTTCCTATTAAAATGAACCACCTGCATCTGCATCGATAGATGGATAAATAAATAACACAAAACTAATACAAAAGGACTCTTGCACAGAGCTCTTATCATTCATGTGACTAGTGGCTGCCCAGCCTTCTCTTACGTCCTCCACTTGACACTATTTTTACTTCTTTGTCAATATATGCTATCCCATATCATGAGGTACAACGATATCTCTCCTCCTTTGCAGGAAGAGAGTCTAAATAAATCCCAGAGCTGAACTGCAGGAAGTTTCTTCAACAGCTTATAAAATATTTTGTAATCACCCCTACACGGGAGCTGAGATGCATGTCAGTCATGGAGGAGGAAGAGAAAGAGGCAACTGAGAATCGCTGGGATCATTCAAGCTGATCATTCAGCTAATTTATAGCCAGAGCACAACTGGAATTTAGAGATCTGCCCGGGCTCCACAGATGGCAGCTCAGCCCTCTGAACAGCAGTGCCCCTTAACTGGAACACACCTGAAGAGAGATGACAGTCCTCCACGTCTAAGGTTCACTCAGTGAACCTAGCAGTGACCCAGGACCAGCTAGCCTGACTCACCTCTGAGTCAGTCCCATTCTGTCTGTCCCTAGTTAACCTTGTATCAAGTTCCTTTGGTGGTGCTTTTGTTTGTTTGTGTTTTTAAACAGGCTTCACAACTAAAGATAATTTTGGAGAACGTTTTCCCCCTCTCTTCATGTAGGATCAGGAATGACAAGCTATAAACGTATCCCTTAGTAAGGTAGCTGATGCCTTATTGGGTGGTTTGCCACCTATGCAATATCAAAAGGACACAGTTCCCTAGACGTTGTCAAGAGAGCATAAACTCATCAAGGGACCAAATGTATTCTCTTCCTCCTACAATTAAAAGAAGAAAAGAGCAAAGTTCTAGTCTTGTCTTCCTATTGCTAGTTGTAATTCACTCGTCCCTCCTATTTGCTTTCCAAGAGCCTCCTCCCAATATATAACAACCCCAGAACATGGAAACCCCAAATCACACCTTTCTAAAACTATCCCATGTTGACAAACAAACAGTACAGTAGAGAACTGTATTAAAGGGATGATTAATATCCCAGTTTTGATTTTTCTATATTTTGTTTAGTAACTCACCACATTTTCCCATGTCCTGTCTTTACTATGTATTTTCTAGAGCTTTACTTTATCAGAACTGAATGAATCTTGCATCTCATATCATCTTCAAAGCTATGCAAAGAGAGAAGAGAGAATAATTTCACAGACTGGGTTTCCCAAAAAGAACAGATCAGTAAGAAATCATTGCCAATCTCATGATGAAATATATTTATAGGTTTGGAGTACTTAATATACATTAGCACAATATAATCACCGAGATGACAAAATAACCACAAACACATCAGAATCCGTGTTTCACCTCACCGGACCTGCAGATGCTTTCCATTCTCATGCAAAGAGCAGAGTTTTCACAGAGCAGTTTACCTAAATCTGAATCGTAAATAGGGAAAAAATTATGTAACCAAAATATGTATTTGCCCCAAATCTCTCAGGCATTTTAATGTGCCTGTATGTATGGAGCGTGGGGTGCCCTTGCACATATGCACAGATGAAGTTAAGATACCCACATACATGGCACAGACACTGGTTTTCGTGCTGTCCCTCCAACACACCATGTGTCCTGCAGGCTTGGGGCTCTTCATTTACTGTTCCTCCACCTGCCACGCTCTCCCGCACTTAGCAACACGGTTCACTCCAGCCACAACTTTACGCTTTGCTCAAATGTCACTTTCTTTGTGAGGTGTCCCCAGATTACCGAGTTTGAAATCACAGCTCCTCCATCCCAGCAACTCTGAACACTTCTTCCGTGTTTTATTTTCCTCCAAAACACTTAATACCTTCTATTGTATCTATAATATACTTCTTTTGTTCTCTAACATCAATCAATATGCCTTGCACACTGAGACGCTCAAAAAGCATTTTTTGAATGCTTGAATGAATTTGAAGACGATGCAAATGATGTCAGCTTAGTATCCTGATAAACTTTTTAATGTGTCAGTTTTCCACTATAAACATGCATTTCCTTTTACATCTCAGTAAAACTATATATTCTTTCCAATGCCCAAATGTTGTTTTGATTTTTTTTTTGCTCAAGAGATTTCTTAGCTTCCCCCATTTTCAATTGCTGTATCTCACTGGCCTTCTAGTCTGTCTTCATCCAGTGTTTATTTGACATTTCCTAGTTTATTGAGGACTACCTCAACAAAGAGGGGTTTTCCAAGCGAAAAAAATCCCACAAAGAAAAAAATCAACCCTGCTACAGGAAAGAAGAGAAATTGCTGCAGGAGGTCATGTAAACAAAGTGAAAAATATCTGGGAATTATAGGCGACTGGTCCACCCAGAAGGAGAGAGAAATTGGACTGCCCAAGGAACCCCTTGCTCCCATTCCTCAGATGAGATGTCTCTGGCAGGGGTCCCATCTACCCCCTCTCAATGGGCAGTAATTTTCCAGGAGAGCCGTTCGGACACGTGGCTACTTTCCAGTCACTTGAGAAGTTCTCCAGCAACTGTGTCCTAAGATGTCTACAGCGTAGGTATGATTTCAGAAGATGAATCTGCCTGAATGATTTGTTGCCTGGACTTGGCTGGGACTTTTTCCATCTACTCTAATTTTTTTCAGTCTACATTTTTATGAGTATTGAATAATAAGAGTATTTTAGTTTAGATGTCTCTAGTAGCTGAGATCAAGTCTTAGACAAAAGACTTCTAAGACTGAAATATATAGAGAGAAGAGTTCAGGATGACATCATGGTGTATGCACACCAGAAGTGACCACAAATAACCTACAATAACCTTTAAAATTAGTTTTTTCCTGACTTCATAAAACAATATTTTATTTGGCAGGCATATATTGGCAAGCTCTTTCAAAAGCTCTATTTGTTTTCTGTATCCAGGAAGACACAACTAGTGTTTTCACATAGGTTTCCTTCTATGCTGTGGTTTTGCCATTTTCTGCTTCTTTATGAGTAGCTGCTGCAGAATATTTTTCTTTGAGACATTTATTAAGAGTAACAAGAAAAAAAAAAGAGTAACAAGGATATGAATGAAAAACCATCCGTATAACAATACAGGGTGGGTTTCTGCTTCCACACGCAATGCTGACCAAATCCAAAGGACAGAAGTTGAATATATCAACAGTGATACGGTTGCTTTACTCTGAGGTTATATAATAACATGCAGCTGGATAAAAATATATTATAGTACATTGAAGGGAATCAGTCCATGTGTCCTTTGATGTGTTAATTAAACCCAAGGTTAGAAAGAGAATGTTGTATCGTAACCTAGTTTAAAAAAAAAAGTTATAAAATTATCCAAGCCAAACTGAGGTGTAACAGAGAACAGGAAAATAATTTCAAAGTTATCTCATAGGTATGCCAATTGTTCTACTTAAGAAAAAAAAAAAGTTCCTATTACAAAATAAGTGATATTTTTTCTAAATATTTTAATATATTATAAAATCCGCTGAATCTGATTAATTTCATATTACTCAGGTTTTCGAATTAATTCACATCACAGTTTTTCAAACTTCTACTATTTCCTAGAAGACAAAGATGATTATGTATAAATCCTTTCAAATATAATAAAAGCAAAATTTAAATTTCCCAAATAAACAGCACTTCTAGAATAAGTCACTATATTTCATTTTCTTCTTTTGGTTCCTATTAATCTTTTACTGTCACACAGGCAAAAGAGGAAGGTTCCAATAATTAACCTTGTGCTGTTGACCTAACCAGAATTAACTGGCTATGCAACAATTTAGTTGTCCATATAAAAACAGGAAGAGAGATTTCCCCAAGTAACCCTTATTCACCATGAGAAAAACAGCTGGTGCTCTCTCTTTCCATATAAGCCTGTGAAGCATGGATGAAAGGATGTATATTTCTGATATCCTCTCTTGTAAATGGGTGGTTTTTTCAGTGGAAGTATGCCAACATTCAGTTCCTGAGAAGCAGGGGCCCCAAAAATTCTGGTCAAAATATTTAGAATTATATCTTTGTAAGAGGAGATCTGTGAAAATGAACCAAGTTTCCTCACCAGTGTTACACGAGTGATCACTGCAAAATAATAGTGGAAACCTATACCTTTTCCTCCTACGAAAGGAGGGAAAGATTAATTAAAAAACATTGCCCTCCAACAACAAAAATCAAAGTTTTAGTACCAGACTTCTTTGTGTCCTGTTTTCCAGTAGTTCTGCTACATTTCCCACAGTACACTCTGGGATTTTTTATTTTTTATTTTCGCTACGCATGCTCACACATCTGTTGCACATGTGTGATCAACTGACTAGATTTTTGAGCCAAATGTCCTGTTAAATGGACAGAGTGGGCAGAGCGTTCCTTTGAGAGTTAGATTCTGCCTCTGGTGGATTGCCTCCAAATGCAATGGTGTAATAAAGAAAAGAAATCTGCTCATTTGAATTGCATTGAAATGAACTGTGTCCTCTCCTAAAATACCATATGGTAATGATCCCTGGAGGTATGGCACATAACACCTAGGTCTGGCAGACTCCAGTGGAAGGCTGTAAACGTCCCTGCGTAGTCAGACTGGGAAAGGCAAGATAGTGGACAAGAAGCATGCGGGGTGAAACAAGAATCCTATCTGATGTCCCTCAACCAACTTGAAAGAAAGGAGATTGAACAAAGAAATCCTAGCAAGCTGTCCTGGAGAAATCCTTCTCCCACTAAAAAGCAGTTCTTGGATCTCACCTCCAGTAAAGTGAAACCGTATGGAAAGAAAGCTGTTTCACCTGAGCAGTAGCCAGAGTTGCTTTGCAACAAATTATCTCAGTAAGACTCAAGCGTATGTCTGCAAAGCAAAAGGCCGTCTTCATAATCAAACCTCCACCAGAGCTAAGAGCAGATGGATCAAGTAACCAGAGGCGCTGAGAATCCTGCCTCTACTCTGCCTAGCACTCTCAGTGAACATGATCCTACAGCGGGTAGTGGCTGGTGACCTACACGCCATTCTGTGAATCCTCTCAAGGGAGCCCCCCCCACAACACCAGTCCTTTTTAGGGGGGAGAAATTCAGGTAACTCTGGTGGTGAGGTACTGATATGTCTGTATGCCAGACAATAGAAAAGAATAGCCTATTTTATCCTCTATAGCAATAGGGTACTGCTATAGAAATTCAAGTACAGGGTTTAACCACAATAAAACCCCAATAGCCATTGGTAGTTGTAAAATTTTCAGCTATGTCATCAGTTCAATTCTGGCCTTTCATTTTTCTTGAAAACAAATTTTCCACTAATTTAGTCCCTAATCAAATATGTTTCTAGAAATAATACAGGAAATTACCTCAAGACATGAAGTTATTCCTGCCTGAATTTTTTTCTATTCTAATAATTTGATCATACTGGTGTATGTCTGCTAATGGGGTGAAAGAATTCCTAAAACTTTAGTTTCTTTTCAATCATCACTTTTTCTTTTTCCAGAAGCTTTGACAACTGAAGTCCATCCATATACCCAAATTTAAATAATGGATTCATTATACTTGTTCTTAACTTTCCTGAAAATTTGTTTTATTTTTCATGTCAAATGTGACTTTGTGTTTTGATTTCTACAATTCCCTTGTGATAATTTTGAGGAAGCTCAGTTATGATTAATTATAAAACACAAATATTGAGGGCTTCCCTGGTGGCGCAGTGGTTGGGAGTCCGCCTGCCGATGCAGGGGACACGGGTTCGGCCCCAGTCCGGGAAGATCCCACATGCCGCGGAGCGGCTGGGCCCGTGAGCCATGGCCGCTGAGCCTGCGCGTCCGGAGCCTGTGCTCCGCAACGGGAGAGGCCACAACAGTGAGAGGCCCACATACAGCAAAAAAAAAAACAAAAAACAAAAAAAACACAGATATTGAGTAATGGGATAATAGTTGCTAGAACATATTGGGCAGTTTTATCTTAAATAAGTTAGTAGGAAATTAGTTAATAGTCACTCATTTAATCTTAAACGGAATCCAGCAAGATAGGTATTATTATTCTCCCTGTATTTTACAGATGAGGAAACTGAGGCTTGTGAGGATTCTGTAACATGCCTTCAGGCAAAAGCTGACAATTTGGCTGAGGTGTAACCCTATCTTGTGTTTCCAGAGCAGCGTTCTGAAATGACTATTATACCATCATGTTAGAAGGGGTTTTGGTTTTGTTTTCGAAATTCAGACTCTAGAACTGGCATTTCAGACATGTCTTCTCTACATTCTAAGATCATCAAAGGGGAAAATTCGATTTACCTCCATAATCTCATGGTATTTTTAGAAACCATCATGTAACTATTTTTCCTCCCTCAAATGTGAATCTTTTCCATGACTAAAGTATTAATCCATTGTGTCTAAATTCTGCCTCTAATAACATTATCTGAAAAGCTTAACTTTCTCTTCAATCTTTTCTTTCGTAGAAAAAAACCACATTTCTTTAATTACCACAAAAGTCATCTTTTTCCCCTACTTTCTAAAGCAAGGTACTTTGCCAAAAGTAGAAAGTAAAAATACACAAATAGATTTGATTTTAAGATATTTTGAAAGAACTAAGTGTGTTTAATTGAAGTCCTCCTGTCTATAAGGTTTTCCTCTCCTTGTGTCAATTCTACTTGAGGACCTCTATGAATACCGGGATCACAAAAAATGGCTCTTGGAAATTGTGCAGCAGGCAGCTGACGTTTCCAGTGATATCCATATTTCAGAATAATCCTCCTAATGGCAACACAGATGTTTCTTTTTTTCATTAACTGTAGTATCTTCCAATTTAATACTGAAACACCAAATAAATGTCAGCTCTTCTTTGTTGTTGATAAAGACATTGGATTCTGAAGCAGTACTCACATTCATATATTACAACCCTGTTTATTGTTTCAACAGAGGAGTTCTGAGTGCAAAGTGTGTGGGAAGAATATTTATCTTGTTTTTACAGATCAGAAAGCTGATGCATAGAGATTAAATTATATTTACGAGGTCAATGAAAATATCAACAGAACTGTAATGAGCCCAACCTGCATTCCACAAAAGTCTAAAAATAAAGTGGATTTTCGAGTCAAATGCAACTAGCATTTTGAAACATATTATAAAATTAAACAATTCATATGTTCGTGCCTTTCATTTCAGCCTTAATTTAGGCTATCAACATTTTATTAGATTCACAGGAAATTCCCAGCACAGTTTGCCAATTGATCTAAAAGCATAAAGTCCAAAGGAGTCATATACATATATATATATATATATATATATTTTTTTTTTTTTTTTTTAGTTTAGAGGATGTATTTCTATAAAATGCATAGTATCATATGTGCCCAGTAAATGTAAAACTACTACATTTGCTTTTAGGTGGGGACAAGACTGCAGAAATACAAGTTCTCACACTTCTCAGCTCAATTCTAAAAGCAACTTTCTAAAGCAATAACTCTCTAAAAGCAACTTTCTAAAAGCAATAACTTTCATTATTAAAATAATAATGCTACTAGTTGTCCTGGATGTAAATTTGGGTGCAGCTATATTTCTTTTTGGATGTTTGGTATCTTTCTTGTAATCCAATTTATGATGATTCCCATAGGGAAGTAGTTTGTTCTTGTGGACACACATCAATAATTGGTTCTTGTGGACGCACATCAATAATCTCTGTCTCTTGCTGGTTTTAAGTAAAATTGTTAGCTAGGTTTTAGTGAAAACAAATAGCAGTCTCCACCTATTAGCATAACCAAGAATTTGAGAAATAAGCTCCTAATCAGATATGTAAGCGTGGTCTGATAATATTCTTGAAAATTATTCCTGAAATTTCACATTTGAAATAAAATCCAGAAATTAACCGGGGTGGGGGGGGGGAGGAAGGAAGAGAGAGGGAGGAAGAGGGAGAGAAAAAGGGAGAGGGAGGGAAGGAGGGAGGGAGAGGGGGGGAGAGAGAGAGAGAGAAAGAGAAAGAGAGAGAGAGAGAGAGAGAGAGAGAGAGAGAGAGAGACAGAAGCAAAGAAGCCCAAAATAAGGATTTTGCAGACTAACCTCAGACAGGTGCCTCAGAGACTTTTTAGTCCAACTGCTGTTTCTCCAGATAGCATACAATGTGCTGTGTATGAAAACTCATATATAAACAGGAATTGGAGCTCGGCAACACTTCTGCTTACTTTCTCTTCCTCTCCCCTCCCTTCCCAATGTCCTTTTACTTCCTAATCTGCCAAATCAAATGCTAAATCAGGAGCAATAGCCTACAATTAGCCTTTTCAATTAAAATGTAGAGTTCAAAGTTGACTCCAGAGTGAGTAATTGCTTTTGAAAACCACAACCAGCAGGCAGCTGCCAGATTATTACAACAGTTTACTTAACCTCAAAACATCTGATCAATTTTATTATCTCAGCAGAAGAGAGATATCCTGGAGAGTAGGGCCTAAAATATACTACTCATCCTAGATGTCTGAGAGAAAATAAAAATTCCTCAACACCATAATATATCCTTTCGCCATCACCTTGCTGAGAAAACAAACTCAGATCACACTTTCTTCATTCGAAAGTCAACAGAAACTAAGAAATTGAAGGCGAAAGCATCATGATATCAGCTGGGGCAAAAGTGTGGGGAAGGGGGCCAGCAACAGACAATTTACAAAATTACAAGGTTTAAAAACATTCAAACATCCGGCTCACGCTGTTTGGGGTTCTTAATCATCCAGAAAGGAGACAAAGAGAGGGCTGCCAACCTCACCAAAACAAAGAAGATCACGTGTCAAGAATCCTGACTCGGCTGTCTCCACACTGCCAACCTTACTCTTCTGAACTCTTCTCTGAGGCCCCAGGGATGAAGAGGATTGAAATCCCTATGTGATACGAATGGCCTGGGCAGCCCTCAGAGCTCCTGCTTCCACCCAGCAAGGCCAGGGCACAGAATACATACAGCCTTCCGGGCCTCCACCCCTGGGGATTTTCCAGCCCCTTCTTCCTGATCCCTCTATGCCCATCTTGCCAGGCCTTCCCCACAGACCTTTGGATTTCATGTCCTCACCGCTTCTGCAAGCCCACTGGCACCTACCACACTGAACAGGTGGTCTTGATCATTTCACCTTCCCCAGCAGCTTTGTTGTGACGACTGACTGGTTATTATGTGTAAAGTGCTTAGAACCGGCCTGGCACACAGCAAGGGCTATGTAGGTTTTAGCCTTTTGTTTTTATAATTCACTCCGGATGCAGTCTTGACTTTTCTTTGGCTCTGGACCCGGCCTGTTGGGCAGTTCTACCCACTCTCAGGCCCAGCTCCTGGAACATCTCCTCAGATAGTCTGGATGGAGGGTTCAAACAGCTAGTTACCTGGGCTGTTTTGGTGTCCTTACTTAGGAGTCATGTTATAAGAAAGCTTTGATACAATCATATCTCTCTCATCTTCCTAGCAATTTAACCACCTTGAACAGTGACCCCTAATTATAGTTATTTCCAAAATATACCATCATTCCCAGCCACAGAGGGGTAGCTAGATACCACTAATTCCCATCACTACATTTGAGGAATATTAGTATTGCATCTTTTCTGCCCATTCTAGGAACTGTCAACTTGAAAGAAAAACAACATTCAGAGAACAAGTCAATTTAGGAAATGTTCATGGGAAATAAACCACTCATTTCTACAAAAAGGCTCTTCAGTGTCTGAAAAATCATGAAAGCACTGTCTAAATACTTATTCTTTCTTTGAATTTTGTTTTCTGATGATTGTCTTTTATGTCTATTCCCCAACCCCATTTCACTTTTCCTTCTAGAACCATGCTAACATATTTGACAGCCTTGAACTCCTAGGAATTCTTGTGTAATAATGTTTTGTGCATGTTCTAATATAAAGTTCATTGATTTATAACCTAATAATCTATAAAGGTTATTGATTTGTAAAAATTTTGATTCATTCTGTTTATTACTTTTAATCATTCAACCCACTGTTCTTACAGTATCTTCATGTTATTTTGTGTACATCTAGTTTATTGCTTTTAATTACTGCAGAGTACTCCAGAGTGTGTGCCCAAGTCAGTTTTACCTAACCATTCAATTCTTGCCATTAATTAACAACAAAAATATTAACATCCAATACTTAATCTCACATTTGATCAACATGATCTAAAGTCACAGTGATTCTACTAATTCATTTTTCTCCCTCCAATCTTAAGAGTTTTCCACCTGAATTAGAGACAAATGATCTCTCTTTCACTTTCTAGTAAAGACACAGTCAGAGAAACTAGCATTTTTTCTTTTGAAATCTGATTGTTGGCAACCAACATGTTTTGTTGATAAAAGTAAATATCTTTCACAGGCACAGAGTAATATAAAACACAGACATCTTAAAAGCCTTGTGGAAATACGCCATGAATAAAAAGTAAATAGTTAGCCAGCCACGCTTTCAGCATCTATTGCGTTTTAACCACAAAAACGTAGGAAATGCACAAGATCCCAAAGATGATATTCAAATTCCTGCACTGTAGCACTATTTGATATAATGCAATAGGGGAAACAATTTAAATGTCTATCAATAGGAAACTAGAGTCTAAATAAACTATGGGATTTTATACAACTGTAAATAAAATGAAGTAATTCTGTAAGTACTGAAACAGGAACATCTTAAAAATACATTGTTAGTGAAAAAAGCAGTCCACAGAAGAGTATTTTTTCACACGATTCCATTTTTGTTTAAAAAAAGGCAAAAGAAATATCCATGTATAAAAATGTGTGTGTGTATATATATACACACACACACATACATACATACAGGATTGCATGTGCTACAAAGTTTCTGGAAAGATTCAAACTGCACCACAGGGATAGCGAAACCTGAAAGGAAAAAAAATTTACCTTTTAATTTCTGTCCTTCAGTATCAGTATTTACATATTTTTTGGTTGTTTACAACTATGTATTAATTTCATACTAAATTTTTCTAAATATAGATAAAACAAAAATATAACAAATAAGCCTGGCTTTTGAGGAAGGTTGGATACTGGTTTTATTCACATAGGGAGTAATGGAGGAGCTGAGCCGGTGACAGCATCATTCAGGCAAGCAGAAGCAGATGGAAGAAGGAAACCAATGAGCATAGCAAGAAGTTACCCCTACCCCAAATCACTTATTAGAAGGCAATGCACAATCAAAGTAACTTACTGTTTCCACATTGACACATCACTTGCCAAGCTGTAGGTTTTGGGGTTTGTTTAAATTGCAATGGAAAAGAAAAAGAAAATTCTCAATTTAAATGGAAGCAACAATTTTCAGTGAACTAGAGAAGTTAGGGAAGTTTATTTTGTGGCCAGTGATGCTGACAGTAAGGTAAGGAAAAATAAGATCTCTTAGAAATGTACTTCAAATAGTTAAGATGCTAAGAAGTTAAAATATATTTGAAATAATATATATGTGCTTCTTTCTGCTTAATGAAGATTATGTAAATTCTAGCTTAAAATACATTTTACCAATAAAAGGCTAATACCTCAATTTTTCATAAATATTTTGCTTTTGAACTTTTGATGTTTTAATGGTCAGTGCTTCAAAATAAATTGTAATATTTTAAAACTTTTTTCTCCAAATATTCAAATATAAAAAGTTCAATCCAAAACAGAACTTGGAGACTTAATGTCAAAATTATGGGAAAAAAATAAGAAAATTTTAATGGAAAAAATAGAGTTAAATGCAGAACCACCCACAATAGAAAGAGAATGAATGTGCTTTTATCTCTGAAAAATACCCATTTTTAATTTTCCTAAGACAGACTGGCAGGTTCTTTTAAAAATTTATGAATGAAACATTTGATTTTGATACTATGTAATCAAACCAGTTGTCCAGTGGAATAGTTTATCTTAAATGTCTGGGAAAGCTATAACATACAGGGAAATTATGGAATTATATCCACAGCAAATAAAACAATAGTAACAACAGACCTAAAAAAATTGGGTGAAACATACTCCATGTAGAACCAAGATGTTTTACACTGATAACCACGAATAAGTGATCTGGATTCTATTTCCACCAGTCATTTAAAATTCTGAGTTCTTTACATATACAAATAATATTAATGTTACATACCATATGCTACACTAATTTTTTAGAAGAAAATTTTCTTCGCTTATCAAAATATTCTATAAGATTTTAATGAGAAAAACATTTTTAAAAGTATGAAATAAATTCTAGGTATTTGCACTTGAATCTTGCTTTCTTGCTGGCTTACCAGAAGTAAGGCAACAACTGAAAGGAAATATTTATGATGTTATACTCCCTCTAGTGGGCAGTTTTTTAAAAGGGACAGTTCAGCAACCTCCCTACGCACACCAGGGCATTCTGAGTTTTAGGATTCTGATCCCCAGAGGGAAGGGTCTTTGCAGATTACTTAGTCAAGCATCCCTGTGATACAGGAACCTCAAAGGCAGCCAGATCATGTTTGATCTAAGTTTCACTCCCTCAAGAAAGCTACTGTTTCTATCTTGGGATAACTATTGTTAGCAAGTTATGTTTATATCAAAGCAAATTCCATTCTTTTTATCATGCAATTTTGGACCTCTTGAAGAAACTGGGAAAAGTTTATTCCCTTTTCCATTTTGCCCACCCTGAAGTAAATTTATAAAATATCTCATCCTAAGAGTAGCCACTGAAAAAGTGAAAAACAGTAGCATTAAGAAGCTATTTTAAAAATATATTGTCTCAGGCGGGGGTAACAAAATAAGAATGCCCTATTAATAATCCATGAAATTACAAATATACAACATTGCTTTATTTGCCATTATATAATACCTACCATTGCCCATCATATACAAAACTGAGTGTTGTACCAAATAACAAAGAGTTTATGGAGACAAATATGCCCAATGTTTGTTAATTTTAATTTAAAAAAAATGATCCTTTCACTTTGTATGAAACTACTTAATTAATTTCTATGAGGTGGAAGAACTAGTGCAACTGATTATTTTTTGCCAGTCTACAGTAGTAGAGGAGCCCTGTGTGAAGCCTAAAAGACATCAAGGGTCTTACTGCCCAAAGGGTGAAGCAAAAACATCTCAACACTTAGTCTCAGTAAAGGCACAAGGTATACCTACCTTACATACCCTCAGATTCATCTCCCCGATTTAGAAGGCTTCATACTGAAATTCCCACCATTGCGTTAACGCCCCTTGAGCAGAAAATCCTCCTGCCCTTTGCTCCTTTGCGCTAGCACAGAACGTACAACTCAGTAGATGCTTAAGCCATGCTCACTACTGATGAAGCCCCAGGTTTAATGCTTGGGTTCACCAATACTTACAAATTCTCATTTATACCATTTGACAGATTAACTTGCCTTTCTGATTATCTGCTGCTGATAGAGGTGTTTTGGTGGTAAGAAGGAGTGAGGAAAGGTGTGGAGATCAATGAGACTTAGGACAGGCCTTATACTGTGTCATGGTGAGGGAAACCTTGGAGACAGGGCACTATCGATGTAGGATGGAAGAGACATATTTAAAGAAAGAGACAGGAACATGCAAGACACATACTTATCTAGTCCAGATCCATTAACCCACAGAAAAGGAAGTGCAGCCCTTTTCAGAAGCAAAGCGCCACCTACCCCAGAGGAGAATTACAGGACTTTTTCTACTATAATAATTTTAATTGTATCTACCACCTTAGGTCTTGGGGTGGGGGGAAGCATGGCTTTGTAAAATCAATACACAATTGGGTGAGGGGGCAGGTGGGAGGCAGAGGAGAGGTATGGGGATATGGACAACTGGAGAGCAGTGGATTTCTTTGTAGATTAGAGTAATGGTGATGTACAAACAATGATGTTTGTACAAGTGAACAACAATATAGGCACATCAAGCAACCTAAGGCAACATTTCTCACAGCCTGGCCTTCAATGTCACCTGCAGCACATGTGTACAATTTTTACAAAACACAATTTCCACGATGCAACCCAAGGCCTACCCAATCTGAATGTCTAGGGATGCTGCGTGATACGCAACATAATTAACAATATCTCCACATGATTTTCAGTATAAATATGAAAGTGTAAGAATCAGCATCAGGGACTAAAAAAACTTCACAGGTCCTTATAAAGGAGTGGGGGTGGAGGAAGGTAGGCTCTAAAATTCAACCCTTTTAAGTCCCTTAGAAATTGCCTTTTGAAGGGCAACGTGACATCTCCTGATTCAATTTCCCTTCTGGGAAAGGTATTTGGTTTCTTTGAATAAGCACTAAATTACACAGTTGTCTAACATTTAGAAGCCATATTGAAAAATAGCTGTCTTTAAATTCTAGGACCACCTTGAGCTTGGAGAAGTTATACTCTGAGAATCCCAGAGCAAAACTGAGACGAGGAAACCACAGCTTTATATCCTACTTTTGGCTAAACCAGAGAAAGTGCCAATAAATTGAAAAGCTGGATTTATTCACTCACCATATATTGAGCAGCTACTATATATAACGTGTTATGTTTAATGACATGAATACCAAGATGATGAGTGAAATTAGTCTGACTCTAACTAATGAGAGTTTGTTAAACTTCCAGAAAATAGCATCATGAAAATTTATAAACTTAATGTGAAAACGTTTTCAGTAGATACTTTATTTTCAGGTTGATACTTTATAATGTATTAAGAATTCTAGTTAAGTGTATGTATAAGTGCCTGTCGATGATACCCTACAGACCACAACAGGTTCTTACTGTGCCATAATCTCATGGAGAAGTTCATGCAGCATCACTCTCAGTGGGCTGCGAAATAGTTCAGCACTTCTGTGGTCCAAAAGCAACAGGAAAAAGAAAAAATCTTCTATGGGGCAGAGATTATAGGAATCTTGGGAAAAATAAGAGTAAGGTTTTTTGTTTGTTTTTTGCTGCCTTCTCCCTTTTGTTAGCTCTTTCAACCATAGGTTTCCTATTTGCAGCTCCACACTGTAGGAGCACAGTTCTTCAACCATGACCTTCTCTCTCTGCTATGGAGGGGTAGGAGTGGGTTAAAACAATGAGTCTCAAGACAGGGGAAAGAAAAGGAGGAGAAGAAAGGAAGAAACTTGCATTGTTCCAAAAATTATGTTTTAGTACAATTTTTTATCTTGAAAACATATGCTTTTTCATAACAAAAATGTCAGAGAACAAACTTCAAAGGAAACTTCTTTGCCAGTATACTAGTTCTTCATTGTTGTTGTAATAAATTACCACACACCTGGTGGCTTAAAAGAACACAAACTTATTATCTTGCAGTTTTATAGGATGGAATTCTAACACAGAGCTCCCTGGTCTAAAATCAAGGTGTCAGCAGGGCTGCATTTCTAGAGGCAGATCTGTTTCCTTGTCTTTTCCAGCTTCTAAAGGATACCCACATGCCTTGGTTTGTGGCCCCTTCTTCTGTTCAAAGCCAGCAATGTTGCATTACTCTGATCACTCTTCCATAGTCACACCTCCAAGGCTCCTCCTGGCCTCTGTCTCCACTTTTAAGGACCACTGTCACTATTGGACCCACCCATTTAATCCAGGGTAATCTATTTAAGGTCAGCTGATAAGCAGTCTTAGTTTCATCTTCAATCCTAATCCCCCTCTGCCATGTAATGTAATGTTTACAGGTTATGGAGATTAGGATATGAACATCTTTGGGGGGCCATTATTCTGCCCAACTACAGCTGGTGGGGATAGTCAAAACATGGTCACTAATTAACCATAGAAGAGGCGCCCCTTTAAAGGGAGATACAAAATGCAAATCAAAAACGTGTTGGAGCACGAAATATATAAGTTCATTAGATGTGGACCGGGTTAGGAAGGCTGGGCAACACTGGCTTAGTAGTAATATTTACTGCTCAGGAGGTGGTCTGACTGGGTGGAGAAGGCAAACACATTTATGTTGGTGCCTAGATTTTAGCCTAACAACTAAAATACTCTCAAAGTGAAAATAAATAACTTCAGATATTTCTCAGTCCAGGAGTTGGTATTTGAAGGAAAATGAAACCTCTAAAATTTATCAGCCAGCAGTTAGGAAAGATAGTCCTTTCCCTTAAATATGATACTATTGGAAGTACACCTATGCTACCAGTGGGGCGTTGTGCAAAATTACAGAGAAAGCAATTTTATACCTTTTGTTTGGGTTGTTTCTTTCACTTTTCTGATGCTTATTGACCCATCTTTCTTCATTTTCTCCTTCGACCAGAATATGAATTTCTCAGGCATCACAGATGAATGCCAGTGGTCCTAAATGTCCGTGCCTACAGAAGCCAGGCAATAAAGAAAAGGAGGCAGAGTGTGATATGTTAAGGAGTAGTGGGGCTTATGGAAAGTTAGAGTGTGCATCACATCTAAAAAGGGTACTTACTCCTCAGGTTGAGATCACTTGATTTGCGAGAAAAAGACCCCTCGTTGCTAGCTAGCTGCATTTTTATAATGAAATTTTCCAATTTTCAAACAGAGGCAATTGTTTCATATTTTAGTAGAAACATGAAAAAACATATCTGTGGGTTAAATCCAGCTGCAGAGCTCCCAGTGTGTAAACTCTGGCTAATTTTCTAGTCTTCATAAAGCTATATGCTACAAAATGTCGCTCACCATAAAGGGTAAACATAATACTGCGCTCACTTGCTTGCGAGAGGGAAAGAACTTACTCGTGTACTGAGTACAGGGTTGGACTATCCTGCTTTAAAATATGACTTGAGTTAATATTTTCAAACATTTTTCCATTTTATTTTTATAATTTTATATGAATCATAAAGGTCTTTAAATAAACTTCCTTTAGTACCAAAGCATAAATTAAGTCCTTTCGAAAACCAATTTTGATGTGGGACAGGGGTGGTAGGAAATATTTGGTTTCTGATTATCACACTAATATCATTCTGGTCATTGCTGAGAGCCTGAATAGCACGAGACGTTTATAATAATCAAATGCTGAATGCCATGTTTTAAACGTCCAAGTCGGTAAAATAAATTAACAAGCGTATTTCACTACTTTTGTGACAGAGGAAAGCCTGCAAAACACACACTCACACACATATGTAATACATATATATACATGTTTGCATATAGAGAGATGTGTACAAATTTGTTTCCCTGCTGAATTGATCTCACTGCATGTGCTCAAGTCTAAACAAGAGAAGCAAATTCTACCAGCAGGTGGAGCTTAGCTTCCATTAAAGCAGCAGATAAGTGAAAAAGATTTCAAGAGCTTGTTTGAATTCTTTGTATACCTTAGGAAAACACTGAAGTCAAAGGTAAACTAGAGTAGAACCTGACTGCAAATAGTGGGCTGGACTAACATGATGGGCCATAACCACAGACAAATGGTGGATTTACTTGCGGGAGAAGTAGGTACGGAGTTACTGAAGAGTGTGGGTCAGGAATGCAGAATGAGAACATTATTTATGCGGCTTATGAAGGGAAAGAAGATTTGGGAGGCCCGTTCAGTGTTAAGCTTGCCTCAATTCTTTGACACCTGTTACCAACATTTAATAGTCTAGATTCAAAGGGAATAGAGATGTGTAAAACATGCTATCGACTCTTAACGTGCCTAGTGGTAAGGCACTGTAAGTTCTATAATAGCGTGAAAGTATAACATAAGCATAGATGAAGAAGAAATAAATGTGTGTAAAAATATAATAATAGAGCACATCAGGCAGCAACAGCATGTTCACAGGCATAAGGCAAAAGAGCACAGCAGGGTCAGGAAATGGTAAGTGGTTTGCTGGCATATGTGGCATATGAGGCGTGACTGGCGTATACGGATGAGGTCATAAACTAAAGTGATGGCAGGAGAAATAAGGAAGTCTCGATGTGATGGATAGTTCAAAGATAGGCAGTTGCATAGGGAACAAGGTTAAGAAAAAGGGTCCAAAACTCTAAAAGCGGAAGAGCAGCAAGCCCTGGTAACATGAACTTGGAGAACAAGTCAAACTAGGGGAGAAAGTATAACCTCAGTTTTTGATTAAGTTTAACTAAATAGAAATAGTTAGATAACCAAGTGTAAAAATGTTGTTTAGGTTTTGTGCGGCTGCGCAGGAGTGCCGGCACGGGTGACTTACCCTGCGGCGGTGTGGGTTTGAGGGGGTGGCTCGCGGGGGTGAGACGTTTAGGTGCGTGGCCTCCCCACTCTCGCTGGGTGACAACACAGACCTTGGAGCCAGATTTGCTGGGTTTGTACCCCCACCCCAACATTTATGCGCTCTATGGCTTTGGGCAACTCAGGTAGCATGAATCTCATCAGCACAGAGAGAAAGCTTCACTGAAAACTCACTGCAGGACGGTGGGGGAAGCCCATTCCACAACAGCAGCAGCAGGGTTCGTGGCAAGAATCACGGCTTGCAGGCTGCCCCGGGTGGTCTCGTCTTCCTGCAGCTTGCAGTCCCTCAGGCTTAGGAGCTGTTTCAAACACACAACCTTGAGAGAGTAAGATGTTCTTCAGACTCTCTGTACCGAATCCGTGACTGAACCCAGTGAAGACCTCTATATAAACGTTTAAGATTCTGGCAGCACATGCAGAGACCTACTCTTTTAGCCACCAGCTGCTAGAGACAGCCTCGTAGACAAATTGCAACCAAATCAGCCTGTTCTAGCTGAACAGCAATTGTAGACCCTCATAATCTGACTTCATAATGGAGACTGCCACATTCACTGCCGTGTGGCTGACAGGGTCTTGGTGCTCCGGCCGGGTGTCAGGCCTGAGCATCGGGGGTGGGCGGGCCGAGTTCAGGACATTGGTCCACCAGAATCCTCCTGGCCCCACGTAATATCAATCAGCAAGAGCTCTCCCAGAGATCTCCATCTCAATGCTAAGACCCAGCTCCACTCAATGACCAGAAAGCTCCAGTGCTGGACACCCCACGCCAAACAACAGCAAGACAGGAACACAAACCCACCCATTAGCAGAGAGGCTGCCTAACCTCATACTAAGTTCAAAGACACCACAAAACACCACCGGACGTGATCCTGCCCACCAGAAGGACAAGATCCAGCCTCATCCACCAGAACACAGGCGCCAGTCCCCTCCAACAGGAAGCGTACCCAGTGGGGGCAGACACCAAACACAACAGGAACTATGAACCCGCAGCCTGCGAAAAGGAGACCCCAAACACAGTAAGTTAAGCAAAATGAGAAGACAGAGAAACACACAGCAGATGAAGGAGCAAGGTAAAAACCCACCAGACTAAACAAATGAAGAGGAAATAGGCAGTCTACCTGAAAAAGAATTCAGAGTAATGATAGTAAAGATGATCCAAAATCTTGGAAATAGAATAGACAAAATGCAAGAAACGTTTTAACAGGGACCTAGAAGAACTAAAGAGCAAACAAACAATGATAAACACCGCAATAAATGAAATTAAAAACTCTCTAGAAGGGATCAATAGCAGAATAACTGAGGCAGAAGAACAGGTAAGTGACCTGGAAGATAAAATAGTGGAAATAACTACCACAGAGCAGAATAAAGAAAAAAGAATTAAAAGAATTGAGGACAGTCTCAGAGACCTCTGGGACAACAATAAACACACCAACATTCAAATTTATAGGGGTCCCAGAAGAAGAGAAAAAAAAACGGACTGAGAAAATATTTGAAGAGATTATACTTGAAAATTTCCCTCATATGGGAAAGGAAATAGTCATCAAGTTCAGGAAGTGCAGAGAGTCTCATACAAGATAAATCCAAGGAGAAACATGCCAAGACACATATTAATCAAACTATCAAAAATTAAATACAAAGAAAAAATATTAAAAGCAGCAAGAGAAAAGCAGCAAATAACATACAAGGGAATCCCCATAAGGTTAACAGCTGATCTTTCAGCAGAAAATCTGCAAGCCAAAAGGGAGAGGCAGGACATATGTAAAGTGATGAAAGGGAAAAACCTACAAGCAAGATTACTCTACCCAGCAAGGATCTCATTCAGATTCGACGGAGAAGTTAAAACCTTTACAGACAGCAAAAGCTAAGAGAATTCAGCACCACCAAACCAGCTTTACAACAAATGCTAAAGGACTTCTCTAGGCAGGATACACAAGGGAAGGAAAAGACCTACAATAACAAACCCAAAACAATTAAGAAAATGGGAATAGGAAAATACATATCGATAACTACCTTAAAGGTAAATAGATAAAATGCTCCAACCAAAAGACATAGACTGGCTGAGAGTATACAAAAACAAGACCCATATATAGGCTGTCTACAAGAGACCGAGTTCAGACCCAGGGACACAAATAGACTGAAAGTGAAGGATGGAAAAAGATATTCCATGCAAATGGAAATCAAAAGAAAGCTGAGCAGCAATTCTCATATCAGACAAAATAGACTTTAAAATAAAGACTATTACAAGAGACAAAGAAGGACACTGCATGATAATCAAGGGATCAATCCAAGAAGATATAACAATTGTAAATATTTATGCACCCAACATAGGAGCACCTCAATACATAAGGCAAATGCTAACAGCCATAAAGAAGAAATTGAAAGTAACACAATAATAGTAGGGGACTTTTAACATCCCACTTTCATCAATGGACAATTCAACCAAAATGAAAATAAATAAGGAAACACAAGCTTTAAATGATACATTAAACAAGATGGACTTAATTGATTTTTATAGGACATTCCATCGAAAAACAGAATACACTTTCTTCTCAAGTGCTCATGGAAAATTCACTGGGCTAGATATATATTTGTATAGATATCTTGGGTCACAAATGAAGCCTTGGTAAATTTAAGAAAATTGAAATCGTATCAAGTATCTTTTCCGACCACTACGCTATGAGACTAGATATCAATTACAGGAAAAAAACCTGTAAAAAATACAAACACATGGAGGCTAAACAATATGCGACTAAATAACCAAGACGTCACTGAGGAAATCAAAAAATACCTAAAACAAATGATAATGAAAACATGACGACTCCAAACCTATGGGATGCGGCAAAAGCAGTTCTAAGAGGGAGGTTTATAGCAGTACAATCCTACCTCAAGAAACAAGAAACATCTCAAATAAAAAACCTAACCTTACACCTAAAGCAATTAGAAACAGAAGAGCAAAAAGAACCCAAAGTTAGCAGAAGGAAAGAAATCATAAAGATCAGATCAGAAAGAAATGAAGGAAACGACAGCAAAGATCACTAAAACTAAAAGATGGTTCTTTGAGAAGATAAACAAAATTAATAAACCATTAGCCAGACTCATGAAGAAAAACAGGGAGAAGACTCAAATCAATAGAATTAGAAATGAAAGAGGAGAAGTAGAAACTGACACTGCAGAAATACAAAGGATAATGAGAGATTACAGTAAGCAACTATATGCCAATAAAATGGACAACCTGGAAGAAATAGGCAAAATCTTAGAAAAGCACAACTTCTGAGACTGAAACAGGAAGAAATAGAAAATATAAACAGACCAATCACAAGCACTGAAATTGAAACTGTGATTTAAAATCTTCCAACAAACAAAAGCCCAGGACACATGGCTTCACAGGTGAATTCTATCAAACGTTTAGAGAAGAGCTAACACCTATCCTTCTCAAACTCTTCCAAAATATAGCAGAGGGAGGAACACTCCCAAACTCATTCTACGAGGCCACCATCACCCTGTTACCAAAACCAAAGAAGTCACGAAAAAAGAAAACTATAGGCCAATATCACTGATGAACATAGATGCAAAAGTCCTCAACAAAATGCTAGCAAACAGAATCCAACAGCACATGAAAAGGATCATATACCAAGATCAAGTGGGGTTTATCCCACGAATGTGAGGGTTCTTCAAAATACATAAATCAATCAATGTTATACACCATATTAACAAACTGAAGGAGAAAAACCACATGATCATCTCAATATATGCAGAAAAAGCTTTCGACAAAATTCAACACCCATTTATGATAAACACCCTGCAGAAAGTAGGCATAGAGGGAACTTACCTCAACATAATAAAGGCCATATATGACAAACCCACAGCCAATATCATTCTCAGTGTGAAAAACTGAAACCATTTCCACTAAGATCGGGAACAAGACAAGGTTGCCCACTCTCACCACTATTATTCAACACAGTTTTGGAAGTTTTAGCCACAGCAATCAGAGAAGAAAAAGAAATAAAAGGAATCCAAATGAGAAAAGAAGTACAACTGTCACTGTTTGCAGATGGCATGAAACTATACATAGAAAATCCTAAAGATGCTACCAGAAAACTACTGGAGCTAATCAATGACTTTGGTAAAGTAGCAGGATACAAAATTAATGCACAAAAATCTCTTGCATTCCTATACACTAATGATGAAAAATCTGAAAGAATAATTGATGAAACACTCCCATTTACCACTGCAACAAAAAGAATTAAATACCTAGTAATATACGTACCTAAGTAGACAAAAGACCTGTATGCAGAAAACTATAAGACACTGATGAAAGAAATTAAAGATGATACCAACAGATGGAGAGATATAGCATGTTCTTGGATTGGAAGAATCAACATTGTAAAAATGACTCTACTACCCAAAGCAATCTACAGATTCAATGCAATCCCTATCAAACTACCAATGGCATTTTTCACAGAACTAGAACAAAAAATTTCACAATTTGTATGGAAACACAAAAGATCCTGAATAGCCATAGCAATCTTGAGAAAGAAAAACAGAGCTGGAGGAATCAGGCTCCCTGACTTCAGACTATACTACAAAGTTACAGTAATCGAGACAGTATGGTACTGGCACAAAAACAGAAATACAGATCAATGGAACAGGATAGAAAGCCCAGAAATAAACCCATGCACATATGGTCACCTTATTTTTTATTTTTTTAACACCTTATTGGAGTCTAATTGCTTTACAATGGTGTCTTAGTTTCTGCTTTATAACAAAGTGAATCAGATATATATATATATATATATATATATATATATATATCTCCCCATATCTCTTCCCTCTTGCGTCTCCCTTCCTTCCACCCAGTCACCTTATTTTTTTGATAAAGGAGGCAAGAATATACAATGGAGAAAAGACAGCCTCTTCAATAAGTGGTTCAGAGAAAACTGTACAGCTACATGTAAAAGAATGAAATTAGAACACTCTGTAACACCATACACAAAAATAAACTCAAAATGGAATAAGGACCTAAATGTAAAGTCAGACACTATAAAACTCTTAGAGGAAAACATAGGCAGAACACTCTATGACATAAATCACAGCAGGATGCTTTTTGACCCACCTCCTAGAGAAATGGAAATAAAAACAAAAATAAGTAAATGTTTTTAAGAGTTTTTAAGTTAAAAACTCTTGCACAGCAAAGGAAACCATAAACAAGACAAAAAGACAACCCTCAGAATGGGAGAAAATATTTGCAAACGAAACAACTGACAAAGGATTAATCTCCAAAATGTACAAGCAGCTTATGCAGCTCAATATCAAAAAAACAAACAATCCAATACAAAAATGGGCAGAAGACCTAAATAGACATTTCTCCAAAGAAGATATACAGATTGCCAACAAACACATGAAAGGATGCTCAACATCACTAACCATTAGAGAAACGCAAATCAAAACTACAATGAGGTACTATCACACACTGGTCAGAATGGCCAACATTAAAAATCTACAAATGACAAATGCTGGAGAGGGTGTAGAAAGAAGGGAACCCTCCTACACTGCTGGTGGGAATGTAAGTTGATGCAGCCACTATGGAAAACAGTATTGAAGTTCCTCAGAAAACTAAAAATAGAATTACCATATGATCCAGCAATCCCACTCCTGGGCATATACCCAGACAAAACTGCAATTCGAAAAGATATATGCTCCCCAATGTTCACAGAACCCCTATTCACAATAGCCAAGACATGGAAACAATCTAAATGTCCATCAACATATGAATGGATAAAGAAAATGTGGTACATATATACAATGGAATATTACTCAGCCATAAAAAAGAACAAAATAATGCCATTTGCAGCAACATTGATGCAATTAGAAATTATCATACTAAGTGAAGTCAGAAAGAGAAAGACAAACACCATATGATATCACTTATATGTAGAATCTAAAGTATGACACAAATGAACCTATCTACAAGATAGAAACAAAGTCACAGACATAGAGAACAGACTTGTGTTTGCCAAGGGGGAGGGTACTGGGGGAGGGATGGAGTGGGAGGCCGGAGTTAGCAGATGTAAGCTACCGTATGTATTGATAGAACGGATAAAACAAGGTCCTACTCTATAGCACAGGGAACTATAGTCAATATCCTATAGTAAACCATAATGGAAAAGAATACTTTGAAAAGAATGTATATATATGTAAAAACAAAATAAAATAGGAATGAACTACTATATTCCCCAATCAAATCAACATTTAAAGAAAGGATACAGGGACCTGGGTCATTTTGCTAGTCTTGATTGCTGGCCTTTTAGGGACAGTGGGGACTGATGGCTGAGGATCAGAGGGGCAGTTCTGACGCCCTGGTGCTTCTTGAGACCCAGGTTCTTTGTACACCCCTGAAGCAAGAGGAACCTGAATAATGCCAGAGGTTGACTTTTATTCCAACCACACAGGACTGGGGCCTGAAATCAGGGATGAGTTGATTTTTTAAAAAATAGATATTTTTTGACACATGAATTAATAAATTGAGATTCTAACATATTACATAGGCTTCAATGGATTCTTAGAGATCCTTTGATTTATATATTCCCTCTTGCTCAGCCACGCTGTAAACTAAACTTGACAATTTATATCCCAACAGATAAAGGCTTAACTAAAGGACTGTTGATACTGCTGCTAGACAGAAATTAAATTTTATACCTGAAAGGGACCTTAGCAGATTACCATTATATTTAATGTAAGCTGGAGTTAACGAGAGGACTAAAATTTAACACTTAGCCTCAAGAAGATTTCATCTTAAAAGTGAACAGAGGTGTATAAAGAAAACATTTCAATATAAAATATAATTGGTAATGAACATGCTAAAGATAATGATACCACTAATTTAACTTTTACCATATCACTTTCCATTGCCATGATCTTCATTTGTTTCTCACCTTTCCAGAAAAAGTGTCAAAGAGAATAGGCATCCTGCCTTATCTCTTTGTAGAATGCCTTGATCTCCCTGTAGAATTTCCATGGGACCCAGAGATCCTGAACATAAGAGATGTTTAATAATTAGGGACCAGGATGTGGTCTGGTATGTAGTTCTCATGTTAATACCAGGAGATACACATCTACTGCTAATGACTAACTCTGACGGTTGGCCTGAAGCCCATAGAAGAATGAGAATCAAAACAAAAATACACAACTGAATAAATAGATTCTAAAATTTTTATCAACGTATCTATTATTAGTCATTTTTTAATTGTAATTTAGATAACATTTAGATCCTATTGATGAGAAGCCGTGTAGGGGGGAATTAAAAACTACAGGATTGTGGTCCTGCCTGTGCCACTTACAAGCTATGGGATCGTAGGATCTTCACTTGGCCTCTAGGAGCCTCAGGCTCTTTTATAAAGTATGGAAAACTGTGTTCTCAAGAAAGTTACATGAGATATGCAAAATTTATATGGCAAAGAGGAAAACACACTTAATGGTAATTACTACTGAATAACTAGGCGGTCTCCAAAATACTCTTTTACCACAATAAAGATCACAAAGGAAAAAAGCAGTCTTTTACATACTTTGTCCACTCCTGTGTTACTTTGTATAATTGTCTTCTTTAATTTATTCAAGGCTCATAACATATTTCTCCCGGGGGTGTCCCCTGGTGACACAGTGGTTAAAAATCCGCCTGCCAATGCCGGGGACACAGGTTCAATCCCTGGTCTGGGAAGATTCCACATGCCGCGGAGCAACTAAGCCCGTGAGCCACAACTACTGAGCCTGCGCTCTAGAGCCCACGAGCCACAACTACTGCAGCCTGCGTACCTAGAGCCTGCACTCCGCAACAAGAGAAGCCACTGCAATGAGAAGCCCACGCACCACAACGAAGAGTAGCCCCTGCTCGCCGCAAATAGAGAAAGCCCACGTGCAGCAATGAAGACCCAATGCAGCCAAAGAATAAATTAATAAAAATAAATTAATTTTTAAAAATATATTTCTCCCAGATAGATATGAACTATTTTCGAGGAAAACAAATGTTTTTGACAGTGTTACAAGTGGACCATGGATGAGACTAAAAAATTCAGACCTTGGGAAATGTATCAATATTCACACTATTCTGTGTTTCACAGCAAGTTAAACACAAGCATTTCTCTTGAAGAGAATGGGTGACAGCGCTATCACCCATTCTGGGGAGTGTCTAATTGTAATACAAGGAATAAGCTAAGTCCTTTGGATGGGGATATACTAGAGAGTAGACACTGCTTGCCGTATGGTCCAGGAGTAGTTGGGCCCAAACACCCAGGAATCTACAGTGCTTCTGGTAGAGAGCCAAGCGGAGACAGGCCTCCCTCCCTCTGCTTCTCTTTAGTGGTAGCACATGTCCCTGTAGCAAGAAAAACATGATCGCAGTTTCAGGGAGAGTCCAGCCTCTACCTCCTGGAACTGCATGCATCTGTGATCAAGCTCTCTGAGTGAGCTGGAAGAGCATTTAAGACCAATACTCTGAACGCAAGTACAGTCCCTCCTAGGGGGCTGCTGTGGGACACACAGGGATGCTTCAGACTGCAGACGGCCGTGCCCAGGAAAGTGGTTTTCTCATGAAGGTAATAATAGCGTGGTGACAAGATGAAAAATAAAGGGTAAAAGAAACTAAGATACTTAGTCTACAGCATGCATGAAATTGCTGGGGAGGATACTGTGATTCAGGTTAGTTTCTGACAGAAACCATAAGGGTTCATGTTTTAATTTGGGTTTAGAAAAAAAGCGTGTAAAATCATTTTCACATCACAGGCTAGTGAAGTCACCAATATTAAAGTTGTACAATCACAAAAATTGTGTTGAATCTGCATTGCCAATGAGTATTGTTAATTGTGTATAATTAAGACTATGTATTTATATGTATAAATATGTACAACATATTTTCTCTGTTTTTCCCAATTTGAGATAAACCTGGCTAAATCAGTAACACCTAATCTCTACAAGTTCTTCTTGTATGTGCATACAAAACATAAGCTTACAATGCAATTGTTTTAGAACAACTCTTTCAAGAAAATGTTGACATAAAAATATGTGTATATTGCTTTTCTCTTTCTCTACATTCTCATTCTTCCTCTATACATACACAATCAAGAAGAAATTCACAAGACATCATAATGGGGGAATTAAATTTGGGGGTCTTTCTTAAGAGAAAGGTTTACATTTAAGTTTTTTTTTTTTTTAATGAATGTATTTATTTATTTATGGCTCTGTTAAGTCTTCGTTGCTGTGCGCAGGCTTTCTCTAGTTGTGATGACCGGGGGCCACTCTTTGTCTGTGTGCGCAGGCTTCTCATTGTCGTGGCTTCTCTTGTTGCGGAGCACGGATTCTAGGCGTGCAGGCTTCAGTATTTGTGGCACTTGGGCTCCGTAGTTGTGGCTCGTGGGCTCTAGGAGCTCAGGCCCAGTAGTTGTGGCACACAGGCCTAGTTGCTCTGCGGCATGTAGGATCCTCCCGGACCAGGGCCCGAACCCGGGTCTCCTGCGTTGGCAGGCAGATCCTTAACAACTGCGTCACCAGGAAAGCCCTACATTTAAGTTTTAACTCTGGTTCAAAAGAAAAAAAAATTGAAAAGACCACAATTTTCAATTCATACACCAGAGAGTTGCAAGAAGAGAACAGTGTGTATCAAAAAGGTTCTACTGGAAAAATCCCCAACCTATCAAAGTGTCCTTTACTGTATTCACAGATTTATGCAGATGTGTAAAGAGGTTCATTCACTCTTTATTAACTGTAAAGATAGATAATTGACATTATATATATGTTGTGTACTAAAAGAATATAAAAGAGTGGCTTCAGAATTGAAGGTTTGTTTGATATTAAGCCATACTTAGAAGTTAGTAAAATAAAATTCTATCTAGGCAACACATATAGCTTTGGGAAGGAGTAATATTACGCATGACTCCATGATTAATCCAAATCTTTTAATATCCTTTAAGATTCTCAAACCAGAGCCAAGAATATTTGGTCTATAGTTGATTCTCTCTGCTATCTTTTTATAGCATATTGCACTTAATCTTAAATTCCTGATTTATGGTAGAATTTATGGATATTCCCACTGGGATACTAAAGCTCTTAATTTGTTTACATATTTTGGCTTTTTTCCAGATTTATGTGACCAGTAACTGATCCAAGAAACAAACAGGCGGAAATGTCTTTGAATAGCATTCTTTTACTATCAGGTCATACACATCTCCATTGAGTAAAACAGGCCACTGAATTCCTGAACTCGGCAGTTCAATAATACATTTTTAAAACTCAGGTGGGATGAAAGAGAATGATTTTCTATTCAAACAAGAAAAGAAAAAGGAACTATGAACTTAACAGGGTCTTAAAAACACATACACAGGATGGAAAAGGAATTCCTCCAAACTACTGAAAAAAATTAGTAACACAGATTTTATCATCTATTTCCTCCTCCTCAAAGGGATGTTTTGTTATCCACTTAGGCTGAAGAGCTTGCTTTCAATTAAATTAAGTGCTCAGATGTAAAGAATAGAAAAGGAAAAAAAGAAAAGAAAAGAAAAAGCTTTCCAGTTTCATTAGGTCCCATTTGTTTATTTTTGTTTTTATTTCCATTTCTCTAGGAGGTGAGTCAAAAAGGATCTTGCTGTGATTGACACCATAGAGTGTTCTGCCTATGTTTTCCTCTAAGAGTTTTAGAGTGTCTCTCCTTACATTTACGTATTTAATCCATTTTGAGCTTATTTTTGTGTATCGTGTTAGGGAGTGTTCTAATTTCATACTTTTACATGTACCTGTCCAGTTTGCCCAGCACCACTTATTGAAGAGGCTGTCTTTTCTCCACTGTATATTCTTGCCTCCTTTATCAAAGATAAGGTGACCATATGTGCATGGGTTTATCTCTGGGCTTTCTATCCTGTTCCACTGATCTATATTTCTGTTTTTGTGCCAGTACCAGACTGTCTTGATTACTGTAGCTTCGTAGTACAGTCTGAAGTCAGGAAGCCTGATTCCTCCAGCTCCGTTTTTCGTTCTCAAGATTGCTTTGGCTATTCGGGGTCTTTTGTGTTTCCATACAAATTGTGAAATTTTTTATTCTAGTTCCGTGAAAAATGCCAGTGGTAGTTTGATAGGGATTGCATTGAATCTGTAGATTGTTTTGGGTAGTATAGTCATTTTCACAATGTTAATTCTTCCAATCCAAGAACATGATATATCTCTCAATCTATTTGTATCATCTTTAATTTCTTTCATCAGTTTCTTATAATTTTCTGCATACAGGTCTTTTGTCTCCTTAGGTAGGTTTATTCCTAGATATTTTATTCTTTTTGTTGCAGTGGTAAATGGGAGTGTTTTCTTAATTTCACTTTCAGATTTTTCATCATTAGTGTATAGGAATGCCAGAGATTTCTGTGCATTAATTTTGTATCCTGCTACTTTACCAAATTCATTGATTAGCTCCAGTAGTTTTCTGGTGGCATCTTTAGGATTCTCTATGTATAGTATCATGTCATCTGCAAACAGTGACAGCTTTACTTCTTCTTTTCCAATTTGGATTCCTTTTATTTCCTTTTCTTCTCTGATTGCGGTGGCTAAAACTTCCAAAACTATATTGAATAAGAGTGGCGAGAGTGGGCAACCTTGTCTTGTTCCTGATCTTAGTGGAAATGGTTTCAGTTTTTCACCATTGAGGAGGATGTTGGCTGAGGGTTTGTCATATTTGGCCTTTATTATGTTGAGGAAAGTTCCCTCTATGCCTACTTTCTGCAGGGTTTTTATCATAAATCGGTGTTGAATTTTGTTGAAGGCTTTTTCTGCATCTATTGAGATGATCATATGGTTTTTCTCCTTCAATTTGTTAATACGGTGTATCACGTTGATTGATTTGCGTATACTGAAGAACCCTTGCATTCCTGGAATAAACCCCACTTGATCAGCGTGTATGATCATTTTACTGTGCTGTTGGACTCTGTTTGCTAGTATTTTGTTGAGGATTTTTGCATCTATGTTCATCAGTGATATTGGCCTGTAGTTTTCTTTCTTAGTGACATCTTTGTCTGGTTTTAGTATCAGGGTGATGGCGGCCTCGTAGAATGAGTTTGGGAATGTTCCTCCCTCTGCTATATTTTGGAAGAGTTTGAGAAGGATAGATGTTAGCTCTTCTCTAAATGTTTGATAGAATTCGCCTGTGAAGCCATCTGGCCCTGGGCTTTTGTTTGTTGGAAGATTTTTAATCACAGTTTTTGCACAGCAAAGGAAACCATAAACAAGACCAAAAGACAACACTCAGAATGGGAGAAAATATTTGCAAATGAAGCAACTGACAAAGGATTAATCTCCAAAATTTACAAGCAGCTCATGCAGCTCAATAACAAAAAAACAAACAACCCAATCCAAAAATGGGGAGAAGACCTAAATAGACATTTCTCCAAAGAAGATATACAGATGACCAAGAAACACATGAAAGAATGCTCACCATCATTAATCATTAGAGAAATGAAAATCAAAACTACAATGAGATATCATCTCACACCAGTCAGAATGGCCATCATCAAAAAATCTAGAAACAATAAATGCTGGAGAGGCTGTGGAGAAAAGGGAACACTCTTGCACTGCTGGTGGGAATGTGAATTGGTACAGCCACTATGGAGAACAGTATGGAGGTTCCTTAAAAAACTACAAATAGAACTACCATATGACCCGGCAATCCAACTACTGGGCATATACCCTGAGAAGACCATAATTCAAAAAGAGTCATGTACCAAAATGTTCATTGCAGCTCTATTTACAATAGCCCGGAGATGGAAACAACCTAAGTGTCCATCATCTGATGAATGGATAAAGAAGATGTGGCACATATATACAATGGAATATTACTCAGCCATAAAAAGAAACAAAATTGAGCTATTTGTAATGAGGTGGATGGACCTAGAGTCTGTCATAGTCAGAAAGAGAAAGACAAATACTGTATGCTAACACATATATATGGAATTTAAGAAAAAAAAATGTCATGAAGAACCTAGGGGTAAGACAGGAATAAAGACAAAGACCTACTAGAGAATGGACTTGAGGATATGGGGAGGGGGAAGGGTAAGCTGGGACAAAGTGAGAGAGTGGCATCGACATATATACACTACCAAATGTAAAACAGATAGCTAGTGGGAAGCAGCGGCATAGCACAGGGAGATCAGCTCGGTGCTTTGTGACCAACTAGAGGGGTGGGATAGGGAGGGTGGGATGGAGGGAGACGCAAGAGGGAAGAGATATGGGAACATATGTATATGTATCACTGATTCACTTTGTTATAAAGCAGAAACTAACACACCATTGTAAAGCAATTATACCCCAATAAAGAATTTTAAAAAAATTGGAATTGCACATAATTTTCACAAGTCACAAAACCTTCTTTTTTAACCACTGAAAATGTAAAAACTTCACTAACAAATAAACCCAATTTAAAAATGAAAAAAAAAAAAGAAGTTGTGGCACATATATACAATGGAATATTACTCAGCCATAAAAAGAAATGAAATTGAGTTATTTGTAGTGAGGTGGATGGACCTAGAGTCTGTCAAACAGAGTGATGTAAGCCAGAAAGAGAAAGACAAATACCGTATGCTAACACATATATATGGAATCTAAGGGGGAAAAAATGTCATGAAGAACCTAGGCGTAAGACAGGAATAAAGACACAGACCTACTTGAGCATGGACTTGTGGATATGGGGAGGGGGAAGGGTAAGCTGTGACAAAGTGAGAGAGTGGCATGGACATATATACACTACCAAACGTAAAATAGATAGCTAGTGGGAAGTAGCCGCATAGCACAGGGAGGTCAGCTTGGTGCTTTGTGACCACCTAGAGGGGTGGGATAGGGAGGGTGGGTGGGAGGGAAGTGATATGGGAACATATGTTTATGTATAACTCATTCCCTTTGTTATAAAGCAGAAACTAACACACCCTTGTAACGCAGTTATACTCCAATAAAGATGTTAAAAAAATAAAAAGATAAGAAAAAGCTGACATACCAACCAACCAACCAATTTCAATAGCCCATTTTATAATGAGGTAGAACAAAGAACAAAATGGATAGCTCCAAAATGGGAAAGCTCCAGGAACCTCATTTAATCTACTAGATGCTTTCCCAAACCTCATCCAAATAACCCAATTATTACAGTCCACATACTAGTGGAAATTCTTACAAAATTGGCCTCCATGTGAAATCTCAAATCATGTTTCCACTCAGGTCAAAAAGATCACTAGGATTGCCTTGTGGAAGCTTTTGCCGCTGGCTTAACTGCAATTTTGCAAAATGGAAAATGAGGGAATGCATCCAGGTAAAATTCTGGATGCAGATTTTAATCAGATTTTTTTAAAACCTCAAGTAAAGAACAGTCCCTCCTAGTTGTAATCCAATTTCCTGAAACAGTATCCAAGGTAAAATCAGAAATTCTGGATTTCTAGACTCAGTTTGGCTTCCAGTGTGCTGGGTGATCATGAGCCCTTAATCTCTGCATCTGCCTTTTTGTAATTGTCATACCACAAGGTTGATACAGACCTACCTCACAGAGACCCTGCAAGGATTAATTAAGGTTAAACAAGAGGAGAAAAGTGCATTAGACAATCCAGGCTTCGTCTATGCTGCTAAATAGACCCAGATGTTTTAACACCTGTTTAGATTATTTGGTAGCATCGTCACAAAGTAGAGTAATTTGCATAATGCATTTCAGCTGTAAAGACTTCTAAACAATATCCAATTACTTTTATTTTTATTCTATAGTACTTTCATTAGCAACAGAAAACCTGATTTTTTTCCTCAATACACACTAACGTGTTAAAGTCAGATTTTGTGTTTTGTGTTGCACAAATTTAGACGTGAATCTTTTTTTTTTTGCAGTACGCGGACCTCTCACTGTTGTGGCCTCTCCCGTTGCGGAGCACAGGCTCTGGACGCGCAGGCTCAGCGGCCGTGGCTCACGGGCCCAGCCACTCCGCGGCATGGGGGATCTTCCCGGACCGGGGCATGAACCCGTGTCCCCTGCATCGGTGGGCGGACTCTCAACCACTGCGCCACCAGGTAAGCCCAGACGTGAATCTTTTATCTGGTGGTGTTAATGTATATTTTAATAAAGCCTTAAAATTTAAAAAAAAAAACCTTATATAAAAGTTATTTAAGGACTCATGATAAAACCCTGCAAGATTTTTTTTAGGTTACTTTTTTTTTGCGGGGGGGTGCTGTGTTGGGTCTTGGTTTCTGTGCGAGGGCTTTCTCTAGTTGTGGCAAGCGGGGGCCACTCTTCATCGTGGTGCGCGGGCCTCTCACTATCGTGACCTCTCTCGTTGCGGAGCACAGGCTCCAGACGCGCAGGCTCAGTAGTTGTGGCTCATGGGCCTAGTTGCTCCGTGGCATGTAGGATCTTCCCAGACCAGGGCTCGAACCCGTGTCTCCTGCATTAGCAGGCAGATTCTCAACCACTGTGCCACCAGGGAGTCCTGGCAATCCAACATCATCACATGTAGTCATCAGAGTCCTTTCTCAATCTTCACAGAAAATACCATTTGTAATATTTCATTTACCTAATCAATATTTATTGAGAAAGCCAAACTGATCAATGTTATTTCACCAACTGCAAAATTCAGGTTTCAGCTCCGTGTGTTAAAAAAGAGTTCAGATTATTTATCCATTCACCGACTCAATGTCGGGCACATATTTTGTGCCAGATATTATTCTAGACAGTCACTAGAAGGTATCATATGAAGATTCAAAGTTCTTGCTTTTATATAATTTAAATTCTAATGAAGAGGCCAAACTTAGTGATGTGAGTAGTAAAGGAAATTCTTTTTAAGGAACTAATTATTAGACTGATGAGGAAATTGGAAAAAAAAGAGCTGGTTATTCGAATATTTAAGAGGACAAAACTTCTGACTGAGGAGACACTATATTTGTTTTTGGACACCAATGACAGAATAGGAAAAATCAAAATTGCATAATGAGTTTTTCAATTTACAATAACACCAGGAAAGAGTAAATCACAGCAAAGAAATGTGGAAAGTGTTTGTAAAGGCTATAATTTCCAACACAGGGTTCAGCCCACTCTTTGCTGGTGACTCAAAGTGGGACTTCTCCTTTGAATAATATTATTTGAAGTTTCAAAAAATTTATCTTTTTTGATTGAAGTATTATTGACATACAACATTATATTAGTTTCAGGTGTACAACATAATGATTCAATATTTGTAGACACTGCAAAATGATGCCACGCTATGTCTAGGTACCATCTGTAACTACCATCTGTAACTATACAATATTACAAATTCTGTGTCTTGTCGTAATTACTTTCAAGATTTACTCTCTTAGCAACTTTCAAATATGAAGACATTTTTAAAAATCGCAGGTTCTAATATTCCAGATATGAAGAGAAAAAATTCCTGGCTCTGCTCAGGTCAAGCTCATCACACTGACACCGTTCACCCCAAATTTTCCCACTGAGCAAACACTGTGAACATTCATGCTTAGGGAAGTCTCATGACAAGGGAAGACTTCATACTTCCTCCTGCCTGGGCATTTCTCTAGACCTTCCTTTCTCTTGTAAAGACAGTGAATGGATTTCAACTTCTCTCTTCAGGTCTTGTGTTGCTGAGGTGCAAATGTCTGTATGCAACTCTGGTTCATCAAGGAAGTATTTCCTTCTACTTTTTCATCTTCCACTTTTGTTATCCAAATATGCCTGATCATTCATTGCCTGAGGAAATCCCAACAACTTTAGAGCTCACAGAGATCACCATCTCTGTGAGTGATAATAACTGTATGTGAGTATCAGTCTTTGCATGTTTTACTGGCACATGCAGATCCAAGGATGTTCTAAAATATGTTTGTGTGTTGGGGGTAGCAATGCACAAAGGAAAGGAAGAGTATAGCAACACTAAAAGGTAATGGGCTTTACCCATTTTCTTTCTCTTGCTATTAACGAAAATAAAATTGAGATTCCCATCTTTGAGAGTCATTCTTTAAGGGATCTTAAAATAGTATGTTTTACAGACTCACAGACTTAGAGAACGAACTTATGGTTACCAGGGAGGAAGGATGGGGGAGGGATATATTGGGAGTTTGGAATTGATGTGTACACACTACTATATTTAAAGTAAAATGCTGTTCCATGGGGAAAAAAATAGTATGTTTTATAATATTATAATGAATCATGCTTAGGAATATAAGCTCCAAAGTTAGATAACCAAATTTGAATCACATTTTGCCCACTTGGTGCTCGAATGACTCTGTTACTCAAAGTTATTCAAAATGTATGTGCCTTAGTTTCTTCATCTTCTAAATGGAGACTGGTATACTACCTAGTACATGAAGTTATTATGGAAAAAAAAGTTATGTACATGCAAAAGTACTAAGAACAGTTTCTGGAACACAGTAATCATTCAACAAATGTTAGCTATTTCTACTATCTATTATTTTAGTAGCCCGTATGTTAACTCAATGTCATTTCAGGCCCAAAAAAGTTTAACTTCTTTTGAAAACTTTTCTATAACATTCAGGTCTATTTTCCTCCTTCAGTAACTACTAACTAGGGAAGGAGGCATCCAGAGAACCTTCTAATACTTTGGGATCATTGCCCTAACCAACAGTTCTCCTGGTAAATGTTCTGCTTTAGCAAAATGTGTGTCTCCAGATATATCCTAGACTTGTGAGAGCAAATGTACCACACACTGCCACAGATCTTCTTTCCTTGCTTACCAACTGGTGTTCGATAAAATGATTCAAAATTTAGTACTAGCAAAAAAAAAAAAAAAAAAGCCAATGAGCATTTATTGAGCTCACCTGTCTGCTGGAGACCCTGTTGATCTCAGCTGGGCTTCTGCATCCATTTGTTAATTAGCTGGAGGTCAGGTGATCCCGGCTCTCATTTTCCTTTGGGAGGCAGCAGGCCAGGCGGAGTGTGTACATCATGGTGGTGGCAGAAGTGGGAGAGAGCAAGCAGCAACATGCAGGGTCTCTTAAGCCTAGTCTCAGCGGTGCACTGCCACCTGTGACTCACTCTGTTGGTCAAAGCAGGTCACAGGATGAATCCCAAAGTCATGAAGTGGACATATATTCCGCATATGGAAACTAAATGGAGGGAAAGAATATTGCTAAACAGTAATTCAACCCACCACACCCATGCAGACATTATTAAGTGGTCACAATATTCTTTTCCACTGTGCCTAAGTATAGCTTTTATATCCTTAGCTGCCACAGTAATTGCTGGTAAACCTGCTAAATATGAGGGAAAGAGAAAAAATCTGACTGAGACTTCCGGTTTTGCAAATTTTTAATATATTTTACAGAATAATATATCTGAATCTCAAATTCTATTTTCCTCTAATGTAAAAGATCACACTTATATTTTGAGAATGTTCTATTCAGTTATTCAGTTGAGACTGAGTCAGTTTGAAAAATATGTACATATACACTAAATATCAATGACAATTGTCATTAGATTTTAAAATATCAATAATTTAGTTATCAATTACCTACATTTTGTTGTGTAAAGAGAACATTTAAAATATTTAATGGTAGTTTCTTACTTTTCATTGAAAAAGATCCATACCTTTTCAGTTTTGAAACTAAAACCATACAAGAACATCTATTAATGTTACAATGCCAAACACCAGCTACACAGCCACTTCTTGTCCACGTATTTTAAACCATATTAATAAACCCTAAAACAATATGTATTTTTCATTTATTCTGTTTATTTTTGAATTAAACTTTTAAAACAATTTCAATCTTTCTTATCTCAAACGGCTTTCTTCACATTTTAAACTATTATCGTTTTCTTGATATAGTTTCAACATTAAAATGAAGTAAAATTTACATATTTAACATAAGAAAATGTAGTACTACAACTTGATTTTTATAAAATCAATATTGTATTTATATATATATAAAACATAACATTTGATAGGTATAATTACAGATGACCCTCGAACAACACAGGGATTAAAGCCGTTGACCCTCCCAGCAGTCAAAAATCTGTGCATAATTTATAGTAAGTCTTCTGTATCCATGGTTCCTTCCTAGCTACTGCTGAAAAAAAAAACACGTATTGGACCAGTGCAATTCAAACCTGTGCTGTTCAAGGGTCAAATGTACAGTAAACTAGCATAGGAAAAGAGCGTTTTCCTGGTAAACCAATGCAAAATGCTTAAAGTGACCACAATAAGAATGGCTCTCGGTAGAATATAGGGGTCTGAGGTCTTGGTAGAATATAGGGGTCTGACTTTCATCTGTAGATGAGTCTATTTGCAAGAAGTCATCTCTCAAATTGAGCACTCTCATGAAAAAAAAAATACTACCTCTTACCAATACGTCATTAATCAAACTACCGATCGCACTGCGTTAACTTCCTAAAAAGGTTAACTTTAAATTGCATGTAATTAAGTAGCATACATTTAAAAAGAAAACAGCCTTTCCACAAAATTTGCACAGGTAGAAAGCAATTTCAGCAACCCTCAGGCATACTTAGTATAATTTTTAAAGGGATTTTGAAAAGTAAAGTGAAAATGGACAGTTTTCATGAAAGTAATTAAGTTTCCCAAAGTGGAGATGAATATATAACTGTAAAGTTGCCTCTGGATCTCTTAACAAATAAAAAAATCAATTAATTTATCTTTCCTTCCTGGCCAATAATTCTCTTCATTCCCTTTAACCTTAGCTACAATTTCTGTATGTTGGAAAGATGCTGGAAAGCCAAAAGCTTCAGGACTTTCCTCAGGTCACTGGACTGATCTGTCCCTCCTCGTCCATTCCTCCAACGCTCATTCGGAGCCTCTGGCTCATTTCCGAAGGCCTCTCTGCTGGATATCCTTTGCCTGCAATCATTGTTATAGAGGAAATGAGCTTAAAACTTATTCTCAGTGGTCCTGAGTTTAACATGTGTCTTTGGAGAAGGTAGTGAGGATCCCTGAGCCTCAATTTCCATCTAAATTGTAAAGGATGTGAGGAGATTTCTTTAAATTATTTTCAATGCTGTGAATCACTTTGTAAACTATAAAGAAAAAAATTAAATGCCATGATGATGATGATGATGATTTCAGACATCGTCATCTTAATATTTTATTAACTAAATCTCTTAACACTAAATGTTTACAATTGCCTAGGGTAAAGGCATACTAACTGTCCCAAGATAAATTCTTGTCTGGCATAATATTCCCTTCTGTTGAAATCTAAGGTAACTCAGTCAGCACTCAATAGATACAGTGATGCTTGTGCCAGAGACTGCCTAGTTTCCCATCACGTACCTAAAGGCACTGATTTTCTCCTTAAAATCTTCGTAACTTTTCCCCTTTTGCCTTTATGAGCACATTTCAAATTCTTAAAACATTTCCACCTGAAGATGTCAAAACACACACCTATGACCTTTTACAACGTAGCCAACCTGCCTTAACGACAACAGACATTCTAACCAAAATCCACACACTGCCCATATATTTCCACCCTCAAGATTTTTAATTAAATGATTTATTTTATATTTCTTAACATCCCTAGAGAAAGAGAGAAAAAGTGGCGAGCCCAGGAATTGAGATCTAAGCCTACATTCATTCAAACAACACATTTCATTTAGGAGAATGAATTGCAATAATTACTTCATTTCCTCTATATTCTACTCACTATTATTTAAATGTAAAATATAAACTCTCCTACTATTATGGATACTTGAGAAATGAAGGCAAAATCACCCAACATGTTAAGAAGAGACTGCACAAGGTAGATATTTTGTAGTCTATCTTTTTTTTTTTTTTTTTTTTTTTTTTGCCGTACGCGGGCCTCGCACCGTTGTGGCCTCTCCCGTTGTGGAGCACAGGCTCCGGACGCGCAGGCTCAGCAGCCATGGCTGACGGGCCCAGCCGCTCCGCGGCATGTGGGATCTTCCCGGACCGGGGCACGAACCCATGTCCCCTGCATCGGCAGGCGGACTCTCAACCGCTGCGCCACCAGGCAAGCCCTCATAGTCTATCTTTAACTGAAAACATTTCATGCAATTTTTATAGTTCCCATGAAATGAAAACATTTCATGCAATTTTTATAGCTTAGGCTATAATTTTTATAGCCTAAGCCCTGGCATAATCTGATCTATGTGTTTTTATGAAGTGTATATATAGAATAAAAGGCATCTCTAATGACTGGATTGACAAAACTGTAAAATATAAGGTAAGGGAAAAATCATCAATATTTAAGATGTATATACCAGTGGAAATTTGAAAGAATAAGAACTCGATTTAAAAAGGCAGCAGTTATCCGTATCAAAAGAAAATTATTTTATGTACAATGGACTCTCTTCCTTTTAGAAGAAGACTAACTTAAGATTGACCAAAATAACGTCACTTTCATGAAGCTTTCCAGTCTTCTTTTAAAGTTATTCAGAAAAATCAGAAGCCTTTAAAAATAATGTAAGCCAAAACTATATTTCATAAACCAAGGAAAACATACAATTTTAAAACATTAGAAAAGCAGGAGATTACATCTCCTTTAGAGATCTAGGGTAATGTGAGGCTAATGGTACAGATACTCAAACCAGAGTTCACTGCTATCTCCTCTTTTTTTTTAAGGTGTGAAAAATTGGAATGCAATTCAAAATAACCCATGGAGAGAGGATAATGTTAGAATTAACAATACTCATTAATCTTATTTATTAGTTTCATTATAGTGTGATTTACTAATTAACAGAGAGATAATAGTCGACATTTCCTAAATTCTCATTCCTTGGAGAATTAGCTGACTCATCATTATTTCTATTTTACCTTTCATGCCTTTGTGAAAAGGCACACATTCTTTATGTGAAGGCTATTATTTTCCACTTATCTGCTCTTTTCCGGTTTAAGCAATTTATATTTGACATGCATAAAAAGTTTTCAAGTTCACCTAAGCATCACATCCTCCAAATTATAAAAGACATAAAATACAACTTAAACTTTCTACCATATACAATTCAGAGAGAAGCACAAAAGAGATACTTAGGTAAATGTTTCTAAGAACACAGTAGGTAATTTTCTTCATGTTCTTTATGCTACCAGTAGTTGACCAATGAGTCCGGAATTTCTTTCTTTGATTAAGGCAGCAATAATGGTGGCACCTTGCCTTAAACTTTCCTGTAGCTTCTGTTCATCCTGAAAGAAAAGATAAAACAATAATTATTTTAGAAAGAAAAGGTATCAACACATTAAATTTAATAAGGACCTACTTTTCTTTTTTAAAAAAATTTATTTTTGAAAAACTTTATAAACATAAATACATTGTATAAGTTTAAGGTGTACAATGTGATGATGTGATATACATATATACAGCAAAATTATTACTAAAGTAGGGTTAGTTATCACACCCATCATCTCATATAGTTACTATTTTTTGGAAGGGGGGTGAGAACATTTAAGATCTACTCTCTCAGGAACTTTGAAGTATACAATACAGTACTGTTAACTATAGTCACCATCTGTACATTAAGTTCTCAGAACTTACCCATCTTATAAATGGAAGTTTGTATCCTTTGACCAACATCTCCCCATTTCCTCCACTCCTCAGCCCCTGGCAACCACAATCACAGACTCTGTTTCTATGTGTTCAAGGAGACACTTTGCAAGGCTTGCTATTCTTTGGGCTCAGCACTGCATAGAACTCAGACCACAGCCATTGTCCCAAATAAAGGAGAAACGCTTTTATAAGCACTTTCAGTATAGAAAAAGTATCTGCTGGAAGTACCAAAAGAAGCAATGACACAATTTCAAAAGCTAATAATATGAAACAAAAGATTATTTTCCCTTAATCCAATATTGAACACCAACTTTGGCTCTTCACTTAAGTGTGAATATTTCTTTGATGATACAAGCCTTCTCTTCACCTTTTTTTTTTTTTTTTTCCTGAGGGTTCTTCAACAACAGACTTTGTTATAAACTGTGAGTACTGGTGTGGAGGAAGAAAACAAAACAAAAAACCTGCTTGTTTTTGAAGTAAAGATCAGGCAGATTTGTGAAAAGAGTTATTTCACAAGTTGCTAAAATGTGATTTTCCCTTTGAAATCATATTTCCCTATGAAATTCTGTTTTTTCTAATTATTTAGGCTTCTTGAAGGTATGAGGGGATGATAAGATGAAGGGAAAATGAAATAGGAAACAGAGTTAATATGTTAAATCCTTGGGTTATGAATTCTGCTAGGCTCAAAAAGAGGGATCTGGTAACCAATTTCTACACTTCGGCATCGTCCGTAATGCCTTATCCCAACATTCAGTACATCACTGGGACCCATTGTTTCTACCTCCTTAACGTTTCTTGAATCCATATACTCCACTCAAACTGCCACTGCCAGCATAATACCTCTGGCCCTGAATTACCGAAACAATCTCATAGTCTCTCTGAAGTCTGTCCTCTTCTATCCTATTTCCCACACAGCAATGAAAATACTGATTTTAAATAATAAAAATCTGATCACATCATTATCCCGCATAGAATCTTTTGAAGGCTATCTTTAAACTTCAGGATCAAGTATTAACCCTTTACCTGGAAGGTCTTTTATCCTTCCAGCCTCTTCTTACCATTCCCTTAAAATCACTCAGTTCTCCAAGCCATGTAGAACTGTTTAAGATTGCCCAATCTGGGCTTCCCTGGTGGCGCAGTGGTTGCGAGTCCGCCTGCCGATGCAGGGGACACGGGTTGGTGCCCCGGTCTGGTAAGATCCTACGTGCTGCGGAGAGGCTGGGCCCGTGAGCCATGGCTGCTGAGCCTGCACGTCCGGAGCCTGTGCTCAGCGACGGGAGAGGCCACAGCAGTGAGAGGCCCGCGTACTGCCCAAAAAAAAAAAAAAGAAGATTGCCCAATCAAGCCATTTTTCAAGGTTCCCTTTGCACCAGCTAATCCCTTTGCCAGAAAAGCTGTCTCACTCCCTCTCCTGGCCTAGCTTACCCTAGTTACTCTGAGGTTCAACTCAGGTATCAGTGACTCCTGAAATCTCCGTTGACTGCTGTTCTTCAACCCAATTTGAGTGAGGTGAATCTATACACTTCCATAGCTATGAATTCCTCTAGCACACTGAATTCTTATAGTCTTTTTAGCTGGCCATCTATTCCACCAGAAGATCAGTTTCTTGATGTAGAGAATATTTTACCTTTGAATATAAAAAACTTAGTTCAATGCCTAACACATGGTTGCCCTCCATACATTATAACAAATTCAAAGCAAAGGAGGGTTGACAATGATAGACATATGTTCACCCTTTCAGTCTGACTCATTTGTTAACAATGACCACTATTTGGTTACTTTGTTTACTCCTATTTACATATTTAGCCAGAAGTCTGGCAACAGTACAAAGAAGAATATTATCTTATCAAAGCCTTCCCACTAACACCACGCCTCCACTAGCCCAGGCTTGGGTTTCTCATCTATGATGATGGTAGTAAGAGATCACCTCTGCTTAAACTATTCTTTCCCGTCAGTTTCCCTGATTGTGTTCTAAGAGGTGGAACTGGGGAAGATGCACAGGGGCTGTATGGTGGCTACTTTGCCTCTCGTGAGTGAGTTTTAATGACATTTCAATAATGGATTTCAAATGCTGTACCGTTTTCCAGAATATCAAATCACATTAACAAATCATTTAAAAGCCAAATATGTTTGAGCTTAAAATGTGATTCACTTATATAGGAGCAGATATCATTCATGACACACCATTTATAAATACAGAAATAGTATTCTAAAACTGAATGAAACACAAACCAACTATAGGTATGTATTTGTCACTCAATAATTAATTAATTACAATGTTGCAGGGTATGATACACATCTACTCCCAAGTCTCATTAAAATGAGATATACAACAGATGATGATAATTAAGGTTTCCCATTCAAAAATAAACAGAAAAAGGCTATCTGTATAGCCTCTTTGAAACCAGTTTACACTTATAATGAAAGCAGCATGGTAACAAAGAAATGAAGGGGGAAAACCTGTTTAAGATCCTAGGGCTAGAAAAATCACTTTTCTCTATCTTGGAATAAATCTTCCATGCTCATTTTGATTACTCCACAACTTACATATCTTTAGCTACTAACAAATTTAAGTAAGATTGTTCTTTTAAAGATTACTTTGGCAATTTTTTATAGGCATCATTTGGAAAGACTCGAATTCAGTGAGAAGAACCTATGTTATTCCACTAAATATTTGTTTTCCCTCTCTGCCTGACCTCAATCATTCCATCTTTGAAAAATATGGAATTTTAAGAGCCAATTTAAACAAGATGGTGAGACATACATATACTAAGAAAATTCTAGTATGTACAAAAATTAGATAGACAAATAATTTATGGATTTCAAACTCATTTCAAAATTCCATACCTCTATAAAAGTATTGATAACGTTAAGTAAAAAATGCAAGGAAATAAATCTTTAAAAAGCATTTCCTGCTGAAAGTGGATTTGCAAAACAGTGTTTTCAATCCTTGACGGAGATAGGGAGTGGAGGGGCACTCCAGGTGGTCGTTTTATTATCAATCATCCATATTTATGCACATGTATATGCATACATTCCTTTGTGTGCTCCAAATATTATATAATAAAAATGTTTACTGTTAAAACTACGTGAGCAAGGTCAACATGAACACTGAAAAATCATGTTGATGGTATGCACTCTTGATATGCTATCATGAAATGGTATTTACCTCTGTGGTCTCCCTCCTCAAAACCCATAACGCCAGTCTAATCATGAGAAAAAAACATCAGACAAACTCCAATAGAGGGACATACTACAATATATCTGACCAGCACTCCTCAAAATTATCAAGTTCATAAAAAACAAGGTTAGTCTGAGAAGCTGTCACAGCCAACTGTGGAGACATGACAGTTGTCTCCTAAGGAGACATGACAACTAAAGGTAATGTGGTATCCTGGGATAAAAAAAAAAATTTTGGTAAAACCAAGGCAATCTGCATAAACTATGGCTTAGTTGTTAATAATAGGAGAAACTGCACAAAGGGCACAAGGGAACTCTGTACTATCCTCTCAATTCTTCTGTGAATCTAAAACACAAAGTTTACTATTTTTCAAGAAAAGATGTGTTTAATCAGGCTCTAGAGTCAGATTGCTGGTATTCAAATACTGGCCTTCACAACTGTCAGATATCTTTGAGCAAATTATCAAAGTTTTATAGTTCTGCGTTTTTCATCTAAAACTGGGGTAACAATATTATCTACTTTACAGATTTTTCTGTAGGGACTAAACCAGGTAAGACATGTAAATCACAGATACCTAACAAATATTCTATAATAACAGCTGTTAGAATTATTATTTTTACGGAGGGTACTGTTTCAGCCACAACAGAGTAGCTGATAACACCTACTCACCATACATAACCATTAAATCTGGTAAACTCTATGTAAAAATGTTGTTTGCGGATCTAAGACAGTAACCAATGCATATCTACAGTCCTTGAAAGCAGAGACCATTCATCTCAGAAGTCTTGTTGAGAGAATTTTTCGAAACTATAAAGAAGAGAAATAGAGTCCAAGTGAATGATGGTCTCTCTGGATATAAAAGACAGAGATTACAATTTAAAGTTGACAAAGTGGCTCAGATTGCGCGAAAAACATCCCTGCGATGGGAGAGTTGCAAAGAAGTCCTAAAATTCTGCTGAAAATTCCCCTTATGTGGCCAATTCCTAATCGGCACTTGCACAGGTAGACTCCATGGGGCCTAGCAGAGAATAATTTCTGGGAAGCTGGAGCAATGAGCAGAGATTTCAGAAGCTGCACTGCACTTAGAAGATTAGATGTGAGGTAGGCTAGAACAAGGAGACCTTGGTGAAGACCATGCCTATAACCTAGGAATAAAGACAAAACTGAACTAGAACTGCCCTAACAAAGCTTTACAATCTCCAGAAGAGCAAGTTGATTTCCCAGTAACACACATGCTTGCCAGAACAAATTTTAATATTCTTTGGAGGAAGCTAAAATAAACTAGAGCTTTTATAATGCTTTGTAAGTAACAGATGGCATACAATAAAATATTACTTGACAAGAACACAAAGCAGCAAAAATAAATAAATAAATAAATAAATAAATAAATAAATAGACTACCCATAAACAAGAGCAAAAAAAAATCAATTTAAACAGACCCAGAAATGATCCATATATTGGAATTACCCTGCAAGGATTTCAAAGTAACTAAGATTAATATATTTAAAAAATAGAGGAAGAGAAGGAAACGTTGATGAAAACTGGAAAATTTTAACATAGAATTGGAATCTCAAATAAAAAAACAATTTTTAGGCTTCCCTGGTAGCGCAGTGGTTGAGAGTCCGCCTGCCGATGCAGGGGACATGGGTTCGCACCCCGGTCCGGGAAGATCCCACATACCGCGGACTGGCTGGGCCCGTGAGCCATGGCCGCTGAGCCTGCGCGTCCGGAGCCTGTGCTCCGCAACGGGAGAGGCCACGACAGTGAGAGGCCCGCGTACCACAAAAAAAAAAAAAAAAAAAAAAAAATTTTTACAATTTTACAATATAGTACTTGAAGTTAAGAATTAATTGATTTAATATGAGATGGGAAGAGCCAGAGACAATATCAGTGACCCTGAAATGAAGTAAAAAAATATCCAAACTGAAGCAAGAGAGAAAAATGGTGAAGTACTACCATAATCATCTCATACTTTGTAATCACATTACTATTCCATTTCCCTATTCCTTATCTACTGACACACCCTACCACCATCACCAAGAAACCTGCTTGGAACATTTAGAAAACTACATATGGGTTATGTCAGCAGCTATGTCATCTGGGAATACTTACTCCATGAAACAAACAAAAAATTTGAAAAATGTTAACCCCATCCCTAGAAAACCAATGTGATGTAATGTACAAATATATGTACAGGACTACACTGTAGGTAATATTGCTACAGCTGCACGTGAGAGAACAAGGGAATTCAGAGCATGGTAAGATCACATGAGACAGGAATTATCCTCAGGGAGACAGAACCAAATGATGAGAGAAAGAGGAAGAAAATACTGTAGAGTCCAGGATGAACAAGAAATATTTTGGGACAAGAAATGGCTGATCCTTAGAGGGACATATCAATATGATAAAGCTATTGTAAGAAGAGTGGGTACCCAAATTTTCACAATAAAAACTTAAGAAAAAAGCACCCAAATTAAATTTATCAGCAGTTTACTTACTATCTGTAACTCCAGCAACATCCATGGCTAGGCTTCAGACAGTAATTACTTGTTACCTTATTGTTCTGTTCACTTGAGAACAATGTCAAATTTTTGAAAAACAATAAAAATTGCACTCTATCTTCTCATAAAAAAAATATAACTTCTAGCTTTAAAATACAACATTCACTCTTTTTCTTGGTTACAGCTGTATTATAAACTAGAAACTGGTCCTAAAGGTAAAAAAAAAAAAAGGATGTAGTAATCAGGTTTCTTAAATTACTGGGAAGGAAAATATCAAAATGTTAACAAGAGTTATTTTTGGGTGACAGATTTATGGCTATTTTTATTTCACCTTTATGTTTTGGTATATTTTCAAAATTTTCATAATAAACACACTTTATTCTAATAAGAAAAGTAAGTTATTTTAAAACTTAGTTTCAAGACTTTAAATTCAGGGACTAAATTTGATTTGTTATCTCATAAAATCAGTACTTCATAATTGTCTAGATTTCCAGAGAATATCTATCCCCACCAAAAACTTCAAAATCTGTACAAAGAAAACATTTTTGTTTGAATATTGCAATTTTCAATAAAAGATTTCCAAAAGAATCATATTAATAATTCACAAAGTTATAGCTTTTTGCTGATTTAGAGGTTAAGAAAGATATCATGGAAGTTAAGCTAAAAGTAACAACAAAAAATGTGTACTTAATTTTATTTAGCATGTTAACAGTTGCTCATTGAGATTTTGAAGGGTTTCTTTTTTTTTGGGGGGCCGTACGCGGGCCTCTCAATGTTGTGGCCTCTCCCGTTGCGGAGCACAGGCTGCGGACGCGCAGGCTCAGCGGCCATGGCTCACGGGCCCAGACGCTCTGTGGCATGTGGGATCTTCCAGGACCGGGGCACGAACCTGTGTCCCCTGCATCGGCAGGTGGACTCTCAACCACTGCGCCACCAGGGAAGCCCTGAAGGGTTTCTTACAGTTGGATTTTTTTAAATATCAGGAAGAATATTAAAAAAAAAATCAATATAAAGTTGCTATTTAAAATTTTTTATATCCTTGAACTGAATTATTTAGGATTAGAATTCACCATGGGTTTTAAACTTATCATATTTAGCTATTTCTCTATCACTTTGTAATTTCAAGATTAGGATGAAATATGCTATGCTTAGATCGGGGCTTCCCTGGTGACGCAGTGGTTAAGAATTTGCCTGCCAATGCAGGGGACACGGGTTCCATCCCTGGTCCGGGAAGATCCCACAGGCCACGGAGCAATGAAGCCGGTGCGCCACAACTACTGAGCCTGTGAGCCACAACTACTGAAGCCTGTGTGCCTAGAGCCCGTGCTATGCAACAGGAGAAGCCACCGCAATGAGAAGCCCGTGCACGGCAAAGAAGAGTGGCTCCCGCGCAGCAAGGAAGACCCAACACAGCCAATAAATAAATAAATAAGTTTATTTAAAAAAAAAAAAAAAAAGATGCACAAAAGTTCTATTACCATTATCTTTTAAAAACATAATTTTAAAATCACTCTAGAGTAATTAAGTCTTGTCAATGGAATCCTGTACTTTAGGTTTTTTGTATGATATATATATATATATATGTATATATATAATTATTATTATGTTTTTTTTTGGTTGATGGTAGGTTTCTTTCCCGTGGTTCTATCTATCATCTTCCATAGAGTAGTGAAGTCTCGATGCAAAAATTCTCATGGGACCTCTAAGCCTTTGGCAAGCTCTTTGGAAATCAGGGAAAATGGATTTCTTTACTTTGACAGAAGATTGGGAATGAAATGGCACCTCCATTATTCATAGCAGCTTTTTTCCCTGCTCCCCACCATCAACCTCACAATTTGAACAAGTAACGCCTGCAGTTTCAGAAGTAAATGACGAAGAAGTAGCACCTTGCAAGTGTACAAGTGGTCAATTTTTTGTAATGTCATATCCTCAGAATTCCTTACGGATCCACTGTCGCTTTCAGTTTTCTCAAAAGACAACTTTTGGCAAAAACCCAGTTTTGGCAAAACTTGAAGAACTTTTTAAAAGGTATATTTCAAAACATTAAACCCTATCATTGTACTACACAGATATCAGTACTTGAACTAAAGAGGTATAAACAAATTTATGGTATGCTGTTAGAATCAAATTTATGTGGAGTTTGTAGGATCTTGTCTCAAAGAATGGCAGGAAAAGCTATGACATCACTGTTCTCCAAATCTTTATAGACAACCTAAACGGAAATCTTTTGAGATTTTCATCTTCCATACACATCATTCCTAAAGAATACAATGTACTCTCTTAAAAGAAAATCTATAAATTTAAAATATACGTATAAATGTATTATTTAGGCTTTAGATGTCTCAAGAGACTACACAGATCTTTTGGAAGGGTAAACATTACATTGTCTCAGCAAATTCCATACAGAAAGCCTAATTCAAGTTCCATGAATTACAAAACTGTCCTGAAATTCAATTTCCTTATATTTTGGTATTAATATCTTTCTGCCACCCATCCTTGTTTTGGTGGACTCATGCAAAAATTATCTAAATGCCACAAAATTTCAATCACTCTAAACAAATAAAACCTGTATCTATATATGGCCATATACCTATCTATCCATAACACATGCAATATACAAAAATCCTAAGCTGTATACTTTAGAAACATTTTAAGTCTTGTTACATTTGTAAGGTAATTAATATCGTATCAAAATAATTAGAGGCTAAATTTCCTTTCTGTATACATTTTGCTGATATGGAAGCAAAAAAAAAATCTAATGGTAACACACTGTCCCCTAGTGGAGATGAAAAAAAAAGTTCGTTATTTGTAAATTTCCAAAACTGCAGGAAAAAAGCAGTCACTTACTAATAGTTTGCGAAAAACAAGAGTCCTCTCCAAATGAAAAGTATTTACCTCTTGATCATTTGAGCGAAACAAATGTCTCCTGAAAACCTCGACAACAAAATGCTAGTTAAAATACACTTGACTTTACTTACTAACGGAAGTACCACACAGCACTTTTCGTCTCCTTTATTCTCCATGCCTAGCACAAGGTCTTGCACGTACTGAAGGTTCTCAGTAAATATTTGTGAAACAAGATAATTAAGAAGAAAGAATTGGTCAAGAAACCCTGAGGGGGCAGCACTGTCACTCTGCTGCATAAGAACAGAGACTAAAGATTAGGAAAGACCCAAACTATGCAGCTCTCAGAGCCAGAGTGCAGTGGGGTAAAACTTGGGCAGCCAAAAGCACCAGACATCTGGCTTGAGAACGCGCATGTCATTATCGTGTCAGTTATTTCTAGATCTGGGACTTGTCACACTGTCATACTTTATTTTCTTACATCATTCATAATATCAATTCTCCCACTTAATAAAGTTGAAAAATCTGTCTCATACACAATGTTTCTTTTAATTAGCAAAAATGTTTTGATCCTATACAACTTATCCAACAGTTACCAAGTCCTGTTAGTTTTCTACTGTGACATCCCTCACCAGCTATACTCTGACCACTCTCAGTCTACATCCTTACCATCCTGTACCTAGATTCCTCAAGGATGTCTTAACTGGCTACTTCTCTCTGCCCATGGCTACTGTTCTACTCTCACTAGAACAACCATTTTCACTGTGTCAAACCCACATTACTTGCAGCACAAACTTCATCTTAGCATTCAGGACTATGCACAGTCAACCTAATCAATCCTTCTGGCCAGTTTCCACTCCTTTACTATACAGAATCCACTTCTGTGGCCATACTGATATAATCACTGTTTTCTCTTCTCCAGTAAAATGGTTTCCCAATAATTGTCTTTCTAATTCACGTCAATTTTCAAATACCTGGCTGTGATGACTTCCTCTTATGAAATCATTTACTTTAGTACACATGAGTAATTTGCATTATCAGAGTTTGCCTCACAATCTCTTACCGTCTTGCTAGGTTTGCATACGTATAGATCCTATTTTCTTAGCTAAATTGTAGACAGTAAAAGGCAACTCTCCCAAATTAAATTCTAAAATCAAATAAAGTACTATACCTATAGTAGGTGCTCAGTAAACTAACCAGATTAATCTGCTAGTTACTTCTATAAAGATCTGGCTTTATATATAACTATTAAGACAGCTTTGAAGCATCGATGTTTTTAGATAAAGGATATATCACTATAGAAATAACTCCCTAAAAACAAAAATAAGAGAAAAACTTGTATCTATACTTGGAAACTGAAAAGGTGTGAAAAACTAGAAATTTGTGCTACATGATTCCTCTCCTATGAAAGAAAGCCTGGTCTCAGAGATAAGTGTAGGGACACTGATAAATTTACACTAATATACCCAAGTCAGAAGGATAAAGGCAGACAATGAGGCAGGCATTCTCTTATTTGAGGTGGTTGCATAAGCAGAAAATCTGTATACCAGGTGTTGGTAGGCAATGACTCCTGTTTCCACAATGGGTGAGAAAAGATAGGGTGGACAGAAAGATTATTCAGAAGAGTATCTTCTTGAGTGGATGGCCCAGGCGTTAGTAGAAAAATGTACTGATAATTTCTCTTAGAGCATAAAGATTGGTTGAATTTTTCCCATAAACTTACAAACTTAAATCAAGGAAAGATAACTAAAGTAGGCCAAATTCAAACATAACTTCTTGGTAGCAGCATGTGTGTGTGTGGAAAGGGGGGAATTACTATTGAAATAGTTTTGAGCAGTTAAAAAAGAAAAAGATGTCTGGTTAATGACCATTAGACTCTTAAATATTGGTTAGATCGGTAAATAGTATCCAAAGCTTTCATCTCACATTTCCACAGAAAAATATTTACCGTTGTATTAAAACGTCTATCTCCTTCCAAGAAGAAGACTTTCAATTGCAACTTACAAGAGGAGTTCTATCCTGACCAGAATGGTGCCAATTTTTAAGTGTCTTAACTAGCAGAAAATTAGCCTGACAAAGCTCCCTCCCACAATGAAGAGCAGAGTTCTTTTTCATGGAGAAGGACACATGGTAGAAGATTACCTACAGGGTTTCTTCCTAATAAGAAGGTAGATAAAAATCAGCAGATATGTGAAACAATTTTCTAGGTGGAAAGAACCTTCTGGAATCATTAGAATTAACTATATTTCTCTGAAATGATGTTGCTAAGTGAAAACAAGATTCAAGAAGATACTTTGAACATAGAAGTGGGAACAAAGTAGGAATAATTTTATGTCTCTAGAGATTCATATAGATATTAAGTAAATGTATTTTAATTAAATATCTCATTGGAAGTGGTATACAACCTACCTATTCTATATAAATTTGACTTAGATAAATGGAAGACAGACTTGAAAATCTCTAGAACTCAGAAGAATAAAAGACTTAAAATAATAAGAAGAGAGTCAAGACATTAATTAAAGAACCAAACTGTATAAGGGAAACTTGGGGAGAAAACACAGATAATACAGAAGTCATTATAAATAAGTAGAAGAAAATTCCGAGTTGAAGAAAGACCAGTGTCTGCAGAGACACAGGTATCATTTAGACCCTTGCAAACTTAGTGAAAGAACCCCCCCCAAAACAAGCCATATTCTGATGATACTTTCAAATTTAAAGATAAAAATTCAACAGGCTCCATCAGGCAATACAGATTATTTTCAATAGTTAAGAATGGCTGATGTGTAACTTCTCTGAAATATTAAATACCCCAAGAAAATGGGATCTAAGGAAAAGATTGTTACCTAGGAATCCTGGCTGACTGTAAGAAGGACAAAAAAGCAGACATTGTGGGATATGCAAGGGCTCTGAAAGCATACCCATTAGCAGAGTCTTTCTTTTTTAAAAAAAAAAAAAGTTAACTTATTCAATAACGAAATAAATGAGGAAAAAAAATAAGAACAAGACTCCTTTCAATGACTGTATTTCAGGAACTTACCTGATACCAGGATGTAAGTTATATATTAAGATATGAATAGAGAGATGTTTTTTTCCCTTAATGGAATACATAGGTGGGCAAGTCAGACAAACACATAAACACATATATGCATTCACAATAACAAGTTATGAAGAAAACAACAAACCAGTTTAGTATCAAAATGAAACCAGCATTAGAATTTCTAGGCACAAAATAATTTGAACCTATGTAAAAAAAATCTAAATAAACAAACATGGATCCACAGAAATGAGCAGTCTCTTAAACAAGAACAGACTTGAAAAATAAGAAATACAACTTTTACAAATAAAAAACATTACAAATTTAAACCAAAAAAAGCCTCAAAGGATGGATCAAACAACAGATTAGACACAGCTGAAAAGAAAATTACTGAAACTGAATTGAAGAAATCACTCAGAATTCATATTAGAGAAGACAAGATATGGGAAATATAAAGAGGTTAAGAGATTTGGCAGACATGATAAGAATGTTTAATATATATTTAATCAGAATCACAGAAAGGGAGGATAGAGACAATGGGGAAAAATAATATTGCTTAAAAAAGTCCAGAATTTATAGCACACAGGAATTCATTCATAAAGTAAACCCAATGAATTCTGAAGTGGATAAAAAGGAAACTCAACAAGTAGACAAATTTCAGGGAAACCATGGAACACTAAACATAAAGACATGATCCTAAAGCAACTAGAGAGAACAAACCAACAGAGGACCAACAGTTACCTTGACAACACTTTTTCTCACAGCAATAATGGTGGCAAGAACACACTGGCATATCTGCAAACTGCTAAGAAAAAAAGCCAAAAAAAAACAAAAACAAAAACAAAAAAAACCCTAACTCCCTCCAAAAAAAACCTATCAACCTAAAATGCTTATACCTCCTACCCACAAACATTATTTATCAAAAATGAAAACAGAAGATGGGCTCCCTCAGATAAACCAAACGTAAAATTTTATTCCTAAAAATACTCTGGCACTAAGGGATGTACCTCAGGTGGAAGAAAGATAATTTCAGAAAGACAATCTAATAAGTCAGGAAGGCATGGAATATAAAGAAGTAGCTTTAAAATGAGTATACAAATCTAAAACAAGAAGTGTCTTAAGGAAAAAAGGTAACGTACTATTTTTGAAATATTTTGTAAGCCTGAAATTGTTTCAAAAATTTCAAGATGAATAACAGAGAAAAAAACTAATGAAAACCAAAATCTTAATTAAACAGTTAAGAAAAAACATGAGAAAAGTAGAACACACAGAAAGCAAAAAATAATGTGAGAGTAACCACTCCAAATACTTTTTTTAATTTGAATAAATGTAAATGACTAACTAAGCCCATGGGTAAAAACACAAAGATTGTCGTGTTGGATTAAAAACTAAACACAGCTACATGGCCTTTATAATAGCTACACATAAAATACAAGGACACAAAAGGCTGAGAGTCAAGTGACTGAGAAGGGTAGATCAGAGAGGCACTAACCCAAAGAAAGCTCGGTTCACTGTATTCAGTATATTCACTATAAAAGTACAGACTTTAAGACAAAAAGCAGTATTACAGATAGAGGGTCACTACAAAAGTTATAAAAAGTTTCCTTTACCAGAAGCACTTTTGGATATTGGGGGAAATTACAAACTCCATTTTGGATAAATCTGAGATTTGAGCGAGACATCCAAGACAAAATATGAAATAGGCAGTTATGAGTATAGAACACAGAAAATAGTCATTTTCAAATGAAGGGTATTTAAAACCATATGAGTGGGTGAGAATTCTGGGGGATCACACAGGACAGTGCTCTAAGAATCTGCGGCATTTAGGCATCTAAGAGACGTAAAGAAGCTGGCAAAGAGTCTGAGAAGGAGCAGACATACTTTGTAGGAAGAAATCAGGAGTGTGATATTTACAGAACCTGAGATAAAAGGGTCATAAAGAAGAAAATGATACCTATTTGTCCATCAATATTTACAGACTGTTATAGAAAAAAAATCACTCAGTTATACAGAGAGAAGGATAATTATTTTAATGGATTATAAAGCAAAGCAATGCTTTAATAATTAATAATTATTCTTCAAAGACAAGGATTTTTTAAAAATATGTAAACTATATCACAAAATGTTGGAATATGAAGAGGGCTGAAAGTCATACTGAATTTCTTATTTTACACAGTCAAGCCAATATATATTAAATCATCAATGATTTTAAGTTAACAAGCAAGAGAAAAAGTAGATATGCATATAAAACACAAAAAACAATCAGTAGTAGTATGAAACAGGATATCACCTTACAAAACCACTAGGGGGAAAAAAAAGCAAAGAAAATATCACACATCCTATGAGGTAAATTCCATTAACTAGAAATTTAAAACCAAGGCAGCTTGAGTAACTTGTCCAAAGTCACACAGATAATGACTGAAAAATACAGACTTGAAATCAGGATCAGAATATAGAGAGTCCAAGCACTTAACAACTTTAGGGATAATCTTATCCAAGAAAACATGCTTCTGAATGACTAAAGTTTAGACCCATTAATTTTTTTGCTCAGTTTAATATCAACTTAAAAATATAATCCCTCCTGCAGTTTTTTAATGACTCAGCAGCAATAAGTTGGACGTGTGGTGTAACACACAGCATGGTATGCATGCCCAGCCCCCAAAACAGCAAAATAAGTAAATAAATAAAAACAACCAAATTAACTTATGTTTTATGATGTGAATATAAACTGATGAGAGAATTAAATCTCTCGGGTCAATAACAATAAAAAGTCTAACTTGGAAATTGAAACACTGATTCCGGAATTTGTGACGTCCAGACAAAAGGTAGAAGCCAGCATTTTTCAGTGAATATTGATGGAGGAATAAAAAAGGAGTTCTGTAAAACAGATGTAGGGGACATAACACAAATATTTATTGAGTCAAATGTCACTTTCTCTTATAGTTTATGTTGTCACACATATACATTGCAAAGGTAAGCAGGAAGCCTTGTCAATTTCAGTAACTATCATGCCATAAAATGATAAGCCATAGGGAACAACATATACCAGAGTCAAATTGCTAAAGCAAAGGCAAAAATTAAAGTTTAAACCAAAACATACATTGATTTGACCGTCATGGTTGGTTGGGTTTGGCATGATCCCTGGCAGGATCTGTTTTATATTGAGACATGATGAACGTTTGCTTTCTGTGCTGACATGTTTTCAGTGAGGTGTAGAACATAGAAAAGGGTAGGCAACATTTTAATTATTTCTCCAGCATTATAATACACTGAAAAAGATCTGGGGAGAACACAAATAAGCAGCACATTAGAAATCTCCTGTGGCACTCTGGAAACCTTACAAAGGAAGCACTAACATGTTTTCCATTCACCCAGCCTAAGGCATAATTCTCCAGCTTCCTGGATATACTAATTTCATAAAGAATAATTTAAGTGTTATATAGAACACACACGATCAAAAGGAAAAGAAAACCTACAAAATCTTTCTTCCTTTTAATTGTTTATTCATTCTGATTGGGATTGGAAGGCCTTTAAAAGACAAATAAATGCCTGATGGCTATAAATAATTAAAATACTAGCAGAGAGGAGTAATAATTACAAGAAAGAAAATGTCTGTCTGGATTATATACATGTCCAATGAAAACAGCAAGAGACACTGCTATATGGTGAACACTAAATCATATAAGCAAAAATGATTGATAATCTTTATAGGAATATATTAAAAGACATTTAAAAGTAAACTCAAGTTCAATGATAGGAAGTTCTTATAAGTAATTATGTACATCATTCTTATAGGAAATATAATCCTCTCACAGAATGAACTATTTATTTCTGTGACTTGATAAATGAAAGGAAAACTTACACTAAAAAATCTAGCCTGCTCAGATTTTTTTTGTTTGGATTCAAGCATTTTACTTGGAAATAAGTTCACGTCACTGCAGGACAAAAACAAAACAAAAATAAAAGCACACACAGAGATTTACCTAAGAAGACTGTAGCTTACAGTGACATTCTTCTGGATATTGTATGTCTCGTTTATAAAAATAAGCATTGTGAATTTCAGGGAATGAAAGCTTGGGGAGGTTTTTCTAATTATTATGGAAGAAACCTTGGGTTTTGTTCTTCATGGTCTCAATAATCAACACTGAAGGGACATCGTGATTTACAATCATTATGTTCCTTCTGAGGTAAAAATTTCTTGTACATCCGTTTATAGCATGTTATCTTTTTGCTTTCAACTAGTTATGTGCTGTTTAGAAGGAATAAAGTGGATGTTTTGTGAGGGAAACAAAATACAAATGTTTAATCAAAGAGTAAACAATTCCTTGGTTTTGACTAGGCACATTTTATTTTTTATTTCCTATTTAAAAACATTTTTTAACCATTAAAAAAACTGATGTATAGTGAATTTACAATGTTGTGTTAGTTTCAGGTATACAGCAAAGTGATTAGTCATACATATATATATATTCCTTTTCAGATTCTTTTCCATTATAGGTTATTACAAGGTATTGAGTATAGTTCCACTGTGTACACAGTAGGTCCTTGTTGTTTATCTATTTTATATACAGTAGTGTGTATATGTTAATCCCAAACTCCTAATTTCCCTCTTCCCCCTAACTAGGCACAGTTTTCAGAGAACACAAGATAGTGTGGAGTTTTTAATATCTCATAACATTAGTCTGTTTGCTTATAATAGGCTTATTAATCCAAAAAAAGGGAGTTATGGGAAGATTGTAAATATGATTGATTAATACTATATTTTAATATACTTAACATTTAAACTCTCTAAGAAATGACACTAAGCTTCTCAGGATTTATGCGTCTGCCCTTCTATAAAATTAATTAGTAGTCATTTCCTGCCATGTGATATGTTGCTAATTCCTAGGGTATATAAAACAGCAAAAAACCAGTTTAAGTTATAGAAGAGGAATACTGAATGTATGAGCCGTAAGGGACTCAAATTTCAGATAAGTCCAAAGGCAAACTATGTTAGACTCATGAGGACCTACTTGTTTGTTGAGAAACAAGACTCAGAATCCTCAGTAACTTAGAGCTGTGTCCAGCAACATCCACGTTCACATCAACCACAAGAGGCCAAGAATATATTTTAGAAATAACTGTTTTATAGGTCTTAGCAGAGGATTGCCCAACATGCTAGGCCACCCAATGGATATCATGTGATGATAATGATGAACTCTAAAATATGGATTGTATGCCAAGCTGTATGGTGCTTAAGAGACATGGGAAGAAGTCACCATGCCACATTAAACTATGAATATCCATGGATTGGGGATTTAAAAGGAATATCGATTTTGAGGGGTTTTAACTACTTCACTTACAACCCTCTATATTTTAGAAAAACAACTTGACAAATTGAGGGACAAAATATGTAAAGGTTTACTCAAGCACCAAAAAACTGACAAAATAACATTTTTATTAAATAAATAAAAACAAAGCAAAAATTGTGAATAAATTTGACTTAAATAAGAAACATCCTGATTTTAAACTGCTAATCATCTCTTTTTAAGAGCCACTCAGAAAATGAATACCTGAAATGGCATTTAAAATAAATCTTTTTTTTTTAGCAACTTTATTTTTAACATCTTTATTGGAGTATAATTGCTTTACAATGTTGTGTTAGTTTCTGCTGTATAACAAAGTGCTCATTGTGGAACAAGGAAAGGAAGCCACAAAAGAAAGAGGAGTTCCATTTAGTTCCAAACTAAAACTAAAACATGATCTTTTAGAAGTGTAAATAAATATAGAACAGAGTTTTTGTTACTTTAAATATAGTAACTATTAATTTTTTTTTTTTTTTTGCCAGTAATAAAACAGTACCAAGCATAGTCTTCACCATTTACTCTCGGCCATCTATGTAATGTACATTTCATCTGAAAATAACTGATTTGTTTCATGTAACCCAACAGAATAATTCAGAAGCTCATTAAAAATAAACTCATGAATCAGCGAAAGAGTAATCACCACAAATTTGAAGATAATGTGAGAAAGAAAACAGCCAGGAATGGACGAGCTTTCAAAAATGGAATTATGAGTAATGAGAATTAACATTGTGGACTCTTTGGACCATCTTCCCCAGCCCCCCTCCGCAAGTAGTTATAAATTCTAAGTACAACTTTAATTAAGACATCAACTGATTTTTTAATTTTGTGAAGTAGGTTGTCTAATGGATGTTGACTTAAAGAACAAGACTATTTTTATAAGGATTTCTCATTTTAATAAATCATTGAGAGGCTGGATCAGATGGTAGCCTGATGACACATGCTCCCCTCATTTTAAAACTCTGCAAATGTGTATTGGTAATGATGGTGGAATTAAATGCACTCTGGAAATACACACATGCACACATAAATGCATATATGATGATACTGGAAAATAAAGAAGAATGCTATGATATGACTAGAAATTTTGGAGAATTTCTGAGAAACAGAAAAAGATGGAATCAGACCGGAAACAAAAACCATAGACCAAAACACATACAAGTTAGGACTCTGTGAAAGACAATTCTGGATTGACTTAAGCTGAGGATGAACAAATTCCAGGAGCAGAAAAAGATCTTGGGCCAATCTTCAGGGCAAGTATTCATTAGCTATATTCTAAGGAGTCAACGGGATGGCCCATCCCCTCACTCCCCACCTGCATTAAAGAACTGGCAATAAAGATAGTTATTCAGAGCCTAAAGCAGATCATGTGGGCACCTGGTCCAGAGAAATAACCATGCTTTAGGTTGGCAGGAAATTCCAAAAAGAAAAGGGGTCCTCTATAAGGAAAACAAGCTATCAGAAGTAAATGACATTTACATAGTAATAATAATGTGGACACAATGCTGTGTTCACTAAAAGTTGTGGTAATATGGATGCAATGTTCTCTCATCATAATACATTGTGGAAAAAAGTTTATACTAGGTTTTCAAGTTTGCTTTCACCATATATGAATCTATTTTGATTTAACACATTATGAAATTAAAGAAAAAACACAACAGGAATTTTTAATTAGAGGCCAAAAAGCATTCAGTACTATTCAACAACTATCCCTGAGTAAGAATACAAAAAGGGATAAAAAGAAGTGGAACGAACACTGTTTCATTATGTTAAGAACTTCCCTTAAAGTTACAGAAAGCAGAAGGATAAATGGCATCACTACTATAATGTATCATTGCATTGGGTTTCTTAGCCAATGTAACAAGACAAGAACATAAATAAGATGGTTAAATATTGGAAAGTAAGACATAATCCATCTTACCTTTTAAATATAAAAGGTAATCATTTGAAAATATAAAAGAACCACTAATAGTGTTTAGCAAGTAGCCAAGTACAAGATCAATCCATAAAATAATGTGAGTTTTCCTACATAATAGCAATAACCAATTATAAAATTTAATATTTTAAAATTTCCACTCTATAAAATTTGATAGCTCTCAAAACACTGGCAATAACTGATTATGAAATGTAATAAAATTAAACAATCACAATAATAAAGATGAAAATCCATAAAGTGGTCATAATTAACTCTTGAAAACTGTCAGGTAAAGCACTGATATTTCCAAATTAAAATAAACTAATCAACAATAAAAATTAGTAATTGCAACTGAAAATAAGTTGACTCTACATGTGTAGGATGTTCAAAAAGAATAAATCACAAAAAACTACTATAATGTTAAATATTCTTCATCCAGTAGTTTTATAGCTAATTTTTTTTTTTTTTTTTTTTTTTTGTGGTACGCGGGCCTCTCACTGTTGTGGCCTCTCCCGTTGCAGAGCACGGGCTCTGGACGCGCAGGCCCAGCAGCCATGGCTCACGGGCCCAGCCGCTCCGCGGCATGTGGGATCTTCCCAGACCGGGGCATGAACCCGTGTCCCCTGCATCGGCAGGCAGACTCTCAACCACTGTGCCACCAGGGAAGCCCTATAGCTAATATTATTAATTGTCTGAATTTGGATTTATTTTTATTGACTGATAAAACAATCAAGTATGTTAGTTTTGGTTGAGTTTTCGTTACAGAAATAATAAATTTACGCAATTTTTGAGAATACCCTATTCTTCAACTACAACTAAATCTGTTTTGCTACTCTTAGATGTTATATGGGAAAATAACAGAGAAATATTATGTTTGTAAAAATTCATCTCAACCTCCCCTGAAAAATACCAGTGACTAAGAATGGCATTTCCTTTTATTTTCTCAACTGATATACAGAACTTTAAGAAAGCAAATCTGTGGTTAGGGGAATCAAAAGTGTGTTTAAATGAGAAGTCTGAATCTGGGTTAGAGCTAATATGTGACTTTCACATAGGTGATAATCGGGGGGGGGGAAAAAAAAGGTTTTTTATGTAAAGAGAAACCAAAAGACAAATAAAGCCAAAGGAATAACTTGGCAAGAAAGCCAGATTTTGGCTAGAACATAAAACAAGGGAGTTTTTAGTGATGGAAAGAAAAAAGTAGACAGTAAAAGAAGAATCCATACCAGGTTCCAATTTGTAAGGCACAAGGAAAAACTAGACCTAAATAACATACCACCTTAGTAGGATTTGGTAATGAACAGAATTAAGAAAAAGCCAAATATGTTACATTTATAACAGAGTATGATAGCCATAGAAATTTTTTAAAGTTATATAAACTAAGTTAACCAATCGAAATCAACACAATTTGTCACTATAAGATGCATGAAATTTTAATTAAATTACTTTTAAATAAATTCAAAAAAAAGATCTTAAAGTCATGCCCAGCCGTCAATTAATAAATTTAATTTAGTCCCATCTTTTTAACAACTAAGTATATTAGAATGTAAAGTGTACTTTCTACAGGATGGTTAAGGTTTATCAGTTACTCATCTGAGTACTTCAAGTACCTTCTCAATATAGAATATCATAACCTATTAAATTATCGTGTGACAAAACTGTGTAAAAATGAATTAATAGACACTATTCTATTTCTTCTGACCCTATTTTCTTTGATTTTACAGAACAATGATGAATGATTGAGTAAAACTAGTAGCTCAGACATATTAGAGAGGCTTTGTAACAGATGAGGATAACATCTTTTAAGCAACAATCGAATAAATGAACCCACAGCTGAATAGCTGAAACTATCTTTATATTATTTGGCTTCTAATGGCATCTAACTTTTATTCTTCAAGTTGGTCAGTAAGTTGGTCATAGGAAGTTATTATGGCTAGGAATATGATGAGTGAAAGAGATGAAAAAAGTATAAGGAGACTAGTGAGCAATCCAAAGACATCAGAAAATAATTATTTTTACTTCATGATTAAATGTATAATATACAAATTATTTTCAGTCTTATAGTATACTTATAAACAAGAGACACTAGTATATATTGCTTTAATTATTATAGCTAAGCCATAAGAGTTAAAGCATAAAAGGAGAAGGTTCAAAGTTTTAGCAATCTCTCTAATTTTAATTAGTACTACCAAACCCATTATTTTTTAGGGAAAAAAATGACATTGATCCCTCTTGCCACATCACATATCATGCTTCCCTATAATTATGTTCCTCCTTTATCTCTTTAATCTAACACCATTAGCCTATTTTCAGCCCTTTGAATTTGTTCTCTTCTGTGGCAAGTCCTTCTTACACATTGCTTCGTCTCTCTAGAATACTCTCCCTCTCATCTTTACTTTCCTTCAGCTGTCTGCTTGGGTAGAAAAGTTGACTTTCATTTTCATTCCTCTTCTTCAAGAAAGTCTTTCTTGGCACCCCTGCCTAGGTCAAATCCATCCATCTTAGGATGGCTCTCAGTTTCTCTCTCCTTTTTAGCTCTTGTCTCTGTTCCAGTTTTGTATTTGTGAATGTGATCCTCTCCTGGCCAAAAGTTCCATGTTATGATATCAAATACCATATAACCTTGTCTGTTTGTGCTCAGCATTTGCATCCTGAGTGCCTGTCATTATGCCCAAGAGAGAAAATGCCAATACATACTTGTTCAGAGAAGTACATATTTTTAATAAATATGTAAAAGATGAAATTCAGTTTTTTTGCACTATTTGTTAATGAATTTCTGCAATTCTTTCAGAAAGTAACTTTTTCTTTTTTCCTATTTTAAGTTTATATTTCATCTCCCTACCATCATTTCCCCTTCCTCCTTAAAATGCAATTCTAATGACCAGGAAGGATGTTTCTGTCTGAGCATTCCAACCATTCTAATGCTCTGATATATCACTATTCCAACACTCAGGAACCATTCTTTCCTGGTAGATGCCCTAGCTTCATGGAAGACCTGGGACAAGAATGTGAATGCAATCAAATAAATAACTACTGAACTTAAAAAAAAATAGTTTTTCACATTCTACCTCAGATCATCTCAGATTCTATCCATAGCATGGCTATAACACCCCTCAGAAAATCAGCTGTCCTGATCAAATTCTTGATAGGAGTTATGTGCGATAAAAATACAACAGCAAAGTCATTATAATGTTAAAAATATTACATATAATATTTTTGGTCATTGGAAATAGATAAGCTGTTTTGAAAACAAAAGAATTCATTATTTTTCTTTAATGGTGCATACTGGATATTTTCCAGTCAAGAGGAAGCAAGAAAGAGAGAGAAAAAAAGGGTCCCTTTAAATAAAGCCTCCAGAAAATCTTCACTTACATCTCAGAGACCATCCTAAAGTGTGTGGCTAGCTAGGAAATGATGTCATTATCCCGAATAAAACCGGCTTTCTGAAATGAGGAGTAGATGGGCACCTAGCAGACTCTGTCTTGTATGTTTTATTAAATCCTCACAACAGAATTAAACAAGTGAATAAAAAGAAAAAATCCATGACAGTAAGTTCTTCCTTGTGTTCTACGCAGCCCATTTCTAAATTGAGAAATGGATTTCCAAAGGGCACGTGTCAACTTCCTAACACTGAACCCAACCCTTATGCTACCAAGCTGTAATAACTGGGAAGTTCCCTGGAAACTTCTTTCTTCCTTTTGTATACTGCTGAGGAGCACATTAATTTATGGGAGTTAAGTAACAAATCTCTGTATCCTATTTGTTAAAAATTAGGTCCAAACTGAATAACACCAGGAAGATATTCCTAGGAGTTTGGGATTTAAAGGTGAGGAGGTTCCCTATTTTCAGAATGGACTATACTTCCTGTTTTTGGTTCTTTTAGTTCATTTTAGTGAATTTTCAGCAAAAAGCCATATGTATTTCCATATTTAGCCCTTATACTCTACAAATCTTCTTCCCAGGCTAAGATTATGCCTTCTGTTTACTTTGTTTCTAGTACTATTTTTTATGACATGGCCCTTTACACAGTTACTAAATATCTATTGTGTATATATACAAAGTGCTGCATAGAAAACCATGAGGTATACAGAAACGTATTAACAGGTAGTTCCTACTATAAAAAATGATATTCTCTAAAGATTTTTATAGTGAAATATATACCAAAAATTTAAAGAATAATACAAAGGTTAACATCTCAATATTCTCGGATATGGCCTCAAAGCCTGCTTGAAAACAGCAGAAAATCAAGGAAATTTAAGTGTCTCATTCTGCTCCTCAAGTAGATAAGACTTTGGTTTCATCTGTTTTATATAAAAGGGAATACACTCGGGCTTCCCTGGTGGCGCAGTGGTTGGGAGTCCGCCTGCCAATGCAGGGGACATGGGTTCAATCCCTGGTCCGGGAAGATCCCACATGCCGCGGAGTAGCTAAGCCCGTGCGTCACAACTACTGAGCCTGCACTCTAGAGCCTGTGAGCCACAACTACTTAGGCCCACACGCCTGGAGCCCGTGCTCCACAACAAGAGAAGCCACTGCAATGAGAAGCCCGCACACTGCAATGAAGAGTAGCCTCGCTCACTGCAACTAGAGAAAGCCTGCATGCAGCAACAAAGACCCAATGCAACCAAAAATAAATAAATAAATTTATTTTTTTTTAAAAAAGGGAATACACTCCATATTAAATTATTTTTGCAAAATGGATTTCAGTGACAGAAACAATCTTTTTAAAACAAAGATAATAGTAGATAGGATGAAATAAATGGTTATAACTAACATACAGATAATGACATCAACTCATTGGAGTAACCGTCTCTTACAACAGTCAACTAAGCCTTCTAGGACTTGAGCTGTGAGTTTAGAAATACAGAGAGTAGAATTCCCTGGAACCACAGAAAGGAGAATGCTGTAAAGACACTTTGGGGCCTAAAATCCATGCCATGTTCTGTGGAAGACACCACCCTGACTAACAAAGGCAACAGAAGATCGCATAGCACAGGACTGGAACATACTAGTTGCACAAGTCTGAAACCAAGGTCGAAAATCTAGATCATATACTCAAGATAATACCCATGAAGATGCCTCATCAGGTGATTATGCAATGAGAGTACTATTTTTTTTTTAACATCTTCACTGGAGCATAACTGCTTTACAACGGTGTGTTAGTTTCTGCTGTATAACAAATTGAATCAACTATATATATATATATATATATATATATATATATATATCCCCATATCTCCTCCCTCTTGCGTCTCCCTCCCACCCTCCATATCCCACCCTTCTAGGTGGTCACAAAGCACTGAGCTGATCTTCCTAAAAGAATCATCTGGAGGAGGAATGATTAAAGAGGGATTAGAGCAGTGTTTCTCAGTCTAAGCATTATTGTCACTTTGGGCTGAATAATTGTTATGGGGGGCTGTCCCGCACTTTGTTCGATGTTTATCATTATCAATGGCCTCTACTCACTACGCGCCCATAGGACGATACCCTCGGTTGTAGCAACTCCACATGTCTCCAGATATTGCCAAATGTCCTCTGGGGAGCAAAATTCTCTGGCTGAAAACCACTGGATTAGAGATAGGGAGAGCAATTAATTTTAGATATAAAGTGAGAGGGACCATGACTCAAGTGATGAAGCCAAGATCTATACAGGCCTTACATACATAATGAAGAAAGTATATACAGAATTCCCTTATTGATTCAAGTTTCTAGTCTTTGTAATGGAAAAATAATACTCAAAAAAATGGAAATTAGCGAAGGAAGCCTATGTTTTAATGAGGTGAGGGAAGGTATGGAAAAGAGACATTGGGTGGATGATCTCTTCATATGAAACCTAAGACTACAGAGAATAATAACTATAGAATCCCATTCTGAACTTTTAACAGAAAGATAAAAATATAAGTAAATGATACAGAAATGGTCTGAAAATACAGGCAATCCGGTCATTCCTAAACTTGCTTTAGTAAATTACGATCGAATTGCAGCTAGATCACACACAAATTTATCTCTTGTCAAAATATCAGAAATGTTGCTAAAAAGCTGCACAAAATTAAATCTAACTGTAAAGCAAAGGCTTCATGAGACGTTCCATATTTAAGTGGATACTGTATCAAACTTTTCCAAAAAGTAAAGAATGAGTTTGTAGTATCATTACTTATTCATATACCTGTTTTGAAGTCTGGATTTTTATACTGTATTTCTCTAAAAGTGGAACACATTATTAAAAAGAGTAAATAAACTCCACTAGGTGTCCTTGGCCTAGATCTCAAAACCACTTTATTCCAGAATATTACACCTAAGCAAAGATGAAGAATTTTCTGGCTTTTGATGATCATGTTTTTATCACTACTGTTAGGTACTCTTGGAAACGCTCACAACAAAACAGAAAATCTGTAAGTGTATGTTTTAAACAGGCATGATTTCAAATGCGCAGCTAGGAGGTTTTACCAAATCTAAACAAGTACAGTGTCGAGCACAAGGCTAATATATACCTCTATGAAGACCCCTGTTTGACTGGTCCTTGACTATTTTGTGGTTAGGTAAGACCTTATTATATAAACTATATTTTGAGTTTTATGCCTTGTAATTATATTAAGTGTTATTTGTGAAAGTTCCTGCAACTTATTTGGAATTTTGCTTCCTCAGCTGGCAGCAATTACAGATTCAAAGACCACCTGAAATAATTCTTCAGCCCCTTTTGAGATCCACAAGCTTGTTATGAACACTTAAGCAACTGTACAGGAACATTATACTTCGGTAATAAACAAGGCCAGAGGGAAGGTTATTCTTTTCCACTGGAAAAAAATCCTGCTCATAAATAATTCAAAAACCAGAAGAGAAATGATAATTCTACCAACATATGGAACTCCATCTGAAATCAGAGCCACCCTCCACAGGATTTTGAACTTTGAAACTAAGAGTTCACACAAATTAGTGACTACTTTTTGCCCAGGCAATACATTCAACTAACAAAGCATCTTCCATTTGAGCAACCACAAACATTTCTGGCTTCAGTTGTTTATCTCCAATGAAAAACTATTTCCATACTATTTTAAACTTGTATATGGTAATAATTACCTGTTTATCTCTGAAGCATGGACACTCTTACAGTGCCCTTTAGAATGTATTTGTGTACCATTTTCCTTTCCATGTCCTTGACAGATGGAAGTATTCACATCTTCCTCCCAGAACAAAAGTTGAGAAGCACACTACTTTCTTTTCAACTGGCTCACTTTTTGTCTCCCAGATTCTCACACTACTGGGCCTACTTCTCAACAGCTTTTCAATTTTACCTTCTTAGACAAAAAATGCAATTGTGTGATACTTGAAGCCAATTAATATGGAAGAGCAGATTACATGGCAAATGAAATTCATAATTCACCTTGACCACATACGTATAAAATTAAGCTTTAAATATTTTACTATAAATTAGAAATTGATATTAAAATGGATAAGAATCCTTTCAAGATAATTATAGATCTTAACTAAGATTTCTTGAATGCCTTTTATCAAGTGTTTCAAATTAACTTGTTTAGTCACTTAGTAACCGTATGATATCAATATTATTTTATCTTTACAGATAAGAAAAATTAAGTATCTCATCTAAGTTTACAGAGCAAATAAGTGATGGTCCTGAGTATTAAATCCAGTTCTATCTGAATTTCAAGAATAACATTTTTTTCTATGATTCTATGCTCTATCCTTTCTGAAGTTCAAGAAGGATTCAATTACCAATGCGATTGACTTCAAATATGGACAACCTGAAATAGAGTTACCAGTTAATGCAAACAATTGCTAAGCAACACATGGTCTTTATTCTTAAGGAACTCATAGTCTAGCACTGGAGACACTTTCATTTCTATGGTGTCTTTGAGAGCTCTCTCTGTTGCATCAAATACATGGAACGTCAGCACTGCACACAGAAGGTTTCGCAGAAGAAAACAGCTATCTGTTGCTTATTAAAGTGGAGTGAGAGGAGAGTGGTGGGATATATAGACATATAATAACTGATAATATTGTATTATTATTGCATATAAAATATTATAATATAATTATATTAATATTGTATACAAAATAATATATTCATTGTTAATTGTAATGTTAATGTATAATATATTATATAAACATATATGTAAATCTTTATACATGATATATCTTGCCACTACCCTCCCCTCACTCCACCTCAATCAACAATGGATACCTCCTTTCTTCCACAAAATCTTCTCTGTGACGTGCTGATGTTCCATATATTTGGTAAACACACATACATATTACACAAATATGTATATATCATATATGACACAGCTACACATTATATATACCTTAGTATATATGTATGTATACATTTTATTTTAAAATCACAAACTATAAAAGTATGCCCTATGTCTGAGAGCTCCGAGCTCTATAATCTGGGCCAAGTCTCAATTCACTAAGATAATTTCTTGAAACACGATATTACAGAGAACAAGATTAAGATCCTACTTTACAAAGGAGAACTAAGATTCAACTCTAGTGACATGTACTGCACCTTTTTTATGCGGTTAACCATTGGAAAGGAGTGGAATGGACGGATGAAAAGGGACTTTTGTTCTTTATTAAATATAATTCTCTATTTTTAAATTGTTTTATAAAAAGCCTGGGCTCATGTATTAGCTCTATTTAATGAAATACCCAAAGAAGAGTTGAAATTTAGAAACCTAAACACAATCTTTTTTTATTAGCATATGATTAAGAATACTATATAACATTTAAATTTTCAGTCATCTTATTCCAACAAGGTTAAATCTTCCCTTTAACTTCAACCGACACTTTACTTGATTTTTCACTAGAATATCGACTGTTTTGATGATTCTATTACTTTCTATAAGCATTTCATACAGAAAAACAACTTGAGAATAAACTTAATGAATAACTCTAAGCCACATTTAAAGATAGCTATGACATTTGCTTTTTCATTACCATACTGTACGCAGTATACAAACAACGTATGATGAATTGTAAATTGCATGCTTGCAATTATAATCTTGCATAAAGTATGAGCATTGAGTGCTAATTAAACTAGTAATGCTTTATTAAACTTTAGGAAAATATCCTGTAGGAAACAATGTTTCACAAAATAAGCTTTATTCATTTTTGAAGTGACAAAAAAAATGTAAATTTAAAACAACAATAAAGCCAAAATGCTGAAAAATAAGCAAAATGAATAGAACATAAACTGTCAACTATTCATATATATCTGACATATTTCTCTAAATGAACTGCTTATAGCTGAAGATATTTATGTGAAAATAAGATCATCATCTCTAGAGAATATCTGCTGTTTACTTACCCCCTACAAGAATCTTTCAGATAAGACAAATCACCTGCAGCTAAAATATCTATAATTTCTCAAGAAAAGGATTTGGCTATGCAAGGGTAGAACTGGTAAAGGTACTGTATGTTGGGGTGAGTGGAAAAAGTTATAACTATCCTTGAGTATAGCCTGAGAAATATTTAAAAAATAAATAAATTTGAAGTATCTTAAAAACTATTAACCAAGAATATTTTAGAACCATTCAAGAGCTTTTAAGAGATCATCAGAAGGTATTCAAATTATACTGCAAGTCCACATTTACCTGTATTAACCTGTGTTTCAGGTTTATTTTACATCAGTGAGGTGCGTAAGCTCATTATAACTGCAATCTTACACAAGCTCCAAAACATAAACACAAGGAAAAAATGTAATTTGATGACCCTAATATACTTTTCTAGTTATAAAAGTGCCTACATATTGTGAAATCATTTTAAAAAATAGAGTCTTCCTTAAAGTTATGTTGTAATTGAATGGTAGAGACTAAGAATCTTTAAAGTATCTACTAAACATTTAAAGGGACCTATTCACTCTCTTTCTGAGCAGCTCACTTCACATGAGAAAGTCATAAGGCCATTAACTGAAGAAGAGTCAGGGTGGAGTATTGGAAAGAATATAAGTTTCATCTGCAAAAGAGAGACAACAAAACCTAACATGTCCACCCTGAACCTGCCCTATCCACACTAGAATTTTTCTAAATTGTAAATGGGAGTTCTAAGAAAATCGTGATCAAATACAACATGTTATGAAGTTAACTCTCATATATATTTTATCACTGTTCTCTTTATGCTACTGGGGAAAAAAAGTTAAATAAAAATACTGCTTTATAACATGAGTTTTTTTCCTCAGCAAATTAATATTGCTCTAAAGTAATTTAAAATATAAATGTGACACCAAAATCAAATGCTTATTCTTTCTCTTGCAATTAGACTATACTTGCCTTAAGATCCACGGTGCCTGGCATATAGTAGGCACTTAACAAAAACTGATCCATAAAAGAAGGAAGGAATGCAAATTGTACCTCTTGTGTTACCCAGACTGAAACTTGCTATGTAGTTTAAGAGTTAATATAATTTAAATATTGCCAACTTAGATACTGGCATAATTTTCTATTTTGGAATTCAAGACTAACCATGTATAGTTGCTTCATTTTTCCAGAGCAGAAAACCTGCTACAAAATACAGAGAAATGCCATGGTTAACAGACTCTTTGGCTGGTCAGCCATACTTCCACAGACATAATTAACTTTAAGATTACTACTATTTTGCCATCATTAAAATTCTTTGATAAAAAAAGTCAAGTAGAGTTACTGCTCTTAATAAAGTGTACCCAAAGGAACACTACACAGCCTAGGGTAAAAGAACAAAAATGTATGTACCATATTTATGTTATTTACTAAGTTACTATTATATGACTGGTTTTTAAGAAGAATTATGTTTCCTTTATTCATATGAATGATTTGGCGGAGACATAAAGAAATAAACTATCAAGTTGAATTGCCTCAGTTGAAGAACCAGAGTAGACGGACAACAGTGAAACTTCTCTTCTCTGGCCCACTCTCTACCCACAAAAGCCCCAGAGGGGATCTGTCAAGTCTTTCCGTAGAGCACAGTTTAAAAACCACAACCTTATACAAGACTTTTTATATCAATCTTGTAAGAATATCCTTTTCTAATTCATAGGGTAACATTCATAAGATTTGAATATTTCCCAGCATTTCCTGTATATATGTTTCAATAATCCAGGACACATTTATTATAAAATTCTGCCATTTTTAACAAAAAGAATTTTTTTTTTAACATTTGGAGGTCACTAGCTGCTGAGAACTGTTCATTCATTTATTTTTTTAAACAACTAGTTTTTGAGTACCTAGTATGCCTTAAGCACTAAAGACAGGTGTGAAATATTTCACAAGAAAACGGAACCAAAGCACAACATTTTAGACATTAACGCCTAAAACTGGTCAATGGATCTAACGTTCAGAACCTTTCCTTAGCTGGTCCTCCCCACTTGGTCAATTAGCATCCTGCATCTTCCTCCTTCCATGTCAGCTGGGATCTTACACCAGGGGTCAGCAAACTACGGCCCTCAGAACAAATCAAAGCTACCTCTTGTTCTGCAATTAATGTGCCATTAGAACATGGCCATTCATTCATTTGCTGTTTGTCTATGGCTGTTTTTGTCCTACAATGGCAGCATTAAGTACCCACAAAACCCCATACCTTATTTCATCTTTTATAAGAAAAAGAAAACTATTTTATAACAATTTATAAAAAATAAAATATTTTGATATCTAGGCTTTAATTATACAATTTCTTAAATATTTAATCAAGACTTCACATCTGAATTTTATATGAAATACTAATGACCAACTTTTCTATATTTTCTACACAAATTTATGTAAATAAATTAAGAAAATAGACCCTAAATGAGCTAACAGCTGTACGGAACTTCTGATTTAGTTTTCTACAAAGACTAATAAATCTAAAATATTAGGACTTCCCTGGTGGCGCAGTGGTTGAGAGTCCGCCTGCCCATGCAGGGGACATGGGTTCGTGCCCCGGTCTGGGAAGATCCCACATGCCGTGGAGCGGCTGGGCCCGTGAGCCATGGCTGCTGAGCCTGCGCGTCCGGAGCCTGTGCTCCGCAACAGGAGAGGCCACAACCGTGAGAGGCCCGCGTACCAAAAACAAACAAAAAAAAATATATATATATATATAAATTAAACACAAGAGATTTAAGTGAGTTATGTAAATATGAATATTAAAACATTTCACTTTAAAGGGCAAAACAAAAGGCATCGTATATATTCTGCTTTTCACTATAATTCTTATCCTTCACAGGCTAGTAATTATCAGAGTGTTAGGAAGATTATTTAACTGCATTTGAAAATGCTTGATAAGAAAAGCCCCAGTGAAGCATTTGTACGAATAAAATAAAGCAAACCTGGATACTCCACTGAGTAAAAAGTATGCATGCCCAAGTATCAACCAAGTTCTATATTAATTTAAATACAAGAACACACTTAAGGTGAAAAGGCTTCTAATGTCAACAATAATGTTCTATATTGTATTAAAGAGACTGTACAGGAAGAGAAAGACTTTACACATTGAGATGTACAAATTTAAATATAAATGCTGATAAAACCTGGATTTTGAGCTAGTCTTGGATAAACAACCGTTCCAAAATAATCCCCATTTCTTAAAGAAAAGTAAAATCTGTGAGAAGAGTTTTCCTAGATTTGTATACACACACTAATATTTTAAAATTTCTTTGGCTACCTTCCTAGCCTACTCAAAATGCAACATCTATGTTATAAATATAAATATGTAATAAATCTCCTCTTGAGGATAATGCATAATTCAAAATTCTATCCTCTGTTAAATTCTAATGAGGTTTTAAGGACTTTTAGATTTTAGCACATTAATGCCTAATAAAATCACCAGAGCAAAGAATAATGAATCTCAACCCTAGTTCACCCATAACTTAGTTTCTTCATGCTCAAACAAGGATTGTAATAAGATTTCACCAAGATGATTTAAAGATGAATAATAAATGCCTGAAATACATCAAGAAAAAACTGTAGTAAATATCTATATCCAGTTAGGCTTGGCAGTTTTATACTCTATTTAAAGCTCATAATTAAAAAAACAATGCTGGAGGAAAAAAACTCTTTATCTTGGAATTAGCTGAGTTAAGGAGCACAAAGCACTGAGAGTAGTATGCAGCATATGGTAAGCAGGATACAAAGTGTAAATCATGAAAATGACTATCACTACCATCACTATCACCTCATCTCAGAAATAAAACAACAAACAAAGCAAACTAACAGAGAGACAACTCTCCTCTCTAGGAGTGAAGCACTTGAAAGCAAAAGTGGTTGAAATGCATGCTTCTAGGTATTAGAAAGGTGAAAACTGCCACTATTCAGGAAAGATTTTATCATAAGACATCAGGGAATTAAAAACTTATCTTAGACAACAATTTTGAGACTAAAATCTGTAGAAATACAAGGACAAAAAGTATAGCAGAAGCTATTAGATTTCATTAGGTCCCATTTGTTTATTTTTGGTTCTACTTCCATTTCTCTAAGAGGTGGGTCAAAAAGGATCTTGCTGTGATTTATGTCATAGAGTGTTCTGCCTATGTCTTCCTCTAAGAGTTTTAGAGTGTCTGGCCTTACATTTACGTCTTTAATCCATGTTGAGTTTATTTTTGTGTATGGTGTTAAGGAGTGTTCTAATTTCATTCTTTTCTATGTAGCTGTCCAGTTTTCCCAGCACCACTTACTGAAGAGGCTGTCTTTCTCCACTGTATATTCTTGCCTCCTTGATCAAAAATAAGGTGACCACATATGCATGGGTTTATCTCTGGGCTCTCTATCCTGTTCCATTGATCTATATTTGTGTTTTTGTGCCAGTACCATACTGTTGTGATTACTGTACCTTTGTAGTATAGTCTGAAGTCAGGGAGCCTGATTCCTCCAGCTCCGTTTTCTTTCTCAAGATTGCTTTGGCTACTCAGGGTCTTTTGTGTTTCCATACAACTTATGAAATTTTTTGTTCTAGTTCTGTGAAAAATGCCATTGGCAGCTTCATAGGGATTGCAGAGAATCTGTAGATTGCTACAGGCAGTATAGTCATTTTCACAATGTTGATTCTTCCAATCCAAGAACATGGTATATCTCTCCATCTGTTTGTATCATCTTTAATTTCTTTCATCAGTGTCTTATAGTTTTCTGCATGCAGGTCTTTTGTCTCCTTAAGTAGGTTTATTCCTAGGTATTTTATTCTTTTTGTTGCAATGGTAAATGGGAGTGTTTCCTTAATTTCTATTTCAGATTTTTCATCATTAGTGTATAGGAATGCAAGAGATTTCTGTGCATTAATTTTGTATCCTGCTACTTTACCAAATTCATTGATTAGCTCTAGTGGTTTTCTGGTAGCATCTTTAAGATTCTCTATGTATAGTATTATGTCATCTGCAAACAGTGACAGCTTTACTACTTCTTTTCTGATTTGGATTCTTTTTATTTATTTTTCTTCTCTGATTGCTGTGTATAAAACAATGTTGAATAATAGTGGTGAGAGTGGGCAACCTTGTCTTGTTCCTGATCTTAGTGGAAGTGGTTTCAGTTTTTCACCATTGAGAACGATGTTGGCTGGTGTATGTCATATATGGCCTTTATTATGTTGAGATAAGTTCCCTCTATGCCTTCTTTCTGGAGGGTTTTTATTATAAATGACTGTTGAATTTTGTCAAAAGCTTTTTCTGCATCTATTGAGATGACCATATGGTTTTTCTCCTTCAGTTTGTTATTATGGTTTATCACATTGATTGATTTGCGTATATTAAAGAATCCTTGCATTCCTGGGATAAACCCCACTTGATCGTGGTGTACGAGCCTTTTAATGTGCTGTTGGATTCTGTTTGCTACTATTTTGTTGAGGATTTTTGCGTCTATCATCATCAGTGATATTGGCCTGTAGTTTTCTATCTTTGTGAAAAGACAACCCTCAGAATGGGAGAAAATACTTGCAAACAAAGCAACTAACAAAGGATTAATCTCCAAAATTTACAAGCAGCTCATGCAGCTTAATATCAAAAAAACAAACAACCCAGTGCAAAAATGGGCAGAAGACCTAAATAGACATTTCCCAAAGAAGATATACAGATTGCCAACAAACACATGAAAGGATGCTCAACATCACTAATCATTAGAGAAATGCAAATCAAAACTACAATGAGATATCACTTCATACCAGTCAGAATGGCAATCATCAAAAAATCTACAAGCAATAAGTGCTGGAGCGGGTGTGGAGAAAAGGGAACCCTCTTGCACTGTTGGTAGGAATGTAAATTGATACAGCCACTATGGAGAACAGTATGGAGGTTCCTTAAAAAACTGAAAATAGAACTACCATACAACCCAGCAATCCCACTACTGGGCAGGTACCCTGAGACAACCATAATTCAAAAAGAGTCATGTACCACAATGTTCTTTGCAGCTGTATTTACAATAGCCCAGACATGGAAGCAACCTAAGGGTCCATCGACAGGTGAATGGATAAAGAAGTTGTGGCACATATATACAATGGAATATTACTCAGCCATAAAAAGAAATGAAATTGAGTTATTTGTAGTGAGGTGGATAGACCCAGAGTCTGTCATACAGAGCGAAGTAAGTCAGAAAGAGAACAACAAACACCATATGCTAACATATATATATGGAATCTATAAAAAAAAAATGGTCATGAAAACCTAGGGGCAGGATGGGAATAAAGACACAGACCTACTAGATAATGGACTTGAGGACATGTGGAGGGGGAAGGGGAAGCTGGGACAAACTGAGACAGGAGCATGGACATATATACACTACCAAATGTAAAATCGATAGCTAGTGGGAAGCAGCCACATAGCACAGGGAGATCAGCTCGGTGCTTTGTGACCACCTAGAGGGGTGGGATAGGCAGGGTGGGAGGGAGGGAGACGCAAGAGGGAAGAGATATGGGGATATATGTATATGTATAGCTGGTTCACTTTGTTATAAAGCAGAAACAACACACCATTGTAAAGCAATTATACTCCAGTAAAGATGTTAATAAAAAAAAAAACGAAGATGTGACACATATATACAATGGAATATTATTCAGCCATAAAAAGAAACGAAATTGAGTTATTTGTAGCAAGGTGGATGTACCTAGAGACTGTCATACAGAGTGAAGTAGGTCAGAAAGAGGAAGACAAATATTGTACGGTAACACATATATATGGACTCTAAGAAAAAAAAATGTCATGAAGAACCTAGGGGTAAGACAGGAATAAAGACACAGACCTACTAGAGAATGGACTTGAGGATATGGGGAGGGGGGAGGGTAAGCTGGGACAAAGTGAGAAAGTGGCATGGACATATATACACTACCAAACGTAGAATAGATAGCTAGTGGGAAGCAGCTGCATAGCACAGGAAGGTCAGCTGGGTGCTTTGTGACCACCTAGAGGGGTGGGATAGGGAGGATGGGAGGGAGGGAGACACAAGAGGGAGGAAAAATGGGAACATATGTATAACTGATTCACTTTGTTGTAAAGCGGAAATTAACACACCATTGTAAAGCAATTATACTCCAATAAAGATGTAAAAAAAAAAGAAAAAATGTTTCTGAAGAACCTAGGGGCAGGACAGGAATAAAGATGCAGACCTAGAGAATGGACTTGACAACACAGGGAGGGAGAAGGGTAATCTGGGGGGAAGTGAGAGAGCGGCATGGACATATATACACTACCAAATGTAAAACAGATAGCTAGTGGGAAGCAGCCACATAGCACAAGGAGATCAGCTCGGTGTTCTGTGACCACCCGGAGGGGTGGGATAGGGAGGGTGGGAGGGAGACGCAAGAGGGAGGCGATATGGGGATATATGTATAGGTATAGCTGATTCACTTTGTTATAAAGCAGAAACTAACACACCATTGTAAAGCAATTATACTCCAATAAAGATGTTAAAAAACAAAAGTGTAGCAGAGAAATCTAAGGGCATGTATGCGATCTATTTAAGACAGGGGTAAGTAGGATGGTAAGTATTTGGCAATAGAAACAAGTTCATGGCTACCTGAAGACAACTACATATAAGGTGACTGGATATGCAACATTGAACACTGAACATTTAATTCTGATTGAAGTAATATTAATAGAGTCTACTTCTCTCTGATGGGGGATGACTAATTATGGTTTGCATAGTCACAAGCAAAGCGCTAATGTATCTATCATTGCTCTCCCTTAATGGTAGTAGCACTGTGCCAACGGTATGGGCAATGGAATCAGATGTGGTCAGATATTTTAGCGGTGGGATGTAGACAGTTTTTAGAAGAGACATAGTAGAGGGACCACCTAGGAAACTACCCTAGCTTCTGCCAAAAGGCAAGCAGCACCTATTACAGTGGTCACAGCAGGAATGAAGAAAGGAAGTGGGAAATGCCAGAAATATAGAATAATTAGAATTCAGAGCATTTAGTTATTGGCTCTATCTAGGACATGGAGAATAATCAGAAGTGATTCTTGAATTCGGGTAACTGGAAGAACAGTGGCTCCCCTAACAAACAGGAGTGTCAGGAGAATACAACGGTTCAGATTCCTTATCAATAAAACTGGAATGAATACTTTGTGGAAATAACATGACAATTAAAGAGCTAAAGCATGAAGACTAAGCACTGTGGCATACAAAATCAGGCTTTCAGCCCACTAGCCAATATTATCTAAATGGAACTGATGGCCTTTGAGAAAGGTAACTACGGTAATATTTGCAGTCAAGGGAAAACTGATTCATGTAGTCGATTTATAGCCTCATATAGTATATAAACTTTACATACAATTTGTTCAATAGATAAATGGCGCAGGATTAAATTGCCATGTAATATACATAATTGTGTAGTGGGTAGAGCTTTTGATCCTCATCTAAATTTTCCACAAAACTATTATAAGTATGATTTTGGACTCAAATATGGTTCTGTCAAAATATTATTAGTATATATTCAAAATAAATGATGGCATGCACAATTTTTACTAGAATTACCACAAACACTTTGAAAACAGGCTAGTTAGAATCAAATGGGACGTAATGATTATTAGTAATAATAATGGTACATAATAGCTACAATAATAACAATCATAATTAAATATAAAAGAAACGTATGAAATTAAAGATACTAAGAATTCTCTGTAAAATTCCTCAGAAATACCATAAAACCTTCCTAAACCTCTGTGGTTCTCTGCCACCTGCAAAATGTAAAGAAGAAGAATATAAAGGAACGAATTGGAAATTTTATTGAGCGTAAAGGCATAGGACCTCCTTCCCCATGTCTAAGCCATAAGCTCCTGAGGCCTCGGTTTCCACATGTGTAAATGTCTGTGTGAAGGCATTTTTCCAAATAACATTACATGATATATATAGTATATACTGTAATAAAGGGGTGTCATGGTCAACTAAGTGTGGGAAATAATGGGTTAAACTAACTTCTTTGCTGCCTGACTACCCAGAGTCTTCTATAAGTCAACATAAATTGTGAGTCTTCATGAGTGTGAGTAGAATAAAATACCATTTGGCAAATAAATTTGATCACACAGTAACTCACTTCTTGGGGGTGGAGTGGAGAAAACAATACTTAGGAATCTATGCTTTAGGTTATTTCACATGAGTTTCCAATCCAGCATATCATTTGAGCTTCACAACAACCAGGGAAGAAAGCAGAGCAGATAAGGATCCAATTAGTGATAAGGAAATTTAAATTCAAAAAGATAATGAAAGCAGCAAATAGTGAGATTTACCTTTAGATGTTTTCCACGTCATTCTAGCAATACGGTTTTATTAATTGAGACAATTTCTGATCTCAAGGAGAATACCACCCACACGCTGGAGAAACTAGTATCTCTTCCAAACATGACATTCTCTTCTACTCTATAAAGCAGCCACGGTACAGCTGACTTGCTGTCTCACTTTGAAACACTTAAGCTATTTGGAAGCATGCTTTGTTAAGTTAAGCCTAAATGTGGAGGCACTCAGTTACTAAAGGGTGTGCCATGTAAAGTTTTCGCTCTCCCAAGAACTTTCTGTGATACCTAGATTCAAATTACGAGAAAATCACTCAGTCGGGGGCTAGAAGACAGACGAAGGCAAAATAAAGCCTTTCAAAGATAAGTAACATTTCCGAAAGGACAATCTGCTTCTAGTTCTTCAATGACAAACTTCACGAGAGACTCGTGAAGTTAAAATTCTTGAGAAATTATTAACTGCACATTTGCTTTAAGAGTCAAAAATACATTTTGCACATTCCTCAGTTTAAATTGTAAAATATATATATAGTCATTCATTATCTTATGTGAGAGACTGGGACCCAACACCAAAAAACTCCTCCTGAAAAATCTCATTATAGTGTTAGTTGCAACCCAGAGAAAATAATTTATATTTTGTTAAAGCACAAACCCTGCACACACAGATACACAGACTTCATTATGAATTTTAGGAACTTCAACAATATACAAAGGATTTGGAATATCTCTTCATCAAGATCATGACCTATAGAACACGATCCTCCAGATTCAAAGTACTTTATTATACTGTTGATATGTAATTAATCTAGGTGCTGGCATATTTATAATCTTGTTATCATATTTAAAAATATATATATCCCCTTTTATACTCCTTAAATTACATTGTTAAACTTACTTCATTTTGGTTTGATTAAAATTGTTACTTAATCTGCAAGGATTAAAAAACTTTCTACTGCCCTAAGGCTTTTATTTTAAATTATACTTGCATCTATTCTGAACAAGATCATGATTTAAAATTATGAGATTAAATTCTATTAATTTTGACATTCTATTCGGTAACTCCTCGTGTCATTAATATGCAATATTTTCTTTCAAACGTCTTCTAACAATAGCCTGTAAATGATCCTTACCACTATTAAATGTTTACATATTAGTTGTCTAGTTGCTGCCATAATAAATTACCACAAATTTAGTGACTTAAAACAATACGAATTTATTCTCTTACAGTTCTGTGGGTGAGAAGACCGACACAGGTGTCACTGGGCTTACAGCTCTAGAGGAGAATCCATTTCTGTGCCACTTACAGCTTCAAGAGGTTGCCCACATTCTTTGGCTTGTGGCCCCCTTCCATCCTCAAAACCAGCAATAGCTGATCAGTCTTTTTTCTCACTTCCTTCATTCTGACACTTCTGCCATCCTCTTCCACTTTTAAAAACACATTGGGCTGGGTCCACGCAGATTACGCAGGATAATGTCCCTATTTTAAGGTCAGCTGATTAGCAACCTTATTTGCATGTGCAACCTTAATTCACCTTTGCCATGTCAGGTAACATATTTACAGGTTCCAGGACTTAGGACCAGGACATTTTTGGGGGGAACCACTACTCTGCTTACTAGAGTTGGCCACAAGCTCATACTTTATATGCTTTCAATCAGTATCTGTGTTTATCATTAAAGGTATTTCTATTTAAATAATGTTTACTACATAAAGTCTTAAATTAGAGCAAAATAGTAAACGGCTTGGTTATAGAAAACTGGGGACAAAAGCCTTAAGCAACTCAATTAAGATCTTGAGCATAATGTACCATTTCAGAAATCTTAACAGAACCCAACAAACAAACTTGAAATCATGAAACTAGGATGATCTCACAAGTGTCATTCCCACCCTCTCTCATAAAGAAGCAATTCCCTGGCTTCCATAAAAGCACCTGCCTGATGCATGCCACATGCCTCTCGTCTACTTCCTTTATAAACTCCCAAGGATTCATGTTTTAAATTAAAGCTTCTATCAGTAGCCTGATATAAATGCATGTGGTTACAACAACACCTACTTTAACTTCCTAGTCACACACGCCCACATCCTTTTGTGCATGACCCTACCAAGCATAGTTTTTATGACTGATGCCATTTATGCAGTAGTTGCTTAATTATCTGTATTCAAGAATTAATCAAGTAACAGAACTTCCCTTTTGAGAAACATAAAATATGAGTTTTTTCTACCTAAATTAGTTATACTCTAAGCTCTTTGATGGTCGGAACATGTTTGTCTTATTTTAGTGCATTTCACAGATCCAAGCACATAATACAGATCCAAAAAATCATTGTTCAAAGAATAAATGAAGGCATATTAAACATGTATCTTAAGCCTGCTACCATTTTTGTCCTTACTTGCCTAACAGAATCTATTACTCTCATTATATAAATTTTGCTTTAGTTAAAATCCAACATTCAGTCATAATTTACAAATATTTATTGAGTGCCAACTATGTGTCAGGCTCGTCAGATTCTTTATTAATACAGTGGTAATTTAGTTCCTGCCTTCATTCCTATGATTTGTGGTCTTTCAGATTTTTCAGTCTTTTGCATTTGATGCATTTGATGTTGATATCTGTTCCATGAAGGGTTTCTTAATCACCTCAAGCAGAAATGATCTGTCTCTTCTAGTCCTCAATATTGTCTATTCCACTCACCATTTACACTGCCTCATATAGCAATTATTTATATGCACATCTCATCTCCCTCAATGCAATTTCTTATATAGCCCCTTGTAAGTTATCTTACACACACACAATAGATGGACATAACATGTTTTCCCCTTAAAAATATAACCTCTGCAAAAACTTAAGAAGGATGTTTTCTACTCTGAAACTGTAATTCTCATTTTCATTTATGTAATTCTTTTCTTTTTATCAACAGTGAAATATTTATGAATCTTGGCCAATAGGAAATAGAGTGTGTGATTATAAAGAAAAACTACAGTACTGTGGGTAAATATACAGTAATTATTAATTTGCAGATAGATAATACTCAGTTCAATTATCCTAGTATCCTAAAGCAGTTACAATACACAAAGTTCTCCTCTAAGGGCCGACCATTACAATCTGTCCTTCCTAATGATGTCTTTGTAATGTCTGACATTTGGGGCAATCGTGATACTACAAGCAGATTCATCACATTACACCTTCCATCACAAGGGAAGTGAGACAAAGGCAGTGCAAGATACACAGTTAAAGACAAAATTCAAAATAAACTTCAAGATATATATTTTATATGCAAATTTACAAGTTTTTCTGTAAAGTATGTAGAGATTTTTTTATATTTTGTGGTATTAATACAACAACAGCACATAAATTCTGCACATGCGTGATAGGGAGGAGTGGCCCTTCACACAGTATGTTTGAGTCTAAAAACTTAAATTAGGGGGCTTCCCTGGTGGCGCAGTGGTTGAGAGTCCACCTGCCAATGCAGGGGACATGGGTTCGTGCCCCGGTCCGGGAAGATCCCACATGCCGCGGAGCGGCTGGACACGTGAGCCCTGGCCGCTGAGCCTGTGCGTCTGGAGCCTGTGCTCCACAACGGGAGAGGCCACAACAGTGAGAGGCCCGCGTACCACAAAAAAAAATCCAAAACCTTAAATTAGATGACAATAGATGTGTGGCCCAGATTAGGTAGATTGTGCCCCAGACAATGGGGCTAGTTGGCAAGTGAACTAAGACTTGATCTGGAAATAATTGTCAGCTCTCGTTTCTAACCCTTTCTAATAAGTAACACCATCGCCTCAGGAGAGCGTACTAATGCAGACCTGTGGAGTAGGGTCATTTCTTTAAAAAATTTTCCTGCCAACTAATATTTTAAAAATGCTCTTCAAAACCTTCTTAAATAAACAAGCCTGCCAAATACAATAAAAACTAGTTGATATGCTACAGTGAAACAAGCGGATAAGCAATAAACTACATGCAAAACATTTCACTTCATGCATGGGAGGAAACAATTTCAATGGTAAACAAAAATAAAATGCTCTCTAAGTTTTTGAAACATCTAAGGTACCCTTTAGGCTTGAAACAATTTGTATCCAGAAAAATGAATACTGTGTGGTAAGGATCAGTGAAGCCTCCAATTTACTTTTAAAGTTAACTATTGCCAAGTTTGAAAATTTCTTCCATTTTATTTCATTTATAGTTAATCTTCAGAAAGGAAGAAAACTCTTTAACCTCTAAGCAGCCTCTCTATTCCGCGACCAGCCTTTTGTAAGAATCATTGTAATCGTGATATCATTACTGTACTCAAAGGAAAATCAATAGCAGACTCAAGCCACAGTTTCACGTATTTACAATGAAAGCAGATTTTAGAAGAACAAAGATGGAATTAAAAATAGTTAGGTCTGGGCTTCCCTGGTGGCGCAGTGGTTGAGAGTCTGCCTGCCGATGCAGGGGACGCAGGTTCATGCCCCGGTCAGGGAGGATCCTACATGCCGCGGAGCGGCTGGTCTCGTGAGCCATGGCTGCTGAGCCTGCGCGTCCGGAGCCTGTGCTCCGCAACCGGAGAGGCCACAACAGTGAGAGGCCCGCGTACCGCCAAAAAAAAAAAAAGTTAGGTCTACATATGGATAGTTTTACCAAGTCACCAAGAATCAAGTCACTGGTGACGTGGAAGGAACTGAGTTGACTCACACTCACCTGGGATGGATCCCAGGAATCTCTCTTTTTAAATGCGTTCCAGAGAAGCCGTGAGAAGCCAGGTTTGGCTCTTCCCAGTCCAGGTCACGCAGAATTAAAGGATTTAAATGCTGGAGAAGTGGAAACATTCGCATTCTATCCTGTCACAGCACAGAAAGACAGAATGCAAGATCTAGAAGCATTCTGCTGGGAATGTACAGGAAACATGCGTATGTCTCTTCATGCCACCACCAGTGATCACTCATTAATAAACATTATATCACTATATGTACAGGTACTGTGTCAGTATGGAGGAAATCAAGGCCCTTATCTTGTATTCTCCATTTTTTCAAAATTTAGCATTCAAGCGTAACAATGTTTTTATTTAAAAAGATAATATGTGGTGTACCTATACGCTAAAATAGTTCCTTAGGTTACCAGATTCATCCATAAAAATTACAGTTAAGGTCTAACTACATCTATATATAATCATTTAGCTTCCTAAACAGAAAAAATCAAATATTAATAGAAGCTCATTTTATCTCATTGGTTAATTCTACATACAATAAAACTGGTGCTCTCTATTTGGTACAGTCAGAGTGTTTTGTGCCATAATTATGTAAGATCTATTATACCTGAATATTTTAATGACATAAGCAAAATGATTTTTTAAAAATAAATTTATTTATATTTTGGCTGCGTGGGGTCTTTGTTGCTGCGCGCAGGCTTTCTCTAGTTGTGGAGAGCGGAGGCTGCTCTTAGCTGTGGTGCTTGGGCTTCTCATTGCGGTGGCTTCTCTTGTTGCGGAGCATAGGCTCTAGGCGCGCGGGCTTCCGTAGTTTTGGCACGCGGGCTCGGGATTTGCGGCGCGCGGGCTCCAGAGCGCAGGCTCAGTAGTTGTGGTGCACGGGCTTCGTTGCTCCATGGCATGTGAGATCTTCCAGGACCAGGGCTTGAACCCGTGTCCCCTGCATTGGCAGGCAGATTCTTAACCACCGCACCATCAGGAAAGTCCCCACAAAATGATTTTTTAATGACAGAAAATTTATCAAAAACCCTGCACTACACAATTTCAGTGGGATATTTAGGGAACTAGGATTACTTAATCGTTTTATTTCCCCTCAGTTTATGGATAATCAGCAACTTCCTTTTTACTTTAGAATTTTAAAAATTTATTTAAACTATTAAAACAAAACCTCTCAGTCTTATTAAGGATACTGCTAAAATTAATGGAATGGCTATTCAGTGTAGGATGTTGAAATGATTCTGGTGACAAACCACATTTAGCATTGTTGAGGATGCTAAATGTCAGGACTAAACCTGCACGAATCCCTTGACACATTTCGAAAGCTTGAACCATGGCTTTTTAATGACTTTTCATCTCATGTTGAAAATCTGGTATAAATAAGGAAGTGCATTCTATTTTGTCATTTTTTAGAATTAAAAGAACAGTAACACCACAAAAGAAAACAAACCTGTGAGTGAGAGTTAAGACTGTCAGTCAGCAACATTTCCTGAGTGAGCACCATATGCTGTAAGAAAATACCAAGAGTCCCATCTTCCAATCACTAATAAAAAAATTATCAACAAATAGTTGCTTTCTTAGAATTCTGTTAAAGACACCCTGCAACATTCACAGAATGGTACAATAAAACAATGTAAACGAGGTGGGTGTTGTGTCTCTTAATGCCTAAATAAGCCAGATATAGTAAATCGCATGTTTATTTGTTTATTTACGTTGTCCCTTCCAAGGCAGAGAATATTTTGATTCATAACAAATATAAGACAAAAGAGCTTCAAAACCTTAGAAATCACTGCCTGAAACCATCAACTTGCCAAAACCCAACTTGGGAGGGCTCAATTTCCTTTTTCTTTGCTTAACACTCTAGACATATTTCTTGTAGATTTTGAATAGGTAAAAAATCATATTTTAAACTACATGATTTCTTACATTTTATATATATATACACACACACACACACATAATACACACTATAGTGGATGCACAGGAAAAATAATCACTATCTTGACCTCCAGAGTTTGATTTTTATTTGTAGAGCACTAATATTACTAACTCAATAAAAATCTTTCTATATATAAAGCTTTCTTCAAAATATCTGCAGAAATATTGATTGGGTTTATTATATCTTAAATGATTTTTTAGTTTCTAACTAATGTATCCTTCCTAGGAAGTTTGATATGTATTTTTCAGAAAGAAACAAAACCAATGTTGTATGTTCTTCAGCATAAATTCTACTCTGTATATTATGGTGTGCTTCTGATTGCCTAAATTATCAAAATAATTGATGTTTCTGATTTTATATATTTAGAAATCCAGCTTTTAGGGCAAAGGAGCACTTTTCTGGTAGCGTGTCTTTTATTTAATCTTAGCTTTAAGTAAAACTAACAATACAAATTTACGTTTATCCAATAGAGTAAAAATTAAAGATCTATTAGCCTATCAGAAAGATTTGCTGCCAGTTTCTTTTCAAAATTTCTTTATATATAAACTACCCATAAGGTATTTAAACTATTATTTATAATATCAATATAAGTCAGTAGCCAGAGAACTATAATTAGAGTCGAATCTGGCTCTGTGCCCTATTTTTGTTCAATCCATAAGCTGAGAATGATTTTCATATTTTTAAAGGGTTTTAGATAATGGAAAAAGAAAGGAGGCAGAGACTCCATGTGGCCCGTGAAATCTAAGCTGTTTACAGTCTGTTCCTTTACAGAATAACTTTGCTGACTACTAGTATAACTTCCTATAATTTTTTTAAATTAAAAAAACTGACAGTCAACCTTCAGAATTTATTTACTGTATAAAGCAAAGAAAACTACAGGTAAATAAAAGGTATAGATGTAAATATCTACACCAAGTCATATTTCTTAAACTTTTCTCACACAAAGGAACCTAATTCATTCCACATATCACAGAGAGCAGGCAGGCATCATACAAGATACCTCACATTTACTTAGTTGTCTCTAAAATGGTCTCATGTCACTGAAATTATGCTGAACATTTTACAGAGTAGGAACCCGAACCTCTGGAAGATTAAGTGATTTTTCTCTAGAAAAATAAATTGTGTTTAAAATGTACTGATTAACATTTTTACCTTAAATAACATTACCACCTCCTAATCTTGAACTCTCCAACTTCCCTCATGTGATAAACTCTAGGCAGAGGTGAGAAGCAAATGCTGGAATTAAATATCAAGCATAACCAATTTCTCCCAGTGTTGTATTTTAATTTTTTTATTAAAATAATGCCAATCAGATTTGTGTTTTATGTAGCAGAAGGCAGACATTTAACCACTCAACTCAAAATTATAATTATAGACTTGCATTTGAGACAATTGCATCTGGAAAGTCTTTCATTGAGTAAATTGTTTAAAATTTAATGGTACGTGGCTCTCAAGTGATTTATTACGTTCTAGCAGTCCAACAACAAGCGGCAATAAATAACTTCACGGGGGTAGAGGCCTGCCTCCCACTACTTGTAACGGGGTGTGCCAAAACCAAATAAAAACAGAACTCAAGCTTTTTATTTCCAGGAGTTTAATATAAACAAATTTATTGAGCACTGGTTAAATATTATAGGCTTGATTCCCCACATGAGTTATATAGTGAACGTGAAGGAATGCTTATACAGAGTGTATCAGGTCTAAATACTTAGAGTGACAAGATTAAACTTCTGTCATACACTGTAAGAGTAAAAACACATGCCTGAGTATAAAATATATAAATAATCACTGATACATTAATTTTTTCTTAGACTCCCTAACCAGATTAGAACTAGAGGTTACATTTAAAACTTTCTGGTTTTTGAGACCTTATAAGAAAACATGAAAGTGTTTTTAATGCAGCAGTTCTCTTTGATTAACATTAATATTTTACTAGTGATACTTATTTTAAAGTTTTTAAAAATAATGTTACTGGACTTGAATACTAATGCACTGCTGCTTTGTGTCCACTGTTCTATTTATCTCTTTCACCAAACCATGGGCCAGCTATCGATCGGTATCATACATATTCTACATATATCAATTGCCCTCTCATTTTAATGGTACAAAGATTCCTGCAAATCATATTCCTTCAATATCCAAGCATGTGATGAGTGGACTTATCTCACTGAAAAAACTACAGACTACAGTTCAGATATTGCTGAATTTAAGGTCGTGAGTCACGTGACAAGCTGCTGGCTAGGCACGTACAGTAGAAACACAATGATAGATTCAGAGAAATTATAATTTAATCAAACAAAAAAACAAACAGAAATGGGTTCTTTAACCTCAGTTAGTTTGAGAAGCACTACTCTCCAGGATATGATGGGGATATAAGTGGAAATCAAGGGGAAGTGGCAACATAAATAAGTATGGTTAAGGTCAATATAGATACCGTATAAATTTCTTAAAGACTAAACCATTGTTTAGTTATTAACGAAGCAAACACAAATGAAGCTAAACTCTATTCTGAGGTATTGAGAAGCAAAAAAGTAATCACTACATAATTACGCTATCTGGAATTTAAGAAGTGTGTTTGGGTTAGTTTATTGGAGTTTTGGCCGAGGTTCAGACTCACAAATATCTCTAGGGTCAACACTCATTCTCATTTTATCTCACTTGCTTTATCTCAGTAACTGTCACTGCTCTGAGTTAGACAAGCTTTTGGCCAGTTTTGCCCACACTCGTACTTTGCAGCCAATTTGTGTGTCTACTACAGACACTGGCAGCTTTTTCAAAGGGCTGTGCTAAGGGTTTAACATCCCTTCTCACGGCTTGCATGGGTGAAGGGAAGAACACCTAAACACGCTCCTAGTCTTGAGAGTCAAGTCTGGACCCCACACTCCCTCGAGTGATCTCTGTAACTTCCCTTGGTTCTCCCCTCTCCATCCCCTCCTACCAGATGCTGGGATTTTATTAATGGCACCTTAGAAGATCACAGAGGAAATAAGAAGACACAGCATAACTTAGGAATGAATGCAGAAAATGACAGGTCTGCAACTAAGAAAATTCTATACTATGTCATGTGGAATATTTTCACTGCCATTGAAAGATGGAAGCTGTATGGCAAAAAAATCCAGTCCTGATTTCAAATAAGTGCATTTTTAAAAAACTTTCTTGGAGTCCCAGAACCCTAAGAATCTAATGGAATCTGTGGACCCTGTTGTAGGAAAATGCTTGCATCAACAGACACAGAATTTTCCATTTAATTTTAGGCAGCTCATGGATCACCTGAAATAAGGTCAACCATCCCAATTTAAGAAACTCTGATCTAATCCAATCTTTTAATTTTACAAATAGCTCAATAAAGCTCCAAGGAGGTAATGTTGTTTGCCTAACACAACACAGCAAGTTAGCAGCAAAGACATACAAGTTTTTTCACTCCAAATCTAATGCCCTGAAGAGACTCTTAAAAATCACAGGAAGCTTCTGAGAAAGAGGAGAAATGCTTACAGTGTTTTCTGAGACATGGGGAAACCTTTCAGAGCACAAATCCTGCTTTTTTTCCCCTCAAGAGCCAAGAAGTGAAATTCATAAGCTTCTCTTTGTTACTCTGATTTGAAGAGACAGAAGTGAGGAAAATAAGCAACTCAAGCTAAAGTACCCAGAAGGACATGTAAGAGTTGGGCGAAGGTCCTCAAATGGAAACAACATGATTCTGCACCAAGTCTATATTCATTAGGATAAAACCAAGTCAACCTAAACATTATTGTACTTATATTTAGAAAAGAATATTAATTAAATTTCTAAAACAAAACACATGTTTCAGCTCCCCCTGTAGCTGCCCCCTCTCCCCCAGTGCCTACCCTAGTTACTACTACCACCAACTAACTACACTGACAGCAGCCTGAAACCTGAGTCACCCTATAGGCTCCTCCCCTTCCTCTGGCTTCTAATGCTCTAAGACCCATCAGTACCTCCCCTAAATGGGTGTCTCTCAAGTCCATCATCTGATTTCCTCTCCATCATTCCTGCAAATCTCAAGCTCTAGCCACCTCTTGCCTGGCTTTTCTTTCTTTCTACTCATATTTCTTTCTACCTCCATTCCTTTCCAATTCATCTACCAAACTGCTCTGAAAGGGATCTTTCTATAAAGCAAATCTAATCACATTACTCTCTGGCTTGACCCTGGCTTCAGTGGCTGTTACCTATAAGCTTCCTTTAAAAATTTTGTTGGATTTCTGAAATATTTTCAAATGTTATATAATTACTTTCGCATGGTTAAAGATAAAGAATAATGCTTATTTAGATTATTATTTTATCAGAGATTATATAAAAAGTTGTATAAGTTATATATAAAAGAATATATAAATATATAGTTATATATGAGAGTTATCCCATGAAGTCTTTAAACTCATTTTATATGTAAAAAAATTCTTATTCCTCTCATTGAAAAAGGATGGATGCTATTTGTATTGCTGTATATTTATTTAAGAAAAAAAAGATTTAGAACATACTGCAATTAAAATACAGACTGAACTCTTTTATTCTATTACGTAATGAAAAAAAGATAATACTTTATACTCTAAAATTTGATTTTCATAATTTGAGCTTAATAAATCAGCTGGCTTATTTTTTATGATGATATGTCTTATGTTTAAAAGCTAAGAAAAAAGAGAAAATATTCTGTAGTACCACTTGTAACGCTTCTCCATAGTGACATAAATCCCAGGGATATGTTTGCCTACCCCAGGGGTTTTAGAATTACCAAATGGGTCATGCTGAGTTACCAGTATGACATCCAAGGCTCTTCTGAAGACTTTGCTCCATCTCTGGGTCCTTCACTCTATTTACATCAACTACTTTGGAGTTCCCCAGACCCCACGCCCTTGAATATGCCATTTTTTTCTTCCTGTAGGGTCCCTTGGATTCCCCTTTTTGTAAATGTAGACATTTCCATTCATTCTTTACACCCCAGAGTAGGAATCATCCATTCCCTGAGGCCGTCTCTGAAACACTTTTTCCTTTTGCCATCCCTCTATTCCATGTATGACACATTATTGTCACCATATACCTTTTCCTTCTGAACTCTTAATCTCTAGGTAGTAGGAAACGCAATACCAAACATAGTATGGGGCAATACACATTTACGAATAAATTCAACAATGAAATGAAAAGTTAATTTAGGAAAATAACTAAAGCAACTGGAAAATAGAACAGGTACAGGTGAAAATTTTCTCAACACGACATGGCTTTTTATGTAATGTTATATTGTTACTTTCTCCTTTAAGTATGTTTTGGGGGCGGGGGGTGGAGAGGATATCCAAAACATGTTATACGAACTTCAGGTTTTGTGACTGAGTCTACAGTGGTGCAGAGTAATCTGGCATAATATTAATGTGACAATCCAAAATTGTACGTTTCCAAAATCTCTTAAGGAGTGGGATGATGCTCTTGAAACAGTGTCTTTCTCCCTATACATCCAATTGTATCTATGTCAGATATTGCTAGCTGTCCACTAAAGACTTTCTCCTCCCTCCTCAGTTATAGTAAAGTGTAACTGAGACACAGCTGCTGGCTGGGGACTGCATGTCCCAGGTCCTTTTGCTACATGTATGGCCATGTGACTAATCCCTCATTGCTAATGGAGTGTGAGCAAGAATGATGTGAGCAACTTCTATTTGACTTGCTTACGCAAGGCTTCTGTTCTTTTCACTTCTATTTAGAGTAGTGGCAACCAGTGACTTTGGAAGCTGGGCACTAAAAAAAGGTAGAGGTGCTGCCTGCATGAAACAGAGCTGCTAACAGACATGGATGATCTATCTGGACTGGTTACCCAAGAGAGAAATAAACTTCCATCTTGGTTCAGCCACTGAATTTTGGCATCTGTTAGAGCAGTTTAGAAAACTGCAAGTCTTTGTGTGTTTCTACATCTATGATACATTTTTATCCAATTAAAATAAATCCTCAAAGCAGGTCTTTTAAAACTAGCAAATGTTAATATTTATAATGAGAGATTCATCTTCTGAACTATAAAACTTTTGGATAGCAAATTTTATAAAGTCTGATATAAAAAAGTTAACTTTGTATCTACATTTAGAAGTGATTTGCTGACAAAAGTAAACCAACTTTTATGCAAAAGTGACATGATAACATTTCCTGTTATGAGGCCCTACAGAAAGGGAAATGCAAAAGTACTAAAAGAGAACCATTTGGTGCAAACCCCAACAGGTTGATGTTTTCCAAAAAATGATTGGGTTACATTAAAATTTTCTGAAGTTTGAGTATACCTCCTGAATCATTAAATAAAACTAAGAAGACTGCCAGTTTCTTTAGTTACATATGAGATATTTAATTATTAATGGAATCCTAGCTCCTTGTAAGACAGAACTGTGAGTATAAATACGAGGTAGAATTATTATTTAAAATTTAGTTTCTGCTAATTTTCAAGTTGACTTCAGAATAAAAAGTTATGGTTTGTTGCAATCATACATATTTTATAATTCATTATAGAAATGAACCCTGTAAGTAAAGTTTCTCTTTGATTTTTATTGCCAAAGGGCACTCATGAAAAATATAGGTCTATAATAAATATTAATTTCCTGTAGGAAAGTATTCAAAGAGGGAGTTCTGTGGTGCTACAAATAAATGGGTAAAGAGATAGTTTCTGAATACTTTTTTCTAGCATTTAAATTCAATAAAAAGATATAACTGACAGCTCAATAGTATCATTTCTGGCACTATTTTCATGGCTTAAAATAATCTGGCCTCCTTTTGGAAAGTAGATGTTTGCTTCCCATACCACCATGGCAAAGCTTCACTGCCGATGGTCCTGGCATTGGCAGGGCTCCATTAACGTGCTAAAGCATGAAATCTTGTAATTTCTTAAATAAGTCACCCCTATCAAATGGGTCCAAGATTGGCTCTATTTTGATAGAACTGGTAAAATCTGATAGATTTTACTCCAAAGTACTGAAAGGTACACTGCTTCCTACTTGGAGATTGGCTTTTTCTGTCATTCCTCTGAAAAATTTACGCCTCTTTATTTCAAAGAGAGAGTACCAGACATCAGACAGGAGCTCCCTTGATTTACTGCCACCAAGCTTACAAAGCAGCTGTGGCAGGAACCCAGCCTTTCTCCTAGCATTCTGCTAGAAGCCAAGGGTGTCCCTCCTCTTGTTTCAGGCCCACCACTTTGGATGCACGGATGCTGGGCAGTAGCCCTCTCTCATATTGCCACCTTCTTAACTTCTCCTTTACATCAGCATGGTTTCCCATCGTAAAACAAGAAACCTCTACCTACCAGTCTTCTTCAGGCACTGACCTTCCTCCCTGCCCTCTTTACAGGTATTATTACTGTCCTCAAATTGCCCAGCTCTCATTAGACTTGAACTTACTCCCATTTGATTTCCTCCTAATGACTAACACTGTAACAGCCCTTGTCAAGGTTAGCAATTTCCTACATTTTAAAACAAATGCTTTAAAATCCTTACCTTACTTGACACTGTTTTAGAGTCTGAGAATCTCCTGCATTAACCAACTCTGCATATACTACTCTGTAATACATGAACATGGGACAAGTGGTTCTATTTATACAGTTACAAACTAATGGTGGCACTTGGTGCTGTGAAATGCAGCAACCTGCTTTTTTCTTTGTGTCTGGTAATGTTAGCCAATTCTTTCCTTCCTTGAAATATCCTTTTACCTTAGTTTCTATAATATCATACTTCTTGTACGGTTACTTCCCACCAGGTCCTCATTCCTTTATTCATCCCTTAGATGTCGACTTCACTGGGACTCTATTCTAGGCTTCCTCTCTTCACTGTCTGCCTGTGACATGCTATTAATCTATGGCTTCAACTGCCTATTATTGATAACACCTATATATCCACATCCTAATAGTAATAATGATAAGAGATACTATTTCTGTTACCCTTACAGTTTGCCATGCATTTTATGTGTGTTGACACACTTAATCATCACAACAATTCCATGAGGAAAATACTATCTTTATTCCAATTTCAAAGATGTGGAAAGTTAAGTTCAGAAAGGTTTAAGCAACCTGTCCATAGCAGCAATGTTAGTTGGTGGCACAGCCAAGATTGGGACCAGATAATTTGTCCTTCAAATTCCCTTGGGATGCTGCCAATACTATCATGCCAAACCTTCACTATTGCATAGCTCGAAGTCTAGCTCAAGTCCGTACACTGAGCCTTACCCATGCTGCCTCCTGGACTTTAGATCTTCATGTATGACTACTGGCTATCGCCACCTAAGTGGAGCTAACGTTTCAGTAATGCCAACCATATGACCGGCTAGACCTGCATATGTAAAGACTTTGGTCAACAGGGAGCCTCAACTGAGACAAACTAAACCATCCCCTGGCCAAATATGACCAAGATGAAGGTGATCAAGTTGGAGCAAAATATGCTCCTACTTCATTCACACAAATATGGTATAGATAAAACACAAAACTTACATATAGACATAATTCCAACTTTTCCAAGTGAAAAATTGTGTTTTGGGAAGCTTCATAAATTCATGATGCTATACATCTGTCCATTTATTTACAGGAAATACATTACATGAAAATGCAAAATACGTGTAATATTCATTTCAGTTTAAGAATGTGATTCACTCAGAGCTGTTTGGACCATTCTGGCCACATACTAACCTATCAGAACACAGCAATACCCAGACCAAAGGCAATTCACAAGATGAGATATGTATTTGCTCCAACTCTGGAAGAAAGAGTTGTCATAAAGATGTACATTTTAGGTACCACAGATATATGAAAAAGCAACTTAGTCATGGTAGCTGGCAAAACGACAATGTTTATAATAGGTATACACATGATAAAGGCAGAAATTCTCATCACTTTATGTTAAACAAGAGCAGTGATGGTTTATGTAACTTCAACTGAGCTCTGATGCTCTATAGTTCCTTTAGTCTTGAATTCATTATACCCAGAATGGAACTCATCATGTGTTCCCTTGAACCTGGTCCTTCACTGTCAGGATTGCAGTGAAGGACCCCATCATGAAATAGTGGTCCAGCCAGAAACATGGACATCATCTTTGATTTCTCCCACTTGACAATTTCCAAAATGCTTTTGTAATATAATGTCATATGATGTTTTGATGATAGCAGTTCTGTGAGGCTGTATTATCCTCATTTTATAAATGAAGACATTTATATTCAAAGAGGTTGACTTCCCCAAAGGCACAGACATAAGAGTTAAGATGTTTATTTTGTGGTGCCTCAGTTAATATGTTTACATACATTATCTCATTTAATCATTAGAACATTCCTTGATTAAGCTCTTTTTTCTCAAATAAGGTAATTAAGTACAAGAGAGATTAACTCAGTCACTAGAGGAAGTGAGCCAGGATTTGAACTCAAGTCCAGTCAGGCTTAAAAGTTCCTCTTAATTACTCCTGCCCTCAGGATATTACAGAGTAGGCATCTAAATCCAATTTATTTTCCCAGTAGGTGATCATTCAACTGACCAGCTATCCTAATGATGGGACATTTGCCTTAATTTGGGGCTAAAAGTGTTATAAGAACCACTGTTATACTTTAGATCTTCTTCTTGAAAATGATAAACATTTGTATACACTTTTACCTTTGCAAAGACTATTAAACTTAGATGATATTTCAGTGACTGAGAAATGTATAATGCATTTCAAAGTTAACCTTATTAAAACTAATTCTCTATAACAGTGCTGGAGTTTTATTTATAGAAAACATAGCAGAACACAAAGAAAACCTAACATACACCAGACTCTGGAAGATACTTTTCTTTAGAGGAGTTTTATAAGTCTGTTTTCTTGCCATTTTCTTTCTTATCTAAAATAAAGATACATAACTCTTCTCTATCCATCTTCCCTCAACCTCTCCAAGAAAAACCCAAATGTTCTGGATATTTTTAATTAATAAAGCCTGTAAGTTTTATGCATCATTACATATGATAAGAAGAAAAGACTGAGAAATTAAATGATCTGTTTAAGTTATAAAAATGGACTAGCAAAAGCACTAGGTTGTATTATACTAGGAGCATAATTTATTTAAATTTGTCTTGCAAACTAAACCCAGATACTTGGTTTTTGTTGTGTTTTTTTTTTTTTTTTGCGGTACGCGGGCCTCTCACTGCTGTGGCCTCTCCCACCGTGGAGCAACAGGCTCCGGACGCGCAGGCTCAGCGGCCATGGCCCACGGGCCCAGCCGCTCCGCAGCATGCAGGATCTTCCCGGACCGGGGCACGAACCCGTGTCCCCCGCATCGGCAGGCACACACTCAACCACTGTGCCACCAGGGAAGCCCTGGTTTTTGACATCTGGGAAAAAGAGCCACATTTCTAAAATATGTTCAGCCTTCATTAGTTCTAGGAACTAGATCAATGGCATAAACATATTCTTACCATCGAAGAGCAACATAAGACTATGGTATAGCTGCAATCAAATGTATGGGAACACCACACACAAGAAGATATTATCAATTAACTAGCTTCCTATGTTCATTTTGCCAGATGGAACCCATATATAAATACAAAATTTAAAATACCACTTTTCCTTATAAAATACTTAGAATGAGGTTTTAAAAATGCCTTAATTGCTTTTTTTCACCTCTCTCTCTCTCCTTCCTCTCTCACTTCCTCCAGTTAGACTACTATAAAAATCATCAGTGACCAAACATGAAAAAAAAAAAATGTACAGCTCATGTTGGTAAGTCAGGTACACTTCTATAGAGGTCCTGCCAGGTATCCTGGAAGAGTCTCCTTTAGACTGAGGGATCAGACCTAGCCTATAAAGATACTGTAAAATCTTCAGGTTGAACAAAGACATGAGGTTCTAGATAATTTATCCTCACTCATTTCCTTCATTTAAAAAGCTCCATACAGCTTCCCTGGTGGCGCAGTGGTTGAGAGTCCGCCTGCCGATGCAGGGGACACGGGTTCATGACCCGGTCCGGGAAGATGCCATGGCCGCTGAGCCTGCGCGTCCAGAGCCTGTGCTCCGCAACGGGAGAGGCCACAACAGTGAGAGGCCCGCGTACCACAAAAAAAAAAAAAAAAAGCTCCATACAAATTGTGAAATTTTTTGCTCTAGTTCTGTGAAAAATGCCATTGGTAGTTTGATAGGGATTGCAACTCAATATCAAAAAAACAAACAACGCAATCCAAAAATGGGCAGAAGACCTAAATAGACATTTCTCCAAAGAAGATATACAGATTGCCAACAAACACATGAAACTATGCTCAACATCACTAATTATTAGAGAAATGCAAATCAAAACTACAATGAGGTATCACTTCACACCAGTCAGAATGGCCATCATCAAAAAATCTACAAACAAACGCTGGAGAGGGTGTGGAGAAAAGGGAACCTTCTTGCACTGTTGGTGGGGACGTAAATTGATACAGCCACTATGGAGAACAGTATGGAGGTTCCTTAAAGGTTCCTTAAAAAACTAAAAATAGAACTACCAGCAATCCCACTACTGGGCATATACCCTGAGAAAACCATAATTCAAAAAGAGTCATGTACCACAGTGTTCATTGCAGCTCTATTTACAATAGACGGGACATGGAAGCGACCTAAGTGTCCATTGACAGGTGAATCGATAAAGAAGATGTGGCACATATATAAAATGGAATACTACTGAGTCATAAAAAGAAACGAAACTGAGTTATTTGTAGTGAGGTGGATGGACCTAGAGTCTGTCATACAGAGTGAAGGAAGTCAGAAAGAGAAAAACAAATACCGTATGCTAACATATATATATGGAATCTAAAAAAAAAAAAAAAAAAAAAGGTTCTGAAGAACCTAGGGGCAGGACAGGAATAAAGACGCAGACGTAGAGAATGGACTTGAGGACACAGGGAGAGGGAAGGGGAAGCTAGGACGAAGTGAGAGAGTGGCATGAACTTATATATACGACCAAATGTAAAACAGATAGCTAGTGGGAAGCAGCCGCATGGCACAGGGAGATCAGCTCAGTGCTTTGTGACCACCTAGAGGGGTGGGATAGGGAGGGTGGGAAGGAGAAGCAAGAGGGAAGAGATATGGGGATATACGTATATGTATAGATGATTCACTTTGTTATAAAGCAGAAACTAACACACCACTGTAAAGTAATTATACTCCAATAAAGATGTTAAAAATAAAACCCTCCAAAATCCCACATTAAATTTTCCTTAATTGAAAGAAAGTACAGAATTCCCCTGATTACATTCTGTCTAAACATGAACATTTTATGGCTCTCCTTCATCAATCACCTCTTAAATGTTATAATATCCTTGTTTGTACACAAAATTAAACCTGTGTTTCTATTCAGCAAGCTTTGTTCACTACACCAGTTTTGCCTGTTTTCATTTGTACAGTCTTAGAAGAAAGATGTAACTGATAAATATTTCTCTAATTAAATGGTTCTTTTTAATAGCACTAAACAGTTGCTTGGATGTCTCTGACAGAGTTGTTGTAGCCTAAAACACTTTTAACAAACCATAAAGAAAGGAGATTATACGACTTCTGTTAGTTATCAATTAGTTAAAAACACACGAGCTTCTCAAGAGTCTCCAGTGTTTCCGTCTATCTACTGTGCCAAGTTTAAACTCTTTCAACTACTTTTCAGGATTCTCACAGCATGGCCTTACTGGGTCTCCACTGTTCTTTGATAGGAACCCAACACCCCTCTGCTAAAGGCTTCATGCTTTTTTCCATTTCTTCATCTTTGCCAATGCCCTTCTGTTTATTTTTAACATAAAAATACAATCCTAAAATGGTCTGTCATCTCTTCAAAGAAAGCTTTCCCCATCTTTTCCACCCTACTTTCGTTACCAACTTCTATATATTTGTAGAAAATCTCTTAGGCTATAACACATACTAGCATTTATTTATACGCTGCTTCCTAGCTGATTGTGTTGAGTCAATTCAATCTTGTCATCTAATTTATAAACTCTGTAAGCACAGGAAATATGTCTTATACTTTTCTGGACATTTCCTAACAGATGCTGCCTATATAGAAGGTGATCGATATATCCAAATGTACTAAGAGATTAAAACATTTTCTGCCCCAGGTTTTCCAAGAAGGGTTATCCAGTCTGGAATAAAGGCATGGGGTCCCAATTGCCAGGTCCATAGCTTATCAGGGTCTTTCAGTCACCGAGGTCATGTGGTACATGTTGGAAAAGGAATGGGCTTGTGGATATTCCAGCTTTCTACTTACTAGCTATCTTACATAGACAAGCAAGTTAATCTCTGAGCCACTGACACCTCTGTATAAAGTAAAAAAATGAGAATACCTACATCTCACTGACTTCTTTGCTTTCCTTGAATATGCTGTGCATATCCTGCCTCAAGTCTCTTTCTTCTGCTTAAATATTTCTTCCCATCTATTTACCTAGTGAATGACTATCCTTAAACATCACATTCTTACAGAAGCTTTCCTTACTCATTTCTCACCTCACTTTATTCAATGACTATCTTCCTTGGTAAACTGTACCCTGACAGAAAGCATGGATTGCACTGGTGTAATTCACACTATATATCCAGTGCACTGTATAAATAAGCAAACATTACCCAATATTTGTTTCCTTTCGTCTTTCCTCTCATTATGTATGATTTATTTGTATTTAAGATCCCGTAAGTGACTTTTCTTATTCCTCGATGTGCTCTTAGCATTTGACCAACCACCATACAAAAATGTGAGTTAGAAAAACACAACAATTATGTTATTCACATAAAGAAAGCAACAAGGTCAAGCAAAACAACACAAACATGGGTCCACATCCCCTTTGTGTGAACTGGCTAAGCAGAGGATTCATGGTAATTTCCAACCTAGCTGCTTACTGGGATACAAGTAAATACTTCTTACAACTTGATTCACTTTAGACAATTTTTTTTTAACCTATTAATGTGAAACTGTTTAAAATTAAGTATACAAAAAGAAAGCACCTCATGATGGAATATGAAAACGTTAATCTGGAAATTCTTCTTTGTATACAAACTATCACTAATAGGTACTATACTGGAATAGATTTCTATGATGGAGAAGATAAAAATTTTAATAGGCATTAAGATTTTCATACCTAGCATCAGTATTTTCTGTCTCATTAAACCTGCATAAGAATCCAGACCAATACAAGTTATTAAGAGTGAAGTAAAACACACTACACACAAATCATTGACATAACGCTGAAATGAGAACTGACAATGCCATTCTCTTTGAAGTGAGAAGACACTTGTTATTAAAACAAGAGAGCTCTAAACTCCAGTTAGTAAGAAAAAGTAGGGCATTTATCTAAAAAATTCTAAAAAAAAACCCCAAAACCCTCAAAGGCTGTACAAATAAATGCTCATGTTCAATTTATCCAGAGTGAAGGTTAATGCTAACCAGTACACCCTAAAGGAAAAATAAAAATGTATACCATGTGGTTTTATTTACACAACATTAATGAAAGTAAAGTTCTCAGCAAACAGGTAACGGTAACTACTCAAGCAATTACAATTCGATCTGGCTGACAGTACCTGGCAGAGCAATGGTCCCTGAGGGGGCTTCTCAGGTAAAATTATAACCCCACACAGCTAAACACAGGTAGTCAATGCCAACATACAGGGGATGCAGGATTTAAGAAACTGAAATCCAAATCCCAGAAACATGACTTTCTTTAGTCCTTAGCCGGCAGAATTACACCATCATTCTATCTTACACAAATAGAAAAGACCATGGAAATTATATATTATTTCCACTTTAATACCTGGCTCACATCTTCCCTAACTTATAAAAGACGCCATTCAAATAGATAAAAATACTACTGTGCACATTACAAGGTATACAAAAAAGAAATAAAGGATAGGAAATCACAAGGTAAAAAAAAATTCAATCCATTCTCATTTGAGGAAATAAAAGTTTTTTGAAAGACAAAACAATCTTTAGCTGTACACTTGTCTAACTTGGCATTTTGTCTAATAGTTTCACAATTAGACATTGCTAATTGTAATCTAAAACTGAGAGTCAGGAAGGTGAATTATACCTAAATGGACGATTTCTCATAAACTGGTAAAGTGATTGCCTTGTTTTATCATTTTACAACATATTAAACATTTGCAGGGGATCAATCTTACTCGGACAACAAGAATGTAGACAGTTTAAGGATGAAATACTAAGGCTTTAAAATTCAAGAAAGAAAAATGAACTTAATGATATTTAATGTCCAGCTAACTCACAGTGTGACTCAGTTGCCTATGAATAACTGGTCCTGAGCCAGAGATCTTTCTGCCCCGTGTTGCATCACCATTTCACCAGTGCCTCTCTCAAAAATTACATCGGGGGACTTCCCTGGTGGCGCAGTGGTTAAGAATCCACCTGCCAATGCAGGGGACACGGGTTCAATCCCTGGTCCCAGAAGATCCCACATGCAGTGGAGCAAGCAAGCCCATGTGCCACAAATACTGAGCCTGCGCGCCACAACTACTGAAGCCTGCGTGCCCTAGGGCCCATGTGCCACTACTACTGAGTCTGCGGGCTGCAACTACTTAAGCCTATGTGCCTAGAGCCCGTGCTCCGCAACAAGAGAAGCCACCGCAGTGAGAAGCCCACACACCACAATGAAGAGTAGCCCCCACTCGCTGCAACTAGAGAAAGCCCGCGCACAGCAACGAAGACCCAGTGCAGCCAAAAACAAAGGATTCCATCAGAAAAGGAAACTATAAAATTCATATGCTTCTTCTTAGCAATTGGTTAAAATGAGGTTATTTTCAACAATAGTCCTTTCATCTACTTAGATAAAGGAAAACAATTCTCCTTAGATTCAGAAAAACAAGAAGGGCTGTAATGAGGGAAAATAAAGACAAACACAAATGTTAAAAATAAATTATAAACAAATAATTTAGACTTTCCCGGTAGACATGATAATATACTGGTTTTAGGAAGCTCTAAATTTCTGTGACCAGCAGCTAGCATTTATAAGTAGTCCACATATTAAAGGGAATTTTCACACCCTAAATAAATTAAAATATGCTATTAGAACCAAATAAAATATGAAAGTATAAATCACAAGCATCCCATAATGTAGGATGTGATTACTTCTGTTAATTTATGGAAATGATTCCCTGTCTTACCTCTTTGAGAGTGCTACCTGCCTATATTCTCCCATTTCCTTTGCAAGGACAGAAAGCAAACAATTAAAACTGTATATAACTAAGTTGCAAATAATAAGAAACAGGCAGCCAGAGGAGAAACATTGGAACATTAGAAAATTTTTACTTTACTTTAAAAAATTTTTATTTTAGAATAGATTTTTAGCTGAAAGGCACTATTTTTAAATCTCTCACTATTGCATATCAAGAAGCACCTGCACAGCATCAGCAAACATTTAACATGTTACTCCCACCTTTCACGTAACTCAGCACTGACTGTCTAGCTGATTATGACTAAAAATCTAATTCATATTAAAATTTAAACAATGAAATTAAAATGTTTTGCATATTTTTTTACTTGTCTCCTCTGCATAATTTTGCTTAAAGTATATCATTGATTTAACTTCAAAACTTCCCCCCCACCCCACTCACAAGTCTAATCAAAAAGTCTTTCTAAGAAAAGCTCTATAGAACAAAGGAGCATTTTCCCCTAGAAATGGTGCTTTCTGTCAGTGGTCCTGCATATTTCTCCCTTGCCAAGAGATTTAAGGCATAGTACACATTCTTAACAGGTCCACTTGCTTCTGGCATCCTCCTGGTACCAAACCCGTTGATAATCCTGGTATAAATATTTTCAAGTAGTTTATTTAGATAATAAAGGTGACCTGTGTCACTGCTCTGGAACTGGGGCTGCAGCTAGAGGGGAAAGTGTGGTTACCAGGAAGCTGCAGAGGTGGACTCCTTCCTCAGAGAGTGGAAACAGTGAGAAGCAGTATGGCGTGTGACATGAGGACTGGGTGCTCAGGGACAAAGGGGGTAAAGAGCAGAGGACAGGAATGTCTCATAACACAGAGAATCGGAAAGGATAATTCTTCCTGTAGTGATAGCCTTGTCGCCCAAGAACATGAGCACTGAAAAGATGACTTTTGGATATATGGATCATTTCCATGTCAGGTTTTCAAAATAGGAGTTTGCTAATATTTGAGTGGTCAATAAACACATTCTGATAATGTAGACAAATGAAGACCCCTTAATAGCTTTTCTTTTCTAAATTACACATGTGCAATTATACATATTTTGACCTGTGGCGCTCATATTTATCACATGTGACCTTCATATAGGTCTAGAATAGGTGTGCAGGTGATGGATAAAGGAGATTTAACCTGTCAGTCTCAAACCCAACTCATTTAAGGAACATTTAAGTAGAACATAAGGGCTCCTGGGCTGAGTAAAGACCTTTTAACACATATCAGTTTAGGTATTAAGCAGTCATCAGTATACCCAACATACTGTAGGAATGTTTTCCTCCCTAAGAAACTAAAACTGTCTTTTAACATTAAATTTCATGATATCCATGAATAAAACATCGATGTGTTTTGTTTTTAGCTAGAGATATCCACAATTCTCTATAGTTTTGTCAATATATTTTAAATTATGGAGTCAATATTTTAAATTTTAAACTAGTTTAGATACATATTCTTTAGAGGTTCATTTGTTAAATGGATTTCTCCAGTGATTTTCAACCTAGTTGCCTAAAAGAATCACCTGGGAAGCTTACTGAGGTCTGAGTCCTATCTCAGACCAACTCAATTAAAAACTCAAGGGTTAGAGCCCCAGGTGATTTTAATGGAGGCTGGCAGTAAAAATCACTGGTCTAATCCCATTTCTAGCTCTTTTGTGAAATGTATTAATTGGTATTTTAAGGAAAAGTTTCCCATTGTCAAATGTTTGAGACCTAAACCTAGAACAATCACTATATTTAATTGATGCCTGAAGCATTCTTTTAATGATAGAGAATAAGGTGAGTATTTCTACTCTTACCACTCCATTTAATGCAGTTGAGCAAGTCCTGGTCAATGTTATCAGAAAAAAAAAGAAAGAAGATACAAAACAGCCTGAGGGAAGATTCAGACGGTTTCTATTTGCAGACTACATGATCTACTTACAAAATTCAACAATAAACTCCTAAAACTAATCGGGAAATTCAGCACAATGACCAAATAAAACATTATAAGAATAAATGGCACTCCTCTAATTTAGCAATAAATACATAAAGAATATGATAAAATGAGAATTAACACACTAAGAAAAACTATTCAGTACATAAGAATTAAAGTATTCATGAATCCCTATAGAAAAAAAGTTAAAGGCCTTTTAAAAGGCATAAAGAACTGAATAAATGAAGAGATATTCCATGTTACTGGATGGGATCACTTAATATTAACATAACGATGCTCTCCAAGTTAAACTATATAGTAAATGCAATCTCAATAAAAATTCCAGTTGCATTTCTTTAGGAACACTTGTTAGTAGGTGGCATTGAAACAAGTAGCTCACTATATTGAAAAACTTGAAAACATTTCAATTCTTAAAGAAAACAATATAAAAATTGGATTCCTGTTAAAGTTCCTAAATGTGGAAAATAAATCAATGAGTTAATAGAAGAGAATATAGGAGAATACATTACCTTTGTTACCTGTGTGTGAGGAAAGACTTCTTTAAAAATTCAAAAAAAAAAAAGGCTACGTAGGGTTCAATTAACAAGACTGTCTAGAAAACACAAAACAACAGGGGCAGAAGATAGCAGATCAATAACTGCCAGGTTTTGGGTGTGAAGCAGGGGAATGACTGCAAAGCGGCACATGAAAACTTTTGGGGGCAACAGAAATGTTTCATATCTTGATTTTGATGGTAGTTGCAGAACTATACACATTTATCAAAACTCAATAAACTGTACATTTTAAAACAAAGAATTTTATTTTGTGTAAATTATACCTCAATAAATCTAACCCTAAAATACCCGTAAATTGTAAGGTTGAAAATTGATTAACTTATTACATAAATACTCAGAATTTATAGTCAAAGGACAGCATGAAAAACATTAGCATTTAGAACAAGACATTATTCTCCAAATGTCAAAAACCAATGATGTTTATTGTGTCAATTATACCTCAACAAAGCTGTTTAGTATATTTAAAAAAAATGAAGGACATACATATATATAAGGAATTCCTGCAAATCAACAAGAAAAAGACGGACACCTCAATAAAATTATAACCAAGGATAGGATCAGACCAATCACAAAAGAAGGAAATTCAAAATGATAGTAAGGATATGGAAAAAGTGGCTCAATTCATTAGTAACAACAAAGATGGAAATTTTTTTTTTTTTTAAAAGATGGAAACTGAAGCAAGATATCAGTTACACCCATCAGATCCATAGTTAGGCGGTTGAATACTGTCAAAAGTGGGCATTTAAAACCTTTCATGCACTATTGATAGAGGTGCAGATTAGTGAAGAGATTTTGGAGACTGACTTCCTATTTTTTAAGATGTCAGTTTTCTTCCCCTACTCATTCCATGTCCTTTTTCTTAGCACTCTTCACCTTCTGATACTTTCTTGTTGTCTGTTTGCTCCCAATACAATGTAAGCTACTGGGAAGTTAAAAGGTTTTGTCTTACTTTCTTTATTTTGCCAATTTTGGTGGGGGTTTTTTTGACTGTTTTGTATACTATTGTCCTCCTAAGTCTGTAACAGTGAATATGATGTTGAAGAATTCAAGATATATCTCTAAATAAATTAATAAATAGACATTACATTACATCTTAAGCAATATTGACAGGTTTTTAGGTTGAAAGTCCATACAGTGTTCTTAGCTAAATCAAAAGATTATTTTCTCTACTAAAACTACTTAGAAAATGGGCATATGTGCATTGGAATATGTAACAGAGAATTCATGAGTCACAACAGCTCTATTTAATCATACCCTAATAATTTTACATCTTCCCTTAATTGTACAAAAATAGGTAAAACAAGTAAACAAAAACTGCCTGTATGTAACCTAAAAACTACAAAGATGAACATAACTGAGGCAGATTAAATGCTAGGCTGCCAATTTGAACAAAGTCAACATAATCAACAAAAGAAAACATAATAGGCTGGTCACTGAGATAAAAATTCTTTCACTGGCAAGAATAAAAAATCAGGTAAAGTGAATATACGCTTCTGAAATGGCAACAACTCTGGCAATAGCTTAAATTCTTAGGCATAGAATCAGTCAAACATTGAAAACATGCTTTCAGTGACAATAAGTAATGGCTTGATAACAACATCCTAATGTAACTCAGAAAACTGAATTATATAATAATCTCAAATGTTAAGGAAAATACATGAAAGTTGTCATGATTGGCAACCTTCATCTTGAACTAAGGGTGAGCAAATCTTTTCTGTAAAGAAGCACATCACAGTATTTCAAGCTTTGTGAGCCAAATGGTCTTTGTCAAAAACTTAGTTCTGCTTTTGTAGCATGAAAGTCGCCATAGACAACACAAATGAATGAACCTAGCTGCATTTCAATAAAACTTTGTAATTAAAAACAAGCAATTTGCAGATCTAGCCCATGGGCAGTAGTTTGCCAATCCCTATTAAAAAATTTGCTTCCAACTAAAATCAATTACAAATCAGAAGTCACCAGTCTTTCATGCATATTCACAAGGAAAAATTATTAAATGAAAAAAAGAAACTGAGGTTTAAAGAGATACAGAATTACAGGAAGATAATAGTACCCAATTCTAATTCTATTTTTAACATGAACTACATGTTAACAATCAACTACAATTGACTACAACTAATCAACTACAACAATCAACTACAACTAATTCTATTTTTAACATGAACTACATGTTAACAATCAACTACAAAGTCCTTAAACTGCATAATTTTAATTTTTAAAATGGAAAGCATGGAGATTTATGTGGAATTCTTTAAAGAAAAATTCAATGAATTTTAATTATTTAGAAGACTTACATCTTTCAGTTAATATATTCCAAACAAGATTTCAAAGTAACTCCTATATTATTCAGCAAAAAGTTCAAGTTAGGATCAAAATAGTCTATAACATAATATTCATCCTACTTTTTGAGGGATAAAATAACTAAACTCTAAACATTTCCACACATTTTTTAAGCCAGTTACAAGATACACTTCAGGTCTCCAACTGAGAGAATAGGAGGTAATTTTTGTCATTGTTTGAACAACATCTGGGAATTCTTTATAGTTACACGCTCACATGGATTGGTGGAAATGTACTGCATTTTTAGGCAGTACATGGAAACCAGTGAAAATGGTTCTCACAGGCACAGTTTTAATACTAAAGTTAACAAAATGAATTTGTAAACATACGTAAAGGGAAGTTGAAAAACTGGAAGAATTTGAAAGCCCGACGTTTAGGAATCTTAAACTAATCAGTTTTAAATATAGAAACCCAAATCACAGTACTCTCTAAAGTATTCTAGTTTCTTCTTCACCTCTACTGAAACTAAAAAGAATACCATTGGAATAATAAAATGTTTAAATAGAAGAGACAGAATGACAGTTTAAATACTGGAGAAAATTGTTTTACCTGTTACTATGAGTCATTCTGGACTTAAAGTTGTTGAACGTTTTGTTATCAGTCCCAAAGCCTCTGAACTTTGACTTCATCCAAAGCAATGCTACGTCTCAAATCCAAGATTTAGTACAAAACCAGACTTTGCATTGACATAGGCAGTTGTATCATTTTTCATATTCTCGTTATTGGAAAAATGAACTCACCAATTAGGTGAAAGTGATGTTTTTATCCTGAAAGTAAACTGTCCTAAAAAAATTCATATCTAGGCTTTGCTTAATAGATATATCTAGAATTTGTTCTACAATATACACAAATTTCATATGGATGTTTCTTATAATGACTTTCCTTTATCCAAAACTCAGCAAAAGGAATCCAAGTCTTTAGCATTTGGAGCTATAAATTCACAGAAGACCTTGAGAGCCAGGAGTGCAGAGGAACCACAAAGATGACAGAGGGGAAGAAAGAGACCCCCCCTTAATCTGTGTATAAAGTCCTGGTAAACTCTGAACTGCACATGTGTAGACTGACTCAAATAAATACTGCCAAAGATCTGAAAACTGAACTTTGATGCAGAACGTTGTTCAGGTCCCAGATTTTTCCCTGGTGGCATACATGGGAGATGATTGGATAACACTGCAAAAGCTTGAAAAACTAAACTGACATTGAAACCACAGCCCTCAGGAGGCAAGATAGGATTTGAAATCTGAATATAAGTAGGTGGGTAGACTGTTAAAACAAATCAACATTATTGGCAGGATTTTAATAGAATACAGAAGTTCATAGTGTAGCACTTAAAATGTACTGGATACAACAGAAAATTTACTCACTAGGACTCAAAGAAGCAGGAAAAAATCTCAACAACTCTCATGGGAAAAGAGAATAAACAGACACCAACATCTAGATGACCAAGATGGTAGAATTATCAAAACACTTTTAAGCATGTATAATAACCATGTCCCATAAAGTGAGGACAAAAACTCTCAAAATGAAGTGAATGATATATGTCTCAGCAAAGAAAATACAAATTACAAACAATTCAGCTAAAAAATGGGCAAAGAACTTGGACATTTCTCCAAATATACACAAATGGTCAATAAGCACTTTGAAAAGATGCTCACCATCACTAACTATCACAGAATGCAAATCGAACCACAGTAAGATACCACTTACATCCATTAGGATGCCTATTATCAAAAGATTAATAAACAAAAAACAACTGTAGGTGAGAATATAGAGAAATTGGAACCCTTGTGCACTGTCGGTGGGAATGTAAATCAGTGTAGCTGCTAGGGAAAGTGGTGCAGCAGTTCCTCAAACAATTAAAAATATAATTAAACATATATGATCCAGCAGTTTTACTTCTGGTTATAGTACACCCAAAATAATTGAAAGCACAATCCTGAAGAGACATTTATATAATCATGTTCATAGCAGTATTATTAACAATAGTCAAAGGTAGAAGCAAGCCAATGTCCATAAACAGATGAATGGGTAACCCAAATCTGACATATTCATACAATGAAATATTATTCAGCCTTAAAAAGGAAGGACATTCTGACACACACTAAAACACAGATGAACCTTGAGACATTACGCTAAGTGAAATAAGCCAACCATAAAAAGGTAAATACTATCTGATTCTACTCAGACAAGGTAATTTAGAACACTCACATTTATAGAAGTAGAAAGTAGAATGGGTGTTGCCAGGGGTTGGGGGAAAGAAAAATGAGGGATTACTGTTTAAAGAGTTTCAGTTTTGTAAGATGAAAAATGTTCTCTGAATGGATTGCAGGGATGGCTATAATAATGTGAATATACTCAATGCCACTGAGCTGCATACTTAAAATCGTTAAGTCTGTTATTGAGCTCATCCAGCCCAAATGGTTAAAATGGTAAATTTTGTGCTATGTATATTTACCACTATTTAAAAAAATAATTTAAAAGAAAATAATTATAAAAAAAGAAAGGGAAATTTTATAATTTAAAATACAGAATTGAAATTTGGGCTGGATGAGCTCAATAACAGACTGAAGTCAAAAGAGGAAAGAGTTACTGTCAAGATAGACCACTAAAATTTTCAAACCTGAACAAAAGAAATAAAATAATTGAATCAACTCAGCAGAGTCTCAGAAACCTGTAAGACAATATAAATATAAAATCTGACATGTATATTCTTAGAGTTCCAGAAGGAAGAGAGAAAGACTGATGCACAAAAATATATATTTTAGAAAATAATGACTCTCCAAATTTGATGAAAAAATATATTTAGAGATTCAAAAAACCTGCAAACTGCAAACAGGAAAAATCTGGAAAATCATGGCCAGATGCATCATTAATCTAACAGGTGAATACTAAAGATTAAGAAAATATCTTAAAAGCAGCTAGAGAAGAAAATAACACATTACATATAGGAGAACAATAAATTAAATGCTTTCATTTTTCTTAACAGAAACCATAGAAGCCAGATGACAGTACAACATCATTCTTAAAGTTCTGAAGGAAAACAAAAATTTTTAAAGTCAAAGTAGAATTCTACAACGAGTAAAAATTTCCTCCAGAAATGAGGGCAAAATAAACACATTCTGAAATGAATGAAAAGTAAGATTTCATGATCATTGGATCTGCTCTAAAAGAAATGCTAATGGAAACTTTTTAGAACAGAAATGATACTAGAAGCAAACATGGAATTCAGGAATGAAGATCAGTAGAATTGGTAAATATCTGGGTAAATATTAATAAACTGTTTTTTCTCTTCATAAATTTGCTAAAGTATGAATGACTGTATGAAATAAAAATTATAACATTGTTGGAAAGATTTCAAAGTGTCCAGACAGAATACACCTGACAACTACAACATACAGGAGGAAGAGTAAAAGGAAACTGCATGGTTGAGGGTTTCTACATTTCACTTGGAGTGGAAGACTATTAAACTTAAGTAGACTATGAAAAGATAAGTATGTATATTATAAGAAACCAACGAATCAAAAATACGTAAAGAGATAACTAAAAACCTATAAAAAATTAAATTGTAGGCAACAAGAATTTACTATATAGCATGGGGAACTATATTTAATATCTTGTAATAAACTATAATGGAAAATAATTTGAAAAAACATATGTATAACTGAATCACTTTGCTGTACAACTGAAACTAGTACATTATTGTAAATCAACTATACTGCAATAAATTTTTTTTAATAAAATATAAATTAAATTGGAATGCTAACAGATATTCAAACAATCCAAATGAGCACAGGAGAGAGAAAATAGAAGAATGAAAAAACAGGGTACAAACATTAAACAATTACAAGTGGTAGACCTAAGCCTGTCCATGTCAGTAATTACATTAAATGTAAATGGCCTAAACAAACATAAAGGGGAAAAAAAGCAATTTGGATTTAAAAAAATAAGTAAATAAAAATATTGCCTACAAGAAAACAGTTTTAAATAAAATGATATAGTTAGAGTAAAAGTAAAATGATGGGAGAAAAAATTCAACCACAAATACACCAACCTAAAGAAAGCTATATTGACAATATTAATTTCAAATAAAGAAGACTTCAGGTAAAGGAAAATTCTCAGGGATAAAGAGGGCATTACACAGAGATAAGGGAGTCAATTCACCAAGAAGATACAGACATATCCCATGTCCCCAACAAACTTTAAACATTTAAAAGAACTGAAATCATACTAAGTATATTCTTTGGCTGTAATAGAGTTATACAAAAAATGAACAACTAACATACATCTTGAATATCCCCAAATATTTGGAAATTAACACATTTATAGCCAGTGGGTTAAAAAGGAAGTCTCAAGAGAAATTACAAAGTATTCTGAACCAAAAGAAAATGAAAATACGACACAACAAAATTTTTGAGCCATAGCTAAAATAGTGACTAGAGTAAAATCTATAGTAGTAAATGCTTGTATCAGAAAAGAATAATGGTCTTAATAATCTAAACTTCCACTTTAAAAAAACAATGAGAGGGACTTCCCTGGTGGTCCAGTGGTAAAGAATCCACCTTCCAATGCAGGGGACACGGGTTTGATCCCTGGTCGGTGAACTAAGATCCCACATGCCAGGGGCAACTAAGCCCATGCCACAACTACTGAGCTCGTGCACCTCAACAAGAGAGCCCACATGACACAAACTACAGAGCCCACATGCTCTGGACCCCATGCACCACAACTAGAGAGAGAAAAAAACAACCTGTATGCCACAACTAGAGAGAAACCCGCACACCACAATGAAGAGCCCACGTGCTGCAACTAAGACCTGACACAGACAAAATAAATAATTTAAATTAATTAATTAAATAAATGTAAAAAATACTAACAAAAAAAGGTCCACATCAAAAAAAAATCTTTAAAAAATAAAATGAGAAAAGTGAACTAAACCTGAAGCGAGCAGAAAGTAAACAGTAAAGTGCTTAATTGATGAAACAGAAACACAAAAGAAAAAGGATTAATGAAATCAAAAGCTGGCTTTTTGAAAAGAATCATAAAATTGATAAACCTCAACTTGATAAAAATCACTTATGAAAAACCTAAGCTAACATCATACTCAATAATTAAAGTCTGAGTGCCTTCATCCTAAGATTTGAAAGAAGCCAAGGGATATCCTGACAACTTTTCTTTACCACTGTAATGCAGGTCCTGGTCAGTGCAGCAAGGTAAGAAAAAGAAAAGATGGATAGATTAAAATAATAATAATAATAGTAATATTCTATTTGCAGACAACATGATTTGATTGCCTTTGTGAAAATCTCAAGGAATGTACAAAAATAATTCTAAAACTAATAAGTAAGTTTATCACAAGACACAAGGTCAAGATATATAATCAACTGTATTTCTATATAATAACAATGAACAATTAAAATAATTTTTTTAAAAGTTATCATTCATATAGCTTCCCTAACCACTGCCCCCCACAAAAAAAAGATACTCTTAGGTATAAGTACAAAGGATCTGTATTCTGAAAACTATAAACCAAAAATGAAAGAAATTAAAGTAGTCCTAAATAAGTGTATATATATACTATATTCAGTGATTGAAAATGAAAAAATTAATATTGTTAAGATGCCAATTCACCTGAAACTAATCTATATATCAAAGGCAATCGCAAGCAAAATCCAAGCAAGAAATTTTATAGATATTGTAAAGCCCATTCTAAAATGTATATGGAAAATCAAAGAAACTGGAACAGCCAAAATAATTTTGGAAAAGAGGGATAAAGTTGAGAATCAGATTTGAAGACTTATTATAAAGCTACAGTAATCAAGATAGCATACTATTGAAAAAACAACAAAAATATAGATTGATGGAACAGAATAAGGAGTCCAGAAATACCTATATCAACACAGTTGTTATTTGAAAAAGGTACAAAGGCAATTCCATTGGCAAATAATAGTCTTTTCAATGAAAGTACTAGAATTTAATGTCAGTATGTAAAGAAAAAAGAGAACTAAAACCTATACCTTATACTTTGAATAAAAATTATTCAAAATTGATCATGCTTCTAAACAGAAAACCAAAAACTATGTAATGTTTAAAAGAAAATATAAAAGAAAATCTTGGTGGCCTTGGATAAAACAAACTTTTCTTATATAAGACACTCCATAAAAGAAAAAAAATGATGAATTTGGATTTCACAAAAATCAGTATGCTTATTCTGTAAAAGACATCACTATGAAAATAAAAAGACACATTACAGACTGGGATAAAAATAATCATAAATTACTTATCAGATAAAGGACCTGTCTGAAGAACATATAAAAAAACCTCTGAAGACACAATAAACAAGTCATCAAAAAATGGGCGAAAGATCTGAACAATTTAAAGCTAGATGGACAGCAACTAAGGACATAAAAAGATGTTCAACATCATTAGTAATTATGGAAACAAATTAAAACCACATAAGATACCATTACACACCTATTGGAATGGCTAAAATAAAACTCATAATACCAAGTGCCAGCATTGATGTGAAGCAACTGAAAATCATACATTTCTGGTGGTAATGCAAAATGACAGCTACTCTGAAAAAGAGTTTAGGAATTTTCTTATAAAAGTTAAATGTACCCTTCCCATAGGACCCAGCAATCACACTCCCAAGTATTTACTCTAGAAAAATGAAAACTTCTGGTCACATAAAAACCTGACAGACTGGGAGTTTGGGATGGACACGTATACACTGCTATATTTAAAATAGATAACCAACAAAGACCTACTGTATAGCACAGGGAACTGATCTATATTCTGTAATATCCTAAATGGGAAAAGAATTTGAAAAAGAATAGATATGTATATATGTATAACTGAATCACTTTGCTGTACACCTGAAAGTGACACAACATTGCTAATCAAGTATACTCCAAAATAAAATAAAAATAATAAAATTTTATTTACATGGGTTTTTCAGACTGAATTTATGGACAAATGAGAAGTCTATCATAATATGAAATATGGGGGAGAATATTTTTGTAAACATCATGTACACAAATATGTCCCCCAAATATTTTATTTTTCTATATTAAAGGAAGATAATGAACAATTTAAACTATTTAATTTTCAACAGGAAGGAAATAAGGTTTAAAATGATTTTATTCTAGGGAAGTTTTATATTTCCTTAAGGATTTGGTTTGTTTTCTCTTCCAAATTGAGAACTCTATAACAAGTTAGGTTTCCCTTTTTGTAATAATTTTGAAGAAGTTCAGAGTCAAATTTAAAATTATGTTGAATATCATGGCTGGCATTTGTATTGTCATTTTCCTTTGTTCTGACTTTCTATTTTTATTGCATTATTACTTGTATTTATCTTTTATGATAAGCCATTTAAGAAAACTTTATAAAAATGAATTGGAAAATATAAATAACTTTAAATAACAAAAAAATCTATAATTATATACATCTGTATAGATATTAAAAATGAAGTTTCAATCATCCATGTATTTCTTAAGCACCTATTTTAGAAATTATGAATACAAAAATTATTAATAAAAGAAAATCTAAGAGAGCCATCCATTCCTTCTCTTTATCATATACTCTAGGATATAAACATTTAAACTAGAAAAAGGTATTTTTTCTTCAATATATTAATGTTTCTGAAAATCCTACATGATTTTTACAAAACACTTTTTCATATATTTCACATTATGAAGATACTTCTCATTTGTCCACAAATTTATAGTCTGAAAACCTACATAAATAAGAATATATACTTGTGATTTCCTACATAGCTCTTATTGCAATCATGCTTACTCCTGTGATTATTTGTTTAATATCTGCTTCTATTCTAATGAGGGCAGGAACTGTACTTATTTTGTTCATCAATTTCCACATTCCTCTAGAGCAGAGGTCAGTAGACATTTTTTTGTATAGGGCCACATGATAAATATTTTAGGCTTTGCAGACCATAAGATCTCTCACAACTCAGTTCTGATGTTCTAATGTGAAAATAGCCATAGACAATAAGTAAATGAATGGGTGTGAACGAGTTCCAATAAAGTGTAATTTACAAACACTAGTGGCAGGCCATAGTTTGATGATTCCTGCTATAGAGTTCTGTATGCATTCAATATTTTTGAAACTGAATGAATGAGAATCTTAAATTCAACATAAGATCTAGAGAAAGAACAGATTCCATATTTAACAGAACTAATGGTGGAAGAACTGCTTGCTCTTTTTTTATATCACATATTACTTCTGAGTTGAAAATGATATTAAATATTCTAAAAGAAATTAGGACTAAAGTTAATATGCTCATCACTGGCCAACTCTGGATGGTAGTACAGTCTAAAGAAATATTATTTTGGTTGTTTGCAATATAATTTCGGTGGTTTGTCATTATGTTTTTCCCTAAAAGGAAAGATAATAAAATTGTTATCATTAAACATTTCAAATCTTAAAAAAAATACCTGTGCATGAAAATTTATACCAGCATTACCTATAATCACCTAAATTGTGAAACAAACTAAATATACTCCTTCAGGCTCAAATATGTTACGTCGATCAAAAAAGAATACTACTTAACCATAAGAACAAACTATTGATATATGCAGGAACATGGGTTGATCTCAAGTGCATTACACTAAGTGAAAGAAGCTAGACTCAAAAGGATACACATTGTTGATCCCATTGATATTGATATTGTTGAAAAGCCAAAACTATACAGATATAGAAGAAATCAATTATTGCTACGAGTTAGAGGTTGAAAGAGAAAATGACTAAAAAGGTACAGAGTGAGGTAATTTTTTCAAGGTAAGGAAACCGCTTTGTATTCTTTTTGTACTGGTTGTTAACGGACATATTTGTTAAAGCTAACAAAAATGTACAATTTGGATGGATAGATGGATACTGAGTGTGTTTCAAAATGAAAAAAAAAATAGTGTTAAATATAAATATCCAAAAAGGGATCAAGTAGGTAATATGTTCTATTTGGGTCAAATTCATTAATTCACTTTTTTTTAAAAAGTGGTGATAGAGTACTTTAAGTTCACCAAGCCTCTGTGTAACACACAGAATCATAATTCTATGAAGCAGTTACAATTAAGTTTGTGGTCAGATGATCAGTTAGGTCTAGAAATAATCACTTGAAAGTTTACTCCCTATAAATGAGAGAAATGAATATAAAATAATATAAAATATAATATAAATATAATATAAAATAATAATAAATAAATAAATAATAATAAATAAATAAATAATAAATAAATAAATAAATAAATAAAAATAAATATAAATAATAAATGTATATATTTCTATCAAATATTATTCAACACTAAAAAGTTCAAAGGCCAATGATTTAAAAACTCAGAGCACTTAATTGTGAAAACACTCTCTAAACACAAAACATTCCAATTAAATTTCTTCTTCACATAATCTTTCCTTTTTAACTAAAACTACAGTTGGAGCTAAATAGCAAGAGTAAATACATGATAATTTTATAAAACTAGGCAACTTATTACATGGATCATCAAATGAAGGGCTATTTTCCTTCGGAATTTTTGTGGACCTACTAAAACAACTGTGGATTTCCAAGCACTGCAACTACTGAGTAAATTTTGTTGTATCTTTCTGTACACCTACTGTACTATTATAACTTCTTCCATCAATTCAAGAGAGAGAAGATGTGTTAAAAGTGTAAACCACAGAGAGGAGATTAACAAAGTTTTCTTGGCTGTTGCCTAGGATAGGGGAAAAAAAGAGAGAAATGGCAACTTTGACTGGAACTTGTTTAAGACATCTGAATGTTTTTAAAGGCAGCTTTGAGATCTTCTCCTTGGCTGCTGACAAAGCAGTCTGGCTGCTTAATTTAGGAACAGCGTACTTACTTGGAAGATTTTGGGACACAGGAAACAAAGTAGGATGTACTGTAGGACAGTAACAGATGGAAGTGACATACACAAAGAAGAGTACAGCACTTGCAATGATTTTTTTTTTTTTCTGCTGGCATCTGTGGATGGGTAAGGATATTTATGGAGGAGTTATTCAATTGGGTTATTAGTGATTCCAAAACCATGTGAAGTACAGTTGTTGAGCAGAACATCTGAAGATTCATACTTATGTCTGCAATGCTTTAGAAATTTAAAATAAAGAATTGGCAGAATATGAAGACTAATGAAAACATTCATGCATATATACACAATCCTACATGAATTACTGGGAAATAGTGGGATAAACCATTTTGCTTTGGTCTTAAGGAAAAAAAGGAGCATGTATATACTATTATCAAAAACCTTTTATTCTCTGAACTGAAATTATTTTTGGACCTCTCAGAGTACTTTCAAATTTCCTTTCTAAATATGCTATTATATATCCAGTTGAAGGTAGAATACCAATGACTCATTTTTACATAATTAATATCTACCTCAGGATATTACTAAGAGTATGTAACACATAAAAGCATTCAGTGAACATATATACATATGTATTGATTAGATACATCAATCTAACCGAGACAATAATTTGCTATTGCTAAAATGTCTACATAAGCATTTAAGATAAAGCTGACATACTGCTACCAATGATATCTAATATTTATTGTGCATTTACTATGTTGCTATAGCTGTGTGAAGAGCATTAATTGCATTGCATGACTTAGGCATCAAACCTTCCATAAATTTGGTTCAGTCTCAATTTATGACAAAGGATACAAAGACATGGAGTAGCAATTATAAACGTACTATGTATCTTGGGAGTGTCTCAAGTCTTACTTCAATTTTTTTAATAAATTTATTTATTTATTCATTCATTCATTCATTCATTTATTTATGGCTGTGTTGGGTCTTCGTTTCTGTGCAAGGGCTTTCTCTATTTGCGGCGAGCGGGGGCCACTCTTCATCGCAGTGCGCAGGCCTCTCACTATCTCGGCCTCTCTTGTTGTGGAGCACAGGCTCCGGACGCACAGGCTCAGTAGCTGTGGCTCACGGGCCCAGCTGCTCCGCGGCATGTGGGATCTTCCCGGACAGGGGCACAAACCCGTGTCCCCTGCATCGGCAGGCGGACTCTCAACCACTGTGCCACCAGGGAAGCCCCTTATTTCAATTTTGACATTATGTTTGGAAATCATACTCTAATTGCACAACAAAACAATGAGAGAAGTGATATGAAATAATGAATTAAAATACTTCTATTGGGGCTTCCCTAGTGGCGCAGTGGTTGAGAGTCCGCCTGCCGATTCAGGGAACACAGGTTCGTGCCCCGGTCCGGGAAGATCCCACATGCCGTGGAGCAGCTGGGCCCATGAGCTATGGCCATTGAGCCTGAGCGTCCGGAGCCTGTGCTCTGCAACGGGAGAGGCCACAACAGTGAAAGGCCCACATACTGCAAAAAAAAAAAACAACAAAAAACTTCTATTTGATTTGAAGTTTTCAGAATCATATTATATAGCACCTTGAACAATTTTTCATTTTGTTAAATTATTTTTATTTCTATCTTGCTCTCCATTGAAACTCTAGTACTGGGTTTCTATTTGTTTCTTTCTTAGCACTCTGTTCTTCGCTAAACAAACAAAAAAAACCCCAAAAAGCTGCATTTGGAAAAATAATCAGCTCAAAGTTGCTGGCGGTAGACAGTGTATTTCCTAAAGATGTATATTTGTCCAAATTCCAGAACCTGTGAATTTGCTAATTACTTCTTTACATGGCAAAAGGAGCTTTTCAGCTGTACTTAAGTTAAGGATCTCAAAATGGAAGATTATCCTAGATTATCTTTATCTGGCTGGAGGAAATGTAATCACAAGGGCAGTTATAAGAGGGTAGTAGAAGGGTCAGAATGAGAAAGAGATGTGACAATGGAAGCAGACTGAAGTGATGCTCCTTGAAGATGGAGGAAAGGGCCACAAGCCAAGGAAAGCAGGCAGCCTCCATGTGCTAGAAAAGGAAAGAAAAGCGATCCTCCCCTAAAGCCATGAAAAAGAATGTAACCATGCTGATACCTTGATCTTAGGACTTCTGACCTTAGGAACTATAAGATAATTAAAAGCGCTGCTTTAAGTCACAAGGTTTTAAGCCATTAGTAATTAGTTACATTAGCACAGGAAACTACTACATTATGCCATACATTTGTGTGGTAAATAACATCCATAGCTGTCTGCAGAAGTTTCTTTTTAAAAAACCATTCTTGCATAGACCTTCTAGATGGCGGAGAAGTAAGACGTGGAGATCACCTTCCTCCGACAAATACATCAAAAATACATCTACCTGTGGAACAACTCCCACAGAACACCAACTGAATGCTGACAGAAGACCTAAGACTTCCTAAAAGGAAAGAAACTCCCCCATGTACCTGGGTAGGGCAAAAGAAAAAAGGAAAAACAGAGACAAAAGAATAGGGACGGGACCTGCACCAGTGGGAGGGTACTGTTAAGGAGGAAAAGTTTCCAGACAGTAGGAAGACCTTTCACTAGTGGAGGCAGGGAGTGGGCAGGGGGGAAGCTTCGCAGCCACGGAGGAGAGTGCAGCAACAGGTGTGCAGACGGCAAAGCTGAGAGATTCCCACACAGAAGATAAGTGCTGACCAGCACTCACCGGCCTGAGAGGCTTGTCTGCTCACCCACCAGGGCAGGTGAGGGCTGGGAGTTGAGGCTGGGGCTCCAGAGGTCAGAACCCAGGGACAGGACTGGGGTTGGCTGTGTGAACACAGCCTGAAGGTGGCTAGTGCGCCACAGCTAGCCGGGAGGGAGTGTGGGAAAAAGTCTGCACCTGCCTAAGATACAAGAGACCATTGTTTCAGGGTGTGCAAGAATGGATTCAGAGCACTGCCTAAACAAGGTCCAGAGACGTGTGTGAGCCACGGCTATCAGTGTGGACACCACAGATGGGCATGAAACATTAAGGCTGCTGCTGCAGCCACCAAGAAGCCTGTGTGCAAGCACAGGTCACTATCCACATCTCCCCTCCCGGGACCCTGTGCAGCGCGCCACTGCCAGGGTCCTGTGATACAGGGACGATTTCCCGAGGAGAACACATGGCACGCCTCAGGCTGGTGCAACGGCATGCTAGCCTCTGCCGCCGTAGGCTTGCCCCACATTCCATACCCCTCCCTCCCACTGGCCTGAGTGAGCCAGAGCCCCCGAATCAGCTGCTCCTTTAACCCCGTCCTGTCTGAGCGAAGAACAGACGCCCTCGGGTGACCGACATGCAGAGGCGGGGCCAAATCCAAAGCTGAACCCCAGGAGCTGTGCAAACACAGAAGAGAAAGGGAAATCTTTCCCAGCAGCCTCAGGAGCAGACAATTAAATCTCCACAGTCAACCTGATGTACCCTGCATCTGTTGAATACCTGAATAGAAAACGAATCATCCCAAAATTGAGGCGCTGGACTTTGGGAGCCAAGTTTGCTTTCTGCATCTAATTTGTTTCTGGTTTTATGTTTATCTTAGTTTATTATTTAGAGCTTATTATCATTGGTATATTTATTTATTGGTTTGGATGCTCTCTTCCTTTATATATATTTTTTCCTTTTTCTCTTTTTGTGAGTGTGTATGTGTATGCATCTTTGTCTCATTTTGTCTGTATAGAATTGCTTTTATCATCTGTCCTAACTTTCTGCCTGTCTGTTGTTTTTTGTTTTTTTTAGTATGGTTTTTAGCTCTTGTTATTATTGGTGGATTTATTTTTTGGTTTGGTTGCTCTCTTCTTTCTTTCTTTTTTTTAATTACTTTTTAAAAATTTTAATAATGTTTTTTATTTTTTATTTTAATAACATTTTATTTTATTTCATTTCATTTATTTATTTATTTTTCTTTTCTCCCTTTTCCTCTAAGACATGTGGCTGACAGGGTCTTGGTGCTCTGGCCAGGTGTCGGGCCTGAACCTGAGGTGGAAGAGCCAAATTCAGGACATTGCTCCACCAGAGAACTACCAGCATGATGTAATATCAAATGGCTAAACCTCTCCCAGAGATCTCCATCTCAGCGCCAAGACCCAGCTCCACTCAACGACCATCAAGCTACAGTGCTGGACTTCCTATGGCAAACAACTAGCAAGACAGGAACACAACCCCACCCATTAGCAGAGAGGCTGCCAAAAATCATAATAAGTTCACAGACACCCTAAGACACACCACCAGACGAGGTCTTACCCACCAGCAAGACAAGATCCAACCTCATCCACCAGAACAGAAGCACCTGTCCCCTTCACCAGGAAGCCCACACAACCCACAGAACCAAACTTAGCCACTGGGGGCAGACACCAAATACAAGATGAACTATGAACCTGAGGCCTGTGAAAAGAAGACCCCAAATGCAGTAAGCTAAGCAAAATGAGAAGACAAAGAAATACACAGCAGATGAAGGAGCAAGGTAAAAACCCACAAGACCAAACAAATGAAGAGGAAATAGGCAGTCTCCCTGAAAAAGAATTCAGAGTAATGATAGTAAACATGATACAAAATCTTGGAAACAGAATGGAGAAAATACAAGAAACATTGAACAAGGACCTAGAAGAACTAAAGAGCAAACAAACAATGATGAACAACACAGTAAATGAACTGAAAAATTATCTCTAGAAGGAATCAATAGCAGAATAACTGAGGCAGAAGAACGGATAGGTGACCTGGAAGATAAAATAGTGGAAATAACTACCACAGAGCAGAAAAAAGAATGAAAAGAACTGAGGACAGTCTCAGAGACCTCTGGGACAACATTAAATGTACCAACATTCGAATTATAGAGGTCATAGAAGAAGAAGAGAAAAAAAAGGGACTGAGAAAATATTTGAAGAGATTGTAGTTGAAAACTTTCCTAATATAGGAAAGGAAATAGTCATTCAAGTCCAGGAACTGCAGAGAGACCCATACAAAATAAATCCAAGGAGAAACATGCCAAGACACATATTAATCAAACTATCAAAAATTAAATACAAAGAAAAATATTAGAAGCAGCAAGGGAAAAGCAGCAAATACCATACTAGGGAATCAGCATAGGGTTAACAGCTGATCTTTCAGCAGAAACTCTGCAAGCCAAAAGGAAGTGGCAGGAAATATTTGAAGTGATGAAAGGGAAAAACGTACAACTAAGATTACTCTCCCCAGCAAGGATCTCATTCAGATTCGACACAGAAATTAAAAACTTTACAGATAAGCAAAAGTTATGAGAATTCAGCACCACCAAACCAGCTTTACAACAAATGCAAAAGGAACTTCTCTACGCAGAAAACACAAGAAAAGGATAAGACCTACAATAACAAACCCAAAACAATTAAGAAACTGGTAATAGGAACATACTTATCGATAATTACCTTAAATGTAAATGGAGTAAATGCTCCAACCAAAAGACACAAACGGGTTGAATGGATACAAAAACAAGACCCGTATATGCTATCTACAAGAGACCCAGTTCAAACCTAGGGACACAAATAGACTGAAAGTGATGGGATGGAAAAAGTTATCCATGCTAATGGGAATCAAAGGAAAGCTGGAGTAGCAATTCTCATATCGGACAAAACAGACTTTAAAACAAAGACTATTACAAGAGAAAAAGAAGGACACAACATAATGATCAAGGGATCAATCCAAGAAGACGATATAACAATTGTAAATATTTATGCACCCAGCATAGGAGCACCTCAATACATTAGGCAAATAATAACAGCCATAAAATGGGCAATTGACAGTAACACAATCATAGTAGGGGACTTTAACACCCCACTTTCACCAATGGACAGATCATCCAAAATGAAAATAAATAAGGAAACACAAGCTTTAAATGACATATTAAACAGATGGACTTAATTCATTTTATAGGACATGCCATCCAAAAACAACAGAATACACTTTTTCTCAAGTGCTCATGGAACTTTCACCAGAATAGATCATATCTTGGGTCACAAATCAAGCCTTGGTAAATTTAAGGAAACTGAAATCATATCAAGTATCTTTTCCAACCACAACACTATGAGACTAGATATCAATTACCAGGAAAAAAAACTTTAAAAAATAAAAGTACATGGATGCTAAAAAATACGCTACTAAATAACCAAGAGATCACTGAAGAAAACATACAGGAAATCAAAAAAAATACCTAGAAACAAATGACAATGCAAACACGACGAACCAAAACCTGTGGGATGCAGCAAAAGCAGTTCTAAGAGGGAAGTTTATAGCAATACAACCTTTCCTCATGAAACAAGAAAAATTTCAAATAAACAACCTGAAATTACACCTAAAGCAATTAGAGAAAAGCAGAAGTTAGCAGAAGGAAAGAAATCATAAAGATAAGATCAGAAATAAATGAAAAAGAAATGAAGGAAATGGTAGCAAAGATCACTAAAACTAAAAGCTGCTTCTTTGAGAAGATAAACAAAATTGATAAACCATTAGCCAGACTCATCAAGAAAAAAGGAGAAGACTCAAATCAATAGAATTAGAAATGGAAAAGGAGAAATAACAACTGACACTGCAGAAATACAAAGGATCATGAGAGATTACTACAAGCAACTATATGCCAATAAAATGGACAACGTGGAAAAAATGGGCAAAATCTTAGAAAAGCACAACCTTCCGAGACTGAACCAAGAAGAAACAGAAAATATAAACAGACCAATCACAAGCACTGAAATTGAAACTGTGATTAAAAATCTTCCAGCAAACAAAAGCCCAGAACCAGAGAGCTTCATAGGCAAATTCTATCAAATGTTTAAAGAAGAGCTAACACCTATCCTTCTCAAACTGTTCCAAAATATAGCAGAGGGAGGAACACTCCCAAACTCATTCTACAAGGCCACCATCACCCTGATACCAAAACCAGACAAAGATGTCGCAAAGAAAGAATACTACAGGCCAATATCACTGATGAACATAGATGCAAAAATCCTCAACAAAATACTAGCAAACAGAATGCAACAGCACATTAAAAGGATCATACACCATGATCAAGTGGGGTTTATTCCAGGAATGCAAGGATTCTTCAATATATGCAAATCAATGTGATACACCATATTAACAAAGTGAAGGAGAAAAAGAATATTATCACCTCAATAGATGTAGAAAAAGCTATTGATAAAATTCAACACCGATTTATGATAAAAACCCCCCAGAAATTAGGCATAGAGGGAACTTACCTCAACATAATAAAGGCCATATATGACAAACCCACAGCCAACATCATTCTCAATAGTGAAAAAAGGAAACCATTTCCTCTAAGATCAGGAACAAGACAAGGTTGCCCACTCTCACCACTCTTATTCAACATAATTTTTGGAAGTTTTAGACACAGCAATCAGAGAAGAAAAAAAATAAAAGAAATCACAAAAGAATTAAAGCTGTCACTGTTTTCAGATGATATGATACTATACATAGAGAATCCTAAAGATGCCACCAGAAAACTACTAGAACTAATCAATCAATTTGGTAAAGTAGCAGGGTACAAAAGTAATGCACAGAAATCTCCTGCATTCCTATACACTAATGATGAAAAAGTCTGAACGAGAAATTAAGGAAACATTCCCATTTACCACTGCAACAAAAAGAACAAAATACGTAGGATTAAACCTACCCAAGGAGACAAAAGACCTGCAGAAAACTATAACACACTGATGAAAAAAATTAAAGATGATACAAACAGATAGAGAGATATACCATGCTCTTGAATTGAAAGAATCAACATTGTGAAAATGAGTATACTACCCAAAGCAGTCTACAGATTAATGCAATCCCTATCAAACTACCAATGGCATTTTTCACAGAACTAGAAAAATTTTTTCACAATTTGTATGGAAACACAAAGGACCCCGCATAGCTAAAGCAACCTTGAGAAAGAAAAACGGAGCTGGAGGAATCAGGCTCCTGAACTTCAGACTATAGTACAAAGCTACAGTAATCAAGACAGTCTGGTACTGGCACAAAAACGGAAATATAGATCAATGGAACAGGATAGAAAGCCCAGAGATAAACCCACGCACATATGGTCACCTTATCTTTGATAAAAGAGGCAAGAATATACAATGGAGAAAAGACAGCCTCTTCAGTAAGTGGTGCTGGGAAAACCAGACAGCTACATATAAAAGAATGAAATTAGAATACTCCCGAACACCATACACAAATGTAAACTCAAAATGGATTAAAGACATAAATGTAAGGCCAGATACTACAAAACTCTTAGAGGAAAACATAGGCAGAACACTCTATGACATAAATCACTGCAAGATCCTCTTTGACCCACCTCCTACAGAAATGGACATAAAAACAAAAATTTAAAAATGGGACCTAATGAAACTTAAAACCTTTTGCACAGCAAAGGAAAGCATAAATAGGATGAAAAGACAACCCTCAGAATGGGAGAAAATATTTGCAAATGAAGCAACTGCAAAGGATTAATCTCCAAAATATACAAGCAGCTCTTCCAGCTCAATATTAAAAAACAAACAACTCAATCCAAAAATGGGCAGAAGACCTAAATAGACATTTCTCCAAAGAAGATATACAGATGGCCAACAAACACATGAAAAGATGCTCAACATCACTAATCATTAGAGAAATGCAAATCAAAACTACAATGAGGTATCACCTCACACCAGTCGGAATGGCCATCATCAAGAGGTCTACAAACAATAAATGCTGGAGAGGGTGTGGAGAAAAGGGAACCCTGTTGCACTGTTGGTGGGAATGTAAATTGATACAGCCACTATGGAGGTTCCTTAAAACACTAAAAGTAGAACTACCATACAACCCGGCAATCCCACTACTGGGCATATACCCTGAGAAAACCATAATTCACAAAGAGTCATGTACCACAATGTTCATTGCAGCTCTATTTACAATATTCAGGACATGGAAGCAACCTAAGTGTCCATCGGCAGATGAATGGATAAGAAGATGTTGCATATATATACAATGGAATATTATTGAGTCATGAAAAGAAACAAAATTGAGTTGTTTGTATTGAGGTGGATGGAACTACAGACTGTCATACAGAGGAAAGTAAGTCAGAAAGAGAAAAACAAATACCATATGCTAACACATGTATATGGAATCTAAAAAAAAAAAAAGGTTTGAAAGAAACTAGGGGCAGGACAGGAACAAAGATGCAGACGTAGAGAATGGACTTGAGGACACGGGGTGGGAGAAGGGTAAGCTGGGACGAAGTGAGAGGATGGCATGGACATATATACACTACTAAATGTAAAATAATAACTAGTGGTAAGCAACCGCATAGCGCAGGGAGATCAGCTCTTTGCTGTGTGTCCAGCTAGAGGGGTGGGATAGGGAAGGTGGGAGGGAGACTCAAGACAGAGGAGATATGGGGTTATATGTATATGTATAGTTGATTCACTTTATTATACAGCAGAAACTAATACACCATTGTAAAGCAATTATATCCAATAAAGATGTTAAAAAAAAACCCAACATTTTTATGTTAATTTACATCAGCAGAGAATCCTCCACCGAATGACCAATAGTAGCCATATCCATTACATTTTGATAGACTGCATTCTTTGAACATATTTATATGAAAAAAGCTATACTTTGTGAACATCAGCAATAAAATCATAAGGTTATAAATCAAAGGAAATGTTAAATTTTTTAGGTTTTTTAAAGAAAAATATAAGCCACAGCAGTATATAAACTTTTAGTCAAATGAAATGTTACAATAATAACTTCATAAGTATATTGCACTATACAGACTACAAGTCCTCAATCCATTTTGCACATTAGCATCACCTGGGGAATTCTAGAGATTAAACTCCATTTCCTGACCCTACCCTGAGAGACTCTGATTTAACGGGTATGGGGTAAGACCCAGACATTTGTATGTCTTCAAAGGCCTGTAGGTGATTTCAATATTCAGTGAGGCAGGGCTGGGAACTAGCAATATAATCTTTTATACCAGTCTATAACCTGTAATTAGTAATAAAATTTTGTTGAGAGAGGTAAAATGTTCATAGTTACAACAATATAAGAAGGCAACAAATACATTATAGAGGAGTGTATCTGTTATGCTCTCTATTATATTGGAGGATGCTATGCTTCATATATAACAATAATGGCAAATTTATTGATCTAGCCACATGTGTTTGCGTAATTTTTCTAATCTCATTAGGCGCTTCTGTGGCAACTATTGTTATTCATTGGTTGAGGTATATAGGAATTATTTTAAAGAAAGTATCACATTTAAGTTTAAGACTTTCTTAAAAGAGAAAAAACTGAATACTAACTATAGACCTGAAAAACATATTTACTTTCCAAATTAAAATATACTAATATGCATAAACAACATCCATTAGAATGTTCTAATAAAAAATTAGAATCTGTTTTGTTATCACCGCAATCAAATTTATAGATGTAAGAATATACACATAATGGTAAACAGGTCAAATTGTTGAATTTTGTTAATCTTTACGTGTTGTCAAATCTCCAGCTTCAAGGTGTAAACGAAACAAATTATGTGGTATCAAGTGCACCAAACAAAAACACAAACTTAGTGGCATGAAATTGACAGTTTTCAATGCTACAATCCAACCTTTTTCATTACGGTACTTTTTTTTCAAACTGACATTCCCTTTGAAAATAAGAAAACACTTTTCCCAAACTAAAAAAAGCAAGCATAAATTATTAAATTAATGCAAGTATGTGATACTTGCTATTCCACAACCTATGTGTAATTTTCTTCCTCTACATACCTAATGATGTCATGGCACTTTTATACGAAGAAACATTTAGAAATAGTATAAATACTATATATTAGCAAACCAAAGAGCAGTGACTATATCCTTCAAACAAATATAAATTATTTTTTAAATCAGACCATTCTGTTTACAGTAAATAACTTACACAGATTTCTAATCTATTCCATATACAATCCATACACATATACAGAAACAATGTAATTAATCTCTAATGAGCAACAGAACTAGGGTAATTTTGATTATCATCAGTATTTCTTTCTCAATCTGTAAACCTAATGTTCAATTGCTAGAAAGGATGGCAAACATTTACCACTGAACAATAAATAAAAACATATATAATCCATACTCTGCATTTGTTTAATAAAATCTCTGACATCTAGCTGAAATACATTATTTCAGATTCTTCTATCATTGGCCAACTAATTGGTGTTAGGTAACCTTAATAGGGAAAACAGGAAAAATACTTTCTCCTGGACAAATTACATCAATGATTATATGCCTGAAATCATTTTCAATAGTATTAAAAAGTTTAAAATTTTTAAAAGTTTATGAAATATATAAAGGTTTATTAGGAATTTTTTAGGAGGTGGGAGGTTGAGGTAAATGAACCACAGTAAAATTTCTTGTTTCAACAGAAAATGATTTAAGAAATAAGTATAGATTGTCACTGTGGTTTATAAACATCATTTCAATAACATCTTAATAAATCAGCCCATTGGGGACAAAACCCCTGTGTAACAAAGTGTTAAATAGATCAAGTATTTCATAAATTATCCAACAGAAAACTCCAGTGTTAACCAAAGTAATGCGTAAGTAGATAGGACTTCAGAGAGCATCTACTCCATTCTTCTCATTTTAAGGAGAGGAAATTGATACTCAAAGACTTATATTTATAATTTTCATAGCAAATTTCATTACTAGTGAAGCATCAGTCCTGGCTCCCCGATTTCCACTTCAAGACCCTACTCACCCATAGCAATTTTTAATCAGTTAGAACTCACCCAAAGTTTAACTGTGACTTGTGCCAAGTTTTTCTTCTCCGTACCCTTTCGAACTTCTTCAGCCAACCCTATGTCCCTCCACTTTCAACACACTGCTCTACCTTAAGTCAAAAAATTCAAGATGAAAAAGGGTCCGATGACCCATCTTCACCCTTGTTAAGAGTACACTTCCATCCTGTGCCAGTGACACTGAGTTGACAAAGTAACAAAAACTGCCTTGAGATTTATTTAAGCACTTTCTGCAAGTGTCTAAAGAAAGATTTTATCAGACAAGACTGATAAACACTGAACCACCAGGGAAGTCCCTAAGACTGAGCTCCCACTGCAGGAGGTGTAGGTTCAATCCCTGGCGGGGGAACTAAGATCCCGCATGCTGAGCAGCCAAAAAAAAAAAAAAAAGACTGATAAAGAAAATCCTAAATCACATGAGTTGGCTCAAGTCTTACACAATGAGGACATTATTGCCTCAATCTCCAAGTGCTTTACAGTCAAGGCACCAGTTCCCCATCTCAAGAATGCAGGGTTTCTCCATCATTTTGATTTGCTGCCAGCAGTGTGGACTTCAACTTGAGGTTAGTTTTGTTTTTTGTTGATATATAAGGAATGGAGATTTCCCTGTTTACACCTAATGGGAGTGAAAATGGTCTCCCACAGGCTTCTCTTAAGAGTGTAAACAAATTTCCCAGAAGCCTCCAGAAAATTTCTCCTTGCATCCCAACAGCCAGAATTCAGTCATGCCCTAAAGCAATCATCAGCAAGGGAGTGAAGATTACCTTCAGACCAACTAGTACATCTCTGGGACAAAGGACAGGGTGGTTTTCCCTATGAAACATGACTTTTTACAACAGAATACTGAACAACATTTCAGTTCTGCTAGAAAAGAAGAAGGGGATCATGGTTGCCAAGTAGTCAGCCCTCAATGTTAATTACTCCTTAGCTGCAAATTTCCATACACAGCTTTATTGCCTTATTTTCAAAACTTCCAGCCCTACCTACATGCTTCGATCCCTTTCCTAAAGGAAAAGAAGTCTCATATGGTCCCCGCATCAATCTCCAAGTCCAGTATCTTCAGGTAATAGCCATTATCCCCAGTAGGTCCAAATTGCTTAGTGAACTCTAGATGATAAAGTATCTACTCCTTCACATTTACACACCAATCAATGGTGGAATAAGACCAGAAAGCAACTATAAAATGCCGGATAGAGGGTCAATAAAAAGCAATCAAAAGTAATCACGGGTCCAAAGCATACTCATAACCTTTCCCTGGACAGGGAAGGAGCAGATTTCCAGGTGTGGGAAAGGAACAAGTTCTTGGGGGGCCCACATTTCTGCTTCCTGAAAGGCTTACCCTCACCCATTTTCCTCGATGGACACATTGCTGAATGTGTCTATCAGACAGGCTCTAAGAAAGATTTTTAATATTCTAATTTTAGCCTATAATTTAATAATTTCTTCTCATGTACAAAAAAGTTGGAAATGAAGTAATTAAGTGAAAGAACTATGCCATCCCCTCCAAATTGTGACTGTAAAACCTTTTCTGAAAAGTGGAAATTATGAAAGAAGAGCTTTCTTTCAATAGTTATTAGTCAATAAAAAGAAAACCTTTCTTTTTCCTTTTTTTTTAAATAAATTTATTTATTTTTGGCTGTGTTGGGTCTTCGTTGCTGCACGCGGGCTTTCTCTAGTTGCGGCGAGCGGGGGCTACTCTTCGTTGCAGTGTGCGGGCTTCTCATTGCGGTAGCTTCTCTCGTTGTGGAGCACGGGCTCTAGGCGCGTGGGCTTCAGTAGTTGTGGCCCGCGGGCTCAGTAGTTGTGGCTCACAGGCTCTAGAGCACAGGCTCAGTAGTTGTGGTGCATGGGCTTAGCTGCTCCACGGCATGTGGGATCTTCCCGGATCAGGGATCGAACCTGTGTCGTCTTTATTGGCAGGCGGATTCTCAACCACTGTGCCACCAGGGAAGCCCAAAACCTTTCTTTTTCCAATTTCATAATGATAGCAAAGTTAAATACAAAATTTCAGATAACCTTAATTGGTATCATCAAATATTGTTCAATGATATAGAGACTAAATGACAAAGATAAGGTTTACTTTCCTCAGGTATTGCCCTCTTGCTACCTACTTTATTACTTTAGGCCCACTGAGCATATGGACCATATGATTTCCTTTCTGTTTTATTCGTATGTGTTTAATTAGTCATGGTACACTGAAAACACACACTCAGTCACTAAGCAAATTTCTAGGGGATTTTCTGTTCCTGAAACTTGAACCTCATGATAATATTTCTGGATTACGGCCCAATAAGCACATTTACATTCTTTTGTTTAGACAGAAAGACATTTTATTAACATTTTAATAATCCATGCTACAACAGATAAAAACATATGAAATGGGGCATTTTCCTGAATCCTTTTCATGCCTATTTTCAGCTAATTAATTTTTAACTATTCTAACTATTACATTTTTCTGTTAATCTTGAAAGATCTAAAGCAACTCATTAAACCAAGAGCAAGTATCAACAGCATTCAGCTCAATTATAGCTATCATGAAGGAAATACAGATACATAAAACATCAAAAAGCCCCTTAAGGCTAGGCTCCATATAAAGAGAAATACGATGGCGACTTGGTATACATATACACAATCTGGTAGTGTGGAGGGCACGTGGAATGGAGAGGAATTTAATAATTCCTCAAAAACTGGGGAGTGCATGATGAAGATACACAGATTGATGAGAGGCTGGAGAGCCGAATCTTTTCCACAGAAAAAAAACCAGGAAAAGCATTAGGAAGAACCTGGAGGTTTATATGGCTGAAGCAGACACCTGTATTAGAGATTAGTAAGCGTGTGTAAAAGCTGGGAAGTGCAAATACCCAGGATGAGCACTTCAGGCTGCAATGTGATCTAGTGTGTTATCTTAGGTAAATGAGGAGCTGCATCAATGTGAGGAGAAGATGCATAATTTTGGACAAAGTTATTATTTCCATCTTTAAGTAATCTTTATTTTGTGCTATTTTATAGCTAGGGAAACAAGAACAAACGTGTGGTATGAGACAAAGATAAGACAAGACCGGGGAGTACTGTAAAAAAAGATTAGTATCAGAGTACATGTTCAATGACACAGATATTCTTATGGTTTCAAAACCATACTCAGTGACTGAAATGGTTATTATACATCTATGTATATATAATACATTCAAAAAATGTATCATATGGTATTATAGCTGTTAATGTTACAGGCTTAGATATCAGACTGGCTTGAGAGTCTATTCTACATCCGCCTCTGATAGCAGCATGACCATGGCCCACTTATAGAAACTCTCTGAGCCTCAGTTTCCTCATCCATGGTGATAACCCCCGATAGGGTCACTGTAAGCATATTAGATAATGAACCTAGAGACCTAAATTCAGTGTCAAAACAGCGTAGTCTCTCAGTAAATAATAATAATATTTGTCATCATCTGCCCAACCTCTCAAAAACAGAATAAGCTATATATTAAATTGCATTTACTTTTATGCACATTTCAAAAGAAGTATCTCATTTTATAAAGACAATCTGAAGATTATTACAATTGTGTCTTTTTTGCAGTCCAAATGAATTTTATAAATAATAATTGACTAACATACATCAGGTCTTTCAGCTCCTTGACAAGCTCCTTAATAAGTTCAAAGAACCATTATTTCAGCTCTTCTAGCCATAATAATCAAAAAGAGAAGAAAAATAGAAAAAGCAGAAAAAAAGGGCAAATTAAATGCAACTGAATGACTCCCATGCAAACATTTAGTATTTTGCAATATCATTCAGCATCTCCCGGCCCCTGGTGGATAGATACACATGAATAATCTTATGTACATTTCAATGGCTGCAGTTTCTTCTCTTTGGTGGATATAGGTCTTCAGGACTAGGGTAAATCTCAGCAAGAGTGTGGCTGAGCCTATCTCAGTAGCAGCCAGTAGAGTAACAAGGGAAGATATCACCTAATGGTGAATAAAAGCACCACAAATGTATTGATAGAAACCTGAGGACTCACAGAAGTCAAGTAGGAATGGGAGAGCCAGTTTGCTGTGACCAGATCTCATTTAATAATCACAGAGACAAAACGTACCCAAGAAAAATGCATAATGTGCATTCATTCCCTCCCAGACAATAATATTGTCTGGAAAATTGTGGCTACATATTTACCATCTGGTAACTGGGAAACATTAGCAGTCAAGCAGCTAGATGTTTGAGCAAGAGCTACCACATACAGGCATGGAAAATCTGAATCAGCAACAAAGCCAGAAGCATACGTCCTGCCAAAGAATGAATATTCATAGTGTTGCCAATACCATACGGGTTGAATTAAACACAAATGCAAACAACTGTTACAATTTCACATTGATATTCTGCCTGACAGCAACATCAAAGATCAAAACATAGCATGATATAGGATAATTCATGAAGAGTATGTATACAGTTAGCATGAGGAAATGAATCAGAGACCAGCAGTAATCTACAGAGGAAGGGCCTTTCTGAGTGGGAAAGAATACTGTAAAGGAACAGAATACACATCACGCAGAGAAGTAGGCAAGGTAAACAGGCTTTGGAAATCCCTTACAAAGATGAAACTGCTTTAGCCTTTCGAATCTGAATATGTTGATTTCCATCTTTCTCAAGTCTCTTCAAACGTATTTATCGCTACCCTAAAACCATTCAACATTAAGTATCAGTAGAGGGACTCTGCTGATAGTGAATACATATTTTCAAATCTCTCAAACAATAATTCTTTGGTTTACCATAGTCTATATCAAGACCAAATTTAAAAGTTCAAACACAGAAAACTAAACTTTCAAACATGAGGCTAAAATGAAAGTTCATCCAAACATATAAATGTCAAATCAGCCTGCAGACACGTAAACCAGATGTTTCCCTGCTAGCATATACATTTACCCTGACAAGGTTCTGTTTTCACTGTTCCCACTGTTTCATTTCAAGGTGTCCAGGCAAGGTTAAGCTAGACACCTATTTTTAATTGTTGACTTTGAACAGAGGACATCTCTAACTTGGAAATACTGCTTCTAATAACGTATAATGCAGAGAAATTAGGATTTGAATCTCTTGTAAGCATCAGAAACAATGAATTAATAAGTACAGTGCAGTTTGGATCACAGTGTTACAAAATGAACCAAGTAACTGTAATTAAACCATACGCATTCCTCAATAGATTTATTCTATTTGGCTTCCTCTGGATAGCCAACAATAAAAAGAAATCTTCCAAAAAACAGGTCTGATCATGCTATTCCTCCAGTTGTAAACTTTCAAAACACTCCCTTGTCTTTAGAAACAGCAGTTTTCAGTGTGGCTTTCGGGGCCAGCTTCAATCTGGCAGTCTTACAGCGTAGAACAGAGGTCTTTCCAACATTTCCAAGAATGGGGAGGACCCTTTTCAACTTCAGAATTGCTCATAGACTATATGCCACCCAGCATGATTACAGAACTTTCAGTGTTTATCACTTGAATCATGCATAATAATAATGAATTTAGTAATGTCTTTATCGATTATAATGTCTACATATATCTGAAAATAATATGTATAATTATCATCTACACAAAATTCCGAGAGCAGAATAGGTTTGAACACCTCTGTAGTGGCTTTATATCTCATGGTTGAAGAACCACTTCTAAAGTGAAATGAATAAGAAATTAGGAATTCCCTGGGCACTGCTGCCACTCCATTGCCTAGCACTATGCTTGCAGGAAGAGTGTTCATATTTATGTGCTAACAGCATGAACTACTTAAGACCATAGTTTCAGCTGCACTTACCAAGCTTTGAGGCTTTGCTTTAGTTGCTTCCTCTAGTGGACTGGCTCACCTGGGTATCCACAAGGCTCTGTCCCTCAGCTCCTTCAAGCCTCTGCTTAAATTCCACCCTTTTAGTGAGGCAAACCCCATGTGGGATTCTCAAGGCCCTCCTAACTTAGTCCACTGCATTTCCTTTCTTCTAGCACTAATCTCTAATCTCTAGCACTAACTCTATAAATTACTATAGAATTTTTTTGGTATTACTTTTTCTTTGTCTCCCACCCACTAGAATGCAAGCTCCACAAGTGCAGAGATTTTCTGTGATTTGTTCAGACTCTAAAACAATGCCAGGCATAGTGACTTCTAAAAAAATGATTAAATCATTTTTTTGATTAAATGATTTAATCATTAGATTAAATGATTAAATCTTTAGATAAATCATGTCTTTTTGTTGATTCTGATTGTTCCTCTGTAAAACAAAAACAACAACAAAAACAAAAGGGATAAAACCTCTCCTACTCAATTTACAGACTGGTTTGGGGATCAAGTGAATGTGATCTAATCATTATTCTGAAATATATGTAATCAAACTTGTAACTCTTTCACATGGGATGCTGCAGGTGAAGAGTGTGAGAGAAGTGAGGCTTCCCCTCTCTCCTAGAGGCCTACAGTTGGGGACGATAATTCACCTCCTCAGCCAGATACAGTTCAATTCATGAATATGACTGTATTCATTTCATTGACATAACTGATAGTTGTAACTATAAAGATAGGCTACATGTTTTAATTACAAATTATAAGCCAGCCTGCTTCAACTTGGAACTTTTTTTACCTAAAATACCTTTAGTTTCCCAGCTGAGTTGAGCATGATTCTCTACAATCACAGGTATGATGGTTAGGCTTGGCTGGGCTAAGGTGCTCAGTTGTTTGGCAAACACTAGTTTAGATGCAGCTGTGAGGTATTTTTCAGACGTGATTAACCTTTACAATCAGTTGATGTTATGCAAAGCAGATTATCCTCCACAATGGGTGGGCCTCATCCAATCAGTTTAAGGCCTTAAGAGCAATGACTGAGGTTTCACCAAGAAGGAATTTTGCCTCAGGACTAAGACCTAAAACTCTCTCCTCTCTCTCCTCTCTCTCCTCTCTCTCCTCTCTCCCTCCCTCCCTCCCTCCCTCCCTCTCTCTCCCCCCCCCCCGCCCCCCACATATATTCTGTTGGTTCTGTTTCTCTGGAGAATTCTAATACAATAGAGTTCTAAAACTGAAGTTTTAGAAACAATGCTAGTGACATATCTTCTTAAAAAGCAACATGCACAATTTCATTGTTATTGCTTATGGAAATTACTTTAATGTACTTAATGCACAGATTTTAAGCGTAAAGTTTAGTAAGTTTTGACAAACCCAACTGTATATCCACCATCCCCATCAATACACAGAACATTTCCATCATCCTCTTGCCGTTTTCCACTGTCCTGATTTCTATTACTATAGATTAGCTCTGACTGTTACAGAACTTCATATACAAGAATTCACACAGTGGGTACCCTTTTGAAAATGGTTTCTGTTGCTTAACAGTGTATTTCAGATTCAACCATGTTGTCATGTGTATCTATAAATTTAGTTTTTAACTTTTATGTTTAGGTTTCTCATCACGTTGAATTTTTGTATTAGGTGAAAAGTGGAGGTTGAAGTTCACTGCTGTCTGGTAACTCTTCCCAATTGCTCTAGAACAACTTGTTGAAAAGATTTTCCCTCCCCTATCAAATCACCTGAGGTCTTTGCAAAAATCAATTCACTATATATGTGTGTCTATTTTTAGACTACGTTGTTCAATTCCTCTTTCTTACACCAGTTCCACAGAGTTTTAATTCTGTAGTCTAACGAGTCTTTAAGTCAGTTGGTATGAGTTATCCAATTTTATTATATTAAAAAATAATCACAGCTATTCTAAGTTGCATTTCCATATAAATTTGAGAATCAGTTTGTCATTTTCAAGAATAAAGGCCTGTTGCTATTTTGACTGGGATTGCACTGAATTAAAGCTCAATTGGTAGAAAACTCTCATCTTGTCAATCCAGAAACACGATATGTATCTCCATTTATTTAGGTATTATTTAATTTCTCTCAGTAATATTTTGTAGTATTAAGTGTAGAGATCTTGAAAATTTTTCTAAATTAGTATTCCTAAGTCTTTTGTGTTTTATCATGCTACTGTAATAGTTTAACTTTTAACTTTAGTTTCCAAGTTTTTGTTGCTAGAATATGAAAATAAAATTTTTCTGTATTGACCTTATATTTTAAAAAGCAATATTTCTCCAAAGTTAGTTAACTATGGGACTTTTTCATAAAATACATATTAAAAACTCATGAAATTAATATTCTACATAGCAAAATGTAGAAAAACTTGCTTTACTTCTAAGGTAAATTTGGCTTCAGTAAACAACTCTATAATTTGTGATACACTAATGCTCTCAACCACAAAGTCTCCCATAGATCAAAAAATATAAACTTTATGATGATAATTTTATATCTTATGTTGCTGCTCTTACAAGCTTAGGAAGAAGTGGAATAAACACTCTAGTATAAATGCCATAATTATAAAAGATGTCAAATGTCAATCTTGTTTTTTAAAAACAGTCTTTATAAATCAGTGCAGTAGCACTGCTTTTGCAGAGGCAGGACACAGAGATCTCAAGGTGCAACTCCTCGATGTGCTTCTCCCCTCGGTGTGAACCGGGCCAATTCATTCAGCATTTTCTTCTTCATTTATGCAGGATTCTCTCCCCTTCTCTCTTCTGGAATTTAGAACTCTGCCAACCTCTTCACCACCAATACCAACTTTCTTCTCCTTCAACCAAACAGCAGTGAATCTGAGTTTTCATACTTTGTTGTTGATTGATTTCAATAAAATTGAAATATATCTATGGTAAAATTTAGCAGGCACAGGCAATTTAAGCCTTAATAATAGAATTAAACACCTGTTCACCTATGTAAAAAAAACATTAGCAAGCAGATGGGGAACTATGATGATAGAAAGGGACAAACTGGCCTTTAAATCAAATCGGGATTTTACCTGGAGGAAATCTAATTTAGACTTTTAAGCTATGCTGTAAAGCAGCGAGGACTGTGAACCCAGGTCTTCACTGTCCAGACACAACACTATTGTCCTGAGATACACAACATAGGGGCCTTCTCCAAGTGACTTCTAAAAGTCGGCTTTTATCTCTGGCTTCTAGAATATGGAGCCCACTCTGTCCAAGTAGAATATGGAGGGCTCACTGGACTCTTATAGACCACTCCTACTCTGCCCCCAAGGAGATTTTTTTTTTTTAAAGGAACTAATTTTTTTTCTCTTTATTTGTTTTTGGCTGCCTTGGGTCTTTGTTGCTGCACGCAGGCTTTCTCTAGTTGCGGCAAGCAGGGGCTACTCTTCATTGCGGTGCACAGGCTTCTCATTGCAGTGTTATCTCTTGTTGCAGAGCATGGGCTCTAGGCGCGCAGGCTTCAGTAGTTGTGGCACACAGGCTCAGTAGCTGTGGCTCGCGGGCTCTAGAGCACAGGCTCAGTAGTTGTGGCACACGGGTTTAGCTGCTCCATGGCATGTGGGATCTTCCTGGACCAGGGCTCGAACCCGTGTCCCCTACATTGGCAGGTGGATTCTTAACCACTGTGCCACCAAGGAAGCCCTCCTCAAGGAGATTTTATACATATACGTACACACTTTTGTTCATGCTTATTTCTCAAATCTCAAGTTCCCTTACCAATGTCTATCCACATCCTTTTTGCCTCTTAACCTTTCCCTAAATTTGATTACAAGGTTTCTAACAAAGTAGCACAACATGGAGCTACAAGCCATCTGTTAACACAAACATATTACTGTTTTATCAGAAAAGAGAAAAAGCTATAGGAAATTTTTCTCCACCCAGAACAAGCTAGGCAAAAAAGAAAACTAATTTTGGATTTACTTCTTACATGTTTTATTTTGCTGCACTTTTCATGAATAAGTTTTTGTTTCTCTGTGTCTGTTTTTATTTTTTTTAATCAACTGAGTTGCAGGATTATAAGGTATACTTTCCCTTAAGGTCAAGATAAAGAGGATACCACAGACAAGATGACCAGATTGAATAGCAGTCAGTAGTCTGAACCACCTTAATACTAAGAAACTTATGCAAACTTGGAAATTATGCTCTGTGAGTTTAAAACCTTTTCGTTTGTTTTCTCTCTGGTGTTTTTTTGGGGGGCGGAGGGGCTTAAAGAATATGGCATATTTTCCAGGAATGTTTTTGAGGAGGTGGCATCTGGGAATCAGTGGGGTGAGAGACTGGAATAGAGATTTTGCAGTTTGAGACATCTCCCCAGGTCACCCTGATGCGTTCCTGCACCACCACTATTATTACCTCACCCCCACAAAGACTCATGGGGGCAAATTATAAAAAAAAAAAAAAAAAAGGCATGAAAAACACTGTTTACAACCTTCTTTATAATACACAATTAGGAGCCCAATCCCAAACAAAGTAGGTTATACAATGATCCCTGAAAGCAAAGATAAGATAAGCAGATAATTAAGGTGAATGTTATTAGAAAAACCGTGCTCTGGCTCCCTAGTGTTCTCTGGAATGTATCTCACTAATAAGCCAATTCTGGCAGTGAAACACAGCAAGCATCTAAGAACAATTCCTTCTGGAACCAAGTATATTCACAGAGATTTTGCTTTATTCTTTTAACAGGGTTAATTTTTAAACTAACTTAAACTTTTATTCTGTTTCTCTGAAAACTTAAAACTGTTTTTCTAATACAGCCCCACCTGCAGCTGATCAAGGTGGCCCAGGTCAGGAAATTATCTATCTAGGTCTTGATGATGCCACAGCCAGTATCAGATCCAACTGCACCGAGAGGAACATTTCCCAGAAGAGCAGAGAATGGCCTCAGCCTCCCACATTTAAAATGATGCAGAACTAGTCCTAGGAAGTCCTTAACTTCATTTCAGCCACAAGGCAGGTCTGAGAAAGTGCAGTGATATTGAGAAAGGAAGGGGGCAGGGCACAACCTTTAAAAGAATGACAGAGCTGTTGAGGAAATGACATAAACTGGTTAGAACCAACTAGGTCCAAGATGGTGGAAACTGATTTCCACTACACCTTGAGCCTCATTATACTCACTGTAAAACATTAGCATAGGCTAAATGACACAACCACCAGTGCTATGACAGTTCCTAGGCCCACCATAAAAGGCCAAAAAGTGGGCAGTGGCCCAATTACTGGAAATCCCCGCCCCTTCCCCAAAATAGTTGGAATAATCCTCCTAATCATTAGGCTATGAAATTACCCACCCCTATAAAAACTGACCACCTCGTACCCTGGCGCCTCTCTTGCCTTCTGAGATGGCCCACACTCTGTCTGTGGAGTATTTATCTCCCTGAATAAACCTTCTTTCACTTTACTATGGCTCACTCTTGAATTCTTTCCTGTGTGAAGCCAAGAACCCACACTTGGCGGCCGTCCTAGGGACTTGGACATAACCTGGGATGTGACCATCCTCTCCTACCCCACTCTATTCCCTGCAACAATCCTGTGAGGGCTCCACTGTAAACAGCCTCTTCCCCTTGATAGGACTTTTTCTCAGGCAGTGTCTTCAGGCTCTGCTCTCCATATCCCACCTCTGCACACCCACTCTCACCACTCCATGGAAACAGACCATTTGCTTCACCTGCATTGCTTGCTCTTTACTCCTCTGTAAAAACTGAAGACAAAGACTGGTTCTGGGTTTCCAAGAACACCCAGGCTAGGATTCCTTTGATTCACATGCCATAGTCAAGGAAAGACCCTGCCAACCTCCATGGCCAGCAGCATCCCATCGCTAAATAGCCAAGAAGAGAAGGTTGGATCATAAAGTAACCTGAATAAGAATATCAACTGCTAAATCAGAAGTCCACTAAGTATTAGTAATTTAACATTTTAGAGGGTGTGTATGTAATCTTATTATTATTTTTTTTAATTTAAGAAGCCCTTCTACAAAAACCTCACTGGGAAGGTGAACACTGTGGTGCACATGAGGTCCAAATCCAGTTCAGCCACTTATTAGCTTATGGTATGGGGAGTTACTTAAGTTTCTGGGCCTGGGATTTCTCACCAGTGTACAGTGGAACTATTAACACCCACATCACAAGACTTCTCTGAAGTTTCAATGAGAGTATATATGAAAGTGCCTCGCACACGCAGTGCTCAAAAAGTGTTACACTTCTTCCCATACTCCCTGAATAGCTTATTTTAACAAATACCCTTCATTTAGCAGCTTCACTCACCTAGGCATGGGCAGAAGAAAAAAAAAAACAGAGTATACAATGAGAGTTTGAAGGGTTATTTTAAGCTAAGAAAAGAAATGCTGTAGATACAGTCAAGAGAAAAGCAGTGTTGTTTTCCAAACATGGCAGACTGAATTTCAAAGATACAGAGTCTCAAGCCTGAGCATCTGCAAAGAATTCCAGAATTCACTCATAGTTAACAAAAGAGCCATCTTCACCGATCAAGGGAGAAGATTTGTAACTATCACATCAAATTTTCTGATCACAGGAAAACAGCCATCACTCTTAATTTCATTTCTCCAGAACAGCAAAGACTGTGAACACCTAGATTACTCATAGAGTTTTGCTGCTATTTTCATAGCAACAAGTCTCCTCATAACCTAATGATGTATATTATTTTAATACACAAAATATGCCAATCTTGTTAATTACTCAAATGACGATAATCATGTTTTAGTGAAACACAATAGCACTTTGTTCATCTGACAACACAGTTGGGAAAACCCGTTAAAAAAAAAAAAGCAGCAATCCTGAGAAAGAAAAATGGACCTGGAGGAATCAGGCTCCCAAACTTCAGACTATACTACAAAGCTACAGTAATCAAGACAGTATGGTACTGGCACAAAAAAAGAAATATAGATCAATGGAACAGGATAGAAAGCCCAGAGATCAATCCACACACATAGGGTCACCTTATATTTGATAAAGGAGGCAAGAATATACAGTGGAGAAAAGATAGCCTCTTCAATAAGTGGTGCTGGGAAAACTGGACAGCTACAAGTAAAAGAATGAAATTAGAATACTCCCTAACACCATACACAAACAAAAAACTCAAAATGGATTAAAGACCTAAATGTAAGGCCAGACACTATAAAACTCTTAGAGTAAAACACAGGCAGAACACTCTATGACATAAATCACAGCAAGATCCTTTTTGACTCACCTTCTAGAGAAATGGAAATAAAAACAAAAATAAACAAATGGGACCTAATGAAACTTAAAAGCTTTTGCACAGCAAAGGAAACCATAAACAAGACCAAAAGACAACCCTCAGAATAGGAGAAAATATTTGCAAATGAAGCAACTGATAAAGGATTAATCTCCGAAATTTACAAGCAGCTCCTGCAGCTCAATATCAAAAAAACAAACAACCCAAACCCAAAAATGGGCAGAAGACCTAAACAGACATTTCTCCAAAGAAGATATACAGATTGCCAACAAACACATGAAAGAATGCTCAACATCACTAATCATTAGAAAAAGCAAATCAAAACCACAATGAGGTATCATCTCACACTGGTCAGAATGACCATCATTAAAAAAACTACAAACAGTAAGTGCTGGAGAGGGTGTGGAGAAAAAGGAACCCTCTTGCACTGTTGCTGGGAATGTAAATTGATACAACCACTATGGAGAACAGTATGGAGGTTCCTTAAAACACTAAAAATAGAACTACCATATGACCCAGCAATCCCACTACTGGGCATATACCCTGAGAAATTCAAAAAGAGTCATGTACCACAATGTTCATTGCAGCCCTATTTACAACAGCCAGGACATGGAAGCAACCTAAGCGTCCATCATCAGATGAATGGATAAAGAAGATGTGGCACATATATACAATGGAATATTACTCAGCCATAAAAAGAAACGAAATTGAGTTATTTGTAGTGAGGTAGGTGGACCTAGACTCTGTCATACAGAGTGAAGTAAGTCAGAAAGAGGAAAACAAATACCGTATGCTAACACATATACATGGAATCTTAGAAAAACGGTTCTGAAGAACCTAGGGGCAGGACAGGAATAAAGACGAAGACCTTCTAGAAAATGGACTTCAGAACATGTGGAGGGGGAAGGGTAAACGGGGACAAAGTGAGAGAGTGGCATGGACATATATACACTACTAATTGTAAAACTGATAGCTAGTGGGAAGCAGCTGCATAGCACAGGGAGATCAGCTGGGTGCTTTGTGACCACCTAGAGGGGTGGGATAGGGAGGGTGGGAGGGAGGGAGATGCAAGAGGGAGGAGATATGGGGATATATGTATATGTATACCTGATTCACTTTGTTATAAAGCAGAAACTAACACACCATTGTAAAGCAATTATACTCCAATAAAGATGTTTAAAAATAAATAAATATAAATAAAAATACAGGCCCAATCCCTAAGAGTTGGTTTGATATTCTGGATTGGGTTTCTGGAATCTGTCATTACTTTAAAAAAAAAGCAAAAACCTACCTAAAAGCCAGGTCAAACAGAATAAGGTAAACATGATAACTGTGACACACCTACACCATGACTACACCACTGTGAATCTGAAGAAAGCTTTCAGGTACAGAAGAGAAAACCTAGTTATGAAACCAAATCACACACCCGAGAAGGGCAGATGCTACTGTTAGGGTAGCAGATGGGAACCAGGCTGGTGTGGATATTGTGGTAGAAGGCTTTCCGCTGGGTACTACTGTATACGGTTTAAGTTTAAAACCATGTGAATTCACTTTTTCTCAAAAAACAAAAAACAACATTTTAAAAGAAAACACACATCTGTAAACCTTAGCATCGTCTCACATGCAAAAAAACTAAAGTTTCAATTCAGGACAGTATCTCCTTCATTCCTTTAGATGTCAAATTTTCTATTTTCTACTGGAAAATTAGGGTTTTTTTTCCTTTTGAGTTTTGTGTAATATAAAGTCATGAGAACTGCAGAACTCTTGGCACATGAAGACTCTGCCCAAACCTCTGCACTAAGAGATGACAAAACTCTAGCACAACTTCTAACAGCGCTACGGCCCTGTCCCCAGGATAACCCTAACCCCAGGGGAAAAAAACCACTGCCAGTAGAATTTACTGTTTGTTCCAGCAAATCCCAGATAAGCCCCTGACCCTCCTTCAGAGGAGTTACTAAAAAGGACTTAAAAAATTGTTAATCTGTTCTTGGTCCCTTTGAGATGTATATGTATCTCCTGCAAGTCAAGAGGATCTTTCTCAAGAAACTCAGTCATTCCTTTGAAATGTAATCATCAGGAAGGATAGGGCTTTGGTCTCCCAGACTCTGTGGGAGGACAGAATCGTAAGTTTAGTAATGGCCAGCTGACAGACACAGCTGGCCTCATCACATTTATACTGACCAACCTTTTGTTATTTCTCACTTGAGGAGCACTCTCTCAGCTCTTCCCCACTCCTTCATTCTCCCTTTAAAAGGCCCACTCACCTAAACACAAATCACATGGAACTCCACTGCTCCTCCTAGTATTCAGTCAGTAGCTACTGAATAAAATCTGTTTTCATAACTTCAGCTAGTGTCTGTTTTTTTTTAAATCTTTGACAGTAGTGCCTTTGATATGTATAAAGAATATGTCCAAAGACCCTAATTAATTTTTAAAATCTCGTTTAACATCATAGCACAGAACTGTCCCAGTAAAATAGATTAGAATAAAAGAACTAAAATATTTAATTGATGCTCTTAAGTCTTCTACCAATTCTATAAACACACACACACACACCATTTAGTATGAATCTAAGTTGCAACTCTGCAGAATGAGCCAAGGAAAACAAAGAAAACACTAATCCTGTAAACACACACTAAAATTATTTTCATATTACCATTAAAATAAAATTCTCTTGAATCACTTTTCCAAGTAGAATTTGTATATTTCCTGAGTATATATTCAAAGCATAAATTTTTTCTTTAAATTCAGAAAAGATTTTTTTCTTACTTGATGAAGTATTTTTGTATTGACTAGAGAATTCATTAATGTAGATCTATTCATGGTGTTTCTGATAACCAGATTTTGTTAATTTCATGGACCCAAGCAACCATACGTTTCACTCTAATTTATTCCGAAACTATCACCTTAAGATCTGTCAACTTCCAAAAGAAATGTCTTTCCTTCTATGGACATTACTATTTTTCTACAAATAAATGAATTTCTACCACCTCAGATGAGTTCTTGTGCAAGAAGCAAACTGGCTCTGCTTCAATACATACTAAGTGGCATATTTCTCACCATTATAGCAATTCAAATGAATGCCTCAGCATAACTATGAACTGTTAAATGTTATGCATGTTGAAAAGCATTCTCTCACACTAGAAATTGAAAGGGTTAATGCACAAACCTCAAATCTACACAGTATTAAAATATATATATTTTTTCCTTACCTCAAGAACAGTATTTAATCACAGGAATAGCTACATTTAAAATAAACATCTAGAAATACTATGAACACGATCTGCATTAAATATTTTCTGCATGGCATTCATATTCCTACAAATTCAAAACACTTATGGAGTTCAAGAATAATCTGAGGGGGCTTCCCTGGTGGCACAGTGGTTGAGAATCCGCCTGCCAATGCAGGGGACGCGGGTTCAAGCCCTTGTCCGGGAAGATCCCACATGTTGTGGATCAACTAAGCCCATGCGTCACAACTACTAAGCCTGTGCTCTAGACCCCGTGAGCCACAACTACTGAGCCCGCGGGCCACAACTACTGAAGCCCATGCGCCTACAGCTTGAGCTCCTCAACAAGAGAAGCCCGCGCACCGCAGCGAAGAGTAGCCCCCGCTCGCCGCAACTAGAGAAAGCCTGTGCGCAGCAACGAAGACCCAATGCAGCCAAAAAAAAAAAAAAAGAATAATCTGAGGCCTAAAGATTCAATTAAAAATGTAAGTTGATGCCTAATTTGATTTCTACACACCACTGAATTAATCAAGATGCAGCTACTTTATCATCATCTTAAGATGTCTTATAAGTCCATTAAAATTTTTCTGCAAAAATTTTGCTAAAAGTAAAATCACACGGCTTTTCAAAATGTAAATATCACATACATTTAAATGCCTAATATTGTGAAAGATTAATAAATTGGCATGTCATCAATTCCCTTAAGCAATAAAGCAGGTACCTAACAGGCAATGACTGTTCACATGATAATGCAGTGAGAAAGCTTGCAGAAACCTGAAACAAAAACATCTAGAACATAGATATAAAAAGCCATTATTGCTTAACAGTTCACGTTATTGCTGAACACTTCCAACTCAAAAAGAGTTTCTTTCATGGTTTTTAATTTCTGCTTTTAATGGTACAAATGAACTTATTTACCAAACAGAAACAGAGTCACAGAGGTGAAAAACAAACTTATGGTTACCAAGGGGTAAGAGGGGGGAGGGATAAATTGGGAGATTGGGATTGACATATATATACTACTAAATATAAAATAGATAACTAATAAGGACCTACTGTAAAGCACCTGAAACTCTACTCAGTACTCTTTAATGACCTATATGGGAAAAGAATCTTAAAAAAGAGTATGTATGGGGCTTCCCTGGTGACGCAGTGGTTGAGAGTCCGCCTGCTGATGCAGGGGACACGAGTTCGTGCCACGGTCCAGAAGGATCCCACATGCCGCAGAGCGGCTGGGCCCGTGAGCCATGGCCGCTGAGCCTGCGCGTCCGGAGCCTGTGCTCCGCAACGGGAGAGGCCACAGCAGTGAGAGGCCCGAGTACCGCAAAAAAAAAAAAAAAAAAGAGTATGTATGTATATGTATAACTGATTCACTTTGCTGTACAGCAAAAACTAACAAAACACTGTAAATCAACTATACTCCAATAAAAAATTAATTTAAAATTTTCTGCTTTTATATTTTTCTAAACATTCTTTTCTCAATATTTTTGAGCTATGTCTAAGAATGAAGATAAATAATTTCAACATATAAATACACTAAGAAATCAAATTCTTTGTAAGGTAAATGAATTAAGAGTAATTATAGACCCTGTAAGCTGAAAGGAGATCAAAGGAATACACACCCACCACTTAGTATAATTCTATTTAATAAAAGATAGCATTTAAAGTTTCTGTTTGTTCTTATGTTGAAATAAAAATTTATTAGTATGTTGATTATATATGCAAAACTTTCCTGAGTTCTTAAATTTAAAAATTGGTCTGCAGATTCTCAAGGTTTCTACTAAGATAATATTATTTGCAAATACTGATAAGGTTTGTTTCTTACTTTCCAAACCTTTAAACCTTTTATTTCTCTCTTTTGTCTTACTGTGCTAGTTAGGACATCCAGAACAAGGTTGAACAGAAATGGTGATGCACCCAACCCTTGTACTCATCCATGTAGTTTGGGTGAGCTAACCTGGCTCCAAAGGTGGGCATATGAAGTAGGCCTGGTTAATAAAATGAACATCTACATGGGCCAAAGTAATTGATTCAGAAAATAAAGACACGTTTTACAAATAAGCTTAATGAAAATGAGAGCCAAGACTTTTGTTGAAGATACTAGGATATAGATATTCTCTCTGCACTGAGTTTACTAAACTTACAGAATATAGACCTGCGGCAGCTGGTGCTTATGTTTGATACTATTCAGAAAACCACATGAAAATAAAGACCCAGGTTATTGGGTATATAGAGGGGTGGAGAAGAGACAGACAATAGAAAGAGGCAGTCCCCGCTTTGAGCATCTGGGGTCCTATAATGCATAAAGCCATGAACTTGAATTTTTCAGTTATATTGTTAAAGTGATTTGTGTTTTGTTTCTGACATTTACAATTAAAATTTCCCAACTGATAGGCCAATTAGTTCCCCAATTAATTCAACTGGCTTAAAAATCCATTGTGCCTCCAGTAAACTTAGTTGAAACTGACATAAATGCTGCATTTTTTAAGTTTTGAAATGATCATAAAATTTGTTCAGGAAGCAAAATACTGAAATTTATACATTAACAGAAAGCTACATAAAGTAGATTTACACACATTTATTACTACATAATATGTTTCAGAGACAAAATATCACTATTTTCAAAATTTCAAGGCAACTGAATATTTAAAGATGAAATTAATTCACAGTTCTATGTTATATAACAAACTATGGCAAGTGTATGTTTATTTTCCAGCTCATTAAAAATTATCAATCTATTTACCTAAGTTACAATTTTATAATTTGCAAACATTGCATAGTCTACGCTTTCTTTTTTAACATAAAAATCTTAGTGAATTTGGCATTTTGACTAAAAACTTTCATGTTTCCCATCTAAGATATCATATTAGACATAATACATGACATTTGAACTGAGACAAAGGGAAATCTGAATCAAATTCATATCCAAAAAGTATAAACCAACTTAAACTCTGACTGAGAAAGCTAGGAGCTAGCAGTAATTTAGCCACTGTATCTAAACTTTGGATACCTGATGAAACCATTACAGAATTCTAAAATTTCCACTTGAGTTTAGCACTTAGAGTTATATGAAATGCCCTGGAGAGGAAAATTCCCCTTCTTCATACACCTCATTAAAGCTACAGAAGCTATAACAGTACAAACAAATTTAGTAATTTCTCAAACTTTTCTAAGATTTTTTAAAAATAAAAACTTGGTAAGGTTTTTGGAATTTTACTGATCATTTTTCTTTACTGTACATTTTAGTCAGCCAGGAAATTCACTATTCTCAATGGCTTAAAAAAGACAGCTCTCTCCTATTTTACCTTAGCACATATGCTTTCTTATAAAGTCCCAAAGATACACTAGCTGAAAAGATCTGTAATCTCAAGTGCAATATATAGGGTTTTAGAAGGTACAGACTTCCACAGAACCAGCCATGCTGGTGGCAAAAGGCAAAATATTGGGTTGACCACAAAGTTCCTTTGGTTTTTAAGTAAAAATAAAAGACACATTTTTCATTTTCACCAAGAACTTTATTGAACGACATATGCACCGTTTTGTTCCACTACCTTCTGCCATTTTTCAGGAAACTTCATAATTCCATCTTCCCAAAACTTTTTATCTTTTTGATCAAAGAACTGTTCCAGGTGCCTTTTACATTCTTCCATGGAACTGAAATTTTTTCCATTAAGAGAATTTTGTAAAGACCCAAATAAATGGAAATCCAAAGGTGCAATGTCTGGTGAATACGGCGGATGAATCAAAACTTCCCAGCCAAGCTGTAACAGTTTTTGCCTGGTCATCAAAGAAACATGCGGTCTTGCGTTATCATGATGGAAGATTATGCATTTTCTGTTGACTAACGCTGGACGCTTTTCATCGAGTGCCGCTTTCGTTTAGTCTAATTGGGAGCGGTACTTGGTGGAATTAATTGTTTGGTTTTCTGTAAGGAGATCATAATAGAGTACTCCCAATTCCACCATATACACAATATCACCTTCTTTGGATGGAGACCGGCCTTTGGTGTGGTGGTGGTGGTTCATTTCGCTTGCCCAACGATCTCTTCCATTCCACATTATCGTACAGTATCCACTTTTCATTGCCCATCACAACTTGTTTTAAAAACAGAACGTTTTTGTTACATTTCAGTAGAGAGTAGCATGTGGAAATATGGTCAAGAAGGTTTTTCTCGCTTAGCTTATGTGGAACCCAAACATCAAAGTGATTCACATAACCAAGCTGGTGCAGATGATTTTCAACGCTTGATTTGGATATTTTCAGTACGTTGGCTGTCTCCCGCGTGGTGTAACGTTGATTCTTCTCAATTTATTGTTTTGATTTGATCGCTATCAACTTCAACTGTTCTACCCGACCATGGAGCATCATCCAGTGAGAATCTCCAGCACGAAACTTCGCAAACCACTTTTGACATGTTCGATCAGTCACAGCACCTTCTCCATACACTGCACAAATGATTTTTGTGTTTCACTTGCGTTTTTACCTTTCTTGAAATAATAAAGCATAATATGCTGAAAATGTTGTTTTCTCCCATCTTCAGTATTAAAATGACTATACAAAAATTCATCAATTTTGATAAGTTTCTTAGAAAATGCATGCTAATATGACAGCTGTCACAATACAAGCTAATAAAATTGTTTCGAATGAAGTTAAAGACAAGTAAGCGCTACTAGAGCCAACTTATGGAAAAAAACAAATGAACATTTTGGCCAAAGCCATTATTGTCATGAACTTACCACAAGGGCCACGTTTGTTATTGCTTAGCTAACCACTGGGAAACACATACCTGTGGAAATAATTAAGCTCTAAAAAGCAGAAGTTATGCATTTATAACATCTAATTAACCTGATATAGTTACTTCAGTATAACCTCTCCCTGAGGGCGAAGGTCAAGTCTCAGCCACCATTTGACTTCCTCAAGATGCCTTACAAAAGGCCTTGCACATATTTAAAAACAAAAAACAACACACAAACCGTGTCTTTCTTCCCAAGGCCTTAAAACACTCAGTAAAAATTTGAGGAAAGGTAGGAAGCATTCACTTATGATCTACTTGACTTGAGAAAGTATATTTGTGAAGAAAACTCACGTTCTTGTGATGGTGCTGGCAAAGCCTGGTGTTCTTTTAGGTTATGAGAAAAACGGTAACTATAAAAGAAGCAGCACGACTTTGGAAAATATGACTGAGGCTTTTTGAAATCATACTGACCAGGTCATTTGTTGAAAATTATTAAGCTGCTTCCCAGTCATTTATATAGTTGTTCAACTGGTTATTTTTTAGGGTAAATGCAATGCCTTCATTATAGAAATTGTTATCAACGTTCAGAAATGTTTGCCACTGAGTGTTTTAATTGTTGCTCTATGATCAGTATGTATTTTTTTTTTAATTTGTAACATCTCCATCTAAAAAATTAGATTTAGGGGTCATGCCTATTCTCATCATGGGCCGGACCTGAGAATTCAGTAACTAGATGTTTAGCAACTTCTTATCTAGGTTTTTAGCCTATTTCTTCTCTTGAAGGTCAAAAGAGTACTAATAATGTTGTGTTAATGCTGGACTTTCTTAAAAGAGGGAGAAGAGACCACCCTCCCTGAAGAGCCTAAATCCTTAATTGCATCAAAACATCTTAAATATGAAGTCAAAAATTTAATAAAGGTACAAAAGGACTAAGATGATGAAGAATATAGCACAATTATTTTAAACCCTTGTATATACATATATTGAGCAAAATTTATTATTCCTATTTAAAATTCAAAACTAAACAGATTAAGTCAGAATCAAAGATATGTACCCAGTAGACAAATAAGAAATGGCCTGACTTTTCACTAGAAAGGAACTAGAAACATACAGTATAATACAGATGCATTAGAAAACCATAAATCTGTACATTTATACATTTAATAATTTTGCCTGTAACTTGATATTTGGTAGCTGGTATCTGTTCAAAGCAGCATATCCTCACTAGAGAACCAATTTTTTAAATTGACTTCACTATCAAGAATAGAGCGTAAGATTGGCTCAAACCTACAAACCAAATGTAAGGACATACTACCAGTAAGTGGTATATAGATTACTTTAATGGTCTCTATTTGAATACATTTCACATTGCCCGAATTTCAGCTTGCAAGCCTATGAACAAAAATTAAATTTCCTCTCTTTGAATCTTTTAATGAAAAAGTCTTTGTGGTAAACAATAAAAAAAAGTACAGCATGTCCTATAATAAACGTTAAATTCTTGTGTCCCTGAATCCCCTTGTAAAAAGTCTGTCCATATAGCAGAAGATCTGTAGCCTAGTTATGAAATTTATTACGATTCAGAAGCTTTTAGGCCATAAATACACATGGAGAATCGTATTTTTAAAAAGGAAATAGAGTAAAAATGCAAAAGATTAAAATAAATAATCTTAGCTGAAAAAAATGGTAAATTGTCTGTGGTACTCTTGAACATTCTTTCCTTATATTCTGCGTTATATAGGATTTCAGCATGATATAGTGATTAGAAACATACAAAATATAAACACTGACCGAAGCATAATAATAATCATGAATGGTGTCTTTGTAAAACATCTGTGCTTTTTCTGCCCATTAAAATCCAGATTCTAAAAGAGTGATTGTAGATATGTTTGTTATTAAACCGACTCATTTCCTAATAGCATTAGTATATAATTGCCATTATGCATTCAGTAACAGAAAGTTGAAGCTTAATTAAAATATATTTCCTTACCAGTTGTCAAAGATGAGTAATGAGATGGATGGAAAACTAATAAACTTCACTGTTTTCTATACACAAATCTTTATGCCAAACATTACTCATAGCTTCCTGACTCTCAATGGAGAAGGTCCCTCTATACTTCCTTTGTGTTCATAATCAGAAATGTTGATAGGATTCTCAGAGACAATAAACACATGTTCTAAATTTACAAACTATTATCTTTTCTAAATCCTGATGGTTTAGGGCAGAGAATAAGGAATTTACATACAACCAACTCTCATTCCTGGAACATGGTCCTTAGACAGTCCCAGATTTTGGAAATGTTACCCTTAATCTAAATGACGTGCAATATCTAAAAGTCAATAGGCCCCAAATATTTCTAAGTATTCAGACTTATTGCCATTGGCTTTGAATGCTAAATCTTTATTATCTTGACTTCACATTGCTTCTATCTAGTTTCACTTCCCACTCTGCTTGATGTTTTCAAGTTCTCTAGCATACACATCATGTTCTCTCCACTTGATTCAGTTAAACACTGCAATTTTAGAGTTCTTTGTACAGCTGCTTCTGCAGTTTGGATAATTAGAGTTACATAAAATGAAAATAAACAGAGAAAGGTATCTCCCTCCCTCTAATGTTATTTAAGGAAATTCTACATAAAACTGCTGTGAACAGTATATATATATATATATATATATATATATATATACACACATACACACAACATGTTTTATTTCAAAGGGCTGAAATAATGCCACATGCATTAGAAAACTCTCCACTTCCCACGGAATAATTATTCAGTTTGTTCTTTCAACCTATTTGCCATATGCCTATTTTTTTTTCTATTTCATTAGTTAAAATATCAGAATTTGGGTATTGAATGAAGTTAGATCCTATTTCCAACTTTTCATTGATGTTAGTAATATGACAGGAGTTTTACTGGAGAAACAGTTTATAGGAAATCAGATAACGCCCAATGAAGTTTCTCAATGCTTTCTACAAGTCCACAAACACATCTTCCCTGAAGATTACCAAAACGATTCCAGTTGTGAGATTCACTGGCTTCTTTTTATTTCTAGTTCTCCTGACTTACTACAGCAACTCTGTTTCCTGGAAACTGTTTTTCAAGCCTCTGAGACACAACACTTCTGGGTTATATGCTCCACTGTAATGAGGCTCAACTCCCTCAAATGCAAAGCCACCATTTTATAGCAATTATTTTGTAATAGTAGCTTCACTAACCTGAACTGAAATAATAGAGCCTATCTATGAATATATGCTCCCTAATTTATCTGATGTGGATCTGACCTAAATCAAGCTTTTTAAAATGGTACAGATAACATAAAACTAAGCTTCCATTTCGTTGGCTCCCCGCTTCCCTGCTATACTGTCTCTAGCTGTTACTACTCTATTCAAGTGTCAAGAAAAAAGTAAGTTTGTGTAATCATATGTACGTGTGTATGTATGTATGTATGTATACATATATATGTAAAATCTGTGTGCATGTTTTTCACCTTAACACATTTCTGGCCCTATTTAGGTTACAAACCCCTTGCTTTGCTTGGAGTGGGTAGCCAGAAATATAATTTTTAGGCTGTAATATTAGCATTCTGGTATTATTGTGGTGGGCAGCGTCTGATATGGCTCCCAGCGATCACTACCTACTGGTAGCCATGCCCTATGTAAATCACCTTCCCTGTGTGTAGGTAAAACTTTGTCATTTGTTTCCAATGAACAGAATACAATAAAAGTGACAGGATGTCACTTGGTGATTATGTTTACAGAAGACTGTGACTTGTGTCTTCGTTTTCTCTCTCTTGCTTGCTCTGATATTGTGGGATGCTCTATGGACAAACCCCCATGACAAAGAATAGAGGCTGGCCTCCAACCATGAGCTTGTGAAGAACTGAAGACTCAGCCCAGAGAAACTGAATCCTTTCAACAGCCAGCTAAGTGGCTAGGAAGCAGAGCATTCTCAGTGTGGCCTTGAGATGACTATAGCCTTGAGAAAGACCCAGAGCCGGAGACCCACAGAGACTGTCAGATTATATATGTAGTTTTAAGCAACTAAGTTTTGGGGTAATTTGTTATGCAGTGATAGTTAGCTAATACATTGTCCAAAGGATTTAGTTCATTAAGAATTTTCCATGGTCTTTTTCATTCATACTTTTGCTTTTTTTATTCAAAAAAATGAAGGAGAGTTCTGTAGCGGAAGTTTGTAAGTAATAATCCATTTCATTTAGATATGTCTAAGTATAATAGGTTATTGCTACTCTCTCTGATGAGCCTGCCAAGTAAGCTAACCAAACTCCCTGAAAATAGTTTCAGTTTTTCAAACACACAGTTGTTTTTTTGTTTGTTTTAACATCTTTATTGGAGTATAGTTGCTTTACAACGGTGTGTTAGTTTCTGCTTTATAACAAAGTGAATCAGTTATACATACACATATGTCCCCATAACCCCTCCCTCTTGCATCTCCCTCCCACCCTCCCTATCCCACCCCTCTAGGTGGTCACAAAGCACCAAGCTGATCTCCCTGTGCTATGCAGCTGCTTCCCACTAGCTAGCTATTTTACGTCAAATACACAGTTTTGAAGAGACATTATCTTTCATAACCTTCCTATTTTCCCAAAGAATGACTAAATCTAAATAATAAAAGCCAAAACAATTTGAAAGTGAAAAATATTTAGTCTCATCAACATTCCCACGTTGAAAAGCCTGATTACTCTGAACAGGGTATTATGGGTTTCCGTAAACAGATTCAGTGCTGCGTGTTTGGTGTACATGCCGTATGATGGCGTGGAAAGTAATGTGAGTTTAGTAAATAATTCAGCTAAATTCCAAGTAATTGCTCACTGCAGGGAGTAGAGTTTTAAGTCTAATCTCCCCAAAGATTTTCATTAAAAACAAATCTGTGTTCTGCTACTTGACAGCATGCACCTATCTGTTCTCCAAGTGATCGCACACACTTGAAGGCTAAGAACACAGAGCAAATGGGGTGCATTTGAGAGGAAAGACTGGTGTAAATTGCATCCTACAAATCCAGGTCTTTTGGCACAACGGTATCCGAGAGCAGTTGGACCTGTTCATGTAGTTCTTAATGTTTTATTTTGAATTTACCTGAAGTAATTACAAAGAGATTCATTGTCGAGAATGTTTTCTGGATGTCCTTTATAGTACACACAAAACCTTCAAAACCCAGACAACAGAGAAAGACAATAGCACTTAACTCATCAAGTAGAGAGATCTTGCTTACACTTTGGACAGAAGAACAATTTACACATCTTTATCTAATTTAATGTTTTGCCAAACAACTTCATTTCACCATTTCACATCCTGTTTTGGAGGTTTATAAAAAGATCCTCATAAGTCTTTTACAAACAATTGTTTTTTAAAAAAGAAAAAATTACAGAACTGCTTTGGTAACTTTCCTCCTTTTTCTATATGCCTCCCAGAGCTGCAGTAGTTGTAGGAAGAGAGCAGTGGCATTCAGGAGCAGGGAGAAGGTAAGGGGCTCCCCTGTTTTACCCCTGACCTCTTCAAGACTTGTTTTCTGTAGCTCTGCCTGATGTAGTCCTTTCCAATGGCCCCATCTTACAAAAACACTAAGCCAACTATTGCTTTCAAAAGTCCTGTTTCCCACTGTATCAAACCCAGTAAAATGACAGTACAAAGAAGGAGACAGAAGATAAGGAACAGATAATAAACGGCACATACTCCTGACGTGCTAACATATTTAATATTTCCCTTAACCTTTCTCTAATGGATGTTAATTCCTTCCCTGTCATGGACTGAATCTTTGTGCCCCTCGTCCAAATTCATATGTTGAAATCCTAGCTCCTACGTGACGTGACGCTATTAGGAAGAGAGACCTTCAGTTGGTGGTAACTCATCAGCGTGGAGTCCTCATCCACAGAATTAGGTCTCTAGAGGTCTCACCCTCTCCCTGCTCTGTGAGCATCCAATAAGAAAACAGCGCTCTGCAACCAACAACTCCCTAGAACTCAAGCATGCCGGCACCCTGATCTCAGACTTCCAGCCTCCAACCTATGGTATCTGCTATAGCAGCAGAACAGACTAAGGCACCACCCTTGTCTTCTACTTTATTAAGGTGTCTGACAAAAAAAAGAGAGCAGTTCCCTCTGTGAACTAGAACAAAATACACAAACAATGAGTAATTCTGAATAAAATAAAGGAAATAATAGTATAGGTGAAGTTTATGGTCACATAGGGAGAGGAAAGAAAACCCAGGCCCAGTTCTAGAATTCCCGTGTCAGAGTGAGAGATGGTTGATGGTACCACATGACACAGCCTGCACACCTCTTGTGTCTCCTCTTTCTCACCCGACAAACGCTTTCAAACAGAAGTTCTGACTTCTGCATTTTAAAATGGAGAATCCAAGGCCTAGAAAACTTATATCCCTTGTTTAGGGTCATATACCTTGTTTTTCAGTTAAGGGGAAGATACTAATTCAAGGTAAAAAATAATCAGTTATAATCATTTTAGGAAACTCTTTAACCATGAACCTGTGTGACTCATCTCTAAAGCCCTGAGTACATAAAATGCACAGATTAAATACAAAACTGCTACAGATAAACTTTATAGACTTTGCAAATTTTATTATTATAAAAGTTCATATGCAAAATTGTATTTAAAAATGTATGTTTGTGGCAGACACCATATGGAAAGCCTGGATATAGACAAAAAACAAGCCCTTGAATGTAAACACATGTTAAAGGTGCTCTGTTTGATTTCATTCCAACCTAAGACAGGATTCTATAACATAGATGGGGCTGATATTGCGAAGTGGCGCGAGCAATGCCTTCCCTAACCATAGCGCATCTTTCATTTCTGCGCTATAGAGACTACAGAGAAAAAACCAAGCTATATTTCCCCAGATTCTGTAGCATAATTCTATAGATTCTATCATGCACATGGAGGAGACTTAGAAGGTGGAAGTGGTGCCAGAACAAGGAGACTAGATCTAGGGAAGAGACTCTTCATTTTATGGATCAGCTATGGTAGAGTTCCTACCCATGGTCCCCTAGCATATTATATAAGCAGAATCAGGGATGGGAGGCATTTTTCTTAGCACAGTCCCACAGGATGGTTGAGCATTTCTGTTAACTGTACTGTTCCTGGCTAGCTAGTATCCAATCTTGGTTCTATGACTCTTAAATCTATAAAGCTACAAAATACCTTTTCAAAATCCATCTTTTAAACAATCAATTATACACTTCTTTTGTTTCCAACTAATTATGTTTATCAATATAACTGCCCTATTTTACTGAGAGTTTTTGAGTGTTTAGAACAGTTGTCCTTAATGAACACGAAGACATGATTTCGGTTACCTGAGAAACTTTTTCAAATGGCCATTCTTCACTCCCTTACCAAACTTAATCAACATTCTATTATACCACCTGGTATATCAGAGTTTCCACTGATGTGACAGTCCTACACAGATTACAAAGGGAAATCAGTGATTCCAACATGCCAGTGTAATGAAGGACCACTGACCTGCATCAGTCATTTAAATCTGGCTCATACTAAACTTTCATCACAGTTTGAGCTTGTGAAACATAGAGCCCCAGGAATATCCCTGATCTCTTGAAATAGAGTCAGGGAGGTACAGACTAGGAATCTGTATATTTAATTCCTCAGGTGACTATAATATTGTCAGCTGGGGATTTTTCTAAGATGTTTTAAAAGTGTTTAAAAAGCTACTGGCGTAGAAAATCAATCATTTATTAGTGGGGTCGAATGTATGTTCATTTAAACAAGTTAAACTTATTTCTTTCTTTGAGAATACCAGTAGATTACTCAAGCAAGGGACAGCTGTACAAATCTCAGATCTGGACTTCAGGAAAATACCTAATAAGATGTCTCATGATATCTTTGTGAAGACGGTGGATAAGTAAAGCTGAGGGCAAAAATCAGTTGAGTGGAATATTCAATGTTGTAATGTCTGTACCAAAAAGTTACTAATCAAAGGAATAATATCGTTGTAACCTAGACGTTTTACCTGTAAAATGGTCAGTATAGTTGAAGTTGTATTACAGTGACAACAGAGTCTAATTTCTTTTTCATGCTACATGTTTACTGTTAGTTTGCTGGGGACGCTGATTCACAACATTTTCACTAGGCACCCAAGCTGAAAGAATGTCCACGATTTGGAAAACCTCCGGTGGGACTGGGTAGATAATAGATACAGCAAGTTTTATACTGGCCTAAAGATTGTTTTTCTGTTCTCAACACTTCTGCCACCAAATGTGTGTTTTATTTTTCCCACACTAAACAGTTCTGACACTCACTACCTGGAGTTAGCACTGACCACACACCCCAGGCTTAAGGGCTCAGTCCCACCAGGCTGACTTCTACTTCGGATGCCATCTGTACTTTTGACCAACAAGCAGTAGGTCACGGGTTCCTACAATCCGCTTCTTGAATGGCTCACAGAACTCAGGGAAACAGTTTACTTACTATCACAGTTTTAAGGAATATTATTTTAAAATGTAAACTCGCAAATATTTGCCTTAAAAAACAAAGTTATCATAAAAATATTTTAGATTTCAACAAAATTAAGACTGTAAACTGTAAGCTACTGGCTTGAACAGCTCATGACAGAAATACTAAGTCTGTATATGTTCACTGCCATATTATCAGATACAGATTTTCAAATAACTAAAACATGTTCCCCAAACACATAATTTTATATCATGGACCTCAATGATGGTTTGCATAACAAAGCTGGATTAACAGGATGAAGAATAATATTTTATGCATAGAATTATTTAAAGTAACACTTAAAAAGGGACTAAGATCCTTTATATAGACTCAACTATAAAAACTGGTTTTAATTATTCATAGTTATTTTTGTATGGTATTTTTTAAAAAGGGATAGGACCTGATTTAAATTCATTAAACAAATTGTAAAGCAAGCTTTCTAGAGCATAAATTTCAAATCTTTCCTGATTTGTTTACAACTTGAGGAACTGAAAACTGGATGATAACATTAGAAAACTTTATACTATGGTCAAATATTTCTTACTTATATTTATATACGTGTGTGTATATAAATGTATAGATACATATATATACACAGTGAAGCCTGTCACTTGATCTATAACTCTAAGTTTAAGCTACCCACGAAGAGCTCATTTTAAATTATTAATTTTTTGAGGCCACTAGAATATTTTAATGTCAATTTTGGGAAAAAAAGTTAATAGTGCCTTACTATGGTGATATAGATAGAAACTAGCATATTCAATAATTTAGCAAATAATCTCTCTCAAAGGCAGAAAAAACACACACATAAAGTTTATCTAGAGTTAAGTAAAGTATTTGTTAAAGTTTCTTATATCAGTAAAGAAAATATGGAGAAACTCAGTTGAGCTATTATAAAATTAGATGCATTTGTCAGTGACTGAATTATTAAATTATCAGTAATTGATCACAGACAACATTGTAGAACATTTATAGATACCAAGGAAGGAATCAATCCTTAGCTTTATCCAAATCTATTTTTTCCTTAAAGGTATATACAAAATATAGATGACATCTAATTTGTAAATTATATGATGCAAGAAACTATAGCTAATTAATCATATGCTACAATCTAGATCAAAAAAGACAATGAAAGACAGAAATAATAGAATAAAACTAATCAGCTTAAAATTGCCAAACACAAAAACTCCCATACATGTGTGTAAAAGAACTCTATGCAAACACAAACAGAGGTTTAATAGCATCATGTGTTTCAAAAGAAAAAAGCCTACGTAATTCTATTTAACTATAAACATCATATACATCGACACTGTGAAGGTGCGGCCAAATATCAAGACTATCTACATTAACAGAAATATCACATACATAACAAGGGAGGTTTTCTTTAAGCCAGAAAGAACATATGTGTAACACAGATACAGAAGTCAATTCAACACATTCTCTCTTCCAAGGAGGGGCTATTAATAAACTGAAAACCTATCCAAAGAAGAGGCACCTGATGCTAGTGTCTTACAAAAAATGGTTTTAAAAAAAAATCTAGAAAGGTTTCACTGTTCAGAGACTTAGAAGCATACACAATAACTACCTACAAAACATCTAATGGCTCTTACAGAGATGAATTAGATTTAGGGAACAAGTCCAGTGTACGAACACTACAAAAAGTTGCATCTCACAGCACAGTGGAAAGCACAGACCAACACTCTTCACTAAACAGTGAATGAAAGCTCCACCTTATACATCTTCATATCCTTGCTGTTTGCAGTGTCAAGTAGGCACTCAATTTTAGAAGTACTGCTTTAACTAAATGGAAAAATTAGTACTGAAGTAGAAAAAGACTGTACAGAGGTAGTGCTTTCTTTACTTAACGGTATACTTGTGAGGAATGTTTCTCAAAGTTTCTTTTAGGGAACATTAGTCCCATGATTTATCTATGGTTAAAGGATTACAGGAGAAAATGGAAAATGGCATAGCCCTTGTCCCCAGGTTGGAGATATGAAATGCTCATCAGTATATTAAGGATTTGTGAGAAGCCCTCATTAAAGAAGTCTGTTTAACTCTATTCACTGCTGCCTCTCCAAATTTTTAACCACAGCTCTTTTTTAATGGCATATCTAACAAACATCCCAGGATCTCTTAGTAAATGCTCTTTAAGGTGGAATTATGTATTGGACAGTGTGTTGGGCTAGTAAAAGTCAATTCACATCTGTGTCTTTAAGGAGAAAAGTAAACCTTTCATTTTAAACATTTTCACATACTTGAAACATCATTACTGAAATGTTAAGAAGAGACAAGCAACACCTAAGTAAACTATCTTTGCATCCTAAAGTAATGAGACATATCCTGAAGGGCTTGCAGGACCACCTTTTTCCACTTTTGGTAACTTAGTAGACAGCTGGCTTAGCAGGTCCAAGTGTGCTTAAAAAGAGCAGTCAGATACCAAGCAGTGGGCTGCAAAGGCTCCTCCTTTTCAACAAGGCTACTTTTCCAATCAGGGAGCCTTCATAGGTACAGAGTCACATAGATACTCACCGTACTCCATTCCATAAAAGGGTAGAACACGTCAAGTGTGAAAAGAATGAATACTTTTATGTAAATATGAACTCTACAAGTGTTACCAGGTTTAGCAAATAAAACACAAGATGCCCAGTTATACTTGAAATTCAGAATTACGATAAAGAATTTTTTGTGCAAATATGGTCCATGTAACATTTGGGACATACTTATGCTAAAACATACTTTTTCTCTGAAATTCCATGCTCCATTTCAACTGGCAACCAGCCCCTCCATTAGAAAGTCAGCTACAGACCCTCTGTGCTTAGTCTAAATCATAGGACAAAGAGAGGTCCAGAACTGTGTGTGCTCTACCATTCCCCAGCTTTTGAGGCTTTCCTGAGTGAACACTATTTTATACCTGTATAGCATAGCATTAGTCCATGACTCCTTTGCATGGCACAAGAGAAATAACTGATTTCTTTTTCCCACCATGTTAATCTAGGGTACAACCAAAGACAATATTGAAGAGGAAACATTCCTGAAGGAAGATACAGACCTGAGTTCTTATTCTTACTCTGTCAGTTTTATGTCCTTGGGCAACTATATGTCTCTCTTTAGGCCTTGGTTGTGCTGACTTCAGGAACCATACGGCACTAACATTTTACAATTCCATGATCCTAAGTGAACTAAACTTTGCTTTGTCCTTAGGACCAACTGGAGGTCATGCTTGTCTCTGTCAGAAGCAGAGGAAACAATCTCAAAATTAAAGAAAACCAAGGAACTGGCTAAAAGATGCTCCTTATATTCAACGAAAATCCATTTGTTTCAAAAGAAATGTTGTTACCTTCAGGCTAAAAAGGCACCTTAAATATTTCATAAACAATAGCTGTTATTCATCAACCATATAGTACCAAATCACTTTTATTCCAGACCACTAGAAACAAAAGCAGTTGACTATCTTACTTCCTTGACTCCTATGTGGTACAGCTCTAAGACACCATGAAGCTTTCTGCAAGTTCTATGAAAGGTATCTATGCACAAAGGGCAAAGCCATCTTCTCTAACAGATTCTCCAAACAGTTTGATTTAAATAGCATTTCTCTGCACAAAGTATCTAGAATGCTAATTCATTTTGCCTTCAGCTTAAGTAACTCGCTATTAAAAGACAGCGACAGTAAGAGTTTTTGTCTAGTTAAATACCATGCCTTCATGTAACCCAAATGCCAGCCACTGCTTTCAAATGATTAAAGTCTTGATTACCAACATCTTTAGCACAGCATTAAAGGAATAAACAACTTTAGATTATACAAACAGCTAAGATTGTGACCTTAGAGTTGCCAGTTAAATACAAGAGTCCAGTTAAATATGAAATTCAAATTTCAAATTCCAAAATTGGAATTAAAAATAAAATTATTATTTATTTGAAATTCAAACTTAACTGGGGATTCTGTATTTTTCTTTGCATATCCGGCAATTTTATGTGGGCTACCTAGCGTGAGATCTTTGTCAATTTTCATCTTTTTTATTGCCCCTAATCAAAACACTTGTTTTGATTTTTAATTTTCCCTTAGAGTCAAGGGTTTCTACCTGCTGCAGAACATGAATAGATAAGTAATTTACCAGCCCAATTTTTTTTTAATATTTCTTTGTTTTTAACAAAATCAGGTTCCCACCAATAAAACTGTAGTCTAAAAAACATACAATCTGAAGAGACCAACATTTTACCTACCTGTGGGTAATATACGAGAAGGCCATATAATAAAATATTTCTTTTTTTCACTTCCTTGGCAAATTCTCTAATCTGCACTAGGTTTTCCATTTTCTGACCAAATGGTACTGATTCATAATCAAGAAATTGCACCTGCAAAATAATATAAAAGGTAACAATCAGAGTACCATTCAGTTTCCCTTGAAAAGTATGACATTAAAGAAGCTTAAAACACATATAATATTGAAATTATTTTTATCATTTTATTAACTTCTAATCATTTCAACCCCTAAATACTTAATAAAATGAATCATCCTTTATAAATACAGATATAGTAAACACTAATTGAAAAGTATAAAATGCTAATATTCTATTTCAATTTGTGTCACAGTCAAGTATATTGGTATAAAGAATATATGATTTCATCAATTCTTTCAACTTACTTCCTAATTTGTAATTTGAAGCTAGGCTAGATAGAAATAAATAGGTTAAGAAATTAACAATAACAATAAAATATAAGGGACTGCTTATCCAAATAAAAGTTTTTTAGAAGAATCCCTTTCAAAGTAATAATTGGAATTTAATAATAATCTACTCCTTAAAGTAAATCCAGAAGACTTTTATATAGAATTCTTTTAGCAGTGTTAGTGTTTTAGTTTAGTTAGTTTAGTGACTATTTTTTAAGCATTATTTTTCATTTAAATTTAAGGTCTCAGGGTGATCTGTGCTCTTTTCTACAAACTACTACTACTGAGATGATACAATACTGTCTGTCTTTCATGGGATATAAAAACCTAAATCACAACAATAGCTTCAAAATAACCTATTTAAAATGCAAATGTACATATACAATGAGCATAAAGAAATATGTGTATTCTTTTGCAATATCAAAATTTTAAAACTTAAGAATTATTTGTTCAATTTTGTGTATTTATTAACTAGGAGCATTTTATAATATACTCCACCTTATATACTAATAGTAATCCCTTATACCAATCTTATACTAATCCTTTCCTCTCTGCTCATTCATATGGAAATGTGCTCTTTATGACAACAGACAACAAAACATCTTATTATGTTCTTTCTGTAAAACAAGGGAATGAGAGGGGTTTTTTTTCACCCATTACATTTTGCTTTTCCAGGGAAAATTGCTTATATAACATCCATTTTTAAAGATAATTGAGATAATGTGCAATGTATTTTAATTTAGTAGATATTCAGTAACTTTCTTGGAACTTTTCATTAAATAGTCAGTTGAAAACATATACATACAGCTGCTACCTCTTGAAATCTAAGGTAACAATAAAGCCTTTTTTCCTTAAAAATGTCCAATTCATAAACTAAAAGAACAAAGAAAAGCAAAAAACAATTTTTTTGGAAGATAAAAAGCAGAAAGAATAATTTTCAGGTTTTTCTATCTGCTGAATAGCTGAAGAAAAGACCATGTAACCCTGAAACCCTGGGCTCACCTTCCCCTAAGCTCTGTTTCCCTAAAAACTTATGAAAGTGAAACTTCAGCTTTTTTACCAGGTAGTATTACTTATGGTGAAACTAACTCCTGACTGGTAAACCACACCCAGGCTGGAAGAATTGTGAATGAACTTCCTTCAAAGTAATTCACCTTATAGCCAGGTGTTCCCCTTGCTGGTACCTGGAAGCTAATGACTATCAACTGTTGCAAAAGATGTCAGTCCCTATTTGCAGCTGAAGCCTTCTGAAAGGATGGTTCACATACCACCTTCTGTGATCTCCTTCCCTCACCCCTGAGAAACCAAGGTAGAGGGAGAAGTGGGGAGAAAAAAGCAGCCCCTAAACTCATGTGAGATGATGAGCGCAGGAGCTAAGGCAGAAGACACTCCCACCTCTGCCCTGCCTTTTTCCCTGCCCTGTAGTCTTTCACAAAGTTGGTCAAACTAGTGCTATAAAGGCTTCTACTCTTAGGAGTTTGAACCTAAAATTGCTGTGGTGTGCTTGCTACAAAAAGCAGGCTAATTCCCTAACACTGAGGCAATTTTGGAAACTGCAGTCACGGTATGTATCTGAAGCCAGGGGACAGGCTGAGGGTAACAGTCTCTCTGGAGCCCATATGGCCCGATCACTACATAGCCCCATACCAGCTGGGCTGGGGAACAATACTACTGTTTGGAGTTAAAAGCCTCAGAGGACTGTTTAACTCTTTTAACTGTGTAATTACCTGTACTATTCAGATACCATGAAATGCTAGCGGCCACCTTGCCCAACATACTTTAGGTGAATGGAATGCCCTAGAATTTTGCAATACACAACCTGGGCAACCTTACTACCAGCCTAGATAGATAGCTAGACAGACAGACATTTCTTGTTTAATACAAGTCTTCCTGACAAAATTTGAGTTCAGAAAAATCTTGCACTAAAGTAAGGGAGGTGGGTGGTAGGGAGACGGTTTGTGTAAAACTAGCACAAGGAGCAGAAAAGAAAAGACTGGCAATTATAGCCTGTACAGAAATTTAAAATGCACAGAAATGAAAGAGTGGAAATGCTGGTAATGCATTAATTAGAGAAGGAACGATGACTATGATACAACTGGGAATGAGCTCTGAGCCAGGAAACTGCCAGGAGGGTTGGCCCAGGAGGAAATGCATGCTGCCAGGAGCTGGGGAACCTCTCGGGGAAGTGAGAGCTGGGAGCAGGTACTCATTTTTAATTTTCCTTAAAGAGTGTCCTACAAAAGAGCCTAAAATTAATTTTTTAAATACCAGTTAATTACATTAACTATTAATTGTAAAAATAAATTATAACTCTGGGAGTCTAAAAAAATGGTAAACCTAAAACTCGAGACAAGATTATATTGAAATGAGAACATTCAACAGATAAAGTGTGAATCTTTTTTTTTTTTTGAAGGACAGAAATTAGAGACCTAATTAGAAATTAGAGCTAATTATGTATATTAAAAGTAATGCTGGGGCTTCCCTCGTGGTGCAGCGGTTGAGAGTCCGCCTGCCGATGCAGGGGACGCGGGTTCGGGCCCCGGTCTGGGAAGATCCCACATGCCGCAGTGCGGCTGGGCCTGTGAGCCATGGCCGCTGAGCCTGCGCGTCCAGAGCCTATGCTCCACAACGGGAGAGGCCACAACAGTGAGAGGCCCGCTTACCGCAAGAAAAAAAAAAAAAAGTAATGCTATTTAATTAAAGTTATATACAATTATATTGTATAGTTTCCAAACTTGCAGAGGGGCTAAAGGATTATTTGTATCAATGCAATAAAGCATAGGAGGAAAGTAAAGTAGCAAACAAAACAATTGGCCAACAGCAATAACCAAAAAAGAATAAGCTTGTAGAAAGAATCCCAAATATAAAAATAATAAAGATAAATGTAACACTTTTTAACTCTTTCTTAAGTGACAGATTTATCAGATTGGATTTTTTTAAAAATCTAACTATATGCTAGTTATAATATAAATGTCTAATGAAAACTATCCTGGAAGTATGTACTTTACAGGATAAGACAGTTTTCATTAGACATTTATGTATGTACTGGTATGAAAAGGCATACCATGCAAATACTACCAAAAATGAAGGTTGTAGCAATATAATAGGGTTAAGACGAAAAAAACAAACATTGATACAGATAAAGAAAAACAGTACATAATAAAAAACAAAACTTATAATAACCATAACCTTATTACTAAGAACACAGATTTTAAAACACAAAGCAAAAAAAAAAAGACTGAATTATGAGAAAACAATATCCAAATCCATAAACACAGAGGAATGTTTGACTGCACTTCTCTTAGAAACTAATACATCAGACAAATTTTTTTTTTTTTTTAACATCAAAGGCTTCTGCTTCCAGGGCAGCAGCTGAGTTGAGGGTGTTTCTCTTTCCTCCCAAGGTTATAATTCTATTTCTGTTTTTCTGGCTGTTTCTATCTAGGAAAAGCTGCACACGAGCTGATACAACTTCACATTAAACGGACCTAACTCTTATTTACTAATGAAATAGAAGCTAATTTTTCTTACAGAAACAGATGTTGTAGCATAGAACATCTAGGTTGAACTGAAGGACACGCTACATGTACAATAGTTTTTAAAAGTTCTCACCAAGTCGTGAGATTCTAAACTAGGAATGGAAGGCTTTCACTCCAGCTATAGGTCTGTAAGATTCAACATATCCTAGCTCCTTGAAAAGAAAAAATGTTAACGGCACTCAAAAAAATCAGTAGGTCAATTCTGTTCACCGGAGATTCCACAAATTAAGGAAATAATGCGTAAAAGTGAACTCTGGGCGAACTATTTATATACCTTCAAACTGCCTATTTACCCCATTGTTGACCTTAAACAAAGATGGGTTTATTCATTTGGGATCATCAGAGAATTGTGATTCCGTGTCTGTAACCATGGTGAGCCATGTGCAAATTCTCACACAGCAAGAAAAGGAGAAGGCTTTTATTGAGGGGGAAAGGAAGTTGGAGGGCTGTAGTAAACAAAGAGTCCCTGACTTTCTATTCACTGAGTCTTTGCCAGGAAAGAGGAGTGTTTCTTCTTCCTGTCGGGCTCTGCTATAATCTCAGGGCATGAGAGCTCCCCCTTCTGGTCTCCTAATTCTTTTTAATAGAGGTTTATGTTTATTAATTTTTTCATAGCACCAAACCAAGTACTTAAATTACAGGGAAACTTTAAAACATAAAGTAGTAGAACATAGGAGAATAACACAGCTTTTCTAAATACTTAGTATGTGCTAAATATTATTGTAGCTGACATATGTCACTTTTAAAGAAACAGATACGGATATTGACCTTATGAAATGTATATAATCAGGTTGATAAAATTCGAGCATGAAGAAGTAGGATGCATCTCAAAATTCTCTTTCACCATGTGAGAAAGCCTGATGACATCATAAAAACCGGAAGATAATCTCCAGCAGATGTACTTCCTAATACCAATAACGTAAAATATAAGCATATACATAACACTGTGCTACTAATTTTGAATTCTACAATACATCAGCTACTTATGAGGTCCAGGAAAATATTGAGTTGGTACAATACAATCAACTTTCATTTTAAAAACAGGACAGATTTATACAACTGTAGCAGAAGGTTGCAAAATGGTCATGATAACTCAAGAAATGTAAATGTTTTTGCCTTAATAAACAGTTTGGACAGGATACAAGCACTTGTATCCACTGAAATGTAGCAAAACATTTCATCTAGGTTGAGTTCTGCAGATTTGCTTATAGCTACACCAAATACATATTCTTTGGTCTCTTTTTGCACCATTCACTAATTTACTACATGTAAATTATAAGAAAAACAATATTCCCCAGTTAGGATGCCATTTCTAAATGTTCTTTTTCAGACATACACAAAAAAGATATGGATCTCTTCCTACCCACCCACCCCCAAAAAAAGAATGTAATTTCATCTTTTTCTAAGGTAGCAAATTCACTCCTATAAAATAGTAAACTGCTTAAACATTTAACATGTGGATAACTTCATGGCTTTGTGGGTGGGCGAGGTTTCTGGCACTCAGAGTTTGGAAAAGGCTTCTCTCTGCCTCATGTCTTCTACATTAATTCTACACATGCTTTATATTTGTCTTAGTAACCATTTAATATACCCCCTGGTCCCCAATGAACTCCAATTACTTTTTTATATTATAAAATGTGATTTTTCACTTGTCACTGAGGACAGGTACATTAATTAAAGGACAATAGTTAATATCATGTACAACATTCTTTAAAACATCAGGAATGTTCCATAACACCACATTTAACATTTCTGTCTCATTCCAGAGGCCATGATCACAGGAAGGCCTGAGAAGGGAGTCAGGATTTGCGGTAGAAGGGAAAACAAACTCTTTGTTTATTTGACTAAGAAAGAAGTCAATTTGTGAAGCTTATGTATATATCCAAGTAATGCATTGCTTAATGCCCACCAAAGTAGAAGGAAGGATGGTGAAAATGAAAGTTCTGGTAATTATCAAATAATTGAGTTAGAAAGAATTGGTAGATAGACCAGAGGTTCTTTGAATCCACACAAGAGATACTGCAAAATTATCAACATATGTGTACAGAAAAGTAAATTGTATGAATGAGGCCTAACATCTTCAAAACATCACTTTTCAAAAGAAATATCAGGGGAATCTAAAAATTGATGAAACTGGCCAATACTATGCAAATCAAAGTAAGAGTTTATCTTAAGGATAAAAAAGCCCCAAAAACTTCAGAAAAACTTTCATCTCACTTCAACTACTTATGAATTACATGGATTTTATTAACGAAAATTAATTTAATAAATTGTACTTCTAAAAAGAAAAAAAGAACAAGCTTTTAATATTAAATCCCTTTGTTTTAGAACAAGTTTAAATCAATGCCATCATGAAATTCAACTCATAATTCTGATGAATAGAAACTAAGTTTTAAGCTATCATGGAAACTGAGAGCAAATGCCTAACAACTCATTTGTAAATCTTAACAAAATAAAATACCAGCAAAGGTAGTAGGTTGGGAAATAATGGCATTTAATAAAAAGTAGTAAATAAAATAGTACTTTGCATTAAAATATCAACCATAGAAAATGTTTAAATGTTTCTATTGATTCAAAGAATTAAAAAGTAAATGAGTTTTACAGTACCAGTAAAAATGTTACATTTGTATATACTTTTTTTTTTCAGATCCTTATTTAAAAGATCAAAGTAATGGAATGAGAACTTCATGTTTTAATAATTTTTCTTTGTCTTTAATTTTTGTCAATTTGATTACTATGTGTCTCGGCGTGTTTCTCCTTGGGTTTATCCTGCCTGGGACTCTCTGCACTTCCTGGACTTGGGTGGCTATTTCCTTTCCCAAGTTAGGGAAGTTTTCGTCTATAATCTCTTCACATATTTTCTCGGGTCCTTTCTCTCTTCTCCTTCTGGGACCCCTATAATGTGAATGTTGGTGCATTTAATGTTGTCCGAGAGGCTGTCTTCATTTCTTTTCATTCTTTTTTCTTTATTCTGTTCCGCAGCAGTGAATTCCACCATTCTGTCTTCCAGGTCACTTATCCGTTCTTCTGCCTCATTTATTCTGCTCTTGATTCCTTCTAGTGTATTTTTCATTTCAGTTATTGTATTGTTCATCTCTGTTTGTTTGTTCTTTAATTCTTCTAGGTCTTTGTTAAACATTTCTTGCATCTTCTCCATCTTTGCCTCCATTCTTTTTCCGAGGTCCTGGATCATCTTCATTATCATTATTCTGAATTCTTTTTCTGGAAGGTTGCCTATCTCCACTTCATTTAGTTGTTTTTCTGGGGTTTTATCTTGTTCCTTCATCTGGTACATAGCCCTCTGCCTTTTCATCTTGTCTATCTTCCTGTGAATGTGGATTTCGCTCCACAGGCTGCAGAATTGTAGTTCTTCTTGCTTCTGCTGTCTGCCCTCTGGTGGATGAGGCTATCTAAGAGGCTTGTGCAAGCTTCCTGATGGGAGGGACTTGAGAACTTCGTATTTTAAACAATCAATAGAAAAACCGAGTATTACTTTAAAACATGTAAAAGAATCATAAAATGAACATTTTTCAGATTATTTCACAAGATTGACTCTCTTATAAGGACATAACTCTGCCACTGTTGTATTCTGCTATTAATACAATTATCTAAAGCATTATTTATGTACAACTACAATTAACTTAAGTAACATCTGTATCGTCTGTAACAAATTTTAGAACCAAAAGTTAAAAGCAATCCCAATATGAAGCACTGATTTGTTTAGCTACTATTATCTGAAACATTTAACTCTGTATTTATTTATTTACTTATTTTTCTGTTTGAGAAAACTCTGAGAAAAACTGTCAGAGAAAACAAATCACTGAAGAAGTTACAAAACACAGGTGTGTGATTCTTCACTGAGTTTAGTATATAATCTTTACAGATTTTAGTGTTGTTAAAATTTCATCTTACATGATAAAATGTATTACTGCTATTATTATTAAGGATGTCTGCAGGCCATTTAGATCAGCATTTTCTGATTTTTTTAAAAAACAGGTATTTTTGGAGTTCACAAGTAAAGACGCTCTATGCATTGGGGCAAACCACTACAAAAGTCCATTATAACACTTTGAATTTCTAAGGATAACTGATTCTGTTTTAATGTACTTACACTTGTAAGTGAAAATGTCAAGGCAAATTCAAGTCAATAAACATTTCTGAATGCCTACACAAGCTGTCTTGAAAAAGGGGAAAAGACTCTGAGCACACGAATGTAAAGGAAGGATTCCAAGACAAAATATTGTCACTCACACTTTAAGGATAATAGGAGTCAAGCAAGCAAGCACTAGAAGAATGGAGTCTCAGGTAGAAAAACTCACCAGAGTAAACACAGATGTGTCAGGTAACACAGTACATGTGCAGAACTATAGTGGTTCAGTATTACCAGAGGGCAAATTGCTCAGTGAAGAAAGAAGAATAAGGATGATAAAATTAAGCAAGAGCCAGAACAGCCCAAGGCTTTATGATCTGACTGAGCTTTGTCCAGGAGGGGATGAGGAGTGTCTAGAAGGTTTAAATAATGACAGGGTTCAGGGCAGGCCACCCCCAAATATACCACTTTGACATACTGATTGTTTTGAATTAAAGTTACTTGAGAAACAGTGGGTACAAGGACACTCTGAGCCTCCTTTATGTCCCACCGAAAGCAGGAAATAAGTTTCCATGTGGAAGCCACCCTCCCTGTACCAGGAGGTAAACAGACATTCTTACGGCCAGAGACAGGGAATTCAGGGCCGAGAAGTCTGTGTAAACACACTCTGCTTAGTTTCTTCACTAATTAGTACTGAAGCCTAAGTTTCTCTGTCTAAAAGGGTATATCAACAGGCTGCTTTGATTACTCTTGGGTACCTTTGCACATACAAAATTAAATTTTTTTTTCTCCTGTTAATCTGCCTTGTATCAATTATTAGACCAGCCAAAAGAACTTAGAGGGGTAGAGGAAAATTTTTCCCTTCCTGACAATGAGAGTAACATAGTAGATTTGCAATTAGCAAAACCTGTTATAGTGGCTGTGATGAGGTCAAAACTGAAAACAAAAGAGACACTTTTGGGAGGGATGGTTCTTGTAAGGAAGAAGATGATTACAAACTTTTTAAACTTCATGCACTTAAACATTCCTGTCAAAACATAGGAATAATGAAAATCGGATGTAAAAATGTAGGAAATGGCACACAAGCAATACTTTAAATCATGAGACTGATGACCCAGAGAGTATACGTCTATTAAAGAATGTCTAACAGATATTTTAGTAAAGGTACTAAGTAACTGTGGCAAACAGATCATTTCAGATTGACAATTTAAGCCAAAGTTCGAGAACCTATGGCCCATGAGTCAATCCAGGCTCCTGCCTGTTTTCTGTGAATGAAGTTCTATAGAAACACAGCCACACACGTTCTCTGACATCCTGTCTATGGCTGCTTTTGCACTATAGCAGAGTGGAATAGTTGCGACCAAGACCATGGTCGATGAAGTCTGAAGTATCCATTATCTGGCCCTCTACAAGAACAATTTGACACCCCTAATATAAAAAATTTATCTCAGATCCAGGGAGAGAAAACGGCCTCAATTATCTCTTGTAAAATGAGAGCATTCTACTAAACGATTTTTCAGACTCTTTTCTTCAACAATCTATTGTTACTTGAAAAGGGCAAGTATTGACATCCCTCATCAATGTCATGTGATAAAGTGAAATGAGCACAGCGCTTATTCTTGAACTGAGGATAACAGCATCTATGATAATCAACTCTTAGGATTGCTCTGAGGATTAAATAGGATTATTTACTTTAAAAGAAAGGATAGTGACTCATTATGTCAAACATTCAATGAATGTCTGTTATTACTAACATTAACATAATTATACTAATAATATGCATTAGCAGGCCACATTTGGGGTTGGGGTGGGGTTGAGAATTATAAATGTCGTGAGAGCTGCATTTCTTACAAATGGGAAGAACAAGAAACAGAAGATCAGTTATATTTTCATTGGTTGAGCAAAAATCCTACAACTCAGTTATTACCATAAACACACTGAATTTTTTCAGAAGACATTTATAGTTCTTTCTCAAATGATCTAGAAATGGGTATAATACTCAGAGTACTCAGAAGAGACAGGCAGACTTAACAGTCCTGTCATTCCCAAATAAGAATTTTCCACTACTTACACTAGGATTATCTTGGCAACACCTGTTGCATTCTACCTTAGCAGGTACCAGTGAATAAAGTATCCCAGCATTTGAGTAGAATAAGTATAAACTTCAAAATCCCATAAAATAAAACCTGTGGTGCCTGGAAAACTGAATCATGCTATACTTTTCGAAAGTGTCACGTATAAACTTATTGCAAGGAGGGTTCAAGCCAAAGGATGTTTGGAACAAGAAGCTTTTTGCACTAATTCCATCACCTTTCCATTCTTTCAATAAAAGAAAGTTGAGTTTCCAGAAAACTGCCCAAGTAATCTATTTTTAGGTAGCTATAAATTTTTATCCTAAGGGAATAGTGCTTGGGCTTGGAATATTCTTACCATCTTCCTGTCTGCTAATGACTCAAACCATGGACAAGATTTGTTTTACTGTTTTTGTTTTTTCTCAGAATGTGTAGCATTAGTACAGAGAAAATTTTGTAAAAAACATGATCCATCATACAAACACTATATAACTTGGCAAAGCATTATAATATGAAAGGTATTTTAAATTGTGCTTATACCTAGAATTCTATTAAAATTCAATTATTAAGGAGGCCTTGGAGGCATGTAACTTGCCTTTCCAAGTATAGGTTTTAGGATAAAAACTTCTGTTCAAACACACACACACACATAAAACACCAACACACAAACGCCTAGAAAGCTTTTGGATATGAGTGAAATCTTTCTAATTATTTCTGCCAACAAGTTCACGATAATCATCTGCCTATTCAGCTTTCAGAAACAAACCATAAAGATCCTTCTCTAATGTTGCCTATTTTGCTATTATGCACCCAATTTCACAAAACATAAAATCAGAGATTATGCTTCCTCTCTTATTAAATGAAGCACTAAATCTTGGTACTTCTATCTCTTAAATATATCTTGGTTCTAGCCATTTCTGCACATTCACTATAAAACTACCCTAGTCCTAGCCACCACCATTATTTCTTAGACTACTGCAAGAGCCTCTAAATGAAATCAAATGCATCAAGGAATCCCTCTGGATCACTTTAGTCCATTCTCTGTGTTGCATCCAGAATGATGTGTAAAATGCAAAGCTGATCACATCAATTTCTACTGTGCAGTACTCCTTTACAGAGTTCAAACTTCGAAGGCCCACCTTGACCTAGACCTGTGCAGTTCTCACCTTAACTCTCCCCAATGTGTAATTCGTTCTCTCTGTTTCAGATACACTGGCTCTTTCCAGTTCTAACCATCCTATGTGCTACTCTTTCCAAATAGAAATGCTATTCCTCTTACTCCTCATAGACTCAGACCCCACTCAGCCTTCCAAATTTCAGCTTTCTCCCTTATACTTAAGAAGATCTATCCTGATATTCTAATTCCAGGCTAAACTGCCCCTTTCTCAAACAGACCTAATTACAGTTCTTACCTTAGGGTGGTGGAAAGAAGGGACAGATAGTGACCAGAGTCCTCTGACCTCCCAACCACTGCATCACTTCTCATCTTTTAATTAAGCTCATATTATTAAGAATCTTCATTTACAAAAACAAAATTAGCTAAATAAAATTATTTCCTTACTTCAGATCAAGATATGAAAATCTGGAAAATTAGCACATATGGAAATGCCTCATTCTTCTAAAGTAAGATGTAGTTTAAAATGTATTACATTATGAAATACGTTACATGTATGTCAAAATACCTGACACACAGATGTTCAGTAAATGCTATATGAATTTATATTAAGCAATTAATTAGATAATGAAGAGACTAGGATAGTTCCCTGTAAAGTGCTAACTAGACAGCACCTAAAGTAAGTTTAAGATGAATTAGTAAGAAACAGCATTGGTGTGAGTTTTAATGATTAATAAATCATTTTCAGAAGGCAGGACCTGGCTACACATGGAAGGATAGATTTCTCAGGAAATGGGAGAAAAATTAATCTTGCAACTGTTGTTAGAGAGAAAAAAAAGGGATAAATGCAAAAAGGGAAGAGCTAGACTTAACGCAATAAAACCCAGCCTATGAAAGAGGAGGATAAATAAGAAAGAGGTAAACACAAGAGAAACCATTTTAAAAATCCCATGAGTCTTGTGATAAGGATTAAAGTACAGAAAGGTGTCAAAAATTGCTCAAAAAAGGAATATCCTACCACCTGATTCATATTGAACATGACTGTAATCATCTAAATTGCTCTACTATATCTTTATGTAAAAGACATCGTCGTGGATCATATAAAAGTAAAAAGACATCACAGAATTTTGTAGTATAGACAATATTTTTAGAAAGAGAAGCCACTTAGATGCAATCAAGAACATCCTGCTCTTTTATAGATAAAAATTCTGACCTAAAGTTCAGAGACAGGAAATAACTTGACAAGGTTAGCAGGTGTGTTACTTGCACACACCTAGTACCTATACCTTGAATCCCACTCCAGGTTCACATCCTTACCTTGCCAAAGATCTCCTAAAACGTTAAATAGCCAATTCTTTCTATTCAACACCTCCTTTACAAAAATAGAATTTTGTTTTCTCCATGAAGTAAAATCCTTTTAGATATTATAAACAAAGTCAGGCTTAGCTATGTTCATATTAACATATATATTTCTAATAAATTACAGACGTATAACATGTAATTTTAGAATAATAAACGGTACTGAAAATATATTTAGTCCGATCTTTGTAAAGAAATAGCATGACATAATTAAGCTAAGGGCCATTTCCACTGTTTAAAACAGAATCCAGTGCACAAAAAAAATCTAATAAAGGAAATCCCGACATAATTTTTAAAAACGGAATGACCAAACCAATTGTTTATTTCCTTTTCTAGGGCTAAAATTCATGTAAGCCACTTAACAAAGGAGGCTATTTTCATTTATTTTGCCTCCTATTCATTTCATGTTAAATTTTATAAACTGATTTGCTAGGACAGCACTGGCAAATAAATTCACAAACAACTTTGTTCATCTGACCAAGTTTAGTAAACTACTTAAAATAGAAAATTAGTGATTCCAAACTCCATGCTTAATCAAGAAAAAAAAATTATTCTGAAAACAGAGAAAAAGTTCTCTGGAATTCATTCTATTTGTACACCCATTAGAACATCATTCTATCTGAAAATAAATAACCTTTATTCATTAAAAGAAAGACTATCAGAAGGTATGTCCTATGAGAATCAGTTCTTTACACATCGTCAGTTACATGTCCATCACAATTAATCTTAGGGAATTTCTATATCCCACAACACAAACTTTCTAGTAACCATTTAGCCGGAAGCAAAGATCTCCTAAAACTTAAAAAAGCAGTCAATTCTTTCTACTCAACACCTCCTACAAGAATGACTTCATCATTCCTCATCTTTGTGTTAGATATGAATCCCTTAGTGACTGAAAGGGCAAAAAGGTTCCAAAGGTATTTTAAACCAATATTTACTTAGATTTTATTACTGATTTAGGCAGGAAATACCTGAGACTTACTATATGAGAAGAAAACAAATGAAAACATTTGTAGAATTTTGTGGAAGTGATTGCATTTCTTCCACTGAAGCTGTGTACAAACATGAAAGAGAGAACTTTAAAGTATCTTAAGTGATGACATCACAGACGTTTAACATATAATAAAGTTATAATTTTCTAAGGGAAAAATCAAGGTATCCATAAGGCTACAATAGCAACATGGTTGAGATAGGAATAGAAGAGGGAATGGGGCCTAATCCCTTGGTCATTCATTGGCTATTAAACACTCACATACACACACACACACACACACAATATCCATTCAAAAATAAATGTAAATAAACTAGGACCTGAAACATTCATAGTTGACCCTTGAACAATATGGGGGGTTAGGGGCACCAACCCTTTGCACAGCTGAAAATCCACGCATAACTTACAGTCAGCCCTCCGAATACACGATTCCTCCTCCATCCCACAGTTCCTCAGCATCTGTGGATTCAACCAACTAGGATCCTATAGTACTATGGTATTTACTACTAAAAAAAATCTACCTATAAGTGGACCTGCGCAGTTCAAACCAATATTGTTCTAAGGTAAACTGTGCCCCATAAAGAGTAAACCCAATATGGAAGCAGTAAGAATTATGATAGGAAGCGCTCTCTTTTTTGGTCTTATAAGAATTTTGCCTTAAAAACACACTTTCTTAGTCCAGTAGGAATAAGGTTAACAGAATGAAATGTATAGAACAAGAAGTTAAAGGGAAAAATACACATGCTGGGTTCTGTTAAGAAATTTAACAGGACCACAGATTTTTATAACTTAAGTTCAATAAAGGCTCAGTACCCTGTGAAGCTAAAGAAAGAAACCATTAGCACTTAAAAGAAGGAATCAATGTGTTTTCCCAATTGTCATTTGTTCTTTATTAGGAAGAAATTTTAAACACATATATATATGTATATGTGTATTTTTAATCTCTTTCCATCTTATTATTTAACACATTCATGAGAGCATAAGAGTAACAAGTGTATATGATAAACTGCACATTGGATTGATTCTGTTCCTGGCTCTGCCACTGGTGAGTGTGGAACCTTCTGGAAACAATTTACATCTCTGTGACAGTTTCCCCAGATGTGAATGTATCAAGTGTCAATTGATGGTGGTTTTCCATTTTTTTTATTTGCTGACATGTTCAAATATTAAACATTTTGAAGTATTTTAAAGATCATGTATTCTGATCTATTATGTCAATAAACTACTTTCCTGTAACTAGAACTAAATTAGGCACTTTTGAAGGTTTATTTATGTTTTTCAAAGCATTAAAATTCCATATGGGAATTTCTGTTTTTTGCTTAAGTAAATTCATGAAAAGATTCCTATCTCTCCTAAAGCACCAATAAAATTATTGTCTACATTGTCAGGGGAAATTAGAGCTCTTGGATAATTATCCAGATAATTACTGTAAAATTATTTTGCTGTGGAAAGTGATAAACTATTTTATCAAGTAAAATTAAAGAATCTGCTTCATTTCTCAGTTTTTAACTTCCACTTAAATTTGTGGTCAATTTCTTTCTGCTTTTAAAAATTAAACTTTTGGTGCCTATTATATGAATCAGCTATGCTCACTGAATAAGTAAGAATATACTGTCCATTATCTCATCTGATAGTAGTACTAAAGAATATTTTGTGGAAATCTTGCCAGATCCAAAAAAAGTAGAAACTCTATTTTGTTTTCTGGACCTGGAAAGTATTTTTTGACAGTTTTACATTTGATTTTAGATAATCTTGGATGGAAAACAGCTACACTTAGCTTTGTCTTCTGAAAATCTCCTCCATTACCAGGGAAAAAACACTTCTCTGATCATTAATTTCTAAGCAAAGACAACCTACGATTCAGACTCTTAACACTTTTGTGTCTTGTACAATTTAAATAGAAGCCTATGGGGTTTTTTTGGAGTGATTTTTATATCAGAAACTTTATGAATTTACCTTTTACTATTCTAATAGATCTCAAATACTGTCTTTTCTAAATATTTGTTTATCATTACTTAAGTAGTGAACAAAAATATTTATCATTACTTTAGTGAAAAAAACAAATAATAGAAAATAGTAGAAAACAGAAAACTGAACATGTCCCATGTTGATAGTTATTGTATCAGATGATTCCAAAAGAGTTTTCAGATGACCCTCTTGCTGCAATCTGGAAAAGGTGCTAGCAGTACTATACACCCCCTGGTAACCACAAGAACGACAGGCTAAAAAAAACTTCAGTCAACTCGGGATAAAAACTTGGCTCCTTGATAACTTACGTGATAGACTAAACAGCATCAAAAATCACATCTGAAAAGCATTCTTAAACATAATTCTTATACAACTTTACGAAAGAAAGCATTGGCCTTTAATGTTTATAAGGTTTTTCTTGTTAAAAAAACACAAAGTGATCTAAATTTTTTAAATTCCTTCATGCCAACCAGTTTCTAGTTTTAAAAAGGCTTTTTTTTTCTTTCAAGTAGAGACTAGTCTAGTACAAGGTGTGATTGCTATCCAAATATGTGTTCCCAAAGGCTCACAGTTGAAAGATTGCATACAATAACAAACGTCATCCTAAGCCACACAGATGCACTGAGAAACAGAATACTTAAACAGTGACCCCACCCAACTATCTCTCCTCACTTTAATGCTAGCACCTATTTTATCATCCGTCAGTCTCCAGCTGACTACGGAAATTTGGAAAGTTCTGATAACTCATTATAACTACAATTAAGTTATACCTACCAAAACAGAAGATTTTTTAAGTTGATCAAATTAACATTGATAAATTCCTTAAATCATATTCAACATCATCAAGAATTAAGAAGCAGGCAAAATGAGACTACTTAAAGTACATAAAAAGAATATAAGAATGATGACCAAATAGATAGTCCAAAAAGGTATTTTGAACATAGTAATAAAGAATATTTCTTACAAAACTAAAAATAACCAAAAATATTTTCGCAAAAATGACCAGTTGAAATGAAGCATGTCACGACATATTATCATATAAATGTCTACAAGATCATTCAAAAAAGTTTATTTTTGCAAACATAAGCTAAATTTTAAAAATAGAAGATAAAATTATTTTAATAAATATCTTAGTTCTTCTAAAATAAAATCCCAATTATTTGTCCTACTTCTCATGCTAAAATTTTGTTCCTTTCTCTACATGGATCTTAAAGCAGTAGCCTCTACCTATGCCAGTTTATCTCAGATAACAAAAACCTCCTGCACTAAGTACTTCCTAACCCATTTTGCTTTCATAAAATCCAGGGAGAAGTTGATCTCTGATCTTTGAACAACCAAGAATCCTACAGAACCCGAACTAAAACCTAAGTATCCTAAATACCTAGAACCCAGCACCATTAACCATCCATTCCTTTAGTAGTTAGCTCCCTCCAAGGTGTAAACACTCCAGAATGAACTTGAAAGTCACACGTACCTTCTGAATGACTACTGAATGACAGCTAACCAGGGTATTCCAAAATATTTTTCTGTATCTACGTAAGAATATAACAGAAGAGATATGTGGGCTTCATCAATACTGTAGTCCTGACATTAATTTTTTAGCACTGAGAACATGATCTAATGTTTTCGTCAAACAAACGCCCCAGCTAAACTGACTTTCAGTCCCATTTCTTCTGAATATTTGTCCTTGTAGAGTAAAACATGACGACACTGCAAATGAGGGCCTTAACTAAATACCCTCTGAGTTGAAAAAACCCTCACAAACACCTACTCAACCACAATTTTCCTTTTCATCTGACTGATTCCTACCAAGCCTTCCTCTCTTCAGATGGACTGAAAATCAAAGTTGATAAACCATGGCATAGGAAAAAGGACCACTGTACTGCATGTCAGCCAAGAAAAAATAGGCCTGTGAACATTTACAATACATGCGTTCAATAACTATTGGATCACATAATCCCAAAATAAAAATGGAGGTACTTTCCTATGACTCAGATGTCACTTTGGATTTATTTTCTGATGAATAAAATCTACCTGTTGAGGGAAGCAAATGAACAGACGCTTCTCAGAATTTAGAAGTGCTTTAAAAAGGCTTATTTAAAAAAAAAAAAAAATCCCCCATGGTAGGGTCCTTTTTGTCTTGGCTCAATCTTCTAGAGAAGTAATTCAGATAGAAGCAAAGTAAACACACCATAGCCTCAGAGCTATCTGATTCACATAATATCTTTTCAATTACATATATATGTATACATGTCTGCATAGGTATTCGTACTTTCATATCCACACACTATATGTGTATGCACTGTTCCCACTTAACTAATGTAAAAATTGTGTCCCCAGATATCTAGACTCAACTTTAAGTCTTTTATCCTACACTATATTTTCCACACAACTATTTATTTGGGGAATATTTGAATGATTCTGCCAAATTTTAAGTCACAGGGAAACTGAAATGGCCTTTTGGCAATTTGGGGGTAAAGTAGCATCAGAAGGAAAAAAAAAGATGAAGGCTTTACACAACCATTTATAGGACAATTAAAAAATCCAGAGACAATTTACTTGACTCTCAATCCAACAAGGCAGTATTCTTTACCTTGCCAGTGATTTGTTCCACCCCAAGGATACAGATTCCAGATATGTTCTAGAGATATTTTCCTATTAAGTTTAATAATAACCCTAATAATCACCACACTGATTCTACCTCTGTAATGGGAAAATAACAGGTAGACAAGTATTAACTATAGAGTGACAACTCTCCAGTTTAAAGTGAACATTTTACAGGTTTTATAGCATATTGACTTAGCGTATACTGACTTATAATAATACTATTCTAAAACTAGTTCTCGTAGACACTTCCTTCCTAACTAGAGGATTGTCCATCTTTTCCCTTAGTTTAATACAGAACACTAGGTAGCCAAAAAAAAAGAATGAAAATCTGGCATTTACTAGGATATGTGAAATGGAACTCTACAGGAGTCAACAGAAAACTAAATGCAAATATTTATGGAAGCAATGCAAAGGACTGAACTTGAGATACAATAGTAACAATAAACTACAAGAACTAACAGTTTAAAAATGCTGTGTGTGTGTATGTATTTGGTGAAGAGAAGCAGAGGAAAGGGGTAGAAGGAAAATTCATTGATGACACAGATTCCCACCTGCATGCCTGCCACAACTATACTGCCACTAAGAGAAGTCAACTGATGGGGAATGTGCTTCTGGGAGAGATCTGACATGCTAGGTGTGAGAAGATAGTCAAGTACTCAAATGGAAGTACCTGATAAAATGCTGAACAATGTAGGACTGAAGCTCAGGAATCAGATTAGAGCACCATCAGTGAGCTTTGGTTCGTCTCATCCAAATTGGAAAGAGCAGGAGCTAGACTATTAAATGAAACTAACATTGCACGGCTGCCAAGGGCCCAGCACTATAATATCAACTACATTTTACATTCAATCATTTTAATCCTGACAGTGATTTAAGAAGTAGGGCTACTAGCCTCATTTCTAAAAGGAGGAAAGCAAGCCTCAGAAAAGTTAAGTAACTTGACCAAGGAACAAAGGTATTCTGAATTCAAAGCCTTTGCTCTCTTTACAGCACTCTTCTGCCTCTTCAGAAGAATATCTGGGGACATGGTGTGAATGAGATTTCTAAGAAAGTTAATGTGGAGCGATGAATAGGGAGCCAAACAGAACTCTGAATTTATCTCCAACCTATGGAGACTTAGAGCCCTTCAGCATTCGGAACATTTCATGCTGTTCCTAAAAATATCAATGAAAACATCTATAATTCTGTTAAAATCATTCACATGAGGAATCTGGGTTTCCATGACCAGCAGCACTCATGGAACTCATCTCTAGGGCATAAAATCAAATACAATAGGCAGGTGAAATCATCAAACTTCCCCCAATTGCTAATCTGTTTCTACTTGCATGGCTCAGTCTAGAGCTACTTATTTTTAGTGCAAATTTTCTTTATTCTGTATTAATAATCTCACCTAACAAGAATTTAATTCCCACACTATGGCACAGGCCTGAGCTTTATGAATTCAACAATTGCTAAGCAATTGTTTTGAGAATTGCATGTTTGGAACGCCTTCCCACAGCAAAATGCTGCTGACAACAGATTCTTCTCAGCTAGTTTGTCAGTCCTGGGCTCTGGTTTTGTTACTTCCTGGTCTTGCCCTCTGAAATACCCCTCTGCTGCACAGTTAAAAAGGCCAATCAAGTGAATTCTGTACTAAACATACATTTTCAGGCTTTCACAGAAAAGATCTCTCCAAAACTTTCATGGGCCATTTTTCTAGGACTTCTCTTTTATCTGTTGCTCATTCTACTTTTTTTTTTTTTTTTTTTTTGCGGTGCGCGGGCCTCTCACTGCTGTGGTCTCTCCCGTTGCGGAGCACAGGCTCCGGACGCGCAGGCTCAGCAGCCATGGCTCACGGGCCCAGCTGCTCCGCGGCATGTGGGATCCTCCCGGACCGGGGCATGAACCCGTGTCCCCTGCATCGGCAGGCGGACTCTCAACCACTGCGCCACCAGGGAAGTCCACTCATTCTACTTTTGCTGTCCATGGAACAGAGAAGATGAAACAACCTAAGAGTATTTTCTTCCATCTGATTTGTGCCCCTCAGTTTTTTAACTTTGGGATTTCTTCTCTAATGGCATTCTGGTAGTACACTAAAATAAAGCTCTTTCACATTATCCAAACAACAAGTCAACTCAGCAATAACCTCTGAAATTCTAATGAAGGAAAAGACATGCAATTTTTACTAGGGTGAAAACCTATCAGTTCAACCAAATAATTGAAATAATAAGGACCTGCAGTCAGATTACTCAAAGCAAGAAAGTGCGTTCAAGAACCCACCGAGAAGAGTTTTTTCGTTTGGGTTTAGATGGATTTCTTCAGTTGGATGAAATTTTGTTAAAAAGAAAAGTTGAATTTCAAGGAACAAAGCCTAAGTTTGAAAAGTCTGCATTAATTCACTTACCGAAATAACAACAACAGGATATAAAATGGAAAGATTACTCTCTTCAAGCATATTCAGTAATTTCTGGGTTTCTTCAAAATCAGAGGTCATAACCTGAAAGACCAGAAAAGTAAAAGAAGTTCTTAAGTGACTTAGTTCATTCAAGTAGAAAAATGGAGAGCTTTTAAACATTTAAACATTCAAAATATCTATCAAGCTTAATTTTAAATTTTCAAACAATGTTAAAGGATACCCATAAGATTACAGCTATTAAAATTTTTTTAATTCATTAATTCAAACCTATCTTCTTATCTACTTTTTACCAGAAATTTGAAAATACCGTTTAAAGAAATATCACCCTCTTCTCATTACGTGAACTAGGTTGTTAGAAAATGTTATTTCCCTATTTCAAGAGACAAAAATAACATTTCTAAATACATATTGAATAACACAACTCACCTATCAAAATCTTAAATTCAAATACTTAAGAAACAAGAAAACTAACTACTTGTCAAACATTACATGTATACAAATCCTCAAGTGCTTTCAATCATTTGTATTAACTACTTACATTCACACAAACAAAATTGTAGCATTGCTCTAAGATGATTTGCTGAAGATCTCTGCCAGATGTGACTTTTACATGCTAGGAGAAAAAATTAGAGGAAAAAAGAGTTTACAAACTAGATAGAAAGACCAAACATGAGCATAAACAACTTTATGAGCACAAAATTTCTACAGGCACATAACGCCAAGGACCATGCATAAGAGCAAAATAATTCAGACTGAAGTTTATGAGGCTACCAAAAAAAACCCACTTGAAGTAGTCCCAAAATAATTAACATTATTGTAGCAAATAAGGATATAGGAAATTGTTTTAGATAAAAAAATGTTGAAAAGGCTCAAGATATATTCAGGAATAGGCAAATAGTCTGGTTTTTCTTATACAAAAAATATACAGTAGAAAATATTTGAATAAAATTTGAAAATGGGTTAGACAAGAATTTTTAGAGAATTCTGGAAGCATGTTAAATACTACAGTTACAAAGAATACATTTAACTAAATATGGAATGACTAGAAACAGGGAAAGCAACAAGAGATTACCATCATAGGCCTTCTTCTGAGGGTCCAGATCAAGATAGCAGAGTAGGAAGATCCTGAGCTCACCCCTCCCATGAAACACCAAAACTACAACTACATATAGAATGACTATCTCTGAGAATGACTTGAAGATTAGCAGAACAGCCTTTCTACAACCAATGCTATAAAGAAAAGGCCACATCAAGACAGGAAGGACGGGCAGAGGGGCAGACATGCAGTCTAATCAGAACCCCCACCCCCAGTGCAGCTGTCCATAAGCAGGAGGGATATCGCAACCGTGAAGGTTCCCCCTGAGGAGCTAGGAGTCTGAGCCCCACGTTGTACTCCCCATCCCGAGGGGCCTGCACCAGGAAGATGAGCCCCCGTAACATCTGCCTTTGAAAACCAGTGGGGCGCACATCCGGGAGAGGTAGAGGGCTGTGAGAAATCAAGATACTGCTTGTGAAAGGCTCACACACAAACTCACTCAGAGTCCCAGCACAGAGGCAGAGCCTTGAAAAGAGCCTAGGTATTATCAAAGGAAATTTACTGACTAATTCAGGGCTTGTGCTGGAGGGGCAGAAATCTGGTAGAACTCTCTCCAGGGACAGAAGCAGTGGCAGGCAACATTTTTTTTTTCAAACTCTTCTACCTACCAGGCCGTTGCCATTTCTGCCACTGTTCATCAACCTAGTTAACCCATGTGCCCCACCCCAGTATTCCCCTGAGGAACAGCCCTCCTCAACCCACCCAACCCGGCTAGTTTCTCCGAAGTACCTGCTGCCCCACCCCACCCAGTGGCTGGCCTCAGTCAGCACCAGCACGCCTCCAAAGTGGCTCCTGCTCTCAGAAGCCAGCCCCACACATCAGCAGGCCAGGAGCAGGTGTGGCCAGACCTCTCAGCCAGCCAGGCCAACAACCAGCACACCATTTCAGCATGCCTGCCACAACTGTGGCCCAACCACAACAGGAGGGCACAATGACCAGGGGAGACTGCACCATCAGGCCGCACAGGACACCATTTATATAAGGTCACTCTTTCAAAACCAGGAGATGTAGCTGATATACCTAATACACAGAAACAGAGTTAGGTAAAATGAGGAAACAAAAGACTATCTTCCAAATGAAAGTTGGCAAAACTTCAAAAAAAGAACTCAACAAAATGAAAATGAACAGTTCTATCAGATAAAGAGTTCAAATTAACAGTAATAAATAAGCTCACTGAATGGAGAGAAGTATGTGAACTCAGTGAGAACTTAAAAAGAAAATATAAAAATGAGCCAATCAGAGCTGAAGAATACAATAACTATAATGAAAAATACACTAGAGGGAATCAACAAGAGATCAGAAGATGCAGAAGAATGAATCATCAATCTGCATGATAGGGTACTTGTAATCACCCAATCAAAACAACAAAAATAAAAAAAGAATTTTGAAAAATGAGAATAAAAGAAAAAGGGACCTCTGATACAACATCAAGTATACTAACATTTGAAGTACAGGGGCCCCAGAAGGCAAAGAGAGACAAGGACACAAAACCTATTTGAAAAAACAATGGCTAAAAACTTCCCAAATCTGGGGACGGAAACAGACATCCATGTCCAGGAAGCACAGACAGTACCAAACAAGATGAACCCAAAGAGACCCACACCAAGACACATTATAATTAAAATGTCAAAATTTAAATATAAAGAGGGAATTTTAAAATCAGCAAGAGAAAAGCAACTAGTTACATACAAGGGAACACCCCCATAAGACTATCAGCTACTTTTCGGCGGAAACTGTATAGGCCCCAGAAGAGACTAGCATGATATATTCAAAGTACAGAAAGGAGAGAACTTACAACCAAGAATACTCTACCTGGCAAGATAAAGAGTTTCCCAGAAGCAAAAGCTAAAGTAGTTCATCACCACAAAACTGGCCTTATAAGAAATGTTAAAGGGAATTCTTTAAATGGAAAAGGCCATAGCTAGAAACCAGAAATTTATGAAGGAAAAACTCACTGGTAAAGGCAAATATATAGTAAAGGTAGTAGTAGATCAACCACCTATATAGCTAGTATGAAGATTAAAAGACAAAAGTAGTCAAATCGTCTGTATCTACAATATTTATTTAAATGATACCCAAAGTAAAAAGATATAAAATATGACATCAAAAATATAAAGCATGGGTAAGAATAAAATGTTGTGCTTTTAGAACACGTCTGAACTCAAGATGCCATCAACTTAAAATAGGCTACTATATACATAGTTTGTTGTATATAAACCTTATGGTAACCACAAGTCAAAAACCTCTAACAGATACACAAAATATAGAGAAAGGAATCCAAACATAACACTAAAGAAAGTCATCAAATGAGAAGGGAAAAGAACCAGAGAAGAAGAAAGCGATAAAGAACTACAAAACCAATCAGAAAACAACTAACAAAATGACAATAAGTACATACCTAATCAACAGTCACTTCAATCAAAATGAACTAAAGGCTATAATCAAAAGACACAGGTGGCTGAAAGGATAAAAAAAATAAGACCCATCTATAGGTCACCTTCAAGCAACTCACTTCATATCTAAAGACACACACAGACTAAAAGTGAAAGAATAGAAAAGATTTTCCATATAAGCTAGGGTAGCAATATGCCTATCAGACAAAATAGACTTTAAAACAAAAATTGTAACAAGAGACAAAGAATGTCATTATATAAAGATAAAGGGATCAATCCAACAAGAGACTATAACACTTATAAATATCTATGCACCCAAAAAAGGAGCAACTATAGAGCAAATATTAACACACATACAGGAAGGTATTGACAATAATATGATAATAGTAGACTTTAACACTCCACTTACACCAATAGACATATCAGACAGAATATCAATAAGGAAACACTGGCCTTAAAGACACACTAGACCACTAAAAATAGATATATATAGACCTTTCACCCCCAAAACAGTAGAATACACATTCTTTAAAAATACACATGAACATTCTCCAGGATAGATCTCATGTTAGGCCACAAAACAAGTCTCAATAAATTTAAGAAGACTGAAATCACACCAAGCATCTTTTCTGACCCAAACAGTATAAAACTATAAATCAATTACAAGAAGAAAACTGGAAAAAAAACCACAAACATTTTGGAGCCTAAACCAAAAGCTACTAATCAATCAATGGGTCAATGAAGAAATCAAAAAAATACTCTGAAACAAATGAAAATGGAAAGACAATTGTTCCAAAATCTATGGGATGCAGTGAAAGCAGTTTTAGAAGGGATGCTTATAGTAATGCAGGCCTACCTCAAGAAACAAGAACAATCTCAAATAAACAATATAACTTTACACCTAAAGGAACCAGGAAAAGATGAATAAAAGAAACACAGTTAGTTGAAGGAAGGAAATGATGAAAATCAGAGCAAAAATAAATGAAATAGAGACTTTAAAAAAATCTTTTTAAATCAATGAAACTAAGAGCTGGGGTTTTAAAAAGATTTTAAAAATTCACAAACCTTTAGAGAGACACATCGTGAAAAAAAGAAAGAGAGCCCAAATAAATAAAAAGAAAGAGAAGAAATTACAACTAATACCACAGAAATACAATGGACAAGAGATTACTGTGAATAATTATACACCAACAAATTGGACAACCTAAAAGAAACAGATAAATTCCTAGAAACATAAAATCTTCTAAGACTGAATCAGGAAAGAACAGAAAATCTGAACAGACTGATGACTGGTAATGAAATTAAATCAGTAATGAAAAAACGCCCAACAAACAAAAGTCTAGGATGTGAGGGCTTCACATGTGAATTCTATCAAACATTTAAATAAGACTTAATACCTACCCTTCTCTAACTATTCCAAAGAATTGAAAAGGAAGAAATGCCTTCAAACTCATTTTAGGAGGCCAGCAACACTGTGATACCAAAACCATATAACAACACTACAAAAAAAGAAAATTAATATTCATCAGGCCAATATCAATGATGAACATAGATGCAAAAATCCTCAACAAAATATTAGCAAACTGAATTCAACAATACATTAAAAGGATCATACACCATAATCAAGTGAGATTAATTCCAGGGACACAAGTTTGATTCAATATTCACACATCAATGAACATGATACAGCACATTCACAAAATGAAGAATAAAAATCATATGATCACCCCAATAGATCTAGAAGAAACTTTTGACAAAATTCAACATCCAGTTATGATGGAAACTCTTAATAAGGCAGGTATAGAGGGAACATACCTTAACATAAAAAAGGTCATATATGACAAACCCACAGCTAACATCATACTCAATGGTGAAGAGCTGAAAGATTTTCCTTTCAGATCAGGCAAAAGACAAGGATGCCCACCATCACCACTTCTACTCAACATAGTATGGGAAGTCCCAGCCACAGCAATCACACCAGAATAAGACACAAAAACAATACAAACTGGAAGAGAAAAAATAAAACTGTCACTATTTGCAGATAATATGACACTATGTATAGAAAACCCTAGACTCCACTAAAAACCTATTAGAATAAATGAATTCAGTAAAATTGTAGAATACAAAATACGTATAAATTTGTTGCAGTTCTGTACACTAATAATAAACTACCAGAAAGTGAAATTAAGAAGGCAATTCTATTTATAATTTTATCAAAAAGAATAAAATACCTAGGAATCAATTTAACCAAGGAGGTTAAAGACCTATACTCTGAAAACTATAAAACATTGATGAAAGAAATTAAAGATGACACGATTAAGTGGAAAGACATACTGTGCTCATGGACTGGAAAAAAAATTTTGTTAAAATGATGATACTACCCAAAGCAATCTACAGATTCAGTACAGTCCCTATCAAAATACCAATGGCATTTATCATAGAACTAATACAAATAATTCTAAAGTACCTATGGAATAACAAAGGATCCCAAATAGCCAAAGCAATCTTGAGAAAGAACAACAAACCTGGAGGTATCATGCTCCCTGATTTCAAACTATACTACAAAGCTATAATAATCAAAACTGTATGGTACTGGCACAAAAGCAGACATATAGATCAATGGAACAGAGGAGAGGGCCCAGAAATAAACCCACCCGTATCTGGTTAATTAATTTATGACAAAGAAGCCAATAATACATAGTGTGGAAAGAAAGTCTCCTCAACAAACAGTTTTGAAAAAACTGGACAGTTACATTCAAAAGAATAAAACTGGACCACTTTCTTTTACCACATACAAAAATATACTCAAGATAGATTAAAGACTTAAATGAAAGACCAGAAACCATAAAACTCCTAGAAGAAAACATAGGCAGAACACTCTTTGACATAAATCATAGCAAATTTTTTTGGATCTGTCCCCTAAGGCAAAAGAAACAAAAGCAAAAATAAACAAATGAGACCTAATTAAACTTACAAGATTTTGAATAGCAAAGGAAATCATTGATAAAACAAAGATACAACCTACTGAATGGGAGTATTTGCAAATGATATGACCCAAAAAGGGTTAATATGAAAAATACATAAACAGCTCATACAACTGAATATCAAAACAAACACACAACCCAATCAAAAAATGGACAGAAGTCCTGAACAGACATTTCTCCAAAGAAGACATATAGAAGGCCAGCAGGCACACGGAAAGATGCTCAACATCACTAATCATCAGAGAAATGCAAATCAAAATCACCATGAGAGATCACCTCATACTTGTCAGAATGGCTATCATCAAAAAGACCACAAATAGCAAATGTTGGAGAAGGTGTGGAAAAAAAGGAACCCTAGTGCACTGTTGGTGAGAATGTAAACTGGTGCAGCCACTATGGAAAACGGTATCGAGGTTCCCCCAAAAATTAAAACTATAACTACTATACTAACCAGCAATTCCACTCTTGGGTATTTACCCAAAGAAAATGAAAACACTAATCAAAAAGATATAAGCACCACTGTGTTCAATGTAGCAGCCAAGATATGGAAGTGCCTGTTGATAGATGAATGCTTGAAGATGTGGAGGTGTGTGTATTTTATATATATATATAAAATATATATAAAATATATATATATATATATATAAAATACACACACACACATATGTATGTATGCAAACACAGTGGAATATACTCAGCCATAAAAAAGAATAAAATCTTGTCATTTGCGACAACATGGATGGAACATCCATGATATTCCAGAGGGTATTATGCTAAATGAAATAAGTCAGAGAGAGAAATACACTTATACATGGAATCTAAAAAACAAAACAAATGAACGAACAAAATAAAACATAAAGAAACTCATAGATAAGGGAGAACAAGCTGGTGGTTGCCAGAGGGGTGGGGATGGGGGAGGTGAGGGTATGGGCAAAACAGGTGAAGAACATAAAGTAGTACAAACTTGCAGTTACAAAGTAAGTCATGGAATGGAATGTACAACAAAGGGAATCTAGTCAATAATATTGCGGTAATTTTGTATGGTGACAGGTGGTTACTAGACTTATCTTGGTGATCAATCCATAAGGTATATAAATGTTGAATCACAATGTCATACACCTAAAACTAATATGTCAACTATACCTCAATAAAAAAAATAATAAAAACAAAAAGAAATTATTATATATGATAGAGAAATAAGACTTAAACTAGGGCAACAATAATAAGGGAAGAAGATTATTACTAGAGGTAGTCCCAGACTAGATAGCAAATAGTACATACACTATAAAAACTTTCCTAATAAAATTTTTCTTCCATATAGTTCAATGCTCTAATTATTCTCTAGTTTTTCTATTATAGCAATATGAACAAAAAACTACTAAACAAGGGCTCTGTTGTAATGATATCTCTGCTATAACTCTGTAAGAAGTCACATTTTCGTGGTTAATACTGGCATTACATTTAGAAAGCTTTACTTATGTATCTAAAATACAAAGCTTGTTCCATAGTAAAACGTGAAACTCTGTATCTCTAAGAGCACTGCCTCTTCAGAAGAATTCAGCTTAATTCTACCTAATTTTGACAAAATATTTGAGAAAGAGAGGTAAAGGTTTTGAGATCTTAGCTACGCTATAGAAATCACCTGGCCCATGAATTTCAAGAATTTTACTTTGGTTTAAAGTTTTTGAGTACAAATTTCAGAGGGAAGATTATTCCAAAAAAACAAAAAAAACTTCCATAGTCATCAGCCATGTATCAATAGTGAAATAAAGAAATCAGCTTCCGCTGTGCAACAGTAAGTTTGCTCAAGGAGTCTCATCTTCTAGATATTACAGGGAGATTATTTTTCAGGGGGTTCTCACGTATCCAAACATTTTAAAAGGCATGAATAGCTAGTATACTCCAAATTGGCTCTTCAAGGATGTTCACATAGCAGGCAGACTTGCAAAAATAGGCATCTCTCTTCTTGGAGCAAATTTGCTTACGTTGTAGAAAGTAAAGATAGAGACATCTCTCTCCATAGAGCAATCTGCTTGGCATTCTAGAGTAATAAAGACAATGTCTCTCTTGTAAGAGGAGGATGGGCTCGTTTGCCAGCAGTCCCTGTATAAGGGCAGTGCTTCCCGATATCTAGATTCTTCTTTAATACATTCCACTGCCTAGCAACACCCAGCCCTAATTGTATTTCCCCCGGGGGAACTGCAATTCAGAAAATCAGGGCTGCACTGCTATCCTCCTGACTGCTACTGCTGTAACAAATTCTTTCCTCTGACCCTGGAGTTTCATGTCTTTTACCAATATTTACAATACTGGCATGAGTGTTCGCATAAAAATTGGGTATAATCCTCAAATCCTCCCTAGTTTCTGACTTGACAGATATGAAATAAGGCAACCACGTATCTCAACTTTATCAAGTGTGAGTGAATTCTGAACTCGAAGAAAAAAAGAAAATGACTTACTTTAAAAATTTTCTTTTTGGGGACTTCCCTGGGCAGTGGTTAAGAATCCGCCTGCCAATGCAGGGGACACGGGTTCAAGCCCTGGTCCAGTAAGATCCCACATGCTGTGGAGCAACTAAGCCCGTGCACCACAACTACTGAGCCTGTGCTCTAGAGCGCATGAACCACAACTACTGAGCCCGCGGGCCACAACTATTGAAGCCCACACACCTAGAGCCCATGCTCCACAACAAAAGAAGTCACCGCAATGAGAAGCCCGCGCACTGCAACGAAGAGCAGCCCCCACTGCCACAACTAGAGACAGCCCCATGCAGCAACGAAGACCCAACACAGCCATAAATAAATAAATAAACTAATTAATTAAATATTTTTCATTTGGAGGTACACAAATAAGGTCTAGGATGAGAACATGAGGGATATTCCAATTTAGCTTTTCAAGTATTAAAACTGATAAAATTCTTGAGGACCCCATACTCTTAGGGTATGGGTCTCTGAGGACAGAAACATGTTTTTACCCAGTAGCAAATGCTTGGCAAATAGGTTTTTAAAACTTAGCACAGTCTTGTTTCAAGAAGAAAAAGGAAAGTGTATGTTCTTAAAATCAACTATGTAGAAGTTTTCTAAAAAGGTAAAAAATAAACTCATTCAAAAATAACACTACCTAGAAATAATTACCCTGAACATCAGGTAAGTATCGTTTCAACAATCTTCTATTAATAATATATACAGTAAGCTGGTAGGACAAAAGGATGAAGGAACAAAAGCATTAGCACATTTTATGAAAATGGAATCATATGCATGCCATTTAAAAATTATTTAATGTTAGCAAAAAAAACCCCATTAAATATAATAAAACTGAAGGTGCTGCTATACTTCAGATTATTCTTCACCTCCAGGGAGCTTTTCCTAAATGTTAAGTAAAATATCGTGAACAGGATTAAGACACTGGACTTTTCAATGGCAAAGCACTTCATTTGTAAGTCAGTACTAATTGATTTCCTACTATGAGAGAGAAAGAAATAGCACTTTGTAACTCTTCTACCCACTGTTCTGGTCACTTGTACTTTTCTACCCTGACAAGGTTTATTAGATTCATAGACTATTCTATAGCCATAATTTACACAATTTAGACATAATTTATCTATGCTCAAGACAACTGTTTTAAATAAAAACCTCTCCTTTTATAAATTCATTTTAATTCACTTCTTTATTTGATGAATTTCAGCTGCAAGTAGGTTTTGTTTGTTTTTTAATAAAAACCTCAACATTTTTACATTCCTAGAGTTCTTCATTCTATTAGTTGGAAGAATAGCTTATCTGGGAATAAAAGTTTAGTTCACACTTTCCCTTAGAGATTTGCAGTCTCTGTACCACTGTCTTCAAACACTGTTTCAAAGCATTGTCCAGATGCTTTTTAAAGTCCATGTGTCATCTACTCACTCTCTATTCACCATTTTTTTAGGGTAGATTTCAACATCAAGTAGTTCCACCAGGAAGTAGTCATAGAAGTTACATACGAATTTTTTTCCTGTTGTCTTTCTAACTAAATGACAATTTGGCTGGCGGTAGTATTCTTGGATTCCCCTTTGATTCCCTCCAAAGTTTATAGACAACGCTTCACTGTATGTATTTGGATAGTAAGTACTGTGGAGGTACAAGAGGTCAGGCAGAGTGTCCTCCTTTCTATGAGTTTTGTTTTTGTTTTTTGCTCCTAGGTACCTACCTGAAGAATTCTTTATGAGGAGGTTCAAAATCTTAATTAGAATCAGACCATATTTAATTGTCAGTTGCTGTTCCTCAATTCTTCTTGAAAATATGCCCTCTACATCTTACAGAACTAGTTAGTCATTTCAAGGAAATTTTCTTCTAACTTTCAGAGTAACATCTTGGTTTGTCTACTTGACATATAAACATGATCCATATGTTGGATGCCTTTATTATCATTCACACCTATTCTGTTATTGATCATTTAGTTTTTACTTGGAATACACTGTGATTATCCCAAGTTTCCGTCTATGTTAATAACCTGACCTGACCTTTGCTATATTCTATGTCTAATGTACTAATTATTTCTATAACAGTGTGGCTCTAATTGTTTCCACAATTATCAGTTGCTCTATTAATCTCTTGCAATGCTGTCTTTTGAATTTTTAACCTTCTTGAATTCTGATTTTTACTGAGTTATTCTACAGAACCAAAAGGTGTGAGAATATTTTGAGGGACAGAGAAAGCCTTGAGGTTTCCTCCAGATTTTTAAAATCAGATTTGTGTGTTCTGTGATTTTCAGTATAAACTGTAGAGCTTACTAATTATTATTTTTACAAGATGAAGAGTTTTAAAATGGTAGGCACTGATAGTTTCCCCTGCCTCTGCTGAGATACCACTGAGAATTGAGGGATTTTCTGACTTTTCCCCAACCCTCGTCTTTTTACCCCTTTTGAAAAAAATATGAAAACCAAACTACATTTTTTTCCATCTTGCAATTGAGACTGTTTTAATAATTGCTTCCAGTGAAATTTAACTCTTTTATTTGGTCATACTGCTTTCCTCCCAAACAGAAAACAAACAATATTTTCCATGCTTGAGTAAAGAAACTTAGATTCTACCTAAACATAGCAAAGGAGACTTTGACACCTTTAATAAACAAAGACCACCTTAGACAATGTTATTAGGCTGTTTATGAAAAAGTTCTATGGCATCATCTTAAGCTATCATTCCTGACGTTTCCACACTCAAACACAACAAATGGAACAATCTGCTGGCTAGAACTCCTTGTTCTGCAAATATTCTGGTTCGGAGAACATTTAAACAAAATTTAAAACAACCCTTCCAATGTGTTTAGTAAAATTTAAAAAGTATGTCCAAAAGAAAAACCCCCGCCATGAAATACTTTCCTTACATCATAAAAAAATAAGAATTTATAAAATATTTACTACTAACAAAATGCAAACATCTGCATACTCTAAGTACTATTTAAAGTAGGGATATTAGGAAGGAAGCTGCGTTGCCAAAAACTGTTTTCCATTTCAAGAAGAGTTAAGGCTTAACTAAGGCTGAAAAGCATTGGTTTCCAGTCCCATGAGTCAGAGGTTCAAAAACGTGTTTCCAGTCCCATGAGTCAGAGGTTCCCATGAGTGCTGAAAGCCAGCACTCTTTTTACAGAACATGTTGGCTGGATCATTTCTTAATCTGAATCCATCAATTTCCCACCTCCCTCCCATTCAAACAAGGGCACTAATGTGGGTATATACAAGGGAATGAGAGAGAGATACACTTTTCACTCTGTAGACAACACGTTAACAGTTAAAAGTCTTGTGGCTGCCAGAGGGTAGGGGAAATGGGGAGATGCTGGTCCAAGGGCAAAGTTTCAGTTATGCAAAATGAATACGTTTTTAGGGATTTAATGCGTAGCATGGTGGCTGTAACTAACAATAGTATATTGTATAACTGAAATAAACTTAAGAGGGTAAATCTTAAGTGTTCTCACCCACACCCCCAAAAAAGAAAATGGTAATTATGTGAGGTGATGGATCTATTAGCTTGATTACGGTGATCATTTCAAAGTGTATGTCAAAACATCACACTATATACATTAAATACACGCAACTTTTATTGGTCAATTATACCTCAATAAAGCTGGGGCAGAAAGTACTTCTATACTGCAAATCCAGAGAACCTTACGTAGCTATGACTGATGCCAACAGAATGCTGACTCTGGGCCATCAATTCATCAGTCACTGTCTTTATCAATGGAGTCACCTCTGGCCTGTGGGTGCTGTGTCTGGACCTTCAGTCACAGGGTAACAGCCCAGAGCCTCTCCATCCTGCTTTTCAGCAGTCTTTACCTGAGACACTCCTTTAAGAAGTACTATTTCCAAATTCTGAGTTGCCAATTAACATTTACTTCATGGTTATTTTTAGACTTCTGTGGAGGTTTTGTCCATCTAGCATTGAACATTTACTCTTTTTTTTTTTAGACAGCTCTAAAGCTCTTTCTTGCAGTTAAGAACATGGCACCTGGAGCCAAGATCCCTGGGTGTTTGAATCTAGCTCTGCAACAAATTTGCTGTACAACTTTGGGCAAATTAGTTAAGCGCCATGGCTCAGTTTACTTATCAGAATTGACAGATTAGTTAAATTAATATGTGAGAGTTAAGGATTAAATTTTCCAAAACTTCTTCCCTATCGGCTGGTCTTCTGGAAAGCTTCAGAGAAAAAAGCTACAGCTTTAAAACAATGAATGTCGGTAGAGTTTTGAGGTGGTAAGTAAATCAGGTTACCATTCTGCCATGCTATATCAACTATGGACCTCCAACCATGAACACTAAGCTGGTGGATCAAACCAGTGGCCTTCTACTTACCAAGCTGCCACCACAAGACTCAGATCCTAGCCTGTCAGACATACCAAAGTCTTGATAGTGTTTCAATCCTCTCAGGCAGGCAGAGCAGCACAAGAACCAAGGTTCTGCCATGCTGCAGCAGTGTTAGATCACAGGCCCTTATCACACCAGGGAAAAGGCTGGTTCTCCCTTAATTATGTAGCTTAAAAGCCACACTGCTCAAAGATTAGAGTCTTATAATGCAGTGAACACTGCCTCTGTTCCTGAGTCCATGGATTGGACTTTCCCCAGTAAACACTGTTCTAGAAAGTCCCTATTCTAGTGTGAGTCCTGTCATGTCATTCATCTTTGTTTTCTTGAATTTATGTGAAACACTAATGACCATCTTTCCATATAGTGTACCTTAAATGTTTGCTATTATTCCACTCGCTTCTCACTTAACTTCCACTTTTAAATGACCCTTTCACACATCACCACATCTCCATTATCCCTTTACATTTTAAATCTTACATTTATTGAGGTTTTACTATTTGTCAGAATATGTGCTAAATACGTTAAACAATTATCTTACTGAAACCACATAACATACCTCTGCATATATTATCATTATCCTCATGTTACGGATAAGGAAGGTAAGCACACAAGTTTAAAGAATCTGTCTGAGACCGTACTGCCAGTGAGGGGTAATACCCAGACTAAGGTCTGTGGGACTCTCAACAGTTAACCTCTCAAGTACACAGGGTGTCAGTTTACTCCAGGTAACTAGTACTACATCATGGAAGTCACAAGACTTTACTCAGAGGGCAGTGACACTACAGGTCCCAAGGTCAACTCAGAAGAAACACCTCATCTGGAGGAAGTCATCTGAGTGCTAAAAAGCTTAACTGCGGGCTTCCCTGGTGGCGCAGTGGTTGAGAGTCCGCCTGCCGATGCAGGGGATGCGGGTTCGTGCCCCGGTCCAGGAAGATCTCACATGCCGCGGAGCACCTGGGCCCGTGAGCCATGGCCGCTGAGCCTGCGCGTCCGGAGCCTGGGCTCCGCAACGGGAGAGGCCACAACAGTGAGAGGCCCGCGTACCGCAAAAACAAACAAACAAACAAACAAACCTTAATTGCCACCACAGACAATCCCCTAACTCAGATCATTTCTCTAGGTCCTAGACAGGGAAGAGAGTATCTAAGGTAGGTCATCCAATTCAAGTCTTCAGATTTGATCCTGGAAGAGTCAAGGGCTTCTGAACCACTGCATTCAATATACGCCAAGCAAGTGATGGTTACAGAAGTAATCATTGTGATAATACAACCTTAACGAAAGTTCTCCTTTATATGTCCCTTTGTCTCACTGTTAAAATTCCCTTTGAAGGCCAGTTACTTTTCTGATGCAAAACCACAAAAATTGTGGAATGGAAAATACAAGTCCTAATCTTAACAAACCAGAACACTATTACAAAGAATTCTAGGCTCCCATTTTATCATACAGATTATACATCCAAAGCTAGGAAGTGTTTTTTTTTGTTGTTGTACGCGGGCCTCTCACTGTTGCGGCCTCTCCCGTTGCGGAGCCCAGGCTCCGGACGCGCAGGCTCAGCGGCCATGGCTGACGGGCCCAGCCGCTCCGCGGCATGTGGGATCTTCCCAGACCGGGGCACGAACCCGCGTCCCCTGCATCGGCAGGCAGACTCTCAACCACTGCGCCACCAGGGAAGCCCCTAGAAAGTGTTTAGGCAAAAGGCAAAGCTACCAAATCTGCTCAAGCTTATCTTTCCACTGAGGTTTACTATAGAACGTTATACTGTATATAACTAATGGGCGATTTTGTAGTAAATGAGAAGTGACTGGCATTAGCTCACATAAATCGTGTTTGGCAGGCATATTTTGTAAATATTATCCATTTTGTAAATGATAAAGGATGATATGTTTAAAAAGCATGCATGGTAATATGACCACTTTACGTTTCTTAGTAATGCATAAGACATTTGCAAGCTGAGAACTGGCAAGCTGACGTAAACAAATCTTATCTGTCTTAATTAAAAATTTTTAAAAAGTCACATAGGGTAGGGTACCCTACTATCCACTGGATTAGCGTAAGTTAGAGTTTCATTCATTCAACCAATAAGTTATCTGCTGAGGGCTCTGAGCCAGACACTAGAGAGCACATTGAGACCACAGCAATAGACTAGACAGTTTCTGTCCTCATGGAGATCATACTGGCAAGATGAAATAAAGGTAAGACCTGTGTTTCTCCAATTTCAATATGCATAAGAATCTCTGGGAATCTCGTTAAAAATACAGATTTTGATTCCATTAGATGTGGAGCGGGGTCTAAGAATCTGCATTTTTTTTCCACTTTAAAATTTTATTTAAAAAATGGAACAGATACTTAATCATTAAACACATGACAAAGTCATCACAGATACCTTTTCAAATCAAATACACAGTATGGTTCTGTTATACATCCACAAAAATGGCTAAAATTATAAAACTGACAACAATAAATTCTGTTTGGGTGTGAAATTGACTCTGTTGGTGGTAGTGTAAAACGCCACAATGAGTAGAATCTGCATTTCTAACAAGCAACCAGGTAATGTTGCTATAGTTGGTGCAAGGATCACACTGTGAAGCAGCAAGCAGTTAGATAATATAAAAGTCCTCTCTCATTTTCAGTAGATATATTTACTGAGAAATGTGCCTCCAACTAACAATCAGAAGGTAACTTGAACCTTGATTCTACTGAAGGTACTGCCTTTCTGTATCATCTAAAATAAGTTACCTATATCTTTTATTAAATATATCAGTATGGCAAGCTAAGTGACTAAAATTAAAGAATTTATTACTTCAACTGTATTTTCCCTCAAATTCTTCCCAAACTTACAGCATAATCTAATTTACATTTACAAAATTTTAACTTTTCTAAGTAATACAGACACTGGCCAGATATATACGGAAGTATCATGAGAGCCTAGTTTCCATATAAATATGCACTAATAAAGTATGTACAAGTTATGTTCTAATCAAAGTGTCATTAATTTGAAATCACTAATTAGAATGCACACCAAATACTGTTTCCAATTAGTGTTATAAATGATTTAAATAGTCTAAAGATAATAGTCTATTTCATTTAGATATGCATTCATTAGAAATTACAATTATATATACACACACATATACAAATATATATGTATATGTACGTGTGTATATATACACACACACACAGCTTTATCCCCAAGCCATTGTAAAATTTGAGTGTGCATGAAACAAAAGTTTACATTAGCAGTTCTTAACTGTGGGAAACTTTGTCCTAAGAGGAAATTCAGCCATATCAGGAGACATTTTCGGTTGTCAGAAGTGTGAGAGGGAAGTACGACCAGTGCCGAGTTGGTAGAGGACAGGGATGCCATTAAATATTCTATAATGCACACGCAGGCCAGCCTCCAGAACAAAGAATTATCTGTCCCCAAATGTTAATAACATAGCAACTGCAAAATCCTGGGCTAAATGGAGAGTTGTGGTTTCTGGCCTTCAGCATTTATTCAGAAATCAGTAGCTGACATCAAAAGCAGTAATATTCTAACAACTTAAAGGTTTTAGTAGAGTCATTTTTTAACAAGGGAAATACTAGAATTGTATTTTATCAGACAAGTGTTTTAATATACTTTTAAAATAACATACCATAAATATGACAAGTGTGTTCAAAATGGCTAGATGAGGTCTCTATACTATCGCTTATATGTGGAATCTAAAAAAATAATACAAATGAACTTATTTACAAAACAGAAATAGAGTTACAGGTATAGAAAACAAACTTATGGTTACCAGGGGAGAAGAGGAGGGAGGGATAAATTGGGAGATTGGGATTGACATATACACACAACTATATATAAAATAGATAACTAATAAGGACCTACTGTATAGACCAGGGAACTCTACTCAGTACTCTGTAATGATGTATATGGGAAGAGAATCTAAAAAAGAGTGGATATATGTATATGTGTAACTGCATCACTTTGTTGTACACCTGAAACTAACACAACATTGTAAATCAACTATACTCCAATAAAAATTAAAAACAAATAGGACATAATATATTCTCAGCTCGAACTCTGTCTGTTACCAAGTTTTCAACACTGTCTCTAATTTTAAATTAGATAGGAAATAAAAAAAGAAGAAAACTAAAATCAGCTAGAAACATGCATGAGTAGCTTAGTGAAGAGTTCCTTCATATGTAACCACAAAAAAACAATGCACTCATTAACTTTTTTTTCTTTTTTCTCTTTTTGGCCATGCTGTGCAGCTTATGGGATTTTAGTTCCCGACCAGGGATCAAACCCGGGCCCTCAGTAGTGAGAGCTCAGAGTCCTAACCATGTGACTGCAGCGAACTCCCAACTTTAAGGAATATTTAATACCACCCTAACACTTGTAAAATCCAAATACTGCCAATATAATTGTTCAGACCCTACATAGTAAGAGATTTTTATTAATGTATTTTCCTCTTGAGTAAAAAATATAATTACTGTATATATAAAATAAGATTTCCATCTCATACAACTTTCCATTATGAGATACATAATATACATTTAGCCCATAGGCCCAAAACATTTTTTAAATATTAAGGATAAATTATGTTTTGAGCAAAAATAACAAAAACATGATCGTGTGACTTATTTCAGAAGTATGTGAACAATTATCTACCTCAGGATATTTTTAAAGCAGTATGTTTCTAGGTGATACAGAAAGGTAGATTCATATCCTGATATAGAATCTTATTACAGATCCTAAAGAATAAACCTTAAAATGTTGCTTATGGACCTGTTTCTTCACGCCACTGCAATTCCCGCTCAGCAGAGCTCAGTTCCCCATCACTCTCTCTTTCTCCCTCCCCCTTTCCTGACAGAAGGCTTCTGGCCACCAACTTTATCACCATAGCTAACTCCAGTTCATCTCATCAACATCTTTTATTTGCTATTCTTTTCCCTCCATTTGTAAAAACAGTTTTCTTCTGGTTGGGAAATCAATTATAACTTCTTGGGTGTACTCTGTGTTCTAAACTCTTCTCAACTGTTCACATGATTGATGGACACCCAGCAGCTACCTCTTTATCTCCAGAAACACATTTGGCTGATGTCCAGGTGGAGGGGTATTCCAGAAGCTTGCTTGTTCATCATTCTACCACCACTAACCACAGCTATTTATCTGGCTCCTCCATATACACAGCACTGTGCAAGAGATCAGCGATAAAAGAGATGGTGAAGGCGATAGGCAAAAGAATAACAATAAAACGTAGCATATTCAGAATGACACCTCTGTTGGTAAGTAGTTTAGAAAGTCCAAGAACCAGAAAAAATGGGAACAACTTCATGGGAAGAGTAATATTAAATCAAGTATTAAACAGAACTGACAAGGATGGCATGCAATCAAGCAGAACACCGAGTGAAAAAGAGTGAGAGAAAACTAGAAAATTTCAAAGCATGAGCAAGACAATACGCTGGGCCACAAAAGAGCTGACATTGTGAGTGAAAGGTTCAGCATCGACTGTGAGAGGTCTGAAATAATGGGTCAAAATGTATAGACTCTGACTCACATGCAGCGAACAGTCATTGAAGATATGAGGAGAAAGAGAGGAGATATTTAACCAAAGGAGACAAGTACTACAAAGCTTTGAAAACACGTTCTCAGGTACCAAGACACCATGGATAATTTATTCTGACCACAAGTTCAAAGGGGTATATTTGGTTTAGTTTCCCTAAAACAGCAAAAACCTTGGAGCCATTATTTACTTAAAGCCACCAGAACAAAAGAATAATCTACTTTATGGTGTTACTAACTATAGTCATACCACATGCAAATAGTTGAAATGTATCACCAAACTCAATTATTAGGGAAACATTAATAAGTATAAAATTATTATTTTAAAAACATTACATATCCTCTATTCAGAACCAAAAAGAAATCAATAAAATGAAATGACATCAGTGAATAAGTTTTAAAACTTTATCTCAATTTAAATAGCATAAGAAAATTAGTGTATACATATTCATGAAAATCAACTGTTGAAGGTTGGAAACTATAATCTACATGCCAAAGGGCAATTCTTTTCAGCTTCTTATAAAAATTTTCCCTCTAAGCACATTTACCATGTGTGTAAAATCAATTTCCTGAATTACAAGAGGAGACCTGAGTTTTACAAATATATCCCCAAATCTAGATGTTGGCTATTCTTTTGGCTTATTTGTTTTTAACTTAGCATAACGTAACTAGAACTTGTGTGCAGTGACCTAATTCCTAAGTGGACAAGGATTATCATTTTTACAAATTAACCATCTGGTTCCTTTAGAAAGAGTAATATTTCAATATGTCCCTATGTTTCAAAAATACACACAGATACAAAAGGTGAATACATGTTAAGTATACAAAGAAAAAGTAAAGAAAGTGGCATTTAGGGAGGATTATCCTTACTCCCTCATTAATAACCAAATTCTAAAACTCTGACAACCAATTATAATTATAAACTGTTAATTTTATTAAATAGAGCATGAACATAATTAATACCATCCCAAGCAACTAGGTGGTCCAGTGATTTTTGGACATTTTTACCTCTGGAAAACTGATCAGGAAATCTGGCTAACATCCCAAACAAACTAAATGGATTTTATTGGATGGTCTTCAGCTAATTTATGTAGTCTTGTACATACACCAAAACCACATACTCTAAATGAATTAATTCTGTTGGCATTGTTCAGACTCAGAGGCCCGAGAAACATTGTTCACAGTGTTATTTCACTATTACACTGTACAGTGTTCAGCTTCAAAAAAATGAAAAATCGGTACTTTAAACATAATATTTTAAAATGTTATGTGCCAAAATCAGCATGAAATAACCCTAATTTGAACAGGTCTTAAAATGCTGAGATGACTGGATTTGTTCTATTTCTTTAATTTCTGCTTTTCTTCTTACTTCATTTGCTATTTTGGATGTTTTGCTTGACGAATATGTCATACACTGAATTTAGTTACGTCTATTAAAAAAAAAAAAAAAGGCACAGATCCATACCCTGGACAAAACCTTGAGGGCATTGGGAAAAATAAACTAGGTACCACAGACAACCTCGACAAAACCAAAGCATGCCTTTCACCCAGGAAAGCAAATGATTTTCAGTTTTATCCTGCTTGTCATTTGTGGTTACGCAAAACAATAATTAAATTATGTGCTCCAGGAAACAGGAAGGGGTGGATAAGCAAAACACACAAAAAGCCCCTATGGTCCCTGTTTGTCCAGATTATAGATCAGCATTCTTCAGGAGCTTCTTTTCTTCTATTATAGGAACAAAAATTGGGTTGAAGACACTTGTGATTTTAGGGGTTCTGTGATGTATAAAAACATTAAATACTACCTGTCTTTTTCCATAGAATTTTACTTTTAAGCAGCCGCCAACAATCTTCTTATACATGTAAATTGCATCGTGACATTTTCAGCTCAAGTCTTCTACCACTTCATTTTGCTTGTAGGACAAAACGTAAGTAATGGTAGTGGTTACAGTAGCAGTGTAGGTGGTGGTAGTCACAGTATGCTTAACAAAGCCTACAAGGCTGCATTTAGACCCTCGCGGTCTCTATCCTCACCTCCCACCAGTCCACCTCCACTCCAGTCATACAAGTCTTATTTCAGTGCCCCTGAACGAAGCTCTTCAAGGACCTTTCACACACTGTTCCTTCTGTATTTCTCTCTAAATAGCTAACTCGTGAATACCAGTTTAGCCTTAAGTAAATGCCACATCTGCCAAGAGATGCTCACTTACTGCCCTCTACTCGCAATTTAAATCACTCTCCAGGGCTCTCTTACATAAGGACAGTTTACTTTTTCCTTAGTATCGTTATCACAATTTGTAATTAAACATTTTTTGTGTGTTTGTTTACTGTTTTATCCCCAACTGCACAGTATGCTCCTTGAGGGCAGGGAACAGTACCTGCTTAGTTCAACTGCATAAATCCAGTGACTAAATCTTGATAGGCATTTAATATTTGGTAAATACATTCATGAATTAAGTAACTAATGAAAGACCACTCTTCCTACTTCTAAATTCCTTATGTTCTCAGCACAGTATATGGCAAAAATTATTTTTCAGTGAGAGTTGGGAAGAAGGGGCGAGGTCTCTCCCGTCACTGTCTACTGCCCTGACGTATCTTCTAGAGACCTCTATCTCCAAAGTAGGTAGGTTCTGTGAAATACTTCGACCTCCTTAAAGAAATCAAGGAAGGAATCTAACAAGCCTGATAATGAAGTCTTGAAATTTAAGTCTGAGTGAAATCTGCATGTGTATGGAGGGTGGGAGCAGTAAGTCTCTACTCAGTTAATTCCTTATTTCACTTTTTAGCAACCTCCTCCATGTATTTGGTGTGTATCATTACATTACAGTTGAGATAGTCAGTTCATCACTAAGGTATGTCTCAAAATCTAGCATGGATGATTATAATAAGCATACTCAATTTCTTCCTTCAGTTTCATCAGGAAACATCCTTTCTTTTCATGCCAATAAAACAATCCTCCTGTTGTGCATTGAGCAGCTCCACACCTACACAGATCTGCCCTACAGGTGCGTGGATTTTAATAGTGGTGACTTCATGCTTTTTATATGTCCTTTGCAAAATGAGACAAAAGCTCTGGAGGTAAAAATATTAGAATATGTGGCATTTTGCATTTGTCTATAAGTTATAGGCTGAAAAATGCCATAAGATAAATGTGCCCTTATAAAGGGAGAGAAAATTATAGAAAACTGGTAATTTCTTTCACAAGGAGACTTCTTTCTGACCTTAGATATAATCCTTCTGTCAAACATAAAATTCTTTATTTCACCGTTTCTTAGAAAAATATTCAGTAGTAGAAATCATAATGAATCAAGCAGCACCTACATTCAATTAGTTATATAATCTTAGACAAAGTATTAAGCCATAAGGTTTCCCTATTTCTATTTGTAAGATGAGAGGGAAAGTCATAGGTTTATTTTAAAGGATTAAGATACATAATATTCTCTCTGACAAATGGAAGGTACTCCATAATTGTTAGTCTTGTGACTGTTTATGAGAGAAAACATCCTGATAAGTCCTTGTGTGGTTTAATAGTTTTTAGGCAAATTTAGAAGCCAGGGCAGATTTAGCAGAAATGAATGACATCTCCTCTGAAGGTCAACCAAGATTGTCTGAGTAAGTTCACAGGACACACAAAGTTCCGTTTTACAATTTCTACCTTCATTAGACTCATTTCTTCTAAAATTCATGTTATAGTCAGTATGTTTCATCAGATTATACAACAGGTTACCTACGGCTATACTATGGACTGATCAACATAAAAATCTAAACAAATTAGTCATGAATTCTTTTCTTGGTTGGTTTGTATTGGATAGAATGACATTTAATTTAGGAGATTATATTCACTCCTTGGTGAGAGTATGTCCTCAGGCTGTTGGTTTTGGCTAGTTAGCGCCTCGTGTCCATTGTTGATTCCAAAACTATTCAGAATGTTCTGATCATCTCTGGAGTTTTTTATACAGAATTTCTGGTAGATTCAATTACTAAGGCCTAGAATCCATATAAAATAGACTGTGTGACTCATTTGACTAGGGAATTATAGTTGAGGTGGATGATGATCTTGATGAGGAAATTTTAGGTACAATAAAGCAAATTTCTGATGTTCAGAGAAGACTTAGGTCTATATAGAGTACTGCCTCACATGCCACAGGAAACTAGGATGGCCATGTTAGTGGGTGTTTTCTTTTTACAACTTAGAAGATTTATTTTGAGATAGTAATAGTTTGTGATAATCAGTCTCTAAAACACACCCCCCAATGATACCCACACTTCCCAGTATTCACAACCTTGTATAATTCCCTCCTCTTGAGTGTGCGCTGGACATACAGACTTGCTTCAAATGAACCGAATACGAAAGAAATGATGGAATGTCACTTCTAAGATTAGGCTACAAAACTACTGGGCCTTCAATCCTGAGTGCCATGTGGTGAGGCAACCCTGTGGACAAGCCTACATGGCAAGGGATTGAGACCTGCCAACAACCACGTAATGTTGAGAGCAGAATCTACCTCCACATCAAGTCTTCAGATTAGACTGTAAAGGACAGCCTATAGAGGACAGACAGCTTGACTGTAATCAAATGAAAGACCTTGAGTCAAAGGAACCTGGCTAAGCTGTGCCTACATTCTTAACTCACAGAAACTGAGACAGTAGATGTTTGTTACTTAAGGTCACTAAACTTCGGGGTAACTTGTTATGCAGCAAGCACAGTACAATATATAATACAATGTCCAACTTAGTAATAAGAAGTTGTAATCATTTATCCATTCATTTATTTATTCAACATTCAATAAGACTGCATCATGCTTTGGGAAGACCTCACATGGGGCTGTATAGCCTCTCACAAAACACAATAGAAGGGTACATAAACCAGACTTCAGGGGAAAAACAAAGCTTTGCAGGAAAAGCTCCCTGGGGAAAATGACATCGTGGGTGAAGGCCCTGGAGGGAAGAAAGTACTATCACGTTTGAGAAGCTGCAAAAAGTAGAGCTGGCCTGAAGAGTGAACAGTTAGAGAGTGCAGGGCTGTTTGGCAAGGGTGCCGGTTAAGAAGACAGATTTTGGTGTTACGTGAATCCAAGTTCATCTCCATGTCCCTGTTCTGCCCCTTCACAACAATGTTAACAAGAACCATTTAAACATCCCCTCTAGGGCTTCCCTGATGGCGCAGTGGTTGAGAGTCCGCCTGCCACTGCAGGGGACACGGGTTCGTGCCCCGGTCTGGGAAGATCCCACATGCAGCGGAGCGGCTGGGCCCGTGAGCCATGGCCGCTGGGCCCGCGCGTCCGGGGCCTGTGCTCCGCAGGAGAGGCCACAACAGTGAGAGTCCCGCGTACCGCAAAAAAACCAAAACAACAGCAACAACAAAAAATTCCCTCTATGCCTCAGTTCTTTCATCTGGAAAAAAAAAGTTAACAGTACCCATTTCAAAAGGTTGTTAAGAGCACTTGCTATGGTACCTAGCATAAAATAAGTGCTGAAAACCATTGGCTGTTATTATTGTTATTTTTATTAGTAGTATTAGTCATGTGAGAGATCTTATGAGATATAGCAAGGAATTTTTATATTAATTTAGAAGCAATGGAAAACCAAGAAACAGATTTGAATAGGGAATAACATGATAAACAATTTAGAACAATCATTCAAACAGCCCCATAGAGAATAAATCTGAGAGGGGCAAGATTGAAGGCTGGAGGTCAGCTAACAGGCTGTTGCAATAATCCAGACAACAGTTGGGGTGCCTAGGACAGTGGCAATGAAGATAAAAGGACACATATGAATGATAATGAGAGGTAGAATTCAAATGTTTTGGAACTTGATTTGCTTTCGGAGTGAGATAGAGAATGAGTCAAACTTTATACGAGGTTCAGAGAATGAGGAAATGATATGCATTTTCACAGACTGAAACCTTAGCAGATGGAGAAGGACTAGCTGGAAAAAGAATTTGTGAATGTGAAATATCATCGACATCATCGACATTTAAGGGACCTCCGACTGAATATACAGATCTGAAATGCAGGAAAATGAATAATTAAACACAGGGCTAGAGAATATTTTGTGTCCCTAGCAAATGAAGGATACTGGAAGCCATCAGCATTTTTTTTTGAAGACATCCAATTACCTATGTCCAAAAATCTAAATAACATCAATAGAATCTTGAATCCTGCAAAAGAAACTTAGAAGCAGCAGCCAAAAATGAAAAAGCATAAAAGAAAAACAAAATGTTACAGAATCTACTGGATGAGACTCCTTCTAGAAAAAATAGTATCAGACAAGAGAGTCAAGTGGTGCAATAAATAAGGTAAGATAAATAAGGTAAGATAAATAAATGTCTTGTGGATTTCCCATAGGAAGGTCACTGAGGACTTCACCGAGAGCAGTTCCTACGGAAGGTTGCGGCAGAAGTCAAAATGCAGTGGACTGAGGAATGAGAAGATAAATTATTTTAAAGAAGTTTGGCTACAGGGTAACCTTGGGTTTAGAACTGTTTCTTTGTTTTTGTTTTAATGGAAGGAACATGTATCTGTTCATGGGAGAGGGGGAAGGGGGGAAGAGAACCAGAGCTCAAGAGAGGAAATAGTCTCAATGAGAAGATGGCTACAGATGCAAGATTCTTTAAAGGTTGGGGCTTGGAAGATAGGAATGTTCCCATATTGGAGTATATAATTATACTCTGAAGTTAGAGATAAGACCATATTTAAGAGTGGAGGTAAAGATGGTGGGGTTAGACCAGTGGTTCTCAACCGGAGGATGATTTTGTCCCCGCTCCAGGCAACATTTAGCAATGTCTGGAGACATTTTCTTTGCTACAACTAGGGGGTATAATACTGTCATCTAGTGGGTAGAAGACTGGGATGCTGCTAAACAGTGTCCAAGGCACAGGACAGTCCCTCACAATATCTAGTCCAAAATGCCAATAGTGCCAAGGTTAAGAAACCTGGGTTAGACATGTAAGGAGAGAGGAAAAGGTTTAAAATATCCACTGAGGAGAATGGGGAGTTCACAATGGAATCACGGTATGCTTGCTTTACAACATTCAGGGCCCAGTGAAGAACGAAGACCAGTATTTTTAAAGTACAATGATCTACACTGTTGTAGATCACTTTTCTCCAGCAGTGTTAAGACTGAATACAGGCTCAGAGAAGTGAAAAGTTAGACTGATAACATGAATGAGGTTTTACTAACTGGGTTTAATAGAAGGACAAGGGAATTAAAGATACTGGTAAAAGATCCATGATCCACTCAAGTGATGGATCATGGTATCGAAGTAAAGGGTGAAACAAAAGGGAGCTGAAAGAGAGAAGACAGTGGGATTAGAGTTTCCTATAAAATTTAAGTATGTGCAGTTAGAGTAATTTAGTGTAAGATAAGGAAAGGTAAAATATTGTGGTCAGAAGTTAAGAAATAGCCTTAGTATTTATTTTTCAGCACAGTTAAGATAATGGCTATATCCAGACTGGGCCCAACAGGTAGGTAGATGAAGTGCACTGAAAACAATGGACACTGGAAATGAGAAGGACAGGACCTGAGAAGCAAAGGCCCTGAAAAATAAAATCACACAGCGCCAGTTACACACCATTCTGTGTATCCCTAAATTCCATATCATTATTTAAACAATGGTTTGAAAACATACATGGACCCAATGTATCATTGCAGCACTACATACAACAGCCAGGACACGAAAGCAACCTAAATGTCCATCAACAGATGAATGGATTAAAAAGATGTCGTATACACATATATAATGGAATACTACTCAGCCATAAAAAAGAATGAAATAATGCCATTTGCAGCGACGTGGATAGACCTCAAGATTGTCATACTGAGTGAAGTACGTCAGACAGAGAAAGACAAATATCATATGATATCGCTTATATGTGGAATCTTTAAAAATGGTACAAATGAACTTATTTACAAAACAGAAATAGAGTCACAGATGCAGAAAACGAACTTATAGTTACCAAGGAGGAAAGGGGGGGGGATAAATTGGGAGATTGGGACTGACATATACACACGACTATATATAAAATGGATAACTAATAAGGACCTATTGTATAGCACAGGGAACTCTACTCAATACTCTGTAATGGCCTATATGGGAAAAGAATCTAAGAAAGAGTGGGTATATGTATCTGTATAACTGATTCGCTTTGCTGTACAGCAGAAAGTAACACAACATTGTAAATCAACTATACTCTAATAAAAATTAGAAAAAAACACACAAAACAATGAATAAACAAATTTCTCTCTTAAAACAGAGTTGGGAGACCAGAAGGGGGAGCCCTCACACCCTGCGACTCCAGCTGAGCCCAACAAGAAGAAACAGTCCTCTTCTCTCCTGGCAAGGACTCAGCAAATAGAAACCACAGGCTGTCTATTTACTCTAGCCCTCCCAACTTCCTTGCTCCTTCTGTAAAAGTGTCCTTCCCTTGCTATGGGGAGACTTGCATGTGGCTTGTCATGGTTGCAGACCCCAAATATCAATTGTCTGTTTATCCTGAAGAAACCTATCTTTGCTGAAGAAATATCTGGCAGTCTATTTGTTTTAGATCAATAATTACCAAACATATACAGGAAAAGTAGCAACAAAAAGAGACTATCATAATAATTGTAACAAAAAGGACTCTTTGTAGAATCTAACACTGGGAAGACCAAGACATGAGGGACACAGGATGCGTCAGTTGGATGCTCAACAAGAGTGTAGAACCCAGCTCTCTAAACCTAGGGTTGATAGCCCAAGTCCCAGTAACACTCTTTCAGGATTCCATCTTATTGGCTTCTGCACTGAACGGATAAAGCATGAATGAAATTATCCAAGAGTAGAAGACTATTTTTCAGGCAAAACGTTGCCTCACGAGGTCAGACAATGGGAAGTTATGTACACTTAAATATCCTGCAGGATGCAGCAGAGAAATTAGGGCACAGAACTTAGGAACAGATTCTTAACAGGTGAATTTGAGATAGAAAGCAAAGAACAAGGTGCTAAAACTTCCAGCAACAGAGGAGGAATACTCAGAAAGTCTACGAATAAAGGCAACTTGGAAAAGAAGATTGAAGTATAACCTTTACACCCAAGAGACAGCTGAGGCAGCCGCCATTTCTTTCCAGTTTTAGATTGTTGCTCCAAATGCTACTGGTAGAATTTAGCACGGACTGCCATCAGAACGACCACGGGGAGCTTGTTAAAAACTGAAATTCCAGAACTTATCCCAGATGATGCACTAAATATTTACACATTCCAGGAATCTACGTATTTAACAGTTCATGTATATAATACAGGACTGAAATTTGGGAGCTCGTAGTATCTACTACTTAATACTATCACACCTTCATCTCAACTGACGAGTTGAGATGTTAATAGACGTCATTGTTAAGTCTCTTATAGTTCATATTCGTTGGAAACTTACGGTATGGCAGATGCTTTTCTAAGCACATTAAAATACATTTTTAAAGTTCAGTTGTCCCAACAACTTTACAGTGCAGATGTTATTAACATTTTCAATTTAAGATAAGGAAATGAGGCAATAAAACAGACATCTGAGTACTGGTAATCTGATACCAGAGCCTGTTCTCTTTACTGACTGTGCTATCATGATAGAACTAGCTTACTAAAATAAACTTTTTCCTTTTGCTTTCAACTAGAATTACGTATGTTGTTAAAAAGCCATGACATGTTGATCATAAACCCAGGCAGTTACACATTTTAATGAAAACAAGGAAACTGATGAAAACAATAAAATCACCTTGGCAAGCAAAACATTTCAAAGCACAAAACTGTTACAAAAATAATGGATGTCCTTAGGGGTAAAAGTAGTAAATAATTCCTATACACCGCTTCACACTCACGGCTACTTCTTGCATTTCCTTCACCCTAATATTAAATATGAGGTTAACCTGGACCATGATCAGTTCCAAAAAGGGAGCGGGGGGGGCAAGAAACATCCATTCACTTCTTCAATGTCATAATTATGCTATCTTTTGCATATCTGTTTCTCTCTTTTTTCTCTCTCTCTTCTTAATCTCTTTCTTTTCTTCATGTATTCAACAAACTTTAGTAAGCATCTAGCATGTGCTGGGCACCGTGATTCTCAAGACAAGTGTCAACCTCACGCAGGGGCTCATGTGCACCTGGGTGGGGTGGGGGTGGGGGGCTTTCTAAAGAAGTCACACTGACGCTGAATTTTAAAGGAGAAATAGAACTTGGAGAATGAAGGTGGGGAGGAAATCCAGAAGAGGAGTGGAGAAGGGGAACTAATTATATTTCAAGTCAAAAGTGATGGCAAAACACAGGATTTCATTACAGCAAAATACGAAAATTAGCTTGAAAGTACTTTTATGCCTTCTCAAGGAAAGCATCTTTGTATGATAAAAATCTGTGGCAATCAAATGTATTTTATCAAACTGGATCTTTGAATACTTACATTTAATTCATTTTTTAGCATTTCTTCAAGACGATGACCTACATGTTCTTCATCTTCTTTTGTGTCCATAACTACACAAATTTGTTGTGAAATTCTTTCTGAGATAAAAAAGAAAAATAATATTGTTTCAAACAGAATATGGAACAAAGCCCTAGTATGCTGAAACCTATACTAACCCGCTGTTCATAACTATTGAACAAGAATAGGGAGGTGTGGGCTTTAGGCCAAGTGGAGTGACTTGGACTGCACAGAGATGTCCTGGACTCAACTGACCATCCAAGTCAGTAAATCTATGTCTTTAACATTTTGTGGGTGGGTAAACAGGACATCATGTAAGCAACAGAAATAAGGATCTTTGGATATATCTGAAGAGAGTAACTGCAGGTGACAGCTACTTGGCTCAAGAATTCAATCCTTCCACGTTTACAAGGAATCTCCCAGAATCTGATTGAATCCCATCTCCCAGGCAGATCCTCTGGTTAGGCCATAAGATGTCTCCTGCGTACAGCTCACTGTGCCACCTGGTGCCCTGGCTACGCACAGCATTTTCCTTGCCATTCCAGTCAATTCAATTAAATTCCTGCCTGTTTACCTATTACCACAAGTGAAAATAGTCAAAAATAGGTTTTCTTCGAATTTGGAAGGCTTGAGATGATGTAATTTAAAATCATAAGCTGTATGACATAGTGATATTCACTTTTGTAAACCCTGGATGCACTCTCCCCAAATACGTGCAGTCCTCCTTTACAGTAAACAGATCTAAAATACTAAGAAATGGTTATACTGCTGCCAGTTAAGAACACATTTCATGGTATTATGTCATGGATTTTTTTTTAAAGTCTAGTTTTAAATAGGAGTCCCAAACCAAACTTGAGTTTAACTTAGGACCTAGCTGCTTCTTACACTGGCAACTCCACATAACAGGCTCTCTAGAAACACTATTCTAGCAATAGTTAATGATTCTTCAAAAAAAAGCTGGAGAGAACCAAACTTTATTTTCTTTTTCAATAAGTCATAGCTGTTTTATTAATTCTAAGAGAGATTTTTGTTTTGTTTTGGTTTGGTTTGTTTGGCCTCGCCGCACGGCATGTGGGATCTTAGTTACCCAACCATGGATCAAACCCATGTCCCTGCATTGGAAGTGTGGAGGCGTGGAGTCTTAACCACTGGACCACCAGGGAAGTCCAAAACATTTAAAATAATAATGTCACCAGTTAATGGTATTCCTGTTACTACCTACCTCCCACTTAACAATAATAGTATATGTTCCAAGAGCCACACCCGATATTCACACTATGTCTCATGATGCCCCTGCAAACAATATTATTGTGAATCTATGTGACAGATTCAGGTTCCTACCAACTTGAAAATGTCCATAATTTTAAGTTACACAAGCCTAATAAAATTAAATATAATTAAGAACACAAATGGAGGGTACAGATATTAAGTGCTATGGAACATCACTGTGATTAGAAAGGGAAATTGGTTGACAAGATTCAATGAATCTTTATGCTAAAATGAGCAAGGAGCTTACTCTTGAAAGGTAAACTTCGCTTAGTAGAGCCAAGAGGCTTTGAAAGTGATTAAGAGAAGCAAGATTTTTTAAAAATTTAATGTATTGGGGTAGAAAGGGTACAAGCATAAACTTATTGTGACAAGAGACAAGATAAGTACTCAAAAAATCATTGGATGATTTAGCAGGGAGCTATGAAGTGGTATACTCAGTGAAGCCAGAACATGAAGGTCCCATGCTTTCCTGAATACCTAGAGTGTCCTGAAAGCTTTAGATGTAACTATAGTACGAGCAGTAGCTTTTGAAAACCAAGTTAATTCAAATGTATGTATTGTATTCTCTTAAATATTTGGAGAAATTTGGACTTTGTAATGTCCTAGCAAAAATCCAGTTACATTTCCAAATGCTTCTTTCACATACACCAAAAACATTATAATAAAAAATTTACTGTGTAAGTACAAAGTAATTTACTACATATATAATGGTACCACAACAATTCTGACTAATTCATAAAATAATGCATTAACAATACTTTTTAAAACAAAACACAACATATGCAGATTTCCCTTCCTTGTTTCATCATATATCCTTTATAGAATTCCAAGCTCTATCAAATGTAAATCAACAACAAATTAAAACGGACATTATCCCCCTCCAAAACTGAGATACAGTTAGCCCTTGAACATGGGTTTGAATTGCAAAGTGTCCACTTATACACAGATTTTTTTCAATAGGAAACAGTACAGTGCTATATGATCCTCAGTTGGTTAAAGCCACAGATAGGGAGGGCTGACTATAAATTATATGTGGATTTTCAATTTTGTGAGGGTCAGTGCCTCTAACACCCATGTTGTCCAAAGATCAACTGTATAAACAAAATGAAGTAACTCAAAATCAATTTGGCATTAATTTTTTGCCACGTGTCAGCTGTTCTAAATAGCTTTTTGTTCGGGAATCTTTGCATTACCATATAAATTTTACAATAAATTTGCACAAAATCACCTGCTATTTATTTACTTTTAAGTATTTTGGTCATGTGTGCAGCTTGAGGGATCTTAGTTCCCCTATTAAGGGATGGAACTGGGGCCCCCTGCAGTGGAAGCGCGGAGTTCTAACCACTGGACAGCCGGGCAAGTCCCTCACCTGCTTTTTAGACAAAAATGACATCTTTAAAATCAGAAGCCTTTCAATTATAAGCATAATATATTCCTCTATTTATTGAGATCTTCCTTAATTTTTCTCAGTGTTTTACAGTCTCCAGTGTAGAGTCTTTTTGCAACTTTTGTTAAATTTCTAAAAAACATTATTGATGCTATTGTAAATAATATCTTTAGTTGCATTTTCTACTTGTTGATGTATAAAAATATCTTAAGATTTCTATACAGTCTTTGCATTTAGTAACTGCTAAATTCACTTATAAATTCTAAGGGTTTACAAGTTATTTCAAATTTTTTATATATACAACCATGTCAATTGTGAACAAAATTTTATTTCCTTTTTTCCAAATCAGAATTTTTTAATCTGATAATGCAACCTTTAGAATTTTGCTTCTATGTTCATGATAAAAATTAGCCTGTAATTTTACTCTTATAAGGTCCTTGTGAGAGGTTTATTAAACATTTACACTGCCTTCATGTAATGGGTTGGAAAGTTCTCTCTTTTTCTATTTTCTGAAGAAATGTGTATGACTGGTGTTATTTCTTCTTTTCAATGTTTTTGTAAAATTCACTGGTAAATGCCAACTGTCTTTGTGGTAGCGTTTTTAATTAGATTCAATATCTTAAATGGATGAACAACTTTTCCTAGTTGTATTTGCCTATGAATGTGTTCATTTAACCTAAATTTAAGTCTATTAGCATAAAGCTACGGACTGAATGTTTCTGTTCCCCCAAAATTCGTGTTGAAGGTTTTAACCCCCCAATGTGATGGTATTAGGAAGTAGGGTCCTTGGGAGGTAATTAGGTTTAGATGAGATCATGAAGTGAAGATCACCTCATAGGGTGAAGTCCACATGATGGGATCAGTGCCTTTATAAAAAGAGGAAAAAACACCAGAACCTTCCTCTCACATCCATGTGAGGATTCAGCAAGCAGGTAGCTGTCTGCAAGCCCAGAGGAGAGCCCTCATCTGGAAAATGAATCAGCTAGCACCTTTATCTTGGAATTCCCAACTTCCAGAACTGTGAGAAATAACTTCCTGTTGTTTAAGCCATCCAGTCTATGGTATTTCATTATGGCAGCCCAAGCTGACGAACAAAGTTGCTCACATCTCATTGCAGTGTCTATAGGATCATCACTGATGCTCTTTTTTCATTTCTGATAATAATTATTTGAGCCTTCAATATTTTTCATGATCACTTTTGCCAAGGTTTTATCAATTTTATTAACATTTTCAAATAAAAGTTGTGTTGATTCTCTCTTATGCTTGTCTTCTAACTTATGAATGTTTAGTATTTTCTTCAATATCTTCCTCATTCTACTATCTATAGATTTAGTTCACTGTTCTAATTCCTTACAAAAGAAAAAAAATAGTGGGCTTTTGTGCTTTTCCTTTATTCTAATACAGTCAACCCTTGAACAATACAGGTTCGAACTGCGAGAGTCCACTTACACCTGTTTTTCTCAATACGTACATAGTACAGTACTACATGAGTGTGATTGGTTAAATCTACAGATCCAAAACTGTGGACACAGAAAGCCAACTGTAAAGCTATCCACAAATTTTATACTGTGAGGGAGGTCAGGTTCCAAACCCCATGTTGTTCAAGGATCAACATTTAAGGCTCTAAATTTTCCTCTAATAACAGTTTTATTTATACATCAAACATTGTGATATTTTTCAGTTTAAATTATTTCATTTTCAATTTAAAAGATTTCATTAATTTTTTTCTAACCTGGTACACTTCTAGTTTCCACTGTGATTTCTCATTTGACTCATGGATTATTAATTTTATTGTCCTTATTAGTCTGCTATTGTGCAAGAAGTTGCCATAAATTTAACAGATTAAAACACCCACTAAGTATCTCACAATTCTGTGAGAGAGAGAAGGAGAAAGCTAGAGAGAGGGAGAAAGAGCAAAAGACAGCATGAACATACACAAGAAGAAATGATAATGAGCTCACATATAAACAAATGATAGAGCAAATGGGGCAAAATGTAAAAACTCCGTGAACTGGTGATCTGGGTAAAAGACAGATGGAAGTTATATGTACTATTCTTGCCATCTTTGAAGTTTGAAAGTATATTAAAATAAAAAAATATTCTAACCCCCCAAGAAACAAATAAGATACAAATTAAAAATAGATTTATATACACACACATACACACATATAAATAGTAGAGGACTTTAAAATTCATCTCTCTAAATTTTTAATTACATGAGGTGATGGATCTGTTACCTAACCTTATTTGTGATAATCATTTCACAATATGTACATGTAACAAACCATCATATTGTACAACTTAAAATGTTTTACATCAATTGTATCTCAATAAAGCTGGATAAATTTATTAAAAAATTAATTCTGTTCATTAAAGATCAACTGAGCAAAACATAAATAAGGACCTAGATTCAAGACAGTGTAACATAATAATGAACAAAGTCAATCTTTTATCTTGTTGGTTTCTGTATTGTCTGCTGACTTCTTGTAATTCCCAGTTACTTGTATTCCACATGGAAGTCTGTGCCAGACTGGCCACTTTCTAATAGTGTCTACAGTCCATATCAATACCATTTAGCACCAACAATGATAAATTTTCTATCTGGCTAAGGTCATTTAAAGTCTAAACTAGGTTCAACTGGTTCTCAAACATGGCTGCACTTAAGAATCAACTCTCAGTACCTTTTTGTTTTGCCTTTCTATTTTTAAAATACATATGCTTATAACTCACCCAACAAAATTCTCGCCTGTACTTTCTGAAGCTCCAAAAGTGATTCTAATGTTCAGCCAGGTTGAAAACCTCTGCTTACTCACTGCACTGATTTTCTATAATGTGAGGTTTATAAAAGGTTTCTCTATCTTTAAAAAAATATAAAAATTACCTACGATAGCTGATTAATCCCATCAAAATGGTATAAGTCTTTTTGAGTATAATAATTTGGGGATAATTTTGTAGTTTTCTCTCATCTCCATATTGTGGCAACTGAAGGATGACGAATTTAGTGAGAAAAAAAAATGTGTTGGGTTACTCATTTCCCTTTGATATTTCAGTGTGAAATTTTTAAAGAAACCCAAACCCACCCAACTCCTTCTCTGATCTGCATGGCTCACTGGAGTTTACAATTTAGACATTTCGTGCCCAATATTTTAAAGGCAATATTATAAGAAAAAACGCAATGTTTGTATTTCAATTATAAGTATGAGGCACTTCTTGGGTGTCCAATATTTGTTAAATTATTGAGGTAAATGCAATTTTTCAAAATCTTATACAAATTCTGTATCTGAAAATAGTATATTCATACTTTGACAGCATTTTACATGTATGAAACGAGATGAGAGACTAACAATTACTATGTAAAGCCAAATTTTCTATAAGGAGTTTATAAGTATCTAAAAGAAAAACAGGAGACATGGGAATAATAAAAGATACTACATGAGAATTAATGAGATTGTACGAATTAATATGTGTAAAGTTATCCAGAATGCTTTGTACAAGTATATCCCCAATAAATATTCACAGAATAAATGCTATCATGGTCATATACATTCATTATGAATATAAGTTAAGATTCCTTTTATCTTACCAAAATACAACCCATCTCTAATTCCAAATGGTGCCTTTGTGGTCTTAACATTTCAGAGTTTGATAAACAATCCCTATCAACTTTGTCCCCCTGCTTTTCAAGTTTCAAAGTTTCACCAAATATGCAGTAGTTTTATATAGTAATGGAATACACCTCTTGAGTAATCAATAGTCCCCTGTTTTCATCACTTAAATCCTCTGAAGCTAAAATGGATACCTTCTAGCTCTAATCGTTCATATCTTAGTTTGTCCATTAGACCTAGGCTGAAACATCTTACATGATTTCTATTAATGAATCCACAAACATGCACTGACAGGCTTAACTGAAAATGTTGATGTACTTAAGATCTTCATCAAAAACAGGCATCTGCCATAACTGTACTTGTACCATGCAGATGGAGGGCCAAAATGGGAAAGAATGTAAGCTGTAGGAACAGGGCCCAAATAAACTGAACCTCCTCTCTTCCACAGTTATTCTAGTATCCCCCAACTCACGAAGACGGGGAAAAAAGGCACATTATTTAAAATTCACTTTTTTCATGAACCACAAAACACTTTCCAATCATTAATAATGATTAATCCTTATTATTTCTCAATGCAAACAAAGTATTTATCAACTTCCTTGAGGTTAATGATGAAATCAAAAGAAAAAAGAAGTCTTTAGAATTCTTGATCTGCTGTTCTAACTATTAATAAAGTACTTCTTAGAAACATTTAGAGTTTAAAATAAAAACAATAGCACTGGGGAAAAACCATAAAGTCATTTCACTTCCTGGAATCATAAAAACTCTAACACAAGAATCTACTCTTTGTTCTCGCCCCGAAAAAGACCTAAGGATAAATTGGAAAAATGTTGAAATTAACTTTAAATCATACCTGACCAGTCAACTTGATGACTAATATTATTCTCTGAGTTCTAGTTTTCATACTACCCTCTCTTTTAAACAACTTTTAAAAAATCTTTCTAAAAGGCACCTGTGTCACATGGTGAAATATTTTGATATCTAAAGCACTAGGGTACATCCCTCCCCTCAAAATCATTTTTAACAAGTACTCTGATTTACACTGAATAACTTCATTTATATATCACATCTAGTGTTGCACAGCTCTCATAGTGACAACATAAAATTCAAACTGGAACATAACTTGGAAATCGACAAGTTAGAATTAAAAGCTGTAAGCAATAATTAATAAGCTCAGAATTTTCAGTTAATACCTCATCCCCATGCATGACAACTTCTAAATGGTCAAAGAATATGTATGATTGCCAATAATTAATAATAATGCCAAAAATAAATAATGTGCAACTTGATTTTACTTTACTGGCTATAACGATTAATTTTGTATGTCAACTTGCCTGGGACACAGGGTGCCCAGATATTTGCCCAAACATAATTTGGGTATTTGTCATGGTGTTTTTAGATGAGTTTAACATTTATATCTGTAAACTAAGTAAAGCAGATTGCTCTCTCTTATGTGGGTGGGCCTCATCCAATCATTTTAAGACCTGAATAAAAGAAAACGTTGAGCCTCCCCCCAAGTAAGAGATGATTCTCCTGTATAACAGCCTTCAAACTGAAACATGGCTCTTCCTCATTCTACAGTAGTCTGCTGGCCTTTGGACTTGAACTGGGACATTGGCTTTGTAGAGTTTGGACTTGTCAGTCTTAATAATCTGTAATCATGTATGCCAATTCCTTATTGTGTATGTCTATATCTCATTTGTTGTGTTTCTCTGGAGAACTCTAACTAATTCACTGGCAAAAAAATTTTAAGCATTCTTCAACAGATAACTCATAATTCTAAAGTCCTGACCAGAGGATTCCCACCTCCATATATTTTATACAGGGCAACATATAATCACCCACAACACGTTGGGCTTTACACCTCATTCTTCAGCCACCAAATAATACCACCTACAATTCCCTGGACACATCATGATCTTTGCAATAATGTTCATGATCCCCCCGCCTGCAGTGCCATCACATTTCCTTGTCTAATTCTCCAGTAAGGACTACATCAAGCACCATCTGCATTAGTAACACTAGGCAAATGCTTTAGATGTATTTTGGTGAGAGGAGAAGAAAAAAGGAGGGAGGAACAGAACCAGCAGGAAGAATTTTGTGAAACTACAGTACCCCCCATCTCCAAACCCCCAATTCTGATACATAATGATATCTCTCTCAAACACGTATAACCACACAACTAGGATTCTCCTTATATCCAGGTAATCACTGCATTGCTGAATTTGAACGTTCATGGGAAAAGGCCCCTCAGTGCAGTTTCAGAAGTGGAAAACAATCCACACGTACTGTGACCCTAGTAAGTCTACTGGCAAAGGAGATGGTCAGACAGTACACACCAACAGAGCCACATCAGTTCCTTACAGCCAGCAATCATTCTGGTTGTCAGTGCATTCATTCTGATTATTTAGTACTCATGACATTCTATAATTATTGCTAATATTGCTTTGGCTTTTTACTGCGGTAGATACTTTTATACATCATTTCATTTAATCATCACAACAACCAAGGAGAGAAATTATTCTCCCCATTTTACAGATGAGTTAAGCGAGGCTATAAAGCCAGTAAATTGCCCAAGGTCATACTGCCATGAATTGTGAACTTTAAGCTTTCTAACTCGAGTCCATGTGAAGTTAGCATCTGAAACGATATTTTTCCCTCTCATCCTGTTCTACATTTTTATTTTACTTTCATTATAGTTTTTACATTGGATTATATTATCTATTTGTCTTTCTCTCCCACAAAATCACAAACTCCTAACTCTGTAACTTATAATTTCCCAACATTACCCCCAGGTTTTAGCATAGGGCTCCAAGAAGGTATTGAACATTGATTAGTTTCCATCCCTGGGCTACGAGCATAACTAAAACACTGTTAGGGTGTGAATTGTGTCCCCCTCAAAATGTGTATGTTGAGCTCTAAACCCCAGTCTCTGAGAAAGTGGCTGTATTTGGAGATAGGCACTTTTAGAGCTAATCAAGTTAAAATGAAGACATTAGGGTGAGCTCTAATCCAACATGACTGATGTCTTTATGAAAAGAAGAAATGTACACACAGACATGCACAGAGGGAAGACTCTGTGAAGACACAGGTAGAAGACGGCCATCCACAAGTCAAGCAGAAAAGCGTCAGAAATATCCAACCCTGACAAAATCATGATCTTAGACTTCCAGCCTCCAGAATTGTGAGAAAATAAATTTCTGTTGATTAGGCCACCCAGTTTTTGTACTCTGTTATGAACTAATATACAAATTCTCTTATCTAAAATTTGTTGAATAAAAATTAGCATTGTTGGATAAAAGACTATATCTCGTATCTCATTTTCTAGGAAAGGATACAAAACAAATTTGTGAATATAAGGAAGTAACTAGATATCTAGAAAGAGATCAGGAAATTATATCAGGAGAATCTAACTTCAGAGAAAGGAAATTTAAAAATGCAACAATTTTGCTTCAAAACAAATAACTTTAAATATAAAAACCTTCCTAACTTTGAAAGAGCCAGGCTAAAATACTTATCTTAAATCTCTATTTTCTAGAAGAAAAAGTAAAAAATAAGGTCAGCCTTAAAAAAATGCCTTCAATACAACGTAATTCCAAGTTTTGTAGACTTAACATTTAAGAATCATATTCACTTTACTAGGTACACACACATTATTTTCTCTTCCATTTGAGAATATACAGATATACATACATTTACTAGTTTCCATATGGAAAGAAGTAGAAAATATTTAATTATGCACATGAAGGTGACCTATGATTAAGAGAATTATTTTGAAAGAAACATCTCAATTCATTTGCAGTATTCTGCTCAATACCAACACTAAAAATTATTTATTTAAAAGAGAAAAAAAAAGGAATTCTTGAAAAGTGGCATTGACAGCAAAGGAACGGTTTTTAATTTCTACGAATCCCCATATAAAAACAAAATTGAATAGCAAAATCAAAAACTCACGGACAACATTTTCAATAAACTTAGATACAAAGGTTTCATCATAACCCTCATGATGCAGCCAAATGAAAACAAACCAACAACAATGATGCAAGACCTGAAATACTGGACTCTATCTGGGAACAAGTAGAGGGATCAGTAAAACAGGGTGTCTGACAGATTGGTTAACAGAAGAACCTTAAAGTTTGCCAACAGATAGTCACTGAAAATTTAAGAAGAGCAGCCCTAACTGGAGGAGTTTTACCCACGAAAATAACTTTTTGTGGGGTTAATACAAGAGAACTTGGTTAGGTCTGAAGGAAAAGTGTACGTACTGTGAACATTGACACACCACCTTCAGCACAGGGTCCAACTAAAAGAGAACTTGGAAGTGGAATCAAAATTACACAGGACGGACTTCCCTGGTGGTGCAGTGGTTAAGAATCCACCTGCCAATGCAGGAAACACGGGTTCGAGCCCTGGTCGGGGAAGATCCCACATGCCGTGGAGCAACTGAGCCCCTGCACCACAACTACTGAAGCCCGCGCACCTAGAGCCCGTGCTCTGCAACAAGAGAAGCCACCACAATGAGAAGCCCACACACCACAATGAAGAGTAGCTCCCGCTCGCCGCAAGTAGAGAAAGCCTGCGCGCAGCAATGAAGACCCAATGCAGCCAAAGTCAAAAGAAAGAGGAGATCCACCTGAAAGTGTGATAGGAGAACAGAGCCAGAAAAATATTAGAATTGTGCTTCCACATTTGTGGACACCACAAGAAAGCAACAAAAGAGGGAGATCTTTGAGCTATCGTCAAAACTGTCTTCCTCTTCAAATTCAAGAAAATTAACTTCACATCCAAATGAATAATGGAAAAATATCAAAGCCAAACCCCACACAAAATTATTATAAGCAGAAAGACAATAAGGAGCAGAATAACACCTTTAAAAATAATGAGAACATGCCAGAAAGATGTGCCCATCAAACCAATCAAAACTGTAATCTATTTCAAAACAAGCTAAAAACCAGTGAGCTAATGAAACAACACATGAAACAACCATTTGATTTGGAATTTTAAAAACTCAAATTAGGTTGCAGAACTCAGAAAAGAGCTCAAAATAGAAGAAAAGATCATTTAAGAAATGAAGACTATACTAGAAGTGACACACGTATAAAACTAACAAATAATACTTTAAGAGAAAACGGTAAAAATAAAATTTTTTAAATAAACATTCAATATAAAGTAATAAACATTAAAGTTAGGTAAAAATGATCTAACATAAACATAATAGAAATCTATGAAGAAAAAAGAGACTACTAAAAATAATACACAAACACCCATACACACACAAGTACATCACATATCAATACCTGCAAATATTTACCAATAAAAATCAATACCAAGACATTTTCTAGCAAAATTACTACACTTAAAAAAAAAATCATTCCTTTGGGCACATGACAAAAAGAACAGAAACAGATAACGGAAATAAAAATGAGATAATCTTCAGGACTTTACGTAAGAAAAATAGAGGAACATATTTAAGTTATGCCAGGGAAAATATATGAGCCAAGGATTTTACATTCTGCAAAACTAACTTTCAAGTATAAAGCACAAGCAGTTATCAACGTGAATTAAGTAAACAGTTTCCCAGGAAACTTTCCTAAGAAATGTACCAGAGCTCAAGCTTCGGATAACCAAAGTCTAGAGAGATGTGAACAAAATTGTCGATGAATAGCATAAAACAGAGTTACTAGCAGAACTGCGACTAAATGAGAGCTTAAGTTAAAACAGGACACTGTATAACAGCTATACGACCTGAAAACATACAGTGTAAACAAAAAAATGGAGGAGAGTAAATGGGGACAGTATATATAGGAAAAATTGTTTAAACTTTTATGGAAATAACATTGGTTTATAGCATTAATATTGATACTTTGAGACCTAGGGTGTGCACTGTTGAATAAAATGAACGAACGTTTACAAAATATTCTAATTCTATTATTCCCTGTAGCTTTGATAACCATGATTCTCAATGTGCGGGAAGTAAGATACAACTTAATATTGCATTGGAAGTACCATTATGAACTTATGAAGTATTTCATCTTTATGAAACACACACACAAAATAATTGGCAACTTTAGAGAATGATGATTCTTTTGCTTGAAAACTGATAAAGAAAAATAATCAAGCATTTATTTTTGTCATATAAACTGTACCACTGGGTAAGTAAATAGTAGATGAGTAAAGTTTATTTATGAAAATACCTCAGTACCTGAAAACTAATTAATAAATTCAAATATATATATCATGATTCTGAACTACCTACACAACCTCTTAACAATACAGGCATTGAGTATCAATGGCTGCAATCATCACAAAATTATGTAACCAGACATTAGGTGTCTCCTAACAAAAAATTCACACCATCTCTAGTCTTGAGAAAAAAGATGAAACTAAATCTGACCAAGCTTCTAGATCCAGCTATGACTTTGTAGATGACAGAAAAACATAACGAACTGTACCATGCATAAATATGTACCCATCAAAATTCAAAAGAGAAGAAAAGCTACAAATTACATGGCCTAAATTCAGCAAAAGACAAAGTGCAAGCAAAATAAAGGGATAAGGAACCTGTAGGTTGAGATTTTAAATGTCGTTTAAAAAAATTATCACAACCAAACTGCAGTGTTGAGGGATGCACATTTGAGTGATAAAGTTCAAAAGAAATATGAGGAGGAGATTGCTATAAAATCTGGTTAGCCACTACAAAATACAGGAAAGGGCTTCTGAGGTGCGTGGCAAAGTTCTCTTCATGATCTGGGTGATGTTATGCAAACATGTGCATTATTCTTTAAGCTACAAATTAGTTTTAGATTTCAGTATCTGTGGGTTATTTGACAATAAAAAGTTTTACGAAATTAAAAAAAAAAATTACCTGAAAGTACACTAGTCTTTTCATCTGTACTTCTATTCATTCAGAAAGTACCTTTATATATGATCAAGGGACAAAATTAGGTCTTCAGTATAGCACATAAGGATACAAAAAGGTCTGTAACATGCTATTAAAGCAATCAGTAAACTTTTAACAATTTAACTTAGAGGAAAACTACCAATAACATGAAAAAATAAGAGCAATGGTATTTTTATTTATAAGGCTCTATGCTTTAAGAGCTCAAAATATCTTAGGGAGTCCTTTAAATTCTAATGAATCAATGCAATGTTACTAATAAATAGAAGATATTAGCCTCCCTTAAAGTAGAAAACAATTGAGGCCCAGAGTAACTCGGCCAAACCACTGGATTATTGCTCACTGAGTGACTGACAATTAATTATTATTATTATTCTGTGTTATAAAAAGCATATATTAAATTCTAACCAAAATCTAGCCAGCAAAATCATAATGGCCTCATTAGAGATGATGATACAATGACTCACCTGGGATTATACAGCTAGTAAACTCAGGAGCCAGGATTCAAACCGGGCAACCTGGTCTGAAGTGAAGGCCCTCAAGCACTCCACATGCTAACAGAATCAGTAAAGAAGGTAAGATACTGCCCCAATTCAGCATCTTACCCAGGAGTTTCCCCACCTTTTTTTATTGGAGTAATACACGTCAAACGACAGTCTCACAGGTTCATGGAGTAAAGAGAATTCTCCACAGGCTCTGGCATTCCCCTTTCCCAAACGTTAAGGCATGATAGAATGTAAGAGCAAATGACATCACTCTGGGGCGAAAATGAAATCTTCTTCTGTAGCTTTTAATGAAATAACTGGCAAACTTTCAGTACTTAAGTACTTAATATTTCATTGATTGAAACTTCCATTTTTCCCCTGTATAACTTCTCTGAAATAGGGATGGCATCACAGAATTGCTGCCCATCAGGGCCTTATAAAGATACACTTAACCTCTATTAGCATTCAGTAAAATTACCTTTTCGTGTATACGGTGGTCATTTCCATGATTGTAACATTACGGATTTGTGTAACGACCACCACAGTCATAATACAAAGCAGTTCAATCCTTCATGCCATCTTTTTGTACTCACCCCCTCCCCAGCTCCCTGGCCTAAGCAACCTCTGATCTATTCCTTGTTATTACATTTCTGTCTCTCCAAGAATATCATTGCTAGTCAACTATACTGCAACATAAAATAAATTTTTGTAATTTAAATAAAAGATATAAAAAGACAAAATATAAAACAGATAACCAACAAGGACCTACTGTATAGCACATGGAACTCTGCTCAATATTCTGTAATAACCTAAATGGGAAAATAATTTGAAAAAGAATAGATACATGTATATGTATAACTGAATCACTCTGCTGTACACCTGAAACTAACACAACATGGTTACTCAACTATGCTCTAAAATAAAATTAAAATTTTTTTAAATCATATAAACGGAATCATTCAAAATACAACCTTTTGAGATCAGTTGAGATCTCAAACCTTGTGAGATCATTCAGTATGATTCCTCTGAGACTAAGTTATTTTGTATATGGACAATTCATATACATTCATTTGAGTTGCATTCCATTGTATAGGTGTACCAGTTCACCAGTTCATCCGCTGAAGGATATGTGGATTGTTCCATGCTTCTGATGATTATGAACAGAACTGCTATAAAGAGTTACATACAGTTTCCTGTGTGAAAGTAAGTTTTCCTTTCTCTAGGGTAAATGCATTGGAATGGGATGCTGGATCATACAGTAAATGTGTTTTTCTCGCTCTAAGAACTGTCAACAGCATTTCAGTGTAGCTGTGCCATTTTCATTGCCACCAACAATTGTGTAACATTTCCAGTTGTGTCTTCCTTTCTTCTTGCAGTCTCATGATAGGTTTATTAGTGTTATTAATCCTTTCAGGTAACCAGCTTTAGGTTTTTTGTCTCTGACATTTTGTTTTCAACTTCATTAATTTCTGCTCTTTATAATTTCCTTGCCACTGCTTGCTTTCGGTTTGCACTGCTCCTCTATTTCTAGTTCCTTAACACAGCAACTCAGATCACTGATTCAAGATCTTTCTTCATTTCTAATATAAGCATTTAGGTACTGTTTTAGCAGCATTCTACAAAGTGTGATGTCATTTTACTGAAGTTCAAAATACTCTCTAATTTATCTTGAGACTTTCTCTTGGACACAGTTGATCTAATGTTTATTTTCCAAGCTTGACGGTTTTTCTTTTACCTATTATCGATTTCTAGTTTGTTTCTATTATTGTCAGAGAACATACTTTGCATGCTTTCAATGCCTCTAAATTTGTTAATATTTGTTTTATTGCCCAGGGTACATTCTGTCTTGGAGAATGTTCTCGGTGCACTTGAAAGGAATGTTTATTCTTCTACTGCTGGGTGGAAAGTTTTGTGTAAATTCGATCAAGTTAGTTGGTGGTACTCTTTACTCTTTCTATATCCTTGTTGATCTTCTATTGATTCCAGCAAATACTTAGAGAAATATTGCAGTTTCCAGCTATAATTGTTGATTTGTCTATTTTTCCCTTCATTTTGGTCAGTTCACGCTAAGTATATTTTGAAGCTCTGCAGTTAAATGGACATACATTTAGAATTATGTCTTTCTGGTGAATTTATCCTTTTATTATGTGAGGTACTTTTTTATTACTTTGATATTAATATAGCCATCCAGTTTTCTTTTGATTAGTGAATACATGGTATGTGCTTTTACTTTTATGTACTTATAACCTACCTGTAAAACATTATGTTGGAAGTAAACTCTTGTAGGCAGCATACAGTTGGGTCGAATCTTAACATCCATCCTAAAATCTTCATCTTTTAGTTGGTGTGCCGAAACCACCGACGTTTAATGAAATTACTGATATATTTGGATTTAGGTCATCTATTTTATTATTTATATTTTTGTTTTCTCCCTTTGTTTTGTGTTCCTCTATTTCTCCTTTCTCTTCTGGTTTAAACTTGTTTTTAGTATTCGGTTTTATCTCTTGTGTTTCTGATCTAATCTCTTCGTATAGTTTTTTTAAGTGGTTGCTCTAGGAATTTCAATATTCATATTTAACCTTTTAGAGTCTACATAAAATATTTTACCACAGCAAGTAAAATGTAGAAACCTAACCATGGTATTATAGGTCCCTTTACCTTACTGTTTTTATGTTGCACTTAGTTATCTACAATATTGCAGCTGTCTCATACATAGAAAAACTCATCAGAAAATATTACCTTTGCTTTCAACCTATACATAGTTTAAAAATGTAAAAAGAATTATGTGAGTCTATTCTATTTATTGATTCTGTTGCTCTTCCTTAATTCCTGATGTTCCTACATTCCTTCTGGCATCATCTCCTTTGCATGAAAGGCTCTGCTGAGATATTCTTTTAGAGTACATCTTTTGGCAACAAAATTATCTTTTTTTTCCATTACCTGAAATTGTTTTTATTTTACCTTTATTCCTGAAGGGTAATTTTTCTTTTTTTTTTGCTGGATATAGAATGCTGAGTTAATAATATTCGTTTTTAGCACTTTAAAAATCATATTCTACTTTCTTCTGGTTCCCATGTTTTCTAATAAGAAATTTATATTCATTCAAATTATCGTTCCTTTATAAGCAATGCATCATTTCTCTCTGGTTACTTTCAAGATTTTTGTCTTAGTTTTCAGCAGTTTGCTTATGAAGTAAGTATCTGGATATGGACATCTTTGGGGTTTTCATGGTGCAGTTACCTGAGCTTCTTGAATCTGCAGTTTTATGTCTTTTATCAAATTTGGGAAGTTTTTATTCATAGTTTCTTCAAATGTTTTTTTCTGTACTGCACTTTTTCCTCTGCTTCCAGGATTCAGATGACCTGCTGCATTCCCACAGATGCTGAGTACTGTTAATTTTTTTCCCCATTTCTTTTCATTCTGTAGTTCAGAAAAAAAAAACTTCCAATGATATATTTTTAACTTCAGTGGCACTCTGCCATCTCCATTCTGTTATTAAGCCCATCCAGTAAGTTTTTTATTTTGGTTATCTTCTTTTTTTCAGTTTTAAGATTTTTGTTTGGTTCTTCTTTATTTTCTGTATGCCTTCGCTGAGACTTTTCATCTTTCAAGAGCATTTTCCCTTATTTGTTGCATTTTTATAATCAGTGCTTTAAAGTATTTTTCAGAAAATTCCAACATCTGTGCCATCTCAGCATGGGTATCTATTAATTGTCCTTTCCCACGTGAGTTTAGATTTTCCTGACTCTTTGCATGTTAACTGACCTCAGATCATGTCCTGTACATTTGAGTAATATCCTCTCTCACCTCCAACCTCTCCCTGTACATTCCACTTCTTTAGTGCATCCCTTTTCATCACTCCTACCAGAAAGCTGGGATCCTATTTATCCCATTTTGCACACATTTCCCATGATTGCACCTGCGTCCAAAGGTAAGCAACAGGAGAAATTAAGAACAGCAACAGTGGTCATCCCACCTCCTAGAATCACAGCAACTCTGATTAAGAGGAATGTTCACTTCTCTCAGAATTTTAGGCTTCTCTGGGCCCCCACTGATGCCATTGCCAGTGTCACTATTGCCACATGATTGCCTGGGAATTAAAGCACTGAGAGAGAAAAGAAAAAAGGGGAGATATCTTCACTTTCTGAACATTAGGAAATTCCTTTCCTGCTTCTCTGATCATAATTAAGGGGCTTTTCTTGGAGGTCTGTCAACTCCAATGCCCACTTCTGGACAATGGACCCAGGGCTGCACTGGAGCCAGGTCAGGACATAACAGAGCCTGACATAATTCACTGCCAGTTAGGTAGTACTTCAAAATTGGGTCTTACTCATTAATCCACCTGTACTATTTACTTTGAAGCCTCAAACAGCTGTTCTATGTATTCTGTCCATATAGATTCATTTGCTAGGAGAAACAGAGTGGAGTGAGCTTGCTACATCTTACCCAGAAACAGAACTCTGCCTGTGTCTTTTTACATATGAATAAGTGTGATAAAAATATATGCCTAAATAAACATAAAAGAGCTCATTTAATAAATATGTTTATAAGTTTCTAAGTGAAAATAAAACATTACATTGTAGTTTAATTGCCAGCATTTTTCTTTTCTCAATGGTATAAAAATAACATTGCTTCTTACAAGCAATGGCACCTTAGAGTCAATGAAACATGGTAGAAATGAAGTACCTGGTTACATGCCTCCCATGACTCCCTAGTCACATAACAAGACCACGTTGTGGTTGATAGCTGCTTATCTAACAATGCTGTCCACCTCATGCCAAAAGAGCAGAGACCATCTAAACCTTTAAACTTCAAAAGCAAAATTACACTGTCTCTCATTTGCATACTTAATCAGGCAAGAGTTAAGAATAGTCTTCAACAGAACCCTAAATCAGATGCTTAGAGACTTAGAAAGTAACATAAAAGTCTCAGCTGGTTCACTAGGTCACAATATACCAGAGAAGACAACACTCTCAATACCAAAACCAATTAAGCATTAACTGAAGCCCATAAGGATATAAAATAGAGACAACAACTCAGAAGGTCAGCTGTGCTCTTGTGCAGGTCCCTTCAATGCTACAGCTACATACAATTAACTCCAAGTGGAAGAAGGAAAAAAGACATGGTGGACCTTTCAACAGAGAATGCTCCTCTGCCTCTGCTTATCTCTCTGCTCTCCCAGGAGTTGACAGTAGCAGAGAAGAACATTAACACAATTCCAACCATCTACCCCGGAGGTGCATCAAAGGACTCCTAGCATAGATATCCGGAATGCCCAAGTTTTCAATGTATCACAGCTTCATCTGCCAAACTCTTTTGAAATTTTCTCAAGTTTCAATCTAGTTGTAAGTACAATGGAATTCTTTAAGAGCTTTCAATCCCCCGGTTTAACGTGATTCGCAACCTACAACTTAGCCACCTTTGGTTAGGATATACAGTTTAACAAAATATATTCATACATAATGTGTTTTCCTAAGTGTTTAATTTCAGTGTTATTCTAACTAAAAGTCCTATATAGGAGGCATAATGTATAATCTCAAAGTTAACAAATGAGGTCAAAATCTAATTTATAATATACTCATCTTTTAGAAATTCCTCTAATTGTCCTTGAATATTAGAACTCTCGGTATACATAAAGTATCAGGTCCTACTTGAAGGGTTAGAAAACAGATGCAATTTGGAATCTTCATTTAACTTCACAAAACAGTAATATGTAAAATCTCTAACATGCACAGCTTCCTCTTTACCGTGTGATAAACCCACTGACACATTAACAAGGAGCAAGGAATACCTAGACATATGCTTCCATCAATTAATCATGAGTAGGGACACATGAGTGCTCAGGATGGTATTTGTATTTTACAAAAAATTTTCAAACTCAGTGGTGAAGAGAGAAGTAAACCTAAATACTAGATTAGTTCTAGAAGCAAGTAGGCAAAAAATCCAAGTCAGTTTTCCATTTTCTTAGAAACATCTAACACGATGAATTCCATCAGGCCTCATCCACTATACTGACCTCTTGAGCCAAAATTTTTGTGTTCATAGGTAAGTAAGAAACAACTATATCAAATCCAGAAATAGTCATTTCCAAAAGATGTCAAGTCCTAATCCATTCAAAGTGGGGGCAGTCATCTTCTATTCTCCTGTTCAGTTCACTGAATCAAAAGCCAATCTTAGAGTCTATTTTCTGTCTCACATGAACAATTTTAAAGGAGTCAAACAGAATCACCACTGATGAGCACAGAAATCCCCATCTCAGTTTCATCTGTAGTAAGATGCCTAAGGTTTCTCTGAACACCTATCTAAAGGAAGCTCTTAGAACAGTAAGGGCAGCAGGCCGTCAAGCAAAGAGAAGCAGTCAACAAGCCATGACTACAGGACAAGTGGACAACAGGGATAGAGATTTGAGAAAGAAATACAGACCCACATTAAAAGGTCAAAGTGGTCTTTGTAAATTGGCTTCCTTCTCAACTGTACATATTTTACCTGGAGGACATCGGGAAGGCAGATTTTTTTTTAAGATGTTTTATATCAGATCTTAACCACATTTTTAAATGAGTCACTGAATACCAAATGAAGTTTCCTCCCTTGCAACTGAAAATAAGAATCAGACATGTGACATCTTGTCTCCTGCACGTGTTTTTACGTGTAAGGATATTACTGTTTTCCAAGAAAACGATGCAAAACTTTTTTTTTCTTTTCAAAGTATATATTCTTTCTTAGTTAAGAGAAGTAAATTTGAAGGAAACGCAATTTTCTAAGGCTAGTGACTCATCAGGATATTTATAAAATGTATTGTATTATTACTTAAAGCATAAGTGTCATGTTTGCATTTTTGTTGTTTTTTCCTACCTACATCAGAGTTAAGCCTAACTGGCTGGCTTTTGTCTGTTATTAAGTCTTATTTAACTAGTTACTTAATACCTCACTGTGACCTTAGAAGTTTTTGAACATGACAGATTTACTTGCTTATGCTTGAATTAGCATCTCACTAATGACAAATTAAGGAAATTATAAAGTTAAACAAAAAAGTGAACTCCACTTTCTTTAATCTTGACCCGAATATTTAACTTTCTAATTTACATTTTTTTCCAGTAAGAGTCCAAGGAAAACAAATTGCTATTAAATCATATTGCAGCCTTCCTGTTCTCACTAATTAAAGCTTGATGCAAATGTCGATACAGAGTCACGTAAGATACAATGGCAGGACTATTCAAGAGAGTGAAGAACAAAAAGTGTAGTATTTACAAACAAGTTATGGTATTAATGTGAAAATTTGGAAAATGAAGTATCATCGTCAATAGCGAGACACATCAAAAAATTACAGTTTCCATGTAAATCTTAGCTTTGCATTGTCCAAAAAGCATGGTTGAAAATAAAATGGCATCATCACTGGCTATTTAGCAAGAAAAACCTGATGAGTTTTTCTCATCAGAAAAGAAAACCCTAGAGTTCTACAGATGTAGAAAACTGATTTAAAGTTTCTCACCTTTTCAATTTGAGAAGATTTGAAAAGGCTATGCACTTAAAATGCCATGATTTTATGTGAAGATATTGAAGGATCACTAAAAAACAAAGGCATTAGTTTCTCCATATGCATAAAATACACACTATAACACTATGAATCTTCCTAAATCTCAGGAACACTGAATCAGTTTTATCCACATGTGATTTGATTTTATTCCTTTCAGTCAGAGCCAGCTGAAAAGTATATTCAGCTACTTTCAATGTATAAGCAGAAAAGAATTCAACTGCTTGCTTACTGATTTAATTCCTTTAAAAAATTGTATGAAACATAAAAAAGCAGGCATGTGGGGATTTATAGCTTGACTGTGCATAAATACTTGACACTGAAAGAAATCACCTGTATCAATGATGTTGAAAATAAAAATCTATTTTCAGAATAAAGTCTAAAGTTCTGAACCAATAGGCAACATGGTATTTCCAAGAAACCAATTTCCTTTAAAATAAAGTTCTTAGCAAATGGAAAACATTACATAATGACTGGGGAAAGACATGAATTTCTATATGAACATTAATATTAACTATTTTAAGTAATATTAACTAAAGCCAGTTAAAAATGAAATGATTATCAATGTTACCTGTTTTTTCCATTTTTATATAACTACCATGAGGCTTTTTTACAGTACTAGCCTACTTGGGTTTGTGCAATCATAACCGGGAGAGAACAAAATACAATTATTTTTAAAACACTCCAGCCAGAAAATTAAAAATATTAAAATATGTGATCAAGGATGATGGTAGAAAATAAATGCAATGTTTTATTTAGAAATCCCTTAGGGGATTTCCATCTTAGAAAATTTTAGCATACAGTATTGATCCTTTTGCCATGATATGGTCAACATAGTAAATCAAGTGTTTGGGACTGTTTGCATGGTACATGTAAATCTAGGTAAAGTATGTTACTGCCGTAACCATTTTAACAGTTTGCGTAGGTCTGAGCCCGCAGAGCAGGCTTGGGTGGGCTCAACCAGCTTATGTGACAAAAGTACAGTATCTCTTTGTTAAGTGGCTCTTCACAAACCTGTCAGTCAACCCAGAGTCTTGCTGCACCAATTAACCACACTACTCCCTAGAAAAGTGTATGTTTTAAATTTCACACACCGAAGCCTGAAAGAGTTAAACATTAAAGAACAATGACCGAATCCAATTCTCTACCTCAGAAAAAGGAGTATTAAAAATGCTTTGTTTTACATAAGAGTAAATTTGTGATTCACTGTACATTTTTCAAAGTTGTGTGTGTGAAAGACTGTAAAAGAAATCTGAGAGTACTACTTATATACATGTTTCCTATTACTGAACAGTTCACTATAAATGGAAATCCACGTAAATATACTGACAGTAAAATAAATTAAGCTTAAAAATAAAACTTATCTAACAACATAAAATAGAAGTCAGATTTTGAGACTTGCTATCAACCATAATTTGAGGATTTTAGCATCAAAAGCTTGCCTGACGTTAGTTACATCAAAATTTCCCTACTGAAGAGACAGACTTGAACATAAATTAAGAAGGACCAAAATATACATGCTGTTCCAGTGACAAGTCAATCTGGGAATACGAAAAGCTCTTACAAGTTCTGACATTTATCCTAGAAATATTTTATAGTTTGAAAAACACTTAGTAAACAAGAAAATAGTTACATCAGAATATAATACGTTGGCCAGCAATAATTGGTATGGAAGTAAATAAAGCAGCACAGGAAAGACAACTTACAGAATATTAAGCACTCACACCACAGAGAAAACAAGTTCCATTCTAGAAGAGGAAAAACTGTTATGGCTCAGTGATGAATGTTAAACTAGCAGAATTAAAAATGAAAGAAACAGTACCCAAACCATCATTTTGAAACTATTACTCTGATTTTGAATTTTAATTTTTATTCTTTCTCTAGTCTTGTCTAGAAATCTGCAGTTTCAATATGATCTGCTTTTCCCACACTCCCACACTCTCTAGAATACTACTGTGTGCTTAGCACAGCACTAGGAGATAACATCTTCAGCATCAATTGTGTGATCATTCTTCCCAGCTGAAGACACGGCTTTAACCCAACAGAACCTGAACTGGGCAGGCTGGATTTTATAAGCCATTTGCTATACCCACCAAAGAGAGAGATTGAATCCAGTATCTTCAGTGGTCAATGTGAGCAGGGACATGACTCAGAAGTGCAAAGTGGCCACGTCCCAGAATAGAGTCAGGCTTAAGGTGAAGGGAGAAGGGGATTAAATTGTGGATCCTGTTCTTACTATGTGACCTAGAGGAAAGTACCTAATCTCACTAAGTTTCAGTTTTCCCACTTGCAAAATTCAGAGCAGTAATATCTATGTTAACAGCATTATACAGAACAAATGAAATAACATATTAAGTACCTGGCATGAGTGCCATGTGCTCCAAGTCCTGGTTTTAAACCTTGACGAAAGTGCATACATTCAAATATTATATCATCTCTATTTTAAGAAAGAAAAAGATAGATATATACACTGGAGCTCAATATGCATGTGCTGGAAGCAGGTAGAGAGGTAAGGTGGGAGGGAAAGACCATCTATTCCCATAATTTATGTTCCTTAGATTCTAAAGAAAAAATACCAATAAATTTGGTTCAACTCAATGTCAGAGGATAGAAAAAAGAATAGACATTCTTTCCACCTTCACTGAATCAAATCTAAAAGAGGGTCACACCAAGTTACAGTCAATGCTGAAATCCAAAGAGTTCTTAAACATTTTTAAAATTGTTTTCACATAAAAATTTGATGGCAAACACATAGCACAGGGAGATCAGCTTGGTGCTTTGTGACCACCTAGAGGAGTGGGACAGGGAAGGTGGGAGGCAGGGAGATGCAAGAGGGAAGAGATATGGGGATATATGTATATGTATAGCTGATTTACTTTATTATAAAGCAGAAACTAACACACCATTGTAAAGCAATTATACTCCAATAAAGATGTTTAAAAAAAAAATTTGATGGCAAAATGAGTCCTAAGCTTGAACTGGCTAGGGGCTTTATAGTCATTCTAAATATTGAGCATAAATATTCATATACTGTAAGTTTCATTATGTGGTAAGGTCTCAAATCCCACTGGTAATGTGATATAATGTATGACAAATAGCAGTAGCTTCTGAAAATACATAGTAATCAAAATGCCTAAACACATGTAGCCCAAGAATTTCAGAGAAGGGAATCTGAATAATCTCTGCTTAAGGAAAAAAGGGAGAACAGCTATATAAAGAGGTAAACTGACTAAGGTAGAAAAATTTATAATTAAGAATTAATTTTCTATCCTTCTTAGATTAGTATTTGCTTAGGACCCTTGAATATCCTATAATACAGAAACAACCACACTACTTACATCACTGAGTTCTTGGAGAAGCAAGAGATAATCTATATAAAATGCTTTAAACAATGCCTGGCACAAGTAAGTACCCAGTGAATGCTGTGTCATACAAGTGCCTAGAAAAATACTTTGAACATTTACATGGAAAACGCAAACAGGTGAATAGATAGCTCAGATAGGTAGCCTGCTATATACCATACTCTATTTTAGAATTTTATTTTTAAAAATCTAAGAGTTTCCCTTTTCCTATGCCCGGAATTGTTTCTACTATGAGGCCTCAGAGACAGTATTAGTTCAAGTCATGGAGGCAGGTAGCAATCCCAGTTGAGCCAACAAACATTTGAAACTGACAGCGTGGAAAGACTTGAAGCTCTAAATACAATAAAAGCTATTATTTAGGAAAAAACATCAACTATTAAAGACTGGAGAGTAGCCTAGAAGAATGCTTCTGGAAATTAATGTACAAACTAATGAGCCAGAGTTTTTGTTAAAACGCAGATTCTGACTTAGCGTGTCAGGGCCAGACATTCTGTGTTCAAGTTCTCTGGTAATCACAACACTACTGGTCTAGAAACCCAAACAGAGTAGGAAGGCACCACAGCAGTGGTCCTCAAAGGGTATGAGCAACATCAGAATCTCTTGGGAAGTTAATAGAAATGCAAATCTGAAAGAACATAAGGAGACTCTTCTCTAAATCAGCTGTTTACATCCAGACCGATTACTTTCCCTAAGAATCAAAGTAGAATACTTTTTAAATACTTGACAAGTAGCATACTAGAACATGTTACCTAAACAAAACAATTTCTCTCTGCAAACAATTTCCAAAACTAAAGCCCCCTGCAATTATACTTAAAATGTAGGCTTTTACATGATAAGAAGCCTGTTCTTGATAATACATAGGCGAAGTACTGAGATACGTAGCAGCCTCACTTGAACTACCTGACAACTTTTCACAAAATGGCTCACTTCCGTTTTACCTAGGTCATGGAGATATGAGTTTATAAAGAAACCAGACTGAGTTTTAAATTTCCTTGTGCTGAGAATATAGCCAACTACAACATGGTTTAGGCAACTTCTCCAGAGTAATGTTTATACATAGCCTGGCTCATATGTAAATATATGTCAACATTTTGATTTATAGCTATAGATGATCTGTTTACATACACAAATACACATATTAAAGTACGTTAATGGTTTGAAACACAATATTCTTGAAGGACAAAAAACATGAGGATAAACTACAAATACAGAATGTTATGAACAGAGAAAAGATTTCAGTTTTCTGAACGTGAAGCCAATTGATTGTTAAATAGGCTTTCCATAAAATAAAATAAAATGCAATAAGATATAAAATAAAATAAAAACTGTTGCCCTCACAATTCCATTCAGTATTTCTTTCAACATCAATCAACATCTGAATTTACAAGGTCACTTCTCAGTCGCTATCTGAGTACATCGTTCTGTCCGTAACATATTTTTGAAGGAGTAAATTACAAATAGACTGTAAAGCACCACACTTGCTTAGGCATTGGGGGTGGACCCCTCTGATTTTGGCTAGGACCATGTATACATACAACAGTGGTGATGTCAGGAGACATTTGATGGTCAGAGCAGGGGAGGGGAGGGAGGGAAGAGTGCTTCTGGTATCTAGTGAGTAGAGGCCAGGCAACTTTTAGGATGCACAAAACAGTCCCCAGAGCAAAGAATTACCTGGCCTAAGATGCCAATAGTGCCAAGGTTAAGAAACTGTGATTTGAACTGTGGAGGTTGCAAAAGTACAGAATGAATGTCCCTTGTGCATCATCATTACGTTTCTAGCACGGTGTCAAGCACAGTAATAAATATTTGTTGATTATGAAATAAAGTACTTCTGTGTAGCTGAGATCTTAGAGTCAGAGATGAAAAGAATGAGAAAGGGGTTATTACATATATAATATCTAAAATTACAAAACAAAATTGCAGTCATTGTCAGAACTAAAAGGAATTAAAAATCATTCAGCCCAATTTCTCTATTTCAGAAAATTTTTTTTCTCATGCAAAAGATGCTGTCTAATGTACTGATATGGCAGTGTTGGGAGGGGGTAGACAGTCCTCTGAATAAATAAAAACAAAATATAATATATTTATAAATTAAAATATCAGTTTTCACTTCTAATAGTGTCAATGTCACCTACGTTTCTCAAATTAATGAAGTATTTCCTTTATAAAAGCTAAAACCGATGTTACATAAATCATAATAAGTGATACTTCAAAGCAGGAAACAAAACAAATGTAATTATTTTTCAAACAAACAACTCACAGACCTCCGTGGCCTACAGCATTCATACTTCTGAGAATTCTGGGCTTTAAAATGTCATGAGAAATTCTCAACTGGCTTACATTTTTGAAACATAGGAACTGACAGTCATAAGGCCAAACATACCCTTAATAATCGATTCAGCTGCATACAGATCTCGTTTGTAGGTCACCTAGAGGACAGATAAACTTCATTAGACTTAACAGAGTAGGAAGGAATGTGAAAGCAAGAAAATTATGCCCCCAAGGAAATTCTTGATTTTGGAGAAACTATAAACACATAATACTGACAATTTTTAAATTACAACACATCAGTTTATTCAGAAAAAATATACATTGTTTCTACAAATGGTTGAAGATTTGTTTTTAAATCTTTAAGTAAACTGAGACGTTATGTGGCAGTGGTTACCAAAGTCTTATTAATATAAGTATTATATCAAAGAAAATGTGGTAGCATTTAAATAAAAGTATTAGAATTACTGTTTAATAGTAGGTTTTATGTTGGAAGGAAAGAAGAAAAAGTATATATTAAAAAAATTACCAAACTGCATTTTCACTTGAAATGAGATACTTCTGAAAGACCAATTCACATTGAGGGTCTTCATTCGGAATTGAGTTTATCTGTATACTTCCAGATAAGGTTCACCTTTTTAAGATTTTTATTAATACATAACTGATTGAAAGAGCCTGGAGGGTACCACCATGTATATAAGAACAATCATGATCTTTGCTTAAGAACATACAGCCTCCTTGCAATAACCTATTCCCTGTAATATACCCTGCATGGTCCTACAGCAGATAGTTCCCAGAGTACATCCCGGGAGCTCAGGTACAGAACATGTCAAGTGCATGGCACTGCAGAATCACTTTTCCTACATCACAGAACTGAAGAACATAGTAAATAATCAAATATGTTAATAAGTACTATAAGGTCTTAGGAGCTTATCATTCACGTGTTCAGATGATTATGATGCAAATGGTCTAAAAACCCACTTTGAGAAATACTCACTAATTAATACCCTTCCATGTCTATAATTTGGACTATTTTCCTCCAGATTATATCCTAACTAAACTTGTACAGAAACTTTGTTCAGGTAAGTGGCTCAGGGCACTTCTACCCAAAATAGGTTTCCCTGCTATGCCTGTATCCTGGCAGGTAACCCTGGTCCAAAACTATACCTTACAATCCAGAACTAATGTAGCAGCTAACCTGTAAGACAGATGGAAATTTCCTCAAGCACTCAACCAATCTATTAAAGTCAAATATGACATTGTTAAATTATGTCTAAAACAAGCACATGTGAACCAAAACTAGTACTATAGTTACTGACCCAAAATGCAGTTCTCTTATCTGGGGAAAAAAATAGAAAACAGACACTTAAAGTTTCAGGCTATGCATTTTACCAAATTAAAGAATGTATTGATCTCATTCACTCATTCAATAAATATTTATCAAATAACTACCATGTTGTACATCCTGTTCTAAGGACTGGAATAGAGCAATGAAAACAGTGAGCAAAACTCAACCTGTAGAAACAACATTTTAGAGGATAAATTTCTTTTATAAGAATTGAATAAAACACATTTGTTTCGGGCTTCCCTCATAGCACAGTGGTTGGGAATCTGCCTGCCAATGGGAATCCACCTGCCAATGCAGGGGACACGGTTTTGAGCCCTGGTCCGGGAAGTTCCCACATGCCGCGGGGCAACTAAGTCCGCAAGCCACAAGTACTGAAGCCCGTGCTCCGCAAAAAGAGAAGCCACTGCAATGAGAAGCCCAAGCACCGCAAGGAAGAGTAGCCCCCACTCTCGGCAACTGGAGAAAGCCCACGCACAGCAACGAAGACCCAACGCAGCCATAAATAAATAAATAAATATTTATTTTACCAAATAAAGACAAGACAAGGCTGCGGAGCTCAAGACAGACAGGAAGCAGAGACCCTCAAGGCCTAGAGCAGAGCCACATGGGGGCTTCGGGGGCAATAGAAAAGGCTGGAAAATCGGGGCTCCCACAACACAAACCCACACACGCACCTGTGGTAGAGGCCTCCAGTCATGTCAGTTACATCCACTCTTTCTTTTAAATGCCTCTGAACACCTTCTAACCCCCGGCGTTCGGACAGGCAATGGGGACACAGCTACCTCTCGTGGTATTAAATATTAATATTAAATATTAAAAAAACACATTTGTTTCCATGAAAACCCAAAGTTAACTAGATATCTGAAATCATCACTCAATATTTGCAATTTAAGTGAGAAAAGCCTTTTTTTCCTATAACTGTCTGCTATGTAAGGTAAACTCAAATCAGAAATTAACAGGAAGATGCCTAATTACCATAGCTGATTTTGTATTCCTTCCTGCTTTCTTTGAGAGATAAAACCGCATTCCAAATTTAAATAGAATAATTGTGAAAGTACCTTATTCTTTTTTCCAAATAAATGTATCTTAACAATGGGTTTTTTTAATGAAAAAAACTTGGTCTCAAATACTAAAATGATTTTTCTAGCATATTTGCAAGACAACATTTTTGCATTGGAATCAGTCTTATGAATAAAATACATGAATTATTACCTAAAGGTCCTTTCTACACTAATATTAAATAAGTAATTGTATAAACAAGAAAGACATAAAAAAAAAAAAAAGAAAGACATCAAAATTTGAATTGTGCCCTCTGCAGTGAACGCGCAGAGTCCCAACCACTGGACCGCCAGGGAATTCCCCTAAAATTCATCGTTTTGCCTACATTTTCTTGTTGGCTGTGGATACGTACTATACACAGATTAAAGTTTTTGATGTTTAATATTTTCTTCATAAAGCCTTATCGAAAACCTCAACTATACTTCTCAACAAACACTGATTTAAGGAAAATAAACTACAAAATATTTCTGACAAACTTATAAAGCACTGTGTTGAAAAACAGCCTTCTGTTTTTCTAAATAAAACAGCTGCCATATTTCAAAGGGAAGAGTACTGAAAATGTTTTAATTCTGAATTGATGACTCTTTCTATCAAGCTTTTACAGTAATATGGAGTGTCCTTTCCTTATTTTTAATTTTATGAAAAGTTTAATAATCAGTTTTGAGATTGATTTTCTTCTGTAAGCATGATCTGCAGGTTTTCTTTGACCTTGCATAATACCTCAGTATGGAAAAGAGTTACTTAAAAAAACAAAAAACATCAGCCCTAGTGATAGAAGAGCCTCAATCCTCTGATTCACTGGTTTTCACACTGTGCTCCTCAGAGCTCAGGGGCCACCGGAAGACCAGTGTGGAAGCTCTGCACAGCTGACGCTCAGAGCCCCACATCTGCTACTCACCTAGTTTAGCTCAGTTTTTGCCTGTTTTGTTTCACTGTGCTTCTGTGCAGTATTTCATCTAAGTATTTAGCTTTAAAAATATTTATGTTCAGTGGAAGAGAAACCTGAAACTGAGAGCCACAGAGATAGTTGCCTTTAACTCCTAGGCCAGAGCACTCTCAGCTACCTCAAGGTGAGCTCCACAGGACACTATGGTACCTGCTCTGTCTTGCTCCGTGTTGACAATATGGTATATTAAAGAGACTTCTCAGAGCCAAGTCCACTTGGCCACCATCTTACATAAATCAGGCTACACTTAATGTTCTTCCATCTTTTACCTCATAAGAAAATGAGTATGTACTCCAATAATTAGAATAAAGTCAGAAAATCTTAAATTTCGAAGACAGATACAAATTTAGATTTGGATGGGGATATTATATTGATTTCCAGTTCATCAATTATGTCTATCTAGAAAATGTTCTTTCCTCTAGACTGGATAACTAGATGAAAACCTCTGAAAAGACACAATTTCACCACATTGTATTTTTGAGGTTAAAAAGAAAAAAGTGAGACTATTTTCTTTTGTTTTTAACAAAGATGCTAGAACACTTGAATCTAAAACAAGTAATTCCCATCAAAAGAAATCCTCAAAAGTCAGTCATTCCAATAATGTTGTGATGACACATCAACGTCTTCTAAAGAAGCATTTTCAGACAATGGAATACAGTTAAATTTCTTCAATAACTTATTATGAATCTTTTATGCCTTGAAGACTGTTTTAACACTTAGAAACAAGAAGTTTGTTCAATTAGGTCTGTGTAGTATAGTAAGTGACCAACTCTTTATATTGGGACAAAAATATGGTACAACTATAAATTAAAGGAATGGAGACTAAATGTAGTCTCCTCTTATATAGACTAGATGAAATTTCACTAAAATAAGAGTATGTTCAGTAAGGGCTGGCTAGGCACAACCACTCAGGCAGAGCTTCAGAGCCAACCCCTATTCTCAGGAGTCGGTCCTGTATTCTTCTGTGGTTGGTCGCTCTTAGGGAGGGGAAAGGAGGGAGAAGAAGGGGGTTTTGCTCATTCTCAAGGATGTCCTCTACCCTGCATGGTGATCTGAAAAAACTGATGTTTCCTCTAAACCCAGAGGAGCTACTGCAGGAAGGCTGGCCTCAACCGTAAATGCTGACTTTTTGCATTTACTTCTTTTTTTAAAAAAGTATGGTGCTTCCCTGGTGGCGCAGTGGTTGAGAGTCCGCCTGCCGATGCAGGGGACACGGGTTCGTGCCCCGGTCCGGGAAGATCCCACATGCCGTGGAGCAGCTGGGCCTGTGAGCCATGGCCGCTGAGCCTGCGCGTCTGGAGCGTGTGCTCCGCAACGGGAGAGGCCACAATGGGTGAGAGGCCCGCGTACCGCAAAAAAAATAATAATAATAATAAAATAAATAAATAAAAATTTAAAAGTATGTAAAATATAAAATAGTCCTCCTGGGATTTCTGGCAGCAGATGAAATAACAGTCCTACATGTGGTCATGGAAATTTCTAGTCATTCTTCCCAGCACCAGGGGTGAACTCCCTCACTTTCTGAGGGGTAGGGGAAGGTGTCCTGGCTCTGTATTTCAGAATCCTCCTTTGCCTTATTGTTTTGTGGTAGTGAAAATTCTCTTGAAATGTGCACTCTCTTCACTGTGCACTCTTCACTGTGTCAGATTTCTGAATCATGTTCCAGGTATTTGGCCTGCCACCCAAGTTCAATGCCAGTTTTAGCATAATTGTACTAAATCTTCTTTCAACTCTGAGTTGTAAAAAGTTGTAGCATTGTTGGAATTAGTATTGAATTAGAACACTATTTCAATATGCAGATTCCATTGCTTTGGTTTAAACAGCAATGGTAATACTCTTTATCCATGCAAAATAAAACCATAAAATTAAGTTAAAAGCTTATGCTAAAGACAACTCATACAGTATCATCAAAAAGATAAATAGGGCTAAACGAACAGCCAGTAAATATCAAAAATATTTTTTAAAGGTAGAGGATGATGAGACAGGAGGCAGAAGAGGGAAATAGGGAACCTGAAACAACTACATCATTTGCACTCAAAATAACTTCCCCTCAATCACAGAAGAAATTTGACACCTTAAAAAGACCTCAAAACTGCAATTTGAAAGACTTTTTGCCCAATTCACTGCATTACATGCCCTTTTAGAATCCAAGACCCTGGTAAGGCACATCATTATTCAAACATTCTAAGATCAGGGCTTCCCCACTCCGGCCCAGTTCGGAAAGTGATACTATGAAAATGATCCCTCTGGGCCTAACAGGATATCACCCTTTGGCATGTGTATTAGTTTCCTAGGGCTGACATAACAATGTACCACAAACTGGACATCTTCAAAAAGGAACATATCCTCTCACAGTACTGGAGGCTAGAAGTGTGAAATCCAGGTATCAGCAGGGCCACTGCCCACTCCGAAGGCTTTAGAGAAGAATCCTTCCCCACCTCTTCCTAGTTTCCTGGGGTTGCCAGCGATCCCTCACTTTCCTTTACTTGTCGATGCATCACTCCGATTTCTATCTCTATTGTCGTTGGCATTCTCCACCTATCTGTATGTGAACCTTTTCTCCTCTTCTTACAGATCCGATTTAGGGACTCTTCTTTACCAATCTGACCTCATCTTAACTTGATTATATCTGCAAACCCTCTTTTCAAACAACAGTGTTTATTCACAAGTGCCAGGGGCTAGGACTTGAACATATCTTCTGTGGCGGGATGCAATTCAACCCGCCACAGCATTAGGAAATGACTCAGGAGGAGAATGAATAGAAGCACTTGGAAAGGCCAACCACAGTTCAGTGCCCTGACATTTGTCGCACATAAAAGGGAAGCAGAGCGCCAAGATGTAAGGACTAAAACTGTGATACTGTATTGCTGGTGGAAGCACTGCAATGTGAGATTTCCCTCAAAAATACTGAAATACAGTTGTGTAATACAAAGTGTAAAATTCAAAGAAGAGCAGTGTGCTGCTTTCCTTTCACCTGCAGACCTGAGGGTACTTTACAAGTTTAAAGAAGGCTCAGAATACCCACAAGAAGTAGATACTCACACAGCCTAAAACATCAGCAATGAGGCCAGAGAGTGCTGACATGTTAGTAGCAATAAAATGTCTTGAATTTTTACTTTTTTTTTTTTCAACATAGTCTGCAAATTAAGTCTAGCAGGTCTATGGTGACATGGGTCAGGATCTTTAACAAACTACCTAATTGGTTACTATCAAAATCCTCCCAATTGATATGTATATCACCATCTGAGCCATATACAGAAAAGGAGAAACAAAATGAATAAAAGGTCTGCCTTCTGGGTTGATGATATTCGGATACTCTTAAAAGAGCAATAAGACTGCATTAATTTACTCCACCAGGCAATAATTCAGGCATGTCAACATTTTGTAATCTTAGAACAATTTAAGTATGTATGAGAAAATCTTAGCATGCAGCAAGGCCCACCACGTGACTTACAAAATACCTAATCAACACATAGGGCTTTTTGTTTTCTTTTTATGTCAATGAGGAAGTATGCTTTTAGATTCATATAATCTCAGAATTAGGATGAATGTTTTCTAACCAGATTTAGAGGGATGCTTTATAAAGATTTCATCCAACATTTCAAAAGCAGCAATACTTATTCAAAACTATGATATGACCCTACAATTCAATTTCAGAATACACTGCTCAATTCAACCTATTTCTACCCAATCAAACACAGGAGAGTCACGCTGTAAAGCACTCCTGCTGCAACAGGAAGCTGAACTATGATCGTGCAACAACCACTTCATTCCTCCTAAAGAAAGAAGTTTGCCATAAAGGCAGTCAAACCTTACCACAGGAAAGAGCACAGTTCCTCTTAGGAGGAGGTGAGTGGTTCTAGCCACCAACCCCACTGGGTCAAAACTGGCAGATATGTGTTTCAACCCAGTTAAGTTGGAGCTACCACCCCAAGGCCTGTGAGGAAACGTTGTTATTTTGGAAAGCAGAGTTGCACTCTCAATCCAGTTGAAGGTAAGGCTACAGAGTAAAAGATTATACGTAAAGAACACACACAAAAATTGTGAATAAAAGAATCTTATTGGCTAAAATGGAATTTGTTTGAATAAATTATCCCAGCGTGAGTCTTCTTGCAACCGAGCAATAGAAATGATACCATATTTGATGGTTCAGAAAACCTAGTGAGACTCAACACCTTTTATGTATGCATATACACACACACCTTTATTCCTGGAAATACTGTTTCAATGTGAAACCAAATATTTTTATACTTCTCTATCTTCTAAAGCACCTGGAAATTGTCTGTACTTGTAGACAATACGTCTTCAGGAATGACACACCAAAACAGAGCTAAGTACCAACTCCCTTACCTTCCAGAGGTCAGGAGATCCTTCTATAAGTTTGGCTTTGATGTGACAGTATTTTAGAGCCAAATGCAAACACTCAGTTCCAAATTCCAAGTCATAGTCACTACACTGTGTAGGAAGAAAAAAGAATTAACAAGTTGAAATATAATTTTAAATAAACTAATCTTTTAATTTCATAATCAACTGTACATGGAAAAGAGCCCAGAAAACTCACAAACTCTTTAATTAGCTACTGATTAATCAGGTACATTAATCTTCCCCATGCCCTAAAAGCCAAATGAAACAAATAGAAAACAGGAATGTTGCAATCAGAAGAGTTTTTAACTTCCTGAATAGTCTCAGGTGTCAAATAAATATAATACTTCATTTCCTTTGCTCAAAAACTACATTCCAAACACATTTGTGAAATGCCTCAAGGTATGACCGAGGATTACCGTATCAGACTTGATTTAACAAATATAGGTATCCATAAAACTCCAAACCCCTTATCTCATATTTATACCGCTTTCTTATTAATTGGTATTTTAAATATCAATATATCCTTTTTAGAGGATATATTTTGATTCTGAACATGGCAATATTTCAGTCTTTCATTATGAGAAAAAATTTAAACGCCCATTAGATTTTAGTAAAATATAAGTAACATTTTTTAGCATTTTAAGCAGAACCATCAAAAATGACCAACACAATATAATTCAGCTGAGTAACAGTCACTAAGTACCTATCAAGTCCAAGGTTTGTATTAAGGACCAGAATAAAAAGACAAATGAAACATGTTTTGTGGCCTCAAGGAACTCAAGCCTAGAAAAGGAGGTTGATCTATACCAAATATTTTATAACAGAATGTGATATGGAGCAATAGAGGAATATTTATAAGTAGACCAGGAGATAAAATACTTAATTCTACATGAGGGTATCAGGGAAGGCCCATCAGAGGAAACGGTCTCTGATCTCATTCCAAAGACTGAATAAAACTCAAGCATAGGGAAACCCTTCAGGCAAAAAGTGCCAAACAAAGATATAGACGTTGCAGACATCTGCTGGATTTGCATTTTACAAAGAGCATATCCGTATAAGACAGACTGCAGGAAGACAACAAATACGAATATGACATTTAGCACCCTTTGCCAATCTTTATTGTACTTGAGATTACGAAATGCCAATTTTTAATGATTTATGAAGTTAATATACAAGAAAATATAACCATCAAGTATACCCAGAGTCCCAAATTAATCAGAACAGTCTCAGTTTAAACTTTCTATACTGATATACTACCTAACATGACATTTATTAAGCATTTTCATCTCTAATATAGTATTATCAGCAGTTGTTACATTCAAATACATTAAGTTTTGGTAAACCTCTACATTCTACTTTCAACGTCTGCACAGGCTCATCTAGTAGTATGCAAGTGAGACCAACCTACAGTAAAAAAAGAGTTCTCTCCTAACACACAGTTAAATCCCAGAGATGACTAGCAATAACCCTTTTCCTGCCTCTTTCCAGATGCAAGATATTGAACACATGCATGGACAGCCTTAAAAGCGCTCACAAAGTGCATACTAAGAGGAACCCACAGGAACAGCTACTTCCTTTGTATCTCAGGGATGAGAATTACTTGATGCTGTGCTCCTGCCACTCACGTGATGTACCAGCCAACGTGGCAACAGCTTACAAACTGCATGAAGTCTTCAGGATTCCAATCAACAGAGCCAACAGGAAATAAGGAAAATGATGGATCAGGTACTTATGAAATATATACTAGAAACAGATACTGAGCCATCCTGGCAGAAATAGTCTGAAGCTGTTATTCACTGTATAGATTAATATTACAACTATTTACAGGGTTTTTGGTAACTTTTTTGCATTAAACCTTGCTTCTACAGTTACCTCAAAAAAAAAAAGCATGCTTAATGACAAATTAAATTCTGAATGTGTTTCTTAAGAACATGGATGACGATTTCCACTTCTGCCTAGGATACAGAAAGCTGACAATGATGCTCATTTCAGAACAAAAGAAAAAAGCAGACAAACGACAAAAGCAGAACTTTTCCTCAGAACATCAGAGCTGAGGTCACAGGAGGACCAAGTACCCCTAAATCTAAGAAAAGGCATGCCTCCCCCCAAAAGGGAGCGAGTGCCATACAGGCAGGTAAGAAGCAATCACCTAAAAATTCCAACAAACTGTCAAACACTGAGTGGACGAAACGAGGAGAATGTAGAGCCTCTGGGAATCACAGCCACAACAGGAGTGTATACCCACCCGCAGGGTCTTCTTCAGCAACCTGTTACAGGGTGCTAATGAAGAGGTGTGATAGTATTTCAAAGTGACTGTGAGTTTAAACTCAAGGTAATCACTAAACAAATGTTTTAGAGTAAGAAGTCAATAGTGATAAGAGGGAATCATAAAATGAGAAATTAATACAAAGGCAGGCAGAAAGAAAGAAAAGGAACAAATATAAATCACCCAGCAAGATGGTAGGTTTTAATCAAGTAAGTTAATTAATGTGTAACTACACAAAGTATCGACATTATCCAGCATGGGGGCCATAGTGCTATCACTGATCACATGAAAAACACACAAATACATAGGTGTGGAGAACCCTCTGCCTCCCTAAACTTGGAGCCCAAAATAGTGTTAACAATGTTCTCCTCAGGCAGAAGCCCTCAGCACACTATTGTCAGAGGTCCCCACAGACACTGCCAACCCCAGTCACCTTACAGTGAACCTCACCATCAACAGGCCCACTTATAAAATCCACAAATCCAACCAGTCTCCAACATACACACAGGAGCAAAAAACCCAGATTTAACTGAAACCCAAGGTAAAACTAAAATGAAAGATAAGGTGAAAAAGGCAAAAAATAAAGTATTTCGTAGGACCTAGAAACTATACAGTTAATAAAGACTTAATAACCTCAGAATAACAGTGTCTATACTCAAAATAAGGATAATATTTAAGAGGATAATATTTAGAAGGGTGGAAAACAGAAAAAGATAATAGATGACTCAACCACAAAGTCCAATATGTTAAAAAAAAAAAAAAAAAATCAGGGACTTCCCTGCTGGTACATTGGTTAAGAAACCGCCTGCCAAGGAAACTTACACAAGCCTCTTAGATAGCCTCATCCACCAGAGGGCAGACAGCAGAAGCAAGAAGAACTACAATCCTGCAGCCTGTGGAAGAAAAACCACATTCACAGAAAGACAGACAAGATGAAAAGGCAGATGGCTATGTACCAGATGAAGGAACAAAATAAACCCCCAAAAAAACAACTAAATAAAGTGGAGATAGTCAACCTTCCAGAAAAAAAATTCAGAATGATAGTGAAGATGATCCAGGACCTCGGAAAAATAATGGAGTCAAAGATCAAGAAGATGCAAGAAATGTTTAACAAAGACCTAGAATTAAAGAATAGACAAACAGGGCTTCCCTGGTGGCACAGTGGTTGAGAGTCCGCCTGCCGATGCAGACGACACGGGTTCGTGCCCCGGTCCGGGAAGATCCCACATGCCGCGGAGCGGCTGGGCCCGTGAGCCATGGCCGCTGAGCCTGCGCGTCCGGAGCCTGTGCTCCGTAACGGGAGAGGCCACACAGTGAGAGGCCCGCGTACCACAAAAAAAAAAAAAAAAAGCTGCCAGAAGCTATTCAGTAATATCTAATGGTTGTGTAGAGTTCTATTTTCTCTGTAGCGTGGGTAGCTCTGAAAATGTGTACAACCTTCTCCTTCTACTTTCCCTTACACCTAGTTTGCATTAAGAAAAATGGAAGAAAAATTAGCAGTGAAATTGGAAGAATAAAGGTAGAAGATGAACAAAGTTTTAAAGTATATTATTCTCAATTTTGACAATTACAAACATGGATATTCTCTTCCCGTTTTGATTTGTTCTGTAAATCACACATAGTTGAAGTTATTTTTTTTTAATTAATTTTTTTCTTTTTTTTTTTTTTGGTACGCAGGCCTCTCACTGTTGTGGCCTCTCCCGTTGTGGAGCACAGGCTCCGAACGCGCAGGCTCAGCGGCCATGGCTCACGGGCCCAGCCGCTCCACGACATGTGGGACCTTCCCAGACCGGGGCACGAACCTCTGTCCCCTGCATCGGCAGGCATACTCTCAACCACTGCACCACCAGGGAAGCCCAGTTGAAGCTTTTTTGTTATGCGTATATTGTTTTCCTGTCTTCTCTACATAGCGGTTAAGTGACTAACATCAAATAAATAGTTTATAATACACCTCTCACACTGTTCGGTCAGTCTCCGTGGACCATCACCCTATAGTTAACCTCCTGCCCAGCCCTTTCTCCTGTACCATCCTCTGTTATGCTTCAGTTCACTCAAACTCATTACCTAATAGGCTCTTTACCTCCTAGATTTGAAGATATACCTATTGCTCACTAGCATCCTCAACTGGTTTCTACTGCTTTTCCCAACCATCACTAGTAAGTGGTTCAAAGGCAGGGTACGAAGGCAGGATTAACATTCCAGATCCCTACTGCTCTTCTTCCATGCAAAACACTCTTTCCTTCCAAAATGCGGGCCATCTGGACAATGTTCCAACCTTCATAACACTATCATCTCTCACTACTTCATAGGCTCTGCAGTTTCAGGCACATGGGATCAGTCTTCCTTTTAACTCCAATTACTGACATTATACTAGCTGAATTCAAGGTCCATGTGCACAAACTTTAAATACTCTAGCCATTTCCTTGACATTTATCTTCACTTGAACAACTAATTTCTGTTTTGGGGAACTTGATGTTTACCTTTATCTGTGACTCCTCTGAAACTTTTCATTCCATAATCCAGTCTGACTTGAAGATCTAACCATCATTTCTCTTACTCTCCTCTCACAATGAAGTTGCCCTTTTCCCTGAATGAGGCATCCAATCCTATAAAACCTCTATTTGCTCTTGATTAGGAAATGTTCGCTTTCTTAGACTGCCCTTCATCGACCAAGAGACTATGGTGTAAGGCATGAAAAATGTCATTACTAGCACCCCAACTGCTTTGATTTCTTGTCCATCCGCTAGATTTCCTTTATAAACTCCAACTACAAAATCATGTCATCTATTCTATTTTCTAAATTTTTAGTTCATACATTTCAGTTATCAAACTACATAGTTCAAAGAACCAAATATCTCTATAAGATTTGTTATGAAAAAGTCAACCTCACCCCCTTCACCCTACTTTGTCTTCTCCAGAGGCGATCATTTTTCCTTCTTTCAATTGACTCTTCTAATATTCATTTCCATGTGTAACAGTCAACTATCAGTGAGTAACAAATGTACATATAATCTCAGTGGCACATAGCAATACACTTCTTTCTCATGCATGGCTGTGGGACAGCTGAGATGACTGTGCTCTAAAGCTGCAGGACTGTAGGTTGGCTGTGGCAGTTCTGATCTGTGGGTCTCACACTGCAGGCCACAATGGAGGGGCAGCCACAAGAGTATGCCTTCCTTAAGGCAACAGATGCACCAAAGGGCAAGCCCAACAGCACAAGCACATTTATGCCTCTGCCTATATCACATCTGCGAAAATCCCAAAGCAAGTTAAGAGACCAAATCCAGAATCAAGGAGCAGAGAAATATACTTCACTTACCAGGAGGCCATAGTAAGGGTACAAAAGCAGAACACTGTCAGGCCTGAGCAATTGCAATTAAAAAGTTTACCATCACACCATCTCTCTAAATAACATACTTGTAATGCTGCCTCTTTATTTTCTGAGTTGGCCATCATAATATGGAAGAACTTTGTCTTCTCTCCTCCCAACATCACCACAATACACACCAACAATTCCCATTCCCCATGCCTTCAATAGCCTAATTTTGGTTAAATCAATGTGTGTGTACATTACTGACTATGTAAACATTACTCATAGCTAGGTTATATATTATAATTCCTTTCCTGCACAAGTCTTTGTTTTTCCTGGAATTAGAACTTCTCTTTTGTTTCAAGTGTTTGGTTTTCTACATACTTATGACTCATTCAACAGCAAACAGCTATTTGTCTAGATCTACTCTCAAGATATTCACACACATAAGGCATTTCACCAACTTTATATCCCTGAAGAAGTCACTTTTGAAGTCTTCTGACCTTTTTCAACATGGACTGGTTGTTGTCCTCTGACAGTAACACACAGCTATCATCCTGAGAATGCCCTATACCATGATCCTGGGGATACTCTTCATCTTTCTCCTATCATGAATCTCCAATATCCCATGTAATCTTTTTGAATGACACTCTCCTTTCTGTGGAACACATCCTCTAATAGCTTTCTGAGAAAGGGAATATAAGAGGTAAGCTTTAAAAACACTTTTTGCTGCATTATTTCTTTGATATTTCCTTCTCTCAATTTTCTCTTTCAGAAAGTTTTGTTATTGAATATTGATTTTATTTGATTGGACTTCTAATTTTCTTCTCTTTCCTATATGCCATCTTTTTATCCTTTATGGGGAAGTTCCTCAGATTTATTTTTAACCCCAGATCTTTTTTATCCTCTGAACTTTTTTTTTTTTTTTTGAGCATTCTGATCTTAATTCATGTTGGCAATGAACTTTTATCTCTGTAATGATATTTTTAAAAGTTTTCCTTTCTCGGGCTTCCCTGGTGGCGCAGTGGTTGAGAGTCCACCTGCTGATGCACGGGACACGGGTTCGTGCCCCGATCCAGGAGGATCCCACATGCCATGGAGTGGCTGGGCCCGTGAGCCGTGGCCGCTGAGCCTGCGCGTCCGGAGCCTGTGCTCCACAACGGGAGAGGCCACAACAGTGAGAGGCCCGCGTATGGCAAAAAAAAAAAGTTTTCCTTTCTCTACATATTCACTGCTTCCTCATATTAGGCTTTTCTGTTTGTTTTGGTCTCTATCTTCCACAGTAAAGTGCATTCTTCACGTGGGATGGTAAACTTGTCAGCTTATATTTAAGAGTGGAAGATTAAAAAGCTATTAAGCAATGAGTGCAGGGGTGGGGTTTGTGAACGGTGAGCTTCACTATACGGAGATGGGGAACCTCTGAGGTTAGTACTCTTGGGTCTGTCTTCTTCAACTAGACATATTACTCAAATAAAACACTTCCAATCTCCAGCCAAGACAGAAAGCCAAGCCGCCAGGATGTTGGCTGCTGAGTGGGAGAAGAGACCATGGGCTTCTCACATTGGGCAGGCAATGTGCACATGGTCTGTTATAGTCACCGTTTGGGGCAAGGCACTCCTTCCCTCAATTGCACCCAGTGTTCTCCCCAGACGGAGGAAGCATTTCACCCCCACCTGTCTCTGTGGTGGGGGGGGGGGGGGAAATCATAGAGTAGAGAAGGTGATTTAGAGATCAGACTATTTTTAAAATATGTTCCGGCAAAGCCTCCTTATTTTGTCCTCCTTCACTCAGTTCTAGGAGTATCTGGTGCTACCCGAACTTTTGGGGAATTCTATTGTAGTCAATTTTACTTCTTAGCTTTCCCTACAACTCTCTTATAATTCAGCCTTCTCAGATCGACTGCATCAGTTACTACTTATTCACCTGTTTTCTGGTTATTTATTTGTTTGCCATCACCACCTCTCATTCTCCTTATTTCCGTGGGTTCATGTTGGTTTTAATCCCTTGCTAAGTGGATTTAGTGAGGTTTGAGTAGTGAACAAAACTAGATACATGTTCAGTTGGTTATCTTTACCCAGAAACAGGTAAGTAATTCCAAATTGTCATCCACAAAGGTGGCTTCAGTTTATATTCCCATAAACAACACATTAAAATGTAGCAGAGTTCTTAACATGAGGTGAGTGAATAGGACTCAGAGGGACTGGAAAAACCTCTGAAAATAATATTGTGTGTATAATGCAGTTATTTTTCTGGGAAGGGATTCTACAAGTGTCAGAGCTTTTATAACACAAAAAAAGTGAGGAACTATTGTTTTATGGTAATCATATAATGGTCCATGGTTACAAATAATCCGATTACATATCTATTTTTCCAGATTTAACATCACTCACAGTATTAGTTCTGCAAAGCAGCCTGGGAAGTTTGCCCAACAAAGAATACACACATTAGAGAAAAACTAAATCAAAGGCATGCATGCACAGGTTTCTCAGTCTGCAGTTATAGAACCATACTCAGAATGTTTCAAGTAGAAACAAAATAGGCTATCTTACAATGAGGTAAACAATGAACACCTGCATTCAATTTATCATCTGAAAATCAAACTTGAAGCATTTTGCATACATTTACATGGTTTGAATTATGCAATGTATTTGAGAATTGCAGGAGAGACAGTTGTCCAAGAAGCTTTGTTCTTACAATATATCCAATCATTTTATGAGTAAATAAACAACCTCAGACTAAGTCCATATGAGGCTGATAACATAAATGCAATCATCACTCTTCAGGAAACAAATTACAAATGACCTGGCTAAGGACAAGATTTCTATGAGTACCAATTTTTAGAAGAGTTTATACAGAATTACATTTACAAATGGCTTTCAAACACTTATCAGTTAAAACAAAAAACTGTCAGTTTATTCACATTTTTATCAGCTCTACCCAACCAAAAGCCACTATGAACTTATAGGCAAACACCACCCATATGCATCAGTTAAACATTACCTAGAAGATGATACTTCTTTTCTGCATCCAGATAATTAGAGGGAAAAATAACATGGAAAAGTAAATTTCACTGGTAATTGTATAACTGTTTTTAACTATTTCTTTTCAGCTTCATAATCAAATACTGTCAAGCACTATTAAAAACTAAGAGGTTCACTGAATATTTTACTCTTATGTATCTTCTTTGAAAAAGTAAACTGATCGAAGCTTGCAAATAAAATTAAGGAATTGAGATAGTGCCCAGAAACCCACTGAGCAGACATATCGCACATGCATTGTCCAGCCCCAGGGTCAACAACTAAGGAAAAAACTGAAAAACTGGATCAATACCCAGCCGCAGAGATAAGGTAACTTTAAATTCATGCAGAGAAAACTGTTAGAACAGGGGTCCCCAACCCCCGGGCCTCGGAAGGATAGCGGTCCAAGGCCTGTTAGGAACCGAGCTGCACAGCAGGAGGTGAGCGGCGGGCGAGCCAACAAAGCTTCATCCGCCGCTCCCCATCGCTCTCATTACAGCCTGAACCATGCCTCCCCAAACCCCGACCGTGGAAAAGTTGTCTTCCACGAAACTGGTCCCTGGTGGCAAAAAGGTTGGGGACCGCTGTGTTAGAAGGCTGCTATTGTAATCTCATCAAGAGATTATGAGGGGGCTTCCCTGGTGGCACAGTGGTTGAGAGTCTGCCTGCCGATGCAGAGGACACGGGTTCGTGCCCCGGTCCGGGAAGATCCCACATGCCGCAGAGCGGCTGGGCCCGTGAGCCATGGCCGCTGAGCCTGCGCGTCCGGAGCCTATGCTCCGCAACGGGAGAGGCCACAACAGTGAGAGGCCCGCATACCGCAAAAAAAAAAGAAAAAAGAAAAAGAAAAAAGGGATCATGAGGATCTGAAATAAATCCAGGAAACAGAGAAGGGAGGGCCCAGAGCCAGAAGCTATTTCAGCATCAACAGGGTTGGTGACATTATTACCCCAGTTGGAAGGCGCAGAAAAAGGGAACAGTTCCATTGGTTAGATTCATGGCATCAGTTTAAGTTCCCTATATAACATCTAGCAGGAATACTCATAAGAAGCTGTAAATACATGTCCAACATTTATGAGAGAAACATGAAAAAGAATGATCAAAAAACTTGAGGAGTATCTATCCAGATACCAAGCAAATATTTATGGAAAAGTTGCCAGGCATCCTTCTCTAAGCACCGAGAAGGATGAATGAGGCTGGGGAAGATATACAAGCAAATACAACACAAAGAGATCAAAGTTAAATCTGTATGTTCACAGGCTGTGGGAAATGAAGAGAAGCACCAATGACTTCATGACATCAGTTCTACTTTTTCTTCAATGATACAAGTTGCACAAAATTTAACCTGAGTTCAGTGCAACACTTAAAACTAACAATCTGCTTTAAACCCCAAACATTATCTCATTATCTCAAGACCAAAACTACGGTTTTAAAATTATCCCGCCGTCTCAACAACTTGTCCAATAGCCTCCTGCTGGCCCATTCCTTACACTAATTTTAGTACCTTCAGCCTTCTCCCTGGTTCTCATATTTCACATGATATTTTCAAATATTTCTTCTGAGTCTTACTTTACAATCTAGTTCCCCCAGCATCAACTGTTGACTTAAACACTGTGAAACTCTGGGTCTAGGTTTTCTATGAAACTCTGTGGCTCCTAAAAACTCTTCTCTACAGCCTAGCCTACATCCTTCAATCATGAAAAGTCAGAGCTAAGAGAACAGGAATTAAATTTGCCTGAACACTAGGCCATTGAGGCTAAAACTAACAATGACAAGCTATTCAGCAATAAAACAGAACAATAGACTGACATGTGCAACAACATGGTTGAATCTCGCAGTCACTATGCTTTAGCCTTAGAAGCCAGACACAAAAGACTACAAATTTGGCCATAGAAGGCAGCAATGACAGTGTGCCAGTGGCAGATCTAGGCTTTAAGAAACTTTGTGTGTTTCCACCCTTTTATACCTGCCATCTCCATGAGAACATGCCTGGATAGACTGCTGGTCAAACCAAGGTGAAAGAATGGAGCAGAGCTGTCCAGCCAATGTACACCCACAGTACAAAGCAGAGCTGCCCCAAAGCACAGCACATGCGCGTGCACACGAGTGCGCACACACGCGCACATGCACACACACACACACACACACACACTTATTGATGAGAGCCTGAACTAAGGCCTGCATGTCCCTCCCTCACCATCAGAGAGCTAGGCTGTGGTCTCTGGGCAGGATGAAACCAGTTACAGACCAGTGAGCACCTATTTAGTAGAACTGTCTGGGGACACTGGGAAGTCAGCCAGGAACACCTGGATTGAAATATTTCTGTAATAGGTAACATTCTATTCTGAGAAACTTAATAGATTTCCTTAGCAACAAGGAATGGCGATCATTCCATTTGTTGTCAACAAGTATAGACCGTGTGAGGGAAAACACAGCCCAAGCGGTTGGTCACGTTTCTGCTCCTTTTCTACGTATTCTATAGATTCCAGCATGGACCAGCAGAGCATGCCACTGGCAAACCCCAACTCCTCTGTGCCATTACACCTCACTCTGTGCACCAGCCTTTGATGTACTTAGACCCTGTGTTCAAAATGAATTACACTGGCCCTTGCCACCTCTAGTACAGATGGAGGCAAATACATGGTACACCACTAACAAGGCCTAGGGAAAATGAACACTCTTCTATACACAATCACTATCCTCATTATCCTTATGTAATCCATCCAATAATGTAACAACTGAGTTATAAAAGACAGAATTTTAATTTCATCCTTCTCATTTTTATCACAACAGGCAAAGTGCCGGAAACAATGTGAGGTTTTCCAACTTTGCCCAAATTTATCTGCTCCTGTTCCAATAATTAAGATATCGATGAGATATTGTACTTGAATCTTTTAAACAATATTGGGTGCTGGCCGTGCCCTCCCCACCCCCCACCCCTTTTTGGGAACAAAAATACCCGATCTACAATCCCTGCTAAGAAAGCATCAACCTTGTTTTATTTTCCTGTCATACCCATTCCTTCCCAACCCCACTCCATAGGTTCTGCTGAGCGGTCTATCGGTGGGGACCTATCTCTAGAGCAGCCAGTCCAACAGATGATCAGTAGCTTATGATCTGGGTGAATGGGCTGATGAAGGCTCTATATGCCCAAAGTTTGCACTAGGACATGAGGAAAGAATTTGCCAGTTGAGAAAGGAAGTCAAATCTACTATGGCATGCACTCCTCTTGGAGCGCGAGGGTTGTGGAAACTAAATCTGAAGTTACAGAAAAACAGAAATCATAAATTTAGAAGATGAGGTGAAAAAAAATGGACTAATCACAAGGCAGCAAAACCCCTAGAAGTAACTCAGGTCTCAACAGCTTGCCAGTTACCAATGAATTCTCTTTTTCCAATAACTTACATGTCTTTCTTGGGAAACTTTTAATCTCTCTTCCTTGTAAACTCAAAAGCTAATCAGGGAACTTCCATAGACAGTGGAAAGTTCCAGTACCAATAAAAGTTCCTGATAGAGGCAAGTATCTCAAAATCCTTCTGAAAGATTGTATAACTACCAGCATCACTGATGATTATTCATAAATATGGCGAATTATCCAAAAATCTTTTCCAAACCAAAATGACAAGTATAAGACTGATTATTCTCTGCAAGAATGCTACCTGGGTACCCCTGTCACAGCATATTTGAAGTCTCCAGAGTCTTAGCTCTTTAGTATCAACACACGTAGACTCTTCTCCCATGCACTGAACATTCAAAAAATTCCATTTTTAACCTTAAAGTAAACTTGTACAATGGAATATATCGACCATACAACCAACGTCGAAAGAAATGGCACTCCTTTTTGAACCATGTTTTAGGAACATATAATGAACTTGGCAATATAATAGGTAAGTGATAGTCTGTCCATAAACTACTGTGAAAAAATTTAGTCTTTATACTCAAAAAGCATAGTGCAGTAACACCTTTTCAGAAGATTGGGATATGTTTTAAGAAAAACAAAGAAAAAAGAAATTTCGGTGATAGTACAAAGGACAAAACGTAGGACTCATACCCAACCCCAGCTCTCAGTCCTCTGAAAGAACTGCATTCCCTCCCAAATTAATAATTATTTCCTGAGTGTTGACATTTATTCCCTGCTATTCAATGTAAGCAAAAGCACATTCTCTTTCCAAAAGGATTATCGTGATATTAAACAGACATCCAACATAGAAAGGCCTAGATGAACTACCAAAAACAAAAAAAAATTACAGGAAAAGAAACAGCTCTGATTAGTTTTCATCGTGAAAATATCAAGAGTAGGAAAGACATGTAGATATCAAAGAAGGAAATCCCTCTTAAAATCTGGATGTCCTGGGATCAGGATAGATCACCTGTCCTACAAAGCCTATCACAGAGGTCTTATTCTCTAGGGAATCCTCACATTAGAAGACTTAATAGCCATCAAGTCCATTATGAGTTAAAATTACCTTAATTTGTACTCATTGGGACCACAAAAAAGCTGAAGCAGTAATCCTGAAAAAAAGTAATTAATCTATGTTAAATCTATGTTAATCAGTTATGTATATGTTATGTTTTCAGGTTAAGAAAAATATTCAAAACATACCTAAATAATTCTTGCCAAATCTTTAGTTTGTTAAATTGTGTAATTTTTTTCCCCAGAAAGTACAATGCTTGTGAAAGATCTCAGGGAGAATATACTGAACACAAGAAGCTATCTCTTGATCATTCAAATGCACAGCAACAAGATAAAACAAGCTTCCTCCCTGGTGCAATTCCAAATAGGACCAATTTAGGACCAATTTTATCCAGTGTCTAAAAACTATCAAATCACAAACATGCCATATTTGCCCCATCAGGGACCATTTCTAGTTGCCTTGCTGCAATGTCAAAGAAAAACTAGAAGTTTGAAAATTGATGTCTTTCCAGGTTAGAATAAAATGAAAATTAGCACCTTGAATAAGACATTCCAGTTCACTTTTACCATGGTTTTTTTTTTCTGTTTTTCCTAAAAGAATTAAAATATTTTGTAGCGTTCTTTCAAATCATCACCTAAAAGAAACAGCAGTTCTTTTACTTTCTCCTTTCCCAAGAATGCGGAGTTCTCCAATTCACTCCAGGTCAAACTCTGATTATATTCAAATATATCTCGGCCTTGGGGAAAAGCAAGGGAAGGTGGCCAGCACTCAAGGGTATCAAGTAACAAGCACCCTGACACTTTTTTCAAAGTGCATCTTGTGCAAACAGAAAAACGGTAACTCCAAGGGAATAGCCATTGGAGAGATATATATACTCTCCCCAGGATGAAATATTTTTTCTTTCATACATTCAATTCACTAAAAATGTTCTTAAGTGGTGATTTTTACCCTAAAACTGTATGCTTATTAAGAAATTATATCTCATATCAATGCACACATATCAGTATCTACATATGATATATCAACAGAGGCACTAAAAGGGGGGAGCTCCTTGGTTCAGCAATAAAGGTGCAAAGTGCAACACTCACTCCCCTTGCCTTGCACAGAAGTGAAAATTCACCACACCTGACCTTGGTATAGTCCACATCATGGACTTGCAACAAAATGCCAGGCCATATTCACACATTGTCTTTGCCAAAGGCTAAGAAACCGTATGATTCGTCTTTTTTCTCAGTTTCTCCATAAAAATCAGATTAAAAAGGCTTCCTGTTGTAACTTCCATTTTATCTAATATTTTTGAAAGCCATATGTGTTTCACCGTAGAGAAAGATGATACTGACACGTCCACTCACTGTAGAACCTTGGTGAGAGAACATCTTTTAATTTCTTTTAACTTTTAGGGGTTTTTCTTTGTTAATGGTTTCTCCTCCTGTTGTTTATTCCTTGGTATTATTTTATTCAGTTTCCTAAAAGATTTGAGAGTCCTGACTTAATTTTTAACTGAGGAACTTAAATATCCTGGATGTTTCACTGCACAAATGCGATGATTAAATACAGAACAATCTAAGCAGCAGACCACATTCAAAAGACTAGTTTTACTTCAATTTTACCATAAATTAAAAACACTACAAAGCACTACATTTAGATTAAATCATAATCAAATCAATTCCTAAGTTGTTGCTTTGCTTGTAAGAGCCACAGATAAGTAACTCTACCTCTAGTTTTCATAATGGAATACTTCCTACTATGTTTTGAGGGAGAACCTGTGGTAATTTGGGGTCATTTTTAACATGATTGCCTGCTAACCACCACACAACACAGCACACACCTCAGGCCTCAGCAGGAAAAGTGGATCCTTTAGCAATGGCTGTCTAGGCAGCTGGAGTTAAATCACTGAAACAATTAAAAGATTTTAACCCCACTGCGGGAAACTTCACCAAAGGCACAACTTTTAAAAGAAGATGTTTCTTCATACAGTTTTAATCACTGATTATGTCCAAGAGGTACATCAGACTTATTTAAGGCCCTATGCAAAATGGAGTTAACACTGGCACTAGTTAGGAGCCTGTGAGATAATGAATGTATTATTTTATCCATTACTTCATTGCCAGCATTTCTACCTGTGCCTGATAAAAATGCAAAGAAATTTTTAATCAAAAAGTAGTATATTTTAAAACTATATTCCAGAGGTATCAAACAGATTCTTACAAAAATTTAGTGGTAATCATATGGCTCTGGAAACCATATACTACTGTCATCTGGATTACTTGAGAACAGTACATCTGTACTAATTTTTAATCTAAGATTACTTTTAGAGTGTAGTCGGGTCTTCCACTGTCCTTAGATTATGTACAAATAGTATTTGATTAACGATTAAGGAAAATGGACTTCAATCTGAAAGTATTAAAGTATACATGTGAAAAACTAACTCCTCAGAGATACTGCCTTATCCTGTGACCAACCTTTTTTTCTCAACTGTAAACTTCATAGTAATAGTATAAACAATCCCACACACGAGTACATGTATGCACACACAAAAAGCCAGCATTCGTAAAAAGCCAAAGATTTCACAGTCAGATTAAGCCTTAAATTACGTACTTTCATAAGGAATCTCTTTAGTCAAAAAAAACAAAAGGCCCAAATAAAATCTAATTCTCCTGTGGTTGCAAAGGACATAAAAAGGACAACTTCCTAGAAACCATGATATTAGTTAGCCACAAGTAAAAGAAATACTGCATTCAACTCTGAGGGATTTTTAGATCAGGTTAAACCAGCAAATGTACCTGCTTGTTTCAGCAGTTTTCAATAGCTTTCCCTCAATTTACCAATCTAGAAAAGGTAAAGCTCAGTCATCAAGGATCAGAAGCTGAAAATAACTTTCATTTTCCTCTAGCTTTCTTTAAGTAATAAATTCCATGAAACTGTAACATCTTAAAGATCACAATAAAATGCACTCATCCATTACACACATACCCACAAACTAACAACTACCATATGTCAGGAATTCTGCAAAGCAATAAGAACCAATTCATTGCATTCTTAAAGTTCTATGGCACAAATAGGAATTTTTAAATTTTGTCAATTTTTAAAAGCCTCATTATTACCCACACTATTTTTATGATACAGCTTAGCAAAAATAAGTAGATTTCTATTCCCCAGAAAAATACGTAAAACAAGATTGCCTTCACCTTTTCTTGCCACTGCTCCTCACTTGCCCTTATCTCCCCTTTAGCTGTAACTGAAAAGTTAAAATACATGAAAATTGTCTCCAAGTCCATCAGTTTTGTGCAGAAGTACACTATTTTCTGAGTGTTATTAGCTGTGATCCACAGCAAATGTTCCTTATGCAAATAAGTTCAGGAAATGCTAACTTCAACATAGTTCAGCAACTTCCATTTCAGAGACTTTAGTTTACTAATATGCATTTTGAATATTCGAATGGGGAATATCATGTCTAGCATTTCCCAAGTATATTTCACCAAGAGATCTTTTTCCAAAACTTACTCTCTTCAAGAACAATGTTCCATGGAACACAGCTTGAAAAATTATGATTTAACCCTTCCTACTTCAACTTTTCCAAGAATATGCTCACAGTCTATGTCCCTCTTCTAGTGTCTCTCCCTGTTTTCTTTTGTCTTTGTTTCTCTGTCTTTTTCTCTTTCTCTATTTTTCTCCTCTCCTCCCGCCCTCATCTCTGTATCTTTTTCTTTCTCATCCTTTTTAGTCTCCCTCTGTCCCCTCACTTCCTCCCTCTTTTCCTCTCTCTCTCTCTCTCACACACACACACACACACACACACACACACAGCACCTCTTTTAGAAAAGTCTAACCACTGGTTTCATGCCAACCATAGCATCTATATATTAATAATGAGCCTGTATTTAACAAGTGAGATTTTGATTATATACCCTAAGAATTGAGTTTCAACTCACTAGTTCAGTGTAGGCATGTACTTTGTATTAGACACTGATGTTCTTGTTTCCAGAAACATCTCTTAAGTAAAAGCTTAAACACTGCCTATCACAAAGGGCATTAAGCCACTAATTCCATCTAATGTGGAAATTACTAGTCTACTAGTCTACTACTAGTAGTCTAACAGGAGACTAGTCTAATAGGAGAAAATATGCCTGATCTGCTAATTTAGCATATCTACTTAATTGTAATTAAAACATCAAAGCAGACACAAGCACATTTTAGAGAAAGATATTTCCAATTTAAAGAACAAGACATTTAGAAGATACTTATTTAGTACTAAAATATAATTTAAAATAACATGGTGGATATAACATGTATATAAATAGTATACATAGTATCAACTTTTGCGTATTTGGTTCTTTCATATCTGACATTAATACTCCTAAACTCAGGAGTAACTGACTTACAAAAATCATGTGAAAAATCAAGTAATAAAATTACTTGTTGGGACTCCCCTGGCGGTCCAGTGGTTAAGACTCTGTGCTTCCACTGCAAGGGCCATGGGTTCCATCCCTGGTCGGGAACTAAGATCCCACATGCTGCGCAACACAGCCAAAAAATAAATAAATAAGTTACTTGTTGAGGGGACTAAGCAAAAAGACCTAAGTATTCCAAAAATGTTTTCTTCCATAACAACAAGAAGAACATTGGCAGATATTATGAAAATCAGCTTTCTAAGAACTCTGCAAAGTAAACAAAGGCATGTGACGATCTGTGGAATTGTTCGAACACATAGCACTAAATCTTGGTAAAAATAGTTAATGTTGTAGATTTTAATTTACCCTGTCTCTGCCACACATTCTCTTCTGAGCATGACAGCCCTGAAAACCAACTGCCTACAACCACAATGAAAACCAGAAGCCTGGCAGCCCCTGGATAAGGTAAAGCAAGGCTGGAGCTTCTCAAATCCCAATTCCCAGGTAACTGCCATAACTTGACCTGTCCAGAAGTTCCCTGAAAAGTCCAAATCCAAAGGTTTGTCTTTATTTGACTTGAGTCAAAGCTTTCCAATGCAGTGTTTCCTTGGGAGCATTAGCTACATACTATCAATGCTAATTGTTTATTAGTGCAGCTGCCTAATGTGGTTTTAACAATTGAAAATAAGCTGACCAAACAATTAAAAGGAAAAGCTGGAAAATGAGATGTCCACAGGGGACTTTGAAAAGCTCCAACTATTCCTAGGAATCTAGAAAAAGCCACATACATGCATAGGGCTGTGCACATAACAAGGAAAGACCTGAAAATGCCCTATGCTCTCATTTCTGGCTGACATTTTGCATCTTCACAAGCTGGGAGCAAGAACTAAGGCAGAGTTGTAACTGCTTTTCTGAGTATAGGAAGTGTGCCCCTACACACACAGACAGCCCTTAGGCAAAGCTGGGAAAATTGTTAGTTCCAGACATTTAAGGAAATCTCTAACCATTAGCCAACTGCTACAAGCTAACTTAGCGGACTTCAATGGCTACATATGACTAAGGATATAGATATTCCAGAATGAGTTCAGGAAAGTTATTAAACAGTAGAAACAAGCAATATTTACAACAGTAAATGCTAAGGGGATGGGTTCTGATTTTCATAGTTGCCATATTAGTAAAAATATCCAGTTTAACAAAAAAAAATTCAGATACGCAAAGAAAATGAAACATAAGTAGAGAATAATCATGGGAGAGAAACTATCCTGAAGAAGCCTAGACTTCGGATTCACTAGATGAAGACTTCAAACAAGTTTTTAAAAAATAAGTTCAGTGAACTGAAGGAAACCATGTCTAAAGAACCAAAGTATGAGAAAGTTGCCTCATCTGTTAGATGATATTAATAACGTAGAAATTACTAATAAGAACCCGATAGAAATTCTGCAATTGTAAACTATAAAAGAAATGAAAAATTCACTAGACAGACACAATATGGTTGAGTAGTCAGAAGAAACAACTGGCACATTGAAGATAGGTCTCCTGTGTTGGTATCCTTGATGATGTCCCACCTAGAAGGAAAGGAGGAAAAGGGGCAAAAAGAATTTGCAAAGAAGTAATGCCTCGCTACTTCTTAAATTTGATGAAAAATGATGATTTATAAATTTAACTAAATTTAAGCTCAATGAACTCCAAAAAAACAGACAGGAAGAGATACATGTCTGGATGCATGACAGTCAAATTGTCAAAAAACCAAGAAGAATTCTGAAAGTAACAAGTAACTTATGCATAAGATTCACTATTAAAGTTAACAATTTCTTAACAGAAACCATGGAGGACAGAAGGCAGTGGGAAAACATATTCAAAGTGCTGAAAGAAAAAGATTGCCAACCAAGAATTCTATATTCAACGAAACAATCTTTCAAAAATGATGTAGAAATTAAGACATTCCCAGGTAAGCAAAAAGTGATAGAATTTGTAGACAGAATGGTCTACAAGAAATACCAAAGGGAGTTCTTGAGGCTGAAATGAAAGGACACTAGATAGCAACCTGAATCTACATAAACAGTACCAGTAAAAATAACTACATACATAGGTAAACATAAATGATAATATACATGTAAACATTTTTGTTACATGTATACATTACATGGTAAACATTTTTGGTTTAACTTTTTCTCCTTCTTAAAAGACAATTGCAAAGAGCAATACTTATGAGTATTGAAGGGCATGCAATGTATAAAAATGCAATTTATATGACATTATAGCACAAACTAGTGTATACAAAGTATAGAATGGGAGAGTATTGCTGACTCTTACATTGTTTAAGGAGGAAATCATGTTGATTCTTTTAATGCCAGAAAAATTTCAATTAAAAAAATTTTGTAGGACTGGGGCTTCCCTGGTGGCACAGTGGTTAAGAATCCGCCTGCCAATGCAGGGGACACAGGTTCAAGTCCTGGTCTGGGAAGATCCCACATGCCGCGGAGCAACTAAGCCTGTGCACCACAACTACTGAGTCCGCACACCACAACTACTGAAGCCTGCGCGCCTACAGCCCATGCTCCACAACAAGAGAGCCACAGCAATGAGAAGCCCACGCACTGCAACAAAGAGCAGCCCCCACTCGCCGCAATTAGAGAAAGCCCACGCACAGCAGCGAAGACCCAACGCAGCCAAAAATAAATAAATAAAATAATTTTTTTTTAATTTCATGAAAAACAATTATTTTAAGAAAAATTATGAAGGACAGACAAACATATCTGTAGGCAGTACTCAACCATCAACTCACCAGTCTTAGGACTCTGCTGTAATGTCACTCTCAGTACTATAAAACTTATGAAATATGTACAATTATCCCACTTTTTATCTAGGAAATTCACTTCCCAAGTGTAAGCAATCTGTCATTAAAGCTGAAACGTTTACTCGGGTTATTTTCACCAGAACCCAAATGATTTCCTTTAGTCCTCTGCATCATTAATATATAAATTAAGATATATAATGTGTAAAGGTTTTGTTTACTCATTGCTAAGCTAACTTCCCTATAATAACACTATTATTTATTCTCACATAAAGTCTTTTATTGTATAGGTAAGTGTTCTAATGCGGTATTTTAAAAACGCTTGTAGTGAACTGCCACACCAAAATAAAAATACACTAGAGAACATAATCAATTTCAACTAAAAATATAAACCTGTATCTTCCAAGTTTTTAGTTTTTATAAGGGATATGTATATATATATATATATTTTTTTTTTTTTTTTTTTTTTACTGAGTGGCTATTACATGCTAGGCATTGGGCTCAGCACTGAGGGTAACGTAGTGAACAAGACAAAGTCCCTACCCTCTTGGACTACAACTTACAACTTATAGGGGAATAAAGATAAGAGACATGTAAACCAGACCAAATAGATAATTACAGATTACAATCAGTAACAAGATTGACCATAATGAGAGCCACCCAGTCAAGCCCAGCTTATATCAACCAACACCCAGCCAACCTGCAAACGAAGTAAGGGAGAAGAGTTGTTGCATGCCGTGGAGTCTTGGGGATATTTGTACATAATGACAGCTGACCAGCACTTGCAACATCAGGCACTGTACTAGGAGCTTTCCATGTGTTACCTCATCCAAACTTCCCACTGATCCTTCGAGATAGATAATATTTTTAGCCCTATTTAACCAATAAGGAAATTGAGAATGACAGGTTGAATAACCTGCTTACAGTCACACTGTCAATAAGTGTGAGAACCAAGAATCAAACCCAACTGGTCTAATTTTAAAGTCCTCTGGCTCTTTATTACTTTGATTGTGTCCCTTCTCCTAAGTTGGCTTCAGTCTGCTAACATCCTTACCCTATTTCTTTTCTAGCACTCATGGATGTAGATTATAGAAAATATACTACAACCTCAAACTGGTGTTTCCAGATTTACTTTTCTTGTTCTTGCCACCTTATGAGCTCCTTTACCTGGGTGCAAACTAGACAGTGCTACGAAGCTTTGATACCATTTAAAATGATTACACTGTTTTATCTTCCAGAAAATAGAAGAAGTTACACCAGCAAAAGGAATTTTACTATTTATCATTTAAATTAGATTACAAAAAAAATTTTAATTAAATTCAGTTTTTACAAAAATGTCTTACTGAAAATAATATTATTTCCAGATGACATTGTAAGTATACAATTTGATAGTGACAACATTCTCCTGGAAAAAAATATATAATGGCAAGAATGTTCCTTTTAGGAATAAACTAAAATTAGTAAATTCCTTCATCTGAATCAAGAAAGCCAGGGTAAGTATAGAAAGTGAAATTTATTTAAAATGCAGTACTCAATGTACAGTTCATTTTTTCACGTAATATTATACTGCTTTATATACCACCAGGACATGATATAACATGATGATTTGTACTATGGTTGAAAACAAAGGGCATTTATGCTTTCCATAATCCATCAGAATCAGGTATGAAGTAGACTAGCCTACTTCTAATGACAGGAAGTCTGTGACTTCCTGATGCTAATTCCATTTAGTATTTTGTGGTAGGAAACACAAAGACTGCACGAAAGGATATAACCTATCGTTAACAGCCTAAGGAAGCTTCGGACATTTACCCTTTTTTTTTTCTTTTCTAACTTATAAATAAACTTGAGATCTTTTAGGGAAAGAAAAAAAAAGTCTGGCTAAAGCATCTTAGAATTTTTAGTTTTTCTTAGAAATGGAGGATACAAAATTTTTCCTTGCAGTTTTCTTATTATCCTAAAGACAATAATGGGTAAAAAAAAGGTGTTTCCAAGAAAGGAATTTAGTGTCATTAAACATGTAAGTTTAATAGAATGTTTCCTGAGCCTCCACACTGAACTACAGCCATCAGAAATTAACAGTCAGTCATCCTATTTATTGCTACTATTTCAAATACACTCATTCCCCTATGGCATGTATATCAAAAAATATTCAACATTAGAACCAGATCTCAAAGTGAAACCAAAAAGATGAAAACCACACAGGTAAAGACAGACAACATGCTAATAAAAATGCACTGCTGAATATATTCACAACTAACCAGCTAAGGACACAAGTCTCCAGTCTTTTCAACTAACCAGCTAAGGACATAGTCTCCAGTCTTTTCATCCTATGTTATCAAACCTTATTAAAAGGTATTTGCGGGCTTCCCTGGTGGCGCAGTGGTTGGGAGTCTGCCTGCCGATGCAGGGGACACGGGTTCGTGCCCCAGTCCGGGAGGATCCCACGTGCCGCGGAGCGGCTGGGCCCGTAGGCCATGGCCGCTGAGCCTGCGCGTCCGGGGCCTGTGCTCCGCAGCGGGAGAGGCCACAACAGTAAGAGGCCCGTGTACCACAAAAAAAAAAAAAAGAGGTATTTGCAAAAGCAATTATACCTTTTTATGGGCAATTATTATCAAAATGTATTAAAATAAAGCATGTTGTTGTTTTAAGAATCAGTTACAGGAAACGTAACAGGTAATCAGGCTGTAATTTTTATCTTGTTTCTGCCATTTAATACATATTGACCGTTATAACTACCTTGACTTCTTAACTACCAATGGGAAGATCACCTACCAGTTATTCTTCCTTCGATATCCCACTCAGTGAACTAGTTTCCCTTTCGCTCTGTGTGAATCAAAAATTCGATGCTAATTTAACAAAACTCCTAGATGAGGCCAAAGAGGACATTTTAAATCAGTTTCGAAGAATCGAATAGTCTTAAAGACACATACACTCCTGCCCGGTCAATCCCCATGCTAAACACACTTCCTGTGACTTCCCTGGTGGTACAGCAGTTAAGACTCTGCTCTCCCAATGCAGGGGTCCTGGGTTCAATCCCTGGTCCGTGAACTACAGCCGGCATGCCGCAACTAAAGATCCCGGCAACTAAAAATCCCACGTGCCGCGACTAAGACCTGGTGCAGCCAAATAAATAAGTTAATTAATTCTTTAAAAAGATGATTAAAAAAAATAAACACACTTCAAACTCACACAGCTCTCAGGAACAGATGTAAACGCCTGCCCAAAGTGGATGCTTAGACCAACAGGCACCTAAATAAGAACTGTCAAAGCAAAGGGCAAGTAGCTCTAAACCACTGGGGATTCATCACTTGTTCAATGAATACATTCTAACATCTGTTACGTAGAAATTTTAAAAGAAGAAATTATCACTGAATAAAAATGTGATGTGGTTAAACCTGGTTTAGTTCTGTTTGCTAAAGAATCAATTATTACTGGAGTTCTGCATACAAAGGCCAATACTTTTCCCCACTGAAACAAACCTGGTTTTTTTCCCCCACTAAGTTAAGCCTGAAATCTCTTTCAAAGCAACTGTTTCTTCTCTAACACAGTGTAAAATATCCCTGTGGTGATTCATCTGGTAAATGCATTTACCACTAACTCCTCATATGTTTAACTCCATCCTGCTAGCAGCTTAGTTTGCTTGGGCTGCATTAATATCTCATGCCCATTTATGCTCATGTAACCAACCAAATGACCACTGGATGGTCCTTTCCATCTCTACTCATCTCACTGGCTTGACAACTTATATATCCCATCCATGCTCAATAACAAAGTATAATTTGAACAAGAACAAAATTTCAGGGAAAAAAATCTTAGGTTACTTACCACTCTCAACATTATGAAACTTAAAGAAATTAAGTTTAAAGCATTAGCTGTAAGTTTTTACATGTGAACACTTTACTAGGGACTAAACAAACTGAAGCCAACAATGGACTTACAATAATGTGTAATAACTTCTATTAATTGCTGCTATTTCCAGTTATTTCCTTCTCAATAACCCAGCAAACATATTAACCCCTTTCCTGGTCAAAAATACCAAGACTCAGAAAAGTATAGCAAATTACTGAACATAAAAGTAGCAGTGGGCTTCCCTGGTGGAGCAGTGGTTGACAGTCCGCCTGCCGATGCAGGGGACACGGGTTCGTGCCCCGGTCCGGGAAGATCCCACATGCCGTGGAGCGGCTGGGCCCGTGAGCCATGGCCGCTGAGCCTGCGCGTCTGGAGCCTGTGCTCCGCAACGGGAGAGGCCACAACAGTGAGAGGACCGCGTACCGAAAAAAAAAAAAAAAGTAGCAGAAACCAAACAAAAGCCCAGACCTGTGTGATTCCACATTTCTTACTTGTACAGCATGATGAATGTGGTAGATTAAAGAGAGCCACAAATTCCTTGTGGGGAGGGGGTGTTTGTTTTCCCTCTCCTTAAATATACGGGCTGGACTCTAACTGCTCTGACCTATAGAGAAGGACAGAACTGGCAGAGTTCCAGCTCTGGGCACAAGCTGTAACAAGACCGGCAACTTCCACCTTGATCTCTTGGAACCCAGGCTATCTTCAAGTTCACTGTCCCATTCTTCAATTCACTGTTGATTACAGTGAATAGATTCACTATAGGTTTTTTAATCCGGGATATATTTCCATTCTCAGATTTTCATTTGATTTCTCACTCTTTCCATATTTGTCTTGAAATTCCTCATCACTCATCCATTCTATCAACCTTGTATATCAATTCATGTCTTGTAAATTCTTCAACAATTTTTTTTTTTTTTTTTGCGGTACGCGGGCCTCTCACTGTTGTGGCCTCTCCTGTTGCGGAGCACAGGCTCCGGACGCGCAGGCTCAGTGGCCATGGCTCACGGGTCCAGCCGCACCGCAGCATGTGGGATCTTCCCGGACCGGGGCACGAACCCGTGTCCCCTGCAACGGCAGGCGGACTCTCAACCAGTGCGCCACCAGGGAAGCCTCAACATATTTTTTCTTCAACCTATTTGTCATAGTTATTTTAAAGTCTTATACTGCTGCTTCCAACCTTGGGGTCTTTTTCTATTTACCTCTTAACATGAGTCACTCTTACCTTTTTAATGTTTAATAGTTTTTAAATACATACTAGACACTGTAGAGGATATATTTTACTAACTATAGATTGCTGTTTTCCATGGTGTTTCCTGGGAAGTGGTACTCCTAAAATGTGGTCCTCTTAGAATACTGATGAAAAGCCCAAGGTGTTTACCAATGCCCTTCGCATAACAAGACTCCAACTCCAAACCCTGTCTTCCTTTGGGGTGAGCAGCTCAAGTCTCTGCTCATCTTCTTCAGGCTTCCAGTTGATGTTTTTCCCTGGGGCTCTTGGAATACTGCCCCACACATGCACAGCCCAGGAGTCAGCAAAGGCTTGAGGAAATTTTATATGCATGTATCAGGCCTCCCTCCTCTGTGGCTCCTTATGTGCTGGAAGAGCTCCCTCAATGGCCAACTTCCCTGGCGGCTCCAAACTCCATCCTCTGGTTTCTCAGGATTAAAAAAAAAAAAAAAAGGCTTTCTGCCTTGCCACTACAGGGACTGAGAAGTCACCTCAGGGAAAAGCACTTCATGCACCATTCTGTGTTCAGGCAGGAGTTGTAAACTACACAAAAATTTCAACAGGAGAGATTTAATGTACAGTATTATTAACTATGCACAATCGCTACACTAAGAATTAATAAAACAGAACTCTACAAAGAATACCAACTCTGAGGGAAAACACCCAAGGAAGGAACAGCTTGGAAAGAAGAGGGTGTGGGGCCTCTATCCAAGGCTGAGACTCAAATCTCATTGGAGAAGGTATGGCTGTAGCCCACTGGATGGTGGAGGAGTTTAGCAGCTTGACCTGGGCCAGGATGGTACACAGTCAGCCAGCCAAGGCTGGCATTTCAGGAACCAGGAGTGAGGAAGACTGGTAAGCTGGGAGCCCCTCTGGATGGCCCGGAGCCTGAGACGGATGAACAAGGAACTGCAGACAGGGACTGACAAGCCCAAAGCCTCCTGCTGGAATGCCACGAAACCAAGGCTGGCACACACACAACTGTGGTCCAGGACTGCAAACGGGAAATCCTCCACCGGCCTGTCAGCAGGCAGGAGCTGGCAGGCAGAGAATGGCAGGCCAGAACTCGCATCAAAAACTCGTTCAAGAGTGAGTGGCACTGAATGCCACACACACACGCTGCTGGCAGCTGCGGAGCCAGCAGGAATGGAAGCACACCAGACTTGGGACGAAAATCCCCTTCCTTTCGCACCCTCCATTGCAAAGGAGAGATGTCCACGGGATCCAGAAACGCAGGGAAGAGTGGATTTAGAGCTGAGCGGCACACCATACATGTGTGGATCTTACCTAGTGTGATCCCCTTCTTTCAAGGGTTGAATTCTTTCCAACTTTTGCACACTTTTGGTCCTCATTGCCGTTATACAAATACAAATATATACATATATATCTCATCTCTCTTTCTGTATTCATGTCTCTGTCTCTCTCAAGAGAGAGAGATTCTGGAGTTTATCATTTTTATCCACTGAAGAATTGGCTGCTCAAGCACTTCTGTCCTTACAAGGAGCCAAAAGCCCTGGGAAATGATTTGACACAGAACCTAGAGAATACCAAAAGCAGAGAACTACCACTATTTTGTTTCAGACTACCCACTGTGAGGTTTATGAGGTATACGGCCATCTTGGCATTCACAGTGCTCCTAAGTTTCACTAAAAATAAACCCTTGTCCAAAATATTCTCAGTAAAAATAAAAAAAAAAAAAAAAGGATTCCACTCACTCTACAAGAAATTGAGTTCATTCAAAAACCTATGAAAATGTCTCCTTTAATGGTCCAGATAATGCTAAACTACATCTCAAGCTCGTATTTTGAAACATCAAACTCTTTCTCAAGATATTAATGCCCACATATAACAACGTCCATAAAATAATGACAAACTTTGAAATCATGTGCAGGGCAGAGATTAAAGTTTTATTTGTTGTAAGTCCACAATACCTCAGAACGTGTTGAAGGGCACACAGTTTGAAGGGTTGGCCCACACACAACTATTTCAGATATGACTAATCTCTACAACAAAGGTGGTTCCTAAACACGCCAGATGTAATATAGTATAGAGTTAATAATCTTTTTTATGTCTCTATATATGACTTTTCAATGTTCTAGGCAACAGCCCAATAACACAAAACCCTGCCGGAACCACTTAAAAGCAAAACTTTCTTTCTGGTTCTTTTGGCAACACTTTGTGAAACACCCAAGAAGAAAGCTATATTACAAACTCAAACAACTTTGGCATCAAACAGCATGGAAAATTGTTACTTGATAAGAGACATGTGTATCTTTTAAAAATGCTAAGAAAATAATTTAGCAACGGCAAAAAACAGTAAGAGCTGCTTGTACGACATTGTAAGTGGACACAGTATGGACAAAACTCCACAGTTGAATTAGATGTATCAGTCTGGGGAGTAATATATGATAAGGGATTATAGGAATTAGAGTTCAGGAAGTGTGTTGCTAGGGAAGCTGTGCACTGGAAAGGTAGGTTCAAGGATCAGAGAAGGCTTCACTGATTAGTCAATCTCACTAGACAAGCACATCCCACCACCAAAGGCAGAAGGTGAGGGGAAGTCACGGAGAGGTCTGTGCAGCTACTGCCTCAATTGGTCCCCAGACCAGTGTCTGTCTGGTGGTGAACTGGGGTAACAGTCAATGGCTCTAATAGTCAGGTAGACAAGGCAGACGGAGTAAGGCAGTGAGGACAGGGTGAAACTACCAGGCATCTTTGTGCCTGTCGGTCACACCATCTAACAACAAAAAGACCTTCGGAGAAAAATGGCTTCTGCTTCACTTCAGCCTTCCAAAACTCATTCATATTGTTCTTTTGGCCAATCTAACAAAGAAAAATAGTTCCCAAATAGCCAAATTGACACAGCAATGCCTACCACAATGGGTGTAATTCAGATATCCACTACCATAGGATATAATTCAGAGATGCACAGAACTGTCATTAATTCACCCGCTTAACAGAACAGTTTGACAGGTCTAAATAAAATTTTATGAATCTTATAATTTATATGCCTTCATGATAAAGTATCTCCTCACCATACTTTTTCCATCACTCTCCAATTTTTCTAAAATAAAAGAACCTCACATGGGAGTTTAAGTTCTTAAATCTGCCTGCAAAACTTTTTTTGGCCAGGAACTGCTAAGCTACCATGCAGATGTTAATACATATACTACACAAATTAATATAAGAAGCCCAAGAACTAAATGAGATCAAAATTTATTTCATCATCTGATTCTGGATGAACCCAAACCTTACAAGATTTCCTTTTACAGTCAAGGGAACCAAGAAGTTTTTCATTTTGAACCTTATTTCTTCCACCTAAATAATAGCATCTCTTTGCTAGTACACAGTACAGTTCATGATACGATCACGGAATTGCCTGGTAGTCTGGAGCTCTGTCATTTTTGGAAGAGCATAAATTAGAAGGGCTGCCTGTGTGCTAGAGTCTGTCGGCTCTTGTCACATACAAAGTGTGGAACTGGACTGCCAGTTATGTATAATTCTTCAGTGTCCATGTAATTTCTCAAGCCTCCTTATAAATCCTGCCCTCTCCCAACTGTCCTCCAGAAGTCCGCACCTACTTTGAGCTGCAATAAAATATCAAGAAGAGAAAATACTGTATCTCTGAGTTCATTCCTATTTATTTTAAAAAGCAGCTTCTCTTGCCAAATTCTGTAAGCCAGAGATCAGGATTTTAGAGATAAAACAAAAAGGCTTTGACAGCTCCAAGAGGCCTTTCTGCCTACTGCTTAAAACAGAGTACGTATTTCCATTGGATGCTTCTTCCCACACATTCCATTCCCCACCTTTAACTTTCTCACCAGAAAACCACAAACATACCAAAGATTTCCAGTAATCTCCCAGAATGGAAATTTTTCCCCAGGATCTTATTTTTCCATTACAATGCCATGAATGCAGGACAAACTACAGGAAGAAAGTAACGACCCTATTATTTTTGTTATCCTCTCTCCAGTCTGATTCTGTGTCCTGTTTGCCTCATCTTTTGCCTGTCTTTTGTTGTTCTTACAGACACTTGCAATTGGACTGCATCCACAGTGCATTTTTAAAAAAATCGTCTAACACAGGTAAAGACAGATGTTCATATCTTATTAAGACACAGTTCCTAAAGAACAAGTGTGAACCAGGGTAAGAGCAGGAAAAAAATTGATATATGTTCTCTAAGGTTTCTACAGTATGTCCAGTTTTCTACTCCATGGTATATAGAGTATAAACTCATAGTTTCTATAAAAGCGTTATATATTTTATACTATAAAAAGTCCTCACAATTTTCAGAATTCTGACAATAACATGTAGTAAACATCTACTAGATTTGAGACACTATTCTGGATAATCAACACAAAAGAAAGGTTTAGAGTAAAATATGGTTAGCGTCAATTATACTAAAGAGTACATTATCACCCCAAATACCCAAAACAATCCTTGATTTCAAAACTTATTATAAAACTACAGTAATCAAATCAGTGCGCTACTAGAATAAAGACAGACATATAGAACAGTGGAATAGAATAGAGAGCCCAGAAATAAACCCTTACATTTTTGGTCGAATTATTTGGTGCAAAGAGTATTCAATGGGAAAAGGACAGTCTTTTCAACAAATAATGCTGGGAAAAATGGATATCCACGTGCAAAAGAAGTTATGGTGCTCTTACCTAGCACCATACACAAAAACTAACTCAAAATGAAACAAAGACTTAAGTGTAAAAACTAAAATTATAAAACTCTTAGAAGAAAACATAGGAGAAAGCTTCACAACACTGACTTTTGCAATGATTTCTTGGATATGACACCAAAAACAGACAAAATTTAATAGATAAATTAGAGTATATCAAAATTAAAAGACTTATGTATCAGAGGACACTATCAACAGGGTGAAAAGGCAACCCATAGAATGGGAGAAAATATCTGCATATCGTATCTGATGAGGCATTAATATCCAGACTATATAAAGAACTCGTACAACTCAACAAAAACACAACCCAATTTTGAAAGGAACAAAGGACTTGAATAGACATGTCTTCAAAGAAGATATATAAATGGCCTATTTTTACACAAATAGACTCTTCCAACAGATAAAACTTGATTAAAAATAATATGCCAATAAATTTGAACATATAAATAAAACAGATAAATTTCCAGAAAAATATAATGTGTCAAAATTGGCACAGGGAACATGACAAAGCCTTGATAATTCAATAAGCATTACAGAAACTGAAATGTTAATGAACGATAACAATCAGGATCCAGTCCAATATGGCAGCATAAGACAACCCTAAACTAACCTCCTCTCATGGACACACTGAATCTACACCTACACACAGAGCAACTTCTCCTGAAGAACTGAGGGCTTACTGAACAGCTTCTGCACAACGAATAATAAAAGGACCACATAGAGATGGGTAGGAGAGATAGTACCAATGGGAACCCCACCCCAGAACATGGCAACCTACAGTAAGGAGGGACATCACCAAGGGGCCTGTACACAGGTTTGCCTGCCCTGGGGCATCATGGAAAATAAACAGTAGTTTAAAGAGCATCTATACTACATGAAGGAAATCCATTTACTAACCATAGAGCATCTGCCAAATGGGTGGGGTAGGGATAGTGGGAAATAGCTGAAACTCTGGGATCAGAGGCACCACGGAGTGCCATTTTTTGCATTCACCCTCCATCTTGATAGTACAAGTGAGAACACAGTCCAGGCACTCAAGCTGGCCTGCCAGTGCTGCCACAGTGTACCCCAGCCCCCTGGACCACACCAGCTCCAAGCATCTTGCCAAGTTAGCTCTCCTACAGTGCACACCAGGACCCCACAGCTAGTGCCCATTCAAACTCCAGCAGTCCTTCCAAGGTGGCCCGAAGACAGTGCACCCCAAGACCCCCACTGGCCCAAGCCCACGCCAGCCCACCTGTCACAGTCACCTGGCCCATAGAGTCTACACAAGGTATATTCCTAAACAAGGCCAGGCCTTTAAGACCAAGAGATGTAGGTGTTCTGCCTAATTCACAGAAACACAGAAAGACTACCAGAATGAGAAGGCAAGGGTATGTTCCAAATGAAAGAACAGGATAACCCCCACCCAAAACCTACTAAAATAGAGATAATTTACCCAATAAAGAGTTAAAAGTAACAGTCATAAACATGCTCACCCAACTCAGGATAAAAATGGAGAAAAAGACTATTGACAAAGAGAAACTGTAAAAAAGAACCAATCAGAACTGAAGAATACAATAACTGAAATGAAAACTACACTAGATGGAATCAATAGCACATTAGATGATACAGAAAAATATATCAGCAATCTGGAAGACAAAATAGTGGAAATCACCCAAACAATACCTATCAATATTATCATCATTTTTGATGTAAATAAACTAAATGCTCCCATCAAAAGACAGAGCAGCTGAATGGACAAAAAAAATGACACCTGTCTATATGCTGCCTATAAGAGACTCATGTCAGATTCTGTATTTACAGAATACACATTATTTTCAAGTGCACATGAAACATTCTCTAGGATAGATGACATGTTAGGGCACAAAACAAGTCTAAATAAATTTAAGAAGACTGAAATCAAATGAAGCATTCTTTTCCAAACACGAAACTAGAGATCAATTCCAAGTAGAAAACTGGAAAAAACAAACATGTGGAAACTAGACAACATGCTACTAAATAATCAATGGATCAAGGAACCCAAAGAGGAAATTAAAATACCTTGAGGAGGGGATACCTTCAAGGTGGTGGAGGAGTTAAGATGTGGAAATCACCTTCCTCTCTACAAATACATCAAAAATACATCTACATGTGGAACAACTCCTACAGAACCCCTACTGAGAGCTGGCAGAAGACCTCAGACCTCCCAAAAGGCAAGAAACTCCTCATGTACCTGCGTAGGGCAAAAGAAAAAAGAATAAACAGAGACAAAAGAATAGGGACGGGACCTGCACCAGTGGGAGGGAGCTGTGAAGGAGGAAGTTTCCACACACTAGAAAGCCCCTTCACGGGCGGAGACTGCGGGTGGCGGAAGGGGGAAGCTTCGGAGCCACGGGAGGAGAGCGCAGCAACAAGTATGCGGAGGGCAAAGCAGAGAGATTCCCGCACAGAGGATCAGTGCTGACCAGCACTCATCAGCCCGAGAGGCATGTCTGCTCACCCACCGGGGCGGGCAGGGGCTGGGACCTGAGGCTTGGGCTTCAGAGGTCAGATCCCAGGGAGAGGACGGGGGTTGGCTGTGTGAACACAGCCTGAAAGGGGCTAGTGAGCCACAGCTAACTGGGAGGGAATCGAGGAAAATGTCTGGAACTAACAGGCAAGGGACCATTGTTTTCGGGTACACGAGGAGAGGGGATTCAAAGCACCACCTAAACGAGCTCCAAAGATGAGTGCGAGCCATGGCTATCAGCGTGGACACAAGAGACAGGCATGAGACGCTAAGGCTGCTGCTGCAGCCACCAAGAAGTCTGTGTGCGAGCACAGGTCACTATCCACACCGCCCCTCCCAGGAGCCTATGCAGCCCACCACTGCCAGGCTCCAGCGATCCAGGGACAAGTTCCCCAGGAGAACGCACGGCACGCCGCAGGCTGGTGCAACGTCACGTCACGCTGGCCTCTGCCACTGCAGGCTCGCCCTGCATTCCATACCCCTCCCTCCCCCCCCCCCCAGGCCTGAGTGAGCCAGAGGCCCTGAATCAGCTGCTCCTTTAACCCCGTCCTGTCTGAGCAAAGAACAGACGCCCTCAGGCGACCTACATGCAGAGGCGGGGCCAAATTCAAAGCTGAACCCTGGGAGCTGTGCAAACAAATAAGAGACAGAGAAATCTCTCCCAGCAGCCTCAGGAGCAGCAGATTAAATCTCCACAGTCAACCTGATATACCCTGCATCTGTGGAATACCTGAAGAGACAACGAATCATGCCAAAATTGAGGCGGTGAACTTTGGGAGAAACTGTAGACTTGGGGTTTGCTTTCTGCATCTAATTTGTTTCTGGTTTTATGTTTATCTTAGTTTAGTATTTAGAGCTTATTATCATTGGTGGATTTGTTTACTGATTTGGTTGTCCTCTTCCTTTTTATATATATATTTTTCCCTTTTTCTGTTTTTGTGAGTATGTGTATGCGCTTCTTTGTGTGATTTTTTTCTGTATAGCTTTGCTTTTACCATTTGTCCTAGGGTTCTGTCTGTCCTTTTTTTTTTCTTTTTCTTTTTGTTTTTTTGTATAGTTTTTAGCGCTTGTTATCATTGGTGGATTTGTTTTTTGGTTTGGTTGCTGTCTTTTTTATTATTTTTTATTTTTATTTTTTAATAATATATTTTAATAACTTTTCTTTTTCTTTCCTTTTTTTCCTCCCTTTTCTTCTGGGCCGTGTGGCTGACAGAGTCTTGGTACTCCAGCTGGGTGTCAGGCCTGAGCCTCTTAAGTGGGAGAGCTGAGTTCAGGACATTGGTCCACCAGAGACCTCCGGCACCACATAATATCAAGCAGCAAAAGCTCTCTCAGAGATCTCCGTCTCAACACTAAGACCCAGCTCCACTCAACAACCAGCAAGCTACAGTGTTGGACACCCTATGTCAAAAGACTAGCAAGACAGGAACACAACCCCACCCATTAGCAGAGAGGCTACCTAAAATCATAATAAGTTCACAGACACACCAAAACACACCACCAGATGCAGTCCTGCCCACCAGAAAGACAAGATCCAGCCTCATCCACCAGAACACAGGCACTAGTCCCCTCCACCAGGAAGCCTACACAACCCACTGAACCAACCTTAGACACTGGGGGCAGACACCAAAAACAACGGGAACTACGAACCTGCAGGCTGTGAAAAGGAGACCCCAAACACAGTAAGTTAAGCAAAATGAGAAGACAGAGAAACACACAGCAGATGAAGGAGCAAGGTAAAAACCCACCAGACCTAACAAATGAAGAGGAAATAGGCAGTCTACCTGAAAAACAATTCAAAGTAATGATAGTAAAGAGGATCCAAAATCTTGGAAATAGAATGGGGAAAATACAAGAAATATTTCACAAGGGCCTAGAAGAACTAAAGAGCAAACAAACAATGATGAACAACACAGGGCTTCCCTGGTGGCACAGTGGTTGAGAGTCCACCTGCCGATGCAGGGGACACGGGTTCCTGCCCCGGGCCACGAAGGTCCCACATGCCACAGAGCAGCTAGGCTCATGAGCCATGACTGCTGAGCCTGTGTGTCCAGAGCCTGTGCTCCGCAACGGGAGAAACCCCAACAGTGAGAGGCCCACATAACGCAAAAAAAAAAAAAAAAGATGAACAACACAATAAATGAAATGAAAAATTCTCTAGAAGAAATCAAAGGCAGAATAACCGAGGCAGAAGAACACATAAATGACCTGGAAGATAAAATAGTGAAAATATCTACCACAGAGCAGAATAAAAAAAAAAGAATGAAAAGAATTGAGGACAGTCTCAGAGACCCCTGGGACAACATTAAACGCACCAACATTCGAATTATACGGGTCCCAGAAGAAGAAGAGAAAACGAAAGGAACTGGGGAAATATTTGAAGATATTATAGTTGAAAACTTCCCTAATATGGGAAAGGAAACAGTCAAGTCCAGGTAGCATGGAGAGTCCCATACAGGATAAATCCAAGGAGAAACACACCAAGATACATATTAATCAAACTATCAAAAATAAATACAAAGAAAAAATATTAGAATCAGCAAGGGAAAAGCAACAAATTACAAGGGAATCCCCATAAGGTTAACAGCTGATCTTTCAGCAGAAACTGTGCAAGCCAGAAGGGAGTGGCAGGACATATTTAAAGTGATGAAAGAGAAAAGCCTTCAACCAAGATCACTCTACATAGCAAGGATCTCATTCAGATTCAACAGAGAAATTAAATAGAAATAAAAGGAATCCAAAATGGAAAGGAAGAAGTTAAAATATCAGTGTTTGCAGATAATGTGATACTGTACATAGAAAACCCTAAAGATTCCACCAAAAAAATTACTAACAATGAATTTGATAAAGTTGCAGAATACAAAATTAATATACAGAAATCTGTAGACATTCCTATACACTAATAACAAGCTATAAAAGAGAAGTTAAGAAAACAATCCCATCAAAGAGAGTAAAATACCTAGAAATAAATCTAACCAAGGAGGTTTACCCATACTCAGGGAAACCATTAAGACACTGATAAAAGAAATCAAAGATGACACAAACAGATGGAAAGATACACTGTGTTCATGGATTGGAAGAATACGGTTAAAAGGACCATACTACCCAAGGCAATCTACAGTTTCAGTGCAATCTCAATTAAAATATCCCTGACATTTTTCACAGAACTAGAACAAGTAATCCTAAAATTCGACCAGAAAAGTGAAAGATATTGAATAGCCAAAACAATCCTTAAAAAGAAGAACAAAGCTGGAGGTATCACACGGTCTGATTTCAAACTCTACTAGAAAGCTATACTCCTCAAAATAGTATGGTACTGACACAAAAACAGACACATGGATTAAGTGACCAGAATAAAGAGCCCAGAAATAGACCCACACTTGTAGGACAATTCATTTATGACAAAGGAGGCAAGAATATACAAAGGGGAAAAGACTACTTCTTCAATAAATGGTGTTAGGGAAACTGGACAGCTACATTCAAAATAATCCAACTGGACTATGGACTACTCTCATAGAATGCACAAAAATAAATTCAAAACGATCAAAGATTCAAATGTAAGTTGGAAGCCATGAAACTCCTAGAAGGATACATAGGCAGTAAGCTCTTTGACATTGGTTGGCTTTAACAATATTTTTTTGTATATGTCTCCTCAGGCAATGAAAGCAAAAGCAAAACCAAACAAATGGAACTGCACCAAACTAAAAAGCTTTTGCTCAGTGAAGCAAACTATCAACAAAACAAAAAGGAGAAGATATTTTCAAATGATGTATCCAATAAAGGGCTAATATCCAAGATATATAACCAGCTCATAAAACTCAGAAAAACAAACAACCTGGTTTAAAAATGGACAGAGGATCTGAATAGACATTTTTCCAAGGAAGACACACAAATGGCGAACAGGCACATAAAACAATGCTCAACATCACTAGCCATCAGGGAAATGCAAATCAAAAACACAATAAGATACCACCTCACACCTGTCAGAATGGCTGCTATTCAAATAGACAACATAAAACAAGTGTTAGCAAGGATGTGGAGAAAAGGGAACCTTCGCACAGTGTTGGTGAAAATGTCAACTGGTTTGACCGCTGTGGAAAACAGTATGGAGATTTCTCAAAAAATTAAAACTAGAAATACCATAAGATCCAGCATTTCCACTCCTGGTTATCTATTCAAAGAAAACAAACACTAATCCAAAAAGAAATAGGCACGCCTATATTCACTGCAGCATTATTTACAATAGCAAGATACGGAAGCAATGCGTCCATCAATAGATAAAAGGATAAAGAAGATGTGATATATATATATACACATATATATGTATAAAATGAACTATTAGCCATAAAAAGTATGGATGGAGCTAGAGGGTATTATTCTAAGTAAAATAATTCAGACAGAGAAAGACAAATATTGTGTGATTTCACTTACATATCTATCTAAAAAACAAATGAACATAAAACAAATAGAATTATTGATACAGATAACAAACAGGTGGTCGCCAGAGGGAAGGGGGGAAGGAAAGAAACAGGTGAGGGTGATTAAGTATAAACTTCCAGTTATAAGACAAATGAATCATGGATATAAAATGTACAGTGTGGGAAATATAGTCAATAATTATGCAATATCTGTGTGGTGACATATCGTAACCTCACTTGTGATCATTTTGAAACACACAGAAATATCAAATCACTATGCTGTATAACAGAAACAATGTTTTTGCAGTATAATTGACCTACAACACTAAAACTTAGAAAAATAAATTTGTGTTCACCAGAGGAGGGGGGTGGGAAGGGGAATTGAATGAAGGCAGTCAAAAGGTATAAACTTCCGGTTATAAGATAAATAAGTACTAGGGCTGTAATGTACAATACGATCAATATAACTAACACTGCTGTATGTTATATATAGGTTAATTGAGTAAACCCTAAGTTCTCATCACAGGAAGAATATTTTCTTCTATTTCATTAATGTTATATCTGTACATGATGATGGATGTCGACTAAACTTACTGTGATAATCATTTAATAATGTATGTAAATCAAATCACTATGCTGTAAACCTTAAGTTTATACAGTGCTTATGTCAATTATATCTCAAAACTGGAATAAAAAAATGGGCAGACCTGAATACACATCTTTCCAAAAATGACATATGCATGGCCAAAAGACACATGAAGGCACACTCAACATCACTAATCAGGGAATTTTTTTCATTGAACTATAGTTGGTTTAAAATATCATGTAAGTTTCAGGTGTATAGCATAGCAATTCAGTTATATATGTGTGTGTGTGTGTGTGTGTATATATATATATTCTTTTTCAGATTATTTTTCCTTTCCTTTCCATAATATTGAGTATAGTTCCCTTTGCTATACAGTAGGTCCTTGTTGGTAATCTATTTTACACATAGTAGTGTGTATATGTTAATCCCAGCCTCCTAATTTATCACTCCCTCCACCCTCCATTCCCCTTATGGTAACCATAAGTTTGTTTTCTGTGTCTAGGTCTCCTTCTGTTTTGGAAATAAGTTTATTTGTGTCTTTTTTTCTTTTAGATTCCACATATAAGCGTTATCATATGATATTTGTCTTTCTCGGTCTGGCTTATTTCACTTAGTATGATAATCTCTAGATACATCCATGTTGCTGCAAATGGCATTATTTCATTCTTTTTTGCGGCTGAATAATATTCCACTGTGTGTGTGTATGTGTGTGTGTACACACACACTACATCTCCTTTATCCATTCATCTGTCGATGGACACTTAGGCTGCTTCCATGTCACGGCTATTGTAAATAGTGCCGCGATAAACATTGGGATGCATGTATCTTTTCAAATTATGGTTTTCTCCAGATATATGCCCAGGAGTGGGATTGCTGGATCTTACAGTAGCTCTGTTTCTAGTCTTTTAAGAAAATTCCTTACTGTTCTCCTTAGTGACTTTACCAATTTACATTCCTATCAACAGTGTAGGAGGGTTGCTTTTTCTCCACACCCTCTGTAGCATTTATTATGTGTAGACTTTTTAATGATAGCCATTCTGACCAGTGTGAGGTGATATCTCATTATAGTTTTCATTTGTATTTCTCTAATAATTACCGATGTTGAGTATCTTTTCATGTGCCTTTTGGCAATCTGTAGGTCTTCTTTGGAGAAATGTCTATTTAGGTCTTCTGTCCATTTGTTGACTGGGTTGTTTGGGGTTTTTTTTGATATTGAGCTGTATGAGCTGTTTGTATATTTTAGAGACTAATCCCTTGTCAGTCGCACTGCTTGCAAATATTTTCTCCCATTCTGAGGGTTGTCTTTTCATTTTGTTTATGGTTTCCTTTGATGTGTAAAAGCTTTTAAGTTTAATAAGGTCCCATTTGCTTATTTTTGTTTCTTTTTCCATTACTCTAGGAGGTGGATCCAAAAAGACATTGCTCCAGCTTATGTCCGAGTGCTCTGCCTATATTTTCCTCTAGGAGTTTTACAGTATCTAGTCTTACATTGATGTCTTCAATCCATTTACTAACAGGGGAATTTAAATCAAAGGCACAATGAGGTGTCACCTCACACCTGTCAGAATGGCTATCATAAAAAAGATAAATAACATGAGTTGGTGAGAATGTGAAGGGGAACCCTTGTGCACTGCTGGTGGGAAAGCAAATTCATACAGCCACTATGGTAAACAGTATGGAGGGTCCTCAAAAACCTAAAAACAGAACTACCATAGGACCTAGTGATTCCACTTCTGGCTAGTTACCTGAAGAAAACAAAAACACTCATTTGAAAAGATATACACACCCCTATGTAGAAGCATTATCAATAAAATAGACAAGATGTAGAAATAACCTAAGTGATCATTGATAGATGAATAGATAAAGATGCGGTGCGTGTTTATATGTGTGTGTGTGTATATATGTATATAAGAGAATATTTCTCAGCCATAAAAAAGAATAAAACGTTGCTCTTTGTGACAACATGGATGGACCTGGAGTGCTTTACACCAAGTGAAATAAGTCAGACAGAGAAAATCAAATACTCTATGATTTCACTCATGTGGAATCTATAAAACAAAACAAATAAAACCAACATTCATAGGGAGAACAAAGTGCTGGTTGCTAGAGGGGGAGGAAGGTGGGGGGATGGGCAAAAGAGGTGAAGATTAAGACGTACAAATTTTCAGTTACAAAATAAATAAGTCACAGGAATGTAATGTACAGCATAAGGCATATAGTAATAATACTGTAATAACTTAGCATGGTGACAGATGGTAATTGGATTTATATGGTGATCATTCATAACATATTAAAATATCAAATCACTATGTTGTACACCTGAAACTAATGTAAAGTCAATTATACTTCAATGAAAAAACAGTAACAATCAAAAGCTTGTTTATAAAACAGTGAAAAAAGTTTATACACAAATAAATGCAAAGACGCCCAGTGTTCATAGATGGGAAGATTTCATATTGTTCAAGTATCTATACTTACCAGTGCAATGTGCACTTTCAATGCTTCCCCCAAAATCCTAGTGCCTTTTTAATAGATTTAGGGAAAAAATCTTGAAATTCAAAGAACCGCCAAACACCTAGTATAGCCAAAACAATTTTAAGAAATGAGAAGTTGGAGATACTACACTTCCTGATTTAAAAGTAAATTACAATATTAAGTACTCAGAATAGCATGGTACTGGAATAAAGTGAGAGACGTAGACCAACAGAATAGAATAGAGAGCCTAGAGATAAACCCACATATACACACTCCACTGACCTTTGCCAAGGGTTCTGAAAGTAAGAATGGGGAAAAGATCATCTCTTCAACAAATAGTGTTGGGGAAACTAGATGACCAGATACAAATTAATAAAACTGGACCCCTATCTAACATCATACACAAAGTTAAACTCAAAGTGAAGTCTTAAACGTTAAGACCTAAAACTGTAAAACTCCTAGAACAGAGAAAACGCTTCTTGACACTGCTTTTGGCAATGATTTCTTGGATATGGTACCAAAAACATGAGAAACAAAAGTAAATAGACATATGGAACTGCATGAAACTAAAAATCTTCTGCAGGGCCAAAGGAAACAACAGAATGAAAAAGCTAAACTAAGGAATAGGAGATATTATTTGCTAAACCGTGTATCTGATACGGGGTTTTTTAATACTGTAAGAGGTATAACTGACTTCATACTATATTAGTTTCAGGTATACAACAATTCAGTATTTGTATACATTGCAAAATGATTACCACGTTAAGTCTAGTTAACATCTGTCACCTAACATAGTTATAAATTTTTTTCTTGTGATGAGAACTTTTAACATGAGGTTAATATTCAGTATCTGTGAGAAACTCGTAAAACTTAACAGCAAAACAACCCAATTTTAAAATGGGCAAAGTACTTATCCATTCATTTCTCCAAAAAAGACATAATGGCCAGCAGGTATCTGAAAAGATACTCAACATCATTGGTCAACAGGGGATCACAAATCAAAACTAAAATGAGATATCACCTCACAACAGTTAGAATGGCTATCAACTAGTTTGGGGAAAGGGAAGTGCTGGCAAGGATGTTGGAGAAATTGTAACACTTCTACACTGTTGGTGGGAATGTAAAATGGTACAGCCACTATGGAAAACTGAATGGAGGGTCCTGAACAAGCTAAAAATAGAGGAAAAAACTGTCTTCTAACCCCATTCTCCTTTGAAAAAATCTCCAAACTTACATAGTTTTACTGGAAAGAATTTCAGCAATAGTATATTTCTCATAAAAATTGTTCAAGAATAATTACCCACCTCATTTTATAAAAATAATACAGCATTACTATAGAACTCAAACAAGGACAGCACAAGAAATCAAAAGGAGCTTTTCCATGTATAAACACAGAGGAAAAATTCTAAATATCAGGTAGCTAAATCCAATAGTATAAAAAATTACATCAAGTAGTGTTTATCAACGAGTCAAAGATGGTTCAACATCAGTGAGTTTCAAGTTAATTCATCCCATTCGACAAAATGAGAAAAAGTCACATGATGATCTTGCTAGGTATAGAAAATCAAAATTTCAAAAAGCATACTTGTGATTCTGTAAAAGAGATCAACTTTTTTGGAAATGAGTTAAAGATTAGTTCAACTTGTTGAAGACTTTCTATCAAAATAACACCTACAACAAACAGACTCAAGTTAGATACAGTCCCTGTAAAGAAAATCCAGAAGAACATACTCCACTTTGCTCTTCTGCAACATGATACCAGAGGTCCTGGCCAAACCAAAAATGAATAAATAAGGATTCAAAGGAAAAAGACAAATTTGTCATTATTTGCATACAGTATAATCATTTATGGGAAAACAGAATTCAAGAATAAGCTTAAAACCAGAGTTCAATGAATCTGCCTATTACAAGTTCAATCCGCCAAAGAGGATGTGAGGGAACATAACAGCAAACATAAGTTAGAAAGTACAAAATAAATTACAACAGCTAACGCATAATCTAAGAAATTACTGATAAAGAATATGTAACACAAAGTAAAAATCCTTCAAAAATTTAGAAGACCTGAATGAATGAGCCATACTGTGTTCATAAATGGGACAACTTACTAAAGACATCAACTTGATCCCTTAGTTTATAACTCCAAAACATTCCAATAAAAGCTTCCAACTGGTGGGAATTTATCAGGTTTCAAATTTTTTATCAAAGTAATAAAGGTCAATAGTTTAATCAGTCACATGTTATGCTCTGCCTCAGACTCTCTTGGTCTCATACACCCTATGCCACTGAAGTGACTAACCACATGTGGGCCCACATGGTCCTACAGGCCACAAACCAGTCTCTGGTTTCTCCCTGTAGCTACCTCTGGACAGTTACGGCTGCCATGTTGTAAGTCAAGGGATCTGGCTTCCCTTGGGACTGAGTGGTACAAGTACATTCAGAGTGCTACAGAGTTCATTCCCTGTGGGAGAAACTTCAACCAAAAGTTGAAGTTTCGGTTGAAGAGATGGCCGATGAATTCTGCCCCTTAGAATGGTCTGTTAGCAGGAAAAAATAGTTTCTTATAAGCCCGTCTGGACATGTCCTATGTAATAAAGTGACCAGCTGCGTTTGTGAAGCAGTGGCCAGACTGGTACACATACCTCACATCAGTATTTAAGCCCCTAAGGCTCTATATGCTAGGGCACCTGTGCAAAAAACAGGCAATTTTTGAAATAATTAATGAATTCAAAACAATGGGGTAGTTTTCACAGGAAACAAGTACATCAGTGAAAAACTCAGAAATAAATCTATGTATATTAAAAATTGTCAATATAACAGGCTGTTTCACAAATTAGAAAAAAATTGATGATTTAGTAAACGATGTTGGATAAACTAGCTTTATAAAGATTAAAAAACTAGAATTATATTGCAGAGTATTTTCTAATGCCCTCCAAAAAGATTAAAGTCTTAAGTGTGAACTGAAAAAACTAACACGAATAGACTATAATCACAACTTAGGAACAAATTTAAGACCTTAAATGCACACAATTTGGCTGCATATAAATGAAGAACATTAAAGATAACATAAGCAGAGAAGTTAGAGACTAAGAAAAATATTTGTAATGTGTACAACTAAGAAAGGAATACATCCAGGATACAGAAGAAACTCCACCAAATAAAGACAGAAGAAACTCAAGAAAATGGACAAACGATATTAATGCACATTAATAAGATAAGCAACACAGAAATGTAAAAATATATGTAGAATGATAGCAATAAAACTCAAATTAAAACAGAAATCAATATATAACATGCCTATTACATTGACAAAAATTAGAAAGTTACAGCACTTCAAAACTATAGAAGATGAGGCTGAAACTAGAACTTCCCCACCCTCCACTTCATTGCTCGTGGAATCTCAAACTGGTGCAGCCACTTGGAGAGCAACCAAGTAGAAGAATGAAATTAAGAATGCATGTACTCCATGACCTAGCCATTCCACTCCTTGATATGTACTCCAGAAAAACTGTTGCACTGTGCTTACAGTGACAAATATGGGGACTACCATTATTGCATTTTGGGGAACAAACAATGTAGGTCTCCAAAGAGACAGACAAGTAGAATGTAGTCTACGCACATAATTAAAAACTATGAAGTAATCTAATCCACAACAGGGAATGAGCTCTAGATTCTTCAACATGGATGACATCATAGTGAATAAAAATCAGTATCTGTTTAAGTTTTAAAAACTTAACCTGAGCTCTTGGCTCAAGCCAAGGAGTACTTCCCAGAATTTCTGCTGCCACTGTCCTTGTCTTCACAGTGAGGCACAGCAAACCGCCACCTCTGCAGGAGACCCTCCAACACTAGCAGGACTTTCCCATTTCGTGGGCTGCTGATGCGAGCTGCCTATTTGGCCCCTGTTGGGTTGATCCTGATCCAACTAGTGGCCTAGAGACTAAACAAGACAACAGATTCTTTTTTTTAGTCCAAAACAGGAATAAAAAGAAAGAGGAACACTTTTGGGCCTGGTAAAAGCAAATCCTGGGTTTTGTTTCCTAGTGCACGAGGAGGGGGGATTAAAAGCGCTGCTTAAAGGAGCTCCAGAGACGGGCGTGAGACGCTAAGGCTGCTGCTGCCGCCACCAAAAAGCCTGTGTGCGAGCACAGGTCACTATTGCCACCTCCCTTCCGGGGAGCCTGTGCAGCCCGCCACTGTCAGGGTCCCGGGATCCAGGGATAACTTCCCCGGGAGAACGCACGGCGCACCTCAGGCTGATGCAACGTCCCGCCGGCCTCTGCCGCCGCAGGCTCGCCCTGCACTCCATGCCCCTCCCTCCCCCCGGCCTGAGTGAGCCAGAGCCTCCGAATCAGCGGCTCCTTTAACTCCAACCTGTCTGAGCGAAGAACAAACGCCCTCCGGTGACCTACACGCAGAGGCGGGGCCAAGTCCAAAGCTGAACCCCGGGAGCTGTGCGAACGAAGAGGAGAAAGGGAAATCTCTCCCAGCAGCCTCAGGAGCAGCTGATTAAATCTCCACAATCAACCTGATATACCCTGCATCTGTGGAATACATGAATAGACAACGAATCATCCCAAATTGAGGAGGTGGACTTTGAGAGCAAGATTTATTATTTTTTCCCCTTTTCCTCTTTTTTGAGTGTGTATGTGTATATTCTGTGTGAGATTTTGTCTGTATAGCTTTGCTTTCACCATTTGTCCTAGGATTCCATCTGTCCGGTTTTTTTTGTTTTTACTTTTTAAAAAAATTTCTTTCTTAATAATTATTTTTTTATTTTAATAACTTTATTTTACCTTACTTTATTTTATTTTATTTTATTTTATCCTCTTTCTTTCTTTCTACTTTTTCTCCCTTTTATTCTGAGCCGTGTGGATGAAAGGCTCTTGGTGCTGCAGCCAGGAGTCAGTGCTGTGCCTCTGAGGTGGGAAAGCCAAACTCAGGACACTGGTCCACAAGAGACCTCCCAGCTCCACATAATATCAAACAGCAAAAATCTCCCAGAGATCTCCATCCCAAAACCAACACCCAGGTTCACTCAACGACCAGCAAGCTACAGTGCTGGACATCCTATGCCAAACAACTAGCAAGACAGGGACATAACCCCATCCATCAGCAGAGAGGCTGTGTAAAATCATAATAACTCCACAGACACCCCAAAACACACCACCAGACGTGGACCTCCCCACCAAAAAGACAAGATCCAGCCTCATCCACCAGAACACAGGCACTAGTCCCCTCCTCCAGAAAGCCTACACAACCCACTGAACCAACTTTAGCCACTGGGTACAGACACCAAACACAATGGGAACTACGAACCTGCAGCCTGCAAAAAGGAGACCCCAAACACAGTAAGTTAAGCAAAATGAGAAAACAAAAAACACACATAGCAGGTGAAGGAGCAAGATAAAAACCCACCAGACCTAACAAATGAAGAGGAAATAGGCAGTCTACCTGAAAAAGAATTCAGAATAATGATAGTAAAGATGATCCAAAATCTTGGAAATAGAACAGACAAAATGCAAGAAACATTTAACAAGGACCTAGAAGAACTAAAGATGAAACAAGTAACGATGAACAACACAATAAATGAAATTAAAAATACTCTAGAAGGGATCAATAGCAGAATAACTGAGGCAGAAGAACGGATAAGTGACCTGGAAAATAAAATACTGGAAATAACTACTGCAGAGAAGAATAAAGAAAAAAGAGTGAAAAGGACCGAGGACAGTCTCAGAGACCTCTGGGACAACATTAAACGCACCAACAGTGGAATTATAGGGGTCCCAGAAGAAGAGAAAAAGAAAGGGACTGAGAAAATATTTGAAGAGATTATAGTTGAAAACTTCCCTAATATGGGAAAGGAAATAGCTAATCAAGTCCAGGAAGCACAGAGAGTCCCATACACGATAAATCCAAGGAGAAACATGCCAAAACACATATTAATCAAACTGTCAAAAATTAAATGCAAAGAAAACATAGTAAAAGCAGCAAGGGAAAAACAATAAACAACACACAAGGGAATTCTCGTAAGGTTAACAGCTGATCTTTCAGCAGAAACTCTGCAAGCCAGAAGGGAGTGGCAGGACATATTTAAAGTGATGAAGGAAAAAAACCTGCAACCAAGATTACTCTATGCAGCAAGGATCTCATTCAGATTTGATGGAGAAATTAAAACCTTTACAGAAAAGCAAAAGCTGAGAGAGTTCAGCACCACCAAACCAGCTTTACAACAAATGCTAAAGGATCTTCTCTAGGCAAGAAACACAAGAGGAGGAAAAGACCTATAATAACAAACCCAAAACAATTAAGAAAATGGGAATAGGAACATACATATCGATAATTACCTTAAATGTAAATGGATTAAATGCTCCCACCAAAAGACAGATTGGCTGAATGGATACAAAAAAAAGACCCATATATATGCTGTCTACAAGAGACCCACTTCAGACCTAGAGACACATACAGACTGAAAGTAAGGGGATGGAAAAAGATATTCCATGCAAATGGAAACCAAAAGAAAGCTGGAGTAGCAATTGTCATATCAGACAAAATAGACTTTAAAATAAAGACTATTAGAAGAGACAAAGAAGGACACTACATAATGATCAAGGGATCGATCCAAGAAGAAGATATAACAATTGTACATATTTATGCACCCAACAGAGGAGCACCTCAATACATAAGGCAAATACTAATAGCCATAAAAGGGGAAATCGACAGTAACACATTCATAGTAGGGGACTTTAACACCCCACTTTCACCAATGGACAGATCATCCAAAATGAAAATAAATAAGGAAACACAAGCTTTAAATTTTACATTAAACAAGATGGACTTAATTGATATCTGTAGGACATTCCATCCAAAAACAACAGGATACACATTTTTCTCAAGTGCTCGTGGAACATTCTCCAGGATAGATCATATCTTGGGTCACAAATCAAGCCTTGGTAAATCTAAGAAAATTGAAATTGTATCAAGTATCTTTTCTGACCACAACGCTATGAGACTAGATATCAATTACAGGAAACGATCTGTAAAAAGTACAAACACATGGAGGCTAAACAATACACTACTTAATAACCAAGCGATCACTGAAGAAATCAAAGAGGAAATCAAAAAATACCTAGAAACAGGGCTTCCCTGGTGGCGCAGTGGTTGAGAGTCCACCTGCCGATGCAGGTGACGCGGGTTTGTGCCCCGGTCCGGGAGGATCCCGCATGCCGCGGAGCGGCTGGGCCCATGAGTCATGGCCACTGGGCCTGCGTGTCCAGAGCCTGTGCTCCGCAGCGGGAGAGGCCACAGCAGTCAGAGGCCCGCATACCACAAAAAAAAAAAAAAAAAAAACCTAGGAACAAATGACAATGGAGACACGACGACCCAAAACGTATGGGATGCAGCAAAAGCAGTTCTAAGAGGGAAGTTTATAGCAGTACAATCCTACCTCAAGAAACAAGAAAGATCTCAAATAAAAAAACCTAACCTTGCACCTAAAGCAACTGTAGAAAGAAGAACAAAGAAACCCCAAAGTTAGCAGAAGGAAAGAAATCATAAAAATCAGATCAGAAATAAATGAAAAAGAAATGAAGGAAACGATAGCAAAGATCAATAAAACTAAAATCTGGTTCTTTGAGAAGATAAACAAAATTGATAAACCATTAGCCAGACTCATCAAGAAAAAAAGGGAGAAGACTCAAGTCAACAGAATTAGAAATGAAAAAGGAGAAATAACAACTAACACTGCAGAAATACAAGATCATGAGAGCTTACTACAAGCAACTCCTTGCCAATAAAATGGACAACCTGGAAGAAATGGACAAAGTCTTAGAAATGTACAACCTGCTAAGACTGAATCAGGAAGAAATAGAAAATATGAACAGACAAATCACAAGCACTAAAATTGAAACTGTGATGAAAAATCTTCAAACAAACAAAAGCCCAGGACAGATGGCTTCACAGGCGAATTCTATCAAACATTTAGAGAAGAGCTAACACCTATCCTTCTCAAGCTCTTCCAAAATATAGCTGAAGGAGGAACACTCCCAAACTCATTCTATGAGGCCACCATCACCCTGATACCAAAACCAGACAAGGATGTCACAAAGAAAGAAAACTACAGGCCAATATCACTGATGAACATAGATGCAAAAATCCTCAACAAAATACTAGCAAACAGAATGCAACAGCACATTAAAAGGATCATACACCATGATCAGGTGGGGTTGATTACAGGAATGCAAGGATTCTTCAATATACACAAATCAATCAACGTGATGCACCATATTAACAAACTGAAGGAGAAAAACCATACGGTCATCTCAATAGATGCAAAGAAACCTTTTGACAAAATTCAACACCCATTTATGATAAAAACCCTCCAGAAAGTAGGCATAGAGGGAACTTACCTCAACATAATAAAGGCCATATATGACAAACCCACAGCCAGCATCGTCCTCAATGGTGAAAAACTGAAACCATTGCCACTAAGATCAGGTTGCCCACTCTCACCACTCTTATTCAACATAGTTTTGGAAGTTTTAGCCACAGCAATCAGAGAAGAAAAGGAAATAAAAGGAATCCAAATCAGAGAAGAAGAAGTAAAGCTGTCACTGTTTGCAGATGACATGATACTATACATAGAGAATCCTAAAGATGCCACCAGAAAACTACTAGAGCTAAATCAATGAATTTGGTAAAGTAGCAGGACACAAAATTAATGCACAGAAATCTCTGGCATTCCTATACACTAATGATGAAAAATCTGAAAGCGAAATCAAGAAAACGCTCCCATTTACCAATGCAACAGAAAGAATAGAATATCTAGGAATAAACCTACCTAAGGAGACAAAAGACCTGTATGCAGAAAATTATAAGACACTGATGAAAGAAATTAAAGATGATACAAATAGATGGAAAGATATACCATACTCTTGGATTGGAAGAATCAACATTGTGAAAATGACTCTACTACCCAAAGCAATCTACAGATTCAATGCAATCCCTATCAAACTACCACTGGCATTTTTCACAGAACTAGAACAAAGAATTTCACAATTTGTATGGAAACACAAAAGACCCCGAATAGCCAAAGCAATCTTGAGAAAGAAAAACGGAGCTGGAGGAATCAGGCTCCCTGACTTCAGACTATACTACAAAGCTACAGTAGTCAAGACAGTATGGTACTGGCACAAAAACAGAAAGATAGATCAATGGAACAGGATAGAAAGCCCAGAGATAAACCCACACACATATGGTCATCTTATCCTTGATAAAGGAGGCAGGAATGTACAGTGGAGAAAGGACAGCCTCTTCAATAAGTGGTGCTGGGAAAACTGGACAGCTACATGTAAAAGTATGAGATTAGATCACTCCCTAACACCATACACAAAAATAAGCTCAAAATGGATTAAAGACCTAAATGTAAGGCCAGAAACTATCAAACTCTTAGAGGAAAACATAGGCAGAACATTCTATGACATAAATCACAGCAAGATCCTTTTTGACCAACCTCCTAGAGAAATGGAAATAAAAACAAAAAGAAACAAATGGGACCTAAGGAAACTTCAAAGCTTTTGCACAGCAAAGGAAACCATAAACAAGACCAAAAGACAACCCTCAGAATGGGTGAAAATATTTGCAAATGAAGCAACTGACAAAGGATTAATCTCCAAAATTTACAAGCAGCTCATGCAGGTCAATAACAAAAAAACAAACAACCCAATCCAAAAATGGGGAGAAGACCTAAATAGACATTTCTCCAAAGAAGATATACAGACTGCCAACAAATACATGAAAGAATGCTCAATGTCATTAATCAGTAGAGAAATGCAAATCAAAACTACAATGAGATATCATCTCACACCAGCCAGAATGGCCATCATCAAAACATCTAGAAACAATAGATGCTGGAGAGGCTGTGGAGAAAAGGGAACACTCTTGCACTGCTGGTGGGAATGTAAATTGGTACAGCCACTATGGAGAACAGTATGGAGGTTCCTTAAAAAACTACAAATAGAACTACCACATGACCCGGCAATCCCACTACTGGACACATACCCTGAGAAAACCATAATTCAAAAAGAGTCATGTACCAAAATGTTCATTGCAGCTCTATTTACAATAGCCAGGAGATGGAAACAACCTAAGTGTCCATCATCGGACGAATGGATAAAGAAGATGTGGCACATATATACAATGGAATATTACTCAGCAATAAAAAGAAACGAAATTGAGCTATTTGTAATGAGGTGGATGGACCTAGAGTCTGTCATACAGAGTGAAGTAAGTCAGAAAGAGAAAGACAAATACCGTATGCTAACACATATATGGAATTTAAGAAAAAAACATGTCATGAAAATCCTAGGGGTAAGACAGGAATAAAGACACAGACCTACTAGAGAATGGACTTGAGGATATGGGGAGGGGGAAGGGTAAGCTGTGACAAAGTGAGAGAGTGGCATGGACATATATACACTACCAAACGGAAAACAGATAGCTAGTGGGAAGCAGCCGCATAGCACAGGGAGATCAGCTCGGTGCTTTGTGACCACCTAGAGGGGTGGTATAGGGAGGGTGGGAGGGAGGGAGACGCAAGAGGGAAGAGATATGGGAACATATGTATATGTATAACTGCTTCACTTTGTTAAAAAGCAGAAACTAACACACCACTGTAAAGCAATTATACTCCAATTTAGATGTTAAAAAAAAAACTTCACCTGAGTAAGGCATGTATTTAGATACATATGAAAGTTGACTAAGAAAAGCATTAAATGTAACAGAAGAGGTTTTTCAGGAAGCAGAAGAGTAAGATCTTGGAAAACGGAGAGAAAAAATAAAATTTTTAAAAAAGAGGTGGCTAGCACAGATAAACTGCAGTAACCAACGATAAACCAAGAAGGAACATCAAGTCAGTTCTAAACACCTAAGATCCAAAACAAAACAGGAAGGGAACTGACAAGTTTGCACTGTAATGTATCTGTATATACACGTTAAAAACTTTGATGGTAAAACACTTCAGGGTATAAGGCAACAGATTTCAAAAGTTTCAATAAAGGGGAAAAAATCACCAGGAATTAAGGTGACCAATAAATGATAGTGAAGTAGATGTTTTACTTTTTTAAACTTATTTTATACCTAGTAGGTTGTACCTATTAATCCCCTACCCTATCTTGCCCTTCTTACCTTCCCCCTCCCCACTGGTAACCACTAGTTTGTTCTATATCTCTGAGTCTGTTCCTTTGCTGTTTTCACTAGCTTCTTAGATTTCACAAATAAGTGATACCATATGTTGTCTGACTTATTTCACTAAATATAATACCTCCAAGTCAATCCATGTTGCTGCAAATGGTAAAATTTCATTCTTTTTATGGTTGAATACTATTCCATTGTGTATATATACCACATCTTTATCCATTCACTTGTTGGACACTTCAATTGCTTCTATATCCTAACTATTTTAAGTAATGGTACTATGAACATGGGAGTCCATATCGCTCTTCAAATTAATGTTTTTGTTTTCTTCAGATATATACCCAGGAGTTGAACTTCTAGATCCTTTGTATATTGAGGAACCTCCATGCTCTTTTCCACAATAGTTGTACCAATTTACATTGCCACCATCAGTGTATAAAGGTTCTCCCTTTCTTCTCATCCTCACCAACATTTGTTATTTGTGGGATTTTTGATGATAGCCATTCTCACTAGTGTGAGGTGATATCTTACTGTAGCTTTCATTCACATTTCTCCAATGTAATGATGTTGAACATCTTTTGACGCGCCCATTGGCCACCTGTATGTCTTCTTTGGAAAAATGTGTATTCAGGTCTTCTGCCCATTTTTGCAGGTTATTTTGGACATTATATGAACTGTTCATATATTTTAGATATTTACCCTTTACCAGTGATATCATCTGCAATTATTTCCTCCCATTCAGTAGACTGTCTTTTCATTCTGTCGATGCTTTCTTTTGCTGTACAAAACCTTTTAAGTTTAATTAGGTCCATTTGTTTTTTTGTTGTCTGCCTATTTTTAATGAAACATGAAAGGAACGGTATATACCCAAAGTAGACATAATCGGATAAAAGATGTGGTAAGGAAACTAAGTCATAAAGTCTGTAGACTGGAGTTTTGAGCAACGGACTGTAACTGTATGCCATGCTTAGGAGCTGGTACTTTATCCTATGAACCACAGAGGACAACCTGAAGTCCTAAAGCTGTGGATGAACACTGACAGATTTGCATGTTAAAAGGATCATTTGCAGGGATCACTGGTGTGGAACATTAAAGATGGACAAGGATGGCAGGAGGAACATCATCAAGAGAGATCCTCCCCCCACCCCCCACCCAAGTCCACATGAAGGATGAGAGCTGTATCAAAAGATAATCAAGTGATTAGTTTTTAAACTGTACCATCAAAGCTTATCAATGTAAGGGAAGATTCAGAAAAAAAGCAAGTTTGTGAAGCAATAATTTATAAGGTTTTCTCCATATACATGAAGTAAATAAGAGACAAAGTACTGTTCTAGGCTATGGTTAAGAAACTTCTGAAGGTAAAAATATTCTCAAAGGAGATCCCAGCCACTGTCACAGAATCGTTTTTTCCTATAGCACTTTCGAATTTCTCCAAAATAGAACCAGAACTCATCTGGTTACCTGAATATATATAAGTAGGGTAACTGGAAGAAAAATAAAGGTAGGAGAGAGAAGGATACAATCTTGAGAAATATGACCAATAGAGAAAAGCATGACTTTGGGACGTGTTTAATAAATTCAAACATACTATCAAGTTGTGAATTTATTTTCTCAAAGTATAAATCTATAGATCATGGTTTTATTTATGAGATGTGCAACTTGCTACCATAGTTTGTGCCTGACATTTGAGGGGCAAAAATAATGTTTTGCAGATACTTCCACTAATTCAACAAGTCGCTCATTTCCAACTCAAAGCTTTGCCATAAGAGCCCTCATTTGGTTGTCACTCATTTTCTTCACAGTTTCTTCCGTCTTTCACTTACTCATCCCCACTACATATCTTTTCATTTCTATCCCTTTCTCAATTCTTCATTTATAAAAATGATTACTGCCCTCCTCTCTTTCCTACTTCTCCTTTTCAAAACCCCATGTGATGTGAGGTTTCTTCTGAAACTCTATCCTGAGGCTCTTCCTCATCACCTCCAAATTCAATCCAGGCCTAACTAAACACGGAGAGGGAGGCAGAAGGAATGGGCAAGTACACTCTGTAAAAACAGCAATAAAACCTCCGAGAACTGTAATGCTTGTGGATATAAAGGAAAGACTCTTCATAAAGTTCAATGCTTTTGACTGGTTTCTTGTTAACTTGGCATTTAAAGCCCAACGTGTTAGCACTCAGTACAAGATACAAGTCCTATTTTATTCTAATGCATGTGGGGTGTGAGCAGGGTACGTAGTACAAAAGGAAATTCCTATTATATTCCTTTAATTTTATAATTGTATTCTTGGATCTAGAGACTTCAGTGACAGGAATCTTTAAGAATCCAAGGGCTGTTTTAGGCATGTTTTTGAAAGGTGTTTTTCCCCTTTCAGGTTAAACAGCCAGTTTTATTAAAATACTCTTAATGGAGATTGAGAAAATTTAACACCTACGTATTAATCTCTGCAGTGAAGTCTAGTATATCAAACCAAAAGGTACATCATTAACACTGAAGAGAACAATTCTGTCACTGGTTGAGTCCTGCTCTGTCTTCCATGCATGTGCACTTTCATGAAAATTTAACAAGTTATCTTCTGAAATTCTCATTGAGAACTTAAAAACTTGTTAGAAATGAGGCCAGGTCTCAATAAAGTTTAGAATACCATCTGTGCCCATCATACCAATTTTCCTCAAGAAATTGATTCATGTAATTTAAAAAGCTTTTGTACAAAATTTTTCTAAAACAGTACAGAACATGATTATGTATTTGAATACTCAATAAGAATCCTCTGGACCAATCTGGTGTTTTCCTCATGTTTCTATAGACTGAGTAATTTTCACTACTGAATTTGTTACTCTTTAATTTAGCCATCTTTTCCTTTAGCAGCTGCTTGATGTGTCATTAAAAATTCAGGGAATGAAAGTTTTTCAAATCATTTTTAAGCAACAAAAGCAAGTACGTGCAAAAGTCCAAAACCAATCAAAACCAAATACTTAAGTATTTATATATTTTAAATGTGTATCACATCTGCAGATTTTTAATGATTTCAATTACTATCAACCCAGTCACATGTCAGTATTCACATATCCAACTAGTTTTTCTGTTTTGTATGTGTACTCATACACACACGTGTACATGTAAGCATAAATACATATTATATATAGTTAACATAACGAGTTATATTAATATCATGAGCATTTTCATGCTCCATAAAGATTCCCCCAAAACAACTTTAAGTGACTCTTTTTTTTTTTTTTTTAACATCTTTATCGGAGTATAACTGCTCTACAATGGTGCACCAGCCTCCGCCCTACAACAAAGTGAATCAGCTACACATACACGTATGTCCCCATATCTCTTCCCTCCTGCGTCTCCCTCCCTCCCACCCTCCTTATCCCACCCCTCCAGGCGGTCACAAACCACCCAGCTGATCTCCCTGTGCTATGCGGCTGCTTCCCACTAGCTATCTATTTTACCTTTGGTAGTGTATATATGTCCATGCCACTCTCTCACTTTGTCCCAGCTTACCCTTCCCCCTCCCCATATCCTCAAGTCCATGCGCTAGTAGGTCTGTGTCTTTATTCCCGTCTTACCCCTAGGTTTTTCATGACCTTTTTTTTTATTTCTTAGATTCCATATATATATATATTAGCATACGGTATTTGTTTTTCTCTTTCTGACTTAACTTCACTCTGTATGACAGAGTGACAGTCTCTAGGTCCATCCACCTCACTACAAATAACTCAATTTCGTTTCTTTTAATGGCTGAGTAACATTCCATTGTATATATGTGCCACATCTTTATCCATTCATTAAGTGACTCTTTAAATTCATTCAAAACTAATCTCTAGAAATAGAGGCCGAATAGAATTTCTCACATTTACAAAAATGCTGCAAATCACTAGCTTTATACACAAATGTTTGCCTATACTTCTAAATTTCTCAGATGAATTTCTTGAAGGTTTTAGAAAAAAATTTCAGTATGTACATAACATATATATTACCCCATGCAAAGCTTTTTACATAATAACTGACCTAAGTGTTAACACATAAACATGTATCTACATATACCCATGTATGGATAAAATTCTTACATTTGAAAATGTTAAGAACATCATGTAAGCCATGAACTCTTCCAGGTGCTACAAATAAGATAAAATTCCTGCTCTAATGGAGCGGTCATGCAGGAAAGAGAAAAATCTACCAAAAACACATTAGTGATATCTAATGAAACTAAAAGCAGAATTAAGCAATACATGACAGAGAACATTTTTATATATAAGTTATCAGTGGAAAGCTTCTCTGAGAAGGTGACATTTGCATAGGGACCTAAATGCAGAGTGGAAACTGTTAATATCTTGAAAAAGTGGCCCAGTACGTTGGATATTTTTCATATTTATATGCATACACTTTGATGCTCATCCACTGAACAAATATGCACTCAGTACTAATAAAATATCAGGCAAGTTGCTAAGACAGGTACCGTGCCTACTTTCACAGGGCTCATGGTCTAGCAGGGGAGTTGGACATTTCGTAAGTGATTTCCCAAGTAATTATTCCATTCTAATTTTCATGCTGGGCAGAAAAAACAGGACACTAGGAAAATGTGTAGTGGGTTAGACTAACCTAGTGGGGATGGGGGTGGACAGTAAAGGCTTCCCTAAATGATAATTTACTTACTATCTAAAGGATATACAGCAAGATAGGAAGTAAAGTTCCAGAAAGGACCAAACTTATATTTGAGAAAATAAAGTAAGCATAACTAGAGCACACAGAACAAGAGGATGAATGACATGAGACAAGAAATGGTGGGGGAAACAATCCAGCAGATTCATAGACAGAACTGCAGCTTGACATCTATAACTTCCCAGCACCCAATTTGATGAGGAGAAGTCATCTGTAACCTCAAACTCGGGAAAAACAACAACAAAAACAAAACAAGAAAAACCCACCTTTTTGGCCAGGCCATATGGCTTTGGATCAGATTAAGATGTGTTTCTTCTATGTATAATACAATCTCATATGACCTTACTTACAACTGCCCGATTTCTGCTCAACTCAGTAAATGGTCAACACTATTATGTATTTTCTACGTGAGTACCACAAAGCAAAGTTACACCCTTGATAAAATATAAAAAGTTCACATGTCAAGTCCACATTTCAAGGCCACATTAGTGGTTGACCCATTTGATGGTTTTGCAGGTTTTTTGATCAAATATTTCAGTTTCCCATAAATGTCCAGAAAATAGCCCTGGAAAATAGCTAGATTTTTTCTTTGGGATGATTTTGTGTATGTTTAGCTTAAGTGTAAGAATTTAACAATACAAGTCAGTATTTACTATGGACTAGAGGTATCCTTTTCTATCCTAAAGCCTAGATACCTCCCCCCTCCCTGTGTCTCAGCTGATGATCTGCACCCCGCATCACTAATAAAAATCGGACAACAAACTCAAACAAATCTTCCCACTACATCTATTAATCTACATCTGTACCCAAATATGGCCTTTCCTCCTATCCCTGTGGATGAACTGTCCATCCCCTCTCAATACAGTATCAGTCTTTTCCTTTCTACTAAATCACTCCATCATTTTATCAATATGTTGTCATGCCATCCACCTTAATAAAAAATTTCTCAGTTTAGAACCCCCTTCGGCCACCCCATTTTTCTGCTCCATATGCATGGAAGTTCCTATAAAAAGCGGCCCTCCTATTCTCTAGTCAATCAATTGCAACCAGGTTTCCATAACTAACACCACCACCACCCCGACACTGGCGATCTCACACTGCTAAGGCTTATTATGGTCAGTTCTCGATCCTTTTTTAAACCACTATGCAGCATTTAACAACTGCTCAATCACTCCTGAGCCCCTTTCTTCACTAAGCTTCTGGGACATTACCCTCTTACTCTTTGGCCACTCCTCTTCTGAATAATGCCCCTTCCCAAGATATCCATGTCCTAATGCCCAGAATCTGAATAAGTCGTTTAGATGGCAAAGGGACTTTGAAGATAAGATTAGAGATTTTGAGATGGGGAGATTATCTGGGACTATCTAGATGGGTCTGATGTCATCACTAGGATTAGATGTGACATTGAAATCAAGAGCTTGTAATGGTATGAGGGATAGGCCAGAAGCCAAGGAATGCAGGTGGCCTCTAGAAACTGGAACAGTCAAGGAGATAGTCTCCCCTGTAGTCTCAAGAAACACAGCCCTACCACCTTGATTTTAGATTTCTGATCTCTAGAATTTTAAAGTATTTTTTTTTAATTCTGTAAGTTTGTGGTAATTTGTTTCAACAGTAATAGGAAACTAATACATCTTCACAAACTCAATCTTTGCCCCAGGGTTCAGCCTTTGTAGCTCTTACTTTCTCTGTACCTGTTTTTCTAGTTAGGTCAGTTAACTCCAAGGCATTAAATGCCTTGCATGATGGCAATTCTCAACTGCCTATCATTATCTGGATCTTTCCACAGAATTCTAGTTCCATATAGTCAAAAAGGTTAAGGGATACAGTTGAGTATGTCTAAAGGAAATCTCAAACTTAGTCTTTCAGAACCAAACTTTTGATCTGATCACACAAAACCATCTCTTCCTCTCGCATTCTCCATCCCAATAAAGGGCAACTGCAATTGGGAGATTGGAATTGACATACATACACTATTGATACTATGTATAAAATAGATAACTAGTAAGTACCTACTGTATAGCATAGGGAACTCTACTTAAAGCTCTGTGGTGAACTAAATGGGAAGAAAATCCAAAAAAGAGGGGATATATGTATACTTATAGCTGATTCATTTTGCTGTACAGTAGAAACACAACATTTTAAAGCAACTATACTCCAAAACAAATAAATAAAAAAGAAAAAAAGGGGCAACTACATTCTAGTTATTCAGAGCAAATTCTTGGACCCATGATTCTTCCCATTCTGATATCCCATATGAGACCAATTGGCTTATCCTCATTTTATTTTTAAATATATTCAGAACAAACACTTCACACCAAATGCTCCACTATCCAAATTGCCCTAATTGTCATCATCTTTGCCTTGATCATCACTATAGCTTACTTCTTTCCCTTACCTTCTGTAAGGTACCATCCCCACAACTGACAGGTGACCCCATAGAAGTGAGGTTTCACACAGCACCATTCAAAGTCTTCCCTTCTCATTCAGGGTAAAATCTAAAGCCCATAACATTGCCTTTAAGGCTCAACAAGATACTGGACCTAGGTACACCTCCTACTTCCCCCCATGATGTCATTCTCTTCCAGCCTTGCTCCACCTTCTTAGATTCCGCGTCCTGTGCGTAAAATAATGTTCTGTCAGTTACCTGCATGACTTATCGCCTCAATTACTTCCCAATGTTGGTTTAAACTTTACCTTTTCACAGAGTACTTCTGACCACTCTATAGAGAACAACTTCCCACCCTTGGAACTCTGTCATATCTTACTCTTCTCTATTCGTTAAAAGCAAACATATATACACAAATCATATACATGAGAGACATCTTTTACACAAATTTCCTTATGAATGCCTTTATGATCAAAAATAATTCTCATAAGAACTTGTATCAAAACCTCCAAAATGGCTTGAGAGTTCCTCATCTGAACCACAGAACAGTTATTTTTGTGTGACTACGTTCTCATTCTCCCAAGAACACAACAGAAGAGAATTTATCACATACAACGGATACCTTAGGGTGTTGGTTCCCAAAATTCAGTGTCAGTCAGGATCACGTGGCCAGCTTGCTTGTTAAGACACAAATGGATGGGTCTTATTCCCCGAGTTTCTAAGTAACTAAGTCTGAGGTGGAGGCGCAGAATTTGCATTTTAACAAGTTCCAAAACATGCTTATGCTGCTGGTCTGGGAACCATAATTTGACAACTATTGCCTCAGTGTATTAGGGCTTAGTTCTCTACTAAAAACCATTGAAACATGCTACTCTAGTGTGAGGATCACAAGGTTATATTAAATTTTCTAAGACAGAGCTAACATATTTATTCTTCTTAATGTAAATGCTTATATAAAGATGAACAAATTCTTTCATTAATCTTAAAAAATATTAGAAAGATTTAGCAAGATTTAGGCTTTATAGGATTATCGATAGGGTAATATTTGATTAATGATCAAATACAGGTAAATTTCTGTATAACGAGTTTTAAGAAAACAAAACAAACCACTGACGACTATTCATACTATGAAAACTGATTACGATTTACATTCTCAATATTTAAAACAGTAACTGATAGTCAAGATTGATTCATTGTGATTAACTTTCTATCCAAAATGCGGTATTCTTTTATTATAAAATGTCAATATTTATGTTACCATTATCTCATATTCTTTAAAGTCCATCTTTCTCTATTTACTGATTGTCTAACATCAGCCAAGCACTGCCTTAGTTGTTGTAAGTGATCTTATTTCATTGGGAAGTTTCTGACAAGCACTTTACCTGATATTTAATAACTGTTTAATAAATAAACACAGAAATGAATAGCAGTAAAATTTACAGGTACAAAAATGTTTCCAAAACATGAAAACAAAGACAATCCAGTATAATCTAAACATGAATGATTTGATATTTTGAAATCACTTACCTTTAAAATTTTAACAAAATATCTATACAGCTGTGCAAAATGTTTACTACATTAGGCCTGAGATTGCAGGCCTGAGCAGTAGACCTGCTCACCAGGTGGGCCCTCGGCCAGTGTCTGGGAACTTGGCTCTTGGAGTGTTTCCAGTGAACAGTTAACTGGTAAGAGTGGCTCACTGTGCCTTGATGTTCACATAAACAATATGGTTTACAATATGCTTTATGTTGAACACCGGCTTTTCTCCTGGGAGTCTGAAGTTTGTGTGCAAGGCAGAGGGTATCTATGTGACCAACACAATACCATAGACATCAAATCTCTAATGGGCTTCCCTGAAAAGAAACATCACACCCAAACTGCTGCCTTCTCACTGCTGGACGGAAGGTGTACTTTGTGCGACACTGAAGGAAAGAGATCATGAGGAAGATTACACATGGATTCCTCCAGACTCTGCCTGGGTCTTTTTCTCTTATCATCCAACTTCACTCTAATCAATTTTAGCCTTGAGTCCAACTATGTACTCAGTTCCTTGAGTTCTTCTAGCTAATCTCCAAATATGGGGGTGGTTCTTAGAGACCCTCAACACAGCAGATTGTCAAAAAGCGAAGATTCTTACCTGCTGATATGCTTCATAGATCACATCAAATAGAAAGGCCTGTGGCATTTCACTTGCCCTGTGTCTCGCACGTTCCAGTGAGTGGTCTAAGCAGCCATCTACAGATGGACTGATGACAGTAGATACAAGAGGTCGGATTGCTCCTGCAGCCTAAAGGATAAACAGAGAGGCAAATGACACAGTTATTTCAGTTAGAAAATATCTGAAAGTCCAATTCTGAACTCGGTATCTTTGTTTTGAAACGGATCTTACACCTTCAACAAGCTACCTCAAGAACATACTTAAACAAGTCTTAATTTCGTTCATAAATCAAATCATTTCCAGTCAAAAACCAATCTCATACCACTATAGTTCCATATATTAGAGACAGAAATAATTTTTCATTATGGATCCAAAATCCTCTTCATCACAGGCCACTGAAGTCAAATACGAAAAAAGGATGCTAAGATACAATTGAGTATTCCCTGAAGATGGGACGGAGACTACTGTCAAAGAACTGAAACGGATTATACGTGAATATTTACTTGTTAGTGTGCCTTCAAGTATTTAATTTACACGTTACATCATTAAGGAACAAAACATATTCCCTAAGATCACCAAAATGAGCTCAGCCACCAGCCAAGTGACAATGAATATATGTCTTGCTCTAACTCCTGCAAAAAAACAGCTCCATTCAAATATAGCATCAATGCAACGCTCCCTGAGGCTAATATCCATTGATTTCAATTGCTCCTATGAAAGCTCTGTCTCATTAATAGATGCATCTAATCTTTAAAAAGACACCTTATCTGACAGCTTTTCCCTTTACCTTTAATAAGTTTCACTGTAATATAGTCTTGAAGGTCATTACCAGACAGCTACCTTGGTGAAGTAGCCTTAAACTTCCTAGGGTAGGCCTTAACCCAGCTGTCTTATATTGATTATAATATGTCCTATCTTTCATGTAATTGCAGCATATAACATTAATACCTAAGAACAAATTTGGTCTCAAGGAGACCAACATCTGAGAAGGACAGTCCATAAACTAGTTTACAAAAGCCAAGGGACTGGCTGAAAATCAAAGCTAATGTGAGAGCCAAGCAGGTTGTACAAATTGTACGGCCATTTCCAGTGACTCAAGCAGAGATTTGGAGCCTAGGCATAATAGCAAAAGTGAAGAGACAGCCAGGGGTGATAGGGAAGGAGTAAAGTCCAAGTAGGTGAAAGGTAGATAAAGAGCAAGCCCGTATGATAGTTCTAGTTTTAGTTGTTTTAGGAACCCCCATACTGTTCTCCATAGTGGCTATACCAGTTTACAATCCCACCAACAGTGCAGGAGGGTTCCCTTTTCTCCGCACCCACTCCAGCATTATTGTTTGTAGGTTTGTTTCTTTTTTTCTTTTTTGTGGGGGGGTACGCGGGCCTCTCACTGTTGCGGCCTCTCCCGTTGCGGAGCAGAGGCTCCAAACGCGCAGGCTCAGCATCCATGGCTCACAGGCATAGCCACTCCACGGCATGTGGGATCTTCCCGGACCGGGGCACGAACCCATGTCCCCTGCATTGGCAGGCAGATTCTTAACGACTGCACCACCAGGGAAGCCCTGTTTGTAGATATTTTGATGATGGCCATTCTGACCAGTGTGAGGTGATACCTCATTATAGTTTTTATTTGCATTTCTCTAATGATTAGTAATGTTGAGCATTTTTCATGTGCCTTTTGGCCACCTGTATGTCTTTTTTGGAGAAATGTCTATTTGATTTTTTGATATTGAGCTGCATGAGTTGTACATTTTGGAGATTAATCCTTTGTCAGTTGCTTCATTTGCAAATATTTTATCCCATTTTGAGGGTTGTCTTTTTGTCTTATTTATGGTTTCCTTTGCTGTGCAAAAGCTTTTAAATTTCATTAGGTCCCATTTGTTTATTTTTGTTTTTATTTCCATTTCTCTAGGGGGTGGGTCAAAAAGGATCTTGCTGTGATTTAGGTCATAGAGTGTTCTGCCTATGTTTTCCTCAAAAAGTTTTACAGTTGCTGGCCTTACATTTAGGTCTTTAATCCATTTTGAATTTATTTTTGTGTATGGTGTTAAGGAGTGTTCAAATTTCATTCTTTTACATGTAGCTGTCCAGTTTTCCCAGCACCACTTATTGAAGAGACTGTCTTTTCTCCATTGTATCTCCTTGCCTCCTTTGTCATTGATTAGGGGATCCAGCAATCCCACTCCTGGGCATATATCCAGAGAAAACCATAATTCAAAAAGATATATGCACCCCAATGTTCATTGTAGCACTATTTAGAATAGCCAGAACATGGAAGCAACCTAAATGTCCATCAACAGAGGAATGGATAAATAAGATGTGGCACATATATACAATGGAATATTACTCAGCCATAACAAAGAATGAAATAATGCCATTTGCAGCAACATGGATGGACCTAGAGATTGTCATACTGAGTGAAGTTAAGTCAGACAGAGAAAGACCAATATCAGATGGTATCACTTATATGTGGAATCTAAAAATAAGGGTACAAGTGAACTTATCTACAAAACAGAAATAGAGTTACAGATGTAGAAAACAAACCTATGGTTACCAGGGGGGAGGGATAAATTGGCAGGCTGGGATTAACATATACACACTACTGTATATAAAATAGATAACTAGTAAGGACCTACTGTAGAGCACAGGGAACTCTACTCAATACTCAGTACTCTGTAATGGCCGATATGGGAAAAGAATCTAAAAAAGAGTGGATATATGTATATGTATAACTGATTCACTTTGGTGTACACCTGAAACTAACACAACATTGTAAATCAACTATACTCCAATTAAAAAAAAAAGAGCAAGCCTGACTTGTCAAGCCTAGCACCTATCAGCAGAGGTTAGAAGACAGGAAAGGAACACACATGCACATACGTCATAGTGCTTTTTAAGGAAAAAAATATAGTTCTATTACTTATAATTAACTAACTACTTACGGTTAATTCTATGCCAGACAATGACATAAAAATTTAGAAGAACATGAGACATACAAAATGTCTCCATGAAGAGCTGTGCAGACTCTCTGCAACTAGAGAAAAGCATTTTTAAAAAAACAACCATTTAAAGCCTTTGAAAATTGTCCTAAGGGCATTCAATAAATTAACATTTAAGAATCTCTCTTAAACCTTGGAAAGAACAGAGTCTGTGGTACTGGAACCGTCATCTGTTTTTTTTCCTTCATTCCACAACACTCAGCTCAATGTGACTTAAGTTCCACTCAGAGTAGGTATGGCCAAAAAGAAAGGGTTCCCTCTCCCGCCAGCTCCCAGTGGGAGGGGCAGAGTGCCAGCATTTCCCATCCCACTCAATTCCATGTCACAAAGGCTCAGTTACCAGCAAGTATGGCCAAGAGGTTGTAGACTCCCTTCACCCAACAGAGTGCAAGACCCACCCCAGGCATGGTAGGTAGGGAATACTGGGGCCCCGATCACGCTTGGCCCAGTCACACACAGGGCAGAGGTTCTGTGCCAGGAGAGGCAAAAAGAAGACGAGTCTAATGTCTCCAGGCAGCACCCTGCTCACGAAGTAGTGGTGTCACTCAAACAACATGCCCAACTATAGCTCCAAAGCAGTGGCATGGTGGTTTTTCACAGGGAGAAAGACAGCCTCTAAGAAGAGACAGCTACTAAGCTCTCCCCAAGGGAACTTGCTTAATTGGAAGTGTGAGGAAGTTTAAGGGTAAGCACGCTCTCAAAAGAAACGGAGATCATGGTAAGCAATTAAGAGGAAGGTGAGAGCTTCATGAGAGCAAAAAGCTGAACCATAGGGAAGCTAGTTTACCAGAGACAACCAGAACAAGAGACAGCTAACAAGAATCGCCCACCCACCCACCCCCAGAATCAGAGCAAACCTCCAATACCGGCTTTACAAACTACCCCTGGCTAAGGGACCAGAATTTACTTGGATCAAACTGTAGGGTACTTTATGTATTTGGCACTTGTTCCGAAAAAAGAGCAGTCAGCAGGCAATGAATGGAGCTTATCCGTTGGGCGTCAAAGGCAGACAGTATAACGGAGATCGGGGAAATACAGATGAAGCGAACCCTGCTAAAACGACTGTCATTCCGCGGTGACTCAACACTTGTCTAGAACTGCACCCTCTGAAGTGACTTTAGAGGTTTTGCCCTGTACAGGAAGAAGACTGTGACTTTGCTGGTCTATTTTAGTAGCCAAGAAAATAATAAGCCTAGGGTAGGTAGGTAGGAGGTAACTGGAACTGACAAAATACATTATCCAAAATATGCATTTTTCAACAACAACCACAAAATGTAAAGACATGCATCCAAACAGGAAGGTGTGATCTATACAAAGGAAAAAAAAAAAAAAAAAAGCAGGCAACAGAATCTGCCTGTGAAACGGCCCAAGTGTCACACTTATCAGGTAAGCCTTCAAATTAGGTATTAAATATGTTCAAAGAAAGAAAGGATATCACGCAGAAAGAAAGAAAGTATGATGACCATTAGTATTATCAATATTAGGAATACCTATTTTTAAAAACTGAGTAGCAATTTTAGAATTGCAAAATAGCTAAAATGAAAAATTCACTAGAGGGGTTCAACAGTAGATTTGAACAGGAGAATAAATGAACTTAAAGTCAGATCAACAGATTACACAAAGAAAAATGAACAGATTCACAGAGAAATGTAGGACATCATTACAGACATTTTTGTAATAGGAGTACCAGAGGGAAAATGAAGGCAAGAAAGGAGGAGAAAAAATATTCAAAAAATTATGACTGAAAATTTCCCAAGAAAAGCAATCTGCACACTCAGGGAGCTCAGTATACTCAAAGCAGAATACACACAAAGAAATTCATATCCAGACACATCACAGTAAAAACGCGAAAGCTAAAATCACAGGGAAAAAACTTGAAAGCAGCCAAAGAAAAATGTTTTATCATTAACAAGGGAACACCAATAAGATTAACAACTGAATCTAATCAGAAACAATGGAAGCCAGAAGGCAAGTGGGTGATATGGTAACTGCTCATAATAAAAACCTGTTAAAGGTTACGTCCAGTAAAATGAGCATTTACAAACATCAGATCAAAATAAAGATTCTGAGCAAACAAGCAGAATTTGTGGCTAGCTGATTCACCCTACGAACACTGAAAATCTTTAAGCTCAAAGAAAGCAACCCTAGACAATAATTCAAATCCACATGAAAAAAGAGCACGAATCACTTTAAAAAAAATTAAAAAGTTATAAATGCCTTTTTCTCCTTTCTTATGTTAAGAGGTTTAAAAAGGAATGTATAAAATAAATATATAAGTTAATTGATCAACCTATAATATTGAAATATATATTTGACAAAAACAGCATATTGTGACAAGGAAAAGATGAGTAAAGGTATATCACAGGAAGAAACTAACAGATGATAACTTGAATCTACAGTAACAAATGAAAACTGAAAATGGAAAACAAAAAACTTAATATGACATTCCATATAATTACAGCTCACCTTTCTTCTCAACTTCTATAACTGGTGTAAAATAAGATGAAGTGTTAACAACAATGGATTATTGGGTTTCTAACATACATGCACCTAACACTAATAGCACAAAAAGGCAGAAAAGGGAATAGACCTATTTAAGAGTAACATTTCTGTACCTCCCTAGATTTTAGTTAGCATATATCTGAATTATGTTAAGATGTATACTGTAAGCCCTAGAGTAGCCACTAAGAAAATAAAAAGTTAAAGTGAGAAAATAAACAAATTAATGTTCCATAGAAAATATTCATTTGATACGAAAGCAAGAAGTAATGAGAAAAGAGACACACATGAAACAGAAAATAAAGTGGTCAATGTATATCAATAACATTAATTTTCAGTCGATTAAACAATCCAAACTCACATTGTCAAATTGGATTAAAAACCCAACTGTATGCTGTCTGCAGGAGACACACATCTGAGACTCAAAGATCCAAATATACTGAATACAGAAGGATGAAAAAGGATACATATCAAACTAACAGCAACCTGTAAGAAAGCTGGAGTAGCTATACCAGAAAAAATCCAAAAATGTTAAAGATAAACCCATCTTAAAATTTAAAAAAGGTCAATTCAACAAGATATAAAAATTTATCTAACAGATCCCCAAATACATGAAGCAAAACTTGGTAGGATTTAAAGGAGAAATAAATAATCCAGCAGTTGGAGATATCAACACCCCACTTTCAATAATGAGTAGAACAACTAGGCAGAAGATGACCATGGAAATAAGACTTGAAAAGCACTATAAACCAACTATATCTAACATATCTATTGAACACTCCACCAACTATGTTCTCCTCAAGTACACATGGAGATTTCTCCAGATCAGACCATATGTTTGGCCATAAAACAAGACACAATAAATTTTAAAGGATTAAAGTCATACTAAGTATGTTCTCTGATCTTAAGAGTGAAATTAGAAAACAGTGGTGCAGCCACTATGGGTAACAGTATGGAGGCTCCTCAGAAAGTTAAAGCTAGAGCTACAAAATGACACAGAGATTCTACTTCTGGTTATTTATCTCAAGCAAACAAAAACACGAACTCAAAGATACCCACCTCCATATTCACTGCAGCATTATTTACAACAGCCAAAACATGGAAACCTAAATGGCCATCTTCAGGACATGTGAAGACCTCAGGGGCATTATGCTAAGTGAAATTAATCAGAAAGACAAATACTGTATGATCCCACTTACCTGGAACTTAAAAGACAGAAATAGCTCATAGATACAGAGAACAGCTTGATGGGGGACATGGGTAAAATGTGTGAAGGAAGTTAAAAGGTACAAATTTCCAGTTATGAAATACATCATGGGGATTTAATATAGTTAATACTATATTGCATATTTGAAAGTTGCTGAGAGAATAGATCTTAAGTCTCTTCAGAAGAAATTCTGTAACTATGTATGGTGACTGATACAGACTTATTGTGGTAATTTCTCAATGTACACAAATGTTGAAACATGTTGTACACCTGAATCCAGTATGTTGTATGTCAATTATACCTCAAAAAATGTTTTAGAGAAACAAAAAGAAATGTGAGAATTAAGAACATAGCAATTGGGGCTTCCCTGGTGGTGCAGTGGTTAAGAAACTGCCTGCCAGGGGCTTCCCTGGTGGCGCAGCGGTTGAGAGTCCGCCTGCCGATGCAGGGGACACAGGTTCGTGCCCCGCTCCGGGAAGATCCCACATGCCGCGGAGCGGCTAGGCCCGTGAGCCATGGCCGCTGAGCCTGCACGTCCGGAGCCTGTGCTCCGCAACGAGAGAGGCCACAACGGTGAGAGGCCCGCGTACCACAAAAAAAAAAAAAAAAAGAAAAGAAACCGCCTGCCAATGCAAGGGACACGGTTTCCAGCCCTGGTCCGGGAGGATCCCACATGCCTCGGGTCAACTAGGCCCGTGCACTACAACTACTGAGCCTGCGCTCTACAGCCTGCGAGCCACAACTACTGAGCCCACAGGCCACAACTACTGAAGCCCGCATGCCTAGAGCCCGTGCTCCGCCACAAGAGAGGCCACCACAATGAGAAGCCCGCACACCTCAGCTAAGAGTAGCCCCCTCTTGCCTCAACTAGAGAGAGCCCATGCACAGCAATGAAGACCCAAAACGCAGCCCAAAATAAATTTAAAAAAGCAAAAAACAAACAAACAAAAAAAACATAGCAATTGAACAACACACTAGTAAATGAATCCAAGAAGAAATCACTATGGAAATGATACTTTGAGATCAGTAACATACACAATGGAAAGTAACTGGAGAATGCAGTTAAAGCAGTCCTAAGAGAGATTTGTAGCTGTAATTGTGTATATATAAAAGGACATTTTCAAAATCAAAACCCTAACCTTCCACCTCAAGATACTGAAAAAAGAGAAAGACTTAAGCTAATGCAGGCATAATAATAAACATAAGAGCAGAAAACAAAATAGAGAAAAACCAAAACCAAAAGTTAGTTCTTTGAAAAAGTTTAAACAGTCTTTTTTCTAGTTTAGCTAAAGGTTTATAAGACTCAAATAAGTAATATCAGGAGTGAAAGTGGTGACATTTCCACTAACCTTATAGAAATAAGGAGAAAGAAAACTGCAAGCGTATTTTAACAAATTAGGTAACAGATAAAATCACATTTTTCTAGAAAGACACAACCAAAACTAATTCAAAGATAGAAAATCTGAATAGACCTTTAAGAAAATTAGGCATTTTTAATTTCCCACGAAGAAAACCCCAGGCCCAGATGGCTTCGCTGGTTAATTGTAATGAAAGTATTTTTTTCAATACCAGTTCCTCACACCATTTCAAAAAAAATAGGAGGGAACACTTCCCAACTCACTCTTTAAGACCAATATTACCAAAACCAGAGACATCACAAAAAACCAAAATACAGATCAATACTCGGAAAGATATAAACACAAAAATCTTCAAGATAACAAACCAAATTTGGCAACACGTAAGTAGTATTGTGCACCATGACCAAGTGGGATTTATCCCAAGAAAGCAAAATTAATTTAACATTCCAGAAAAAAATCAATGTAATACACCATATTAATAGAATAAATAACAGAAACACATGAACATCTCAATAGACTCAGAAAAATTATCTGACAATATCCAACACTTCATGAAAAAAGCATGCAACAAACTAACAGAAGAGAACTTCCTCAATCTGATCAAGGGCATCTACAAAAAAATCCACAGCTGACATCATACTTAATGGTGTGATGACTTAATGTTTTCCCTTCAACATCAGGAACAAGGACGTCCACTGTTGCCACTTTTAAGAAAAGTACTGGAAGTTCTCGTCAGGGCAGTTATGCAGGAACATCTAATAAAGGCATCCAAGAAAAGTAAACTATCTTCACTTGCAGATGACACAATCTTATACACAGATAATTCTAATGAATCCACTAAAAATACTACTAGAACTAATAAACTAGTTTAGCAAGAATGCAGAGGACAAGATTAAAATATAAAAGTTAACTGTATTTCTATATATCTGCAAGGAACAATCCAAAAGTAATTCCTTTATAGTAACTTCAAAAAGAATCCTTAGGAATATATTTAACAAAAGTGCAATATATTTAAAAATACTCAGTAAGTGCAAAACATTCTAAGAACTACAAAAAATTTCCACCTCTTTTCTAAGATCCAACATCTCCACATACTTACTGGCATCCATTCCTTCTCATGTAGGTCTCTATAGCAATAGTCTTCTGTCCTGCCTCAAGTTTGTATTCTTTTACTGAACTGTCTCCGTTAGAGTACATGCATTTTGTGACACCTCCCATCATTAAGTCAGTCTTCCATTGATCATACATCTGCCAGTTAGTATCAGTTTAAAATAAGACTCTTTCAAACAACTGTCCATACTATACTATTCCTTATCTGTAATTTTTCTCTCCTCCCGTGTGCTCTGTAGTCTACTTTTATTAGGATTTCATCTCCACAACTCCACAAAATAAATTTTTCAAGCTCACAATGACCCTCACATTGCTAAATCCAGTGGATAGCTCTTTATCTTCTTGAGGACATTTGTTCACTTGGTTTTCAGAAACCATTATCACCAAGCAAACTCTCTCATCTTCTCACACTTTAAATCCTAGATCCTTATATCCTCCTTCTAAGTGGAAAACATTTCCAGAACTCGGACCTCAGACTTCCCTACGTTCATTCCATAGGTGACCTCTTCAATTCCCAGAGTTTCAAATACTATCTTATACGAGACTTCGCAAATCTATAAATCCAGCCCAGATATTTCTCCTTAAATCTGGAGTTGTACATCCAAATACCTATTTAACATCTCCATTCAGATTAAAACACACAACCAGACTATAAATATCCAAGTTCTGGTTTCACCTATACCACACACCCCTAACTGGCTCCTCTACAGATGTTCCCATCTACATAAACGTCTACTCTATTCTTCTAGTCGTTCTTACCAAATACATTGAAGGTCATTGATTTCTCCTCCTCTCATATTTCCTATCCAAACCATCAGCAAGACATCAGCTTCAAAATATCCCAAATCTGCCCACTCTTCATTGTTTCTACTGCCCCAATCTGAACCCAAGGCACCCATATTCACTCTCTCAGATCCCACACAAATCAAGAGCCATAAAGACATTAGTAATTTTGGCTATATTGAAATAAAAATGCTTGCTCATCACAAAACAGTATTTTAAAAAGAAATTTTTAAAAGGGAGATAACAGTTATAAAGCATATACTTTGCAAAGTATTCGTTTCCAGAATAACCCCAACAAACCAGTGGTTATTTGAGAACTTAGAAACAGGGGCAAAAGATGTACATGTGCAATTCAGTAAGAACACATAAAGCCCATAAATATATGAAGAATACCCAACCTACTTATAAGATGCCAATTTAAACCACAAAGAGAAAGCACTTTCCACTATCTGGATTAGAAAAAAATAAGTCTAACAGTGTCAAGTGATGGTGAGAATGTGGGGCAACAAGCTGTTGTTAATACACTATTGGTGACTGTAAATTGATACAAATTTACAAAATAATTCAGCATCATCTGGTAAGGCTGGTAACACTCACACATCTTGACTAGAGAAATCCTTGCACATGTGCACCAGAAGACATGAGTAGCACTGTTCATGCTAGCAATGTTCATATTAGCATAAATTAAAAACAAATGTCCACTAACTGTAAACAGATAAATTGTGACATATGAAGTAGTGCTCATGAAGGCATTATAGATGCACAGATTAATGTGAATACATTTCCCCCAATACACTGGGCAAAAAATATATATACAAAACAGTTAAAAATCATATGAACGTGTGAATTATACCTCAACAAAAAAATAAAATCTAACAAGTATGTTCTTTAGGGATACACGCTACAAAACTGAAGACAAGGGAAAGAAAACAAAGTTCAAAATAATGTTTATCCACCTGGGAGGAGTAAACACGATCAAGGCAGGAACAGAGTTTCACAGTGACCAGTAATGTTCTATTTATTATACCATGTGGTAGATCTGCAAGTGTCCAAAGTTCTCTGACTGTTTTTGGTATTTTTAAAAAGAGAATTTCTAAGATGTGTATTTATGGACCCTCATTTTGATTACTGAAAACTAACTTCAAGATCAGAGATCATTCATTTTTGAGATGTCATTATAGGATTAGTATATTGCAGAACTTACTAGTTTCTTTCCTATGGAAGCTAAAACATCAGTTGGAAAGTAACACAACATAAAGACAATTGAAAGCACAAGGTGGCTACCAGCTTCCTAAGTCTCACTACACAAAAAGCCGAAGAAAAAAGTCACAAGTGAAAATACCTCTGCTGTCCAAGTATGGACAAAGTGAGTTGCCTCTAAAGTACAGCTACCTGAGAAGTTTGTTTTATAAAATGTAATTCCCAAGTTATCAAACACACTGTTTCCATGGGAATTAGCACAATGAGCTCTGAATGGAAGCTTAACAGCTCAACACCACAGTGATTACGTGCCTCTCAGGGTAATGTATCAAATATTTCCACATATCAATGCATGGAAAACATCATAGATACAAATCATACAATACGAGTAAAGAACCCTACCTCTACTGTTTACTTTTAAAAGCAAAATTGAACAATGCTTATCATCCATCAACACAGCAGGTCCTAACATGCATCCCTCCTCAGGCATCTGCATTCAAGCTAATTATGACACTCTACAACAGAAATCCTCCGACTAGGTAATTACAATTTCAGTTAGCTGAGTTATCTTTATTCAGAGACTACTTAATGTTTACAGAATAACGTCTTCAAAGCTAATCATTGCCAATTATGAGATTTTGACTATTTCACATTTTTATAGAATACTTCCCATCTCCTTTTATGAGGAAAGAATCTATGGTTTATTCAGTATAGAAATATAGCTTTTAGAAAAACCTGTCCAAACTGTGCCATCACTACAAAGTATCCCTAAACCTGAATATGCAGCACAAAGGCATAAGGAGCCCCCGCTGTACACAAAACTTTAATTCTGGACAATTAGAGTGATACCATTTATCTGAAACCTAATATGATCAGAGATAAACTTGGATATGTACTAAACTTTAATTCCTAGGTATACTCATCTTTCCTTAATCTACCCTTTCAAACTTCATTTTAAAGTAATTAATTGAACAGATTTGCAAGGGCAGATAGTTTCAGGTAATTAAGCAAAACAAAAGCCTTTCACATAGCAGCTTCTCTAGCATCAGAAACAGATCAAGTTTCACCTCAGACCGTGGCAGTCAGGGAATAAGTAGTTCACCACCTGCCCTGGACTTAATTTAAACCTTTGTCAACATTTCCCAAGAAATAATCAGAACTCACTGTTTTCTTCCAGAACTCACTCATTCCTTAGACATAGGACTTAAATCAATACCAAACTTTCTCTTGAGTAGATAAAGGATCCATTTGGCCCAGGAAAGCTTATCACCTGACCCCCACCCAGGATTGAACTCTGACCTTCAGTATGGATCATCATGACCACAACCACCCAGAGACCAAGCAATTACTAGCCATGGTCAATTCTACTTTATGTCAAATTTCCAAATACAGAGTCAAATATCTGTTAAGTGAGTTTTTCATCTCTATTTTAAAACAATCCATTCCTAGGTATTTTATTCTTTTTGATGCAATGGTAAATGGAATTGTTTCCTTAATTTCTCTTTCTGATCTTTAGTTTTTAGTGTATAGAAATGCAATAGATTTCTGTGTATTAATTTTGTATCCTGCAACTTAACTGAATTCATTGATGAGCTCACTCTGAAAACTGTAAGATACTGATGAAAGAAATCAAAGATGTCACAAAGAGATGGAAAGATATGCCATGTTCTTGGATTGGAAGAATCAATGTTGTCAAAATTACTATGCTACTCAAACCAATCTACGGATTCAATGCAATCCCTATCAAATTACCAATGGGATTTTTTGCAGATCTAGAACAAGAAAATCTTAAAATTTGTATGGAAACACAAAAGACTCTGAATAACCAAAGCAATCATGAGAAAGAAGGACGGAGCTGGAGGAATTAGCTACTTCAGACTAAACTATAAAGCTACAATAATCACAACAGTATGGTACTGGCACAAAAACAGAAATAATAGATCAATGGAACAGGATAGAAAGCCCAAAAATAAACCCACACACCTATAGTTGCACCACTATGGAAAACAGTGTAGAGGTTCCTTAAAAAACAGAGCTACCATATGATCCAGCAATCCCACTCCTGGGCATATATCCAGAGAAAACCATAATTCAAGAAGATACACGCACCCCAATGTTCTTTGTAGCACTATTTACAAGAGCAAAGACATGGAAGCAACTTAAATGTCCATCGACAGATGAATGGATAAAGAAGATGTGGTACACATATACAATGGACCATTACTCAGCCATACAAAAGAATGAAATAATGCCATTTGCAGCAACATGGATGGACCTAGAGATTATCATACTAAGTGAAGTCAGACAGAGAAAGACAAATATATGATATCACTTATATGTGGAATCTAAAAAAATGATACAAATGAGCTTATTTACAAAACAGAAACAGAAAACAAACTTATGGTTACACCAAAGGGGAAAAGTCGGCAGGGGGAGGGATAAATTATGAGGTTGGGATTAACAATATACACACTATTGTATAGAAAACAGATAATCAACAAGGACCTACTGTATAGCACAGGGAACTCTACTCACTACTCTGTAATAACCTATATGGGAAAAGAATCTGAAAAATAGATATATGTAGACGTATAACTGAATCACTTTGCTATATACCTGAACCTAACAAAGCATTGTAAATCAACTATATTCCAATATGAAATAAAAATTTAAAAATTAAAAAAACAGTCCAGAATACATTGCATAAAGTTATAAAACTGGGTAGTGAAACTACATTCTTGATGCATACACACACATTAACTTCAGCAGAATTTCCAAAGCATTGTTCATCATTGCTAAATAGTCATGCTGCACAGTCCTAAGAGATCCCACACACACCCCATGTCAAAATTTCTCATTATATAAATTCCACTGTTTCTCTTCAGATTAACAATTTTCCAACAAAAACTAATCCTGCTAACTATGCTATAGCACATGGGATAGCCACCTCCCGCAAGAATAAACAATTACCTTACCCAAAAGGTCTATCGTGCCAATGTTGAGAAACCTTGTGCCAAGCTGATATTCAAATATAGGAAGAAACAAATGCCTGGAGCCTGCTTTCAGATACAAAAAGTCCCTGTTTTACACATTGCAAAAATCCAATACAGGAAGTACAGGAGACCTTGTTTTATGAGAAAAGATAAGATAAATCATGAACCAGTGCGGAAAAGGTCCCAGGCAGTCATAACCCTTAGGCAAATGTAAATAGGTCTGCAAAGATGTGGCAAGCAAAAAATCAGTGCCTAAACCCTAATTTCACAGAAACTTGGAGGCAAGGGCGGGGAGGGCAGGAACACAGGGATTTAGAGAGAAGAGATGAGACTACCTCAGGGAAAAGAAAAATTAAAAGCACACAAAATACATGTCCCTTATTTCCTATGGCTCACATACCACACCGTTACTCAAGTCCAGGCAGACCAGTGCCCTGAACATTTTAGTACTATCTACTTCCCTCTCCATTTCATTTGGCTTATATAGGGTTCATCATCACTCAGCTGCATCATTACTGCAGATCCCAACTAACTTCACTTCCCTCAAACTCTTCCTTTAATCAACCTACCAAACAAGGCAGATAGTCATCTTTGTAGAATTCAAGTCTTATTATTCCCTCCTCAAAAATCAGTGGTTCCCTCTTACCTATGGATGAAATTCAAGGAAAGATATCAGGGAGGATTAATGAATTCCAATCTGCACATGATTCCATAGACCCTGAAAAAGGCAAATTTAAGTGGTTCTATCTAGCTGGAAGTTGAACACAGCAGGTCTGGAATTCAGAAGTGAGAAGCCTGAGAATGAGAGAGATTTGGGACAGTGTGTCAGTGAGAGTTAAAATAGGTGCACACAAATGTGTTGCGCCCAGTGAAATAATAGTCTTAAAAAGTTACATGTTGTATGCTTCAATTTATGGATTCTGGAAAAGACAAAAATACAGGAACGGAGAACACATCAGTGGTTGACAGGGGTTAGAGGAACGAGGGTCAGAATACTAACGGCAACAGGAGGAAATTCTTCAGAGTGTTAGAACAGTTCTGTGTCCTACCTGTGGTGGTGATTACAAGAATCTTTACAGGTGTAAACACTCAGATTGTACATTCCCCCAAAGTGCGTTTTATGGTATGTAGATTTAAACAATATTAAGTATTGTGGGCATGATTTAGATTGCTCAGAAATACTTTGGTGATAATAGTTAAAGGAACCTCATTTAAAGGATGGGAAGAAGTATCTGAAAAGTGAGTGGTCAAAAAAGTAAGAGGAATGAATAAAGTCACAGAAGCCAAGGTAGAGGCAAGAGTTCCAAGGAAGAGCTGGTTAACACTATCAAACTTAAGGCATTCTATACACACTGGTGTACTCTAAAACTCAATTCTGATGTCAGCCACCTAGAGTTAGCATAAACCCATGGTTCATAACCAGACTGCCATTACTTCAGACACCAGAGAGAAGTGGGGTTCCCCAGGCCACCGACACTTCTGACCAACTGACTCCAAATTCAAGAGGTTCCCACAACCTCTATTCAAGTTCAGTAATTCACTAGAATGACTCAGAGCTCAGGAAGAATGCTTATCACATTATGATTATATGATTATGATTACTTACATTACATATTTATGACAAAGGATACAAATCAGACTAGATAAATAAATGAAGAGACACATGGGGTGAGATCTCAGGGGAGACCAGAACACACAGCTTCTATGGTGGCCTCCCCCCAAGCAATCAGGGAGCAGCATGTTTTCAGCACCTCTTTGTTCACCAACCAAGTAGCTCCCCACTGTGCTTCATTGTCCAGAGTTTATTGGGATTTCACTTCTTAAGCATGATTAATTAAACCACTGAGCATGTGACTGAGTTCGGTCTCCAGCACCATTCCTCTCACCCCAAAAATCCAGCTGGTTCAAAGCTCCATTGGTCTTGCTGGTAACCAGCCCCTATCCTGAGTCATCTCATCTTACTAGCGTAAGCTCAAATGAGATCCAATGGGCTCATGAAAAATTAAGACCCTTGACAAATTTCAAGGATTTATTCTCCCTGCAAGGAACCAGGGACAAAAGCCAGTCAAACTCCTTGTTATACAAAAGACTAAAAATGTATTTGACTGGGAATTGGAAAGTTACAGGTGATTTTCAGGCAGAAGAGTCAGAGGGGAAAGAGGCCAGGTTGATTGCAATGCATTGAGCAATAAATTGGAGATGAAGAAGCAGAAGCAATAAATATAACCTGTTACTGTAAGTTGATTAGGGAGAAGACGATAAAACATCATTAGAGATGCAAAAACAGAGAGCTCAGGAAAGAAACATATGCAAGTAACTGAACTAAACGTCTTCCCTCAGGAGCAAGTCTTTAGGAGGCTGCTCTACTGATAGCATGAACTGAAAATGAGACTCTACTGGCAGTTCTTAGAGTATATGCAATAGCTTATTAATCCTTCTAAAAAGGATTCTCTCTACATCTTTATTTTTCAGTGCTCCAACATATCCCTTATAACAATGTCCTTATAACTACATCTCTTGACTTATAATTATGCAGAAATATACAAGTACTTCATACTCGTAAAGGACTCCTATTTTGCAATATGGCAGACCACATACCTTGGAAAAACCTATTACAATTTTTTTTAATGCAGAAGAATTCATAAACAGCTTTTAAAAGTAACTTTTAAAAGTGCCTTTTTGAAAAAGAACTTTAAAAGTATGACTCAAGAAAACTCCCTAGAACTAACATGATAGCCAGAAACCAAGGAAGTAAGATGGCAGAAATCTTTGGGTTAACAAGAGGCTTTAGTTTTAACAAATGAGAAGGAATGAGGAATTAGATCTTGAGCCTGTGCTACTTGGTTGGTTAGAACTATAGCCCTCAAAGATCCATGAGAAGCTATATACTCATTTAAAGAGTAGACTAGAAAAAAGTGCCCTCAGTGAGGAAAGACAAAGCAAAATTGTCTGTCCTGGCTTGGGATTTGGGGCGGGGTGGGCAGGAGGGTGAGCTGGGGGTGGGAGTAGTCGTCTCTGAGAAGTGGTAATGATCATCTATACTTCATACGTGTGTTAGAAATTTGTTTTAACACCACCATAGGATCTACAAACCTTCAGCCCAAGAACTGACAAAAGTTGCTGCAGGTTGGAAAAGCCCTTGGGATCCCTGGCAGAGGGAACACAAATTGATGTTTCAGAAACATACCTTCGTCCCATGCCCAGAGGATTCCTGCTGATCGAGTCCTGCCAAACATGGGCTTACAATCCAAATTGCAAAGGAGGACACCAATCATCATGAGCAAAAGTGAACAGAACTGAAGAGCTGGAGAATTAAACTACCAAGAATTACTATTAGCTACAATGTATAAAATGTTTAAATATTGAAAGACGAAACAGAAAAGCAAAATAGAAAAAGACCAGTCACATTTGAAATGGACCAAACAGAACTAGAAATTGAGAATTATTACAATTGTAAAACTCCTTAAGCAAAAGATTAGAACTAAAGAATGAAATAGAAAACTGAAATTACCCGTGACGCAGTCCACGAGAACAGGTAGAAAATATTAAAGTTGAGACATGAGGACAGGATAAGGTTTATCGTATATAGATGCATATGGATAAAGAAGAAAAAAAGCTGTCAGTTGGGAAATGCGACAAGGTCAATATTCAATAAGATAATAGCTTAGGATTTTTTAGAATTGATTTTTAAAGACCATAAAATTCATAAAGGACAAAAAATCCAAAGCAAGGGAAGAAAGATTCATATATTGAAATACCAGAGACACTGCCCAAAACCTGAAAAATTCTTACATGCAACCAGACAGAAAAGGCAGATTACTTTCAAGGAATACAATTAGACTGGTTAGTAGACTTCTCAAAGGTATATTAAAGTCAGGAGACAATGGCATAATATATTTTCAAGGTACTGGGGAAAAAATAACTGTACACTTAGAATTTTATACTCTGACCAACCCTACCAAAAGTAAAAGAAATAAGGAATAAAAGAAAATAAATGAAAAGTAAAAGAAATGATAAAAGCTGCCCTACTGAAGTCATCTTGCCTCTGTGAAACCCAAGAATGGAGCATACACAGAGAAAAGAACTGGGGTCCGGGCAACACTTTCGAGCCCCTATATGCAGACAACCTAATGTCAGCCTTAATTTGGGGGCATCTTAGTCTCTTGAAGTAGTACATCATCATTAATTTGGATTTTTTAACCAAAATGTAATGAAAGTTAAAATATCAACGTTATCTTAAGCCTGCATACCCACCAGGGGGCTGTCACAGTGTCTCATTTATTCAGGAAATGATTTATCTGAAAGGGACCTTTTTAGGTAGGGTTTGAAAAGAGGTAAGAAAACAGGACAATCAGTTGAGAGTCTATAAAACACAATTTAAAATAACAAAGGAGAATGAGTTCAAAGGACTCCCAAGCAAACAACTAACTGCCTGGTAGCTCTAAGCAAAAATCTTCACTACTTTCTTTATAGAATTTAATTCAGACCAGTTTTCTGCAATTTGACCTGAGTTTAAAACGATGCCAATACTTCCCACCAATTCAAGAACTTCAACTACTAGTAGTACATCTCAATTAGTTGTGTTTTTGTTTTTAGGATTAAAATTTAGAACAGGGTAGGAGAGGTGGCAGAAAGTAGTGCCTGAATTTTCTGAGGCTACCGGGTCACTATCCTCAACATTCTAAGGAAATGAGAATAAGCAAAATAAGTGTCCCCAATTGAAAACTGTATTGTTTAGAGCAAACCCTTCCTGATTAGCGGAAACCAGCTTTTCATTGCCCTTGGGCTTTTATACAGCTCTCAAAAATTATAGATAACTGATAGTAAATGGAAAAATCATTCTTGCCTATAAACGTGCCAATAGATTCTGCCCAGTGAAGGTTCAACTGGCACCCCTCGTCCCGTGGGGAAAAAAAGTTTTGTCTATTTGGGAATTAATTTCAACATTCCTTTATTCCATATAAATTTGTTCTCCTCTCAATTGTAACATCTGTCTGGTTCCCTCATTAATGAGGGCAATAAACTCCTTACCATGCTCCTTATAACTGCATGAAACTAATAATGATTTTACACTTATGAAAATTATCCCTTAACACCATCAAAAACAAGGCAGTATTTCTTAGACACCAAATTTCTGAAGTTTTCTTAAATTAGTTGTAAAGATTTTGCTTTAAACCAGCTTTTCAATGTATTTGGAAAGTTTCAGATTTTATTAAAACATAATTTGTTTTATTTAGAAGGCATAATGAGACTGAATCTTACAAATTATATTCTGATTAACAACTTAAGAAAATTAGAGTCTAAAAGCAATTCCGACAAAACTGCAACTAACAAAAAACCACTGAACTGCTATACATGTTTATGTTTTATTAGTCACCTGTTAAATGATATTCTCAGCCTATTAATTGGTGCAAATTAATCTTTTGCCTTTCAGACATACTACCAAAAGAATCACTTTACAAACAATCTTAGAAATTCTCTGAATACTCAAAAAACCCAAATGTTTGATTTTCACAATGAGTTTTAAGTGCTATTTTCCCAAAAGGTAACATAGGCAAAGAGCCATAATTTATTTGTGCTATGGTATGCCTAGACTTTCTAACTGCCCAAATTATATAGTCTTCCCTAAGAACTTTCAAACTTGTAAAGTTTTACTCAAATTCTTAAAAGTTATAAATCCTTTCTTCTTTTATTCCTCCTCATCACCCTTGCACCTGGCCACATTGTCTCTTCCACAATCTAGGAGCCTAGAAAAGAGGAAGATGTCACAAAAAACACAGGAGCCGTGAGAAAGTTTTGTGGTCACTAGTGTTCCTGAGCCATAATTTTCACTATATCAAAATACCACTTAGAAGTTATATTAAAAATAAGAAAAATGTTTCATTTTACCTGTGGAATTCTTACACAGGTCTAAATGTAAAAGAAATTCATGTTGTAGAGAGATGAAATTAGGAGCAATTTCCTGAACATGAAACTCCAAATACATATAGATAACTAAACAGAAATCAGGCTATCTTTCCCAGTTGAGTATTTTATAACTTCCTGGAAACCCAGATGGCTAGGAAGGCTTAGATGACTCCTTCCATTGGTCTACAATCTTTGAAACAAAATATTATCTGAGGTATTATAATTATTCTTACAGTAATACCACTTTAAATACTTAGCACTTTACTATGTAGTTAACACATATACAATTTCCAATCCTAAAAACAACCTTACAAGTTAGCATCTATATTTTTAAAAGGAAAATAAGCTCAAAGAAGTTGAGAAAGTTGAACATATTATACTACTAATAATTAGAAAAACAGAATTGGGCCTCAGTCTGTCCAACTCTACAGCCTTTTTTTTTTTTTTTTTTTTTTTTGCGGTACGTGGGCCTCTCACTGTTGTGGCCTCTCCCGTTGCGGAGCACAGGCTCCGAACGCACAGGCTCAGCGGCCATGGCTCACGGGCCCAGCTGCTCCCCGTCATGTGGGATCTTCCCAGACCGGGGCATGAACACGTGTCCCCTGCACCAGCAGGCGGACTCTCAACCACTGCGCCACCAGGGAAGCCCCTACAGCCTATTTCTATTATACTATACGAAGTCTGGGCCATAAATTTTCACTAAGTCTCAAATTTAAACTGTACACTTCAGTTTAGTATCTATTATGTCATTTACAGGATTTTACTCAGTAATTTAAAAAAACACAAATATGTTCCAAAGATTACAACAGATCTTTTGCTATCCTGTGTTTATTTTGGTGAAAGAGAAGTGAACACAGAATTCTGTCATCCTAAGATTACTCACTTTAAGGGGTGTGAAAATCTTGCCTGGCTATTTGTGCTAAAAAAATAAACCACTTCTAAAAAATTAAAACAAAAATTGGGTGAAATGAGCCAGGTTTGTTTGGGTTTTTTTGCTTTAAGTCACATAGCTCCTAGACTCTTACAAGATTCTTAGGCTTTTTTTTCTTTTTCTGTCATGCCGCAGCATGTGGGATCCTACTTCCCCGACCAGAGATCGAACCTGCACCCCCTGCACTGGAAGCGCAGAGTCCCAACCACTGGACTGTCAGGGAAGTCCCTCTTCAGCATTTTTAGGTAAAGGAATGAAATTAAATATGCAGCTAAGGTCCATCCATTCATATCCATACTCTAATGGCATTACTGCATTCTTCTCCAAATAGCTCATATTACATTATGATAAATGACTACCTAGCAAAAGAAATTCCAGAACAGTCTCACAATCTATAATAATATAAACTTCCTAAAACAAATTAGAATAACGTTTTATGTCATCTTGCCCATTTTAATTAACTTGACATTTAAATACTGAATACAATTCCATCAAAATCCAGCAAATGAATATGTGCTATAGCGTTTGCCCCTTTTATCCATTCTCAGAAGTATTTCAGTACTTACCCCATGTTCCTTAGCAGCTGTGACAACTTTAAGGAGGACATCTTCCTCCACAAATGGTCTCACAGCATCATGGATAATCACTACTTCTGGCTTTGAGAGTCTACAGTTGGGCTGATCCTCTGCCAGTGCTTTTAGTCCATTGAAAATTGACCTGTGGCGGGTCACTCCAGATTCAACCAGAGAGATGCCTTTATGCTGGTACCTCTGAATAATACACTTCATTGCTTCCATGTTCTCTCCAGTTACTGCCACAACAATGTCCTTTATCCAAGATACTCTATAAGGAAAGTATGCACACATTTCATATCAATTGATTCTTAAACAACTAAAGTTAATCTAGTAACAAAACTGAGTTACTAATTACTACTAATACATCTTCATAGGGACATTAAAAATGGAAAGCTACGAACTAAGTCAATGTTATGCATTTTTAATCATGTCTAGTAAAGGGGTTGATTAAGAATTTGAATTTCTCATACTATAGAAACATGAAAATAAATAGAAGTAGTATTTTTCAATACATAGTGTGAAAGTACCTATATTGCAAAGCATAGATTAGGTATAGATATGTATCACAGATTTCTTAAGTTAAATTTAAATAATTAGTATATTCATCAGTAGACTGAGAGAAAAAATTTAAGATTATGCTTTTAAATTGCTTTTTTTTCCCCAAATAATTCTCTCCGTTAAATAGGAACAACCCAAAGCACTTTTGAATTCCACAAGTTCTGTCTCTTTCAAGAAATCCATTGATTTGGCAACAAAGCTGCATAGCTGAACTAAACTTTGCCTACATCAAGGTGAAATGTTTTAGCTTAAATAGGGAAATTATGCTAATTAAGTTTGTATAAGTATAAATCAGGCTCAAATAAAAGAGAAAACTCATATTTTAATGAAATATAAAATTAAAGGAATTCATCTGTTGAGTCAGACACAAAACAAAGCAATTCTTCTCTGTTCTGAAACACTTTTAGACCTACTGACATACAGATGCTAACAGTCCACAGCGCTGAGTGGCAGTGGCTGCAGTAAAGTTGAGAATTCTCTTGAAGACCAGTGTTAACAGAGGCTAACATGATTATACACTCAAAGTTCCTCAGCTGATGGGCCCAAGCCAGGAAAACAGCCTCTGGCCCATGATATCAACTCTGATTAAAGGCCACTTTAAAATTTAATGGCATTCTTAGCCTCTGAGATCCTACATGTTCATGCTAGACAGTTAACTCTTGTACTCACTTTTAAAGAGATGAAAGAAGGGTCTGAAAATTACTGAATAATGAAATTATCAATAAATGAAAAACACTGGGTAGCTTCACTCAATAATTAACCATCTCCTACCTTCTGCTATTCAACAAACCCTTCCTATAACCCAAAACCCCATTCTGCCTGTGGCTACGACAGCACTACACTGAGGCACACAACCAAAACTTGAGGGCACACCATCCTTTCATTTTAAGTCCATTCCTCTAACAAATATTTATTGAGCACTGAATAAATGATCAGAATTGAGTATACAATGGAAATAGTTACTGCTTTCACAGAGCTTACAGATAAAAAAGAGAACAACTCCAAGCTGCAATAAAGTGCTGTGAAGGAGAGGTCCAGGCTCCAGGATCGCATGCAGCACAATATTTGACCAGCACAGAGAAGGCCAAGATAATGCTCCCTAAGGAAGCAGAGTTTTCTCTTCAAGTGGCAGAAGGCAGGAAAATAGGCAAAAGGATTTGGAGGGAGAGACAAAGGGATGGTTTAAGCAGAGGCCGTAGCAAGGTTCTGAGAAACTAGGAGGAAATGGAGGGGAGTTCTTTAAGCACAGAGAAGAGCCCATGAAGAGGCTGGAGGACCAGACAAGTGATGGGCTGGGCTAGGCCATGGAGACCTCCAAGGCCGTATTAGGGGTTCTAGTCTTTAACCTTAAAAAATAGGAATCTAGGGCTTTCCCTGGTGGCGCAGTGGTTGAGAGTCCGCCTGCCGATGCAGGGGACACGGGTTCATGCCCCGGTCTGGGAAGATCCCACATGCCGTGGAACGGCTGGGCCCGTGAGCCATGGCCGCTGAGCCTGCGTGTCCGGAGCCTGTGCTCCGCAACGGGAGAGGCCACAGCAGGGAGAGGCCCGCGTACCGCAAAAAAAAAAAAAAAAAAAAAAAGGAATCTAGAGAAAAGCTTTATGCAGGACATTTACACTCAAATTAATACTCACCTCCCCCAGTATTCTATGCTGTTCAATGACATAAGGGGAACTGTGGTAGGCAGAATAATAACCCCCAAATGATGTCCATGACCTAATTCCCAAAACCTGTGAATATGTATGTAACCCTACCTATCAAAAGAATTTTGTATATGTAATTAAGTTAAGGATCTTGAGTTGGAGATCATCCTGGGCTATCTGGGTCGGTCCAATATAATCACAAGAGTCCTTAACACTGAAAGAAAAGCAAGTGAGACGAGGAGGAAGATGTGGTAACAAATGCAGCACTCATTATGACACAGGACCATAAGTCCCAGAATGCAGGTGACCTCCAGAACCTGAGAGAGTAAATGGATTGCCATCTGGCAAGTAAATGGATTGTCCCAAGAGCCTCCAAAAGGAACACAGCACTGCTAACACCTTTATTTTAGCCTAGTGAAAATGATTTTTTGACTTCTGACATCAAAAAGCTTAAGAATGTATTTATGTTGCTTTAAGCTACTTAGTTCCATGGAAATGTTTACAGGAGTGATTGCAGCTTCTAATTTTAGAGCATAAACTTTACTCTGGTGCAAGATGGAGAACAGATTGGGTAGAGAAAGCATGCAGACAGACCAGGTAGGAAGCTGCTGCTGAAGTCCGAGCGAGACAATGATGGTAGCCTGTCTATCAGATGGTGCTTGTGGATAAGATTTAAGAGATGGTAATCTTCCTGAGTCAGAGGTAATAATCCTCCTGAGTCAGTAAGAAAAAACTGGCAAAATAAATAATTTATCACTTAATATGAAACAGCTAACATCGATTAACTTACTAAGTCTTAAGCATTAGTCATGTTCTAACTCATGTAATCCTCACACTCTATACTATCTCATATGGGAAACATCAGAAGGATATGATACCCAAATACATCGTACTTTATCTTCCTATACTGCCATCTGATGCCAAAAAATACTTGAAAAAAATATTTTTACCATTTTTCATCAAAATACCACATTCCATCTTCTACAATGTAGGCTCCATGATGGCAAGGACAGTATCAGTTTTGCCCATTGCTTTACGCCTAGTAAGTACTCGATAATTATTTGTTTTATCAATAAATGATTTTGGTCTGTCTCATCTACCAGGATCTTACAACATAGCATAGCTTGAAGGATTATGAAAACAGAAAGCTCTCCTCATCAACCTGAAGAGAATGAAAATCAATGAAAATGCCTTCTCTCTGCAATATATTGTTTGCTGATTGTTTTGTTTCAATGAGTATGACTCTTTACTCTGATTTCTAGATTCTGAGGCTCCAAGGATGACTGGGATTACTTATGTTTTGTCAGACACCTTGGGGGAATTTTAATCGTAAGCAAAGCAAAGCAACACCACTCACAGAATACCAGACCAGAAAATATGTAGTTATGTGAATAGGCAATAAGGAGGATTCTGGAATATGACTAAGTGTAGGTTGCTCTTTGCTTTGTAAAATCCATCCATCCCCCACTTCTATCATTGCAAATTTAACACTGCTAGAACTTACTCTATTTACATGGTTTAAAACTTATACTGTGCTTAACCAAGTCCTTAACAAGTGACAGCTCCTCAGTGCCCCCTAGATGTAAGGTTTCCCAAGGTTCTGTCTCCACTGGCACAGCTGTGACCCAGGCAGCCATCTCTCCCATTATTTCTGCAATAGCCTCTCAGCTCGTCTCCTCCTTCTCACTTAATCAACACAATCCACCCTACCACTTCTAGATGACCTTCCTCAAGTGTAAACCTTAGGCCATCCCCTGCTGGCTCTTGAGCAGGACCTGATCTCGGCCTTCTTCTCCCTGCACCACTTGGTCTCTGCCATGCCCCTCTTTCTGGGACCGCCACATTGTCTCACATCCAGGTCTCCGCTTATGCTGCTTCCTCTGCCTCTCAACATTATCCCTCATCCTCATAATTCCTCCACCCCCACCCACTCCTGGCTGAGTCCTACTGTTCTTCAGCTGTCAGTTCAGATGTGGCCTCCTCCAGCAAGCTTTCCTTGACATTCTGGGTGAGGCATCTCTGCTCTCAGCTCCCAGAGCACTCTTATCACTAGAGAGTCTTATCAAGCATTGTACTGTTTCATTTTTACCTCCCTCACTAGCATGCCAACCCACAAAAAGCAAAGACTATATCCCAGGGCTTGGCATATACTAAGCTTTCAGTAATATTAATAGTAGCAATAGTAACTAAGATGTATTAACTGTTGGCTAAGTGCCATGTACTGTTTGGAGCATGTGTCTGTAATATTTCACTTAATAGTCATATCGGCCCCGAAAGAAATCACTATTATCTCCATTTCACAGATGGCACAGAGGCAGTGACCTGCCCATGATTATACAGCTAGGAAACGAAAGGACCTGGGTATACCCCACTCTGACTTTGGAGCTCACACTATAAACCTCTGTAAAAGCACTAACACTGAGAGGTCATAAAATCCATGAGAGAAAAAAAAATCACGTCTGGATCGTCATGTCCCCAGCAATCCATTTATTTTGAACAATAATGCTGCATTTGTGGTCAAAACATGGTCAAGTTTATTTCTTACAATTTAAGCATAAGTATTCCTTCATTCGTGGGTTCATTTAGTCATTCAGAAAATATCCAGTAAGCATCTGTCATTTGCCAGACATTATACTAGTCACTGGTAATCCAATAACAAACACCAGCAGAATTCTTGACCTCACAGACTATGTATCAAGAAGTATCTGTTGGACTTTCCTGGTGCTGCAGTGGTTAAGAATCTGCCTGCCAATGCAGGGGACACGGGTTCGAGCCCCAGTCCGGGAAGATCCCACATGCCACGGAGCAACTAAGCCCGTGTGCCACAACTACTAAGCCTGAGCTCTAGAGCTTGTGAGCCACAACTACTGAGTCCACATGCCACAACTACTGAAGCCCGTGCACCTAGAGCTCATGATCCGCAACAAAAGAAGCCACTGCAATGAGAAGGCCGCACACGGCAATGAAGAGTGGCCCCTGCTCACCGCAACTAGAGAAAGCCTGCGCAGAACAATGAAGACCCAACGTAGCCAAAAAATAAATAAATAAAAATAAATTAAATAAAAGAAGAATCTGTTAAATGAATCAGTGAATAGATAAGAGGAAGCTTAAACAATTCGAAATAAAATGTGCTCTTGAGTTTATAGAAAAGTGTAAAAGTAATCAAATCTATTTAGTTTATTAATAGGACATCACACTTTATTAATAGGACATCACATTAAGTTTGCTTTTTTTTTAAATAGAGAAGTTTCAAGTACATGTTCAACTATATCAGTGGACAGGATTTTTTTCTAAGGCAAGAGCTTTACCTGTGCCCTAACCTATCACCTTTTACTTTCCATAGTCTATTCTATCAGAAAAAATAAGCTAAAAGCAACTTTTAAAGACATGTTGCTTTTTTGACCAAAACTTACATGAAATTAAATGTTAAAATATAGAATAATGAAGAGGGAGAAAGATAGGACATTGCTTGACAGTAGTCATTCAAACATCTGAGTTAATGAACTCCCAAAGGTCAATCCCAATTTTACTGGAATGCCTTAAAATATCTACAAAATGATTACCTATGTTCCATCAAACAGAAAGCAGTCCAAAAAAGTAGGTATAGATTAGACAGATATACTCATGGCCTAAGACTTCTCAAACAATTTTATGAGGCTTTAAATAGAAAAATGATTTAAACAAGTGTTTCTCAAACTGCAGATTTCAGGACCCATTAGAGTATCATCAAATCAATTTTGTAAGTTAAGATTAACAGTTTTGAGTCAATAGAAATTAATACAATAGTAAAATTCTAATGTATAGCAAATAGTAAGGACAGATTGTTTTCATGAAATTCTCTTTCAAATATGTTGGATGTAGTTAAGTATGTGTCACTGAGTCATGAGCAAAATCTAATTCTCATAACAGGTCACAATAAAAAAGTTCGGAAAGCTGTCTTACACAACTCTTAAGAGATAATGGGCTTGTTATGCTATTTTGTTCAGTAACCAAGCATACATTCAGCACTTGCAAGCCTTTTTAAGTACTGTTTGTGTTTCGAAGGATTTAGTCACATACTTTTCTAGTTATAGAATTAAAAGCCTTTTACGGTATTAAAATTTAATATGTAGAATCATGGCACTAAGAAAGGCCTTAAGTACCTCACACAGTGCCTAGTGAACAAATATTTGCTGAATAAATGAATCTGGTCGACCTCCTTAGCTGAAGGCAAGTCCACACTGAACCCCCTGTAGCTGGATTTTATCAAGTTCTGAGTATTTCCTTCCTAGCACATTCCATAGGCAAATACAAACCTAACCTCAAGCTCCATTACACCTACCGACAATTTGAGGAAAAAATACAGTATCTTAGATGTAATCGTCTCCCAGAATATTTTAAGATTATGTTTAAATATATTTCTATTAATATGTGCATTATATTTAAAAAATAAATATTACTTACAGGTATATTGTGCTCAGACAGTTTAACAAGATCAGTTGAAAGTAGATTTAAACAAATACTTTTAAAAAACAGATGCAGGGACTTCCCTGGTGGTCCAGCGGTTAAGACTCCACACTCCCAATGCAGGGGGCCCGGGTTCGATCCCTGGTCAGGAAACTAGATCCCGCATGCCGCAACTACAGATCCGGCGCAGCCAAATAAATATTTAAAATAAATAAATAAAAACAGATGGAAAAATCAGGCGCCGTTAACACTCCTTAACTGCTCTCACCCAGGCTGCAGAAGTTTGGCCCCAAGAGACAGTGACAGCTATGGCTCACTTACATGACAGTTGTCATGGAAATTAGGCCTCGGGATTGTACTGTGGCCATAATTTATAGATTCCTCCTTCTCCATAAACACCCTGATATTTTAGAAGGAAAATACCGAATTGGTGTGAAGGGGCTGGCCCCTGACTGCCTTGACAAGGTCAAGTCTCTTTAATATGGCCCATGAAGGCTTCCACTGGTCAAGCCCAGACTACCAGTCCTGGTCTTCTCTCTTGTCTCACAGTAGCCACAGGGGTGCCAACGGGAACTGAAATCTCCAATCATCTGACCTGTGCAAAACACAGTCCCACTCTATTTCTTCTACAATACAGGCCTCTCCCTTCCCTTGACTCAGACTTAACCCTTTTATTAATGAAGCATCCAGACAAAATGTTTAAGTCAAATTCATATATCTAAGCAATCACTCAAAAGCATCCTAAATTCATCTCTTTTTCTGAATCCTTAGTATAATTAATCACTAAAAATTGCCAATTCCTATCTTCTAAATATTTCTCCTGTCTTCCCTACTCTATTCCTACTTTCAGCTTAATTCAAGCAATCAATATTGCTCATTTTGATTAACATTTATGCTTTCTATTCTCTTGTTCTAACAGAATTTGCAGTGGTTTTCAGAAACACAGTAGGACAGAACAATTTTTTTAAGTACACAAAAAATATTAAAAGAAAACTTTCAGAAGATCAAATAAGCCAGAAGTTAATCCACTGAAAAACACTATGGAGTCTTTAACAGTTACTAAAAATGGACTTTCATCGATTTTTCCAAATAATAAGAAAGCCACCCAGTCTCAACCACAAAATCCATGGTTTCCAGAACATACAAATTGACAAAATGAATTTTTCATCTGGATTTATCAGACTCGAGGAGCCTAACTCACATTAACCAAACTAAAAAGGCTCCGAAACATGAATTTGAATGCCAACATATTAATATACAACGATACACATTACTATCACAACGTCCACAAAGTTCTTTACCAATGCAACAGCATATTTTCTTCCTATAAAAGATTTCTATGGGAAGCCAATTTATAATAACAGGTTTTGATGAGCATGGAACCTTATCAAGAAACATCTTAAGCAGTATCCTCAAGAACTCAAGAAGCCTCCTGAGCTATGGAGAGGGCTGTGCCTGACTTTGTTCAAATCTATTGTCAGGGAAATTCCCACCTAGTCCACAGCCACCAGGAGTCTGAATAAGCATGGCCAAAGTGTGCCTCTGTGACTTGCTTTCATTGTAGCTGTCATTTGAGTCTATTTAGCTATTCCAGGTTAACCACCTCTCCTTAATAACACTTTCTTTCCCTAGAAATTTGAAGCCAGAAATTAGACTGCCAGCAGGAATTTTTACTTCCTATTTCAGACCTGGGAATACATTTTTTTTTTTTAACCAGTAAAATTTAGATATCAGTTGATCGACTGCGAGTAGATCTTACAACCGAACTGTCAGAGCTTTAGGCCCCTGCCAATAATACCACTGCCACATGATTTCTTAGAGCAACGCTTCCTTTTGCAAACTCAGGTCATAAATCGTTATGAGAAGGATTAATACCCTTGACCTCAGTTCCTTGTTAACAAAATAAGAAAAATCAAAGTTCTCTTCAAGTTATAATCTGTGGTTCAATTTATATTTTAATTCCCCCTAAAAGGCCAAAATGAAACTTTAAAACTCCTAGAAATGTTTTTAGTCATCTTCTGAAGACCTGTTCTTACTACAACCTACAAATTAGTCACACTTGATCCTTTCAGTATAACGCCTGTAATGCACAGATCTGAACAAAGTGCATAATCTCAATATACTTTGTGAACATATAAACATATATATTCTTCTACACATATAAAAGCTAATTGTAATATATACCCACACACAACTAGTTCAGACGGACTTTGAGCCTCCATTGGTCCAGCGAAAGCCTTTAGCCAACATGTTTAATATTTGAGGGTTCAGAGATTCTTTTAAATCTCATTTCATCTGATAATTAGTTTAAGAAATTTCAACGGCACACAAGTAAACTGTGGCTAAACTAGAAAAACGTGTATTTTTCCAATTTCAACTAAAGCAGAAAAACAATATGAAGTCCCAGACAATTCACAAGACAAGCCTCTCAATGTCTCCTCCAACTTCTCAGTTATGCAAAGACAGGTGCTTTAATGCATAGCACGTTTGAAAAGTAAAGTACTTCCTTGAGTCTACCTGAAGTGCTAAGCATCTCATTCGAAAATGAGAATGTGCCTCTTAATTTCTCTATGGCCATGGAGCACTTCACTCTGCCATTGGCTGTGCTGGTTCTGAGCCTGAGGCTAAGCCTCCAGTGTTCTGACAGGGATCTCCGAGCCTGTTTTTTTTTTGAAGGTTTCAACTAGTTGCCTTTACAGCTGTAGACAGTTGTTCTCTGTCTACCCTACCTTAATTAGTACTTTTAACTCCTGAGCCTTTCCAAGGTTCTATGACTGCAATCAACTTGCTTCCATCACAGCTCTTCTACCTCAAGGCTTACGTTTCTGCTTCCTTGAGCCTGTTAAAACTGACTGGTTACCACTCCTCTACCTCCTTTCTTCTAGAGCTTTATTGTTCTCTTATCTGCCCCACCTCCTTTTGCTTTCATGTTTCCTTTGTATGGCTATACATTTTTACTTGCTTTGCGTAGGTAAGTCAATGAGTAGAAATAAATGTTCACATGGCATTAACTGAAAACCAAACTAGTCATGTTTTTTTGCATTTCCCTATCCCATTTTGGGGCCAAACTTCAGGGGTAACCTCCTTCTAAATCCTCATTAGTTCTTTACATTGACTCTCAGTTCCAAAAGACAGGAACTTCCATAATTTATCTTTCGGGATGAAATGACCTAGGCCTTTTAGCACCACACTCTAGGAAAACTGTCAGCAGTCTACGGAGCTCATCTTTTACCAATAGAAGGGCTTACATTTGGCAAATGGCTAAGAAGCACCCGTATATACATCCCTGTGATACAAGGTTTCCAAGGATTTCCTGAGACATCCTCCAAAATAACCATATTCCATAAATTATTCAGGCATCGTAATAGTTTACAAAGAATGATCCCGGAAGTATTTCAAAATGGAGGTTTTGATTAGTTACTACTGCTATTAGGATTTTATTACAGCTGTGATCAAATTAAGTAAAAACAGAAGTGTTCCATCTTATTTTACATCAACAAGGCCTTTCCAGAACATTCTTGTACTTTAAAATTGATATTTTTTAATATCCACCTATCTCCTACTGCCTCAGAAGAGGCAAAACTGCAAATACATAAGTTTTGTGGCATTTTTTTCCATACGAAGGAAAACTCAACGTAGAAACGTCTGCACTCCCTTACATCTAAATGCTTAATAAAGATCCTGCTGGCCAAGCTCTATTGTGTCCCCTAATATTACCTGCATAAATGAGCTACGTTGTCACAATATCTGTGACACTGGAATATTGGAGTAGCATGAATCAACTACTCAGAGAAATGGAAAACTACAGAAGCGAAAGAAGCACCTGGAACTCTTTCAATGTTTGTATGAGTTTCACATGTAACCACCAGCCACGAATCAAAGGTGATTATGGGTCTTTACACTTCCACTTACTTTCTGAATAGTGTCATTTGGAAAAATTACCATATGCAAAGCAACTGGGGCCTTTGGCTTCTGGGGTGTGTGAAAGCGTGGGAGGTAGGGGTCTGTTTTCTGGATAACATGCTACTGTCCTTTGACTAGAACCTCATTAGCTTCATCTTCATTAAAGCCTCCTAAAGCAAATGGTTCATGTCAATCCACGTGAAAACATATTCCCACAGCTCCACACTGGCTTCTATAAGTTTCAACACCATAACAACACCTATGTGGACCTTTGTACTCCCCCCGCTTCCCATCCCTCCAGACATTACACACGGCTAAAAGCAAGCTAAAATAACATACCCTTCCTTTTCACCTCCTTCGATCCTCACTACTACTCCCCTGGTCCTCCTTATCCTATTCCTTTTCCATTTCCCCAGCTAGTCCGTTTTCGAAGATACAGCATGTAGTTAGCGCCCTTAAATCCGTTTCCACCATGGAAAGGTTTGGATTAAATCCTGCTTCTCGGTCCACCTTCAGTACCTAGTAACTACCACGGTATGTCTCATATCAGATACTCAGTTAATATTTGTTAAGAGTTGATAAAAAGAATGACCAAAGGCCCATAAAACTATCTTGGCAAGTAAAATCTAGTTTGCAACTAGATTTTAATCTAATTTGCAACTCATCACCCACGCATGCGCGGAGATAGCCGCTGAGAGTGAAGAATGAGCGTGAGAGAGAATATGGGACAGGGAGACTCCTAAACCAGCTTCCCATTAGTCCCCACAGGCCCCGGGGTTAGAACTAAACGTCCCCCGCGCTAACCCAGTCAGTCTTGAGGGCAGCTCCACAGGCCGGCGGCTGGAGCAGTAAAGGGCTCCGTGGGGCAGCCCCAGGCTCCGCGCCTGTTAAAGGGCCAGAGCTCCCCTTCCGTGAAGGGCTAGCGGGAATGGAGCCCGAACTGGAATGACCGAGCGGGTGGAGTCCGGCCCCGCGGTCCGCCGAGAGCGAGTGTCAGCGCGAGCACAGCTACTGGAGCAGGTGCCGCGCGCGGGCTGCCCTGGGCTTGAGGGCGGGGAGCAGGGGGCCGGGGACCGCAAGGCGCGCTTGGCGCCGCATTACCTCTCCAGGGCCTGCAGGGTGTAGCTGATGAGCGGCCTCTCCAGGATGGGGCAGAACTGCTTCGGGGTGGGGACGCCCATCCTCTCCCCGCTCCCCCCCGCCGGCAAAACGGCCGCCACGGCCGGCGCGCTGCACCCGGCTTCGGCCCCGGCCCCGCTCAGCAAGGAGGCCGAGGCCGCCAAGTCGGCGCCGCACAAGCCGCGCAGGCGACGCCCGGCCTCCGCGGGCCCAGAGCCGCCAGGCGGCCATGACTCCATGGCGGCGAGCGGCGGGGCGGGCCCTCCTCGCCCCGGGCCACTGCGCCTGGGCTCTGCTCCTGCTCTAGGCTGGGGTCGCAGCGGGGAGGGCGGGCAAGGGCAAAGCGCGCACACAGACAGCGCCCACCCGAGCCGCGCGGGCCAGGCCGTTGTACGGCCCCAGGGGACGATCCCGCTGCCGGTCTTCCTCCCGGCGCGTCTTCGGCCTCTGTCCCGAGCCCAGCGCCCCGGAAGGGCTGGTTTTCCCGGCTCTCGGCTTCTCCTCTGGCAGGCCCAGCAGTCGCTGCAGGTGGAAGTGTCAGCCCTCCCTATATACCTAAGGGTCTCCTTAAACCTTAACAGCTGTGCGCAGGCAGTAGTGGTCAGGACTCCCTCCCATCCCTCTCCCCTTGAAGAGATTTGAAGAGATTTGGATAAGAGCCACGAGATGAGACAGAAAAATGTGCACCTTAGTTATCTGGCTTTCATTCGCTCATGAGGCATCCTGGTTCCATCTCTGGTAAAGATAGGTGGATGGGCAAATGTTACTATGAAATATCAGTAAGCCAAACTGCAGCCGTTCCCAAATTTCTGCAAATTGGAAACACCTGGGGAGCTCAAACACTGCTGACGCCTATGTCCCACCCTCAGAGATTGGGTTTAATTGGCCTGGTGTGTGGTCTGAGAGTTTAAAGATATCCCCAGGTGATTCTAATGAGCAGGCACGTTTTTTTGGAACCATGGAGCCAAAGCGATAATACTAATAATTGCTGAATAGTCGGCACACATTATCTCATTTAATCTCCAGGAGAACCCAGCTATTACTGTTCCTCTTTTACAGAGGCGGAAATAAGGTTAAAACGTTTAAGTAACTTGTGTAAGATTGCACACCTAATGGCCTTTGCACAGAAGTACAGCCAAAGTTGAAAAATTCCAGGCCTGAAGCGTATCATGCCCTTGTTTACTACTGTCTTTGCTGTCAGTGCTTCCCATGAAAATGTACTAAAGTATTTGGAGTGTCAGAGCAGATTGTATTAGGCCCCTGGAAATGTAAACTCCTTGAGAGCAGGGTCCTTACTTTTTTGGTTTGGGTTGTGTCCCCAGGTCCTGGAATATAAGGGAAGTTTAATAAATATTCATTGAATAAGCTACTGATTGAATGAATGAATGACAATCGAAGTACATATAATTAAATATTTGCTAATTTATCAATCTTCACCCATCAGTAGTAAATATAAGATTCATAAAATAGGAGTCTTTAAGCACTGAAAATATTATCAGATTATAATATTCCAATTTAGTATTTTTAGCCATTTTCCCAGTTTAGAATGAAGCATACAAAATTAAGATTTAAATTTTCTACTTTTATTATCTTTTGATTTGATCTTATTATTAAAATCACTATCAGTTTTATTTTTGTTCCTTTTATATTATAATCGACCTTTAGCTCCATTCTACTTGAAATTTGTCAGATCACTGACTCAGTTGAAAAGTAGGCATCGTAATACATTTCACTTTGTAGCACCACCACCCGTATCTAACCTATAGTATGCATTCTATTAATACATGTTGACTAATTGGTGGATAAATGAATAAATGAGTCTACCTACAGAGGCAGAAAAGCAGTCAAATAATTGTTTCTATTAATATTGATCTTTAAACCTCGCTTGTGGAGCTAAAGTTATTCTTCATTTCCTTATTCTTGAGCAAAAATAGCATAGTAATAAAGGTCTTGTTATATTAATTTCTATATAATCATTAATATAATTAAACTTTGAAAATTTAGCCAGAATCTTATTATATTGATTCAGTTCTGTTCTTAGAACAAATATATTAACTTTGTTCACTATGAACCTGTAGATCTTACATAGCGTATGTTAAACATGTTTAATATATAGACTTGTATTGAAAAAAAGGACAGACTTTATTTATATATCATAATATGAGAAGCAAAGTATTTGGATATCATAATATGAGAAGCAAAGGTTTTTTCTGAGCCTTTTTATATGGACGTAAGTAATTCCTTATTATGCATACTTTGGGTAAAGTATGTAGTTTCCATGTTACTTTTTTTTTTTAATTTATGGCTACGTTGGGTCTTCAGTTGCTGTGTGCAGGCTTTCTTTTTATTTGCAGCGAGCGGGGGCTACTCTTCATTGTGGTGTGCAAGCCTCTCATTAAGGTGGCTTCTCTTGTTGCGGAGCACGGGCTCTAGGTGCTCGGACTTCAGTAGTTGTGGCAGATGGGCTCAGTAGTTGTGGTGCACGGGCTTAGTTGCAGCGCGGCATGTGGGATCTTCCCAGACCAGGACTCGAACCCATGTCCCCTGTATTGGCAGGCGGATTCTTAACCACTGCGCCACCAGGGAAGTCTTTACTTTTTAATGCATATAGAAATACCCATTAAATGGAAGTGGCTCTTGTCTTTGTATCTGAAAGGCCTAAAATTCCTGTGTTTGGTTTGTTTCTACATGTCAGTGTACCGTGGAAGATTTATCTTGGGGATTTTATTATTATTATCATTATTAGACAATTTTAGATCAAATTGGGTTCATTTTTCAAGTGTTAATTCAAGTATAATTAGCACTGTCAATCACTCTCCTCCTCCCCAACCACACTTACTGTTTTAATAGCATCTCTGGAGGTTAGTTGGGGTGTTGCTCACAAATGCTAATGAACAGCTTAATGGTTTACCCTTTAACTCTTCAATTCAGAGCCAAACAAAATAAATTATGGTTCCACAGGGGCCAGCCCCAGCATTTCTGTCAGCCTATGAATTCTAATTCCTGTTTTGCTCTTGTGTATCTTTTGTAAGTGAGACAGTCTATTAACCTCTGACCTTTAACTCATTTTTATACGTAAGAAAGGTAATGCTCCGAATTGAGGTTTTTCTGTGGATAATTCAAACTAAACACCACATGGCAACAAGAATATTATCTTTTTTTCTCTCAGTATTTCTTATAAAGTTAATTATCAACCATCTCAACTGTCCACCTTGTTTTTCCTGTATAGCTAAAAAGGGAAATAGTGGTGAATAGCCTTAGGACTGAATGATAAATTTGACTTCATTAATGCTACCAAAGTTTAACTTTTCATAAGAATCATTTGGGGACCATTGTTAAGATACATAGTAGTTCTTATATAGTTATATAATATAATCATTTACATAATATATATTAATCTTAGAAGATATATTATTGGCACCTTTGTTTCAGGAAGGAAGACCCCTTCCAGGGCCCAAGAGTGGGCTTTTGTCTAACACCTGGAAATGAATTGTCCGAGGAGACAGACGTGCTGCCAAAGCAAAAGACTTTATTGGAAAGGGGCAGCCGGGTGGAGAGCAGCAGAGTAAGGGAACCCAAGAGAACTGCTCTGCCAAGTGGCTCTCAGTCTCAGATTTTATGGTAATGGGGTTAGTTTCCAGGTTGTCTCTGGCCAATCATCTTGCTTAGCCCATAGTCTGACTCAGGGTCCTTCCTGGTGGTGCACGCATCTCTCAGCCAAGGTGGATTCCAGTGCGAAGAATTCTGGGAGGTTGGTCATCTCCTCCCTCTTTGGGCCCCTCCTGAATTCTCCTGGTTAGTTTTCAGTGGCACACCATGTTCCTGTTGGGACCTCCTGTTGTAACACAACTCAGGCAGGTGGTCATCATCGTTCCTGGCCAAGGTGGATGGTTTCAATCAATGGTCCCCTAACACCTTCTGACAGAAAGTTTGCCTCACTAGATCTGGAGTAGGCCCAGAAATCTGCATTTTTTAATAGGCTTCCTTAGGTGATCCTAATGTAAGTTTGGACCAGACTTAAACACTGAATTACAAAAGAATGACACCCCAATTCACTTTATATCCAATGCATTTAATTTCAAGACCTAACGCAAAATGCATGTAATATATTAAACATGCCATATAAAAATTGCATAAGAAATCCATTAAAATGTCTGTTTTATTTCCTTGTTAATTTATAAAGAAGAAGACACGAGGGGAAAATGTTTAAATGCCAGGAATTAAAAAAAAAAGATGATAGAGACCTGGAGAACCGAATTATCCCCGAGATCTTTCTACAGACCTGTCATTAAAAAACACATCACCTCTGACAGCCACCAAAGGCCATGTCCTTGTCCACAGCTTAAGCAGAATTGAAATTGTTGCCTGGAACTCTGTCCTGAGCATGGAACTCAAGGGTGCGATTCAATTGAGGGATGACACATACCTCCAGAAACTAAAAGAGGGGAATGCCCTCTGTGCGTAAGAAATGTGGGAGAGGTGATATCTTTGATGGGTTTGTTTAGGAAACAAATGACTAGTCTAGAATTGGTGGTAGCCAGTTTTCATAATCTGTGGAAGAGAAGAGCATACAGAATCATCAGTGAAGAGCAACAGCTAGAAAAGGAAGATTTGCCATTTCTTCCAGGAAAGATCTTGCCAGCAGTTATTCCTATATATTTTAACTGCAACGTATTACTAAAACAAGATTTAAAGAAAAGAAAAGAAAAAAAAAACCTAGACTTTAAGAAGAAAATGCTCCCTGAGAATTCAAAGTCATATCTGTTTACTAAGGAATAAGAAAAGAAGAATGTGGACATTTGAATGTGGCATTATTACCACAACCACCAGCCCCTTCCCTGCCAAGCACGGAGTAAATATATGATATGAGCTGTGCAATAGAGTCTGAATGTGGGACATCATTGCCTTATAATGCCTCACTTAAGAGGGTACCAAGTCTTGATCTTGGGGTAGGGTACAGAGAGGCAAAGAAGTGACATGGATGAAGCAGAGAGAGAAGACTGAGACAATGATGATACAGTCTCTTCAGTGATATCCAAAGGATATGAAGATATAAACAACTTTTAATTTTTGTTTAAAAAAAAAAGTGCTTCACTGCTTTTGAGCATGGGACACTTACTTCAGTAGCCAAAAAAACAAAAAAAGAAAGAAAGAAGAAGAAGAAAACACAGAGTAGTTTGGGCAGATGCTGTAATATCTAGTTAGGAGAACAATAAGCTAAACTGGTTTGGACAGGAAGCACTTAGTAGTGACGGAAAGACCATGTTTCATGGAGAAGTAAATTGTGGTAGATTGCAGAGAGGAAGAAATAAGGTCACTGTGTTGTTTATGCTGTATGTGAACAGAAATAAGTTAACTAGAAATTAATTCCATTTGTGACCATGGCTACCACTAACTAGCATAAGACATAAGTGAAAGAATGAATGAATTAAGAATGTTCAATGTGCCAATGAATATAAACCTAAATGCATGAAGACCAGTTTACACTTAGTCTTCAGAAAAATTAGAATGCTGAAAACTATTCCCAAAAGAAAAAATTGTTTTGATTTAAAGTTGCACAGACTATCCTCTTTCTTCCTCTTCTCCTATCATTATTCCTTAAAAGAACTCAAGACCTTGACAAAAGATTAAAAAGAAAGAGAAAAAACTTTCCCTTTTGTCAAATCTTTCCTTAGTAGTTATTTTTTTCTCTTAACTTCATAAAAAATCTGATTATTAACTACTATAGTACGATAATAAAAATATGCACAAAATTAACCAACACTGGTCCTGGGCAAAATTTCAAATTTCATTATGTTTCTCTTTGGCTCTCCTGGCCTCTCGCCTTCTGGTCCTTTTTCCTTTCTCCCTGCTATCTCCTGAGGTGGGCATCTCACTCGCAGCTCTGCTTACCACAAGTTCATCTGTGGCTTTCACCGATGGGCTTAACCCTTTCAGCCTTGACCAGGACAGGTAGCTCCATCCTGTGAGAGGGCTGCACCTTGAATTTGTCTCATTGCCTAGAAGAACTGCTTTACCATTCACGGGGTGTACTCACCTCCTGGCAACCTTCCTCCTGAACTCTACTCCCATTGACCCAGGTCTTACGATTGTCTCCTGCTTGGAATTCCACATCTCTTTGGCGTAAAGTAGAACAGGATCCCAGTTTGACTGGCTAGACTTGCATCACCAGAGGGCTGTTCTCTGATTAATTGGCTGGATAACTTCTCTGAAAGGATTAATCACAAAAAACCATGTCACTACTTAACTGGTTTTAAATGTCAGTCCTGTGAATTATGATACCTGGGTCTCACTAGGATGTTCTATAACCTGGCCTTGAATTACTTCCCATGCCCACTGGCTGCTCCTGCTAGGTCTGGGTTTGGTCAAGTTATATGACTAAGGCCTTCCTGCCCCTATTAAACCTGGCTCTCAAAGTGATGAAAATACAACTGTCTCATTTATCCTGGGAAATAACAACCAATAACAGTTGTTTCAGACATTTCCATTTAAGTAAATATCAGAATCATGATTTAAAGGCATGATATTCTAACCTTAAAAATTCCTAAAGCCAGAGATAATAGCAAGAAGTCACCGTACACGAGGCCAGCGCGAGTCTAACCTTAAAAACAATCCACTTACTATTCTTTATTTTTGAATGGATGGTCAAAGATAAGTGTGCTATGTAATTGCTAAATCACAATAAGCTCTAAAGAACAAGAATTGTATCGTTTTACAATTTTTCTCGGTTGTCTATTGTGTATAACAAACCATTCCAAAATTTAGTGTCTTAAAATAATACCATTTTATTGCTCACAATTCTATAGATCAGGAATTTGGGCAGTACTGAATGAAGACCGCTCATCTCTCTTTCATTTGAGGTTGACCAGGGTAGTTCAACTGGACCTGGAGATGAATCCAAGATGGACCCATTCATACATCTAGGGTCTTGGTGCTTGGCTATTGGCTGAGGTATCTCAGTTTACTTCCACATGATCTTTCTCCAACAAGATAGCCTGGGCTTCTTTATATAGTGAATGGGTTCCAAAAGAGCAAAAGTAGATTCTACCAGGCCTCTTAAGTTCTATGCCCAGAATTGGCACAGCAATACTTCTGTCTCACTATATTGGTCAAAAGAAGTCACAAGTCCAGCCCAAAGTCCAGCTCAAGAGGAGGGAAAATGGCTCCACACCTTTTTATGCGAGAAATGGCGTGTACTTATGGGGCATGGAGGAATTATTAATGGCCCATCTTTGCAGAGTCTTCTGCAGCCACCAATCACCCAGTTTTGGAGATTTGCATGTCTTTGGATCAGAACATCTACTCAAACAATACAGATTTCATAGATTCCTGGCCAGGTCAGGGCAAAGGATTCAAAGGGTCATTCCCTTGCTTTCCTGCCAAAAGAGGAAGAGACTGAAGAAATACAGCATGATTTGTACAGCCCTCTCTGCTCTTTCAGATCATTTGTTTCTACAAGTTATTCACTAGAAGTTATCAATAACTATCCAGACCCTCTTTTTTGCCATCATAAAAGCCAAAACTAGGGCTGAAATATTAGCAAAGTGAATATATACCTAAGAAATTATTTCTGTTACTGAAGCCCCTACTGTTGTAGATACCCCAAGTGATAGGCCAAGAACTGATTTCCAAAAGGTGACAATCCTTTAGTCTCACTTGTAATCATACTGTTTGGACTAGCACTTTATTAGAGAGCAAAATGTTGGTGATGAGGGTTCTTCATTATCTGAATATTCTTTCAATTTTTTAATTGTAATCATAAGCATTAAATTTATTTAACTTTAATCAGAGTTAAAACTATTTCACATGATCGTCTTAATTTAAAGTTCAGTAAAACTAAAAATATGAGAAAATACAGTATTTGCAATAATGGAGAGGACCAACACAACTCCTTTGAAAGTCTATGAACAATTTGGAAGGTGGCTTCTATTACCCCCAAACTGAAAATTGGAAGCTCCAGGTATTAATATTTGTTATGGCCATTTATTCTATTAAAGAGCCATGTCTACAAAATGATTTGGGCTCTTTCCTCTACCTACAGCTATAGACTTGGTCAACTGGGAATTTCTGAACATTAAACCTACCACTATCTTGGAAATGGAGCCAAAGGGCCCAATATCAACTAGAGATGCACAAACTTGTTTCAACCAAATGACTACCTAGGTGTCAGTTTTTAATAAACAAACCACACCCCGAGTGGTAACACTAGTGGAGGCGTATTTTGCCGGATTTTGTTCATATGGACGTGGGGTCCTGCTTCAACAACCTCGTTGGTGTGAATTAGGCCCCTCTTTTGAAATCATCTGTGCCACATTTGAGCAGTAAATTGCTTCTTCATATCTTGGGACAGGAACTGAATTAAGAGTCCTGTCTTGTGGGCAACTGCTCTCCATTTTCAAATCCTCTGAAGAGCATAAGTAAATGTCAGGCCAGAAAACAGTGGACAAAACTACCAACAGGTGGGGAAAATCAGACAGAGTGGGGAAGGGAAGGGGACTTTGACCTTTGCCATTGCCCAGCATAGTCCAGCTTGATTCCACTGCAAGTAGAAGCAAAGAGAGCCCACATAGTAATAAAGGCAAAGGCAGCTTTGTCCTGATACACTGGAGGTGTGGCAGGTAAAAAGCATGTCCAGCTCCCTCTCAGCACATAACCTAAATTAATAGTTCTCAGCCAGGCTACACATCACAATCATTTGTGGGTGCAGATTGCATCAGGTGCAAAAGCTGAGTCAGAATCTGAGGTGAGACCTTGGAAGTGCTTATTCTGATGAGCACCTACATTTCTAGTCACTTTACTAGATCATACCCAAAGATGGAAACCTGGCCTAGTTTAACAACTTGTGATTGACCAGGGTGAACAGAGGAGTTATTGCATGGTGGGGTGGGTCACTGAATCAAGGAGTAGGGCCACTTTCACTCTATTACAGTACTCTATTGCATGTCAGGCTCAGTATTACATGCATATATCAATAATTCTTTCAGGTCTCACAACTGCTTTTGTGAGACAAAGGTTATCAGTGCTCCCTTTTTACTGATGTGGAACCTGAAACTAGTGACTTGCCAAGGGAAGCAATGGGCTGTGATGCCAGGTCTGTCTAAACAATACTATCCTCCGAAGGAGAGGACAGTGTTTCCAATTTGTTTTCAGTACTCTTTAGAGTAAGGTTCAGCTCTTTAATGCCCATCTTGACAAAATATTACAATAAATTATTATGCAGTGAACAGTGAGCATTATCTCCTACAGCAAAATTTCCTGGATGAAACTGAGATGAACGAAATGAAGAAGGCATTGAAAACTATAACATGCCATAGAAATTAAAATTTCTTCTTACCTTTTTTTTTTCCGATACGTGGGCCTCTCACTGTTGTGGCCTCTCCCGTTGCGGCGCACAGGCTCCGGACGCGCAGGCCCAGCGACCATGGCTCACGGGCCCAGCCGCTCTGTGGCATGTGGGATCTTCCCGGACCGGAGCACGAACCCATGTCCCCTGCATCGGCAGGCGGACTCTCAACCACTGCGCCACCAGGGAAGCCCCCCAAAATTTCTTCTTATCTTGAATGGTGGCTCTTATATCATCATCCTATAATACAAATTAAATTTTTTCTTAAATATTCCTACTTCCTCATTTTATTACCCAACTTCAGCATATTGTATTATTTTAAATTTTTCATGTCAAAAATTTTCTGACCACACATTTTTCCATTTCAAAAATATTCTGACCACCACAATTCTTCTTGAATAGAAGAGTAATGTAAGTAAATAAACTGAAATTGAGCCCCCTATTGGTGAAGAAGTATTCTCCCCAAATGGCATAGTAACTCAATTTTTGATGGTCTTTGTCGTTGAAGTTTGGAAAGCTAATGTTCTATTGTTCTGTACTTATTTTAACACTTAAGTAATGACTGAATCTCCCTGGGCCCCTACTGTCTTTATGATCTTAGCTCAGTTATTAAATTCCTCTATGTGCAAAATAGAACTAAAAATGATACGTTGCAGTGGATGTAGTTCTGATTGTATCATTTTTATGAGAACAGTTTTATAAGAGATAAAGTGCTACTCAAATGTGTACAAACACCTTGAGAGCAGACAATAGTTCATTTTTGTACTTCCAGGAGAGCAAGATGTGGTGGAAAACATTAATGACCATAAATGAGAAAAATCAAATTATCTTGCTCTATCCTTGGCAGTGTGATTTTTTTAAAAACAAGTCATTCATTTTTGCTGAGCTCAGTTTTTTCCTCTACAAATTAGGCATAATAAGATAATTATCCCACCCTACTTCACAGAGCTGTTTTTAGAATAAAATTTATGCGAATTATATATGTGAAAGTTTGTCATGAACTCTTATGAAAATTCTAGGCTAACATTGGTGTTGATTTCTTATGGTTCTATCATCTCCTGCTAAACTGCACTTGACTAGCAGGAAAAGTTCCTCCCTGCCTTATGCTTTTGTTGCATTCCCTTCTGTGCCTAACGCAATGCTTTACCCATAATAAATTCTTTCTTTAAAAAAAAAAAATAAAGGAGGCTTTTTAAGCAATGGTGACCTTCTGTTTTCAAACCTGCCCATGCTTTTAAGCAAAAAGCTGGTGGTGTTTGAGGGGTTCCAAACCAGTACCAACTTGTGTCCCCCCAAGCACTTTTTATCAGTAAAAAGGCAAAGCATGTACTGGAGAGAATGCTTGATTTATACCTGTCTAGGCAATCAACCTGCCACCCACAGAAATGTTGGAAGTTTGGCAGTTAATCAGCAAGGCAATTTTTTTGCTCTATTCTCCGTTGATGATCCTTTGAGTTTGTTCCATAACGGTGTTCCTTAGTCATTTTGTCCCATAATAAAATCTCTGTGAATAAGGACTTTGTCTGTATCTCCACAGCACCTCCAGAACGGTGCTGGAGAACAGTGCCAGAAGAGTGCCTGGTGTATCCTGGGTGCTCAATAAATACTTGTTGGATGAATAAGCTAAATGACTCATGGAAATGAAGAATATGTATACTCAAGGTTTTGAAGTATTTACCCAAACATTGATTTGATTTAATTCAGTAAAAGTTTTCCCCAATTTCCATCATTATAGAAAAGACTGAAAAAACTAGAGTTTGTGCTGAATTCTTTTTCAGTGTTAAGCTCCCCCGATAGTCAAATTACATTGCAATTTCTCTCCTGTGCTTATGTGTATGCATATTTGTTTCAAATACATATAAATAATGGGCATCTTTTTGATTTAAACCTGGTCCTATATAGCTCCTATTTTTTCTGAGGACCATAATTTCATGTTTGAGGAGAAGCAAAAATAACCAACAGGTCTGAACATAAATACGTCCATTCTCAAGGAGATGTCTTTCATTGGGCTAATGACACATTTTTTTTCCCAAATATATAACCCAAGAAATTATTTTACACACAAACCAAAGAGGTTACAGAATGAATTTTTAAATTTAACCCTTCAAGATACCATTCTGTTTCTTTCAGAAATAGCATCATGAATTTGAAGATTAGGAAATAATCACATTTTCAGTGCTATTTAAGTGTGCTTTCCCTAAGACTCAAAATTTAAATGCAATTTTTCTCACTCTCCTATATAGCACTTTTCTAAAGCAGTTGCATATTACCTCTACAAGGTCTATAGAGTAAGAATACTGAGGGCCCAGAGATGTGTCCAGTTGCTCAATTGACCAGTTAAGTTCCTTTCTCTTTTCTCACCCTGCCCACCTCCCGGTGGGTCAATTGATGAAGAATGAATTGGCCAAAAGGCAAGGAGTGGGGGATGAGAGGCAAAGTCCTGGATAAAGAGAACTAGATAATTAAACGCTGGAGAGTGAAGAGTTGACTTAAAACAGCTCTTTTCAAAGGAGACTTCAAATTGCTGTCTCCTTACCAGACTGGAGAATCCAATTTGTCAGGATGAGTTGATTCTCATGCAGATGATGTAACCTGACAGCTAGCAACATGTAGGGGTCTGGTAACCAAGCCAAGAAATTTGGTAGCACAGAGTAAGTGGCGATGAATCTTTTTCTAATCAATAAGGATTACGTTTCTTAGAGGTTGTTTAGCCTGTTACACATTAACAGCATATTTTAGACACATTCTGTGCTTTTAAAATTGTTATAATTTAAAAAATGGATTTTTTCTGCTCACAAATTAATTACAGGAAAAAGTGATGATGAAAGTGTAGTTATTGACTCATGTTCATATCCTAGAATGCCAAGGATATTTCACAGGCAGATTGGCATAATTCAACTTTCTTTGGATAGTGACTAAATTGGGCTCAAGGAGAACTTAACTTAGAGTTTGATCTATAAATATTCATTTACTATAATACAGTGGGGCTCTTTTTTAAGTGACAGCTCTAACTCATTATTAAATACATGCAGTAAATTTCCAGGATGCCTCAGAATATAGCCAAGGGAAAAAATGCTTTTGAAGATTGAAAAAAGATTCATGCACTCTCTGGATCTCAACTAACAAAAATTAATTAATTAATAGGTCTAAATTATGTCTGTCCATAATGCAGCCAAAGTACCAGCTTCCCAGATGTTCTTAATGTCACCGATCCCATTATATAATTCCTCAAATGCCAACAGAACCTCCTTTGGGGTAGGGGAATTATACAAGAGAACAGATGCCAGCAGGATGGAGGAGTACAACCATAGGCATGTTGGTCAGAATAATTATAGCTGTTAAAGCAAGAATATTCAAAGAGCAGTGCATAATCATGCATTACCAAAAAATCACAATGATCACCTGACCAGTGTCAACATCCTGCAACATCCTCCACTAGAAAGGGGCACCTCCTTTTCCACAAGTACCTGGAATACCGGAAGGCAAATGGCAGTACTGAAGAGCCAACTGTTTTGCATATGTTGACTGTGATTGTCATACAAAGGATCCTCTTTTTCAGGGTGCTTTCTCCATTGGAGATATTTGGTTAATATTTGCTACACTCTCTTCGTTTCTTTTATTGCACCTTTTGCCATTTATCTATTTTCTTGTTTGCTTATTTGTCTCCTATTCTAAACTGTAAACTACCCATGGTCATTTTTCTTAGGGAGGGAGATAACTTTTTATCAAACTGTAATATTCATGCAGTAAAGTACATATATCCTTAGTGTAGAGGTCAACGAATTTTCACAAATTAAACACAACTGTATAGCAAGTATCCAAATTAAGAAGCAGAAGACCAGGGGCTTCCCTGGTGACTCAGTGGTTGATAGTCCGCCTGCCGATGCAGCGGATGCGGGTTCATGCCCCGGTCCAGGAAGATCCCACATGCCGTGGAGCGGCTGGGCCCGTGAGCCATGGCTGCTGAGCCTGCGCCGTCCGGAGCCTCTGCTCCTCAACGGGAGAGGCCACAGCAATGAGAGGCCCGCGTACCGCAAAAAAAAAAAAAAAAAGAAGCGGAAGACCAGCAGCACCCCAGAAGACTCCTGGTACTATATTCTAGGTTGTTATACTCCAAAGGTAAACATTTCCTAACTCTTAAAAACTGTGATTTCTTTTGCCTTTTCTTGGACTTTATTCCAAATAATGCTGCTCTAAATATACGTTCACAAAAAGTATATATCTCTGGTAAATATATGTACATATCTTTGTGGTATATATACATAGTAGTATAATTTTGGCGTCATAGGGTATGCATATGTTCAGTTTCAGTAGACATGGCAGACAGTTTTCCAAAGCATTTAAACCAGTTTCCACTTTTACCATCAGTGTGTGAGTGAGGAATCATATCTGGTTTGTTCACCATTTTATCTCCTGCACGTGTCACAGCACTTAGCACCAAGTAAGTACTCAAGAAGTCTTGGCTGAATAAATTAAATTGATATATGTTAGAAACGTCTAAATGACTATTAGCATTTCATCAATCTTTTCAAATTTATAAGAAACCGAAACAAGTTTCTGGCCCACTTCACAATTTTGCTAAGAGCCATCCCTAGGTAATCGGTCCCTGAAATAAACACCTCTTCACTGAATGCTGTTTTCTAGGACAGATGGCTGACTCAATGGAATAAACAGTATCAATCTGACAACATAATGAGTTTAGATATGTTAGCAGAAGAAGACATTTTAGTGTCAACTTTCCCAGCTGCTCTTTATACACTTAAGGACACAGAGGCCTAAAGAAATCAAATTAGGTGCCCTTAGGGTAAGAAAGGATTCATAAGTGGACATATTCTTTGTTTTCTTCTTAAAACTTTGTAGTGAATGATTATTTTATTTGTATACAATAATGTGTTTTGCCAAGAACAGACTAGGATTTTTATTTCATTGGTAAAACTCATGTTTTTACTGTGACCATCCCTTAAAACACTTTTTTCTTTTCATTACTTAAACAGAACAAATTACCTTTGTCATTATGCAAAATTGCTTAGATTTTGTCTTTGGGATGAGATTTACTCTATTTTTTGCATGGTGTGATCACAATCAGTCCTGAGGTTCAGTGGTTTTTTTAGGATGTACTTTTTATTTGTTCATGTGTTTTTACCAAATGCATCTAACAAATAAAACCATGTGGAAGAATAATAAAGCTTTAAGTCTTTCATCTAAAAAATAAGTACTTTATTGTGAATACAATGAAAATGGAGAGAAATTCAACATTTAATATGTTTCTACACAATAATTACAAATACTCTGAGGAGGCTGAATCACTGCAGTGTTCCAAGGTCTGGGACATACACTGGATTTGGATGAAGATGCATGTACTAGATTCTACTAATGGCTTCAAACCTTTACCCCTTCTTGAGTATCAACACCCTTTGATGTGTTACTTCACAATTCTAGTAAAGAGGTGGAGTATACTGCCCCACTCTTTGACTTTAAATTAGTTATGTGACTTTTTTTGGAAAATGGAATGTTAGGGAACATGAGTGACAAAGGCTTGAAAAGTACCAATGCATTTAGGCTTTTTCTCTTGAGCCTCTCCTATGATAATGAGATACCCTAGCTAGTAGGCCAATTCCTGCAGGAAGCTGAGAGTAATGTAGAACAAAACCCATCTGCCCCAGCTGAGCCTAGATTGGTTGACTCCAGTTGACCTCCAGATACATAAATGAGTCCAGCTGAAATCAACAGCTATCAACACCTATCTAGATCAACTGACCCCCACCCAGAAAACCCTTAGATGTGTGATCTAAATAAGTGCCTTCTTATTATTGTATGTCATTGAAATTTTGTGGTGGTTGTAATGCAGTGGTATTGAAGGCATAGTTAAGGGTTACAGGTATCATCAGATAAGCACAGGTGGATAATGACCATGTTTACCAGAGGATGGTAAAAGGAACAGGTGCCACAGCAAGGGCAACTTGTCCATAGCTAAGAGGCGAATTCAAGTTACAGGTAGAGAGTCTTTTTTTTTTTTATAAATGTATTTATTTTATTTGTTTATCTTTGGCTATGTTGGGTCTTTGTTGCTGTGTGTGGGCTTTCTCTAGTTGTGGCGAGTAGGGGCTACTCTTTGTTGAGGTGCTCAGGCTTCTCACTGCGGTGGCTTCTCCTGTTGTGGAGCACAGGCTCTAGGCGCGCGGGCTTCAGTAGTTGTGGCACACGGTCTTAGGTGTTCTGCGGCATGTGGGATCTTCCCAGACCAGGGATCGAACCAGTGTCCCCTGCATTGGCAGGCAGATTCTTAACTACTGCACCACCAGGGAAGCCCAGTAGAGAAAGTCTTAAAAGAAGGACTGCTGTTCTACAAATAAAGAGCTTAGAAGTTACACTCTGTCCTAACAACAAGTGAAAAGCTAAACAAACTGAAAAATCAACAGCTCTTCTTACCTATCAGAGAACTGAGGTCAAAGGACAAACCACTGGCCCCAAAGTAACTTTTATAATGTCTTATAGTTCAGATGTGGGCTTGGGAATCCACCTTTGGAATCGTCTCTACCCACTGAATGTTATTACTAACACATTTATGTGCCATGTTTTGTCTTTCCAGAAATATGCTAGATCTTGCATAAGAGTAAACTCTTACTCACCGTAGGCTATTGCTAAGGCTTATTAAACTTCAAGGCTCATCTGTAGTGGGAAAAGACAACTTCAAGAAATAACAAATTGTAGGAGGTAAGGCTAAAACGAAGTGCTGTCAGCTCTCTCAAGTTTCATCAAGTTAAAAGAATATGTCAATATTAACACCTTTTTGGATATGGCTTGAAAACAATTTTTACTACGAACATCCTTAAAAGGAGCTTAGGACCAGCGAGAAGAAATAAAACAATCATTACAGCCTGACTCAACAAACCCTATTTTGACGTAAAAAACCGTATCAAAGAGAGCATGCATCAATTAGATTTGCACAACCTAATTTGTTTCATCCACATTCTTGAGATTTTTCTATTTTATTAGACGATTCTTAGTTTTAAGGGCAGAGCGTATACACCAACTAGTCATCTCTCTGAGCTTCAAAAACTGGTTGGCATGCTGATTTCACCTCCCTCAAGGACTGAATTACAGAATCGAGAAATATAGTAAAAAACTGAGAGTGAGACATTGAGTTGAAATAATGAGCCTGAAAAACAAGTCAGAAAAAAATAAGAATCATTAGGGAAAACACCATCTACATGCAATAGACTATAAATCCCTGAGGAATGCCGGATCCACTCTTCGTATTGAAATGCCTCTTCCAGCCAACCTCAGCAATACTTTTTGTTTTTCTATTGATTACTTTACAACTGTCTATTAGCACTCATCTGCTACAACAGGATCCTAAGCAGCCAGGAATCAGGGATTGTGTGAGACCCACCACCAGGAGGACGGTGGAGTGGCAACCATGCCCCTTTGCCATGGCTTGGGAAGAGTAAGAGGCAGCACTCTGGCCATCTTGATATCTAAGGGTCTCAACAGCCTCTCCCTGTCTCATAGCAATGGTCAATCCCAACTCCCTCACCCACAAAGAAATTCTCTGGTTTGGAAAAACAAGATGAATTCCTCATTAAGAGGGTACCAAGCTATTATACAGGAGTTATACAGATGGTACAAAACATGGTTTACCTCTCCGAGAAATTTCACTCTAATTGAAGAAAAAAATGATGTACACAAAACTAGAGCAATTAAGTGGTCAATTAGGTTTCAGATTATAAAGGCAATAGATTAGATCAGCATTCAGTAATAGTATCTATTTTCATTCCAAAAGAGTTTGATTGTTAATCCAAGGTTTATGTGCTGCTGTTGTAATAGAAACAGCTGACTAATCAGAGCGGCTTTAACTTGTATGTGACAGTAGTTTCACCTGTGAAAAGCAAGCAAAAAAACAGGGGGAGGGGGCTTCCCTAGTGGCGCAGTGGTTGAGAATCTGCCTGCTAATGCAGGGGACACAGGTTCGAGCCCTGGTCTGGGAGGATCCCACATGCCGCAGAGCAACTAGGCCCGTGAGCCACAACTACTGAGCCTGTGCGTCTGTAGCCTGTGCTCTGCAACAAGAGAGGCTGCGATAGTGAGAGGCCCATGCACTGCGATGAAAAGTGGCCCCCCGCTTGCCACAACTAGAGAAAGCCCTCGCACTGAAACGAAGACCCAACACAGCCAAAAATAAATAAATAAACAAATGTGGGGTTTTAAAAAAAAAGGGAGAAAAAGGGGGTTAATAGCTAACTATTTCAAAATTACCAAATCATACCTCGTTTCTAGCATAAAATAGTAAAACGAAGTTTTTTTCATCTATAGAAATGAAAGTTGTAATGTTTCTAGTGAACCTTCCTTTTCTAATATTAAAAAAATACACAAATGGAGAGTTAATATTCATATTAAATGCAGGCATTAATTAGGAATTTAATGTTTCTAAAGGATATAAAACAAATTTGCCAAGCATACTAAGGGTACCCTGATATAAGAAAGTTTCATCACTTTTTTTATGCCAGTAAACTATGTTGAAACAATCTTTAGCAACAAAACCTCTATTTATAATTCTTCTAAATATCTTCTTGTGAAGCCAAGGATAAAATGTACTTCCAGGTACAGCAGGCATGTTTCCCTGGAATTTTGCCATTGCTTTTTAGAATGGTGTTAAATATTTTATTTCCGTTTATGTTACTGTCTTCTGGCTTTCCCCTCATTAAACCCTCTTGACATATACAAGAAGATATATATGACAAAGAAATTAGTAAATAAGGGAACAATTAACAAGTTGTGATCTCAAAGGAGACTATAATTTGTAATACACAATTATTGATAACAGAACATTTTAAAGGGTAGTAATATAGGGTTGAGAAATGTGTAAGAAATGCTTAGAGGTATACTTTAAATAAACAGAATAAAATTTGCTCAAGTTTTCCAAAATTATATGGCATTTATTATTTTCAGAGAATACAGTCAAGTTTACTTGCTCTTGTTTTTCTTTTTTTGCATTATTATTATTTAAGTTTTAATGATCCATTGGACTACAGGAAGAAAATCTGTTTTCAGTTTTATCTCATTTTATTCTATTTCTGTTTTTAAATGTGTTGCATAATGTACACAATACATTAATATGATTATATATATATATATATAAAATTTATAAGTAAATAAATGTGTTTTGGAGAAAAGTGCCCCAAATTCTATTTTTCTTGTGGAAACATGTTCCAAAATTTAAAGGATGACTTACTTCTAAGCCATCAGTTAATATAAACTATAAAAAGAAAAAACAGAAGAAAACAGTAGCCTGAACATTTAGGAGTAGATTGACATATTGTATTGGAATTATGAAAAGGCAGGAATGAAGTAAAAGAAAAACTGCTCTGTTCCTTTTATTGAAGAAATGAATGAGAGGGTGAGCCCTGAAGTGACATATTGGTAAAGTAAGCAAATACAATAGCAGTCAAGACTGAGCATAGGGGCAAAAGGAGGATAAATGTGTGAAAATGTTTCCTACATCAGTTTTTGTGTCACACAAATATATGAAATGAATGGGAAATGACAACATAGCCAAGGAAAGCAAACCTGGGGTGATTCAAATGGGAATGGATAAAGGCATTGACATAGTAAAAGAGAGAGAGAGAGAAAGAGAGAGAAACTCCCTCTTTGAAAACTACCAAAATGCCAAAACTATTTATTTTTATTTAAAATTAACTAAGATCTGTCCAGAATATCTTCCAAAGATGTGTCTGCCCTCCACCTTGCATTCCCCTACCTTGCTAACACTTGCTTCTTTCCTCTGCTTCTCTCTGACCCACTCATGGTCTACTTTCTTGACCAAGGGCTTGGAGAAGATGAAGTCCTTACCCAAGCCTATATTCTCCTCTGCTCAAATAGCTGGTCTCAGCTTAAGAAATATAATAACAACAACAGTAATATCAGTAACAACTAATATTATGAGCCCATACATTCAGGAATTCTTCTAAGGTAGAGATAATTACCCTATACTACAGATGAGGAAATTGAGGCATATAATGCTCAAAGTAGTCCGTTAGTAAGGGCAAGGTCAGGATTCAAACCCATGTACTTTTGGCTCCAATATCTATACTCTTGACTACGCTTCAATACTATCTAACAATATACCATATAAGTTAATTTTGAATGGATTCCCCATATAATCTTTTCTTTGTATTCTCATTTCTAGGACCTCAACATTCTAAAACCTTTATTTAGATCAAGTAATATTACTATTAGTGGATTAAGCCCAACGTCCAGCAGTTCAAGTATAAGAGAGTGGAATAAGAGGAAAGGGGAACTATTCCAGTTACAGATGTTATTTCTATGCATTCGGACACAGGTGAAAAAGAAATTGCAAAGTTGGCAGTGCTTCTTATCCTTTGTACATCTAAAGGCTGTGCTCGGCAGTGTAACAACTAAGCAAAGCCTGGCACAGCTGTTCATTCTTTCTCTTTGCCTTTTATCTATGCAGTGCTTTCCCGTTAATGTGAGTCCTTGAAATTCTGAAAGCCAAGTGCTTCATTTCCCATCATTCCACACCTAAGCCAAGTTTCTAAATTGGCTTTGATGTGTATTTAAAATGGCTTTGCATCCTACGGTCATCATTCCCTGGATCAGTCCCACTCTGTGAAACTGTGATATGATTATCACTGTCCCAAGTGAAGAGACCAGCTGCATGTGGAACCATGATGATGTCCTTCTGCAACTTCGGGTTGTTCATGGATTACAGTGATGACTGCTGGGGAGTACAATGTGAATGGGTAAGAGTTACATGTTTTGAGATCAGGTAGGAGTATGTAGCGATCTTCCTTTTAATCCATAGACCTTCAGCCTTAGGGTTTTAGTTCTGAAGTTTTATTTTCATAACAGGGCAGCCAAGCTTAAACACTGCCATATTCAAATGCTTCCTTTTCTGAGGTTGAGGAATAAGCTTAACATAGGACATATATTTATATTCTAGATAATGCCTTTTGGTGAAAATTTTCATATTTGGTGAGTAGTTCTTAGTTAATGTGTAATGGATTTATGGAATAGATAGTTTCTTTTTCCAACTAATATACTATTTCAAAGTTTGAATGGCTTTCATGAAAAAAACCAAAATAGAAACTGATCTGTAGTTAATCATTCACCTATGACTGCATGTTCTAATGACATGGTTGTTATTAAAAACACATAACAACAATAATAGCAAAAATAAACACCCAGTTCCTATCCCTCACTCTATCCATAGAATGTAAGTAGTGAAAACTTCTCAAAGGTATAGGAATCTATAGTAAACATGCCCCTGCTTTTCATGTGCTGCATGAGATATTGCTCAAAAAAATGTTATCTCGGTTTTCGTGTTTTAAATAGGTTTTGGCTTTAAATAGGCTGACTTGTTTCTTGAGGTACATGATATCTAACCTTAAGGTAGGCCATCCAAAGCTCTCAGAATTTCTCCCAAATGTCTCTTTTAAATTCTTATCTCAAGCATGAAAGAGGAAGATTAATGCTAGAAGAGACCTTGGATCTTAATCCTTACAACTTAATTTCTACATTGTAGAAATGAAAAAAAAAAAAAGAGAGAGAGATTCTATAATAATTCAGTGCCTACTAAATGCAATACACTGTTCCAGTTTTCCAGTTGTAAAGAAAAGGCTGCCCAAGAGATTGTGTGAGGCAGATATGTTTGACTTTCCATATCCATCCTCTACTCTTCATGCTGCCCTCTGCCCCAAGGCTGACCTGTACGGATTACGTTCACCAGCTCTCAAGCCCATGACCTCTGAGGGGGTCAGCTAGTGGGGAGCCATGGCATAAGATTAATCAGAAGGATGGGGGGGGAAGTAGAGTGACAAGGGTATTATTCCCCTGGACCCCTGGCTTTGCAGTTTCCTCTGACTGACTGCTCAGCTTGACAATAGCCCACTGCTCCTCTCCATGTGTCCCCTCACCTTCCAGGCTCCAATAGCCTCATCCTTCCCTCTTTTCTCAGGGCCTGGTCTTGTGACAGCTTTGCTGTTGCTGGCCTGGGCTCCTGCACTAGGCCCTGTACTTTCCCTATTCCCCCCCAGACTTTTATTATTAGTCCCCTTGTAAATAAATCCTCCTTAACTTATTCTGAATATGTTGTCTGTTTCCTTTTGGGATGCTAACTAATACAGAGATGCCAACTCAGATCTCAGGAAGTTTACACTTTAGCTGAATTTCCCAAGGCCATTCATAAGTGGCATATTGGGGATTAGAATTAAATTCTCCTAACTCTAAACTGAGATATCATTTAAGTGCCCCATATGGCCCATAGACCAGCTTAAACTGACACAACAAAAGGGCCAGTATGCATACTTTTTCAAATACAAGATTTTTTCAATCTACTGCTCTCGTTTATAAATTAGGAAAATTCATATAAAATATTTAGATTTTTGGTGGAGTTTTATTACTCTATATGGGAGCACATTAGAAAGTGCCATTTTTTTTTTATTTTTTTCTGCTACGCGGGCCTCTCACTGTTGTGGCCTCTCCCGTTGTGGAGCACAGGCTCCGGAAGCGCAGGCTCAGCGGCCATGGCTCACGGGCCCAGCCGCTCCGCGGCATGCGGGATCTTCCCGGACCGGAGCACGAACCCATGTCCCCTGCATCGGCTGGCGGACTCTCAACCACTGCGCCACCAGGGAAGCCCATAACTCTTCATTACATTATTAAATGCATTTGACAATTTTTGTCTTTGGCTTGCAATAAGAAAGTTTGTGGCAAGACAGAGTTGTTGTTTAACTCTCTAAGCTTGAAGAAGTAAAACAAACATGAACAAAAAACATAAAGAAAATATTTTTTAATGTATAGACCACATATGAAAAGTAAGAGAGGAAACAAGGCAAAAAAATATAGAGAGAGCTCTAGTTAGTAAAAACTGTCAACTATTCAACATAAAGTACAGTGCTAGTTAAAGATGGGAAAGGGTTGTTAAAAAAGGCCTGGTTACTGGACTACTGGGTTCAGTGTTTTAGGCTGTCTTTGAACGCCAAATTTAGGCTAACATTTCAATAAATAAAAGGACTCAAGTGATCATTTTGTGAAAATTCACCAATATTATAACATAAACTTTTTTTTATAATTTGTGTGAATTTAATGACAATAAATTTCAAAGAAAAAATTTATTCCTACTGAAAAAGGTGATGTTTATAGTTTAATAGTAAGTTATCTTTAAGCCTATCAGGCTCTTTTTTTTTTTTTTTTTTTTTTTTTTGCGGTACACGGGCCTCTCACTGTTGTGGCCTCTCCCGTTGCGGAGCACAGAACCCGTGTCCCCTGCATGGGCACACGGACTCTCAACCCCTGCGCCACCAGGGAAGCCCTGCCTATCAGGCTCTTGATCGGTTTTACTAACAATGAACTTTAGCTGAATATGTCTGTGTCACTGACAATGTCATTCACTTTAGACATTCTGTCTCAATTCATACATCTAATCCCACCACTAAGAAATTAAATCAAGAATACAAGGTAACCCTTGGTTTGCAGTTACTAAAATTCAAAAGGAAATATTTAAGTTCCTTCTTAAATCTCCCAAACTGTTTTACTCTTCATTTGTAACAGAAAATAAATCCTTTAGCAGGTCTGCCAATGCAGATGATAAACTATCACTCAGTCTAATTTGCACTGGAAATAATTATGCAGTCAGCTTGGCATTAAATCATTTTAATCAGTTCTTGAAACTGGAAGTTGAAACATCTTCCCACTGGGATTTTTGCAGTGGTTGTTACCCAGTAGCTCTTTGAGACAATTTGCAAAATATGCAGGTAAAGGCACCAAATGGGTTGTTAGCTATGGAATCAGAAATGATGGACAGACCAATACAATGGAATATCTATTCTAGTAAGTCTCTCTTAGTGGATGTAACAAAGATTTCTAGTGGCCAAATGCATACTCAGTTCACAAATCTAAACTCATTTTAATTCAACATAGAGCTATATTTTAATAGGTTCCAATTAAACCAAATGCGAGTCATCACTATCTGTCCTTGAGGGAAGGAAACATTCTAACAAGATAGTACACTGTAGCACTGAGGATCCCAAGTCATTTTCCCAGTGAACTCCTGAGTGTCTACAGGATTTCATCAAAGGCTTGCCATGCATTTTATTTTTCATTAGAATATGTGACTACAGAAAGTATATAAATGCTGAATTTATGGTATGCAGTGAATTGCCACTTTAGTGCTAAAAAACATTTTCAAGAGTTAAGTCTAATCCAAACCACACTTTCATTTCAAATGTAATGAATTAGATTTTGATACTTAAATTTCATGATGGTTGCAAAAAAAAATCCAACATACTAAATTTAAACTCTCAAAGGCTTCAATTTTACTCAGCAATTTGGAACTTTCCTGGTTTTGCTTTGGCTAAATACTATTCTTTCCATTCATAACTGCCTAGTATAACCTACTGAATATCTATTAAATATGATGCAAAATAGATCAGGTTATACAATTTTTAAAAATCATTCTAGTAACGTAGGGTGAATGATACAGCATGATCTTCTGGGAAAACCTTACTAATTGGGGCTTCCCTGGTGGCGCAGTGGTTGAGAGTCCGCCTGCCGATGCAGGGGAGACGGGTACGTGCCCCGGTCCGGGAAGATCCCACATGCCGCGGAGCGGCTGGGCCCGTGAGCCATGGCCGCTGAGCCTGCGCGTCTGGAGCCTATACTCTGCAACGCGAGAGGCCACAACAGTGAGAGGCCCGCATACTGTAAAAAAAAAAAAAAAAAAAACTTACTAATTTTATACAAGCCAGGAATGGATTAAAATTCAGTCTTTTTTAAATTAAAAAAAACACACCCTAATTTTCATTGTTTTTCAAAAAATATACAGTAAAATAAACATGGCTAACAGAGTACTGCCAATTAGTGGTTATTTGTAACTAGCATAAATGAATAAATATAAACCATTTGTAGTTAAAATATTAATTCTTTTGCAAATAGATATTTCTGAAGGCTCCGTGTCCATATTTAGCTTAGGTGTAGCACACTATATGTATTATTTATTTGTATATGTACTATTAATTTTTCTTCCATTCTTGTTATTGATAAAAACACCTATCTATATATATCTAATATAACTATAAATATCAATATCTATCTATCTACCTATCTATCTATCAGACTGTCTTCTATCTATCAAGCCACTTGAGTAAAAGTTCTTTATCCATATTGGGCAAAATAAATTTGATAAACAAATCTTTAATTGATAAATATTATGATGTAAACTAGAGGTCAGACTCTGCCAAAATGATCACAATCACCATTTTGAAATGATAGTTACTAAGGCAAGAATACAATTATGCAGTTTAATCAGACTGGAATGTGTGAATTAACTGGAAAAAAACAAAAGCTGAAATATAATCAGCAACTAAGATGCAAGTGCTTTTTAGCATTTTAAAATAATAACTACAAAGCTACTCTTTCTGTTTAAAGTTTTACTTCACTGAGTGACTGATTGTATCCTAGGCTTTTCTTATTGATTGCTGACCTTTTCCTATCATTTGATGTTAAATACCATGCATTGAATGCATCACAATGTAACATGGCCTGAAATGGATCAGTAAGTTGAATGTGACCATAAGAAATGGATCCAATCCTTGACTTAGCAGAGACTAATCTTATTTATAAGTTTGCTTTATTCCATTTCATTTTTCTTAGTACATTCACTTACTAAATACTATTAACAATCAAATTAGTGATGATTTTAGTATTTTATCACCAAAACCTTTGTTTCAATGTTTTATTAGTAAAAGGCAACCACATAGTCTTCTTGATTGTGAAGCCATTGTCCAGTCAACTCCTTTTTATACCTCAGGCCTTAGGACGCACTAATTTTAAGACCATCTCCAAGGCCTTCTATACAAGGTGCTTTGATGTTGAGAAGGAAGAAATGGCCAAAGTGTCTTAAGTCTTCTGTTATGTTAAATATCCCATATTGGGCAATGATGAGCAAGTAAAATAGACATATGAAATAATACATTTTTGGTGTATTCAACCTATGATATAATTATTATGAATGTTCCATGCATTGATACAATGATATGAAGTAGTTTAAGGTCTAGTTAGTAAGACTAGAAAATAAGTCAATAGTGGACTATGAATCATAATTTTATTTAATGATACAATAGTTGGCATTATTACAAAATCGAGAGATGTTTTCTCGTCTTTGTGTATGTTGAGACTCTCCTACCTCTCATAGGGAAGGGACAACATTAATGTCCTTATTTAGCTTAGTATGATTTATGTCATATACATGTGACTTTTAGACATAATTACAAAAAGAACAATCTACCACAGAAAAGCACTAAGGACTCCTTCATGCTCAGGAGCCAAAAACTGAAAACCAAGATCTTGTCAATACATAATGAAGCCTCTTAGGCTTTCTTCACTTGGAGTGATGGGATCAATCATTGATTGAATTGACAAAACAGTTATTTAACTGTATAATCTTGTTCAAGACTCATTACATTGGTTAATAAAGGGCATGTCAAACTTGAAAACAGTGAAAAACTAGCTTTTGTTTTCTTTTGTTTTAGTTGTTGGTTTTGGGGCCCTGCAATATTATTCAAATATTCAAAGTTTCCCAACATATGGTAGTGATTTTTCCACAATTCCTTTCTCAAACTTAACTGCATATTAGAATCACCTGGAAAACTTTAAAAACTGCTGATATCTGAGTTCCATCTTCAGAAACTATGATGTCATTTGGATGGCAGCCTGGGCATTGGGTCTTGTATCTCCCCCAGGTGATTATAATGAGCAGTAGACTTGGTATATTTAAATATCATATTCTTATCACAACTCACTGCTGGATTGCCACCCAACTTTTTCAAATGTCTTATTTACTGAATCGGTGGTCTCCCTATCCCTCTCTTTTTTCTTAATATAGAATTTTCTATCAAAACTTGAATGTGCCTTATATTAAAAAAAAGCAGGGGGTCTTCCCTGGTGGCGCTGTGGTTGAGAATCTGCCTGCCAATGCAGGGGACACGGGTTCGAGCCCTGGTCTGGGAAGATCCCATGTGCCACGGAGCAAATGGGCCTGTGAGTCACAACTACTGAGCCTGCATGTCTGGAGCCTGTGCTCCGCAAGAAGAGAGCCTGTGACAGTGAGAAGCCCACGCACCGCGCTGAAGAGTGGCCCCTGCTCGCCGCAACTAGAGAAAGCCCTCGTAGAGAAGCAAAGACCCCAAAATAAATAAATAAATAAATAAATTTAAAACAAAAAAAACCAGGGACTTCCCTGGTGGCACAGTGGTTAAGAATCCGCCTGCCTATGCAGGGGACACGGGTTCAAGCCCCAGTCCAGGAAGATCCCACATGCCGCGGAGCACCTAAGCCCGTGTGCTACAACTACTGAGCCTGTGCTCTAGAGCCCTCGAGCCACATCTCCTGAAGCCCGGGCACCTAGATTCCCGTGCCCTGCAACAAGAGAAGCCACGGCAATGAGAAGCCACGGCAATGAGAAGCCTGCACACCGCAATGAAGAGTAGCCCCTGCTTATCGCAATTAGAGAAGGTCCGCGCACAGCAACGAAGACCCAACACAGCAAAAATAAATAAATAAAATAAGTTAAAAAAAAAAAAAAAGCAATTACTCTGATACGTTTATTCTGTAGTTTTTGTAAACACGTACTTTTTTATACATGTTAGAGACAAGGACAATAACTTTTAGCAGTGTTTATTTTTGTTAAAAGAAACTGATGGAATTGAAGGTTAAATCACCTTCCGATTGCACAGATTAAACAAGAAAGTATTACATATTTCATCTTTACAAAGCATCTTATTGATTTAAAAAGATCCATACTATTGATAAAGTTCATGATGAAACATATATGTAATAAGGAGACTAAAATATTTATTTTACATATCTACAGTATGTATTGTCCTATTTCTAGATCAACCACAAATTACACAAGAAAATATTTAGATACATGAAAAAGCTTCAGAACATAAAAAATTAACATTTTGAAAAAAATCACTTGTGAAAGCTCATTAAATAATAACATTGACAAATAAATAGTTAATCAGCTTTACTTATTAGCTGCTGCCATGCATTTCTGGCATTCCATTCCAAGCGAGGGTCAGCATGCAGGGTATAATTTCATACTATGAGACTGTAAAAAGCTACAGGGCTTATTTTTGAAGTGAAATGTCACGAAGTCTTTCACTCTTTCAAAGGGCGATCACTCTTGGCTGCTAAACTGTTCCCATGAAGATTACCAAAAAAGCACCTTCCTGAAGTGTTAACCTGAAGATTCGTGGCAACAATTTTTTTTTTTTAACTTTTCAATTCTGAAGAGGTTTTGTTGGGGGGTGGGGGAGATGGATTGGGAAATGAAGGGTAACTGAGAAGCCCTTTTGCTTTTTAAAAAGTAATGATTCAGTGATGTGTATAGTATCACCAGTCTTTCAAGAACTAATACTACAGGATGTGTGGAATTAATACTACAGGATGTGTGGAATTTAAATGCAAATCCCACTCATGGATGTGCATACGTCTTGAAAAACTTGAAAAGAAAAAGCTATTTCCAAAGAAGCTCCTGATACTTAGGACAGCTTGCTGGGTTTGATCAAAGCAGAAAGCATATATTTTCAAGTAAGAAAAGAGCAGTGGCAGGCTTGAGTCTTACGAGCAATCAAATCTGTAAAGCAGATGGTTACCAGTCAGTCCAGTTTCGAGAGCCTGAATTCTAACTCATGCTGTGCTTGCTGGATTTGCTGGCTCTTTTCCGCTCTCTGTGATGCTGGGCTGGCTTGGCAGGAGACATGCTCTCGAAGTTATGACTGGACTCATTGTGCTGCCGCGTGTACCTCTTGCACTTGCAGGCGGTGACCACCGTGATTTTGTAGGTGCGCGTGCTGCCATCTTGGCACTGCAGCTGGATTCTCTGAGTACGCGTTTTGTCATTGACACACCTCCACTCCTGGGAGCTCCTTCTGCTCCAGTACTTTGTTCCATAGCCTCCTCCGATCCAATTGGGGAGCACAGGCAGGGGCAAGCATTCGCCAGCGCACACCAGCTCCTTCAGGGGGCTGATGCTAGTGCACTGGCCGTCAGAGATGTATTTGGTGGAACGCAGTTCCCGGCAACCTACTTGAACTCGAGCTGCAGGAAACAGGAAAAAAATGTGCATCAGAGGCAAAAAACAAACGGACAGTTTTTTTAAAAAAGTAATCTGCAATGACAAAAATAATGTCCAAATGATAGCAAATGGCCAAACAGGAAGCGAACACCTATTTTATTTTCACAATGCAAAACACTGCCTGGATGGTTGTAGAGAAAGCTGTCATGAAAATTATCAGCTTATATGGCTACAATTTATGGAATAAAATAAACTGGGCCTGATTTTTTTTTCATGTATAACATTAGCTAATAGCTTACTGGAGTATATGAAAATCCCATTTTCTTAGTCTTACTCCCCAATAAGTATTAAGCAGGTCTTACATTTATGTGTAAATATTCATTCTTTAATGAGGTAAGAAGGAGTATGCTTTAATGTTCTTTTACTCATGGGTCATATTAGTTAATGTCTGCAAGTGCTTTTAATTAGGTTTTTTTAAAAAAATCTATTGAGAAAATGCAGAAAATATTTAAATATTGTGTACAATGCAATCCATAATATTTTGTTTCACTTATAAAATTCAGCTGCAGAGAATCATATATACATATGTGTACGTTTGACATTTTGCATATCAAACTTAATAACTGCATTTTAAGCATAAATTGCCAAGCTGACTTTTAAAAACACAAATATTAAAATGTTTAAATGCAAAATGTCACTACAACTCAATATTTAAAGAATATAAAACCCCCTAAATCAGGAACGTATGGTTGCCATAACAACTTGGCTACGTTTCCATGAATTTTATGGCAGAAAAATGCCTAACATGTCTGATTTACAACTGCAAAAGGAACTACGGTGTTCGTTTCCTGAATATTGGTCATGGCAAACTTTTTGTTTAGTCATTTGAATTTGATAAGCATGTTCTCTAATTGACTGTTTCTCATTACATGCCTTACATAATTAAAGCAAAAATTAATCTTGAAATATTTGAGTTTTCCTTTCCATTGCTTTGTTATCTAAACTTGAGGAGAACTGCCTGTAACAAGCTTGGGGGAAAAAAATCGAGCCTTGTTAACCAGAAATATATATATATTTCAAAGTACAGACTGCTGAAATTTAAAAAATAAAAATTATAAGGGACATTGAAGTGGTCTTGCATAGAATATTGAAAGCTAGTATGAAGTAGATACTAAATTAGGAGTTTTACGTCAGCTCTGTACCGCAGTACTAGTAAGGTGAGAGATATAGGCTAAAGGGATGTGATAGTTGTGAAAAAATTGAAGGTATATGCACATACATCCATGCGGGTACAGAGCATGAGACTGAAATTAAAGTGTAAACTAGCTGGCTGGTCAGGGTGCTCTGCCTGTCTGATTCTGATTCCAGTTCACCTTCCTGCAGCTGCCTTAGGAATGCACCTGGAAACAGCTGGAGATGATTTTGACCTGTCTAGCTTTTTGTTCCTGTTCATATAGAGATTTGGCATTTTTGCAGTGACAGTTCATTGACAATGAATACCCACCACATTGCTCGGTAATCTAATAATAATAAAGTAGTTCCTGTGTACCTAAAAGCAACCATCCTCATGAAAATTAAAACACCTTGGTTTTCTTAGAAAGACACTAACAGTCACATTTGCTTTGACTTTTCAGAGGTTGAAACTCCTTTTAGCGCTTGAACGACGAGTGCTTGAGGACGAGCTAAAGATTTGTGTAAGATTTCTTGTGTACTGTTTCTCTGTGTCTCTTTTAAAACCCTATTACTAGCATGTGAACTCTTCTAAAGGAAAGGAGTGAAGTAAAAGAAGAAATTTGAATCCCTCTAACTAATGGTCAATGAGTCTGTCAATTAAGCAAACAGAAAAGAAGAAAAATATTTTCTATACAAAGTATCATTGTACTGTCATTATTTTATATCTCTAAAGTCATGAAAGTTTCCCCAGTCTCTCCCAGAAATATAGTTACCTAAATTTTGATCTGGTTAATGAGGAATTATTTTGGAGAATATGATTCTCCAATGTTTTTAGTTTTATCCCTCTTTCTCAAATATCATCATCCAAACTTCAACTTTTTCACTAGACATGTTTTAGAAATCAGTGTGAGCCATTTTTTTCCCCCAAAAAAGCTTCTTTTTTTTCCCTTGTGATTTCCCATACATGCTTTGGTTAATTACCTTTATACACTTTACCAGAATTGCACATGTCCTGAAATAAACAGAAAACAATCTGAATTTAACTAGAACAACACTGTAAAAATTCTCATCTTGCATGATTTTAAAGAAGCAACAGTCTAATTCCTGGAAACATTTTCTTTTGGAATGTTTAGAAACTTAAGTCTGCGTCTACATTATCAAATCACTGTTTTAGTAATGTTAACTTTGTAGGGAAGAATGCCAATATACACGTGCAGCAGATTTTCCCAGATTGTTTAGCAAAACGTATATGGTTCAGGTTAGTTAGCAATGAAACAGTTCTACAGGAATGTGAGCTAATGCTACCAAATAAGAAAAAACCAAATCCATGGAAGTAAAACACACTTACTGTTCCGATCCAGTCCAGTGTCACTGAAATGCCTGCCTCCATTTCTGGCTTGATTCATCGTGCTGTTGTTGCTGGGCTGTGCTGGAACAGGTTTAACCACATGTGAATAAAGGATTTCTGTGGCATCATTTTTAAAAGCCAAACAGCTTTTCATTAGGATGCATGCAAGGGGAATGAGATAGAAATGAATGGCAGGAGGAAGCATGGTGAGTAGAGGATTTGCTTGGCTGGAGAGCTGGTTAATTCCTTTCCCTCTGCTTCTGCACTGTAACTGTGAAATTCCTCCTCAAGGTTCCCTTTATATATCCACTGAGGTTTGGCGTTCATTCAGGTGTAAAGTTGTGTAAAGCTTCAGAGTGAAAACACAGAGAAGGGGTGGGATCCCTACATGACCCTGCAAAAGAATTTTACCAATGGAAGAGAAGACTACAGAAAAGGAGGAGCTTGGTATACAAATTGCCTGAAATTTCAGAGTTGCACTTCATCAGTTGTCTGTGAGCTGAAGCAGCCAGGCACACTCTATAGTAACTACAGCCCCCCCCTCTCTCTCTCTCTCTGTCTCTGTCTCTCTCTCTCTCTCTCTCTGTCTCTCTGCCATTTCCTTTCCTAAATCTAGTTCACATTCTGGTTTAATTTAAATGAAAATATGCTGCTGTTCATTTGAAGAGATTTACATTCCCACAGTTATTCTGTATTTGCGATAGGGAGAGGGTTCATCCCAGATAATAAGAGGAATTCAGGAGTTAAATATTGTAGGGCTTGCATGAAGCACCTAATTAGTTAAACATATCTTGTTTCTCAAGATGCAAACCACCATATTTTTTTCTTAAATGTATAGGCACAGAGCTAAAAATCTCCCCCCGGACACACTTAAATAATGCAGCTTTGATCTGCATGAACTGCTGCGCTCCTAGGTAAATTATTGCCAGGGGTTCTGTGTGGAGAATAATGAGCATAGCTCTGTCTGCGTTAAAGTAACTAATATCAATTTTCATCTTAAAAATGTGACACAAGCGTTAACATTCATTGCCTCATTTTACGTGAAAGAAAGCCATTTCTGACAGATTATTGTTTAGCAAATTAAATTCAAGATAATTTTTACAAGGTTTTTCATTTGCTGCAGAACACATGTTCTACCTGCATTTACTGAACATTTTGTTCATTACTTCCTTTGGCTCTGCTGCTCACGTAAGAAACATGGTAGTTTTCTGTTTATCCACACAAGGCACAGATGTTCCATTAATTACTACTAGGCCACTAATCTCTATCCTTAAAACAATTATGAAATTCCAACTGATTGGTGGGACATTTTGATTGGAATCAAAATTCTGAATCTCTTTTCAGTTTTAAATCCATTTTTTTGCGCTTCGTGTGGCTATTAAACTCACCTTATGGCATGGATACATCTCTTTATAAACTTTTTCCTATTGTAACTGCTGTTCATATCTATCTGTCTATCTATCTATCTATCTATCATCAGTCATCTGGGTTTTTCCACAGTGGCACTACCGGCATTTTGGAATAGATACTTCTTTGTTATGGGGGGGTGGCATTCTGTGAGTTTAGTAGCATACCTGGCTTCTACCCACTAGATGCCAGTAGCACCCCCAGTTATAACCAAAAATGTCTCCAGACATTGCCAAATGTCCCCTGTGAGCTAAAATGACTCCACTTGAGAACTACTTGTTATCTATCTATCTCTATCTCACTACAAAAGAAAGTACAATTAAGAACAAAAGACTAATTATTTAATAATACTAAGGAATAATTAGGAGAAAAATGGTACTGTGGTTTTACTTAAAAACAACAACAGCTTCTCTTTTAGAGGTATATACTGAAATATTCCTAGATGAAATAATATGATGCCTGGAATAAACTTCCAAAACAACATGGGAGGGGGGTAGTTAGGTGTGTGGATGGGGCATGATTTGATGGCTGTTGGGGCACGATTCCGGATATTCTATTCTGTTTACTCTTGTATATGTGCAAAATTCTACATAATCAAAAATTTTTAAAAAACTAAATTCAAAAAAATCAATATATACATACAAGTCCCCTACATATGAACGAGTTCGTTCCCAGAGCATGTTCATAAGTCCAACAAAGTTAGCCTAGGGACCCAACTAACACAATCGGCTATATAGTACTGTACTGTAGTAGGTTTATAATAGTTTTCACACAAATAATACATAAAAAACAAACACAAAATAAAGAAAACATTTTTAATCTTACTGTACAGTACCTTGAAAAGTACAGTAGTACAGTACAACAGCTGGCATACGGGGGCTGCCATCGAGTGAACAGGCAAGAAGAGTTACCTACTGGGGGTAGGAAGTAGTAGAGCTGAAGGATCGCCAGCAATAGGAGATAGAGGGCAAGCTACAATTTCACCCACGCCTGATGTTGATGGAACGCATGTTCGAATCTTTGAAAGTTCACAACTTGAAGGTTCGTACGTAGGGGACTTACGGTACTGCCAATCTGATCTCTATCTTAGGATTGTACGTAGTCATTTATTCTAACATCCTTCCTGGAAAATAATATATCAGTTTATTCTGTGCACATAGAGATTATAGATCAGACATCCTTCTAAAATAGTAACTATGAGGATTTCTTATCCTGCTTATCAGGGGACTTCATATTAAATACGTGAAGTGTATTAATATTAACCATTGACTGGTAGACCCAACGCCTAAAGGAAGTAGGAGCATCGAGATATCTAATCTCTTCCCCCTTACTCTTTTTTGTGTCAGGAGGAGATTTGTTTGTTTGTTTGTTTGTTTGTTCGGCTGCACTGCGCAGCTTGCAGGATCTTAGTTCCCCAACTAGGGATTGAACCCAGGCTGGGTGTGGAGTCCTAACCACTGGAGGAGGACAAGATAATTTAATCTGCAGTTTAATTATTAGGTTGGGCTAATCAAATTAACTCATAATTGTTAAATCTGCTCTGTACCTAGTATTCTGTAGGCGCAGCCTTAGGATATCCCCTCGGGCAGGAGTAAAATTAGGAATGAAGGTAATGTGGTTGATACACGTGGACAGGAAAACTTCAGCGTTCAGACAGTGACTTCTATGATTAGGTTAACTTCTATGATTAGGTTAGCAAAATACTGTGACTTTCAGTCTTGCTTGCCTGCTCTAGCCATCTCACTTGCTTCTATGGAAGTCAGCTCCCATAATGTAAGCTTTCACACGGAGAAGCCTAAGGGGCACGGAACTGATGTCTCTCACCAACATGGAGCAGAGGCCCTCAGCCAAACAACCCACGAGGACCTGAATTCTATCAACAACCACATGAGTGAGTTTGAAAGCAAATCTCTCCATAGCCAGCCCTTCACATGAGACTGTAGCCCTGGCCTACACCCTAATTGCAATCTTATAAGAGATTTTAAGTCAGAAGCACCCACAGGAACTATGAAATAATAAAAGTTTTAAATAAGTTGGGGTAATTTGTTACATAGCCATAAATAATTAACACAATATTATCTGCTTAAAAATGAAGAAATAGTAATTAAGCCATTCATTTTGTGAAGAATGCTAGGACCTCAAAAGCATGGAATCATTTAATATGGTGACTGAGTCACTTTCATTCTTTGGGCAAGCTTTAAAACTTATTTTCCAGGTCTCAGCTGAGTCATCAATGTGATGTCATTATTATTATTTTTTTTTTTTTGCAGTACACGGGCCTCTCACTGTTGTGGCCTTTCCCGTTGCAGAGCACAGGCTCTGGACGCGCAGGCTCATCGGCCATGGCTCATGGGCCCAGCCACTCCGCGGCATGTGGGATCTTCCCGGACCGGGGCACGAACCCGTGTCCGCTGCATCAGCAGGTGGACTCCCAACCACTGCACCACCAGGGAAGCCCGATGTCATTATTAATAATCAAATAATGATATCAGAATTACTACTATTGGCCTGATACGCAAAAGCTTGAAAGTAATTTTAGTACTCTAAAATAGTTGTTTATTATGTTACTCTTAGCACTGGAATCAGAAAATCTGAATTTGAATCTTATTTCTGCCATTTATAATGTGTATGAACTTGGATGTATTTCCTGAAACTCTCTAAGTCAGTTCCTTCAACTGCAAAACATGACCAAGCTTACCTACCTCACAGAGGGGTAAGAAAATGTGAACATGTCTAGAACAAAACCTGGCCTGGAAGAAATGTGGAAAAAATAGTCACTGAATATGAGTCTAAGCCTACTGTTTCTCATTAGAGTCTTTGAACTTAAAAATGACCTTGGAAAAAATAGAAAAGTCTCAAATACATGCAATTATCCTGTTTAAGGAGGGGAACAAAAAGTCATGAGAAAAGACTAAATATGAAATAATGAGTAAATATTATTTGATTAAGAAAACAATTAGCCTGACTGTTTATCTTTGACAAGAGAAGAATCAGAATAAATATACACAAAACATATTTATTGAATGCAATATCTGGTGAGCTACATCTGGTCCTCTATGGATTTAAACTATTTTCAGAGAGCTCCAATTAATAAGGTAGAACTTGTAAACTGGAAAAGTATCCATCATTAGTTTAGAAGAAAATAAAAACTACTTACAGACTCTTCATTCATAAAAATCCTTAAAAAGAGGGTGGGCTAGCATCTTGCATTTATTTCATATCAACGTGTGTTGAAAGCAGTGTTTATCATAGGTGCTGTAGTCCAGGGACTGCAGAGCTGAATGAGGCGTGGAGCCTGCCCTCTTCCCTCTCCCAAAAGTTCCCCTTTAGAATTCCACTAAAGGAGCTCCCTTGACCTCATCTTCCTGTATCACTTTCTTCCTTCTTCACCACCTTTCTCAGTTGTCTCTTTATTTTTATTTTGTTTAAATGCTTTGGGTTTAATATGTAAATATTCCTTTTCCTATAAGCTTTCTCAACAGAGATAATATTAATTTAGATAATACTGCTTATAATCCAGTGTAACCTGATGTAAAACCCAAGTGGAAATTCCAAACCTGGTGGATATATTTCTAGGTAGAACTTCTCAGTCTTGGTACTAGTGACATTTTCGGCTGGATCATTGTTGTTGGAGCTATGCCCTATGTTCTAGGACGTTTAGCAGCATCCTTGGGCTCTACCCACTAGATGTTCATAGCACCTCCCTCACCCAGTTGTGACAATCAAAAACAGTCCTCTGGGGGGCTTTCCTGGTGGCGCAGTGGTTGAGAGTCCGCCTGCCGATGCAGGGGACACGGGTTCATGCCCCAGTCCGGGAAGATCCCACATGCCGCGGAGCGGGTGGGCCCGTGAGCCATGGCCGCTGAACCTGTGCGTCCGGAGCCTGTGCTCCGCAACGGGAGAGGCCACAACAGTGAGAGGCCCGCGTAACGCAAAAAACAAAACAAAACAAAAAAAAAAAACAAAAAAACAGTCCTCTGGTGTGCAAAATCATCCCAGGTTATAAACTACTGGTCTAGGCAAATTCTCCAGTAAATTTCCTAAAAATGGCAGCACCCTGCTCTTAAGGAAAACCTCACATGCAAGCTCTAGGGAGCAAATTAGGACAGTAGGGTTAGGGTTTCCATCTGATGGTACAAACTAGGGCGAGTAGTAAGTTGTCCTTTTTATTGGCATTTGCTACCTTGCTCCTTAGGAATTGATGTCCTCATTCTGTACACTTAGCTCACACAAGTACCTAAACTCAATTTGACCAAGGCTGGCAGCATATTAAATATCCTTTTTTTCTTTCTCATGGAAAGGCATTTTATTTTAAATATAGCGGTATGTACATGTCAATCCCACACTGCCAATATATCCCTCCCCCCGGTAACCATAAGTTTGTCCTCTAAGTCTGTGAGTCTGTTTCTGTTTTGTAAATAAGTTCATTTGTGCGATTTTTTAAAGATTCTGCATATAAGCAATATCATACGATATTTGTCTTTCTCATATTAAATATCCTGCCCACAGTGGTGCCTGGGAGCTAGAACTAGTTTTGTTCCACAAGCCTAATAGTTGTTCTAAAACCACGTTTTACCTGGGTGTTTGCTAGATATGCAACTTCTAGGCCTGATCTCAGGCCAGAATCAGAATCCCTAGGGGTGGAACCCAGGAACCTGTGTTTTAACAAGCTCCGCAAGTCATTCTTATGCGTGCTAAAATTTGAGACAAACTGTTCTCAAATCACATGTGCCCTCCTAACTGTGGCCTGTCCCCATAGTCTCCATCACAGTCACCTCATCTATTTTAACTGGGCCTCTACCTCAGAGTCTTCCAGTTTGCACAGTCAGATGGAAGTCCTGCCCTACAGCGCAGCCCTGCTGACCAAAACCCGACCCCCTTTTCTCTTCCTGCATTTATTTCTCCCCACAGACTGGATGCTCTCAGTGTCCCCCAGTGACTGATTAATGCTTTGTTCCACAGAGTTGGTCACAACAGTTACTACTTACAGTGACGTCATTGCTCACTAGAAATTTTGGCAGTCATATCTGATTCAGATATCACTGTGAACCCAGATTTAGGCAAAATACTTCGACCACTGTGATTCTGATTGTTTTCCACCAGCCCCCGAAACATACCATAGCCACATCAGGCTCCTAGACTGGGGAACATGCAGTCTGGCTTCACTGTTTCCTGAGGAATCTCTTACTCAAATACCAGCGGGTGTCATGACCAAGCTAAAGATGGTAATAACTTACATCACCAATAGAGACTTAACAGTTGGTAGTTCCCTAGTATGTCAGAAAATTGGAGAACAAAAAGAATTCAGCAGAGCATTTGGCCCAACAATGACACAGTCTTTTCTGGGAAATAAAGTTGTTATAGACATTTCTAATTTCAATTCCGATTTTTTTTTTCTTTTTGGTCATGCTGCATGGTATGTGGGATCTTAGTTCCACGACCAGCGATCGAACCCACGCCCCCTGCATTGGAAGTGCGCAGTCTTAACCACTGGACCGCCAGGGAAGTCCCTCTGATATTTTTAATGAAGTAATTTGCCTCTAAGTTATGTACAGATGGAAGCTGTGGTGTAGAGGATTCCACAGCAACAATGTAGCTGGAGTGAAGGGAATGTGATACGGAATATGGGAAAAAAGCTTGACCACATTGATTGGAAAGGTAGATTGGAGCAGATCATGGACTACAACCCTGTTTTGTAGGTTTAGAAGTCTGGACATTATCTGGTGGACAATGGAGAGCCATTCAAGGATGTGTGGTGTGCTTGTGTGGGTGTGTTTATTTTTATTTTCACAAAGTGAAAATGCTGTATAACTTATACCTAGGTAAAGTGATAGAACGTTTCCAGTACCCATAAGTTCCCTTCCTGTCCTTTCCTTGTAACCACTTCCTTCTTCTCTAAAAGGAAGGGCTTCCCTGGTGGCGCAGTGGTTGAGAGTCCGCCTGTCGATGCAGGGGACACGTGTTCGTGCCCCGGTCCGGAAAGGTCCCACACGCCGCGGAGCGGCTGGGCCCGTGAGCCATGGCCGCTGGGCCTGCACGTCCGGAGCCTGTGCTCCGCAACGGGAGAGGCCACAACAGTAAGAGGCCTGCGTACCGAAAAAAAAAAAAAAAAAAAAAAAAGCTGGGTCATGGAGGGACTGAGGTGTCAGGAGAACCAGGGCTGGCAGAGTTTAGAGTTGAATAATGAGTTTGGGCTGAGTTAGAATGAGGTTAGGGTGCTGATAGGAATTCACAAGAGGGACTTTCCTGCTGGCGCAGTGGTTAAGAATCCGCCTGCCAATGTAGGGGACATGGAGTTCAAGCCCTGGTCTTCCGGGAAGATTCCACATACCGCGGATCAACTAAGCCCGTGCGCAACAACTACTGAGCCTGCGCTCTACAGCCCGCGAGCCACAACGAAGCCGCGCGGCTAGAGCCCGTGCTCTGCAACAAGAGAAGCCACCACAATGAGAAGCCCGCTTACCACAGCTAAGAGTAGCCCCCGCTCACCACAACTAGAGAAAAGCCTGTGCACAACAACGAAGACCCAATGCAGTCAAAAATAAATAAATTAAAAAAAAAAAAGGAATCCAGAAGAAAGTGTCTAAGAGACAACTGGAATCAGAGCTCAAGAAATCTGCCTAGCGGCTGACATCAGTCTCACTAGGATGCTTTCCTGTAACATTAGCATAATAGAACTTGGTTTAGAAACACTTTGTCAAATAACACTAAGACTTTCATTTATATATCTACTGCCATCTAATCATGCCCCTAGGCTTTTAAAATCTAACTCCCTACTTTCTGTAATTCCCAAGGAGGATGAAATATTGTATAGATATATTCGTGTTACCACGCCTCCCAAGTCGGTCTCCAACAGGTGTTCTCCTGGCCAGTGTCCTTTGAGGCAACAGAATGAGACTGAGCTCAATTCAGAAGCAAAGAAAAAGTATTATTCTTTGGTCAGAGAATGGAGACGTTCAAGCTTCCGCTCTGGAGCACACACTCTCCCAATAGGTCCTGGACGGAGCTGCTTTATAGAGTCCCGTCAGGCGCAGGGGGCGGAGTTGTCGCTTGGCGGTCGCAGCTGTGCTGCTCGCTCGAGATCACAGTGTCGGGTGCAGCGACTCTGCACACGGCCCGCGGCCACCATCTTGAATTGCGGGGTCGTGCGCCGCGCCTCTGCACCGGTTTCTCTGAGGTGTTGGCTGCAGCGTTTTACGCTCCGAACTCTGGCCTGAAGTGCCGGGTGAGAGTCGTCTGCCCGCAGTTATCCTGTAAGCGAGTGAAACTAGACTGAGCACAAAGGAAAAGAAAAAAGGTTAGACTTTATTTTATTACCTAGATTCTACTCTTATTTCCTGAGAATTGTTAGTGGCCTTTGCCAGTGACGTTTGTATAGGCTTATCAGATGAATGCCCTGTGTTTTAGGTGAAGCCATAAATAATAAACATTTTTCAAGATTTCTTCTTTTGTTTCCCCCACAAAACCACTGGCCTAGTTCAAGTTTCCATCGTTATTTTCCTGAACTGCTCTTTCCATAACTTTTTAACAGATATCTTGTCTTCTCATCACCCTAAAATGCACTCTCCACAGTGAGATCCAGAATTACCTTTAAAAAAGGGGAGTCAAAACATCTCATGTAAAAGTGTCATTTGCTCCTTTTACTTGCAGAACAAACACCTTCATAAACCAGCTGCCCTCATTTCATGCCACCCTCTTACTTGTCTTTTATGCTTTGGTAGTAGTTTCTCATGCTCATCATTCAATTTAACGCTTTAGGCCTTTCATTCCTGTAAGTGTTACTTTCGTAATTCAAAACTCTGCTCTTTACAGTCTTCCTTGAATATATAATTTAATCAAACAATGAGAAACAAGGAAAAGGACAATTGAGGCAAAGGAAGCTTTTCTGAACATTCAGGAGATGGATCTCTGGAATTATGTGCTATAATTTAAAATAATATAAAGACATTTATTTTAATTTCAGTAAAATTGTGTGTTTTACATTTCCAGCCCTAAAATACTGTAGAACACATTTAAGATCAGTAACATAATTTAAAATATAATAGTATGAAGTATTAAAATATTAGAAAAAAGAGTACATGTAGATTTTCAGTATGCAACATTTACTTAATTCATGAAGTTTGAAAGAATACTGCTTTAAATTTTCAAATTTTCTGAATGCATATCCTTTTTAATGCTCTCATGCCATTAACAAGAAAATTAACATGATTACTTAATAATACTTAAACTCATTTTAAAATGTATTGAACAAATACAAAAATTATTGTATTATGGAAAATATTCACATCATCAGATTTCTACTCTTTTAAAAACTGGGGTTATAAAATAGTGACAATAACATATGCATGTTGTAAAAAATGTCAACAGTTCATTAAATAGGATAAAATTCACCTCTTCCCATCCCTCCTCCATTGCTGTTCTCCAGAGATTATCACAGTTAAGAGTTTCTTGTGACGTCTTCCAACATTTTCTGCACTTACAAGAACATTTAGTTATACATGTATATGTGTGTTCATACAAGTATGTTTAAAATTTTTTTACAGAGACTGGATCATGATATTCATATGATTTCTCAAATTACATTTTGTACTTAATGACCTATCTTGTACATTTTTTATATCAGAATGTACAGATTTACCTCATTCTTTTTAAGCCTTGCATTGAATGAGTTGTATGGATGTGACACAAACTATTCATCCAGTTCTCTATTGATGGCTATTTAGATTATGTTTAGATTACCTCCTTTATAATTGTGGCGGGATATTTGTTGTGTACAATTATTGTTTTTAGCCCCAAGTTTTCCCCTTTGCCTTCATTCAGATAGTTGAGGAGGGGGTAGAATTGGGAATGGAAGTGTAAGGTTGGTTATGTGTACTCCATGGAAGACCAGATGCCAAGCCTTACTCCCTGACAGCATGCCAGACAGGTGGCTAGCCTACAGAAAGGCAGGGTAACCACATTCGTTAAAGATTCCAGCAGGAAATGTAATTGCAGAGCCTCTGGACCTGACGGAAGCATGTAGACTGGACTTGAAGAGCCCAGTAGTGACCAACGGGAAATGATTGCTAATGAATAGAGCCTAGAGGAACCTCACCAGTGCCTTGGCCATATGGAGGAAACTTTGCAAAGTTCTTGTTAGGGGGCTGGTGGGCTAGGGGCAGGGATGAAAGGAAAATGAGGGTCAGAGTTCTAAAATTGATTTTAAAATATAAAGAAATACAATATATATTTTTTTGCACATCTAAGCTTCTAGGCCAGAATTCATAACCATCTTCGTAAACATTTAGATATACCTTGATATATTTAAAGTTGCACTTTAATTTTGGAGGCTTTTTATCCATAGAGAACAATTCTTCATTGATTACAGAAAAAATTCCCATTTGAAATAATGTTTTTTTAATCTTGACATCATTACATGTGGAATTTTGTGATATCCATTTGTTCTTTCAAAATGTAATTCCAACAAAAATAAACCATGCTTTTATTATAGTCTCAAGTTGTTAAGGATTTATTATATCATTTGATGTCATACTTACATCAAGCATGGTTTAGAACACATAATATGAAATGATAAAACTTAATAGTCTATTTTGAAGAGCAGAAAAAAATTATTTATGGAAAAGTCATGCTTTTACTATGACCATTGCATTTTTGTTTGCCATTGCTTTTACCTTTAATTGGTACTTTTGCAGTCTTTATTGAAGGCTTTAGCCTGGTTTAAGGTTGGCCAAAGATTAAGTCAATTAAAAATCTCATGGAAACAATTTAACAATTATTCTCTGATTAAGAAGCACTGATTAAAGTTGCTTTTAGAAGGAAAGACGGAAAAAAGTCCTGAAAATGCCTTACGGCTTAGAACTTTATTATGTCAACTAGCAGTTTATATTGTCTTCAGGCCTAATTCTCTAGTGTGTTTATATAGCAGTTGGGGGCTGTTGACCTGACAGTGCCTGGGGAGGAGAGGCTCCTCTGAAAAACAGCCAAAGAAGAACTTGAGACAGACCGGGGAAGGCCCACTCCTGCCAGGACACTGCAAGCTGTTTAGTGACCATCTAGATGTTCTGCTAGTTTTGTTGCCATACTTGGTAGTCCTGGGAATCTGGCTAGTCTCAGAAGTTGAGCAAAACAAAATACAACTGTGCACAGCCACGCCCTAGGGTGACTGTCTCCAAATACCATACAAGTCCAAGGCTGAAGCACTTGAAAGGCTTGTATCTCTGCAGATCAAATCTTCATCAGATTGAGCCTTTAAAGACAACCCTTAAGCACATAAATGTTGTCATTTACGGCACTGTTTCAGCACTATTTTACCTTTCCAATTATAAAGGTGGCTAATGCACATGATAATTACAGTTCCTTAAAATTTATGCACTCTCAAGCAGATCAGCTCAGAAATGTTGGCACAGTTTCAGGGTTCCTTAACAACTGCTTGCCAAACCGCTCTTTGATCCAGTGAAATCATCATATGATTCAAAACAAGGCCTAGAGCCTTTCAAGAAGTCACATCTTAAGTCCTCATCTGCATCGGCCAACCTCCCCAGGTTGAACCTAAAAACTGATTTTTTTCCGTATCAATGCCAAAGGAGTAAGTTTTTTCTTTGTGGGATTTATAATATGCTTTCTTGGTCCCCATTCATTTAGTCACCGTTTTAGCTAACATTTATTGAGTGCTTATGTACCAGAGATTGTGGTTTATCCTGTAGTTTAGAACTAAGCTACCTCCCCTAAATTCACTGCATAAGGTAGCGGCAATCAGTTAACAGATAATTACCAAAAAACACTCTAAGTCAGGGCAGGGTAGAATAGGAGGACAGACTTCGGGCTCAAAGCCACTGGTGGAGGTCAAAAAGAGTCCCAGTGGAGGTAATTCTGAGTGGAGCATTGAAGAAAAATTAAAGTAGGCAGATGATAAAAGCAAGTGGGTGGGAGGATTCTAGAGAGAAGAGATGGTGTGCGCACTAAGGTCTGGCTGCAAGAGAAATGGCAAAGTTTAGAAGCTAAAAATGTTTTGCTTGCCTTGGAATGCCTCCCATGGAGTAACTAGAAAAGAGGTGGGAGAAAAGCATGCCAGGAATTTGAATAACCATTTTTTTGCCCTCCTGAGGAGTTTGAATTTTACTCTAAAGTCAATGTGGACTTTTAGAAGAATTGTGAGCAAGAAGGTGACTTGACCATTTTAGAGTTTTGGATGGATTGTAGAAGAAAGTTCAATTCAGAAATATTTAGCATATAGTGAGCATATCTCAAATCAAATTGTTGGAGGACTGAGGAGAGGATCTGGTCCTGAGGACAGTGCTGGACAAAAAAAGACTGAACCATCACTCCTGTGGTTCAGGACTATCATAAAGAAAGAACAACTAAAGAGGAAAAAACTAAAAAGGAAAGTGAAGAAAAAAGTAAGGGGAAATGAAAGCTGGAGGGAAAAGACTGGAAAGGAGTGGAGGTGATTTGGAAGCAACACTTGCTGCTTAAATCCTAGCTCTCCAGTCAGGGTTGAAAAGGAGCAGGGAGGAGAAAGTCAAAATATGTGTCAATAGCATTCTATTTCTTTAAAAAAGACACAAATTGTTTTCTTTCTTTAAAAAAAAAACACTTTATTGAGATGTGATTCACATATAAAAAGCTGTACATATGTAATATATACAACTTGATAAGTTTGAGGATAACTATATACCCATGAAACCATCAGCACAATCAGGGCCATAAACTTATCCATCACCTCCAAATGTTTCCTCCTGCCTCTTTTTGTTTAAAGGTTTTTTTTTTTTTTTTTTTTTTTGCGGTACGCGGGCCTCTCACTGTCGTTGCGGAGCACAGGCTCAGCGGCCATGGCCCACGGGCCCAGCCGCTCCGCGGCATGTGGGATCTTCCCGGACCGGGGCACGAACCCGTGTCCCCTGCATCAGCAGGCGGACTCTCAACCACTGCGCCACCAGGGAAGCCCTGTTTAAAGGTTTTAACAAATTATTTTCTTTTTCATCTTGATGTCCGGGCAACCAACATTAGTAATTCATGGTAATCTGGCCCGTTCTGAAAATAATACAAAAAAATTCATGAAATTTCTATAAACCTCTCATGATTATAAATTGAATATCATATCCAATTGATTTGGTCAAAAACTCTTTAATGGCTCTCTTTCTATCCCATGTATTTCAAATCTACCAACAAATAATACCCGCTCTTTCCTTAAATTATATCCAGAGTCCAACCACTTCTCACCATCTCACCTACGACAACCTTGACCCAAGCTCTATCCTGGACAATTACTAAGCCTCCTCTACCTACTGACATCCTAGAAGCTGCTAACTCTCCAGTGGTTTTCCATCACCTTATAATGATCCAGAGACTGAATGATCTGGTCCCTTGTTACCTGTTTGTCCCCATCTCCTCCTGCTTTCCCATCTTCTGTCTCTGATCCAGCTACACTGAGACTTTTTGTCTCAAATGCACTATTTGTCCCAGGGCATTTGCATTAGTGGTACCCCTCTGCCTGGGACATTTCTCCCCCAGATATCTTTTGTTCAGATATCTCCGTAATTGAAAGGTTTTCACCATCACCTTAAGTTAAAATAGCACACTCATCACCATTCACATTTTATGTTGTTTACTTTGTTTTTCTCTCGCCACCACCACCAGCAGAATGTAAACTCCTGGAGAGGAAGGACTTTATTTTGTTCACTGTTAGGTCCCATATGCCTATATCTGGAACAAAGTTGGTGCTCAGTATTTCTTGACCAAACTGATAAACCAATCAGTATATAATTGTCCCCTGAATAGTACTTTTTTTGCTTTATGTGACGCAGAGTAAGCAGTATTATTTATAAGAGAGTTGTGGTAGAAAACTCAGTCCCTTCTCTACAGATAGGTGTTACAACATTGCCAGAATCCTGGAGGGTAAACAACTTTAGCATGGAAATGAAAATGCCAGTTACTCAGCAGTGGTTTTAGAACCAGAATTTAACATCTTTTCAGGATTTCCAAGTAATCTGAGAATGGGCCAAAGTTCTGTTCCACTCAAAATGGCAATGTTTCAAAGGAAATAACATCTTGGTGATGGGGCAACTCAGAAGTATATCACGTAGGTGCATCGTTGATAATTTGATTGATATGGCATTGAATTGATGGATTAATTAGGAAGAGTGTTTAACTGAAATCTTTACAATATTTACTCTCTATGCAATATTTTTGTTTATATATTCCATTTATTTTTGTCCTTAGTCAAGTTTTGTAGTTCATTTATATCTGTCTATACATTTCTTAAATTTAATCATAGGTATTTTATATTTTAGACTGCTTTTGGAATGGGATTTTCTTACATCATTTTCTAAATATATATTGAAAAACTACAGAATTAGACAATTGATCTTATATCTGACTTCAGTACTAATACTGTTTAATACTTTTTTAGTTGATCTCAGTATTTCCTGGTAATCACACCATCTATCAATAATGATAACTTTATTCTTCCCTTTTCAGTGTTTTATATTTCTGTTTCCATCATATATTGCTATTTATTCTGCTGGTTAAAACTTTCCACTAATCTTAATTTCTGTCAGCGATGATGGGCAATCTTGTATTGTTCCTGACTTAACTAGGAATGCATTTAATATTTCATCTTTAACTTTGGGTATTGATAGTTGTGTTTTGAATAGAAACTTTTTAGGTGTCTCTAATTCCTTGATAATTTTTTTTTTTACATCTTTATTGGAGTATAATTGCTTTACAATAGTGTGTTAGCTTCTGCTTCACTACAAAGTGAATCAGTTATACATATACATATGTTCCCATATCTCTTCCCTCTTGCATATCCCTCCCTCCCACCCTCCCTATCCCACCCCTTTAGGTGGTCACAAAGCACCGAGCTGATTTCCCTGTGCTATGCAGCTGCTTCCCACTAGCTATCTACCTTACGTTTGGTAGTGTATATATGTCCATGCCACTCTTTCACTTAGTCATAGCTTACCATTCCCCCTCCCCATATCCTCAAGTCCACTCTTTAGTAGGTCTGTGTCTTTATTCCTGTCTTACCCCTAGGTTCTTCATGACATTTTTTTTTCTTAAATTCCATATATATGTGTTAGCATACAGTATTTGTCTTTCTCTTTCTGACTATGACAGACTCTAGGTCCATCCACCTCATTACAAGTAGCTCAATTTCGTTTCTTTTTATGGCTGAGTAATATTCCATTGTATATATGTGCCACATCTTCTTTATCCATTCATCCGATGATGGACACTTAGGTTGTTTCCATCTCCGGGCTATTGTAAATAGAGCTGCAATGAACATTTTGGTACACGACTATTTTTGAATTATGGTTTTCTCAGGGTATATGCCCAGTAGTGGGATTGCCGGGTCATATGGTAGTTCTATTTGTAGTTTTTTAAGGAACCTCCATACTGTTCTCCATAGTGGCTATACCAATTTACATTCCCACCAGCAGTGCAAGAGTGTTCCCTTTTCTCCACACCCTCTCCAGCATTTATTGTTTCTAGATTTTTTGATGATGGCCATTCTGACTGGTGTGAGATGATATCTCATTGTAGTTTTGATTTGCATTTCTCTAATGATTAATGATGTTGGGCATTCTTTCATGTATTTGTTGGCAGTCTGTATATCTTCTTTGGAGAAATGTCTATTTAGGTCTTCTGCCCATTTTTGGATTGAGTTGTTTGTTTTTTTAATATTGAGCTGGAAGAACTGCTTGTAAATTTTGGAGATTAATCCTTTTTCAGTTGCTTTATTTGCAAATATTTTCTCCCATTCTGAGGGTTGTCTTTTGGTCTTGTTTATGGTTTCCTTTGCTGTGCAAAAGCTTTGAAGTTTCATTAGGTCCCATTTGTTTCTTTTTGTTTTTATTTCCATTTCTCTAGGAGGTGGGTCAAAAAGGATCTTGCTGTGATTTATGTCATAGAGTGTTCTACCTATGTTTTCCTCTAAGAGTTTTATATTGTCCGGTCTTACATTTAGGTCTTTAATCCATTTTGAGCTTATTTTTGTGTATGGTGTTAGGGAGTGATCTAATCTCATACTTTTACATGTAGCTGTCCAGTATTCCCAGCACCACTTATTGAAGAGGCTGTCCTTTCTCCACTGTACATTCCTGCCTCCTTTATCAAAGACAAGGTGACCATATGTGCATGGGTTTATCTCTGGGCCTTCTATCCTGTTCCATTGATCTATATTTCTGTTTTTGTGCCAGTACCATACTTTCTTGACTACTGTAGCTTTGTAGTATAGTCTGAAGTCAGGGAGCCTGATTCCTCCAGCTGTGTTTTTCTTTCTCAAGATTGCTTTGGCTATTCGGGGTCTTTTGTGTTTCCATACAAATTGTGAAATTTTTTGTTCTAGTTCTGTGAAAAATGCCAGTTGTAGTTTGCCTTGATAATTTAACTACACTGAAGCAAATATCTTTGTACATAAATATTTGTATTTTTTTATTATTTCCTAAAATGGATCTCATGATGCCAAATTGTTTCCAGAGCTTCATGTACAAACTTATCTGCAGTATATAAGTCCCACTCTTATCAGCATTTAGTATTGCCAATTTAAAAATCCCAGCAATTTAATTGCTAAAGAATAGTTTTAATCTAATAAGTAAGAAATACTATATGTCTTAATATCTTTGATCATTATTGCATTTGGTTCTTTTTTCATTTCTTAATTGGCCATTTGTATTTATTCTGAAAATTATTTATTCCATAGTTTCATTTAGTTGTGAGTTCTGAAAATATAATAAAGAGAATGATTCCTTGATTTTTGTATTGCTCATTTTAGCACATTTGTGAATAATGCCAAGTTACTTTTCAAAAATATTCTCTTGGATAATCTTCAGCCATATGTGAAAGTGCCCATTTCTTTCTACCCACCCCAAACCTGAGAAGAATAACTTTTTTAACTAAATTGCCAAAAGGCAAAAATTGCATATTTTAAACATTTCACTTTCATATCTAAGACTGTTAATAAATAGGACCATTTTTCATGTTTATCATCAGATTTTTTTCTTCCTGCATTATTTGTTCTTGTCTTTAAATTGTATTTACTTTATTCTTTCTACGTATTTATGAGAGGTCTTTACCTATGAGGTTATTTCTATAAATAGGAAGTATTTTTTAATTTGTTTTGCCATTTAATTGTGCTGATGGTTCTTATTTATTTGCTGTACTGAGTGTGTCTTGTGCCCCATCTTAAGTCCTCTAGCCTCACGTCTTATTCCAGCCACTGTTGCAGAGTTCATTTCCCTGCTGGCTTCACCTAACTTCTCCTGGGTGCAGGCTGAGAGCATTTACTTGAATCCTTTGTTCCAGTCCTCTTGCTTCCTGACCTCTCAGTAGCATACACCCACGTGTACCCATTTTTGCATCCTAAAAATATAGAGGAATCAAGAATCTCTGGTTACTGCTACCTCTAACTAATGAGGTCTGGGGGAAATGGAGCTTCTTCTTTAATCCTTCAAGTGGACCTTCTGGGTTATCTCAGAACATCCCTAGGGATAGGGTAAACTGGCACACAGAGGGTGGCCAACAGCATCATGTATCTTTGTATTGACTCTTTCTGCTAACCTGTCTCCCTCCTTCTGTCACTCATTCCTGCTCTCTGGCATCATGTTCCCAAATAAACTACCCACACATGGATCTTTGTCTTAGACTCTGCTTTGAGACCAGGTCCTATATGCTTTTACATATAAGCTTTGTCTATGTCTGTGTGTTGGTATAGGTAGGTATGACCACGTATATACTTCATGTATTTTATGGTTTCTATCTATTTCTTCATGCTTATAAAGGCTTTCTCTATCACCAGGGTCAGATAAAGGTATTTGTGTACATTTTAGTTCTTTATGATTCATTTTCTCATTTTTCTTTATTACATAAAGTCTATTTGCTAAGTAAAAAACACATCATTTACTTCTATCTTTTATAACGTACATTATTTGCCACGTTTTTCAAATATAAAGTGCTTAATATTTCAAAGTGTGTTCTTCTTTCTAAATTTATTTTCCTGTATGTTTAGTGATGCTTGGCTAATGTTGCCTGCATATATAGAGTACCACAGTACATCTTGGGTTAAGAGATCTTTTTTTTTAAACATAGCTATTAAATTATTCAAAGGCAAAAAAAAAGTTTATTTGTGCAAAGTAGTGATTTTTTTTGTCCCAGATAATTTTTTACAAAATTAATTTTTAAATAAAGTTGACTGAACGTCTAGCTTTTTCTCACTGATTTTGATGCTTAACTTTTCGGGATTTCGGGGGAATTACAGATTAACAAGAATAGACTAATCCTCATATTCCTACTCTTCTTCACACATAATTATGATTTAATTAGCCAAAGATAGATACATATAAATATCCACAGAGGAGGAGCAGATGCATTATATCAAGATGCTTTTTCTCCATTTCCTAGCTGGACTCACAGCTGCTGGTGACACTCCACATAGAGGCTTGTCACAGCAGAGTAAACAGCCGAACACTAACTGTGCCCTAAGTCTTAAATATTTAGGGCTTATATCCTCATTCCAGGAGAACTTACATCAACAACCTAATTACTTCCATTTATGTACACTTTTATGAACATGAAATTATCCAGATTTTTTTTAAACAAACCTAATTATACACAAGGCCACAGCCACATGAGGGTGGGCTGTACGAAACAGCACTCTAGTATTCATGAATGATATCATTGCCTTAATCTTCTGAGTATCTCAAAAAACAAAACAAAACAAAAAGCAAACTGTTCCCCCACAATCATGCACTAAATATTTATGTGTACAGGAGACTGTTTTGGGCCTTCAGATCCTTGTCATTGAACTTTCAGTCTATTCTTATGACAGGACTACCAGGGAGTACTGAGGCTTTTCAAATATGTTTTAATGCCTGACAGAGCAAATCCTTTCTCTTATTTTCCTTTTTCAAAAATTTATTGGCTCTTCTTGTGTGCTTATTCTTCCAGTTGAACTTTTTTTTTTTTTGGCCGTGCCACAGGGCTTGAGGGATGTTAGTTCCCTGACCAGGGATTGAACCCACGCCCTCAGCAGTGAAAGCTCGGAATCCTAACCACTGGACCACCAGGGAATTCCCAGTTGACCTTTAAAATCACTTTGTCACCTTCTTCCCGAAATGTGGCAGACACCGAGATGCACAGCCCAGAACTCCTTCAAGGAAGGGCTTGTTGCCCAGCTGTGAGGACTACGTAGATACCTTCCAGCTGTCAGCTCCTTCAAGGTCTTGCCCTTCCAGAGGCCACTTCCATCAGGTACCTGGGAGAAGTGGTAATAAAATCAGTCATTTCAGCTGGCCTGGGATGACTCCGTGGGGCAACCAGCCCCCAGTTGGTTAGCTGAGGATTTTTGCATCTATATCTTAGTCTACTTCTCTTTCTATTAATAATTCTATTAGCTATTATGAGATGGGCCAACATCTTTATGAGCATGGCCATAATAACTTAGTCATAGAGTGATTCATCCTAACAATACTTGCGGAGCAATTCTGCTACTTTCCCCCTCCTTTTCCCACATGTCGATTCCTAATAAATGTCTTATACTCTAAATTCCATCTCAATCTCTTTCTCTGGAGAACTCAACCTGCAGCAAATTTAATTGGAATAGTGCCAAACTTATCAATTAATTGTGGAAACTGACTTTCTTTTAACTCAGTTTTCTCATTTAGGAATAGGAGATGTCTCTAAATTTATTCAAGTCTTCTTATATATTTCTTAGCAAACCTCTCTTCATATAGAGTTTACAGATTCCTTTTTAAGGTTTTTCATGGTTGTCTTATATTTGTGGCTATTATTGATTTCTGTATTGAATAAAGCTCTTTCATTGTATCTTTTATGTGACCTATAATGTTATAAATTTATTTATAAATAATGCCATAAATGTTATAAAACATTTTTTTAATTGTAACTTTACTGAGTTCACTTGCAGAGTATGCTTATTTAAAACATCGTCTACATTTTTCCCGTCAAGCTTCCTCTCTTCCTTCATTATAATTTTTACCTGGCTTAATGAGTTATAACCCTGATATATCAAAAAGATTTAGTTTTCTGCATTTTAAGAGTAATCTCAATAGTGATAGCATCTATTGAGTGCCCTTAACGTATCAGGTGTTGGTACGGGAATGATCTGGTGTTATTTTTAGCAGCCACCCTACAAGGATACATTATAACCTATGCTTTTCAAAGAATACATATAACTCACCCATTAGCTATTGCTTGCAAGTTGTTGAACCAGGAGTCAAACCCTGGAAAATTTAACTCTAAAGTAAAAAAATATAAAGACTTTTTTCCCAGGCAACATAACCAAACCACGCCTTCCTAAGTTCATTTTTATTTTTGTCACATACAAATATTTAATAAGTATAAATAATGTATATTTCAATTTTGATAATATATACATTTCAACTTCATAACACACATATATAAACCCCATGAGTAATTTCTAAGTGCAGTCTTTATATAACATTCAAATGTAAAGAAGCATATAGACTAAAAAGCTAAATTTCACCTTCACCTTACTCCCTTCCAAATGCTTGCCCTTCTCCAGAGGAAACTACTATTAACAATTTTCCAAAAATCTTTACATTTTCTATTAAGTTATGCATTCACATGCATACACGTACACTCATAGGAGTTTGCATATATGCATACCAAGCTAGTATATATAAATTTATTTTTGTGTTTGTTAATTTATTGGGTTTATACTTTATGCATTATCTTGTAATTTGCTTTTCTTACTTAACAATGTCCTTAAGTCTTTCCATGTCAGTATGGACAGTCAACTTTTTCTCTGTAAGCTCTTCAGGACCACCTGACTATCACTCAAGCCCCATAAAAGTCCAAAACCGGATTAGGCAAGGGCTTGATACCTGAGGAAAATTGGAGCTCCAAAACCAAGTAGAGAATTGGGGGAAATTATTTTGAAGACAGATCTTTAAATAACTAATACATAAATACATACACATGCATACATACATATATACATATGTATGTATAAGCCAAATATTCCCTTCTTACATTAATTTAGTTCACTGAAAACTTAACAGGTTCTTACCATATTTTTGTCACCAATAACATTTTCTCAGGTATTGCATTATTTAGAATAAAGATTTGGCTGTATGTATAAATCCAAAATCACAGTGACTTATATAAGATGGATTTTTATTCTCCTGCTCTTAACAACACAATCTAAATTATACGCATCACTTCTACTCATATTTCTTGGTCTTCAAATCTAGTCACGTGGCCACATCTAGCTTCAAGTGTCTGGGAAATTTAATCTGAGGCACCAGCTGAATATTTTTTTGCTAAGCATGAAGGGGAGAACTAGTAGATTGTTACAGGCTGTGCTCGATAACTTCATGAATCAGTTTAGAAAAGTACCCAAACAACCACTTTTCCAGGGAAGCTTTACTTTATTTTTTCTTTAAATGCTTGATCTAATCCCTTTTGAAAAACTTGTTAAAATTGAATTGAAAATGCTAGTAACTCAAAACAGCATATCTAGTTTTATGAAGTTTCTTTACCTAAATCTATTAGCTATTATGAGTGGGCCAACATCGTCATCAGAATGGTCATATTAACTTACTTATAGAGTCATTCATCCTAACAAATGTTTATTGAGCAATAAGTTCTTACATCAGTCCTGAAAAACATACCAGAAATAAAGTAACAAAGATGGCCCCCATTGTGTGTTTATCTGTATCATATAATTTCATCCATAACATCTGCATTGGTAAATATTAGTGAAGAAATAGAAGACAGTTTACCCATGTTATTTCTATCATAAAAAAAAGAATTGTGTATTTCTGACTTAATTTAGCATTTTGTTGTTGTAAGGTCTTTACTTTTACAATAGTGAAATAAAACAAAAAGGAAGATTAGTGTTCCAACCATCTTATAGCCAAGAAATTCTTCACATTTATTTGAGTAATGCATCTGATGAAGTGAAATACGTTACTCATCAAAATTAACCTGTCTTTTACTTGAAATTTTACTTGAAAGAATAATATGAGGTTAAAACAGAACTCATTTTCAAACTGAGTTTGAAAATGAACTTCAAGAATACAGGACAGCCAGCTGGTAACTGTCTATCAACCCAGTTATCTGAGGAGAGGCATTTCTTGATACTAGTTCGGCTTATCTGTATATTGAGGGTATATATTGATGGTGTATATTGATGACAGGTCACTAGAAAAAGTTCCTGGGAACTGAGTGACAAAGTACTGTATCTCTCTATCAAATTGACTTTGTAGTTTAACACAGATGCTTTAATCTCCAGAAAATTTTTCCAGTAGGGACTTTTTACTTCTGGATCATGATAATGCAACATAATATGTCAGATGACTTTTGCCCTTAAGATCCTGGCGCCTAACAGGACAGGGATGAATTTATATACACGATCTTTTGCTCAGTCTCTTGCAGCCTATACATGTGTTTCTTTACGTAGATTCATTTTCTGACACCAGCATTTAGTTTCTTAGAAAAGAATATCCAGATAGTAAAGTATATGCCTTTTTAGGTTAAAAATAAAATCTTCCAAGGAATACCCTAACCAGATTATACTAAATATAACCATTTGTCCATGGTTATACATGTCTGCTCCAGTTCCTTACTGCCAATTCGCAAGTAGCATTTACTGACCCATGAGCACAGCACTGCGGTAGCCCCACTATGTGTGGAAGTTCAGCGAAGCTCAAAGTAAACATATTAATGTCTACTATGGAGTATTATGTGTGTGTGTGTGTGTGTGTGTGTGTGTGTGTGTGTGTGTGTGGCAGGAGGGAGGTGTTGGGGGGAATCTACAGCCCTGAGCGGCCACACTTTCCCATTTGAACCAGAACACAAAGAAAGGTAATGTTGTTCTAAGAAACATGAACAACCGAGGAATCCTCTTCCTACTTCTGTTAGTACTCTGTAATAGCAATCTCTTACACTGAAAATGATGACATAGAAGAGAAGGGAAAGTTAGGACAATCCATATCTCCTTTCTTTTCAGTTCTTCCCTACTCATGAGCATGCCAAAGGTAGAGAGTGTTGGTAGAATGCCTATGTATCAAGAAGTAAAAAAAACAGTTGAGATAGATTTGTGCAGAGTTTCTATTCTTCTAGTAAGGACAAAATACATATGCATGTATAGGCTATGACACATGAATTGTGATTTCAGTAATTTTACATAAAAACGAAATGGTCTTATATTTTCATTTAAGACTGACATTGTACACCAAGATGAGTGATAAAATTCATACTACAAATTTTTAATTTTAGTTTTTTCCATACTTAGAACAACACGAAATAAATAAAAAACACCATGACAGGTTAAAAGACTGCAGGAAAAAGGAAAGAGCTCTACATTTTAGTGTCTTTAATGGAAATGTTCCTATTTTTTGAAAAAGTGGCCCCGTATTTTCACTTTGCACTGGGCTCCGCAATTTATGTAGCTCCTGTGTGAGCTCAGTGTGTGTGTCCCTCAGCAGCCTCTACCATCTGATTTAGGCATTGTCCTTTTTAAGTCACTTCCAAGTCTGACTCTCTGCTACTCCTACCTCAAGAATCTAAGAGCCACCCAGGGTCCTTTAATAAATTCTTTTTCTGTTTACTCTAGCTGGGTGGGTTCTGTCTTTTGCAGCCAAGCACAGTGACTGATAATGATAATAATAACTAAAATTTATAGATTCTTACTCTATGCCTAGTACATATTCTCATAATAGTGTGATAAATACGATCAACTGTATTATCCAGATGAGAAAATCTAGGGTTAAAAATCAAATAAATTGAGTTCACTAGCTAATACATCCAGGGCCAGGATTCAAACGCAAGTGTCTGATTCCAGTCCTGTGTGGAGCCACATTTATTGTCATTTGTCCTTTTAAACTTTGTTGATCCCTATGGGAAGAATTTGACTAAGTTCTAAATAGGCACTGTGCCACCTAAGCAAATAGCCATTGTTAGAATCTGAGACAATAAATGTTTGAATCGGCTTGTTGCTGAAAACATAATTAGGGAAGACCCAATAAACTGTCTTTTCTGAGAACCACGTTGGTGGTGATCAAGAATGTTCAATGGTTTTTATGTCTCTGGGATTCATTGTTTCTGGATTTTATTTCCCTAGATTTTACAAGATTTTACCAGCATAGGATTACACTGATTAGCAAAGGCAGACAAAGTGAGGAATTTGGATGGCTTTAAACATCATACAAATACCTCTCTTTCTGTTTATCAGAGGTGTTAAAATAGCTTTCTCAGCAAGTTGTTTTCATGCTGCTTCTGCTATTGTTTTTCTTACTGAAGTTCACACAGATAACTTGGCAGGATACAAAATTTTGCAATTACAACAGATTCTTGGAAAGTTCTGTATAAATAAACGAGGGACAAAAAAGTTGAGATTGATGGAGTTTGGAAGCTCGGACCACACCTACCTGTACAAAGTTTACCATTCTGCCATGAGTCCCGCACTCTGTGAAAATTAAATCACTCTAATTTAGGACACACATCATTGCAGTTTTTAGATGTTTCCAATTTTTGCTGTTACAAGGTAACAGAAACACGGTGCTTTTTAAAAAAGTCTGCGGTGTACTGTAAAAAAAAAACCAAAAACCAAAACAAACCAAAACAAAAAACCCCCATGTAATGTGGGCTAAACTATGCAGGTTGAAACACTACAAACGACAAAGGTGAGGATCATAGGACAAGTATTTCTTTACCAGCTATGGGTGGGACAGTGTCTTAATGATTTATTCTGAACTAACAAAACAATCTGAAACAATGAAGTGTTTCTCTGTGCCTCATGAATATATACGAATTCAGTTCATGATAGAACAAGTCATTGGCTGCCTCAGCCAAACAGCCAGAAGGGGATGATTGATTGTTTCGTGCAGAACCTCGCACAGTCGAAAGGTACTTGCAACCTGTGGTTCACCAAACGGGAAACATTGCCAAAAATGGAGGTAACTCTTCAATAGTATCACAGTATTAATACTGATGACCAGAAGTACTTGAGGACTAAAAATCACAAACTTCCCAGATCCACTACAGATTTGCTTATATAAACTATGTTTCTATTACTTCTTTAAATAAAAACTCTTACTGCCTTTAAAGTACATATACTAGAAAATAGATTTGATTAGCTTTAGTTACTCACTTCATACATACTGGAGGGTTACTGCTTTCATGAGAAAAATTTTTTACCATAAGTGAATATGAGCAAGTGATTTATTTTATTCACAGTCAGATAAGGAAAATGTCCCTTTCTGAAACATAAATGGTATAATTTTTTATTTACTTAGAATCTAAAATTATATCTTCGTATAATTTAGTGATCATTCATTACTGCAAACTCATTTTTCAAATTTATGGCTACTTGAAATTATTCGAGGGGAAAGGAATTGCTTATACTTACTTCTATCCATAAGAATGTTGTCTTAATGTAGAGTCCCCCAAATGTGAATTCCAAGACATGGAATTAGATTTATTTGAAGGGCAACATAGGAAGCAGGAGTGAAGGGGCAGGAAGAAAGAGAAAGGAAGGAGAGGCCATTACAGGTGTGCATTACTGAGACCTGCTGCTGGAGGGAACAGGGACTCAGTAGTGCAGGAAACTGTGAGAAACAGAATACTCGCCCTCCCTCCACTGGAAGGACAGGTGCTACATGCCGGTCCCCAGCTACCATCCTCCATTGGTTGAGGGTTACTCCTGGGGACATGAACTCCCTCCCACTGCTGGGCTCATATACCCAGGCTGAGGATGCTCCAGTGGCTTCAGAAAAAGCTCTGTGATGGAAAAGTGGAGACCCTCCTGCCTAGAGGTGCAGTAAAATACAAGATGCCCAGTTAAATTAGGATTTCAGACAAACAGTGAATACTTTTTAAATTATAAATATTATGTGAGATAGACTTACGTTAAAAAATTATTCCTTATATTCCTTATTCATTTAAAATCTAAATGTAACTAGGCATCCTATATTCTTTTTTTTCTCTTCTAAATCTGGCAGCCCTACCACTGGCAAAGTGCTTGTGATGGGCTGCTGTTGGCCTGAGTCTGAACTTGCCCAGAACTGTCTATCTCTGCTGCAGCTAAAGTCAGAGGTGGGCTGAGGGCAGGTGAAGCAGGGCACCAAAAGTGTAACTTAGATAAAGAATAAATCTACCTAACTTCACCAAACAGAATACCACATACACTCATCCTATGTGTTTTCATTTTTCTAATTGACACTTTTTTTTTTTGCTACAAATAGATATCCACTTAACGTCCTCATAAGTAATCTTTTACTTGACTCTGTACAGCACAAGTTTGCTTAACCAAAATTATACAACAGATTACTTATCTCCTGAATCTTCTCAAGTCCTCCTAGGCTTGCTCATGCCAGTTTCTTGTCACATTGTGATTATAGATGCTTCATATGATGCCAGTAAATGTTAGACTGGGCCTTCTGAGAAGCACATGGAAAGACAGGACCAGCCATGCGAGAGATTTACGAGGGGCAACAACACCTGTGAGAGGAATATGACGAGGTTTGACCACAGTGAATGAGAGAGGCAAGGAAAAAGGATGGGTAGAAGAGTCAGACTGTAGTACAGTTATAAGAGATCTGGGCAGGGCCATTGGGCAGTCATCCTTCAGAGGAGTCCTGTGTCCTGTGGGAGCAGGGCTGCCTTGTTGACCCTGCCACACTCAGGCACCGACCAGGAACAACTCCTGGGGAGCGTGGCCTTGGTGTGGACAGAAATGGACATCAGAGCACAGTATCTGGTGCCCTTGTCAGTTGGGCTCAACTGCTCACTTTCATGTGCAGTTGCTTCACAGTTTCATAGGAAGAGGTACAAAATACACCTGCTAAAGGTACTCATTGACTGAGTACCCTCTTTAGAGATAGTTTTGAAAAATACTTAAGTTAATACTCATATCCATGAAGCTGAAGTAACTGTGATATTGCATTTGTAGAGATATTTTAGGGCAGTGAAATTTTGTAGCATTTTTTCTCATCATAGCTTTTTAGACAACAGCTTATTTCATCAGCTCCTTAGAGATGTCTTGCAGTAAACTGGCGAAATATAGTAATAGTAGCTACTTATTAAGGCTATTGTAAGGACAATATGAAGACAACTCTAATAGAACCCTTAGCCTATCACTGCCACATGGTAAAAGTTCAATTAATGTTAGCTATTGGTGAATAATTCTTAAAAACCAATGTGGCATGGGAAAAAATGTGACATGTATCCATGTAAAATTGCCTTGCTTCTTATATTATTCCTAGCTCCACATTCCTGAGGAAGAACACAACATCTCTCCTCCCATTGCCAAAGAAACTGAGAAGATATGGGAGGTGATGTATGTGTTAACGAACCTTATCGCGGGAATCATTTCACAGTATATACATATATCAAATCATCACATTGTATGCCTTCATGGTGCACAATGTTTTATGTCAACTATATCTAAATAAAGCTGGAAAATTTTTTTAAAAAAGTAACTGAGGAATGGGTCACGAGGATTGATTCTTTTACTTGTTTTTAGGGATAGATGTCTGCAATTGTGGATGAACAACTCAAAATCTACCAACTTTATTGGTCATGTCATCTACTGCTGCCTAAAAAATCACCACTAAAACTTAGTGGCTTGAAACAATGCATAAGCATTTATTACATCTCAAGTTTCCCTTGGCCAAGAATTCAGGAAGGGGTCTTATGGGCAGTTCTCATTTGGAGTTTCTCATTTAGTTGTAGTCAGATATTGGCTGGTCCTGAAATCATCTGAAGGCACGATTGGGTTTGGAGGATCCATTTCCAGCATGACTTTCATTAGACTGGCAAGATGGTGCTGGCTGTTGGTTGGAAGCCTCAGGTCCTCTAAACAGGGTTGTTTGAGCGTCCTCACAGCATGGCGCTGGCTTCCTCCAGAGACAAAGGTGAAAGCTGCGATGCTTACATGACCAAGTCACACACCATACCCTCCACACAACTGCTCACACAGGGCTAGCGCACAAGGGTATGAATACTGAACACAAGGATTATTGGGAATCATCTTGGAGCTAATATGTTTATTAAAATCTCCTGCAGAATATATGTGTCCAGGAAAAATTACCTTTAATAAGAGTGCTTCTAATACTGGAGACTACAGAAAAGAATCATTTTTCACCAGAGCTAAACTAAGCCTTGGTTTTTCATTTGTAGACATAGGCAAATGCAACATGACTACCATATCCTACCCTTTTAGGAAAGGCCTAAAGCAAGGATGTAAGTGGGCAGCTTTCAAGCAGAATTCACCCCAAAGTCATACAGTGTTTGGCTTGGCCTAACCAGTGTGTATAATGAATATGCAATTAAATACCTTTAGAGAAGCATTTGTTCTCCACTTTGCCACAACTCCCTACAATCTTAAATCAAGTTATATATTATCTGCTCGACCCCTGAAAGGTCCCAGCAATCCCTACCTTAAAGAAGTGGAAATTCTAAGTGTAGAGAAAAGAGGGCCAAGGGGAAAAGAGGAATAGACAGAGAGTTCCTGAAGCAAGCTCACTCAGCTGTCCTCCTCCATGCAGAGGATATTATAAGAACAAATGAATGTCTTGGCAGTATCATGAACGATTTAACATAGGCAAGAGAACAGTGCTCTTGAGAGTGGAGTCTGTTCAATACTAAAGTACGGAAATGGAAACTCCTTCTCCGGAGGTCTTTAGAAAGAGGAAAGATTCTAATCTGTCTGGAAGAATTTAGGTGTGGTTTTTCTTGGGGATAAATGGGTTGGTTTATATAACTTACAAAGTTTCTTCTATGATTTTTTGACCCCCTTCTATGATTTTTTAAAAAGTTATTCCTTCTCCCTCCACTCTCCCCACACACAGAGTCCCCTTAAGTGCAGAGTACGTCATGACTGTATCATGAAGCTCAGCAATTCCCTCTTCTAGGAAATGGGAGACCACCCAGGCGAACAATGATAGGCTGTCCCCTAAAATCTACATATCTGGCTTGCCACAAATTGTCTGTCATTTCACTCTTCCATTTGTAGAATTATTTTCAAAGTCTGGTCATTAGCACTATTAATTTCAAAAGTTTCTATTATTTTGTTTCCTTTTTTCCCAAAAGTATTCCCCATGCAAAAATATTCTGATTTTTAGTATATCCAATAATATATGCATATCTTTAAAGCTCAACACTTTCAACTAAAGAACAAAGTAGTCTGTAATTTACGCTTTATCCCAAGCCCCAAAATTTTCAATGTGTGTGTTCTCATGTGAAGAAATCCAATGCTTCCAACGTATTCTTTGAATGTTATGTTTTCTTTTCTAAACAAACAATGTGATGATCAATTTCAACCTTATGCCCAGGCTTCTATACAAGTGTGTTTCCCATTAAAGTTCATCATAACTTTTCCAAATGTGTTTCTCAAACAAATCAAGATTCTTTTATCCCTATATAGCTAGATAGTCTTGATTTAATTTGAGAAAAATTTCACATATCAGAGGTCAACAGAAATTGTAGCTGAGTGCCACTGTTAAAATTTTCATTGCACTTAAAAAGATTGAAAAGATATACATCACCTTTCATGCTCAAAATTTAGAAACTTCTTAACTCTTTTTATCCCTGTGTTCACTCAGTGAACTTTTTTTGTACCTTTATTGAGGTATAATTGACAAATAAAATTGTAAGATATTTAAAGTGTATTTGATGATGATTTGATATACGTATACATTTTGGAAGGATTCTCCCCATCAAGTTAATTAACATATCCATCACCTCATATATTTACCTTTGTGTGTGTGTGTGTGTGTGTGAGAGAGAGAGAGAGAGAGAGAGAGAGATAGAACATTTAAGTTCTACTGCCTTAACAAAATTCAATTATTTAATACAGTGTTATCAACTATAGACACCATGTTATATACATTTGTATCTTTAGACTTCATTCATCTTAGAGCTGAAAGTTTGTACCCTTTTTACCAACCTCTCCGTATTTCCTCCACCATCTATTCCCTGGAGCCTACTTTTCTACTTTGTTCCTATGAACTTGACTTTTTAAAAAATTCTGTGTATAAATGATACCATGCAATCTTTGTTTTTCTCTGTCTGGCTTATTTCACTTAACACAATGCCCTCAAGGTCAGTCCGAGTTGTCACAAATGGCAGAATTTCCGTCTTTCTCGTGGCTGAATAATATTCTATTACATATTTAGATATAAGTCTTGGCTACTGTGAATAATGCTGCAATGGATCTGGGGGTGCAGATACCCTTTGATATCCTGTTTTCATTTCCTGTGGATATATACTTAGAAGTGAGATTGCTGGATCATATGGTAGCTCTACTTTTAACTTTTTGAGGCGAATCCCTACTGTTTTCCACAGTGGCTGCATTAGTTTACATTCGCCAACAGTGCAGAAGGGTTCCCTTTTCTCCACATCCTCGCCAACACTTGCTATCTCTTGTCTGTTTGATGATAGCCGTTGTAATAGGTGTGAGGTGAAATCTCATCGTGGTTTGGATTTGCATTTCCCTGATGATTAGTGATATTGAGCACCTTCTCATGTGCCTCTTGGCCATCTCTGTGTCCTCTTTGGAAAAGTGTCTATTCAGTTCCTCTGCCCATTTTAAAAATAGAATTGTTTGGGGGATTTTTGCTGTGTGAATTCTTTAAAATGTTTGCATATTAAATCCTTATCAGATATATGATTTGCAAACATTTTCTTCCATTCCATAGGTTGCCTTTTCATTTTGTTGGTGGTTTCCTTTGCTATGCAGGAATTTTTATTTTGATGTAGTCGCACTTGTTTATTTCAGTGAGTCTTAACTTTTAAAATCCAAGTCCCTGTTTTTAATTTTGAAAAATTTCAAACTTACAGCAAAGTTGAAAGAATTTTATAGTGAACACCCACATATGAATCACTTTTTACTATACCTTACTACTCGTCTTTTACCACACCCAGGTACACTTTTGATAAACATAAAACAACTGTCATCCCCTACTCCCCACAGTCTGATGCACAGGTTATCTTAAGAATTTCTGCTGTCATCTGTGTATCCCCACCAGACAAAAATATTTTTTAAAGCTTTATATTGTTTGTTTTGAATTATAATGATAGCAGTTTAAAAAATAATAATGACTACAGTGGATTGAAAAGAATTCAAGAGTTCATAATAAAACTTGAACAAAAATTCATTGGTCATCTTTGCAGGTTTCTGGTACCAATTCACCACTCTGAAAATGAATTAATAAATTGAAAAAATAAAGCATTTGTTCTGTTTTCCCTGTACAAACTGTATTTCTGGGTAACTAAATCTTCAACAAGAGAAAATTATTTATAGAAGAATTACAGCTAATAAATGCAGAGAGACTGGAAGAAAAGTCACCTTTTGCATCCCCTTAATGAAATAAAGGAACTAGACAAACATCAAAGACTACTAAAACCTTTAGGAAAAGGTGGAGAGGGAATATTATAATGGGGTAATCTGGCTGACAACTCCTGAATCTACCAATCAATCTTAGCATCACTAACTGTAAGACAGAAGACATTGTGGGTCTCCTGAATGATGTAATAAAGAGTACACAATACCATCTATAAAGTGTTTCTTTCTTTAAAAAGAAAAAATTGCACTGGAACCTAAGTCAAGACTCTGAATAGCTCTACCTCCCAGTTACAAAAAAAAAAAAAAAAAAAATACAGGCGATGGAAGCACTGGAAGTACAAGGTAAATAGTACCATGAGGAAGCCAGCAAACAAATGCAGAAAAACAGGACATTATCCAGGACCAATGAGCTGCTTTATTCAACAGCTGAAGGATATTAAAATGAAGGAGGGTAATAAGTGGAAGTAGATTAAAGAAACTTAAGAAACACATTAACCAAATAATAATTGAGGACCTTGCTTACATCCTAATTGAAACAAATTGAGTGTAAAAAGACATTTTTAAGATAGTTGAGGAAATTTGGATATGAAATGAATAGTAGATGACATTAAGCAATTATAAAATTATTTAGTTGCTTTAATAGCATTGTGATTATATTTAAAATGTCCTAGATCTTACAGTTAAGTACCAAAGGTGAAATGCTGTAATTTTGGGGATTTGCTTTAAAATACTCTAAAAAATTATGGAAAGATAGATAAAGCAAGATTAACAAGATATTCTCTCTGCACATATGATGTTTGGATGCTTTTATTAAAAGAGGTTAAGAAAGAATAGAAAAAAAATGTCATCAGGAGTGGTAATGATACAGGAAGGCACATGAGGGAGAAAGAATAGAGTTACCCATGGTTCATTAGCTTTAAAATATGTTATGTTTTAGAAAATTAAGTCAATAAATAGGAATGTGTTGAAAAATTATGCTGAGGTTGTATTGTATATGTGGGGGTGTGCGGGTGGTAGTCCTTTAATACCACATTAAGAATTTAATTATCTATTTTGTAATAAATATAAACCCAGTAAGGAACTTTACACTGAACAGTAATTACCTTGTTTTGAAAAAAAAATACGTTACCTTTAAATTTTTTTGCATTTAACCAATATGAAATCACTTGAGCATCACTTATTTTTAAAAAAGCTTTTTTGTTCATCCATTTAAAAAATATACAATAATCTTATAATAGTGAAAAGTTGTTTTTAAACCATTTTCTACCTCCTAAAATTCTGAGATGCTCTATACTCTCTCCTTCCCACCCGCACCCCATCGTGAAGTTGAGAATTTCCATTTAATATGTGTATGTGCGGTGGGGCAGGTAGCAGACAGAGGACAGAGAAACAAGAGGTCCTAGGGCATCAAAGGGTGAGAAACAGAGGCAGAATGAATTGTGGGAGCTGACGCCAACCTCTACTACCTGAAACCTTGCCATTTTCCCCACTACACGATATAGAAATGAAGCACCAAGGAAATCATGCCCAGATAGATTTCTGGAAGACTTTGCCTTCAGCTGGAACAGATAGAAGGAGACGGTCTATTGGATCCAAAGCAAGAAGATCAAGGAGTGGAGTAATGCAACTCTCAATTAGGGTTTGCAGACTTCAAGTTCAGGGAGCATTCAGCCACTCTGTCAGCCTCCTTAGGCAAGCAGGAGTTTTCCCTAAACACGGACGGCTCAAGTGACTCCTTTCGTGGGAACACTAAACAAAGCTTCTCTGGGTAAGTCACTGCAAGGAGTCCTGGAGAGATTTGGCAGCAGCTTTAGGCTTCATAGGGAGCTGGCAGAGGCAGCAGAGAAATGAGGTCGCACAGTGTAGGAAAAATCTCCTGACAGAGGCAAGGATTCAAGATTAGAGAACAGATACAAGTGGCAAGAAAGAGTGGTATTGATGAAAGGGAGGAAATGAATAGGGGTAGGGCAAGCATGCCCAATGTGTTGATCTGGTGGTGAGAGTCACCATGACAGGTTGGGAACCTAAAAAATGCAGAAAGCAAGAAAAGAATGAGAAGAAAACAGAATGTAGGGGTGGGGAAGAAATTAGGGGGAGAAAGGAAAAACAAGCAAGCATGAAAGTGGATACTGAGGGACTTACCTGGTGGCGCAGTGGTTAAGAATCCACCTGCCAATGCAGGGGACACAGGTTCGATCCCTGGTCTGGGAAAATCCCACGTGCCATGTAGCAACTAAGCCGGTATACCACAACTACTGAGCCTGTACTCTAGAGCCCATGAGCCACAACTGCTGAGCCTACATGCCACAACTACTGAAGCCAGTGTGCTCTCAGGCCCACGTGCCACAACTACTGAGACTGCGTGCTGCAGCTACTGAAGCCCACACTCCTAGAGCCCGTGCTCCGCAACAAGACAAGCCACCACAATGAGAAGCCTGCGCACCACAACAAAGAGTAGCCCCCGCTGGCTGCAGCTAGAGAAAGCCCACATGCAGCAACCAACACCCAAACGCAGCCAAAAATAATAATTAAAAGAAAAAAAAAGAAAGAAAAAGTGGATACTGAACCAGCCTAGAGAATCTTTATACATCTTTAAGGTATAACACATTTACCCCAACATACCATGGAAGAATAATATCGAGGTAGAATATCATGGTTAACTCAGATTACCTTCTTCTTAACATGTGCCATATTTATTAGACGTTCAACTGTTTGGATTTTTTCTCATAAATAAACAATATTCTTTGCCTAAATAAATTGTAATGTAGCTCTCATCTACTGTTCAAGAAGAATAAATATATAAGCAATTTTGCTAGAAGTTTATTTTTATTACTTGCTCAAGTATTGGTTTCTGTTTCAAAGTATGTCACAGGCCATCTCCTATTTCTTCCCTGCCCAGGCTCACCATGCACTTTGAAGGTGGCTGCCCCAACAAAGGAGATGGATCTCTCCAGCCTACTTGTACCAATGTGTGTGCCATTTCATCCTGCCCTCTCACCTTTGCTCTTCCCCAATTCCATTCCAGTATTTCCTAGTCTTTGATACTTTAGGCTTTGCCTCTCCATTATTTGACTCAACAATATGATTCTATTTACCTGGCTTTGACTTTTAAATACTTGCTAGCCTAGGAGTAGCTTTTCATGCTCTGGCTAGAGTGGAAGAGAGAAGGAGAAGCTGGCACAAATAATAGAGTACTGGCAGCCTTCAGGTGTGTCTAAGTACAACTTTGATGGATGCCAAGAATAGTATTTATAGCATGTGAATCCTTGCTGGGAGGCCCTGCAAAACTAGGCTTCATTCTCCTCTCTTTCCTCCTGCTGTTGGTTACCTTGGTTTCCCGCCTTCACTTGATCTAGCACTAATGTCTAAAAGAGTGATTCTCAACTTCAACTGCATGTTAGAGTCAACTAGGGGACTTTAGCAAATACCGATGCCAAGGTCCTAGCCTCTGTGATTTCATTGCAATCAGCCTGGGGTGCTGGTTGGGCTCTGGGATCTTTCAGATCTCCTCACGTAATGTTATCATAGAGCCAATGATAAAAAACACTGCCCTAGAAACATACCCCAGAGTTCTGGTTGCCTAAGTGATTCCAATCTGACCAATCCCTATTTATTTAAATTGGGGAGGAAAGGGGACTGAATATATGATAACTGAAGTATCATTTACTAATAAATTAATAATTCTGAAAATGATAGAGCCAATCCAAGTGTATCAATATGCATTGGAATGCTGTAGCATTACCTTAGCCCACTGAAATAAATTAACATGTCATCTAGACTAAATGCAAGGAAGATGTTCATGTTGCACTTGGTGCAATGTGGAGTATAGGAAGAATGAAACCAGAAATATGTGGTATTCATAACAGACTGTCAAAGCCAGATACAATTCAAGAGGTTTACGGAATGTATGAGGAGACGGTGCCAAGCACTTAAGAGAAAATGAACCGGAGCTGCAGCCATGGGACATGGGACCAATGATTAGGAAAAGGAAAATGGAAAAGGCAACAAGAGACATTTACTAGTTGATTCCAGTTAGTTCCAGTGGAAGGAATACTGTAAAAAGCCTGGTCAAGATTTGCCAAATTGTGCTGTGCAAGTATAACCTGACACCTGATTGCTCACAGGTCCTAATAAAAATGCTTCATTTTGTTTTCCTTTAAACACATTGTATTAGTCTGTATAAGCTGAGCTATGCTGCAGTAACAAATAATGTCTCCCCTACAAAATCTCAAAGGATCAATACCACAAAATGTCTCAGTCACACACCATGTCCATTAGGAGGAGGTAGTAGTCATTCAGGAGCCCAGACGGACGAAGCAGCCACTTTCGCAGATGTTGCCATCCTCATGTCAAACCAAAAGAAATGTCATGGAAAATCTTGCACTGGCATTTAAATGCTCGCATTCAGAACTGACCCAAATTATTTCTATTTATAACTCACTGGCTATAACTAGTCACCTGGCCCCATGCAACGAGAAGGGATCAAGGAAGTGTAATCTAACCATGTGCCGAGAAGAGCAGAGGACCAGAAATATGACAAGCAGTTCAAACGGTACCACCATCTTCATGGTGAAACAGTCAACCTTTTCTTGTCTTTCTTGTTTCTCATGGAAACAGCTATGTATAAAGATATGTCATGTTATATAACTTGGTTGTACCCACTAAAATGTAATGAGGGAAAGAAATTTTGTTTTTATCTGATGTGTCCCTAGGGCCTAAAACAGTTCCTGTAACATGAGAGAGTTTAAACAAATATTTTTGGATAAATAAAACTCTTGTGAGAAGTAAGAATAGGCAGAGAGAGAGAGCTAAGAGTAATGTTATCATTTTTCAGAGTGACTATCATTAACTTGCTATTAATTATTTCAAAATCACCAAGAAATTTCCATAGTCAAATGATTCACCAACTGTATTGAAATGATTCTGTCACCACTTTATTAAATTGCTGCAGAAGCCTTACCCCAATTAAGATCAAGTACAAATCCCATCATAGACTATGCCCAACACCACATATTTAACCACAAATAGCCAAGTCAGTCTTTAAAAAAATTTTTTAAAGAGGATGGGCAAAGAGATGGCCTTGTCCTCTGAGATACCGATCTCAACAAATAGAATAACATTTCATACTCCTGCACCTGCATGAGAAGTCAATCATTTATATTGATCTGGATTTTCCCTAAATTAATCTATAAATTTAGTGAAAACCATTCAAAATTCTAGTCAGGCTTTTTTCTCCATAAAATTATTTCCATTTTAATTTCATCAAGTTCCTAACTTCTATAAGTCACCAAATTTCACCCAAAATGCCTTTGACATTTGCAAAACAGCTGGATTGGTTTAGGAGAATGCTTAAGGCCACTGAAACTCTCTGGTGAATTTGCTAAGAAATAAAACCATATGAGGATAACCATCCTGTCATCTTGGGAGAAGCCCTGGGGCCCTGTCCTCTCCCACTCTGGGGCCACCCGCAGAGTGTAGCAATGGAGACTCTAAGCATGGGGTCGTTCCCCCTTTCCCAGACCCCGGATTCTCCCAACCTTGCTCTGGACCTTATGACCAGTTAGGCGGAGCTGCCTAGAGAAGCCAGGCTGAGACTTCCCTCTGATCCTGGGCCCAGGGTCTCGGTTGCGTGGGGACAGAATCTGACCATTTTGCAGTTTGAGTCCAACAGGGAAGCCCAACGTTACTCATATGGTGACAAATAACATCATATGGTGACTGGTATGAAAGTAGAAGAAGCCATCACGACAGGAGGGGTTCAAGCCTCCTGGCCTTACCCAGATGGCTCTGCATTCTGGATGGTGGTCTTTACTCACAGTCAGAAAGAAAATGTGGCCTCTCAAATGGAGTGACACAAGGTTCAAAGGTAGCTGACTGGCACATTAACCCTGGCCACTCACCAAATCAGGACAAGAACTGAGTCTCATTCCTGTGTTCACCCCCAGTATCAGCTGCCTTCCTGAAACATGGTGGAGGTTCCTGAACTTCTCCTGAAGGGAGTTAAACAGAAAGCAGGTCAGGATGTTCTGAGTAGACCGTTCATGACAAAGGGCTGGTTAACCACAACAGAGGTTCCGAAAGGGACTTTTGTTTCTCTTACACACCTTTGAGCTTTTCTGTCTAGTGAGGGACCAACCATGGGCTGGAGCTCTGTCCAGCATTTATTTACCTGGCATTGGCTGCTGGTCACGGCGTGTCTTTTAACCCTGAAAAGGTGAGGGACCCAGGAGAGTACACCTGGCCCAGGTATGCCTGATATCACCCTGGAGTTGGTCTGGGCAGCTGGCCTCCCGGCATGGAGCTGAGACAGGGGAGCCCCCAGTTTCTGGCCTGTGGGATCCACCCCACTCATTGGGTAGCATGGACCTCCTAGGTGTTCCTGTCTCTCAGGTGGCCTGCTTGACCTTTCCTTTCTGAGCTGTGTTGACTCACCTCTATCCCCTGAGATTCCTCATTTCATAACCCAAATTCTGCTGTCCTCTCGTACTCCAAATTCATATCCCAAGTGTGCTCTCCCAGAATGACACTGTGGACACTTTGCCTAGAATCCTTCCAGTCCTGCTTGGGGCATTTATAGGTTTATACAAACACTCGCTTTATAATCTGTAGATGGTCCTGATTCAGTTTTTACAGCAAACATTGTGTGATAAACTAAACATCTTTCCTCACTGGTAAATGTAACTCTATTGTATCATTCTTTTACAGCTGTTTAATTTCCACAGGACAGATGATTCATAAATCCTTTCCCCTCTCTGGTTATTTCTTAATTTTCTTCTAGTAAAGATAATACCACAGCCATGTATTTTTTCCTCAGATGAGCACACACTAGGAACTATAAGGGCAAGGGAGCCAGGCTGCATGGGGTGGGTCCTGCCTGTCCCTCTTACAGCTGTGTGACCCTGGATCAGTTACTTAACTCACTGTGCCTCAGTCTTCACATCTGTAAAATGAGCCTGCTGTGGAAATCTTGCAGGTAATATAGCAACATAAAAGGTTTATTGCCACTCTAAGTTCCCTTCTAGTGACAAGAATGATGAAATTATGGTCAGGACCGATCATAAGTACCATCACATTAAGTCTTAAAAATCAATTGTTCTGTTTTAAATTCATTTCTGGCAAAACAGGGTCAGATTCTTATTTTTATATTTCCAATTGACAAATACCACTACATAGTTTTAAAAGTTAAAATGTCATTTGAAATTGCTATTCTCTGTTTCTGTAACTTGAGATACTGCTGATGAGATGGGGGAATAGTTATATATATATTTTAATTTATGAAAACCACATTTGTTAACTGTAGGTACTATAGCAACAGTGTGCACGTACCATCAAAGCTTTCTAATCTGACCACTCCCATTTATTTTTTCCTGCAAGTGGAAAAATCTCATAGCTTTTTTTTTTTTTTTACTTTGTACATTGCTGTTTTCCATATCAACTTGCTTCTTTAAACGGACTGCTATAAAAATTGCATCTGAGCAAGGTTTTAACTCTTGTTGGAACAGACCGTTGCTGGATAAGCAGTCTCAGTGGCGTGACAGAGCACACGGGTGTCAGAGCCTGGGCTGGGTGAAGCACCCGTCGATGCATGGAGTGGGCCCATACTGAGGATTCAGAGCCTCTGCTCATTGTCGGAGAAGCCCCACGGGGTGGTAGGTGGGTGCAGTATCAGAGTTCATGCCAGGGGAGAAGCATGTCCTTGTGGAAGGAGGAGCCCAGTGGGTGATGTAGGAGTTCACCAATGATTGACTCTCTACCACTGATAGCAATACCACTCCCCTTGCCAATTTTAGGAGGGCATGTGATGCCATTCTGGCCCAGGATACCTGAAGGGAAGCATTCAGGGAAAGAAAGACTCCCTAAAAGGTTTTCACTCTTGGAAGGTGAAAACGGAAAGTCGCCCCTCTTATTTCTCTCAATAGTGGCATGTCAAACTGTGAAACCTGGAACTGCTACTGCTGACCTGTGTTGGGGGGAGACAACCTGAAAAGAAAGTTGCCTTAGAGGAGTGTAGCCTTTAAAACTAGCAGAGTTCTGGAGCCCCGTTCCTGACTGTATGGAGCCCAGAACTGATTTCCTTTGGACTTCTTGTTAGGGAGGCAAGGCATTTCTTTACTGTTGAAACAAGTAGAGCCTAGTGTCCTGATACTATAATGAAAGACATCCTCACTGATAACTACACCTTTCCTCCAAGGTTAGCACCTATCACTGCCAACGAGTCTGCTAGTGGTTCTGTGCATGACAAACCAGAAGGACTTGGAAGCAACAACCAGGATCATTTATAGATAAACAATATAAGATCCAGGGCTTAGAAGCTGCCCTGGGAAAAAGCCACAGCCAGACTTCATGATTTTCCAATGGGTCTCATGTGGATCTCCAGACAAGAGCCTTGGGGTCATTCCACCAGTTAAATGAAGCTTCTTAAAAGTTCCTAATTAATACAAAGTGTGAACTTGTTATGTTACCATAGCTACCTACAGTTTAGGTGTGAGCCATATCTAAGTTACAAAATAAAGTTAATAAAAAATAGTTTATTCAAACAAGAATCGTACAGGAAAAAATGTGTCAAGAGGGAACAAAATAGCTGTAGGGTAAGAAGTTAAGATATGGAAGCTAGACTTTCTTAGCAAAGAAACTGTCAAGTTTACCAATCCAATAATATTCTTGGTAACTTCTCTTGTCAAAGGACTTCTGATGGAATTCCTGAACTTTTACAGAAAACAGAACCAAAAAATAGCAAGAGATCATATCAAAGAACTGAATGATTTTGATAGTAGAAGTCACTTTCAGCATTGGCCCCAGCAAGATAAACAGTTATGGGAGTGCACTTGTAATACTTTGAGTCATTAATTTGTAAATGACAAGGATCGGAAGTAAGGGATTTTCTTCACCCCAAAGACATCCTAGTTGCTAAAGCTATGATACAAAATATAACAAAAGTCAACAAAAGGAAGTTGAAAAGGAATGTATGTAATCACACCAAAGGCAGGATGCATGACATTTTCCACCAACTAACATTACTATAGGTAGATGGATTAACTACTTATACAATCTGACTTAGAAAATATAGAAAATATTATTTAAAATAATGTCATATAAAGGGCTTGGTTGACTTCCTTTGTCGAATGGTATTCACACTTTAGTGACAGTATTTAAAAAGTTGATTAGTAAAGGTAGGAATGCAGTAAAATATTTTTAGACCACCTACATTTAGCATACATTAAATTACACAACACATTCTTTTTAGTAAATGCTCTTTTTATAACATTCATTCCAGTTACTGATAGAAACTGCAAACAGGGTTATGATATTTAACTAATTCACAAAATGCAGCTGTACTTCAAACTCTTGGCAGCTGTCCAATAGTTTTAATGTAAATTTATATAGAGAGAGGGAGAGAACAGGAATTATTTCAAATTTTTCTTATTAGTTCCTAATTTGGGGGACGGGTGGGGCAGGGAGATCAATAGATGCAAACTCTGGGCAAGTGTTGCAATAAAAATTAGAGTCAGCGTCGGCAGGATGTAGATCCAAGAAACAACATGTATATGTGAAAATGCCATGATATTATGCGGTACACGCTCAAGATAACATTACCACATCAACTACCTTGGTCACACTCTTGATTTAACGTAGAGAAATCTAATGCAAACCAGCTTAAACCAAAAAGAAAGTATACGTTGACCTGCATAACCAAACTGCAGTGGAAGCACGCATGGAGCAAGCTAGAACCAAGAACTCAAATGCCATTAGGCTTGATCTTCTCTTGCTCTGTGTGTTAGTTTTATTTTCCTCTACTGTAGCTCCAGTTTCCATATAGAAAGAAACATGGCTGATGGCAGTCTCTAGGCTCATACAGTAATAGCTTAAAGATAGTGAAAAGATTCTAGAGAAGGATTCTGATTGGCCTGGCTTGTGTGATTGACCAATAATTGTGACTAGAGTTGTGAGGTCTGGATAAGCTTAAATCCCCACCTTTAGACCAAAAACTGTGGCAGAATAAAAACCATATGATCATCTCAATAGATGCAGAAAAAGCTTTTGACAAAATTCAACATCCATTTATGATAAAAACTCTCCAGAAAGTGGGCATAGAGGGAACCTACCTCAACATATTAAAGGCCATATACAATAAAGCCACAGCAAACATCTTTCTCAATGGTGAAAAACTGAAAGCATTTCCTCTAAGATCAGGAACAAGACAAGGATGTCCACTCTTGCCACTATTATTCAACATAGTTTTGGAAGTCCTAGCCACAGCAATCAGAGAAGAAAAAGAAATAAAAGGAATACAGATTAGAGAAGAAGAAGTAAACCTGTCATTGTTTGCAGATGACATGATACTACACATAGAGAATCCTAAAGATGCCACCAGAAAACTACTAGAGCTAATCAATGAATCTGGTAAAGTTGCAGGATACAAAATTAATGCACAGAAATCTCTTGCATTCCTATACACTAACAATGAAATATCAGAAAGAGAAATTAAGGAAACAATCCCATTCACCATTGCAACAAAAAGAATAAAATACCTAGGAATAAACCTACCTAAGGAGACAAAAGACGAGTATGCAGAAAACTATAAGACACTGATGAAAGAAATCAAAGATGATATAAACAGATGGAGAGATATACCATGTTCTGGGATTAGAAGAATTAATATTGTGAAAATGACTCTACTACCCAAAGCAATCTACAGATTAAATGCAATCCCTATCAAATTACCAATGGCATTTTTTATAGAACTAGAAGAAAAAATCTTAAAATTTGTATGGAGACACAAAAGACCCCGATTAGCCAAAGCAGTCTTGAGGGAAAAAACCAGACCTTGAGGAATCAGACTCCCTGACTTCAGACTATACTACAAAGTTACAGTAATCAAGACAATATGGTACTGGCACAAAAACAGAAATATAGATCAATGGAACAGGATAGAAAGCCCAGAGATAAACCCACGTACTTATGGTCAACTAATCTATGACAAAGGAGGCAAGGATATACAATGGAGAAAAGACAGTCTCTTCAATAAGTGGTGCTGGGAAAACTGGACAGCTACATGGAAAAGAATGAAATTAGAACACTCCCTAACACCATACACAAAAATAAACTCAAAATGGATTAGAGACCTAAATGTAAGACCAGACACTATAAAATTCTTAGAGGAAAACATAGGAAGAACACTCTTTGACATAAATCACAGCAAGATCTTTTTTGATCCATCTCCTAGAGTAATGGAAATAAAAACAAAAATAAAAAAATGGGACCTAATGAAACTTAAAAACTTTTGCAAAGCAAAGGAAACTACAAACAAGATGAAAAGACAGCCCTCAGAATGAGAGAAAATATTTGCAAACGGATCAGTGGACAAAGGATTAATCTCCAAAATATATAAACAGCTCATGCAGCTCAATATTAAAAGAACAAACAGAGAACGGGGGGGCGATGGGGGACAGCACCACACCTGCTGTGACTGGATACACTTCGGGTGCTGCATTCATACAAAGCACCTGGCCAAAACCCAGGTGGTGCCATGGGGGACAGCACCATCCGTATTTAGAGAGGAACCTCTACTCTCAGTAAGAACACTGGGGCCCCCAAGTCAGGACACCCCTCTGACTTAGACGAGCCAGCATTGTGTTTGGAGGCTCCTGGTCAGGGCAGCTGTGCCTGTGCTTATCTGAGTCTGGCAGCCTCATAACCTGCCCAGGGCTTCATGGGAGCCACCAGCTAATTCCTTTCTTCTATGAAGAAACTCAACAAATGAAGAGCAGATCTTATTCTGCAAACTGTGAGCTTTGCAATGGACTTTGCGTCACTGGAAAGTGGCTCGGCCCCTTTAAGTGAAACTTAACCTCTCTTCCTACAGCAAGCCGGAGGACCACACCTCAGGGGTGTGCAGGAGTGTGTGTGTGTTTGTGTTGGAGGGTGAGGCGCATATGAGCCCAGTTCAGAAATTACACCAGACTTGAGAAGTTCCAGTTAGGAGAATGGAAGAGAGCTGCATGTATCATCCACTGTGCCATCCCTGGCTTGACTGTTTACTTGGCCGACCCAAGCTCCTGGCCAGTTTTCCCTAGACTTGGAAATGTCAGGATGCCCACAGCTGTTTTCAGATGCTTCCTCTCCCCCTATGCATTTGCCTCAATGGTCCCTTCTCTTTCCCAGCTTTATGTACATATATATATATATATATATATATATATATATATATATATATATATATGTATATATGTCAAGAAAATCTTTTTCATATTAAAACAAAAAACCCCACATTATCTCCATTTCTGAGTGTCAGGAATCTGGGTGTGCCTCAGCTAGGTGACTCTGACTGAGTCTCCCACAAGGCTGCAGGGCTGTGGCCATCTCAAGCCTCCTTTGGGGGGACCTACTTCCAAACTGGCTCACATGACCATTGCAGGCTTCAGGTCCTCTCTGACTTTTGGCCAGAGACATCAGTACCTTGCCATATGGGCCTCCCCATAGGTCAGCTCACAACACGGCAGCTGGTTTACCTTAGAGTGGGCCAGAGAACAAGAGAGGGTACCCCAGACAGAAGCCACAGTCTTTTTGTAAGCTGCTCTCAGAAGTGATTGATAGCCCATCCTTCTGCTGTATTCCATTCATTAGAAGTGAGACCAAAGTCCAGCCCACTTGCAAGGAGAGAGGATTAATAATACAAGATGTGAAAACCAGTGGGGATCACTGGGGGCATTGTACAGTTTGACTGCTATGTGTGTGTGCATGTGTACATATATGTGAATATATACACACATGCATGCACACACATGTATTTATATGTGTATGCACACACATATACACATATATGTACAAACATATACATACCCCCACATTTATATATAGAGAGAATTTATGCTTGAAATGCCTGATTGTTACATCATATGTGTGAAAAAATTCAGCATTCTTAACAGCACTAACAAGACTTCTCTGCTAGCTCAAGATAAACCATCAATAACTCATCAAGCCTAAACTGAGCAAAGTGAGGGAAGGGTTAGTAATTTCAATGACATCACACAATGAAGTCCTATAATGGAAATTAATATTTGTGACTTGTATGACTTTTCCACCCGATACCACCTCTAATTTCAGGCAAGGGAGTTTCTGACCTAGGCTCCATGACTTAGAGGGCCCTGCTCAGTTCTTCCACTGGACTCTTTCCCTACCACTCCCACCCACTCCACTGTGGGAAAAGTGGATGAACCCACCTGGAGTTCTTGCCCCCTCATCTTTTCCACACTGTATACCTAGGACCCTGATGGACATGTGATTCCCTAGGTGCAAGGGATAGTCAAAAGATAGCTATTTGGTGAGACAGACAGAGCTTAGACATGGAGTTCTTGGGAGAAGATGTGAAATCACACTGAAGCAAACTCAGGTTTGGAATTGAAAATTTATTATTTGGTTAAGCTGGGGTTCTTCTAGAGGTTCCTAGCTTTCCCAGACAGTATAGTATATTTCCAAACCTGAAACACTTCCTGTTCCTATACAGGGAGGCATTTAGAGGATCGTGTGTGAATTTTGAGAGAAAACAGGTATGTAAGGATGAAGTGGAAATGGCTGCTTTCCTGAGAGTTTAAGAAATATTACATGTGGGCAATATTCCTTCAGAACCCCAATAACTAAGCATGCCATAAGGATGAGGAGGGACTGATACTTCCTCCATTAGCTCAATCCACCACCATTCTGATAGCTCAAAAAATGCAACACTTAGAGCATCGGAGGATAGCATCCTGGGCATGGACCCTGGAGATCAGTGAAGGGGTACTTTTGGAGATAGATGAAGTTTATTTAAGCAGTCTAAAGGGAAACGGGCATTAGCCAGGGAGAAGAGAGCAAAGGAAGACAGCTTTGCAGGATGCTACAAGATGACTTGAGGCAACTCACTGTTGACTTCAGGAAATATCTGGAAAATTCTTTACAGATCTAGCTTGTAAAGCTTCAGTCACTGGCATTTGCATGGTAAAAATTAAGCAATTAATATGAAACAACAATTCACAGAAAAAATAAAAATGACCAATAAACATTTGAAAAGACACAACTTCACTAAATAAATACAAATGAAAACATTGAGATAAAATTTTACTCTAATTAGATTGGCAAATTTCAACAAGATTGATATCATCCTACAAAGAAAAGGACACTCATGTATGATTCATTAATATCATCAAGGGATTTCAGCTAATGGAATACTAACCCAAGAGCACAAAAGCATTTAATACAGCATTGTTTATCATAGCAAAAAACTGGACAATGTAAATGTCCATCAATAGAGTAATGAGTAAATAAACTATAAAATACGTTGCGGTGGAACATGATGCAACAATTTAATTCAGTAGCTGACTTTAAAAGATAGAGGTTCATGAGACGGTAAGGAGAAATATAAAAGCTGAAAAACACATTACATGGATGCATTCCATTAAAAAAAAAACAAGAACAAAACCAAAAACCTGCACAAGCAGAAGAAAAAGCTAGCCAGCCGCAGTGTGACAGATGCTGGCAGAAAATAGAGACTTTTGGGTGAGAGACTAAGGACAGTTTATTACTCACAGTAACAGCATAGCCAGAGTTTGGATATTTGCACTAATTCCCTTAGCCACAATTCCTAGTCCAGGTGATGTGGCCACATACAGTGGCTTGTGTTATAGGAGAGGAACTCTGAGCTTAGGGAACCCAAATCTTTTATACTGGGTAGTAAGCCCGCCTGACCTTATCGTTATTATAAAGGAGGGAGACATGATCTTTATGATGCTGCACAGTAACAAACAAAACACCCACCCTTTGCTCTGGAGGTAGACACTGTCTCTATCTCCCAAGGCTGTTCACTGTACAAATATCCTTTACAATGCTTTACAATGTGGTGCTGAACAGAGGCGGTCAGTGCCTGTTCTCATAAGATGTGCAGTAACATGAAAGACTCATGTAGAATTCCAAGAATTCCCAACATTCTATCGTACTTTCCATTTTGGAAAATCTGGAAACGCACAGAATACTGTAGCTGTCAATTAAAATGGTATGTTATTTTACCTAAAGGTATAACAGTGAAAATGTTGATGCTCTGGTCATTATATATCATAAAAAGATATATCTTTTCATACATATAAGAATGTGATTTGATTGTAACTGATATATGACTCATTCTATGCTTATTCTACACAGTAGAAATGGGTGATAATGATTATTTTATTTCATAAATATTTTTTACTCACTTAGAAAAATAACATCCAGACTGGAATTATTCAAGACAAAATTAAGAAGAGAATTTTAAAAAAATTATTTAGCTTTAATGATAGCCATTACGTGCATAATTTTTTCTTACACTTTTTTTTTTAACTAGAAAATTGTTCTTGAAAAACAATTACATGTCAACAACTCCATAAGAATCTTTTACTCTGTGAACAATACATACTACCTGTCTGGGAGAGTGTAATTAAATAATGGATTTTTTGAGCTAAACTTCCAACTCCTTCATTTTACTGTTGAAGACACTGAGGCTCAGAGCCATTAAGTGCCTTGAAGGTGGCCAACAACTAGTTAACGTCAGAGCTGAGACTAAATCCCACATGCCCTGACTTGGAGTGCAAGGCTCTTTTTTCTTATCCAAATCCACATACGTGGTATGATAGAGCTTTCAAACTGGGTTATGCATACGCCTGCAGGCAATGGCAGCATGCCAGGGAGGTAAAGCCACAGGGTAAACACAGGGTGTCTTGCTTCAATGTAAATATTACTCAAAGATTTGAGAGGGGTTAGGGGGAGCCACGTTATTTTTATATTAAAACAAGATTGATTATAAAGGAGAATGTACATTTTACACAAATTTTTAAAATTTCAGGCTGGATTGCTCAGCTATAATCCCACCAAATGGAGGTAAAAGTTCTCTCTGCTCACTCTGCTAGGGATACTTCTTTTGTAGATCAGCCATGTGAGGATGTCTAGGGAGAACCTTTTATCCAAGAAGTGCCTTCACTAACCCCCAGCTTTCACATTCCATTTTAAATTTCCATTATTTTATTCCTTGTGATCACTTAAATTGTAAATTTTTCTTGAAGAGGGAACACATGAAGACCTTATAATAAATGCATTTCTGAGTTCCTTTCCTAAGAACAGAGCTGTTCTTTTTAAAATTTATTTTCCTCTTCTTAATCGGTATAAAGTAAAAAGATTAAAAAATTAATCAACAATATAATCTTTAAATGTAATTCTAATAGAAATTAACTTGTTAGTAGTTTACTTCTGTAAGATGCTCTCTGAAAGTATTTGTTTTTAATTGAACTGTTATTTTTTTTTTTACATCTTTATTAGAGTATAATTGCTTTACAATGGTGTGGTTTTTTTTTAACATCTTTATTGGGGTATAATTGCTTTACAATGGTGTGTTAGTTTCTGCTTTATAACAAAGTGAATCAGTTATACATATACATATGTTCCCATGTCTCTTCCCTCTTGCATATCCCTCCCTCCCACCCTCCCTATCCCACCCCTCTAGTTGGACACAAAGCACCGAGCTGATCTCCCTGTGCTATACGGCTGCTTCCCACTAGCTATTTACCTTACGTTTGGTAGTGTATATATGTCCATGCCTCTCTCTGGCTTTGTCACAGCTTACCCTTCCCCCTCCCCACATCCTCAAGTCCATTCTCTAGTAGGTCTGTGTCTTTATTCCTGTCTTACCCCTAGGTTCTTCATGACATTTTTTTTTTCTTAAATTCCATATATATGTGTTAGCATACAGTATTTGTATTTCTCTTTCTGACTTACTTCACTCTGTATGACAGACTCTAGGTCTATCCACCTCATTACAGATAGGTCAATTTCGTTTCTTTTTATGGCTGAGTAATATTCCATTGTATATATGTGCCACATCTTCTTTATCCATTCGTCCGATGATGGACACTTAGGTTGTTTCCATCTCCGGGCTATTGTAAATAGAGCTGCAATGAACATTTTGGTACATGACTCTTTTTGAATTATGGTTTTCTCAGGGTATATGCCTAGTAGTGGGATTGCCAGGTCATATGGTAGTTCTATTTGTAGTTTTTTAAGGAACCTCCATACTGTTCTGCATAGTGACTGTACCAATTCACATTCCCACCAGCAGTGCAAGAGGGTTCCCTTTTCTCCACACCCTCTCCAGCATTTATTGCTTCTAGATTTTTTGATGATGGCCATTCTGACTGGTGTGAGATGATATCTCATTGTAGTTTTGATTTTCATTTCTCTAATGATTAATGATGTTGAGCATTTTTTCATGTATTTGTTGGCAGTCTGTATATCTTCTTTGGAGAAATGTCTATTTAGGTCTTCTCCCCATTTTTGGATTGGGTTGTTTGTTTTTTTGTTATTGACCTGCATGAGCTGCTTGTAAATTTTGGAGATTAATCCTTGGTCAGTTGCTTCATTTGCAAATATTTTCTCCCATTCTGAGGGTTGTCTTTTGGTCTTGTTTATGGTTTCCTTTGCTGTGCAAAAGCTTTGAAGTTTCATTAAGTCCCATTTGTTTCTTTTTGTTTTTATTTCCATTTCTCTAGGAGGTGGGTCAAAAAGGATCTTGCTGTGATTTATGTCATAGAGTGTTCTGCCTATGTTTTCCTCTAAGAGTTTGATAGTTTCTGGCCTTACATTTAGGTCTTTAATCCATTTTGAGCTTATTTTTGTGTATGTTGTTAGGGAGTGATATAATCTCATACTTTTACATGTAGCTGTCCAGTTTTCCCAGCACCACTTATTGAAGAGGCTGTCCTTTCCTGCCTCCTTTATCAAAGATAAGGTGACCATATGTGCATGGGTTTATCTCTGGGCTTTCTATCCTGTTCCATTGATCTATCTTTCTGTTTTTGTGCCAGTACCATACTGTCTTGATTACTGTAGCTTTGTAGTATAGTCTGAAGTTAGGGAGCCTGATTCCTCCAGCTCCGTTTTTCTTTCTCAAGATTGCTTTGGTTATTCGGGGTCTTTTGTGTTTCCATACAAATTGTGAATTTTTTTGTTCTAGTTCTGTGAAAAATGCCAGTGGTAGTTTGATAGGGATTGCATTGAATCTGTAGATTGCTTTGGGTAGTAGAGTCATTTTCACAATGTTGATTCTTCCAATCCAAGAACATGGTATATCTCTCCATCTATTTGTATCATCTTTAATTTCTTTCATCAGTATCTTATAATTTTCTGCATACAGGTCTTTTGTCTCCTTAGGTAGGTTTATTCCTAGATATTTTATTCTTTTTGTTGCAGTGGTAAATGGGAGTGTTTTCTTGATTTTACTTTCAGATTTTTCATCATTAGTGTATAGGAATGCCAGAGATTTCTGTGCATTACTTTTGTATCCTGCTACTTTACCAAATTCATTGATTAGCTCTAGGAGTTTTTTGGTAGCACCTTTAGGATTCTCTATGTATAGTATCATGTCATCTGCAAACAGTGACAGCTTTACTTCTTTTCCCATTTGGATTCCTTTTATTTCCTTTTCTTCTCTGATTGCTTGCATATGGTTCTAAAACTGACATTTGTGTAATGTACAAAATTGACCAAGTAGTATGCATTTCCATTTTTCCATGTAGAATATTCATGAATGATATCTGAAATGTTGTAACACATATTAACAGCAAATGTGGGAGACAAGAGGCTAGTAAATTATTTTATACCTTTTCTCAGTGGGCCGTTCTTCTCATCTGATTTTTATTTCTGGGATAAAAGCTATTTAAACAATAGTTTTCAGATGATTACTCTCTCAGTGATAACTGGGAAGACTTTTACCCACGCACCTACCCCAAAAGGCTCAAATAATTTTTAGAAGTACTAAAAATAGTGTGTTTGATTTGAGGAATAATGATATTACATAGTTTCAAAGTATCTCCCCACAAGAAACCTATACATTACAAAGATAAAATAGTAACTTTACTATTTGACTGGAGAAACGTGGCAGGTATGACCTTAATTGAATAATCAAATGTAACACTACCAGTAACGGGATTAATTGACAGCAACTGCCTCCTGAAGTGATGCACTGAAAAGCACTCAACATCACCTCTGCAGTATCCCAGCAAAAAGTCCATAACCTGGATCTAGTCACGAGGAGACATCAAACCCAAACTGAGAGCCGTGCTACAAAATAACTGGCTTGTACTCCTAAAAATTGTCAAGGTCATGAAATATAAAGACAGACTCAGAAACTGCTCCAGATTAAAGGAAACTAAAGAGAGACAAGATGAAATGCAATGCATGATCTTGGATTTTTTTTTTTTTTTTGCTACCAAGTACATTATTGAAATAATCAGAGAGATATTAATAAGTTCTGTAGATTATATAATAGTATTATAGCAATATTAATTTCTGATTTCAATAATGGGACTGTGTTTTTAAAAGAGAATTCCTTGCTTTTGGGGAAACACACTGAAGAATTTAGGTGTAAAAAGGCAATATATCCACAAATTACTTTTAAATGAGAGAGAGAGCAAGAAAAAAAAATGTAGTAATATATTTACATTTGGAATCTTGGTGATGGGTATTCAGGAATTCTTGTATTATTCTTTCAGCTTTTCTGCAATCCTGAAACTATGTCAAAGTAAAATATTTCTTTTTCTCAAAAAAAAAAGTGTTTGATTTCTTCACTGAGACTTTTTTAAACGCTCTATTCCAATACCAGCATTTTTTAATGCAAGTAGCTTGACGCATTTCAAAAAATTACATTTAATTCCTAGATTTCAAGTTCAAATTTGGAGCCAAGAAACCAACCCATTCAGTTGAATCAACATTTATTAAATGCAGTGTGTTAGGTCCTGGCAAAAAACAGTGATGGCACAGACAGAATCCTGCCTCCGAAGTTTCCCAAGCTAGAGGAGAACCAAACTCATAAATAAAATCATAAGATAGTCTTGAAGTCTTCAAGATTGGAAGAGACTGGCCAAATAGTGACTCAACTTAGCAAACTAAACCTTAATGCAATGTTTTTAGAAAATCAAAATTAATGCAAGACATACATGACGAACAAAATGTCAAATTTTCAAATAAAGAGAGGATCAGCAGTATTGATTTTTTTTTCCTTTTGCCTTAAGCTCCACTAGGACTCTGTCAGGCACTGCTTCACCCCTACCCTCCGGGACGGCCAGTGTTTTCCAGACCCATCTAATTTTCAGAAGCGTAAATTTTCTGATATTTACATCTCAATAAAATTATTATTACTCGGTGACTGCAGTTGGGGTCCTCTGACACACTCATGGTCTCTGGCATATGCTGTCTTTCCGGCATGTATGGCACGCAGTACCCGGCGCAGGGGAAACACTAGTGTATCTGAGGTACGACGCGGGGTCTTGCAGGGTCACACGCGGGAACGTCACAGAAGTCAGGATTTGGCTTCAGATCTTCCCTACTTTGGATTGGCTGTTAGTCAACAAGGTTCCGGTAACTGTTGGTAACCGTCAGAACAATCAGCCGCAGGCCAGGCTGGGTTGATCATAGGTGCTGCTGAGTCCCCCTGTGTCCTGATGACTGGGTACCTCGAACATCTGCCCTGTGCCTTCCAACACACGACAAGCCAAGCGAAGGCGGCAGATGCCGCCCTGGAAATCAGCCGTAGAGTAAGCATCTCTCCCTTCCCCAGATCACGGAGCATTTCGGGGCGGGGGCAGGGGCGGGGGCGGTGAGGAGGGGGCCTGTCAGATGCCCTAGTCTTCTGGAAGCCACCCCTGGGATCCAGGGTGGAGGGATGGAGCAATGGCGGACCTCAGCCAAACCCTCCACTGGGGCTAGAGGCCTGTAATCACCTGGGTGGGGGTTGGGGACTGCCCCGATCCACACTAACTGATATATACTGACTTTTCCCCACTTAATATCTCCTGAATATATAATTATGGCAGTTTAGAGATTAGGTAATAAGGCCATAAATTTGGAGTCTTGACTCTCCAAAGGAGATATATATATACACATATATATAACACTGAAATGTTTCCCTAAAGTGCAGATCGACACACCGGGGAGGAAAAGTTCTTTGAGGGACAATACAAGCAGAGTTGAGGGCAGTTAAGATAATGGCTAAAAGAATATTTGAGTGGAAAAAAAATGTCAAAATTGTGTTATGCCACTTAGGACCTAGCAAGGTGTTCTTGAGTTCTCACACTTGTCTAGAAAGGCTGGGGGCTATGATGATTAATGAAGGCTGAAAGTTCTGTAATGAACTGAAAACTTCACACTAAATCTTTACTAACTTGTGGTGCCTGTGTATTGCATGTAGGTATAGGAATTTATCTATCATTACAGTATGTAAATCGTCAAAGCAAGGATATTTCCTTCTATAGTTTTTAATACAGTCTTAATTCTTCTAGGATTTAATAATCCCACAATTTTCAAACATTTTTCTCCTTTATCCAGATTCCAAGGCATCTGCCGTGGAAGAAGTTGCTTTTATTCTTTCCATGCTAGAACTGTCTACACCCAAGTTCTGTGTTGGATTGTTTTTATTTTCCTGTTTTGTCAATCACCTAATTTGAAAGCTAACATTTCCTCGTCATCAGGTTGCTGAAAAATTTTTTTTTTTATCTGTACGCGGGCCTCTCACTGTTGTGGCCTCCCCCGTTGCGGAGCACAGGCTCCGGACGTGCAGGCTCAGCGGCCATGGCTCACGGGCCCAGCCGCTCTGCGGCATGTGGGATCTTCCCAGACCGGGGCACGAACCCGTGTCCCCTGCATCAGCAGGTGGACTCTCAACCACTGCGCCACCAGGGAAACCCCTGAATACCTTTTCTGAGTGGTATCCTCTACCACCCTATGCAACACTGCAGATTCAAATTCTACCTTCTTAAAATCCTCCCTCTCAGCTCCCACTGTCTTTTTGTTTCGCTTCCTCACTTTATAAAAATCCCCCATCTTTCTCCTTATCCATCTTGGTTCTCTCCTCTTTCTAAATATAGACACTTCACGATGATCTTACCTGGGTCCCACTCTCTCCTCTGTGCTGGCCGACTGGCCAGTCTGTACACACCCACCCTGACATCTCTGGTGAGATCCGCTCTCCCACTTGCAGCTTCCTGGTGGACGGCTTGACTTGTATGTTCCACCAGTGCCTCAGTTTCAGCATTTCTCAACTGCAAGCATCTTCCCTCCCAGTCACCTGTCTCATCATCATTTCATCACACAATCATCATCACCTGTGACTTCTCTTGCCCTTATTCTCTGCCTCTAGTTACTTGCCAGATCCCATCAGTTCTCTTTGTACATCACATGTCATATCTGTTCCCTGCTTATTCTCCGTTGCTACTGTCCTGGGGCAGGCTCATCAGCTCTTGACTTGATTTTCCAGAGGCAGCCTTGCTTCCTATCTGCAGTTCTGTCTGCACCCCAGGCCATCATATATGGTGCTGCTACAGTCATCTTCCTGAGATTTAGCTTTGTCACATCTTTTCTCCAGTTTAAAAATCCTATAATACTTCTCTATTGCCCCAGAATTGAGTGCAGTGATGAATTACCCAATAGTTATAAAGCCCATTCTTTTACAGCCCGACAAAACAAGGGCACAAAAAAAGGAGGAAAAATGATTTTGAAATAACTTGATATTGCATATTACTTAAAAGCATTGATGTAGTTGTCATGGGAAAAATCAGAACTTTATTGGAATTCCTTACACTGATTTTACCGTGCAGTTAGTATATATATTTCATGTATATGTATATATATATCGTATAAAGTTAAATTAAATTTAAATTTCAGATTACATAAAATATGTGATTTTAGGTTAGCATTCTTAGGACCTATAAAAGTTTTATTTGAGCAGTAGGTGCACACTTCTGAGCCTAAATTTCAAAGTTAGCACAAATAATATGACCCTAATCCACCTTTTAAAATTGATTCCTCACAATTGCCTTCCCTGTGCCTTTCCCTGCAGCCAAAGGCTGTACAACCCTAATGCCTCACACGTTCTTCCCCTGCTTTTTCTCCTTTGTGTACTTACTCCCCTGTGTCTAAAATGCCCATCCATCGATATCTGTGTCTCATTTCTCCTCACCGTTTCAGACCCAGCCCAATTGTCAGTGCTGCCCTAAAATCCTCTCAAAGTTCCCAGGGTTGACAGTATTTTCTTCTTCCTCTGAATTCACCAGAGCATATTTTCCTTTTCTCTTAGCCCTTAATATTTGCAACCTTCTTTTGCAACATTGTGTATACTTCCTTCTCTTACTAATAGTTTAGTCATAGAGAGTAGGCACCTTTCCTGATTCATTGCTACATTTACTAGCTAGTCTCAGACTAAACTAGTCATAGCCTGAACTAAGACAAAGTAGTTTGTGGTTCAATAAATGGCTGAATGATCTGTTTGGACCTACGACTTAAAAAATGTTCATATTAAAGAGTGCTGTTGTGTGCAGCTGTTGTGAAAAATAGTATCGCAATTCCTTAAAAAACTAAATATACAATTACCATGTGATCCAGCAATTCCACTTCTGAATATATACTCAAACCAAGTGTAAGCAGGGACTCAGATATTTGTATACCCATGTTCATAGCAACATTATTCACAAAAGCCAAAAAGTGGAAACAACCCAAGTGTCCATTGATAGTTAAATGGAAAAACAAAATGTGGTATATACATACAATGGAATATTATTCAGCCTTAAAAAGGAAGGAAATCCTGGCATACATCACAACATAGATGATTCTTGGAGACATTATGCTAAGGGAAATAAGCCAGTCGCAAAAAGACAAATACTGCCTGACTCCATTTATTTGAGGTAGTTAGGGTAGTCAAATTTATAGATTGAAAGTAGAAGGGTGGGTGTCAGCAACAGGGGAAGAAATGAGGAGTTAGTGTATAATGGGTACGGAGTTTCATTTGAGGAAGATGAAAAACTTCTGAAAATGGATGGTGGTAATGGCTGAGCAGCAATGTGAGTGCACTTAATGCTACAAAACTGTACAGTTATAACAGTAAATTCTATATTATGTATATTTTACCACAATAAAAAAAATAGTCCAGGGAAAGAATTCTTGTGCTTCTTTAGATGAAAGGAATAAGCTGCTAGTGCAGTTGTTTGTTGTTTGGGAACTGGAACTGCTCCACCACGGATTCACTGAAAGTTGAAACTTCTTGGCACATTTTTGAGTTCTTTGGCATTTTGACACTTTCTTGTTACCAGATTCGTATGAAGTTTTCAGTTGGAAGGAAACATGCCATGATAAAGAGCTGTGTAAATAAATAATTAATTACATCAGTGATTCACATATTATGACGATAGTTTCAATTTTCCTTTTCATGTTTTTATTTTCAAAATTTGATTTAAATCCTAAAATACTCATTCCATGGCTAAAATGTTCAAAATGTGTATTAATTTCTGATTACTAAGTTAATATGTGTTTATCATAAAATATTCAAACATTATTGAAAAGTGGATTGCTTAAAAAGTGACAATCCCTCATGATCTCAAGTGATAACTTGTTAGTAACTTGGAGTGTGTGCATTTTGTGTGCATATAAATATCATTGGTAACAAAACTGCCTATGACATTTTAACTTAAAAATATATTTTGGATATCTTTATAGGTCTAGATATCCATCTGTCTACATTTTTAAGCTACTGCACAACGTTCTATTGAGAAGTTACATTTTTTTTTTTTTCGGCACGCGAGCCTCCCACTACTGTGGCTTCTCCCGTTGCGGAGCCCAGGCTCCGGACGCGCAGGCTCAGCGGCCATGGCTCAGGGGCCCAGCCGCTCACGCGGCATGTGGGATCCTCCCGGACCGGGGCACGAACCCGTGTCCCCTGCATCGGCAGGCGGACTCTCAACCACTGCGCCACCAGGGAAGCCCAGAAAGAAGTTACATTTTAATTTAACCCATATTCCAATTAATGGGGCATATTTCACAACTACAATGTATGTATGAGATGAGCAGTGGTATTCACATTTTGCATGTGTGTGTATGTACTGGTGTATTTCTGAGTGCTAGATGTGAAATTGTGGGAGTAAGTTAAAAGCAAGTTTGTAATTTTAATAGATAGCTGCAAAATTTTAATTCTAATTTGACCGGGCTTTAACATTCCAAACACTTTGGTGAAATTGAGATTGACTGTGTACAGTAGAAGCTGATGGTTTGGATGTTAAATTAAAATTCCCAGATGTGGATGCCTAAGACTGATCCATTGGGTTTTTCTAAGCCCCAGATTCAGCTCACTTATCATGGTCACAAAAATACCCTGATGGAAATGCCTACACCTGAGCCAATAAATTCTCTAAGCCCCAAGATTCAGGTTGTGTAGCAGGGTTGCAAAGGAAGTTTGGGATATATATTAGCAGCTGCTCTCCATCCCTGGGGTATCTGTCTTTTTCACTTCTTCAGATACTTGTTCATCCCATTAAATCTAGCTCTTCTAATGTCCTCTACTAAATAATAAAACCATTGTCAAAATTTCATAAATCCCTTACTGACGTTACTACCTCACCACCCACAACAAATCCCAGCTGAAATTTGGTGATTGTTTTGACTCTGGTAATTACAATGTTTGTCAGATTCCAGAAGTGCAATGATTATACTTTCCACTTTTGTTGTGTCTTGTTAGCTTTACTCCCTCATTGACAAGTTATAGATGGGCTTTAATTTTTCCATATCATCTTAGGCCATGTGGCCTATACATGTTATTCTGTAGTTTAGTAAAGGACCTTAAGAAGAAAGAGCAAAGCAGTTAAATAGCTGTTGTTGGATGTGTGTTTTCCAAAAATAACCTATGGGAATAAAAATCGCTACTTCTCCACCAAAAATTCCTGTTGTGCAAGTGTGTCAGTAACTCTTGAAACATGAAGACACTGTTTCTTTGCAGAGAAAAGAAAACATTTATTCACTCATTCATTCATTTGTCTGACATGTATTGAGAATTTACAGGGTGCCAAGCCCCTATATGATAATGTACATTATACTCTACTCCCTCCACCTCCAACCTGGACACTGTGTCTTCTGCAAATATGGAAAACCTACCAAATATCAGTCCTCCATGCTTGAAGGACTGATATTTACACATCTGTGCCCGAGATTAAGGATAATGAAATTCAACCACAAAAATGATTAAGTAATGTATAATTGTAGCGTTGGAATTTATCAGTTTAGAGTGGTTGCCTCCATATTCACCTTTCTTTTGATCTTCTTGTAGACATTATTGTTATTGACTGTAAATGTCTCAGTATTTTTGCTCAGTGGAATGTGGCTTGACAGATTAATTATATGTTATCAGGCAGTTGAAGATCAACTAAAGATATGTGGCCACAAGAGGGATGCTGATGTCTTTGAGCTGTTTCTTTCTCAAAAGTAAGTGTGCTTTATATGTGAAATAGAAGAGCATCATGTTATGTTTCATAGATTCAAATGTTCTCTTCCATTGTTTTCCCCTTCTGTGGATAGGCAAGTAGCACACGCTCGTTGGCAACCACAGTCTCTATTGGAGATGCAGGATCCTGAAATGGATAAAAACAAAGATTATGGAGTCAGGCTGAGTTTGAATCCCAGTTCTATCTCTTCCAGCTGGGTGACCGTGGGTGGGTCACAAGCCTCTCTGTTAGGGTTGTCAGGTTTAGCCAATAAAAATATAGAACATCCAGTTACATGTGAATTTCAGAGAAACAAATGAATATAATTTTTTTAGTATAAGTATGTCCCACACTGCATTGGGACATTTGTTGTTTCTTTGAAATTCACATATAACTGTGTATCCTGTGTTTTATCTGGCAGACCTACTGCCTGCATATAACAGTACTATCTGCTTCACAGGGTTGTTGTGAAGATTAGGTGAGTTAGTAGAAGGTAGAGAAGGGTCTGGTACACAGTAAGTACACAATCGGCATTAGTACAGTTAATGTTACTACTACTATTAGAGAATAACGACTCATTATACCACTATACTATAATAATAACCCCTATTATACTATAATCTCTACCTAACAACCTTTATACTAATTTTACTGGTAAATATGAAACTTCTCCCTTATATAACTTCTTTATATCGATTTCTTTGTTTCCACTCCAACTCCCCAAGGTGGCAGACAGCAAAGTTGGGTTCTTCTTCTACAGAGAAATCACGGTGCCTGAGATAGAACCCAGGTGGAAGAGGAAGTATGTGTTCCGTTAGCTGCAGACAGCACAGGTTTTACTAGCCAACAAGTGACACCTGTGTAGTCACAGTTAGCATTTTCATCGTAATGACTGTATTCCTACTCTTCTTTCCCTTCTTCATACTTTCTGATCTCTGTGAATTCCATGGATTATTTTTAAATAGACTTAACATATTTCTACATGTACGTAATATTCGGAACTTAGCTGCTTTTTAAAGAAAATGTCCTACTTTATCAATGAAGTTAATCACTTTATCTCTAGTGATTTGAGGAAATCCTTTATTAATAAACATTTATTTTGTTTTATATTAATGTTTTAGTTTATTAGTGTGGTGAATAATATTTAGAATAATATTTATTTCTGTAATGGCCCTGAATCTCTTGGTAGTAAGGGAATATATAGCTGACAAATATAAGATTTTTTAAAATATACATCTTAGAATGGAACACGTATGGTGGGTAATTCTGACAAACTTAAGGTCATGCTTTGAACCTTCCTATAGATCAGTTAGTTTTATAATAACAATAAATATTTTTCTTGTCTTCAAAAGATTGCATCTCTAAGCCTTTCATGACTTTAAAAACTGTACACTCTTGATCACTAAGATAAATAGATAACAATAAGAAAAGCTTTAAAACACTAGAAAAAAATAGAAATATTGATCTTCTGACAGTGGTAATTGGTGGTCTTCTCAATTAAAGGACAATACGTTTTGAATCCTAAGAATACTAAGTCATCATTTAATCATTTGGGTACAAGAAATGTTTCACAGTCCAGATGCCAATAAACTGGGTAAACTGGGTTATTTGCCTAAGTCTTTGTTGCCCTTGGAAAATATCCTATCAGTGTTTCCTTGAGAAATCATGCAGCACATATACTGTAACAACAGAGTTGACGTATTATTGTCAGCACGAGTCATTGCCAGCATTAGTAGTAGAATTTCCTATCATTTTCTTCCATTGGCCTCACCTTAAAATGTAACAGTGCATTATTGATTTAGGATGGGTTTATATGCAGAGTAAACCCTTCTGACTTGAGTTAAATTCCCCTCAACAGTAAGCCACTTTATTACATTATCTAATAGCAGAAAGTTCAGCACCAGTACTACTAATACAAGAAAATTAATGACACTTATTTGGCACAGTTGATATTTTTAAGCATTAATATATTAAAATAACTTTCCTGGGAATTCTTGGAGAGATACTCTAAGTGGGGCTTGAGTTTCTCTGCTACCATGTAGTGGTTGCTTTATTTTTCGTAGGAAATAATGAAGCTAACATAATATCATTGTTGTCCAATGCAATAGTTTAAATGTGTCAGGGTCCAAATTCCCCTCCCAGAAATTAGCTACACATCTACAGCGAAAGAGGAGAATGCATTTTGTGTGTAAATCTATTACAAGTTGCTTTGAAGAAGCCTAGAATATTTTGTTGTGCCAGGGAAGTGCTCGAAGACTAACGGTACATGTCAAAAGGACAAGGTGGGCTGCTTGAAAAGTCTTTTGTTTGGGATAATTTGAGAATAAAAAAAAAAATTAAGAAAAAACTATTCAAATGAGAAAGGTGGAGATGAGAAGGAATGAGAGAAATAAAGGGGAGGGGAAAATCTTTTTTATAGAATACCAGCTAATAAATGTAAAAAGAATGAGAGCATTAGAAAAATTACCATTTCATAATACCAAATCTACTGATTCAGGTAAAGGTTATTAATCAAAGCTAAAGCCATTAAATAAATAGTTATTGGGGACCACTAATCTGTTCTCTGCAGATTGGCGGTTACCAGAGGGGAGAGGGATTTGGGGGTGGGGCATGATATAGGTGAACGGGATCAAGAGGTACAAACTTCCAGTTGTAAAATAAGTCTTGGGGATGTAATGTACAGCATGACGAATACGGTCAATAGTATTATATTAACTTTGTATGGTTTCAGTAACTGGATTTCCTCTGGTGATCATTTTGCAGTATATACAATGTCAAATCACTCAGAGTTTTGCCCCAGATATTACTTTTCAATGATAAAATTTGTACTTTCACAACGGAGAGTACTGGCAGATTCCGCCTTAACCAAATGACTGAACTTAGCTTCACCAAGAATGGGAAAAAGTGGCATCATTTTGCCTCCCGGTGTGATGCAGTAACTACCACCTTTGTAATTGAAAAATGATCTACCTTGAATATAATCATGAGGAAGCAATCAGACAAATCAGGAATGTGAGACATTTATCAGACAACTGTCCCGGACTCTTCAGAAAGTAAATGTTAAGGGCTTCTCTGGTGGCGCATTGGTTGAGAGTCCGCCTGCTGATGCAGGGGACACGGGTTCGTGCCCCGGTCCGGGAAGATCCCACATGCCGTGGAGGCTGCAGAGCCTGTGCTCCGCAACAGGAGAGGCCACAACAGTGAGAGATCCGCGTACCGCAAAAAAAAAAAAAAAAAAAGAAAAAGAAAGTAAGTGTTAAAGTCAACAAAGAAGAGAAGGTGACTATTCTAAATTTAAGAAGACTAAGGGGTTATACCAACTGAAAATGCAAGGCATGAATGTTGATGGGATTCTGGGTTTAAACAAAGAAAAAATCTATAAAAGAAATGTAGGAGCAACAGGAACAATCTGAATATGAATAGTAGTGTATTAGATGATATCATTGAATTCAATTTTAATTTTCCTACGTGTGATAATGGTATGGGGGTTATGCAGGACAGCGTCCTTATTTGAGGGATGCGTGTGCTGAAGTATTTACGAATCAGAGTCTGCAACTTATTTTCAAATGATTCACCAAGAAAATTATCAACCCACAAATAGATATATTGTATATATAGATAAGAGAGTGAGCATAAATGTGGCAAAATATTAAAAACTACGAAGGCATGCACTGTACTATTCCTTCAACTTTTCTTAGGTTGGGAATTTTCCAATATAAAAAGTTGGCGAAAAGGGTTTCTTTTGTTTAGAAATGTTGTTTGCATGACAAAAAATGTTTTCATAAACATTTAAAAAAATTAGTCCCTCAGTGTCCCAAGGTTAAATATAATTGTGAAAGGATGTTGCTACAACAAGTTAATAAATGTAATATTAATTAACATTAGTATTTTTAAAGTGTTTAGAAAAGTGCCTTGCACACAGAGTGTGCTCTATAAGTGTTTAATAGAGACATATATGTGTATATACCTGGCCTGGGCTCATGATTTCTGTCCTAAGAAGTAAAAGAGATCAGAATACTCCAGCCCACAGCAGTCAAAGGGCCAACTATCTGCAGAGGCTGTGCTCTCTTTGCTGACAGCTCCTCCACCACACCCTACATCTGCCCCTTCGCTGAGTGAGCTGCATCACCAAAAAGACTCATGACCACTTGGGCAGCTGGAGTCCTGCACAGTTCAAGAAGGATGGGTAACATTTTTGACCCCATATTTAATAAGCAACAAAGGGAGAATAAAACACTTAACCCAGTCTCTGTCTCTTGGTATCCTACAATTTCCATGTCTTAAATCCGGTTTGGCCAAGATCTGGACAACCTCAAAGTAAGGACCCTGCAGGCGCTGTTGAAGCAGGAGTCAAGGCTGTTTCCCATATTTACCTTAAGTCCCATGTCTTCTGCACTTTTCTTCCTCTGCTCTCTCCTCAGTGAAATCTTTTAAAATTAAGGTCCCCCAAAATTCAGTCATAATGAGGTATAAATTTCTACTAATGTCATAAAATTCTCTTTTAGTATTCATTATACTAGCTGACAAAAATCTTAACCCAAGTGAATGAAGTTTTGAATACGGAATTTAGGAAGTTAGCACATATAAGAGTGCCAGTAATTTTGAAAGGACAGAGAGAGGCCTTTCCAGTTCCCCCAGAGTCATACTACATAAGCCACCTTACCCATGAATGAATTAATCATTGCTAATGTTCCCTTTTTGTTTTCCTTTCCAGGGAACTGACAGAGGTCATTGATCTTTCTAGGTTTAAAAAATTAAAATACTTATGGCTACATCATAACAAGGTAATATGATATTTGATCTTAAATGGCTCTATAATTAAATTGCTATCTTAATTTCATGTTTTTAATAGAACTGATCATGAAAAGTATTAATACTTTATACTCCTAATTTTAATTTAGGTAAGAAACTTTATATATATATATATATAAACAGGTATATTGAATAGCACGATTTGTGAAATGTTATCAGACTGGAACTTTACTTTTTTCTCCCATGTGCTTTCAAAACTGCTCAGTGAAAGCTATTGCTTCCCCGTTTCCCGGAAGAAAACTTGGGCAGTCTCATGACCTTTCTTATCTCTCTTATGTAGTTCAAAAGCTTACAGTCCATTTTGAGACATAGTCATACTCTCAGTTCAGAAATGAGAATGTGGAGGTGAATATGTTAATTCATAAATGAGACATCCCTCTATCTCCCCTCCCTTATCCAGCTAGGGCTGACTGCAGATGGCCACCTGCCTGCTTCATTAGCAAGGGGGGTGTGGTTGGTTGTTTCCCTTGCCTCTCACCTCCACCCTAGCCTTCTCCAGGGTTGGTATGGAATGGGGAGGAGTGGAGGCAGAGGAAAGGCAAAGGAAAAACAAAGTTTCTATTTGATTTGTACCCTCTGGTGTCAACATGTTCAGAGTTTACTTCTCTTAATGGGTTATTCAGAAGCTCTCCTGCTAGGTTCCTCCAACTCTAATTCCTCTTCGCTGGCCACTCCTGACCTCCCTTTCATCTTGTATCCCAGTGGTACTTACAACTGAGCATCTCCTGGCCTTGGCAAACTGCCCATTTGGGCAGGATCCTTTGTAAAGTGCCCTAGATCAGCATTCCTCCAATGGTCCTGCATGTATTTCCCAGAACTCACACACCTTTGTCCTGCTGTCAGAAGGATTGATTACCTCCCAGTTGCCACCCAGACTGATCCAGCTTCTTCAGGAAGTGCGAGGCACTAAGCCAACGTGTCCCCAACTGCAGGGAATGCTTTTCAAGGGCACTGAGTGTGGCCCTTGAAGCTTTTCTTCGAGGTTAGGGTTTAGCTGGCAGTGCCTCCTCTGTAGTGGGGTCCTGAGTGGGGCTCCAAGCTCTCTTCAAGTCATAGAGCAGGACTGAACTACAATTCAAGCCAAAACAATCATTACAGGTAGTCATTCTCAAATTTCTAAAGTTGGACTTTCCAACAGCTTGTATTTTGTTCATTATAAATTGATGACCCAATCTTAGCATTTTAAATTTAAACTTTCAAACACCAGCTGATTAAAAAATAATGATTTGAGTTTTCAGTAGTAGTCTGCTTGGCAAGCAATAGTCCAGATTCACAGCATTGAATCTTTAAGCATCCATGTTTATGAAAGTATTTCAATATTACATTGCATTTTCAGTCTGTTCTTTTAACCAAGTGGAAAATGGAAAATGAAAGTTTTTCTAGTATTAAGTGCAAGCATAAGTTTCATAAGCTTAAAATAATTTCTAGGAGAAGAAACACAAATACATTCAAGGCCCAGGCAGCTAACAACTGAAATGGAAAGTGCACACACTACTTAAGGGCATACAAGTTCAAAACTCTTTTAAATACCCTGCCAAAAATTATCCTGGGTCACAGTGTGTGACCTCTGATTAGAAAAAGATGGAACTCATCAAGCATGGCAAAAGTGACTAATCTTTGCTTTTCATGTGTGTTCCTTATGGAGTTCAGTATTCAGTTTTGAAGGAAAGAATGTACAAATGTTGGCAATATTTCTAAAGGGAGAGGTATAATTAGGGATTTTGTAATATTTTTTGGCTTTCTTGTAGTGGACACCGTCCCACCTTCAGCCAGTCATGGAATTTTCACACAGTTGAATTACAGATACATTACGTACATAGGAAGGGATTGCATACACTGTCAACTATTGTACTTTCTTTTGTTTTGGAAGGGTTGGGTGGGGAAAGGGTGCAACAAAGGGCTAAATTCTCTTCTTGTGTTTGGTTATTTATGCTCAACATACTATATTATTTCCAAAATAACCATCACTTAACTTTGTTTTTTAAAAATAGACATTTATTCCATATAATCCTGAAAGGATATCATATTTGAAATAAGTTTTAAGTGGTCAGGAGATGAGTGAATAAGCTAATGTGAGGTTTTCTATTGATCAATGATTGACTGGTTGCTAAGTTGCCTGAGTATTCACACTCTATGAAAAATGAAAATCTTATTCAGGATCAAAAACTCTAATGGGCATATTACCTATGATAGTACTTCATCAAAATTCACATGGAAATTTTTGATTATTACTTGTCTTTAATATCCAGATTATATTAGGTGGACCACTAAGAAGTTACTTTGCCAGAATAGACATGGTATGAAGAATCATGGTGAAAATCATCAACATTGACAAAGGAATACAAATATTTAGAATTGTAATGTTTTGTTAACAATGATCTAAATTTGTGACCAGCATTGTTCTTACATTATATTAGGCTACCCTTCATTTAGGAACAAGTAAGGCACAAAATAGTAAAATCAAATGAACACACCTTTTTTTGTTTATTCATTTATTCAATCAACAACTTTGTTGAGATGTATGTACTGACCATTATTGGTTGTCCACTCATTATCCATTCTATTCTTTTACCTATACAGCAGAATCTGGGTTAAGGTATTGGTACATACTTCTTTTTAGTCAGGTAGGTGGCTCCATTCCCAGTTCCAAGAGGTGGAGCCTGAACTGTTTAAACCAATCAGGACAATCCCATCTTCCTTGTGAGTGGCTAGTCAATGAATTGGCTCATAACCCGGCTGTCGTAATAGATATATTGGAGGTAGCTACTGGGAGACTTCTGTGAAAGGTTTCCTTATTCCTGAAAAAGAGCACTAGAAGAGAGGTCCCTTGTTCCCTCTGGATGTTTTCTTGCCTGGCTAGTAAGCCAGGAACCATCCTATCAACTTGTGGATGTGTCCAACATTGTGAGAAAAGCAGAGCTCAGAGAAGCATTGAGATATTCAGACTGAAGCTCTCACAACCTCTGGACTCCTTGATATGTGAGATAATAAGTGTTCTAATTTATGTGCCATTTTGAGTTGAGCTTAGGAGTTACTTGGAGCCCAAAGCATCCTCTGTAATATGGTTTATTCTGTACTTGTAGGCTACTGATAGAATATAAAAATAAATATGATGGTGCCTGCTCTAGTGATAGAATTAGGAAGGGCAGAAGGTGTGGCTGTACTCCTGGTGAGGAAACTGTGGTTGCAAACTGCCTGGAATGGAATGAGAGAAAGCAGTGGTTTGGGGAGACAAAGGATGAATGTAGTTTGGTGTGTTTGGAGCCTAACATGCTTGAAGGGTGCACACTTCTCCCCATTATTATGTAGTGGATGATAAAACTGGAGCTTCTGGTCTGACCTGGAACCAGCAAATTAGATAGGTACAAGTTGTTTCTGAGGACGTGCAATGCCCCAGCCTTCCTAGGTTTGCTCAGGCTGCCCCGCTTCCTTCATTATGCTCTCCGAGGGCTTGCTTTCTCCTTGTACTGCATAGATATGTACTAGTCCTGCAGCGCCTCTCTTTCTGGGTCATCTGTTTCTAATCTCCGCTGATGTAATTAGTGGGAGGCAGCTGCTCTTAGGTGCGTATTAACTGAGGCCTTCTGAAGACTCCCTGCCTTGTCTCATCTTTTAGCAAGGCTGACTGAGGGAATTTTAGGTCAGTTCATCTTCTCCAGCTTTCCTAAGAGAAGAAGCTGGGTCTGCTCAGACGAGTGATCTAAGTGATTTGCATTTTATACTACAGTTTCAAAGGTATATAGACATTTGATCTGTTTGTGTTTTGGGTCATTACCTTAAAATTTTTCTTTTACAGACATTTAGTAGTGAGCTCATAATATTGTTGTCACAATGCTGGTATCCTTCTATTTCTGGAAGACCTAGAGTTACTTGGGTATATTTCATGTGTCACAGATTAGAGTAAGCATTTGATGAGAAACCTGTATATAACGCCTCACCAAGCAACTGTCCAAAATGGAATCTGAGTTTCTACCATGTAGCAAAAACTGAACAGTTGACAACTTTTACAAACTAAATTTAAATAAAAATACCTATTCTGGCAAGGTCATTGTTTATAAACGTCTTCATCTAAAACATAATCAAAATACTTATTTATAATAACATTTTCCACACTAAAATAATGTACAATAATGTATGGTGTACTATACACCAACTTTTTTTTTTTTCTTTTTTCGGTACGCTGGCCTCTCACTGTTGTGGCCTCTCGCGTTGCGGAGTACAGGCTCCGGACGCGCAGGCTCAGCGGCCACGGCTCACGGGCCCAGCCGCTCTGCAGCATGTGAGATCCTCCCGGACCGGGGCACGAACCCGTGTCCCCTGTATCGGCAGGCGGACTCTCAACCACTGCGCCACCAGGGAAGCCCTATACACCAACTTTTGATCCAAGTCAGATAGCCTTGAGTTTGAACCCTTGCTCTGTTGTCTTGAGAAAGTTGTTTTTTAACTTCTTTTAGCCTCAGTTTCCTCCTAGGTAAATAAGGGAACAAAACAACATGGGCTATTGGAAGGATCATATTAGATAATGGTGAAAACATCTAGCTTAGTGCTTGAGTCATAATAAGCACTTAAAAGAGGGCTTCCCTGGTGGCGCTGTGGTTGAGAGTCTGCCTGCCGATGCAGGGGACACGGGATCTTGCCCCGGTCCGGGAAGATCCCACATGCTGCGGAGTGGCTGGGCCCGTGAGCCATGACCGCTGAGCCTGCGCGTCTGGAGCCTGTGCTCCGCAACGGGAGAGGCCACAACAGTGAGAGGCCCGCGTACTGAAAAAAAAAAAAAAAAAAAAGATATGATTGTCCCCTTGACTCTGAACCAGCAGTTCTCAACTAGGAGCGACTTTGCAACCCCTGCCACACCTCCCACACACAAGGAGAACATTTGGCAATGTCTGGAGACCTTTTTGATTTTCACAACTGGGGTGTGTGTGTTCCTGGCATCTAGTGGGTAGAGGCTAGGGATGCTGCCAACCATACTACAATCCACAGGGCGGCTTCCCCAGCCCCCCAACAAAGAATTATCTGGCCCCAAATGTCAGTAGCTGTAAAGGTTGAGAAATCCTGCTCTAAAAGAATGCCTCCTTAATTTTAAATTCATGCTGGTGTAAAATTTTCCCCACTAGTACCTCAGCAGTTACGTGTAAGAGCTTTACCTTGAATGTAAGTGCTCTCAGCTCTATGAAAAATAATAATGGTTAAATAGTAAATAACAAAAGCTGTCGTTTATTGAGCCCTTGCTATGTGCTAAGCCCTGAGCTAAGACATATGATTTGTGGAATGTCACATTCAGTATAAATCCTATGGCAATCCTTAGACTCAGTAGCACAGATTTTCCTAAATGGATAATTATAATAACATTTTACTTTAACAATGGTTTGAGTGTCAGAACAATCAGCATGTCTTCCGACTCCCATTCCTACATCTTGACTTGAACAACTTGGTACATTGCAATGTCTCTTTAAGTCCTGTGAATTCTGCCTTGGACTATCTCTCAATTCCCTCTACTTTGCTCTTCTCCCACTGTTATTACTCTACTCTGGGACCCATATATTCTTTGGAATTAGCATAACACCATTTTTGTTCATCTCTTGCTGTTATACTTACTATCTCCTCTAAATATTACTCTTCCCTGTCATTTTTTTTTTTCCAAAATAAAACTGGGCAATAACACTCCTCTGCACAAAATCTTTTATTAGTTCCCCAAGGTTCTCATGATCTGGCCTTATCTCTTTTCACTACATTCCTCCCATTCATTTCACCCCAACAAAAGGTACAATCTTAAAATTCCAATAATCATGGTCCAAAGATGTTAATGCTCTTGGGAAAATTATTATTCTATAGTCAAGATTAAATGGTTGAGTTTATTAGTATTCTTGAGTTAATGTGTAACGCAAGAGAAATTAAAACCTCAACTAATTAGAATGTTCTGTTAATGTGTGGTTGAGCAGGCAACTGGGAAAAAAGAGAGAAGAAAAAGTCGTGGTTTGCCCTGGTGTTCTCTTTCTAGGCTGATGTTAGGTGTGGCTCTCGTTAGATCAGGGAGTGGATGGAAGGTAGTGAGTTGCTGTCAGGAGGGCAGCAGGAAGAGTAGAAAGGGATATGAAGCCAACTGGGACCCACCCCTCACTGTGTTGAAGGGTCTCTCCTACCTGGGGGAAACATGGCTCCTTTTGTGACTTAACAAAGCTGAAGTGCAGTTACTGGTGGTTCTCCTGCATGAGTACTCACGTAATTAGGTACAGATGAGACTGTGAGACAATGAGATGAGCAGCACATGTGCCTTTTATAGCTTCATAATTTGTGACTGTTACAAATATAAGAAAAAATTAAAGAAAATTCATTAAAGAAACCCATTTTCAAACTTTGATTACAAATCTAAAATAGCTTTTCTGAAATATAAGAGGGCATGAGTAAAATTTCCAATAAATCCTCACTAAATCAGACAGGTTGGCATCTGTCTATCTGAATCAACCAATCAAAGGTCAAAACAGTTCTGTTTAACTGATGACACTAGTTACTGTGATAGGCTTTAATAAACATGTAAAACTAATTTACAATAATAAGCATATATTTCTGTATATATAAATTAGGAAGCACTTGATCAATAACTATTTCATATGATTCTTCTCCCTGCTAGATCCTGTATTAAGCAGTAAATTTAGCCTTGTTACATTTAACTTAAGGGCTGCTTTTAGAACATACCAGCCCCACGTTAAGACTCTACCATGCCTCATCCTCATAACTCAAACAAATCTGTCAATTTCTATTGAGGTTATAAAGTCAATATTTTTTAAAAAGTAGTGGGATTCTCCTTGCAGGGTAACAGAAACATTTCTGAATTCAGTTTAAATACTCCTATCATGTACTTTAATGGTGCATTTGAGGAATTTTCAAGAGTGTTTTGACTATTTTCAATTCTTACAGTGCACCGAATTTCTAATCTAATCTTAAAAGTAAGATGCAGCTTCACCATATCATTAGGAGAATGGAGAGGTGGGAAGGATAACAGACTGAAGAAACATCGTTTCTTTCCTTAAGGAAGACACAAAACTAGTGATCAAGTAATTGCACAAGTCATAGGAGGTGTTGGATGTGGACAAGAAAAGGAAGATTCATGGGCATGGGGGTTGTCAGGAAAGGCCTTATTTAAAAAAAGATGAGCTGTAAAGTAACAGGATTATTCTGTGCCTTGTCTTCTCCTTGGGGATTGTGGCCGGTTGAGCTGTTAGCACTGACCTCCTGTGTGGTCAGATTACAGAGTCCTCGGCTAAGCTGAGATCTGTTGACCCAAAGGACAGTGAGCCTGAGAAGAGGAGATGGTTCATAGACTGGGGCATAAAGAAAGGGAATTCAGAATTAGACAATCTCGGAGGTAGAGCTTGGGGAGGGGAGGTAGAGCATTGACTGCAGAATTAGACCATCTCTCAGGAGATCTGACTTAAAATGCTGGAGCAGGTGGAAGTTTAGAGAAACAAAAAGTGGGTCAAAACAGAGCAAGAAGACAGCAGTGAGATTCAAAGAGATCAAAGAACGGTCTCAACAAATCCCTGGAGCAGTGGAAACTTCTTGTAGCAGCCTGCTCAGGCATGGTTGGATAGGCCTTGCCAGCCTAGGGCAGTTCCTTAAGAATAATCAGAAATGTACCAGGAGGAAAAGCCATGCAGGCAAAGAGAAATCGTGACTCACACAGATGCAGAAACGATTCAGCATTATCGGAGGAGAGAGCCCTTGGCACATAATAGGCACTTAATAATATGTGATGGTGAATTAGTGGATATATGGAGCCAAATCCAATGTGACTATAGGGCAGAGAAATGTAGGGAAGGTTGTGAGAGCAAAAGGATAGGCCAGATTCCAGAGGCTTTGAAAACCTTTCAGGGAGTTTGGTGGAGACGTGGTAAGAGAAGTTCGAGTATTAAGTTAGCTAAAAGCACCCTTTTATCATACGTATCTTCAAAGACAATCCAGACATAAACTCATGGCCCAGATCAAAAGGTTGCACATAATTAATAAAAACAGCAAATGCTGAACTTCTATGGTTCTTATTAAATTTTTATATCTGTATGTAATTACATGTAATTATTGTAGAAAGAATATTGTTCTCTAACTCTCATTTTCAGCTCCATGGAATAACATTTATAACTAGAAACTGTTGTCTGGCAGAACTATACCTAAACAACAATGCAATATTTGATATACAAGGTAGGTCTTAAATTTTGTCTTTTGATTGAATTGATTTTCAATTAAATAATAACTTTCAACTATGGTATTGCTCATGGCATGCAATAATCTGTTTTAACATTTCTGTTGAAAATATATGATGGAAGCTGTTATTTTTTAATGTTCTTGTGTACATTTCATTTTAAGATGTGCTGTTTGATTATGGTTTTAGCTCAATATTGTCATGTATCTTATTCAAGACGTAAAAGAATCTTTTTTTGCATAGAAATTTTGCCATTCTACTGCACAGTTGGACACAAACTAGATATTGTGGAAGCAAATTTTAATGTTTGGGAGCATTAATAAAAAATAATGACTTCATAAATAGTTTTAAATATTTTTACAGGCTGTAATTTTTCCCAGCCAAATTTCTGTTTCACTCTGAGTTAATTTTGTACCTGCAACAATCTCTAAACTGACAATTTCAAGACTGGCATAAAAGTACATGATATACTAGGATCATGAGATACAAAGAAGTATGGTACAAAACATTTTTCTTCTGTATTACATGCTGCAGAATTGAAATATCATAAAATTTGAGATCCAGTATGATTCCTTGTTCCATGAAGAAAGGAAACCTTGCCAATTCAACTACGATGTCGTTATTGCAAAGATACAACACACTTTCACTTATGTTAAAAATGTGGGAAAATGTGCAATTTAGAATCAATAAGATGATAGGAATATTTGGCTTCCCATTGTGTAAAGAAGATATTTAGTTGAGCAGTTTGGGGGAGATACTGATTTGAATAACCATTTCCTGGATTGGCACTATAAACTAAGCAACACTGGCAAAACAATACCAACAAAATAAGGATAACGAAAATAACCCCCTCAGAATCAAACAAAATCATTGTTACAGAAAAAAAAAAAAACAGTGGAAAGAAATTGGCTCTATATTCCCAAATTACAGTCACTTATTTGAATTGTTATGCTTTGTTGTATTCTTAATGATAATTCATCATATTATTAATAATTCCTCCCTTCACCAGATGTAATGTATTCTTTGCTTTTGCTTAGGTAGCATGTTTAATTAGCATTAAAAATGTTTAAAATCTTATACAAATATTTTAATTTCTTTTAGGCCTGCACTCTTTGCATTCGTTGCATATACTCCGGCTGCACCACAATGAGTTAACAAACATTGAGGCAACAGTAAAGGAATTAAAGGGAATGCTAAATCTGAAGACCCTAAGTATTAATTTGCACTTTTATATAGCCATAACTTAAAATAGTGATAACACAGGACATTTTTTCATTTTTTGAATTTAAATTAGATCAGTGTTTATAACAAAACTACGTAGTTTCCTGAAAACAAGACTAGATCTTTTTCTTTTTAAAAATACATTTTTGAAAGAACAACAGGTAGAAAAACAGTTTTTGTGAAATGATATGGCATGCCAAATGGAAATGATGAAAGCAAAAAGAGAAGGAGGTACATGTTTAAATCTGTGTTTTTGGTTTTACCTCTAAAGGCAGTTTTAGCACATATTATATGACTCCATTTATTTATATAAATGTCCAGAATGGGCACATCTATCGAGACAGCAACACTGAGAGGTAACTGTTTTTAATAGTGGCTGCCCAGTGCTGGGGGGATGAGGGTCTGGGGAGTGACAGTCTGGGGTTTCTTTTCAGGGTGATGAAAATGTTCTAAAATTGAACGTGGTGACGGTTGCACAATTCTATGAATATACTAAAAACCATGAATTGTATACTTAATTAGTGAACCGTGTGATATGTGAATTATATTAGTAAAACTGACACTCCCTCCCCCTACACTAAAAAAAAGAGCATGTTTTAATGTAATCTTCCTATTGGGTGAACAGCAAACAATTCATATATATTGAATCGCACCCAGCAAGGAACTGACCTCAGTATTTGAAGAAGGTGTGAGGTGGGTTGGAAAAATAGATAATACACAGTTCCTACTCTCAATAAGCTTATAGTTGTTTGGTTTGTTTGTTTGTTTTTAAGCTTCTAGTGTCGAAGGGTAAATAAACTGGTACACGATTGCAATTCAGAACAAATGGTTCTAGGTGGACCAAGGGAAAAGACTCAGAGCAGTGAATGGGTTTTCAAACTTCAGAGTTTGTAGACTTCTTTATACAAGGTCATAAAATAGATGGTTTTTTCCTATTTATTTTCTATTCATTTCTCAGAATTGCCAAAGATAGTGTTTTGAATATGTGTAAAGTGGTGTTGATGGTGGAGCTTCTAATCAGCTCAATACATAGTTATTAAAATTTTCAAATATTTTGAGTGTTAATCAGTTATACCTACTATATTAAGGAGAAATGATTTAAGTTCTTATAGGTAAGATTCTTTAAACCCAACTATTAAAAGTACCCCAAGTTCTAAGGAATTCAATGCTCATTTTTGAGACGTGATAAGGTCTGTGAAAGACTTATCAGGATTGGCCTGCATATTTGAATTACCTGGCCTTTCTGTGCTGAACAAATGCTTAAAATGTCTTTAAATGATTAAAAGACTGGTTATACTAGATCTTGAACTCTCTCTTATCTTCATTTTTCTGTAAAATGGGCTAATAACTACCTCTCCGGATTGCTTCAAATATTAAGCTAACTCTGTAGAGCATTCATTGGTTTGAAGGAGTAACAACAAAACATTGTTTTATTATGGTTTATGTAAATTAGATAATGAATTAAGATGCACACAGTCTAGAAATTCTGCTGATTGGTAAATAGATTTTTAAAAAACTGACATTTTGAATAATAATTATAATAACATGTTTGAATGTTGAGAAAATGCTTTCTTATTATATTCTCATTTAAATCTTCATAGCAATCCAATGATGTGATTAGAATTATTCCCTCTTTAATGGTAGAAATGCAGGGCTCAGAGCTTTAACCAGACTACTAAGGAATGTTGAAACTTAAACTCATGCCTTGTTTCTTTTGTTTATCATTCATTCATTCAATAAATATTTATCATGCATTCACTAAGGACACTACTAGATGGAGATACAAAAGTAAACAAGAAAGACCCTATCTAGACCTTTATGGAGCTTATAGTTTGGTAACTCTCAGCCTAAATATTTCTTACAGAACTGAGGGGGCTTGATGCAAAACTAATTGGACAATTTGCTAAATGTAAGAACTGAATCATTTAAACAAGCTTATTTTACAACGTAAGATTTGGCGGTTAGCAATCAAGGTTGCCCCATCATAGTCAATAGTGTTTTGCCTTAAAAGTGCCTGGCGGCAAGGGGGGTAAGTGGAGTCTGAAATTCAGCCCTTGCCTGCCTTACCAGCCGTGTATGTGGGCGCAGAATGGTGTCAGCCCTGAGGTGGGGTGCAGGAGTGCCTTTTCTAGTTCTCTGAAAGGCTATTAGGTCAGCCTGGTAGTATAAGGTCCATATCATTTCCTGTCACAACATTTTAAATGACCTCTACTTAAAATCATAGTGACTATAAATTGTTCCAACTGAGAATCTTGTAGAGGGATTATTTTTTGAAATGGAGAAAATGCTGCGTCAGGTTACACAAAAATGCATTTTCTGAAAATTTTTGGTAACAAATATGCACAGTTTGAACGCTTGCCCTATTTTGGTTAAAGATATTATACGAAAAAATGTTGGTGGACTTCCCTGGTGGCGCAGTGGTTGGGAATCCACCTGCCAATGCAGGGGACACGGGTTCGAGCCCTGGTCCAGGAAGATCCCACGTGCTGCGGAGCAACTAAGCCCACGAGCCACAACTACTGAGCCCACGTGCCACAAATACTGAAGCCCGCACGCCTAGAGCCCGTGCTCTGCAAAGAGAAGCCACCACAGTGAGAAGCCTGGGCACCACAACAAAGAGTAGCCCCTGCTCGCTGCAACTAGAGAAAGTCTGTGCGCAGCAACGAAGACCCAACACAGCCAAAAATAAATTTTAAAAAATTAAGAAAAAAGTGTTGGCATTTACTAGCTACTAATTATATTGTGCAGTAATGTCACCTGATTAAGTTCCTATGAACCTCCTTTGCAATCACAGATTAGATTCAGCTCATTAACTACAATAAGAAATCCATGTATTTAAAAAATATATTAATTTATTAATTTATTTATTTAATTTTGGGTGTGTTGGGTCTTCGTTGCTGCATGTGGGCTTTCTCTAGTTGCGAAGAGTGGGGGCTACTCTTTGTTACGGTACGTGGGCTATTCATTGCAGTGGCTTCTCTTGTTGTGGAACACGGGCTCTAGGTGCGCAGGCTTCAGTAGTTGTGGCACGCGGGCTCAGTAGTTGTGGCTCACAGGCTTAGTTGCTCCATGGCATATGGGATCTTCCCAGACCAGGGCTCGAACCCTGTCCCCTGCATTGGCAGGTGGGTTCTTAACCACTGCGCCACCAGGGAAGTCCCCCATGTATTTTCAAGTGTTAAAACTTTTCTTTTCAAGTTATGAAACTGTTTAAAATGCTAAAATATTATTATTATTATTCCACTTCAATTACAGTTCTTCATAGGGTGAGAAAATAGCCTGGAGGGTAAACCTCTAACCCATTTCAGCATTGCACCCTCCACTGGCAATGAGGAGAACTGCCAAGAGATTACCCAGTATACACATGGCTGGGAGCTTCAGGGAGGCCTAAAACCAGCTGCAGAGTGTGAGGTCCTACAAACTGGAATTCCTGACTTCCAGGCTGAGTCAGGAGGGCCACACCTCTCTCTCTCCAGGCAGTCTACCTTTCCACACCCTCCCCCTCTGGCTCCATTTTCCTCTTCCCTTCCCTCCTCCAAACTCTTTCTAAATCTGCATGTGTCAAAGATTTGCTTGTGGCTGCAGACTTTCACTAACCTTCAGTCTCCCTGCCTCTTTCCCAGCGCAGAGAGAAAAAACACCACTGACAACAGCAACAAAATACTTAACCCATTCTCCTGTTCCTAAATCTTTAGTCTCCTCATTTTTCTCAAATTTTCTCTATGTTGCATTAAGCTCCAGTATTGGAAAGTATGCTTGAACTCCTACATTCCGTAATTGTTAAGACTTGCTTCCTAGCAGAGACTTAAGGATTCACCCTTGGAGACAGGAAGTGCCCCTTTCAAAGAGAAGGTCTCCATTTTTTACAGATTCTGCTCTTAAGCACGTCCTGCCTTTCCTCATTTGGCCGCAGTCCACTGCTGATGGCAAATAGCCAGGGAGTGAAGAGGGATGCTGAGAGGTCAGTGTGGGACTATGGTCTCAGTGGTCTGTTCATCTGAGACTCTTTACCCTGAAATGCCCCTCAAGGTGGGACCACTCCTCCCAAACAACACAAGAGAACAGTCCACTCAATAAAAAGAGCCAACTGGGTCTTTCACTGCTGTTTGTCTTGAAACAGCATCCCTCACTCTCCTAACCCTTGCTTTAGTCCAAGTTTGCCTTTTAAAAATCAGGGATCATTTCCATATTCAGTACAATCATGTGGTATGCTGTGGCCCAGAGATTTTAGTTAAAATGAGATGGTGACAATGGAGATGCTGACCTTACTAAGTAAACTTGAGCCAGAACCTCTGTCTGATCATTGACAGTTGAGCTTCTTTCCACAGGCTGTTCTGTGTGGGCACAGATGGAGCTGCTTTTAACTTCTCTACATCGTTTTCCTATCTATTAAAATGGATATGTTGGTACATTATTAATTACATCAACTTTCTTCAAAGGTGGTCTAAAAAACATCCAGGTTCATTTAAATGGTGATTTTTAAATTTTGCCTTAAAAGTTAAAAAAAAATTAACTGGAGCCAATTATTTAGATGACTTTTTTTCCCTCTTCTCTTTCAATAAGAAGTAGCTTCACACATGTGACTCATGTAACTCAAGGTTGTGCAGTAAGGTAGTAGAAACATTTTGCTATATTATTGGGTAAATGTAAATTGCTTAGACTCAGAATCCCAAATTAAGATAAGCAAGACAGTGCTGGCGCCGCCAAGGTGTACTCTATAAGTAGCCTAGAGGGAAGGTGGATTAAATAGTATTAACCTATTGAAAGTGAAAGTGTAAACAATTTCGCTTCATAGTTTCTAAAGGAATGTACCCATACATCATAGAAGGTTTTCAGAACTTTCAGACACAGGAAACGAATATCATATCTTAGAAACTTTATTTATGGTAATTTTAGTAGCATCAATCCAAAACTCATAAATCCAAAATGTTAAATGCTTAATAGTATAGAGGGGAAAAAGATAATTAAAAATAAGATTGCTTCCTTCTAACATTTAAGAGTAAGAAAAAAAGTGAAGAATAATAAAAATGAAATTCTTTTTAAATTATTTAATTCTAATTATGTTTTTAAGTTAATTTAGTCAGAGACTAGGCTTAATAGCCCAGTTTTCTGACTTGCTGTCATTTAGATTTTATTTTATGATGAGATGAATGTTGAACCACAATAAGTGCATCAAGTTTTTAGTATTATGACAACTTTTTAATAAGTAATGTAATAGTAGTAAATCCAAACTTGGTGATTTGTTTAGCTGAAGCCAGAAGTTTTAAAATTTATGTAAAGCAGTTATTTAACTAAGCACTAGGAAGAAAAACCAAGAAAAGAAATTAAATAGTAGTGTTCTCAGAGGGAAAAGAGAATATGAAGTGTATCCTAAAAGTAAACATCATTGAAAGATGTTGGTACATTTTCCATTAACATCATATGCAAAGGCAGACTCTACTCCCAGCTGCTATAATGTAGGATAGTGTTATGAGGTGTCAGATGTTATTCTCCAAGACAGTAACCACAGAGCAGACTACTGCACTAAAGCATCTGTGAATTTTTCTCCCTCCTGAACTCTCATTAAAAAGAATTGTGTTTTGATGGGCTTCCTTGGTGGCGCGGTGGTTGAGAGTCCGCCTGCTGATGCAGGGGACGCGGGTTCGTGCCCAGGTACAGAAAGATCCCACGTGCCGCGGAGCGGCTGGGCCCGGGAGCCATGGCCGCTGAGCCATGGCCGCTGAGCCTGCGCGTCCGGAGCCTGTGCTCTGCAGCGGGAGAAGCCACTGCAAGAAACAATTGGGTTTAGCTTTTTTTTTTTTTTTTTTTTTTGCGGTACGCGGGCCTCTCTCACTGTTGTGGCCTCTCCCGTTGCGGATCACAGGCTCCGGACGCGCAGGCTCAGCGGCCATGGCTCACGGGCCCAGCCTCTCCGCGGCACATGGGATCCTCCCGGACCGGGGCACAAACCCGTGTCCCCTGCATCGGCAGGTGGACTCCCAACCACTGCGCCGCCAGGGAAGGCCGTGCTTTGCTTTTATACCCTTGAAGGGTGACCTTTTTTCTTCTTTGTCTGGCTCAAACTACAAGGTATGATCCCTGTGGATCTTTTAAAATCTGTCTTTATTACTGGTTTAGTATACATCCGTTCTATTCCCTGTCCTGTAGTTATAATTATTTGCTACCACTTTAAATTCCTTCTCTTTTGAGATTAAAATTCAAACCAGTTTTGTCACTTAAGAAATCTTGAAAAATATCCATTTCATTTTTCCTCTCATTTCCCCCAATACATACATATTTCCTTTCTTTTAAATTTTCTTGTTGCCCCTGGCTCTACATTTTCTTTTTTGCCTTTCCTCTTACAACTTTTGTTTCTTATGCACCAGGTGTCTTCCATTGCCTGCTTTAAGTCCCTCTAAAGCTCATGTTTTCCACAGCGAATAGCTACCTATAACGATTTTATTAGCCAGAAAAGTTTGTGTTTATACAACAAATATCAGAATATTTTATTGCCTGCAGAGAAAACATTCAGATGATTAACTTCTTCAGATTTTATCTAGTTTGTTGTCTTTCAGGCATCCCCCTTGACCCCCTCTTCTTTATGTTGCAAGCTCTTCTTTATAAATATTCATCAGTTTTTTCTGGCTTTCTAATGCTTAATACTTTCATGCTTTTATCAAACCTCTTTGTATTTTATAACTAGTCAAATGCTACAGCAGTACTCCTACATTTAAGTGTACGTTAAATGAGCCTCATGTTGTTGAGTGATGTTTTTGTACACAAGCTGGAGCTCTTTCTGCTACTGCCATCTAGTGGTTCTCCTCTTTTCCAGGAGTATTTTCTAGAAATTACGTGTAGGTGGAATTCAATAGCTAAAGATATCCAAGTGGAAATTATAAGAGTTTTATTTCACATTGTATTGAAATAACCCTGTTTAATATTATCTAAAGAAGAATAGGGAAAGTACCTTTTCCATGGAAATAAAATACAACTTCTAGCTGAAGATTTTAAAAAATATACCTACATGCTGATGCCTAAGGGATGTCATGTCAGAAGCGCCTGGAGCTCTTCCGCATCAGCATGCCTCCCACCTCCAGCCTGGTTCATTAAGTATCCTAGCACCTGCGCACAAGGAAATCCGAGTCCCCTGTGCCTGGCCAGAGGTAGATGAGATGCAAAACCCGCATCTCTTCACCTCTACTCCTGCTGAGATCTGAAGCTGCTACTGGCATTTATATGTTCTGAACTAGGTGCAATGGTGTGAAGCCGAGGAAGAAAATTATAATAGAACAGTGCGCCACAACTCTACCCATCTCCACGCAGGCACCCATGTGACCTTTGAGACTGGAAGAAGAGAACTAATGAACAAATACTTTAATAAAGAGCAGCATCAAGAACCCTCTAGAGCTGATATTGAGTTCTTTCTTTACTGATTAATTTACGGACATGTTAAACGTTTCCTCATTTGTGACAGATTTGGGTCAAAGATATGTCCTCAGCACCTAGCACAGTTCCTAGTAGATAGTAAGCACTCCGAAAATATTTGTTGAATGAATGAATTTAACAGATAGGAAAAGTAAGTCCTGCGATGAATAAGTAAGGGTTTGGTGAAACCATTGGTCTGTGAAGCAGAGCTTTACATACTGTTATGTTTTATATTAATCTTGCAATTTCTCATATTTTATCAAGTGATAAATGTAACTGATTTTGAAACCTGACATCTTTATTTGGATTCTTTCTTTGCAGCTCTCTACCAAAACCCTTTATGCCAATATAACTTGTACCGTTTATACACAATCTACCACCTTCCAGGAGTAGAGTTGCTTGACGGAAATCGTAAGAACACCTCTTCTTGCAGAGAAATATTTGAGAGTCAGTCTTATAACTCAGTGGTTTAAACTGCTGATGTTTTTTGGAAATAATTGTCTTTGTAAAGTTTTTCAATTATTTATTTTTGAAATTTTTGCTGTATGAAATTTGCTATAGTTTAGGAATTCATGTCTGTTGACCACTTTATAGGAAAGGCCATCTAACTGAGCATGAGGAAATGTCTCCTTTTGATTCTAGTTTTGACAGTAATGTGTTGAATGCCAATTCACTGACACCCCGGCACCCTTAATTTTTTATTTCAAAAATGAGACAATTGGACTAAGTCTCATAGGCCTATTTAAGTTCTAAAAGTCATATTCTTTGAAATTCTGTAAATATGTATGTATATATATACTAAAACATATATAATAACTTCTATGTGATATATTTTTAGACATTGTACATAAACTAGTATGTCTGATTTATATAAGCCACAAAAAAGAAAAATCAACCTCAGTGCATTACATTTTACATTTTTTGAGGTCTATTTTACCCAGAAGTTCTTTATTACCTATCTACTTACCTTTCTACAGATTTGAACATTCTTAATAACTTATAATTGAGTAACTTCTAAATGAGAATATATTAAAACCTTACGTTTATTCCTCTTCTTCCTCATAGCCATGAGGAAAAGAAGGGATGTAGCACAGCTGCAATTTCAGTCATCCATGGTGATGTGTTAGAATGTGATGCGATAGGATTGATTTGTGCCTTGTGACATGAGGGACATATATTGAGCACTTGTAAGACTATGGAAATAACTTTTTACAAATTAATTTTGACAGGATGTTCACATACAACATGGGATAAATCCATTCTTAAAAGTAATTCTATTTTGAATCACTCTGCATATCTATTTATAATGTTATATAATAACATTACTTTTTGCATTTATCAGAAGTTACAGAAAAAGAAAGAAGATCAATGATTACGATTTTTAACCATAAAAAGTCTCATATTGTTCAATCAATAGCATTCAGAGGCAAAGTAGATGCCTCATGGAATCCAAGATCACCACTTAAGCAAAAACCAGCCCAGAGAGTACCTTCAGGTATTTAGAAAAAATGAAAAAAATGAAATGAAAACTCCTCAAACTTTTGGTTAATTTAGTTATAATAATAACTTCAATTTACAATAAGCTAAATAGTTATGTAGTGAAATAAATATTTTCCAATTTTATTAGCCTACCTAAATATATAACTTTCATCTTCATTTGTGTGTATTAAATAAGGTAATGTGATAACGAGATAATACATTGAAGTCCTTACCCCAGTATCTAGTACAGCATAATGGGCTCAATGAATAAGCTACAATTGCTATTATTACCATTGACACTGGATAATTTCAACAATTAAGGCTATAAGTTTTTGATAATATAGAAAAATATAAAGAAGAAATAAAGATCATCTGCAATTCCTCCATTCAGAAATAAGCACTATTATTTTGTTGTACTCTCATAGACGGTGATCATATGCAAGTATAACCTGAATATCTTCAGTAATGTTTCATTAGATGGAATTTAATTTCTTGTATGTAACAGAAATCCAACTACAGTGACTTAAGTAAAAAGAGGTTAACTTTTCTCACACAACAAAGAGTATACAGTGTCCAAGGTTAGTGTAAGGTTCAATGATATTTTCAGTGTTCGAGAATACATCTATCTTTTGTTCTGCAATTCTTTTTAAAGAAATATGTTTATTTGGTCACAACAGCTAAACCTGCTATTAGGTTTAGTAACATACCCTAGTGAATTTAGATTTTTGACCCATTTAGGATCCTGTATTCTATAAATTTTATTTTATTTATTTATTTTTTAACATCCTTATTGGAGTATAATTGCTTTACAATGGTGTGTTAGTTTCTGCTTTATAACAAAGTGAATCAGTTATACATATGTTCCCATATCTCTTCCCTCTTGCGTCTCCCTTCCTCCCACCCTCCCTATCCCACCCCTCTAGTTGGTCACAAAGCACCGAGTGATCTCCCTGTGCTATGCGGCTGCTTCCTACTAGCTATCGATTTTACGTTTGGTAGTGTATATATGTCCATGCCACTCTCTCACCTTCTCACAGCTTACCCTTCCCCCTCCCCATATACTCAAGTCCATTCTCTAGTAGGTCTGTGTCTTTATTCCCGTCTTGCCCCTAGGTTCTTCATGACCTTTTTTTTTTTTTCTTTTTCCTTTCTTAGATTCCATATATATGTTAGCATACGGTATTTGTTTTTCTCTTTTTGACTTACTTCACTCTGTTTGACAGACTCTAGGTCCACCCACCTCACTACAAATAACTCAATTTCGTTTCTTTTTATGGCTGAGTAATATTCCATTGTGTATATGTGCCACATCTTCTTTATCATCTGTTGATGGACACTTAAGTTGTTTTCATCTCTGGCCAATTGTAAATAGAGCTGCAATGAACATTTTGGTACATGACTCTTTTTGAATTATGGTTTTCTGAGGGTATATGCCCAGTAGTGGGATTGCTGGGTCATATGGTAGTTCTATTTGTAGTTTTTTAAGGAACCTCCATACTGTTGTCCATAGTGGCTGTATCAACTTACATTCCCACCCACAGTGCAAGAGGGTTCCCTTTTCTCCACACCTTCTCCAGCATTTATTGTTTGTAGATTTTTTGATGATGGCCATTCTGACCAGTGTGAGATGATATCTCATTGTAGTTTTGATTTGCATTTCTCTAATGATTAATAATGTTGAGCATCCTTTCATGTGTTTGTTGGCAATCTGTATATCTTCTTTGGAGAAATGTCTATTTAGGTCTTCTGCCCATTTTTGGATTGGGTTGTTTGGTTTTTTGATATTGAGCTGCATGAGCTGCTTATAAATTTTGGAGATTAATCCTTTGTCAGTTGTTTCATTTGCAAATATTTTCTCCCATTGTGAGGGTTGTCTTTTTGCCTTGTTTATGGTTTCCTTTGCTGTTCAAAAGCTCTGAAGTTTCATTAGGTCCCATTTGTTTATTTTTGTTTTTATTTCCATTTCTCTAGGAGGTGGGTCAAAAAGGATCTTGCTGTGATTTATGTCATAGAGTGTTCTGCCTATGTTTTCCTCTAAGAGTTTGATAGTTTCTGGCCTTACATTTATGTCTTTAATCCATTTTGAATTTATTTTTGTGTATAGTGTTAGGGAGTGTTCTAATTTCATTCTTTTCCATGTAGCTGTCCAATTTTCCCAGCACCACTTATGAAGAGGCTGTCTTTTCTCCATTGTATATTCTTGCCTCCTTTATCAAACACAAGGTGACCATATGTTTGTGGGTTTGTCTATGGGCTTTGTATCTTGTTCCATTGATCTATATTTCTGTTCTTGTGCCAGTACCATACTGTCTTGATGACTATAACTTGGTAGTATAGTCTGAAGTCAGGGAGGCAGATTCCTCCAGCTCTGTTTTTCTTTCTCAAGATTGCTTTGGCTATTTGGGGTCTTTTGTGTTTCCATACAAATTGTGAAATTTTTTGTTCTAGTTCTGTGAAAAATGCCAGTGGTAGTTTGATAGGGATTGCATTGAATCTGTAGATTGCTTTGGGTAGTATAATCATTTTCATAATGTTCATTCTTCCAATCCAAGAACATGGTATATCTCTCCATCTGTTTGTATCATCTTTAATTTCTTTCATCAGTATCTTACAGTTTTCTGCATACTCGTCTTTTGTCTCCTTAGGTAGGTTTATTCCTAGGTGTTTTATTCCTTTTGTTGCAGTGGTAAATGGGAGTGTTTCCTTAATTTCTCTTTCAGATTTTTCATCATTATTGTATAGGAATGCAAGAGATTTCTGTGCATTAATTTTGTATCCTGCTACTTTACCAAATTCATTAATTAGCTCTAGTAGTTTTCTGGTAGTATCTTTAGGATTCTCTATGTATAGTATCATGTTATCTAAAAACAGTGACAGTTTTACTTCTTTTCCAATTTGTATTCCTTTTATTTCTTTTTCTTTTCTGATTGTTGTGGCTAAAACTTCCAAAACTATGTTGAATAATAGTAGTGAGAATGGGCAACCTTGTCTTGTTCCTGATATTAGTGGAAATAGTTTCAGCTTTTCAGCATTGAGAATGATGTTGCCTGTGGGTTTGTCATATATGGCCTTTATTATGTTGAGATAAGTTCCCTCTGTGCCTACTTTCTGGAGGGTTTTTATCATAAATGGGTGTTGAATTTTGTCAAAAGCTTTTTCTGCATCTACTGAGATGATCATATGGTTTTATTCTTTCAGTTTGTTAATATGGTGTATCACATTGATTGATTTGCATATATTGAAGAATTCTTGCATTGCTGGGATAAACCCCACTTGATCATGGTGTATGATCCTTTTAATGTGCTGTTGGATTCTGTTCGCTAGTATTTTGTTGAGGATTTTTGCATCTATGTTCATCAGTGATATTGGTCTGTAGTTTTCTTTCTTTGTGACATTTTTGTCTGGTTTTGATATCGTGGTGATGGTGGTCTCGTAGAATGAGTTTGGGAGTGTTCCTCCCTCTGCTATATTTTGGAAGAGTTTGAGAAGGATAGGTGTTAGCTCTTCTCTAAATGTTTGATAGAATTCGCCTGTGAAGCCATCTGGTCCTGGGCTTTTGTTTGCTGGAAGATTTTTAATCACAGTTTCAATTTCAGTGCTTGTGATTGGTCTGTTTATATTTTCCATTTCTTCCTCATTAAGTCTCAGAAGGTTGTGCTTTTCTAAGAATTTATCCATTCCTTCTAGGTTGTCCATTTTATTGGCATATAGTTGCTGTAGTACTCTCTCATGATTCTTTGTATATCTGCAGTGTCAGTTGTTACTTCTCCTTTTTCATTTCTAATTCTATTGAGTATTCTCCCTTTTTTTCTTGATGAGACTGGCCAATGGTTTATCAATTTTGTTTATCTTCTCAGGGAACCAGCTTTTGGTTTTATTGATCTTTGCTATTGTTTCCTTCATTTCTTTTTCATTTATTTCTGATCTCATCTTTATGATTTATTTCTTTCTGCTAACTTTGGGTTTTTTTGTTCTTCTTTCTCTAATTGCTTTAGGTGTAAGGTTAGTTTGTTTATTTGAGATGTTTGTTTCTTGAGGTAGGATTGTATTGCTATAATCTTCTCTCTTAGAACTGCTTTTGTTGCAACCCATAGGTTTTGGGTTGTCGTGTTTTCATTGTCATTTGTTCCTAGGTATTTTTTGATTTCCTCTTTGATTTCTACAGTGATCTCTTGGTTATTAAGTAGTGTATTGTTAGCCTCCATGTGTTTGTAATTTTTACAGATTTTTTCCTGTAATTGATATCTAGTCTCATAACGTTGTGGTCAGAAAAGATACTTGATACAATTTCAATTTTCTTAAATTTACCAAGGCTTGATTTGTGACCCAAGACATGATCTATCCTGGAGAATGTTCCATGAGCACTTGAGAAGAAAATGTATTCTGTTGTTTATGGATGGAATGTCCTATAAATATCAGTTAAGTCCATGTTGTTTAGTGTATCATTTAATGCTTGTGTTTCCTTATTTATTTTCATTTTGGATGATCTGTCCATTGGTGAAAGTGGGGTGTTAAAGTCCCCTGCTATGATTGTTCTGTTACTGTCAATTTCCCCTTTTATGGCTGTTACCATTTGCCTTATGTACTGAGGTGCTCCTATGTTGGGGGCCTAAATATTTACAATTGTTGTATCTTCTTCTTGGATTGATCCCTTGATCATTATGTAGTGTCCTTCTTTGTTTCTTGTAATAGTCTTTATTTTACAGTCTATTTTGTCTGATATGAGAATTGCTACTCCAGCTTTCTTTTGATATCCATTTGCATGGATTATCTTTCTCCATCCCCTCACTTTCAGTCTGTATGTGTCCCTAACTCAGAAGTGGGTCTCTTGTAGACAGCATATATACGGGTCTTGGTTTTTATCCATTTAGCCAGTCTATGTCTTTTGGTTTGAGCATTTAATCCATTTACATTCAAGGTTCTTATTGATATGTATGTTCGTATTATCATTTTCTTAATAGTTTTGGTTTGTTATTGTAGGTCTTTTCCTTCTCTTGTGTTTCCTGCCTAGAGAAGTTCCTTTAGAATTTGTTGTAAAGCTGGTTTGCTGGTACTGAGTTCTCTTAGCTTTCTCTTGTCTGTAAACATTTTAATTTCTGTGTCAAATCTGAATGAGATGCTTGCTGGGTAGGGTCATTTTGGTTGTAGGTTTTTCCCTTTCGTCACTTTAAATATGTCCTGCCACTCCCTTCTGGCTTGCAGAGTTTTTGATGAAAGATCAGCTGTTAACGTTATGGGGATTCCCTTGTATGTTATTTGTTTTTCCCTTGCAGCCTTTAATAATTTTTTCTTTGTGTTTAATTTTTCATAGTTTGATTAATATGTGTCTTGGTGTGTTTCTCCTTAGATTTAACCTATATGGGACTCTGCACTTCCTGGACTTAATTAACTATTTCCTTTCCCATATTAGGGAAGTTTCCAAGTATAATCTCTTCAAATATTTTCTCAGTCCCTTTCTTTTTCTCTTCTTCTTCTCGGACCCCTATAGTTCAAATGTTGGTGCACTTAATGTTGTTCCAGAGGTCTCTGAGACTGTCCTCAATTCTTTTCATTCTTTTTTCTTTATTCTGCTATGCAGTAGTTATTTCCACTATTTTATCTTCCAGGTCACCTATCTGTTCTTCTGCCTCAGTTATTCTGCTATTGATTCCTTCTAGAGAATTTAAAATTTCATTTATTGTTGTTCATCATTGTTTATTTGCTCTTTAGTTCTTCTAGGTCCTTGTTAAACGTTTCTTGTATTTTCTCCATTCTATTTCCAAGATTTTGGGTCATCTTTACTATCATTACTCTGAATTGTTTTTCAGGTAGACTGCCTATTTCCTCTTCATTTGTTAGGTCTGGTGGGTTTTTATCTTGCTCCTTCATCTGCTATGTGTTTTTCTGTCTTCTCATTTTGCTTAACTTACTGTGTTTGGGGTCTCCTTTTCGCAGCCTGCAGGTTTGTAGTTCCCATTGTTTCTGGTGTCTGCCCCCAGTGTCTAAGGTTGGTTCAGTGGGTTGTGTAGGCTTCCTGGTGGAGGGGACTAGTGCCTGTGTTCTGGTGGATGAGGCTGGATCTTGTCTTTCTGGTGGGCAGGACCATGTCCAGTGGTGTGTTTTGGTGTGTCTGTGACCTTATTATGATTTTAGGCAGCCTCTTTGCTAATGGGTGGGGTTGTGTTCCTTTCTTGCTGGTTGTTTGGCATAGGGTGTCCAGCAGTGTAGCTTGCTGGTTGTTGAGTGGAGCTGGGTCTTAGCGTTGAGATGAAGATCTCTGGGAGAGCTTTTGCCATTTGATATTCGTGGAGCTGGGAGGTCTCTGGTGGACCAATGTCCTGAACTCGGCTCTCCCACCTCAGAGGCACAGGCCTGACACCCAACTGGAGCACCAAGACCCTGTCAGCCATACGGCTCAGAAGGAAAGGGAGAAAAAAAAAAAAAAGAAAAAAAGTAATAATAAAATAAAGTTATTGAATAAAAAATAATTATTAAAAAGTAATTAAAAAAAGAAAAAAAAAGAAGAGAGCAACCATACCAAAAAACAAATCCCCCAATGATAACAAGTGCTAAAAATTATACTAAAAAAAAAAAAATCCCAAAACGGACAGACAGAACCCTAGGACAAACGGTAAATGCAAAGCTATACAGACAAAATCACACACAGAAGCATACACATACACACTCACAAAAAGAGAGAAAGAAAATAATATATATATTGTTGCTCCCTAAGTCCACCACCTCAATTTTGGGACAATTTGTTGTCTCTTCAGGTATTCCACAGATGCAGGGTACATCAAGTTGATTGTGGAGATTTAATCCGCTGCTCCTGAGGCTGCTGGGAGAAATTTCCCTTTCTCTTCTTTGTTCACACAGCACCTGGGGTTCAGCTTTCGATATGGCCCCGCCTCGGCGTGTAGGTCGCCTTAGGGCGTCTCTTCCCTCCCCAGACAGGACGGGGTTAAAGGAGCTGCTGATTCGGGGGCTCTGGCTCACTCTGGCCGGGGGGGAGGGAGGGGCATGGAGTGCGGGGCGGGCCTGCGGCGGCAGAGGCCGGCGTGACGTTGCACCAGCCTGAGGTGCGCCGTGCGTTCTCCCGGGGAAGTTGTCCCTGGATCCCGGGACCCTAGCGGTGGCGGGCTGCATAGGCTCCCGGGAGGGGGGTGTGGAGAGTGACCTGTGCTCACACACAGGCTTCTTGGTGGCGGCAGCAGCAGCCTTAGTGTCTCATGCCCGTCTCTGGTGTCCGGGCTCCTTTAAGCGGCTCTCTGAATCCCCTCCCCTCGCACACCAGGAAACAAGGAGGCAAGAAAAAGTCTCTCGCCTCTTCGGCAGCTCCAGACTCTTCCCGGACTCCCTGCTGGCTAGCTGTGGCGCACTAGCCCCTTCAGGCTGTGTTTACGCAGCCAAACCCAGTCCTCTCCCTGGGATCCGCCCTCCGAAGCCGAGCCTCAGCTCCCAATCCCCGCCCGCCCCGGCAGGTGAGCAGACAAGCCTCTCGGGCTGGTGAGTGCTGGTCGCCACAGATCCTCTGTGCGAGAATCTCTTCGCTTTGTCCTCTGCACCCCTGTGGCTGCGCTCTCCTTCGGGGCTCCGAAGCTTTCCCCCTCCGCCACCCGCAGTCTCCGTCCACGAAGGGGCTTCCTAGTGTGTGGACACCTTTCCTCCTTCACAGCTCCCTCCCACTGGTGCAGGTCGCGTCCCTATTCTTTTGTCTGTTTTTTCTTTTGCCCTACCCAGGTACGTGGGGAGTTTCTTGCCTTTTGGGAGGTCTAAGGTCTTCTGCCAGCGATGAGGTGTTCTGTAGGAGCTGTTCCACATGTAGATGTATTTCTGCTGTATTTGTGGGGAGGAAGGTGGTCTCCACGTCTTACTCTTCCGCCATCTTGAAGGTCTCTCAGCTGCTTTTTCAAACAAGAATCCAGTCAAGGTTCACGATTACATTTGGTTGTTGTGGCAGATTTCTCTTTTAAAATAGTCTTGGGCTTCCCTGGTGGCGCAGTGGTTGAGAGTCCGCCTGCCGATGCAGGGGACGCGGGCTCGTGCCCCGGTCCGGGAAGATCCCACGTGCCGCGAAGCGGCTGGGCCCGTGAGCCATGGCCGCTGAGCCTGCGCATCCAGAGCCTGTGCTCCGCAATGGGAGAGGCCACAGCCGTGAGAGGCCCGCGTACCGCAAAAAATAAATAAATAAAAATAAAATAGTCTTAAATTTTTTCCATGACTTTTTGTCGGGACCAGGCCAGTTACATTATGGAATGCCTCAATTTGTATGATTGTTTCCACAAAGTATAATTCAACGTGTCCCTTTATCCCCTATATGTCCTATAGAATAGAAGTAATGTCTGGAGGACAGGTTCTGGATGCGGAAGGCTATAGTGTAGAGCAGTGGTTGTCGAAGTGTGGTCCCCAAATCAGCAGCAGCAGCATCACTTAGTAATTTGCTACAGATGCACATTCTTGCCCCAAACATCATCTGCTGAATTAGAAACTCAGGGTGGACCCAGAAATCTATGGTTTAACAAGCCTTTCAGGTGATTCTGATGCATACTCCCACCAGAGAACAACCAATGTAGAGGCAAGAACGCAAGGTTTAGATCAGATTCTCCTGGATTTGAACACCAGCTCTGCTAGTAATTACAATTTTTATTTTGGACATGAATTTGCTTCACCTTTCTGTTTTTTAAAATGGGGGTAGTATCTTCCTTTGGCTGTTAGGATGCTTAATATGCAAACCATTGCAACACCTGATCTGACACATATCAACTGCATGATAAGTTGGACTGTTCTCTTGGTCAGCCACTTCCTTGTTTTTTCTTTTAGTTCATGTAAAAGCTAATGCTCAAACTGAATGTTTACTGGATTAGTGGGGGTAAGCCATGCTGTGGTAGGAAGGGAATCTCGGGATAGAAAATCTCCACTCTTAAAAATAGCTAATACACCCAGTAACAAGCAATATATGGTAACTCCCATCTGTTTATCAGGGCTAGAGAGTTTTTCAGGTGTGAGGAGGATAGCTGATTGCTACCTTTAGTGCTTTACATTTCTTTCATATCAAACCTCCAAAAACAAAATTAGGGAAGAAAGGATAGGGAGAGTATTTCATTGCATTTGAAATTTTTTCTTCTTAATTCACATTCTTAATTCATAGAAAGGCTGACTATAAACCTCCCCCAAATTGGCAGCATGACCGTAATCAATCTCCTCATTTTCTACAAACCAAACATATATAATAAAATTAATAAAACTCACTATGTAAGTTTTTAAAACTTGTGCCTTATAGTTTTTATAGTTTCTATATTTGTTCTTACTGTGACATGCACATTTAGGACTCTAAATTCTTTTATTGGAAATAAACTATTCTTGAAAATGTTTATAAAGCAATTGTAACACCACATTTTGATTTTATTATTCTTAACCTAAAATGAGAAAGAAATCAATTGTATTCCAAATAGATTGAGAAGCAAGGACAACTTGAAGTTTCTTCAAATTTCAGGAACAAAATTAAAAGACAGAATTGGAAGAAATATTTGCAATACATACAATAGGAAAAGTTAATGTCCATTATCTCGAAGGACTCCTATAAATCAATTTGAAAACTAGTCACAAAAGATACGGACATTTGTAGAAGGAAAAAAATGTGATGTCTAACAATCAGCCTCACTAGTGAGCAAGTAAGTGCAAATTAAAACAATGAGATACCATTTTCATCCTGTAGGTAGGCAAACACTGAAAAGGTTGGTGAAGTTGAGGGGAGAAAAGAGCACAACTCATACTCTTCCAAGAAAGTTGAACCAGGGTAAACTGGTTCAACTTTCTTGGAAGGTCATATGGCAGTATGACAGTATCCACCCATATATAAAATGTGCAACACATTCAACACAGCAATTAAATTTGAAATCTGTCTCCTACAGAAGCATTTGCACACATGAACAAAAATATATGTATAAAGTGCTAATTGAAACTTTTTGTAATAGAAAAACAGAAAATCTAAATGGTCACTCATAGAATGTTAGCTTATGGCACATCCATACAATATGAACAATTGGATTTAGAATCATCCCTTGGTATATTCTGAGTACAAAAAAATATGTTGTGGAGTAATATAATGCAGAATAATGACAAAATTAGAATTTCGTCAGCAAACAAATCTTTGTGTATATGTATGTGCGTGAGTGCACGTGCATACGCACATAGGGGGCTGGAAGCATACATACAAAACTCTTAACGGTGATACTTCTGATATGAGGAATTGGACAGGTCAAAGGGAGATTTCACTTTTTACTATTTTCTTGTTTATATTCATCAAAAGTAAAATGTGAGCTTTTTGTAATTAAAAACGTAGAAAGAATCTGGGGAGATGAAAAAAGACATGGGAGACTTAGGTTAGCCACTTGTGAAGGGAACGATGCCTTGAACCCCTCTCCTAAGGCAGAGGCTGTGTGCTCCCTGCTGCCTGTGAGTTGGCAAGAGCTCAGACTGTGGGCTTTGCTGGCCCAACAGGTGCTGGTACATTCCATCACTAGCCTGGCACTGGGCCTTCTGGAGAGGAATAAACAAAGTAATGAGAGTCTCTAGAAGATACCATAAGAAATCCAAGCTTTGAGGACTAGCCTTTGAGCTCCAAAGCTAGGTAAGATGTAGATTCTTGTGATCTAGGATTTGTTTATTTTGTGTCTTTGAAGTTAATGCCAAGAATCCAAGAGGTTTAAACTGCCCTAAATATTTTTTCCTCATTTGGTCTATTAGTCCATTTACAGATGCATGTGCCTATCTGAAAAAAGAAAACGGATCCGTTTCCGCACATGAGACTGAGTATCTTAATTATAAAAATTTCCATTTGGATTCCGTTGGTAACTAAATTGATTGAGCATTTTGTTCTCAGAGTTTTGAGACGTGTATTGTATTAAAGAATTTGCCTTAAAACCTTAGACACACCTAAGGCACTATATCTGAAAGAAAATTTGAGTTTGAGGTTAGGTATCACGGCAATTTTGACCGATTGAACTATTTATCTAAATGATTGCTCAAAAACCAGAGAGCTATGCTCTAGACTTTTTCCTTTATAGCATTATTTAATTGTTTTAAAATGTTGACTAAACATTTGAAAAATACTAATTTAGAATTTTTCTTTTAGACTTTGCATTTGCGAATAATGTAGACAAGTAAGTGATTTTTAAACTTTACTTTTCTTACCAGATTATTTCATAATCGTGTTGATTCCCTAGATTATTCCCATTTCCCAAAATGGATTTTAATGGGTTAAAAAAATGACTAACTCTTCAGTAGATCAGAAAAATTGCTGTCTTCCTGTGATATATGAGTTCAAACTATGTATTCATATTTGACATATTTAGACTTTTTAATATTACTATTATAACCTAAAATAAATGAAAATGTGGGGTGAGGTGGAGGGAGAAGTTAGACAAAAAAGTTAAAAAAGAAAAAGACAAAATCTTGAAAGTAAGCATAGAAAAAAAACCTTAAGAATTACCTGATATTGTAAATGAAGGTCTTTACTTCTTTGTTTACTGTTCCCCTAAATATGTTCAGTGAGAGCAATTATTAACATTTTATATTCACTGGAATTCACATTTTCAAAAGAAGTAGTTCATAAACTATGAAAAACATTAAATTTATGAATATTGATGAATTTTAAAATCATCATTCTGTTTTAATATTGCACTTAGGAATTTTTTCTTTGGATTCAGTCTTGAAAAACAGTATCTCCAAGCACTTTTACAAAATATAGTATAATGTAGAGTTATATAATAATTAACTATTATTAATAATAATTATAATTAAAAGTTATAATAACTTTTCAATAAAATGTACATAAGATACTAATATGCATATGATATCTATATATATTTTTTAATCATTTCATTTAACCACTGATTTGAAATATGAATGCTTGAATATGTGAGACCTATTATAGCTGATCCCAAATATATTCACTCTATTTTTAAAATAAACAACATATACAATAAAAATGGTGTTACTTGTCCTGAAAGTCATTTGTCAGTAGGGCCCAAAAGTTATTTGTCAGTGGTACTACACGACAGATAAATGAAAAATATGGCACTGATTCACTTAAATTAAACATTGGTCTAACTGATTTTTTTTCTGACATAATTGCCATTTTTTCAGAACTATGTTTGATGACCCAGAAGATGCTGTTTTTGTAAGGTCCTTGAAGCGATCGGCAATGGCTATTACCTCTCTGAACTGGGACACAGTTCCAACACGAGAGGAAAAATACCTTGAAGAGAAAGACACAGAACCTGTCCAAATGCTCACAGTTACACTGAGATAATCCTTGGGGTTTCTAGAAATCCTAGTAGTTTTCAGTTATACATTAAACTTTTCTGTGATTAGCATATTATATATTTATTGTGGTATTATTTGAAACATTTGAATGTAAACAGAAACACCAAGGAAAAATAATTCCTACATTTTATCTTGTTTCTTTTGAAGTAAAATATGTATATAGAAATGTATACAAGTCATAAGTGTTTTGCTCAAAAAAATTTCCAAAAATGAACATGTTCATGTAACAGGCATCCTAGATCAAGAAATGGAACCTTACCAGCACTCTAAAAACCTCCTCATTCCTGTTGCCAGTCCAATGACCTATTACTATCCACCCATCCTCCTGATTTCTAAACCATATATTTATTGTGTCTGTTTTTGAAAGGCATATAAATGGAATCATAGAAGTTGAATTATTTTTTTCTGGCTTCTTGTACTCAACATTATAAAATTGTAAAATTGACCATGTTGTTGCCAACAGCAGTAATTCCGTTGTTCTCATTGCTATATAGTATTCCATTGTATGACTACACCATATTGTATGACTTTCACTCTCACCTTTGGAGGCACATGCCAGTTCTGGGTGTGGGTTTATGATCTGTGGTTGGCCTACACCAAAGCACTCTGCTAGAGGGAAGGGAAAACAGAAAAGCTTTCAGCAGTTGCCTTGTGCTGAGACACAAAACCGGACATGTAAGGTAACCCAAAATGCATTGCTGATCTTCACCAGCTAAGCTAAAGCGCTAGATCTAAAGCTTATAAAAAGCAGAAGGGGGCTTCCCTGGTGGCGCAGTGGTTGAGAGTCCACCTGCCGATGCAGGGGACACGGGTTCGTGCCCCAGTCCGGGAAGATCCCACATGCCGTGGAGCGGCTGGGCCCGTGAGCCATGGCCGCTGAGCCTGCGTGTCCAGAGCCTGTGCTCCGCAACGGGAGAGGCCACAACAGTGAGAGGCCCGTGTACCTCAAAAAAAAAAAAAAAAAAAAGCAGAGGGACATTTCCCCTTATCTGTTGGTGCCTAGACACTATCACACTGTACCACAGACACACTGGAGAAGTGGGGCTGAAATCAAAAGAAGCAAGAGATGAAAACCCTAGAGGGAGTAGTGAACGGTCACTGAGAATCAGTGATCTCCTTCCCCCTGTGGGCACTTGTGATTCTGTGCACAGCCAGAATCTTCAAAGTCCAGTATGGTCCCTGGCAGAAGGTTGCAGCTGAGGAGAAGAAAAAGTTAGGTATTGATGTAGGTGAGTGGCTGATATTAAGGAAAAATGATGGTGTGTTGCTTCCAAGATTAGGTCATAGAAAGAATCAAAGTCTTCTCTTTCTCTCTCTCCTTATCACTTACTCTGCAGGAAGCCAGCTGCCACGTCATGAGGACACTTACACAATCCTCTGGAGAGATCCATGTGGTGAGGAACTGAGGCCTACTTCCAGAAGCAAATAAGGAACTAAGTCTTCTGCCAACAACCAAGTGAGTTGCAAGCCATCCTCCAGACCCAGTTAACTACCTTTCAAGCAGATCTTCTAGATCCAGTTTAAGCCACAGATGACTGCAGCCCTGGCTGAAAGCTTCACAGCACCCTCCTGAGAAACCCCAAGCCAGAACCACCCCATTAAGCTGCTTCTATTTCTGGCTGCAGAAACTGTATGAGATAATGCTTACTGATGCTTCAAGCTGATAAATTTTGGGGTAATTTACCACGTAGTAAGAGATTAGTAATACAATAACCCAGCCTAATCCATGGTGCTAGAAGTGTTTGTTGTAAGCAAGGATGCCTTGTGAAGCCCCTGTCAAGCTGAGAGGTATCACAGTGGTCTTCAAGGGTCATACAGAAGCAGAGAGCTAGTTACTGGTCAAATAGTAGTTTCTAGGCATGCTACTGCATTCTAGAACTGGGAGCCTGAATTGAACTCATCATGAACTGAGTACCATTAGACCCAGCAAGCAATAATGTTGGGCAGGTAAAGCAACAATCCATTTCATGATGGAAATGGTATATGTTGGCTCAGATTTAAGATGGCTCATAAACTGCATAAGCAGTATTAATTTTTAATTAGATTGCAGTAAATTGAGGATGCGATATTGTAATCTCCAGGTTAACCACTAAAAGAATAGAAAAAGAATGTGTAGTCTTATATTTTATTTTATAAATTTATTTTATTTATTTATTTATTTATTTTTGGCTGAGTTGGGTCTTCGTTGCTGCGTATGGGCTTCCTCTAGTTGTGGTGAGCAGGGGCTACTCTTTGTTGCGGTGCACGGGCTTCTCATTGCAGTGGCTTCTCTTGTTGCGGAGGATGGGCTCTAGGCGTGCGAGCTTCAGTAGTTGTGGCACACAGGCTTCAGTAGTTGTGGCACGCAGGCTCAGTAGTTGTGGCTCACGGGCTTGGTTGCTCCGCGGCATGTGGGATCTTCCTGAACGAGGATCAAAACTGTGTCTCCTGCATTGGCAGGCGGATTCTCAACCACTGTGCCACCAGGGAAGCCCTGATATTTTATTTTTAATCCCACAATTACTGAAAAGGATGAACAATTTATTCCAATTACAAAAATATGGCTAACAAATTTTACTTAATCTCCTTTTTAGAGAACCAATGGAAATATATCTCATTTGTACAAAGAAAAAGATTTGCTTTAAAATGCGCTCCTCGATACTAGGCACTTTTTGTTCAAGAAAGAAGGGCTACTAGTGGTCATGATCGGAAAACATTATATTAAATACCATTTGCAGAAGAGCACAAAACAGAAGACATGATCCTTACTTAAGTAATCTAAAACTCTACCAAAATTGAACACACAATTGAGAGGGTGTTTTTAATTAAGTTCTTAGTTTTAAACAACAAAGACCCATTCAAATGGGCTCAAGAGAAAGCACATTTATTTCAGGATCCATCAGATGATCTTATAGCTAAGAAACAGAAAACACTGATACATAGATTTGTGGAGGGTTGTGGTTTCAAGCTGAGGCTCTGGAACCAGATACATCTAGCTTAGCTCTTCCACTTACCAGTTATGTTACCTGGACAAGTTAGTTAATCTCTAGGCTTTGATTTCCTCTTATTTAAAATAATAATAATAGTTACTTCATAGAGTCTCAAGGATTAAGTTAGATCATGTATGTAACAGGTAGAGTGGCTTTCTCAAAGAAAGTGCTCAATACATGTCGGCTGTTAGAGTTGACCCTTGAACAACTTGGGTTTGAACTACTCGGGTCCACTCATATGCAGATTTTTAAAAATAAATATGTAGCACAGTACTACACGCTCCACAGCTGGTTGAATCCACAGATGTGAAACTGACAATATGGAGGACTGATTGGAAAGTTATACTTGGATATCGAGGAGAGTGGGCACCCCTAACCTCTGTGTTGTTAAAGAGCAGTTGTGCCCCTTAGGAACTATACCTACCATCATAGACTGAATGTTTGTGTCCCCTCAAAATTTTTACATTGAAATCTAATTCCCAGTGTAATAGTACTTGGAGGTAAGGTCTTGGGGAGGTAATCAGGTCATAAGGGCGGAGTCTCATGAATGGGATTAGCATGCTTCTAAGAGGCCAGAGAGCTAGCCTGCCTTTTCTGACATATGAGGACACAGCAAGGTGGCCCTCTGTAAACCAGGAACAGGACACTCACCAAGAACTTGACCATGCTGGTACCCAGATCTCGAACTTCCAGCCTCCAGAACTGTGAGAAATAAATGTTTCCTGTTTCAGCCACCCTAATCTATGGTAATTTGTTTTAGCAGCTCAAACTAGGGCACCTGGTCTGTTAGGGCTCTTCAGAGGAACAGAATCAATTGGGTGCGTGCATATATAGAGAGAGCAAGTTATTTTAAGGAATTGCCTCATGGCATCGTGGAGGCTGGCAAGTCCAAAATTCGTAGGGCAGGCTGGTGTAGACTTGAAATTTAGGTATGATATGATGTTTCAGTTTTGAGTCCCAAATCCACAGAGCAGGCATTTGTCTGCTGGAGCTTATTTTTGTCTGTAGTTGTTGGTGTTTCCATGTTGCTGGCTTCTTCCGCCTCAAATCTGCTATATATGAGGCAAAAAAAAAGCCCAGAGAAAAAAACAAAGGGTCATTGCCTGGATCCTGCGGGGCCTAGCCAATCTGCCCTCTTCTGATTGTTTTATATATAATGTTTAGGGTGTTTAGTTTTACTTAGTACAAGGAATAAGGAAAAGTATGTCTACTCCATCTTCCCAGAAGCAGAAGTGTTCAGATTTTTTTTTAAAAATGTAGTTGAATTTGTTTCCTTTTGTGGCTTCTGAGTTTAGTGTCACATTTAGGAAGACCTTCTTCATGCCAAAGTCATTAAGAATTTTTTCATGGTTTCTTCTGGAATTGATAATTTTTTTCACATTTAAATCGTATCCATTTGGAATCATCTTGCGATTAAGTAGTTTTATGTGAGTTTATGAACTATCTAGCTACATTGCCCTGAATTGATCAATTACATAGCTACCTGATTTATTCTAGCCAAATTAAGATCACCATTTAAAAAGATGCCTTTATTGATTTATAAAACTAGAACTTAGTCCTTAAAGGCCATAGAAACTAGGCTAAGAGCCACCTTTTGGCGGGGGTGGGGGCAGAATCTCCTGTTTATCTGCTAAAGTAATTATTATGAGAAGAAATTTTCTTTTTCTGAAATTAAGATCTTGCTTTTCATCTATGCAAATGATGCTTTAATATCGTCTTAATTTACATAAGCATGCATTAATCTCTATACAATTTCAAGCAAATACGAGGTTTTCCAAAATAAACATCAGTAAAGAGGTGCAAAAACACCTTGTACTGAGCTTCTTTTCCAACCAAAATAACTACAATCTAATCCAAAACTTGATGTGCCTTTGTACTTTTTCTAAGAGCATATAAATCTCAAAAATTTTAATTTATGTGCCTTCATTTTCCTGTTATATTTACGTATATTTAACTTTTGAAATTTGATCCCATTTGTTTTCTAGTTGTCACAAGATGTATTACTGATTCTTTGTTTCTGATTTATAGAAAGCCAGATGAGAAATTTGCTCATGTAACCAAACCCCATAAACCCAGTGCAGAGCCCAGTGGATTCAACATTTTCCCCTCCTTTTATCCCTCTCCTCTGTGTCTGCTCAGTGGCTACATTCTCTCAGGTACCTCTACATGTCAGCTCTAGCAGCTCTGGAACTGAATCCCTGTAATTTATAATTGTCCCAAGGGAGAAACAAACAAACAAACATCCTCCCTCTTTGGCTTCAGGAATGTAAAATTTCTGAAAATATCCTTATTGGCCTAGTTGTAAACCATGAGAACTGGAAGACATCTACCTCCCGCTCAAGAAGGGGACTGATTTGCTTCAGAAGCAGGGGAGATGATCCTGAGAAGATAAAAACACTGCAAGAACATCTACTTTAAGAATTTCTATTAAGTTTAATATCCAATAATATTAAAACTCAAGTAAACTCATATACATCATGATGACTAAAATCACTCATCTTTTTAAGAGCCTAGGGATTATCTACCATGTCCTGTAAAATAATGGCTTGTCTTCAGAGCTCTATTATTATCTTACATCTGCAGAGAAACTACAGTGATGGTAACATATTAAGAGTGTACAATGTCGTAGTCAAAACTGCAGACCTTGTTGAGTTCCAGTTCTGTATTTTTGGATACATTAGTAGACCTCTTTAGACTTTAGCCTCCTTATCTGTGTTATGGGGATAAAAATAAAGTCTACTTCATGGGGTTGTTGTGAATATTAAACAAGATAACTTCAGGGATACAATAACTTTCAGTGGTAGCTATTACCACTTATTGGATCAAAAAGCAGAATCCAATTTCCTAATAAACCCACTGGCTAATTTAATATTCTATTACATCTGCTCTAAGTATAAGACATATTGGAATAGTAAGGCTATTCTTATCCTTTAGGTCTATTTTTGTTTGAGCAAAGTTTCTTGATGGCATATTGAAAAACAAAACAAAAAAACGGGTAACACCTGTCTTGATGGTGTTATAATGGAAACATCTATTTTTGGTTATTTATGACAAAGGAAGGGAGTATAATGAGAACCAACCTCATTTCTCTTAAACCCCATCTTCTGACCACCCCTTTCTTTTTTTTTTTTTTTTTTTTTTCCTAATGGTACGCGGGCCTCTCACTGTTGTGGCCTCTCCCGTTGCGGAGCACAGGCTCTGGACGCGCAGGCTCAGCGGCCATGGCTCACGGGCCCAGCCGCTCCACGGCATGTGGGATCCTCCCGGACCTGGGCACGAACCCGTGTCCCCTGCATCGGCAGGTGGACTCTCAACCACTGTGCCACCAGGGAAGCCCAACCACCCCTTTCTTGAAATACATCCATGGAAATTTTGATATTGACATGGCTTATATCTAAAGTTCCCTTTGTCCAATTGGAAAGTTACTATTAATGCCAGTTGTAGCTTTGTTAGAGTTCTGATTCATATTAGCATTCATTTCAATGAAGGAAAAATTACCTCTACGTTGCCTCATCTCTTGACTTTCCTATTCCCTTCTGCTGTTTCATAACCTTCCATGCTATCCAAAGACAGGGACCATGATGATACCACACACCCAGAAAATAATTAGAATCAGGGAACTCAGGTTAGAAAACATACTTGTGGAAGAGGAAGGCCTGGGAGGACTATTTTTTCTGGTCAAAGATAAATATTTATCAGTGTGTAGATTGAGGTACCTTGATGAGTGAAGGGAGGCTCGTCATGATTGACAGGTTCGGGTAAAATCTGCCTGTAGAATTCCTACCCACTTAACACTTAACTGTGATTTACTCACATGAAGTCTTCCTAGAGCAGCATGGTACAGGGTGTGCAGAAGATGTATGTGTTGGCACTGGGAGAAAAGTAACTGAGTGTAAGGAAGAGGAAAAGCAGCAAGACAGAAAAATCTAATCAGTGAAGTGAGGTGAGAATTCTAGTCGTTTTGATTTGCAATTGTGAATATTAAAATAATTATACTGTGTTCTCCAGTATTTGCTAAGTTTCCTAAAATGTTTTACGTTCTCTAGTATTTCTTTAATATTTGCCACCCTCGACAGCAAAACACTATGAAACAAGATGTGAGGTGGCGGTATCAGTAGGCACAATTTATTTTACAAATCAACACAAGAAACTTTGAAACACAGCACTATCTTCAGATCTCATACTCTAGCTTTATTTAAATACTCAGACACTAAAAACTGATGCCAGGACAGTCTATAAGTGACAGTTACAAATCAGTTTGTGGACAGGAAGAGCCATATGAAAAGCTTACAGGAAGGTAAAAGCCTTTCAAGTGGAAAATGGCACATGAGTTAGTTTTATAATTGTGGACACAGTATGTTTAGCCTTTGTTTAATTGACAGTTTCGTCAGATATCTTTTTAAATGCACATGCTGAGATAACTGTGGCTATGCCTTAGTTCCTCCTGGGGGATTTGACATTTCTGAAGGTACAAAGACTGTAGATAAAACACCACTGCAGGAACTATATAAAGTTCAGGCTGCTCAGGATAAATTCTATAGAAAAACTACAATTAGCTGAACTACGGCAAAGATCCTTTAACATGTAGCTTTTCTTCATTTCATTGCATCTTTTTTTTTAACATCTTTACTGGAGTATAATTGCTTTACAATGATGTGTTAGTTTCTGGTTTATAACAAAGTGAATCAGCTCTACATATACATATATCCCCATATCTTCATTGCACCTTAATAAGTAGAACTTCACTATTGTAAATGCTATTTATATGCATTTTATTTACATATAAGTTATGATTCTTTTAACTACCCATCTCTATGGCTATAAAAGTTTTCTTTCCTGAAAATCTCCTCTCTCCTACAACTGTTCTGCTTGCCTCTGTGTTCCCTAAAACCTATATTTCTTCTTTAAAAGGCGATTTATTTTCCTTTGAGAACAACTGCTGGGAAGCCTGCCTCAGAAAGGGAATAGAAATGTTTCTCCTACATTTTGAAAAAAAATTTTTCTCCCTAGGAATATGTGACCAATTATTGAACAGAATCAGTAGGAAATTAGGGCTTGGTAGACAGAGCTTTGCTGGAGAGCACGTATTCTGTGAAATGTGGAATCCTGCCACAGTGCCATGCAGGTGTGGAGGCAAGGAGGACAGTCTCGTGAGTTTTCCAGCTGCCCGCCAGGGTGAGGACTGTCCACGCTGGCACCTGCTCCGGCTCTTACTCCTCGGACTGCTGTGGACCTGCAGGAGTATCCTGTAAGCATTCCAGCCCAGCATCACTCTGAAGAGATTCGCTCTCCCCTTCCACAGAATCCTTAGGATTGCAGTCCTCCTGGGAGATTCCTGTTTCATCAGCCTCCGGCTGCTCTTCATTAACACAGTTAGAATTGACATTAAGTTTGCCATCTGATAAAAAGAAAAAAAAGTGAGTCCTTTTGTTCCTACCGTGTGCTGGACACTCTTGTAAGTACTTTACGTGTATTCAATCATTTAATCCTCATAACAACCATGAGGCCAAGTATTACCTCTATTATCATTTTTTACAAATGGAGAAACTGAGAAGAGGGGTTTGTTAACTTGCTCATAGTTGCACCGCTGGGAGAAGAACAGAACTGGCATTTGAACTCAGGCCTTGAAATCAGGATTGCTGACTGGCAAAACCCACATTCGAATACAGTTCTGCCATGAGTTAGCTTGACGTGCTTGGTTAGGTAACTGCCTGTACAAGGCTGTTTCCTTATCCATAAAGTGGTGCATAATAAAGCCTATCCTACGTCTGTGGAGAATAAAGGTGTAGAATGGTGTGTGACACGGGCTGATGTCTAACAACCAGGAGTTCCCATTCTACTGACTGTCCTCCCATATGGCTTCTCTAGTACCTGTCAACATAAAGGATATACAAGTTTGGTTCAGAAAACGGGAGAACGCATGGCAGTCAGAAAGCCTGACTATTCTCTTAACAATTTATTTCTAAAAATCTAATTTTGTATGAATTCAGCTTTGTACCAATCATCCGTTCCCACTAGTAGTGTTTCTCCACCAGGTGGTAAAGTGGACACAGTCCCTTGAGGGGTGGAGATGGACGTGCTTAGTGTTAGAATCACCTGGGCAGTGTTTTCAAACTATCACTCCCCAGAATGTGCTATATATCCTCTGGGTAGTGTGGGCGGTTCTCTTCTCCAATATATGAATCATTGCTCAAACAACTCACTGTTCCTGATGAAAATGAGTCATATACTTCAGGAGGGAGGGAGAGGAAAAATAATATGGAACTCACTGCCCTCACACTTGTAGAAATTTAATTTGTTCAAGTTAATTTGTAATTTATAGATTTACTCTGTAATTTCACCTGAAGTTTCATAGTTAAGAAATTTAAAGGCTTCCGACCTTAAAACTTTTGGGTAGCCATTAGGGGAAATTTAATTATTTTTGTATTCAAAGACCTTAAAATCCTTTGTGAGCAAAATATAAGTAACAACTCGTTAAGAGTGCATGGTTCCAGGGCAGTCTCATGAGTCATAACGTAGAATGTGGAATAAACGATATTCCTCAGAATCTTTTTTTTAAATTTAATTTAATTTATTTATTTTTGGCTGCATTGGGTCGTTGTTGCTGTGTGCGGGCTTTCTCTAGTTGTGGTGGGGGGAGCTACTCTTCGTTGCCGTGTGCGGGCTTCTCATTGCAGTGGCTTCTCTTGTTGTGGAGCACAGGCTCTAGGCGCGCAGGCTCAGTAGTTGTGGCACACGGGCTCAGTAGTAGTGGCTCGTGGGCTCTAGAGCACAGGCTCAGTAGTTGTGGCCCACGGGCTTAGTTGCTCCGCGGCATGTGGGATCTTCCCGGACCAGGGTACGAACCTGTGTCCCCTGCACTGGCAGGCAGATTCCTAACCACTGCACCACCAGGGAAGTCCCATCCTCAGAATTTTATGTCTTTCATTTTCTAGTGATAGCTAGGCTGACCACAGTCTTGTACATTATCCCAGGGACTCAAAACAGGGATGCATTTAAGCGTGATCCTTATGTTGGTTAACCCCAAGCTTCCTTGGTCCCCTGAGAAGACTCAGTTCCTGTGTGTCCTGTGTTAGTATCATTGATTCTTCCTTTCCCCACTGACCAACAGTATGATCTTGGTTTTTATACACTTACTGTTGTCCTCTTCACTCTTTTCTTTGGCAGCCTCCAACTGTTGCTTCTCATAAATGTCCTTGAGACTCTTACAGATTTTCTTGTGTGCAAACCAATGTGTTTTCTGGCAGGTTTGATCGCAATATATTACCTGAAGGCAATTGTACGTTTATTTTCAAGAGGTGTAATCGCATAATTTTTCAATTATGACATTCAACCAAGTACTGTGCTGTAAAAACGTTAACTTTTCTATGCTTTATTTTAAATGACCTCCTGCTGGTCCAAGGAGGATGAGAAACACATGGAACACAAGTGCCCCAGCCAACCCCAGACATGAGAGAAAAAATAAATGATTGTTGTTTTAAGTAAAATATTTTAGAGTGTTTTTACATGTGGCAGTAGTTAATCAATATAGATGGTCACATTTAATTCTCACAACTCTAGCCCGATTTCACACATAAGGAAACTGAGGCTCAGAGAAGTAAGTAATTAAAGGAAGTGAAACTGGAGAAGTAGGTTATAGCAGAATATGATAGGTTACAGAAGAATATGCTGAAGAATTTCAACCTTAAAAAACAAGAGGAAATTAACATAATCTATAGGGTAAAGTGAATGTATAGACGCATGCATGTGGGTGACATTTGTATGTGAGAAGAAGAACCCATTCAGATATGCCCTTTATAAAGATAATTCTGACAGAAGTGGGTAGTAATCCAGAAAGCTTAAAGATTCGTGACAGTCAGAAGGGAGTTGTAGTTTTACAAGGAAGAGTTGATGAAGAGATTGTAGTTAAAGTCAACATCAGAAGATTTAAGACTGCATATTTAGAACTGTTCCATTGTAGGTTCTCACATCTGCACCAGTCTCAGTCCCCTATGGATAATTTTTCTCTTGTTTTCTCATATTGATTCATTCATTCATATTCTTTCCTTTTTGGGGGTAGTCAGCATAGAAGTTGGGCAGCCTGGGGGTTTGACAGAACGTAGAGAGGGCACAGAACTACATTTATCCTGTAGTTCTCTTCCAAAATTATTTTAAAATATTAGATGCAATACTTTATATCTAATGGATTAGAATTTATTAGAAAACAGACATCAACTATTATATTTACAGAATATTAAAACTCAATTATCAATTTGGATGAAATCTAAACCAGATGTCAATGAACTGAAAAGAACTTCATTCTTACCATTTTGCACACTGAGCATCTTTTACTTGCTCCTTTTTCTCCACAGGTGGTGCAAAATTCAACATCCACGAACCCCACCTGACCAGTGATGGCTTGGGTAAGTACAGAGAATGCAGTGGGATCAGAACCCTACAGTGGGTTAGAAGAGGAGGAAAAAAACCTCTGAAATCACCATTGAAAGACTACAGAGAAGACATGTCAAGAACAAGAGACAAAATTATTAAGGCAAGAGACTGCACAGACTATGACAAAATGATAGATGCCTTTCTGAGTACACCTTTTTCTATACAAAGTACATGGCAGGTAAGTCATGGATCCAAATATTCAGAGAGAAAAAAACTGGCCTTATTCTAGAATAAAAGTATTTTTTCAATTAGGATTATTCAGTAAGCACACAAAGATGTCAGATATACGACAATGAGCTCAGAGTGGAATTTCCTTCTGAGAATTAAGACAATATACATATTTTGAGGGACAATTTATAGGGCACATCACAAATGTTTATCTTAATTCTTAAAAGTTTAGTGCAATTTAAGTGTTTTAAAGACTTTAAACTATTTACTTGATGCTGGTCTGCAATTCTAATAGTTAAAAATTATCACCTTTATTACTGAAATGTTCCAAACTCCTAAAATTAAAAAGACATAGATGTGATTGCATTAGGGTATTAAGAAAAACCAAAAAATATGAAAATTATCATATGGCCACTGAAAATCAGAATGGCTTGCTAAAGAGGATTTATGAATTTTTTTACATGGGAAATTTAAGGGCAAATATTTATCTGCCTGGGATAATGCTATTAAGACCTATTTGAATGTTTATCAGCCTAGCATAATACTATTAAGACCTATTTAGAGCAATTACAGGGTATCGAGCTGTCTTACCTACTCAAAACAGTTCTTATTTCTGAGTTTTTCCAATTTGCTTCTTTATTCCCAACTAAATTTTTGCCAATTTTCATAATTTAAATTTTCATTTTCATTTGCCTTTTCTTCCTAAGTTTATTTGTTTTAATATTATCTTATCAATTGTACACAACAGAGCTTTACAAATACCACCTTGGAACATTGTTTTACACTGTACTCATTTTGCAAACCGCCTTACTCCTCCTGAAAATAAATGATGACTGAGTTTCCTTTCACATTCAAGGGCTGAGAATTCTCTTTTGGAATGAAGATAGTATAACAGTGAGAAAAAAATAGTGAAATAAAACCTCAGATACTAGATATAAGTTAATAATTTCATAAGGAATGAATGTCTATGGCAGTTGTGCTCAGAAGAGAACTTGTTAAAAATTCAGATTGATCTGTACTTTCTAAATTAGAATCTCTAAGGATGTGGTCCATGTACCTGCATTATTACAGGTAATTCTGAAACATACTAAAAGTTTGAGAATTACTGGTACTTAAATGTTACAATGAACACTTATTAATCTATAAAATTATTCTGCCTTAAAAGTAGAGTATTTGATCAGACAGCAGTCTGGCCCACAGAGTATGATATATTCAACAGATTTTACAACAATTACATTTTCTTTTTTTGTAAAAGTGACTGAGACATGTTCAAAATCTCCCCCACAACAGGACTTTTGTGGGAGTCAGAAAGCAATGACATTCTCACAGATGGAACCGGAGGTAAAACTAAAGGATTTTTTGCTAGAAGTATGGCTGTTAATGTGAACTATTGCTTCAGAAAAAAATTGACGGTACAGTAGAGTAACCACATGAAATCTTTCTTGTCACAGTTGAATGACAAGAATTCTTTCTTGCTGTGCAAAATCTTGTCATCTACTTTGTTAAATAAGAATCTGTTTAGGCACCAGAGCTCCGCCTATAGAAGATATGCAGCCTAAAAACGAACAGGATGCTTTATTCAATGTATCCTATAAAATCAGAGACATTAGCTAGCCTTCCAGATGTTAAAATACACACTGTCAATTGAGAAAGCAAAGTATCTTTAACAGTTATCATCTGTTACAATGCTGGAGCAGCATTTCTTAGGTGTAGCCATGCCTCACACTTCCTGCTGAATTCTGTCACAGGTGGAAGCCAGAGTTCCACAGTAGGCGGAGGGAATCAAAACCCCTCCATGAGGGCCCAGGCATCAGCACTGTCAGAAAGGACCATAGGGGACCCTCGTGGCAGCCAGCCATGAGAACCACCATGGCACGGGACGAGCTTAACACTGCTTCAGAGGCTTTTGAACTTGCAGGATACCGGAAGCCATTAGGCAGTGAACAGTGGCTATCTGGGACACTCACAACCACAAGCATTGCAGATAAATAAAGTTCTCCGGAGAGCAGAATATGTAACTCTTAAAGAACAAAAATGTTTAAAGAGAGAAATTTTTCTAAATTGCATTAAATAAATACTATCTTTTTACTGATGGCTCAGATCACTAGGATAAATATCAATCACACACCACACACTCTAACTACATTATTTTATGATACAGGGTTAAAATGGATTGTTGAGCCTTACACTGACCTGCTTTGACTTTTTAAAAAATACTCCAGGCTGCTATTTTTAGTTTTTCTGTTTTCTCCCTTGAAGGTACAATGTCAGCTACACTTGTTAGTGCTGGAAATATCCCACAGCAGCCACTATTAATTGCTTCTCTGATAGCCATTCCCCCAACTCCTTACTAACAGAAACATAATTTAGTCAGAGCAGCAGTGTTTAGACCGGCCAAAAGCATTTCCCCAGAATACCCATTTCTCAAAAATACTCACTTCCACCTGTGCCACTAAGAGCACAGGTCAGCATGCGTTTCAGGGAGAGCTTATGTTTTCCAGCTACAGACCGATTTCCTTTTCTTGTCTGCCTAGGATAGGAATGTGAGCTTGGAGGAAGAGCATGAGAAGCCTTGCAACTCTGAGGTCATAAGCATGTGTATGATAATCTGTATGGCTAAAGAATATCGGGTGGAAAAATAGGAAAGTATTTGGGTCCTCAGTCCATTTCTGAGCTACTGTGCCAGATCCGGTCTGCCTCCCTTTGGGCTTCTGAGTATACAAGAATAAATAAACCCTTATCTATTTAATTCATAGTTGGCTGGAGTTTGATATGCACAGCCAAAACACATTCATAATTGATACACCACCCTCATAATTTGCTAACTTTAATCTTCCAAAAGCTTAAACACCAAATAGCCAAGCATATTAAAGAGCAAGGGGAAAGAATCTCGATGTGGAATCATGGAGAGCTCTCAGGAATAAATCAGTGCATGAACTTCATGAGATCATCTTGTCTGCTTAGGTCTTTCTTCTTCCATGGTTCTGAGTCGGTTAAGTCAATGTATAAAGGAACACCTGGAACCCATTTTTAGTCCTGATTTTTCAGACTGAGAATGATGTAACAGCCTAGAGAAGGCAGAGAAGAACCAACATTGCCAGATGGAGGGAGGAAACCAGGGATGGGAATAGTGTCAGGAGCAGTTTCTTGCCTAATAGACAAAGGCTGATAAAGGATTTGATTGAAATGCTTAAAAGCGTAACTGGTGTAGATAAGGTAAACTGAAACCTATTCAAAATAGGGAAGGCAGGGAGTGTCTTTCATACTACTTAAATAAATATATGACAGAAGGGCAGTAAATAATTTAAAGAATAGATAATAAAGTTAAAATTTACTTCCCATAACTGGCAAGTATAAATAGATTTTTTTTAACGTAAGAAAAATTTATAAAATCAGAGGCATTAAAGTAGAACATAAGAAGCTGGGACGTCCTTTGAGATTGTTTAGCAGGACACACAATGAGCCTTCTCATGACTTATCCCCTCACATCCCCTGACAGGAAACCATCAACGCAGACATTCAATTCCTACTTTCATCTAGTATGGGATTTTGTACTGGTTTTTCACACACTACACCTGAACAAGTGTGGATCTGTATTACGTAGTGGATGTGTACCCACTGTTAAGGTTTCACAGAGGCATTAAAAATGTAAGTATCCACTGTAACAATCTATATTCTGACATAAGGATATACTGTTTATTAAACCATGAACCATATAAATGGAGAAGAGGATTGAGAGAGGGGAAATGGATAAACAGAAACAGTGTTAACAGGCAAACCATGTTTGCTTCTGAAGTTTTTCTAAAATAATAAAGAATTAAGTCTTTATTAAATAAATAAATAATGCTAAAGAGAACATGACTTTAACTGTACAAAATATGGTGATTAGGTCTTACTGATAGAGTTAACTTAGTTGCGAAGAGCCTTACAATTTCAACAGGAGCAATGCTTCGCACCAGCTGCTGGAGGAGTGTAGCTTCACAGTAAGGAAATTTTCTGATACTTTCTCTAATGATCTTTTCTTGATATATTGGAAAGCCATCAGAAGGTCGGCCTTTTAACAAGCTGAAAGATATTTTTTAAAAAGTAACTAGAGTTACTTTTTAAAGGAGTTGAATTACTAAGCATTTCCTCCCAGCTGAACCCATGAACTTTGAGTAGTTTCTTCTTTGCTGCATAAGATTTTCATTGGGTCTTCACATCATGAGGATAGACTCAATTCAGATTGCTGCTCTACCTGCGCATTAGGCTAGGCCTTATCAGGTTTAGGGGCTTAGAGATGTATTTATAAAAGTAACCCCTGACATAAAACATACTAAACACTGTTATCAGATTAGCTAGTTACTTATTACCATGTCAGTTATTTGTACAAAGAATGAAAACTCTCATTGAGTCACACCCTTCTGACTTAGTTCTCTTTTCTTAGTAAAAGTATCGGAGAATTTGACCCCCAGGGGTCAGAGAACAAGGGTAACACACAGCTCTCCTGGGTACAGAAACAGAGATACATTGAGCGCCACTGTGAATCCAGAGCAGCAATTATGGCATAAGCACTCCTATCCTCAAATTTGGACTTGGGCTGCTTTCTAGCTGTATGATTTTACACATGATATTTAACGTCTCCAAACTTCAGATTTCTCACCTATAACTGGTGATAACAAAAGCACTGTTGTAAAGAGTATAGAATGGAATAATCAATTTAGTTATGAGTGCCCCTTGTTTCTTACAGATGAAATGTGATCTCAACATTAACATCTGCTGCTAAAATGTTTAATTTTTAAATCCATAGTGAGATCTCATATAATGGAACATTATCCATTTGAGTGTACTTTATACATGACATGGGAAAAAACAGTACCTTTTGATCAGAGTGTCCAGTTTATTCTCTCCGTCTTTTAAGAAGTTAATACATTTCTGAAAGATACAGCTGATGTAATGCATTTTCATAGCCAGTACTTCATTCATGTCTCTTTGCTTCATACATTTCTCACAAATCAAATCCATCACCTTGTAGCATTTATTCAGAGCTGCTTCTTCTGCCAGCAGAGGATTCTCATTTATAAGCATCACAATCTAGAAGAAATCCCAGTAAGCTTAGAAATTCATTGAGAAATTTTCCATGTGCAAATTAGGTAGTCAGTTTTGATTACCAAATAAAGTCTTTCTTATGGTCACATATTTACTGTGTTAATTTAAATTAGAATGCAAATTGCCACTGATCAAGTTGTAAAACTAATACAGAAGGACCCTGACATTATGGAATCTCTTGAATTCTGTGTATCAGTTATCGAGTGATTTGCCATCCAGCTAAACTAGGGTGTTAGTTGGCCAGTAGGAATCATGGTTTCACTATCTCTGTTAAAAGCACTTTCACTAAAGATAAGCATGGCATATTTGTACACCTTTTATATATAGAATCAACTAACAGAGCAATCACTACTTTTAGTTAACATTACTGTTAGGATTTCATGGCTAGGAAAACCACAATTCTCATTCATTCTTGTTAATTATAAGGAAATGAAGATTTTTACTGACAAGAAGTCTAAAAATAAAAGGTGTATTACTTACTGATTGACTACATTTCTCTTTGGAAATTTTCCTAATATGCTTCTAATCACCAATGCGAATAGGTCAAAGCGGAAAGCAAAAATAGCTTTAAAAAGGGATTCTAAGAGAGTTATCCAATCTGATGCATTATGAGTCCCTCACTTCCCATATATGCCCAGATTAAGCCCAAATTTAGTGTAATAAGGAGTATTTATTTTTTCTCTATTGGTTGTGGTAGGCTTTCATAGGACAGCTGTAAAAATCCATAGTGAGATACAGTAATGTAAACATGTGTGTAACATAGGCACAGTTGTATTCTCAGAGCAGAAGTTCATTCAGTATTTGTTAACTTACGTGTTACAGCTAAATACCTGTCCCAGGTAATCTTAGGAAACAACAGGTGGCAGATTTCATGAATTAGATCCTTTTCTTTAGACATGAAGATAATTTGTTAACTTAAGTAAAACCCATGCTGAGCTTCCTACTTGAAAATTTAACATATATTAAATGTTCCTGTTAAATTAAGGTTTTTTACTTATTTTTGACACTACTAAATTGATATATAACCTAGTATTTTACTTAAGATATAGCACTGAATAACAAATTATTAGACTTCATGAAATAAGTATAATCAGAATCCTTATTGGTAACAAAAAGTTTGCTGCAAACTTTCCCTACCGTAATATATATCATTAATTACCTGTTTATATTTCTGCTGTCAACTGCAATCAATTGAAGCTGTTTGCTCAATATTTTGTATACAGCATTTGTAATCAAAGGATAGGATCTAAACTTACATGTAAGAATTCTTTAAAAAATCCCAAATAGAACCCAGATTAATGATTGATTTTTTTTGTTTAAGACATTAGACTTTATTTTATAATATACAGCAGTACACACAATAAAAAATAATATATACCCACAGCTCAACAGTGAGCTCACTGAATCATTTACATAGCTGCACACAAAATAATAATATTTGAATTAGTTTCCTTCCTTTAATCTCTGCAGCATTATAAAATAATATATTTATTATAAAGGGAATCATTAATTACTGAAGAGGAATAAATAAATTCTGGGCTTAAAAATCATGTTAATAATCAAAAGATAGGATCACTTGCACACATCTGTTTCCTAATCACTTAGAGACTCTGCTAAACTCTATTGTCATTTTTCCTGTGACTCTGTTTTTCTCCATTATAATCTCTGTATTCTGGGCACTAGCACAATTCCCCAAGTCCCTGTTGAAAGCAAACATCCTTATTGCTATAGCAGCCACTTAACCTCCATGCAAATGTATCTGTGTTAGGTACAATGCAGCAAAAAGGTGCACTGTTGGATCGAGTGTTGTACTGTGCTTATCTTAAAAGGTCTTTGATTTGGTAGAGTGGCTATTAGTTACTTTTTTTATAATAAGCCCTATGAAGACCTGTGCCAGCTTGAAAAGGGGTAAAGCAATGAAAATGGGCCACCACAAAAGCAACTGGGCAGCTTTTATCTAAAGTATGGATAAAAGAAAGGTTTTCAAGTGAATAGACTATTTATACGTACAAAAAGCAAGGTGTGGTCTGAAGGAAGGTACTATAATCATAGAATAGTCTCTCTTATAAGACCAAGTGCTCTAAAAAATATAATGTAGGCTATTTTAGTTTATATACCTTTACAGTTTGTCTGTATAAATATACCCCTAATCAAATTTACTCAAAATATGTGCCTTTAAAGATAATTGGGGGTACAGTAATTCTTAGGATATTTAACCCTGAGAAACTAGGTTCTGTGCAAACATCAAAAATTACTCCATAGACTCAATTATCACAATAATTGAGATTACTGCAATCTCAAAGGGTGGACACAGATATAAGACACAGTGAATCAGATACATACAGGAAACTTCTTCAAATCAATCAAACCCAGAATATTCTGTAACGCTCAGGCTAGAGGGGAAATGACAAGGGCCTTGTAAAACCACACACGTTCTCTACACTGAGAAATACTGTATCCCTGGGAAAAATCCTGTCTTCCCACTCCAGCTTGCTCCACTCCTCACAGAAGTGCCACGGAGAGGGAGTCACTGTTTACAGGAGTTCTGTCTTTCCTGTGTGTGCTGGGAGGGAAAGAAAGACTGAAACAGAAGAGGCTAAATATTTTTTAGAGGTTAAATTCCAAGTCCTATAAAATCTCCACTAGAAACACAAACACCTGATTCATGACTGAATTTCCTTTTTGCCCGATTAGGGTCATAAGTGTTGCCTCTAGCGGTTCTTTCAGAATGTTAAGTAAAACATTTGGGTTTTGAAAAATAAAAACAGAATAGATACCACTTGTCTGTTGTATGGGAAAGGATCTGCTAGTCTGTCATCTCTCTAGATGGTCCAGAAAATTAGTTTGGGTGAAGGACCACATGAAAGGTATTTTTTGATTTGTTTGTTCCTCGAGCTTCAAAGACCATATGCAAAGGGATGTAGCAGTAAATTAATAAGATTATACACAATTTGGAACTTGAGTGTTAGTTTTCAAAAGAGTTACTTTATGAGAGCTGTCCACTTACTTTAATGACAATAAGTATATTCCAGATTCTTCTGTAACAGACAAAGGAAGTCTATTTCACTACATTAACACTTTGTATTAAGGGAAAACTTCAATTTTCGACCCAACATACTGTCTTGCTCACCAAACAGCTCTGAATTACTATCAAATCTGTACATTATGAATGAAGATATATGGTAGACATTGAAATTTGAAAAAGGACAGCATCATTGTAGCACACATGGAGTTTTATGTGATGACTCACTGAAAAAATAATATTAATTTGGATCAATTTAAAAAAACAATCAGTTTATAAATAAACACAAAGGTCATATATAAAACATGAAGAAAATAGCAGTGGAAATAGTTCACAATAGCCCTTGAAGTTTCCCAGTTAAGCCATTTGGACTTCCGGGTTGGTCTACTGAGTTTGAAAATCTGTGTGATTTGACTATTTACTAGAAGAAGTGTATCACTGAAATGCATCAAATACCTACTTGCATGAAAAAAAAAAGGTGTTCATTATTACATTTCAGAACATTTCCTGGAAGGATAATTAGCGTAGTAGATGCTGTTGGTTCCCCACCCAGATTCTCTTTACCAGGCCTGTGTACCAGGTCCCTGCTGCTGGCTTGTTGGCTGCTGTGGGCTCCGAGCTGCCTCCTTCCTCAGGGAACTTTCGTCATCCAAAGACAGCCACCTCACTTGTCACTATCTGGGAAGCTGTCCTTTCCCTCTGGGGACAGACCTCAGCCAATTACAGACTGACATATGAAAGCCTGGCTCCCTTGCCTCTCTGGAGCCATTAATGATCCGGAGCTCACGGTGAGATGAGGTGGAAGCTAGGCTTCGGCTGAACCCATCTCTCTGCCTAGCTTTTCCTCTGGCTCTAGGCTGTGTCCCTCACTCTCTTCTAGGTTTCAAACGACAGCACTCCTTCACTGTATCAAGTGAACAAGAGAGTCTATCGCAAGCTTTACATCAACAAAAAGCAGCCCAAGACAATTATGATCCTATGTACTAAGAGCCGTTTAAATTCTGAAGCAATATTTGAATAGAAAGCAAATACAGGAGACGTTATGGTACCTTGACAGGATGCAGATTTGTTGTGGTGATAATTTTGTGCAGGGGGCTTGCCAACTTCGGGGGCAGCCTCGGCTCTTTATCCAGTCCCTGGGGTTTAGTGTAATAATCCAGTTTCTCTCGAGGGAAGAAATTGTTGATTATAGTCACACAATCATGTTGACCTTTTAATAGAAAAATAGGAAATATATAATTTCATTATTCAAAATAAGACATTTTCCATTTTTTTATTATGTTACTCTGTTTTCTGAAGTAAACATGCATCAACATCTTCAATTTGTAGGAAAGGAGAGTACAGGGGGAGGAGGAGAGGTAAAATGTTCTGGGGAACATCTATAAGCATGCTTTGTGATCAAGAAATAATCTTTTTTTTTTTTTGCGCTATGCGGGCCTCTCACTGTTGTGGCCTCTCCCGCTGCGGAGCACAGGCTCCGGACGCGCAGGCTCAGCGGCCATGGCTCACGGGCCCAGCCGCTCCGCGGCATGTGGGATTTTCCCGGACGGGGGCAGGAACCCGTGTCCCCTGCATCGGCAGGCGGACTCTCAACCACTGCGCCACCAGGGAAGCCCAAGAAATAATCTCCTTTTAAAGACACAGAATTCACAATACATGAGAAGATTATGTTGTTATGTGGATAACAACAACAAAAAAGCAATGTTCAACTTAAAATTGACCCTAAATGTTTAATAAAAGTTGCTTGTAATTTAAATGTCTCTTCTTCCACCCCTACACAAATGATATTCATTCTTCCCTAATCACATCTGGCTTTCTTTACACAGAATTTAAATTTATTCTGTATAAAGTTATTATCATTATAATTACTGTTCATATTGTTAAGCTAATCTCTTCCCCCCTTGAATTTGAGAAAAGCTTGGCCTCTTTGTGAAATGAATTAGAGAAAAAGCTTTTGCCCCCGTAAGCTTGGAATCCACATTACGGCTCCTCATAGATCCCTGTGCCACTTCTCTAAGCCATCTCCAGAGGTAAAAATTGTTCTAAGAAAGCAAAACCTTCCCTGGCGAAGCTGGTGGCCTGTGTTTTCCTGCTGCCTCCCCCTCCCTGGCTCCCTCTCCACTACTTCTCTGGAGCAAGAAAGTGGCCACTCTGGGCAAGCAGGCTGTGCCTGCAGGGCACATTTGCAGGTGCAGGCTCTTCCGGAATCTCCGGAGGACAGACTTCTTCCTCCACTCTGCCTGAGGAGGGCTGAGGGACCAGCGGCGGAGAGTCCTGGGGAGCCGGCCCAGACGCCAGGGCTCCCAGAGAGGGGTCCACCCTGGGTGGCCCTTGTGGCCCCTGCCCACTTGTACACAGTCCAGGGAGCATCTGCTCAATCCTGCCAACAACAGGTGACCTGTGGGGGGATTGCATTGTGGGCCAGGTGGACCCTTGAGGTTGGCCAAGGGCTCAGCCTGCCTGAGAGTTCAAGGAGAACTCAAGAGTGGACCGGCTTCCCGCTGTGTCTCAGCAGAGGACAAAATATCTCGTGGTTTGTTGACCCTAAGACCACAGGTATAGAGAGATGGCACTTCCCTTCACAGCTCCACGACGCTGTCGGCTTTACCTGACTGCCTAGGAGATGCAGACCAAAGGGGATCCAATCTCGAAAGACTCTGCAACGCCTCCAGCAAAGGGCTTCTTCCGCGGAACGTGTTCTTACAACTACAACCACACCACAACCAAACCATAACCACAACCACCAAAGAAGAAAACTTAAATTAAGCAGATCAACTACAGTATGTAAAGAGACTTTCATGGACCACAGAAAGATTCCATTTTTAAAAGTTAATAGACAACCTGAAAGAGGTAATCCTGGTTACTACTGAGAACTAAAATAGTAATGTAGAAGATGAAGGGGATGAAATATCTCAAAACAGAGAAAAACTAGGATATAGAAATCATTATGGAAGAGATGAGAGCTGAAAAACAGATCCAGGAAAAAAAAGAAATGGATGGAGAATTAATAATTAAACAAATGATAAAAGAACACATCCATGATATGAAGGGAAGTTTTAGTAGTGATCACAGTATCATTTTTGGTATTTGATGTTATTCTTAAATGCTGAAACACCAGTTTCTTTTTCTTTTCTTTTTTTAAAACCAGAAATCTCCATTGTATATATCTTGAGGAAAAGTCAAACAGTAACAGGAAATATTAAAAATATGAAATGTTCTGTTTAGAAAATGATCATTTCTACCTACATAATCTTCAAGAAGGGAGAAAAATGACAATCAAGCAAATATACTACAAGCAGGATGTAAACATGACGGCACCAAAAGTAACACAGATAATGGTGTGCAGGAATTTACAACTGTACATGAAGAAACTAAAGAAGATGAAGACAAATTGCACTGCTTTCTAAAACACATCCAGCTTCAATAGAAAGACAGAGGTTCCTGTTTAAAAAAAAAAACGTGCTCTAAAATAGCTTCTAGAGACTTCCCTGGTGGTGCAGTGGTTAAGAATCCACCTACCAATGCCGGGGACTCGGGTTCGGGTCCTGGTCTGGGAAGATCCAACATGCCGCGGAGCAACTAAGTGCGTGCACCACAGCTACTGAGCCTGTGCCCTAGAGCCCGCGAGCCACAACTACTGAGCACACATGCCACAACTACTGAAGCCTGCACGCCTAGAACCCGTGCTCCGCAATGAGAGGCCATTGCAGTGAGAAGGCCGTGCACCACAATGAAGAGTAGCCCCCGCTCACCACAACTAGAGACAGTCTGTGTGCAGCAACGAAGACCCAACGCAGCCAAAAATAAGTAAATTTTAAAAAATTAAAATAAAAAATAAAATAGCTTCTAACTATCAAAATAGACAGGAATATTTGAAGGTAAAGGGATCAGAGGAAAATACAGACTTAGTTTGTAACTACATCTTCTCATCAGTCCTCCAACTAGTATACTCAGAAAAAGCCTTGTTAGCAGTTGGAAATATTTGTACATAAAATACTGGCTACCTAACAATGACACTGTCGTAGGACTAGAGGTTTGTTAAAATTACACCTTTGTGAGAAGGAAAAAAATAATAGTATTTTACTTTTTTCCAACATTAATCTTTCTCATTTTAGGTAGTACTTAGGTAATTTTGATATTTTATTTAAAAAAGTCTGCCAATAATTTGTATTAGAGTGATATACATATATATTTGAAGTTTATCTTTATAAATTTTTACTTAATTTACATTTAAATTTTAAAATTGAAACTATTAAATATTTAGTTTTATGAGTTTTTAATTTATGAATTGTGAATACCTACAAATAAAATAGTACTATTAATACAGAAAATGAATGCTGGGGGTGGGGGCTGGGTGGGGACCAGTGCATCATTTTGTGCCATTATTACTATCACTGGACTTGCGTCTTCTAGACTGAATGGGCTCACTGAGTCAGCCCTTGGCAGGATTAATGAGAACATACACACAACCAGACACATGCTAGTACAATTTTTTACTTTCAAGGATAAACTGAAATTGAAATACAGTTCCAGACTAAGAAATGAAAAGTTGACAAAGAAAAATAAATTACATTCTCACTTACAAAACCAGGATTTAGAAAACTGTGGAGTAACTTCTACATATGATTGAGAGAATAGAACAGTGATATAAGAATCATGAAACTAGCCAACATATGACTCGCATTTCAGAGAAAAAGAGAGTTTTGGTTATGATGGGTTTCAAACAATATACAACCTACGTACCATCTGAGAATGTCCTGTAACCAAAACCTAAATGAGAACAGAGATCTCAAGAGGGAGCAACGAGAAAAGAGAGGAGAGAGTGCAGAACAAGAGCCCTTGGCAGCAGAGTTAGTTAATCCCAACGGGTGGAGACAGCACGATGGAGAAATTATACTGTAGATGGTGAGGACTGCTGAAGCAGAAAGAACACACCATGAATGACACTCTAAAGACATATTGGCCCAAACATTCTAGACTTTCTCAGGCAAGTCCACAGCTAGTCGTAGTGGTGGAGGAGGAAAGGAAAGGCCTGTTGCCTGACAAGGCAAACACAGAGAATGTGGAGAAATAAATGAGTTATAAGGATTTCATCTTGTTGGGGTTGCTAAATGGGCAAATGCAAAACCTTAAGGGTAGGGCACAGGGTATAGTTTTGCTCTTGTTTCTAGATAGTAACTGAGAAATATGGGTTTAACTGGGAGCATTGTGAATAGGAGAGTACGCACTGGTAGAATATAAAAGCATTCTTGATCTTTCAAGTTAATAAAAGGAGAAAGAAAATTTACTCTAACAAGACCAGGCCAATCACATTAAGGAAACACACACACACACACACACACACACACACACACACAAACAGCCACATACTGAGTGAGACGGGAGGGACTTCCATGGTGTACTGGTAAGTGAGGAAAACAAGTTGCAAGGAATATATTTGTATGACCTTATTTGTAAAAGATGAAAAAATCTTGCACATGTGTGAGTACATATGTATACATATTGATCTGCTTGAGGGGAATGAAAGTGGGAGAATGAGTTTTTAATAAGACTAACTATAAGGAAAATATAATATCAACTTGAAAGGTTACAATGTAATTTTCTGTCTATGAAATTAGTCTAAATTGATTAAAATGGAATGAAAGCATTACCCTCACTTTAGGATGGAATTGTGGACAGGTGTACATTAGATTTTTATTAACGTAGTATTGATAGTATTAAGAAAACAGAGAAAAAGAAAAGCATTGTATTAATGGTTGAAAGTGCAGGCTCCTCCACTTCCAGCCCTGTGATCTGGGGAAAGTTACTTAACCTCTATCTCAGCTCTATTTCATTACATTGTGGACATAATGAAAACTTGTAGAGTTAAAGAGAACTTCAGATCATCCAATTCCCTGGCTTCTTTGTACATATCAGAAAACTGAGGATCTGGAGGTGAAGGGATTTGCCTGTGATCTTGTAACTAATTAGGAGCAGATATGAACTAAAATATGAGTCTCATGATTCCTAGTTTAGTGTTTTTTCTTACTAAACTGACACCCTCAAAATTAGCTGAGGGCTGAGGTGGTAGCAACCAGGAAGCCCCTAACTGTGGGAGATAAATATTTCTCTGAAGTTTGCACAGCAAAGCCGTACCTTTTTCAAATCCTCCTGAACTGAAGTAAAATAAAACAAGAATATTTGTTCTTAAAGAGCTGTCATAAAGTGACTCAGTGACTGTTTTGACTTAATCAACAGTACTTACTATTAGTAGTTTTAAGTAATATAATAATAAAATTTAACACCATATACAGTTACTGTCCCCCATATCTGACTAATTCCCACTGTACCTTAGCTTACATGTAATTTCTCTCTTGAAATTCCCTTGGAATGGGAGAGAAGATCCCTCCCTTTGATGTATTTTATGGAACCCTTAAGTCACCCATTGGAATACATTTTCACATAGTCATTGCCTTTATCCTCTTAGTGCCACGAATGGGGGAACACCCTCTGTCTTATTCACCAAAGCATCTAGAGTGATGCTTGGTCTACAGGTTGTGAATGTTAAGTATCTGTTTAATGAATCATTAGGCCTCACCGAGCTACTTACTACATTCCCAATAAATCAGATATTTCTATCATTGCTTTTCTATCAATGGACTCTTCTAACTGCCAACTCATTGGGGCCAAAATACCAAACATCAAATATTCATTCCCACTCTCTTCTAAACCCCCTATATTATATCAAGTAACAGGATTAACACATCAAGAAATATTGGGCACACGCAATAAATGTTTGTGGTTGATGAGGATGATAATGAAACAGCTGTATATTGTATTATCATTAATGCTCCTTCCTAATCATTGTTGTAATTATTATAAACAGCAATAACTGATGGCATTTATTGAGAGCTACATGTAAAGCTCTTTAGGTCTATCATCTCATTTAATCCTTTCAATAACCATGTAAACATTTTGCAATGAGGAAACTGAAGATCAGAATCATTAAGTCACTTGCTATTAAGTGGTACAGCCAGAATTTCAACCCAGGATCACTGACTCCACAGTTCCTGTTCTTAAACATTAGGTTAAACTATTTCCTTAGAGGAGTAAAATATTCTCATTCAAGCATTTGACTGCAACAAAAAGGCCTCACCACACTCTGTATTTCAGAGTGGAGATTCAAAATAGCTTGTTCATGTTATCCAAAGTGTCATTAGGTGTTTCATTAAGTTAGACAAAACTGTAAACATTTGCTTTTTTAAAAATAAACATGACAGGGCTTCCCTGGTGGCACAGTGGTTGAGAATCTGCCTGCCAATGCAGGGGACACGGGTTCGAGCCCTGGTCTGGGAAGATCCCACATGCCATGGAGCAACTGGGCCCGTGAGCCACAATTACTGAGCCTGCGCATCTGGAGCCTGTGCTCCGCAACAAGAGAGACCGCGATAGTGAGAGGCCCGCGCACTGCGATGAAGAGTGGCCCCCACTTGCCGCAATTAGAGAAAGCCCTCGCACAGAAACGAAGACCCAACACAGCCATAAATAAATAAAATTAAAAAAAAAAAAGTGAAAGGGAGACAAGGTCATTTACATGGCTGTTATAAAAAAAAAAAAGAAAAATAAACATGACAGTATTTACACTCTGAGAAGCAAAGTGGTATTTTTTTCCATGGGGGAAACTCTGGATATAAGCGAATGTAAAACTGCCATAAAAACTCACCCACAAAGGCTGCCATCTGAGCTGCTGTTCTTCCTACAGAGTTGACAACATCTGTCTCGGCACCAGCTTCCAACATTACCCACGTGATGTCTTTATTACCTAGAGTTAAAAAGAAACATACTTGTTAAAATTAAGGACTGCACAATTCAAATATTCCCTTTTAAATAATCTGTACCCTTTTTTTTCTGCTCAGTTTTAGGTTTCTATTTTGTGGATATTTTCATTTTTTCCAAAATATAAATCATAACTATAGCAAAAAGTAAAATGCTAAAGAACCCGCATAGAAATTAACCTTATTTTCTAGAAAACACATCAAGCAATACAAAAATGGTATGGAATTGAATATAACTTTTTTTTTAACAAGACAAAGTATGTTTTTCCTATGATAATACTTAGTATTAAAAAAAAGAATAATGCTTAGTATAAAGTCAAAACAAAAAACAAAGACAGAAAAAATAAAATGACTAAAAGTCTCCCCTTAATGTCTACTAACTCATCCCATCCTTCACACCTACAGGCCCTGAGATAACTACTGACAGTTGAGGATCTATCTTTTTACACTTTGTCCTATCTACACATTCATAGTGATTCTATTTGTGTTCTTTCACTAAAGGAATCCTTACAGATAATCTGCTATTATCAACTATACTCAGTGGACAGCATTTCCCATTACTTTTTGCAAGCTTGAACTATGATTTCCTTAGGAACCGTTCCTGGAAAACACTGTAGGATCAAACGTTATGCATATTTTAAATGCATTTTACCAGTCTGCCTTCCAGCAAGGCTGGGCTGATGTACACTCCCCAAAACAGTGCACAAAAGTTCCTGTGCCAAGACTGGGCATCATCATTCCTCCTTAACCTTTGCCAATATGTTTAAGTGAAAGGTTATCATTTGTTGTTCTAATCTGCAGATCTTTGAGAGCGTTTTAAGCTTATTAGCCAGTTGTATTACTTTTGTTCTCTGTTCAATTTTCTGTCTAATTTTCTACTGTAGTATTTGTTGTTTTCTAACTGACTTATAAGAACTCTTCATATATAATGATACAACCCTTTTAGAAATGGTAATAACTATTTTCCTTAGTTTTTTAATTTATATTTTAACTCTATGTATGGTATTTTCTATATATGGAAATGTTTTAAGATTTTATGTAATCAAATTAGGCAATGTTGCCCTTTTTGAATTCTATATTTTATACTATGCTTAGAAATGCTTTTTTTCCCCCTGGATTATAAAAATACAGATTACTGCTTTTAAAGCATGGTAATATTAAGTTACATATTTATTTTCTTAAAAAACTGTAACAAGGACAGATAATTCCACTTAATTTGAGATATTTCCCAATTGTCTTTATTCAGCAAATTATAAGCAACATGAATCAGGGTAAGTTTCTAAATGGATCATCATATTTAGTACTTAAATGTCACTGAAGCAAATAGCCCTATCATAGCAGGTATTCTCTCAAGAGGACAACAAAGAAGCTTTCATATTACTTCAAAATATAAAACTATAGAACAGCAAAGGAACTAAATTGTAAGAATAATAGATCTAGCTCCACAACTCTAAACAAAATATATTGTCAATACAAAGAATCAAGTGATTTAAATAACTAAAGAAACATCACCAAATAAACTATATAACATACTTCATACATTATAGCTTTTCAAAACCGATTCCCACCATGTCTTTCCACAAGACATGATCTTAAAATTACTATAACAAAAATGCGCTTAATTTAAAAATGTACACATTCTTATAACAAATTTGTATAGGTGACTATTATTGGTATATTAGAATAAATGCTAAAACTTCACCAGAAAGTGCAGCAAACATGAGGGCTGTGTATCCATGTTCATGTTGATGACAATTTACATCAGCTCCATGTCGTAAAAGTAATTTGCACATATCAAGTTTTCCTTTATATGCAGCATGCATTAGAGGAGTCATTCCATTCTTTAACAGAAAGGGAAAAAAAGTATTAAGTTACTTATTTACCTTTCCCCCTGCCTATGAACAATTCCTGCAATTAAATTAAAACACAAAATAAAATGAATTAATAAAATCATCTTTATAATCTGCATTTTTATACTCAATTCCCCACTTGGATCTTCCATAAACTGCTGAAGAAAAAAGATGGTTTTATTACCTGAGGTTTTCTACAGATTAGCAAACAGATTCAGAGAAGAATTGCTCAACTTCACATGACTAGTAAAATGGCCAGGGCAAGGACCAAAACTTAAATTTATCAGGGCTCTCATCTCTACTACACATACTTAGCTCCTGGGGAAACAAATGAACAAGCAGATACAAATGCGTTAAAAAAAGAAAAGAAAAGAAAAAAGTAAGGAAAAACCTTAAAACAAATAGAATGCTTATCAAGGGGAAAGTTGAATATGGTATATCCATAGCATGGAATAGTATGGAATAGTGTGATGTTACTAATTGAATACATTTGTATCTATTGAATTGAAAAAATTTCCATGAATTACTGCCAATGAGAAAAACAAGATGTGAGAAATGTATGTTAGAGTGTTCTCATTTTTAAAAAATGATCCTCAAAATCACATTTATATTTTGATCATATATATGATTTGGTTATATATATGATTATATGAATATAGAGAAATGATTGGTAGTATTTATACCAGGCTACACTGTTTAGTCTCCATATGTTTTGTCCATATCCAATGAAACATCCAACTTTATATGTTGACTACCTAATACTATTTGGTGGATAAATAAATGAGATGTTCCCTGTAAGTAAATCTTCTCAGAATCCAGGAGAGACTCTCTGAGTGCTGGAATTTCAGAGTTACTCTGGATGAAAACCTCTCTAAAACACATAATCTCTTTTTTAAGCAAATCTTAGAATACTAACATAATTTGAATTGTTCTTGATGATTCTAGACTATTATAATGAACATCGTCATCAATATTATCAGAGGTTTGTTGATGTGAGAATCATAGGAAGGTTCTACAAGAGGCAACTTAGTAGTAGTCAATGTTTCTTGAGAGTAGTAACGGGAAACTGATAAGGAGATTAAAACTTTAGTAGTTTAAAAAACTTTAAATATGATGATCCTAAAAATAAAGTTTCTCTCCCATAATTTTTAAATCAAAGAATTCATCAATATTAGTCTATTGAGTTACAACTCTATATCATTAAATGCAGCATTCATTCATTCATCAAATATTTATTGAGTGCCTAAGATATGTCAGACACAGATCTATGCACTGTGGGTAGCAATGAGCAAATTCCATGCCCCTAAAGTCTAAGTCCCTGGCACTAAATTTTAGTAGGGGTGACAAGGCAGATGGTGATAATAAGTGCTATAGGGAAACAGCATGGAGTAAGGGGGAGAGGGAATGGCAGAAGGTAAGAAGAGATCGTTATTTTTAAAAGAACAGTCAAAGAATGTCCCTCTGAGCAGGTGGCATTTGAACAAAGCCCTGGAAGGAGCAAAGGATGTAAATAACTAGAGGAAGAATGCTCCAGTAAAGAGAATGCAAGTGTAAAACTCTTTGGGGGAGAGGAGCATTGGGTTCAAGGAATACCAAGGAGGCCAAATCTGTGCGCAGCTCACTCATAGAAGCTCCAGGAACCTCCTTGTCTTGAATTTGGTGCCCCTAGGTTTAAACATTAAGTACAGGAGTGTGTCTCATGTTTTAACCTTAAGTAGGATGCCAATGCTTGTGGAAGGTTTCTGCAAACTTATTCAAGTTACAGAAAAGCCATTCTATCTTAAGTTGTTAAAAGAGTTTTTACCCCCAGTAGTTAAATATTATCAAATGCATTATATCTATTGAGATGATCATATTTCTCTTTTATTCTGTAATATAGTGAATTACATTGAAAGATTTTCTAAACTGAACCATCCTATCATTCTTGGAGAAACCTTACTTGGTTAAGTCTTATTATTCTTTTGATACACTACTGGATCAAGTTGGTAATATTTTATATAGTGTTTTTGCATCTGTATTTACAAAGTGAATTGAGCCCACAGTTTGCTTGGGCTTCTTCCTGTTTTGGCATCAGCATTATGCTAACTTCATCAAATGAGTTAGGCAGCTTCCCATCTTTTTATGAACTAATGGTACAATCTGTGTAAAATGAGAATTAAATGGTCCTTGAATGTTTTGTAAAGCTTACTCAGGTGTGCAGCTTTAGAAGGTAGTTGGCACTTAAATACATTTATACAAATCTTCCTTAATTATCCCAGTTTTTCTATTTCTATATGAGATAGATACGTTCATTTTTATTTTTCTAAAAAATCACTACTTTCATATGGGTTTTCAAATGAATTGGCTTTAAAAAGTTATGACAATTCCTCTTATAATTGCAGTTATGCTCTTACTTCCTTGGTGTTTATTTATTATTTTCTTGCTTATACTTTCCAAATTGTGTCTATTTTTTTGGTCTTAAATTGATAACTTTGTTTTATCTTTTCTTTTTTAACAGCTTCATTGTGATATAATTTACTCATTTAACGTTACAATTAAATAGTTTTAAGTATTTTCAGAGTTGTGCAACCATCACCACAATCAATTTTAGAATATTTTTGTCAAAACCAAATGAAATACCATACCTATTAGCAGTCATTCCCGTTACCCCTCCCCATCCCATTACCCAGCCTTAGGCAACCGCTAATCTACTTTCTGTGTCTATGAACTTGCCCATTTCGGACATCTCCTATACATGAAATCATACAATATGAGTCTTGTTTGATTGGCTTCTTTCACTTGGCAGAATGTTTTTGAAATTCACCCATGTTGTAGCATGCACCAGGACTTCATTCCTCTTTGTGACTGAATAATATTCTGTTGCATGGATACACTACACTGTGTTTATCCACTTATCAGCTGATGGATGTTTGGACTGTTTCCACCTTTGGCTCTTATGAATAATGCTGCTATAAACATTCATGTTCAAGTTTTTGTATTGTCATATGTTTTATTTTTCTTAGTTACATACCTAGGATTGCTGACTTATATGGTAACTCTATGTTTAATCATTGGAGGAATTGTCAACCCATTTTAAAGAGCAGCTGCACCATTTTATATTCCTACCAGCAAAGCACGAGGGTTCCAGCTTCTCCACATCCTCACTAATACTTGTTATTATCTATATATATATTTTTATTATTGCCATCCTAGTGGGTGTAAAGTGGCCTCTCATTGTGTTTTTTTTTTTTTTTTTTTTTTTGCGGTACGCGGGCCTCTCACTGTTGTGGCCTCTCCCGTTGAGGAGCACAGGCTCCAGACGCGCAGGCTCCGCGGCCATGGCTCACGTGCCCAGCTGCTCTGCGGCATGTGGGATCTTCCCAGACCGGGGCACGAACCCGTGTCCCCTGCATCACTGGCAGACTCTCAACCACTGCGCCACCAGGGAAGCCCTCATTGTGGTTTTGATTTGCATTTCCCTGGCAGCTACTTTTGAGCCTTTTTTCATGTGCATATTGCTTATTCATATGTCTTCTTCGGAAGAAGAAGATCCTTTGCCCATTTTTTAATAGGGTTATTTGCCATTTTTATTATTGAGTTGTATGAGTTCTTAATACGTTCTAGTTACAAGTCCCTTACCAGATATGATTTGTAAAACCATTCTGTGGGTTTTATTTTTACTTTCTGGATGGTGTGCTTTGAAGCACAAAGGTTTGAATTTTTATTTTTTCTTTACTTTTTCTTTTGTTGCTTGTGCTTGATGGCTTTAAAAATTTTTTATTTCTCTTTTATTTTTCTTAACTCATTTCTTCTATTTTCTGAGTATACTTTATTCTTTTTATCTAATTTCATGAGTTGAAAGCTCAGAACAACACAAAGATTTAAAGTACAATAACAAGTGCTACAAAATTTCCTCTGAATATGACTTTGGCCACATGACACAGCTTTTGATAAGCAGTAGCTTTTGATAAATGTTGTGTTTTCAGTTGTTTATAGTAGGAAATTTCTACTTCTATTTCTTCTTTTACCCAAGAACTATTCAGAATTTTTAAAAACATTCAGGTTATATGTTTTATTCTTTGGAACATATTTTTGTTTATTTTCAGTGTTATATTGCATTTGGTAAACTTGTTTAAAGTTAGTTAAATTTTTCCTTTACAAAATAGTATAATACAGGACTTCCCTGGTAGCGCAGTGATTAAGAATCCGCTTGCCAATGCAGGGAACACAGGTTCGAGCCCTGGTCCGGGAAGATCCCATGTGCCGCGGAGCAACTAAGCTCGAGCGCCACAACTACCGAGCCTGCACTCTAGAGTCCGTGAGCCTCAACAACTGAGCCCGAGTGCCGCAACTACTGAATCCCACGCACCTACAGCCCATGCTCCGCAACAAGAGAAGCCACCACAATGAGAAGCCCGCACACGCAATGAAGAGTAGCCCCGCCCTGTTCCCTGCAACTGGAGAAAGCCCACGCGCAGCAACAAAGACCCAACGCAGCCAAAAAATAAATAAATTTTTTTAAAAAAAGGAAAAAACTCATTTCTAAAAAAAAAAAAGTATAATACATAAACCAATTTTTTTTTTTTTTTGCGGTACGCGGGCCTCTCACTGTGTGGCCTCTCCCGTTGCGGAGCACAGGCTCCGGACGCGCAGGCTCAACGGCTATGGCTCACGGGCCCAGCTGCTCTGCGGCATGTGGGATCTTCCCGGACCGGGGCACGAACCCGTGTCCCCTGCATCGGCAGGTGGAGTCTCAACCACTGCGCCACCAGGGAAGCCCATAAACCAGTTTTTAACAGTGTTAAATGTAAATGGAGATGTACTATTTCTGTCTTATATAAAGTGGACAGACTGTTAGGTTATTCAAATTTTCCATCCCTTGAATACTCTTTTCTACTTATCATTTTCTAAAAGATGCTATCGTGGTCTTACAAATTTCTCCTTTGAATTCTACTTTTTTCTTTATAAACCTCAAAGCTTTTAAGATTATTAGTGAAGGCTTAAGGCTGGTATATTCCTGGTGGTTTATCAACTTTCTATAAGAAAGAGTCTACATCTTTTTTTGTTTTTTTGTTTTTTTTTTGCTTTTTTGCTTTAAACTTTTTTTTGCCGTACGCGGGCCTCTCACTGTTGTGGCCTCTCCCGTTGTGGAGCACAGGCTCCGGATGCACAGGCTTAGCCGCCAAGGCTCACGGGCCCAGCCGCTCCACGGCATGTGGGATCTTCCCGGGCCGGGGCATGAACCCGTGTCCCCTGCATCGGCAGGCGGACTCTCAACCACTGCGCCACCAGGAGAAGCCCTTTAAACTTTATTTTGTCTGATATTAACTTTACTACCCATGTGCGGGTAAAGGGTTAACAAAACATCTCCTTTGCTGCATGAGAAACTGAAATTCAGTTAATGTTCTAGTACTAGAACTGTCCTGTATAATATCTACTAGCCACACATGGCTAATGGCTGCCATACTGGACAGCTCTGAAGAGAAACTACCATCTCAGAAAGTTATTCTGGATTGCAATTGTTCTAGAAAGTTGAGTTTAGGTCAGTTAACCCTCCCGAGAAGTAGAATTGCTGGATCAAAGGTATATACATTTAAAAATGAGAAATATTCTAAAATTTTCTCCAGAATATGATGCCAATTTATACCTAGTCCAGTAGCATATAAAAGTCCAATGTTTCACAAGAAATGATATGGAATTGGTTTAACAGTCACTTATTCGATTACCAGTAAAATTAAACATGTTTTTACATCCTTATTATCTTTTGCAACCTGTCTGCTGACATTTGCTTTAGAGCTTAGGATAACTTGAGCACAAATGCTAGAAAACAACTCTTATTATTAGATTTTATATATTACCCATTCTCATAGGAAGTAAAACGTTATTAAATGTTTTAAATTTTACCTCATCCAAGCAGTTGACATGAACATTCTTGCTGGCTAACAATGTTCCAGCTTCTTGGACAGTACCTTAAAAAAAAAAGAAAGAAAGTGCAAAGGTTTTTTTATATCTAGAACAGAAAAAAAACTAACGTCAAGGAAACAGACTTTAAAGGGTTATCTGTACAACTAAGATGAGGCAGGTCAGGTTGCTAAGAAATAAAGCATCAATCGCATACCGTTTATTCCGCAAAGTAATTATCCCAGAGCACAGATTCATATAGACTAAACTAGCTGCATCTTGCTTTTACTTCCATTGGCCTTATAGTATATTAAACTGGCCACATTTTCCTTTTGGCAGTAATACAATAACCACAAAGCATAACACTTTTAATACTGAAACAAATCTTAAAGGGCATCTAATCCAACCCACCATCTGAAGCTTAAATTGCAGTCAATGTAATAACAGTTCAAAATACAGTCAGTATTTATATACCTTGTCACCACTACGTCCTGTGAATTGATGGCATGCTCCTAATAGAATTCTTGGTTTGGAAATGCTGAGGTAAATGTATCTTTTATGCCTCGTCCTATATAAAAGTGCCATATGGTCAGTATTCAGACTCTCATACTGAAAGCCATCTGATGTAAACCTGAAGGTCAGTCTCTGTAAATTTGTAAATAAGCTGTGATTGGGCCACGACTATCAGGTTTTCCAGCCTTCTGTAAGGCATACTAAGGCATAGTTGCAGGAGAGAATGTTGCTATTATCATCCTTAATAGGAGCCAATCACATGTTCTGCCAAAAAATTTCTGGTGTGACAGGGAACAGGATAATGAAATTGCATGTTCTCAGGGAGAAAGGATGAGATAAGCCTCTCCTCTAAAAGGACATAAAAGAATAGAAGCATCCTCAACTAGGAGTTATTTCTTGTCTTTAAATTTAGAATTATAGTTCAAGAATGTGTCAAACTTTGCAATTCTTCCAGAGCTAAAGGTGGAATGCAGAATGAAGCTTAGCCTGCTTCTTTCTACCCAACCTGCTTCTTAGGCACATGGTCTGAGTGCCCCTCACCAACAGAGGGGAGATACAGAAATGTCTCCTAGATTGATAGCGAAATAGCTCAGCTGGGGAAATGTCAAGTGAGTGATCTACAAGGCCCCGAATTATGACAGCAGCTATTGTGCCAAGAGTTCATTTGTCTGGTCCCACACTCCACCTGAGGGCAGTTGGTATCACTGGCTGAATGGCTACAGAGGGAGAGGGGAAAGCCTTCAAGCATGCAAGCAAGTTGTGCAGGGCAGCTTATCCATACCTGTGGCTTCTCACCAGAGACTCTCAAACATCTTTGGAAAGGAATTAGAACAAACTCCTGCACACCAATTTCACTTGAGGAAGATGCTTCAGCTGAACCCCATTATCCACTGAGGAATAACTGAAGTTATTTTCCATCTGACTGAGAGATGTTTATGCAATAAAGGGAGAATACTATAGGGATTGTGATCATGCCAGAGCCTGCTATATGTTAGGGAAAGGATGGGGATTGCAATCATAAACATTTGGCTCATATTAGACAACAGGCCAATAATTCTATAAAATGTTTAGCCCAGTGGCTAACAATGTACTGTAAATCTGTCCAATCGCAGGGCAATTAAAAAAAAAAAAGTGAGTTGTTCACTCACATACCATGGAATACCAGTTAGTCTTTTGAAATGCAGGGACCAGGACAGGAAAATTTCTCTGAAACTGTTTGGGCTTCTAGAGAATGAAAACATATTTTGGAAAATAGATGAGCAAAATACCCCCAAGAGGGAAAACTTTTGATGATTTCTAACTTGGAGTTCCTAATTTAATGACATTAGGAAACTGTAGAAGGTCTAGAATAGCATGGAAATGGGAAACACATAGTTTACACAGAAGGATTTTTATTTTTTGTCATTCCTTACTGTGCATAGTATACTCTCAAACAATATTTTGCAATTAAAAGATTATTTGCTTTACTTGGGAAAGAAATATGTTAAATCTGATTTAACAAACTCTTAAGATGAGGGGATGTGGTACTATAAAGGGGATGGGAAATGAGTCAACATTTATCCTCATTGGAGACAAAAAAGAATAGACATAACTGACGAAAATAATATTTAATAATTTGTTTCCCTTGTGAGAATTTCTCCAAGTTGCTCCAGAGAAGAAAACACAACCCAACCTGCTCCATTAGGGTGGGATAGATAACTTATCTGGATGGACCAGCATTTTAGCAGAGAAGAGATGATGATAAGAGTGATATTCTCACTGTTACTGCCCTCTCTTATATCACACTAGAGCCCTTTCAGGACCACTGTAAAACTGAACAAGTCCTATAAAACCCTCAGTTTTCTTATATAGGAAGCAGAAATAATAACATCCATCCCACAGTGTTCTTAGGACTAAGGGCTTGGCTTGGTGCGGGGCACAGAGTACCACCTCAGTGCATATTAGATGCTCTTGTTATTTATATTTACAGCAGCATAATATAATTCATTGCGACATTTCTGATATCTAGTTTGGGACCACTGGTCTCTACTGAAGACAAGGAGAAGTAGCCAAAACAAACAAAAAGGGAGAAACAAACTAACATGTCATTTTCTGTTTGCAGCCATCCATCAGATAGTCATGAGATCTGAATATTTATGAGTTTCAATCATTTAGTGGGATCCCTCAACAGGAATGTTTTGAGGAATCTATATCTAAGTTAAGTATTTAAAAAACTATTTGGCTTGTTAGTTGCTGTTACATTTATGTATAAGTAAAATCATGTATAAATAATTAAAGTGTCTGAATTTAAAAATAATATATGGATACAGACTTAATCATAGATACATAGTTATAAATGTATTTTAAAATAAACTTCTAATTACAACATATATTTTGAAATAGTGAATCTGTTTAAGTGTAAAGTTTCTAAATTCTCCTATGTGTATCTATTTTTAGACTTTGTAACAAAATGTCTTCAAGTTAGGATTATGAATCACTACATAAAAATTAGAGTAACTAAAAGAGCTGTTGTTTTGTAAAGGAAGACAATGAAGCCCACAGAGGTTGCAAAACCTGCCCAGTCATATAGTTAATGGTAACTACGTATTTGAATTTAAATTTGTCTTTGAACTCTATGCTATAATTATTAGTAGACCTGAATCTTTCTATATACCAGAGGTACTAGAAATAACATTATCAACTACACAGGACCTTAGAGCAGGATCTTTTAACAGTCCCAAATTGTAAACAACTGAAATGTCCATCAGTGTCACCAGATAAGCAAATAGTAGTATATCCATACATAGAAAATAAAAGAAAAAAATAAGAAACAAATTATTGGTGCAGTATGGATGAACATGAGTATCATGATGCTGAGTGAAATGTCATGCAAAAAAAAAAGGAATATTTATTATACTTACTGTATAATTCCACTTACATAAAATTCTAGAATAGAGAAATCTAATCAATAGTGACATCTATCAGTGGTTGCCTGGAGACAGGGGTGGAGGGAGTGACATTACAAATGGGTATGTAGAACCTTTTGGGGGTGACAGAACTGTTCACTGTCTAGATTGCAGTGGTTTCATGGATGTATACTTATGTCAAAACTGACTTTTAAAAAGTGTACACTTGAAATATGTACCATTTATCATACTTTAGTTATACTCCAATAAAATTGGTAGAATAAACCTTATTGTCCGAGTCCGCTTCACATCTCCTTTAACACAAACAATAATAATAAAAAAAAATTACGTTACTTTCTTGTGAAATTGGCAACAGTGATCCCAGGGATTTCAAGTACTAAACAAGATAAGTAATGAAAAACTTTCTGGCTTATATTCTTAAAGTTTAATTTATTTTGAAATAGTGCTTCCTCAGTGTTTAATGAAAAAGATATCAGAGCTTAGAAGAATGGGTCAATCTACAAATAATATAACCCAGTTAACTGTGCTTAAGTGATTTCATTTCTCTTCTGAAATGTTGTGAAATGGATGCTGTTAGTGACTATGATTTAAATGGATATGTGAGAAACAGCTTCTCAGTTTCATCTGGAACTTCTTTTTGGCATTCTAACAAATAAACAACCTGTAGAATACCTAGAATGTGCATTTACTCAGAAGAAGAAATTGTTTAAAAGTGTCCGGTAGCAATGTGCGGTATTCTCTGGACTGTAAGTCCCACTTACAATCGGCTTAACTTCTGGAGGGCAGTGGTTAGCCAGAGGGAGAACTCAAAAATTTGTTGAGTTTATTTCAGATTGGCCAAGATGACAGGTCACACGTGGCTGGAAACTTATTGTTAGTTGCACGTACTAGTACTGACTAAGCCAGTGGTTCTCAAAGTTGAGAAATGTACTGAAGGGAAAAATATCAGAACTCTACTCACCTCCTTTAAAGAAAAGTGCTTCTTATGAGTACGAATATAAACTTTGTTTATGAGCTTCGTTCAACTGTAAGCCAAAAATTATTTTACAAATTTTAAATGCACATAAAACTACAAAATCAATAACGTTTACAATTAAAATTAATTTAACTTGACAGATGAAAATATTTTGCTGCAATTAAATTGCCTCTCAAAGTGAATAAGATATGGTATGGACTCTGGTGCTGGATTCCTTTTTTCAGTTTGTTTAGTTTGTTTTAGTTTGTTCAGTTTGTTTTAGTTTGTTTAGTTTGTTTTCAAGTCCACCATGTGGGCCATATGATATCTCTGCTCTGCCACTTATTACCTGTATTATATTGGGCAAGCTATTTGAACTTTTCAGTTTCTTTGTTTCTTGTCTATCAAGTAGAGACTGCCATGTTTACCATAATAATAGCCAATAGAGTATTTTAAACACATTACTCATACTAACTCATTTTATCCTTATAGCAGTGTTGTGAGGTGGGTACCATTTTTCACATGGAGAACCTAAGGCTCAGAAACAGTAATTTGCCCAAGGCCAAGTCACCAGCAAATGAATGAGGTAGGATTCCAAATCAGACTTGAAAGGTTAACTACCATCCTATGCTGTCCCTCATAATGTTGTAGCTTAAAAATAATTCCTAGCTTATCAAGATTAAATGCATGGATATATGTAAAGTGCTAAGAATTATGCCAGGCCCAAAATAACAATCAGTAAAAGTTGGCTACGGTTGTTACTTTCTCTTATCTCCCATTACATTTTTTTAAGAGTATGGTAATGTCCCACAGACCTTCACTTGACAAGAATGTATCACATACTATGTCTATCTCACTTCTTTTCTCATCAGCTTGGACCAATTAAATAGGTGAGACAGCGTCTGTGTAATTTGTTGCACGATGTAGGCCCAGAAAAAAATCACAGTGCTAACCAGGCAAAATTCACATTAATTCTTTTATTTAATCTTTAAAAATAAAAACTAGTGGACACCTAATAATGTATCCAAGGATTCCCTCCCTACGTCTCCACACACACCACCTGCCGCTTTCAGAGACCCCCTTTATAAAACTGCTCACTTGTTTACACTTTTGAGAGAGGGTGATAGCTCTGGACTGCTTAAAAACAGAATTTGCATCCCTGGTGGATTATAAGTTGATGCGTTGTCTCCTTTTTTTGCCCAGCACTGTACCTGGCACAGAGCTGAGACTCTCACATGGTTGCTGAGCTGAATCCCAGGGCCACCAAAGGCACGGAGACATGAACCAGAGACAGGCAGAAAAGGGAGACTGCAGTGCCAAACAGGTCAGCGAGGACCGTGCTGGACAAACAATCTGCAACAACTCCAAGTCCCACAATTCTAGGCAAAGAACACATCATAGCAAATTACAGCTGTGACTGAGTTCAGCCTGTCGAGATCAGATGGAGTGGGCTCAGCTCATGAGCACCTGTTGAGTTCCAATCCGATATTTCTCTCCTTTACGTTTAGACTTTTCTTGTCAGTATAAAGAATACATGTGCCTTTCTCTCTGTACGTCCAGATGGGAGCCAGGCTACTTAGAAAAAAAGAAAGACTGGAAATTGCGGAGTTTATGTTGCAATGACTGGCTCCTCTGCCGTTCGAGGGAGCTTAAAACAGCCAAATGAACAATGCCCGCAGTTCCCACACATCCGTATCGCCGCGCCGTGACAGTGCAGAAGCCACGTAGTCACGCTGTTGTCACCTGCCAGGTAACGGGACTTCGGGAACTCTTCTGGGACGTCCACTCGGGGACGGAGCGGCAAACATGGCTTCTGGCTTGTCCCCGGGGCCTGCGTCTCCCTCCCTAGGACCCGGAGCGGCGGAAGTGGGACGCGCGTTGGGAGAATGGAAGGGAAAGCGCGGAAGAGCGCGATTAGAAGGTCGCAGCCCTGCGAAGTGCGCGGAGCGGTGTGGACGCCTCCCCAGCCCCCTCGCTGTTCTCCGAGTTCCTGCGGCGGCCGGGGGTTTCAGGAAGGAAGCCAGGGAGGCCCTGGACTCAGAAGCCTCAATGCGGCAAATTACAGACCTTGTTTTGTGCCCTTGTAAGGAACCCTTCTCCTTAGAAGCTCCCTCCACCCGCCCCAGGCGAGGGCGGGGACAGCCAAGGGATCCAGATCTTTCGGCCTCCGGAAGTCGAAACGGCCCTCAGACAACCGATCTAAGAACCTGAAACTTCCAGACCACTATCGCCCAGACGGACTGTGGTCTAAATCACCTTAGGAGTTTTGAAGAATGCACATTCTGAGGCCCCACCCCGGGTCGCTCATTATCATCCGAAGTGGAGCCTGGAAATGTGCACCCTTCCAAAAGCTGATTTAGAAGACGAACGTCTGCAACCTCCGCTCCCGTCCCAGCGGCGCTTCTCCTTCCCCACCTCTCCGCCCCCGCAACCGGTCCCAGACCAAAGGTAGGAGTGCTGTTTCCCGGTCGCAGGATGTCAGCCTGGCAAAACCGCAACCCAGGGTCAGCCGGGCCGGGGGCGCCGCCCGGGCTCCGCCACGCCCCCCTTCCCTCCCAGGCCAGGCAGGCAGCGCCCCCGCCGCAGCCCAGCACCCACACCTTTTCCGATGACTTCCAGCAGATCCTTTTCCTCCTGGGTCAGCTCGCCTTTCTTTATGTGAACCATTGCTTCCGCCAGCTTGACAGCTATTGTTTCTTTGGGAGTATTAAAAAGTAAACGACGTGTCTGTATTAGGAACGCCAGCCGCAAGGTTAGGCAACTTGAGACTAGGACATTAAGTAGCCAACCGCGGAAGCGTTCGAATTCTCTCCACCCTCCCGGGGCCTGGCGAGCAGCGGGCGAGCTCGGGCGAGCCGGGCGGGCAGTCTCTGCAGGCCCAGCAGTAGTCTCCGCCCCGCGCGAGTCATTGGCCCGGCCGGGAGGAGGAGCTGCAGGAGGCGGCAGCGAGAGTCTCCCATTGGAACAGCCTGGGAAGGAAAAACCAAATGGAGAAAATCAGAGGGGGGAAATTAAATGCCTGTTACACGTCTCCCACCGCCATCCTTTCCGGTGCACGTATTTAGGGACACACAGTATTTAAATTCTCTTTCTGGAATTTCTGTGTTCGGCACTTTCTGCTAGGGGCATGCATCTCCCTTGCTCTCGATATACACCCCCCTTCATTTCCCAGGGAGTGGAGCGGCCCGGGACGGGGGCGGGCTGGGAGGCGGGGCGGCGTGGTAGGCGGGTCTGCGCCGAGCTCCGTGTGTCGGTGTCAATGTGTCTGTCCTTCACTCCTCCATTGTCTGCCGCCACCACTGCCGCCGCTGCCACTGCCGCTGCCGGAATCGCTGCAGCCCCCAGCCTCGCGCGTCGCCGCTACCTCCTCGGACAGGTGAGAAGCAGCCCAGGTAAGGCAGCGGGGGAGCCGGGAAGCCTTCGACAACCGGAGCCAGAGCCCCACCGGGAGCTTCCCCCCCTGCCGGTGCTGGCCCTAAGGAAGCATGTGCCTGCTGGGGCGGCTTCCTTCCTCTCGGTGGGGAAGCCGCCCCTCCACCCCATTACCATCACTCATATCGCGTATCAGTGCCCCGGAGTGAAGACCCGCCACTTGCCACATTTGGCCGTCCCGGGAGACCGAGAGCGGCCAGGCGCCGGCCACGAGGTGGGAAGTGGCGGGTGCCCATCGTCCCGTGCGTGGCATCGCCAGATGTAACTCCCGGGGAAGCCAGGGTTGAGGCTTTGGACTCGGGGTGGGGTGGAGAGGGGAGCCTCCCATTACGAGCGAGATGAACGCATGTGAGAGTAGTCTCGGGAGAAGGTAGTTCTCATTTGGCAACCTGCCCTCCTCACCCCTCCACCCACCCACCCCCACTTGTCATCTCCTTTGGCGTCTGTGGGAGCTGTAGAAGAAAACCGGATCTGATCGCTCTATGGTGCCCGTTAAGGACGTTTGGAAGCAATTTACACTTGAACTAATACTTCGTTTATGAAAGACAGCCGGGGATGAGGGGGGGAGGAGGGCCTCTTCTCTCTTCTAGAGTTCCCAGTCTCTTTGTAACTCAGATCTTGAGATTTATGGAAATAGGAAGGGGAGGGAGAAGGGGCGGAGATTAAATTGGTGTTGCTGTCTATATATAGCATTAGATTAGCCTCTTAATCCAACCTTCATTCAACTGTAATATGTAGCTTCAGGCTTTCACTATAGGAAGCCAGGAACCAAATACAAGCGTGTACCCTCCTGTGACTCAGAGACAGGACTTGCTTGCTAATACGAAGTCAGTCGTTCCTCCTGGGTGCACATCCATAACATATTTACAGCATCAGCGAAAGCTTCTGTAGAAATTAGTGTTTACTGTTGTTTCTCTACAGTCTAGTATCAGTGTTTCTCCCAAGACGCGTCTGCTTCAAAGAGAAATATTTGTATAATTATGTAGTTTTTTTTGTTAAGCATCCCCCCCATACCATCACTTTCTCCCCGCTGTGCCATATATGAAGTGAAGTGTATTTTCCTCTGGCCTTACGCCTTCATTTCTTGGAAGCATTCACTAACACTTGTGAAATCCTGGAAGATGTTCATTATTTCCTGCCTTTAACAAAATTTTTTCCCCAAATCCCAGATGTTTTCTTGTCTAAGTCTTCATCTTTACAGGCTGGGGCAGATCTGAGCCAGAACATATCACATGAAAATGGTTTGAAATTATTCATCGCAATGTATAACAAAGAAACTTTTGTTTGGGAATGCTTTAATAATGATGTGACTGTTCAAACAAGTAGTAAGGCTTTTGAGTGACCCATCTTTTGTAACACTTAGAATGCTGCTATTGCCACAGTTACAACTGATTGAAAACACAGTATCATGAAGAAGAAACCCAGAAACCTAAGAAAATGCTTGCGGAGTAACCTTTCCTTACCATGTGACTTAACATTTTACAAGGGATGTTACAGAATTGGGTGCTTCATTGACAGTATTTCCATCTCTTGTGTCAAATTGGGGCCATGGTTACTTGAAGGTCACACCTGTTTGTCTCACCGAAGTTGTCAGTTCCTCGAGGATAGCAACTTATTATCTATTTTCCTGGTGCCTTATGGTACTTCCTTGGTATTTAGTCCTCTGTGAGTATATGAATTCAGTAAAGCTAGAGTCAATGACATTTAAAGTAAAAAAGCTAACATCTGCCTAGAAATGTATATAAATAATATGTTAAGTTTAAATTTCTAGAAGCAGATACGTAATGGATTGTGTTCATCAGATGGATTCCATTAATCGTTTTTGGCCAGTGTTAACATTTAATGTAGGAATAAGATTAGCTAATGAGCATACCTTAGACTAGATCAGGGAACTTTTTTTGTATTAAGAATGTATTCACATCTAAGGAGTTTTGTTGGTAATAAAATAGCTACTACTTATTGGGTCCTTAGTCTGTGCCGATATTCTACCAGATGCTTTGTTATAAGATTTGTTTAATCATTGTTGTAGCGACCTAGGAACTAGCCAGTATTACCCCTGTTTCTGAAAATAAGAGGACAGAAACAAAAAGAAGTTAATTTGCCCACAGACCCACAGTTTGGAAGTATCAGAGCCAAAATTGGAACCTAGACCTGTCTCCAAAACTTTTTCGCTTTTCTTTATTCTCTATCTCTGTGGCTAGCAATAAGGGGGAAATTATATATTCTTTAGCTAATAGATAACACATTCATGTGGTTTAGCGTGACAGAGGTACAAAAGACTCTCTGACCTCTTTGCACAGTTTCTTCTCCATGCCCTACAACCCATGGTGTCTATTTTTCTCATACCTTTCTGAGAAATTGTATGTGTTTATATAGCTTATATGTATAGTTCCACTTTTTATTTTTCTTACAGAAATGAGAGCATACTAACACATTGTTCCACAATGTGCAATAGAATTTATATGTTGCTTTGGTCTCTGTTTCTTTCTTCTTTTAAATAATAATGATTTCTGAAATGTATGAAATCCTTATATGTGTCCCCATCATCCCTTTTTCTACTGCTACCACCCTGGACGTCTCTTGGCCTGTTGCAGTGGATCCCTAAGTAGCTTGCTTTCCATCCAGCTCATTCAAGGCACCACCATTAAGGCACCACCACCAATATACACTGAGCACTCATCATGCACCCAAGGATGAGACATACTTTGTAAAGACAGAACTGATTCACTTAAAGCATGTCAGTGGCTCTCCACCTGCCGCAGAATAGAGGCTCTGGTCTCGTACTTCTGGTTCCTCTCCACCAGCCCAGGTTCCGTCTAGGAGGCTCCGACTTCTGGTCCCAGCCGGCATTTCCAGTCAGCCAGCCCCTCCCACATACTCTGCTCTAAGGTCACCTCACTGCTGATTCCCTAACATGCCAGTAGTTTCCACCCCTTTGTTCCTGCTTTTCTCTTCCTGGAGTGACCTCCCTTCCCTCTTTACCGAGTCTTTCTCTCCTTCCCAGATCTGATGAAGTGTCAGCTTTCAAGATACTTTCATGGTCCCCTCTCCCACCCCATCCAGGAGGGGAATACAGGCCCTAGTAAACATTTTTATTCCTGTCCCTCAGCAAGGGCGATAAGAACAATCTTTCCTCAGGAGTTGCTGGTACAGTTGCTGACATCCTCTAATTTTCTCCTATCTTCTTAGGAGCCCTGGTCCCCACCCGCCTTGCACCCCGAAATTAACATCATCTTTGCTTCTTCATCTGGATCCCCATGAAAATAACCTAAGGCAGGCACCTTTTTCATGACATCCTAGTTCAGTTTCTGTTAATCTATTTGACCCCTTCTCCTTCTAGACTGTAAATTAACTAGAATTAGTTTACCTTTGCTTCTCAAGATTGTGACCCATGTCTCGCACCTAGTGTGTGCTCAGTACATGCTGAGTTGAATTCGGTTTGATCTCCAAGTTATTTCAGGTGGATTTGTTTCCCTACTTGACTAATCCTTCCTGGCAATGTGAGGTGATGTGGCCCTAAGCACACACAATCATAACCAAGGGCAGAAGGTCTGTAAATGTTTTCGGTCTCAAGCTGCTTGACATTCTGATGAATGCTACCAACCAAGAAAAAAAAAATTGTACATATGCACATGTTACAAATTTTGCAGACCATTCCTCTTTGAAGCCCTTGACATACAGCTCTGTGCTTTAAGAGAATGCCGTTTTCTTTTTATTGCAGGGGAATAGCTCATTTTTGAGTGTTGTAACTTTTGGGGTAATGTTTTCCTTGACATTTAACTTTCTTTTCTTGGGTACATTTCTTGACTGAGTGGATATTTGATGATATTAAGGATTTTTATTTTCTTTGAAACTAATATTGTGGTTATATGTTTAAAAGGTCCCTTATCTTTTAGAGATATGTACTGAATTGTTTAAGGGGGGGAAATGGTAGGACATCTAAGACTTGCCTCAATATAATTTTGTGACAGTGGGGGACAGGGACTGAGTAAGAGTATTCATGAGACAAAGTTCACCGTGTTGTTAAGGGTTGAAGGTGGGCAATGAGTACATTGACTTCATTAGACTGTTCTCTCTGCTTTTGATACGTTTGAGATTTTCCATAAGGAAGTCTTAAAAAGGAAATCTGGACATATTACAGCCCCTAAGAAATTGTCGTTGTAGTTTAAACCAAAAAAAAAAAAAGAGAGAGAGAGAGAGAGAGAAAGCAATATGGATACAAATGCTGTTTCTCTATACTTAGAGTTGAGCTTATGCGGTTATCCATTTAATGTTAAAACAGTTACACCTAAATCTGCAAAAGACTGTCTTGTGAACAATGCATTTCCATAAACTGTTCACATCACCCTTTAGCTTCTCCACAAAACGAAGAGGTAGGTGGCATATCTCAGTGCTGTGTCACAAGCTTGTGAATATCCTACTGGCAGCTAATCTTCATCTTTTTTAGACCCTGACGAAGTAATTTGCAGACACGTCTCAACAAGGGGTGCAAATATATTTCGTTTAACTGAGAGAATCAAGACATGAATGAAGTGGAGATACTGATTTTCTCCTTGTGTCACATAAATCAAGTCAGAAGGCATTTCCACAAAAAGAAGTACTTTGGTAATGTCACGAGCAATAGTTAGAGGAGGTATCTCACTGCCTGAAAATCGGGAGCACACTCAGGTGTGCCTGCCACATCCTTCCTCAGGATTTGCTTAACTAAATGCTTGCTTTGACAACTGCTTTCTGAATTCTTAAAACTTTATAACTTGCGTGTCTTGATGTTTATGTTTCTTTTATGATGTTTTGGACTTATGAAATGTTAATGTTTCCAGAAGCCAACATGGAATTTTTTGGTATCGTTTATAACATTTCTTCCCAGATTTGGTTTGAAGCGTTCTTAAAGAATATTTAATTAAGCTTCAAAGCCAAGCCTTCACAGTGTCTAAGGACAATGTAGCCAGTCCAGTCTCATTGCCAGGTAATGCTGAAGCACACATTAGTGTACATCCAGCTTCAACTCATATATATTTATATTAGCTATGTCACTGTGGAATTTAAAACTCAAGGCTGGTGCCTCTTATCTCTGAGTATAGTAAAACAGTTCCAATAATTAAAAATAGAAAGCTATTTTTGCATCAGAAGGGAAAAGGTAGCATTCACCTTCCCAATGAATACATTTAAGCAGAAAACTGGTGTTTTTATCTCTTGGTATTTGGTTATCTGTTGCGGGGGTTGTGTTAAAAAGACCCGGCAGACAAAGCAGCCCTTAAAACTACATTCATCAGCCTCTGAGTAAAATCTCTTCCTGGTCTGTTGATTGTGGAGTAAAGCAGTCCCATTAATTAGCCTCTTCTGACCTGGTAGGAAATGATTATGGATGAGCCCTGGGAGACAGCCAAGCACAGCCATAGCTCTGAGAATTAGAGTGGGAAAACCAAGACTCCGTGATGAGATGGCTTTTCCAAGGCAGTGTCTCTTGCTTTCACTTTCTTCATATATGAAACAGGGATACTAACCAAACTTACAGGATGACTCTGAGGACCCTTGAGGATCCCCTGTGAACTATAAAATGTTATATAAAAATTAATTGTTATTTTTAGGGCCAATTCTACCTGTTTCTACAGTTGAGAAGAAGATGAATAACACAACTACAGGCCTAGTTAAGAAATCATTTTAAAGTAAAATTGTATAGACATTAGTATTTGCCATAAGCCCAACTTCCTACATTTTGGAAGAGATTTATTTTTCAAGAGAGACTTTCATAAAGATATAATTCTAGTAATTCTATCTCAGGATTAACTTATTAAAAATATTAATCAGGATTAACTTTTTTTTAATAATAATAAGAAAGTTCTTGGTATGCATCTGTTGTTTTTAGTGAATCCCAAATGATAAGACATGATATTTGTTCCCAAGAGGCCTCTATCCTTTAGGAGACGACCCGCCAGCCCCTGAAACAATAGGGACTAAAGTCATCATCCAAAAGCCCCCCCCCCCCACCTCTGTCAGCGGACAGGTTAGACCCCTTTGAGAACTTCCCTTTGCCTGTTCAGGTGGCTGTCCGGCTCCGTCCAGTCTTTCAGCTCTAATGTGAACAATGTGGTTACTCCCTACCCACCCACTGGCTTCCTGCTCCCAGAATACCCTCCTCCACCCGTTTCTGCATATCACAGTTTACTCCAATCCTTCTCAGCTCAAATGACCCCTTCCCCACACAGCCTTCTCCAGTCCCCAACCAGAGCAGTACAGTCACAAGTGCATATTCCAGAACGTGTGGAGCTCAGTGGGAGGACTAGAGAAAGTGAGATTCTGAACAGAGTCTGGAAGGATTGGTGAATTTGGGCAGGCGAGCCAGAAAACGGAGAACGTTCCAGGGAGAACAACCCCCAATACAACTCCATACAATATTATAACATGTTATAAATATTTATAAAATAAATATTGGCTGTAATTTTCTGGCCAACCGTATTGGAACTAGAAATTTTTTCTTTCAAAGGCAAGTTTTCTTCCGTATGTCAACTTTTTTAAAATCATGGAAGTGGAGATTATATTTTAAAGCACACTAGGTTTGTTCTTGCTCTCAAGTAATTTATGACATCACATGTTTTAGACTAAACTGAAAATTATAAAGCAGTATCTTCAGAATTGGTGGTAGCAGGAAAGTTAATAATGGACATAAAAAGAAACCATACAAGAGAAAATCATATACTTATTCGGATATTTTGCCCTTGAATACAAACTAATTTGAAATTATCCAAAATAGCTAGAATATCAATAGCCAAAATAACTAGAAAATAAAATGAGTAGGAAATTGTGAAATTTATTTTGCAAGTGAACTATGATGCGTGGAACTGTTTTTATCTATATAGTGCCTTAAAGGAATTTTATTCTCTCAGTTTGATTTTTTTTCCAGTTGGACTGTTCTGATTTTTTGTTTTCTACTTTTATTGATGAATGGAATAAAGACATGGCTGAAACAGTTAAACCTGAGAGATGCAACTTGGGGATTTAATAATCAGGTTAATGTGAATCATTTTAATGCGGGATTGTGGTTGTCGTTAGGAGTTTCCACAGCATTTTTCCTTTGTATCTATTAGGGGAAAAAATACACGACAATTTAGAATAATTTCTAAATTAAAAAAATCTGCTGTATACCAGTATCAGCAGTATACACAAGAATACTTTTCTTTCTTAACTCATTCTGATGTCTATGTTGGGGCCATGGGTCTCTTCAGCAAGTATCTTTTAGGCAGTTAAATGCCAACTGGAATAATTTGGCCTGTTCTAAATCTGGCATGTGTTGAGTGAAAAGTGCCAAAAAATATTCTGATAGTCATATTTGTAAACTGCTTTGGAAATAAAAGGTTTAAGTAACTCACTGAATGAACCATTCTTTTGGCAAATGCCAAAGAGACAATGCTTTCATTGTTCTTTCTTGATTTTTTAACTTCAGGTGTATCCTTTGGTGTTTTTTGTTTTGTTATCTTTCATTCTCTTAATTATATATATATAATAATATATTAGTAGGAAAACAATAATAACAAATTTGTGAGATGTGTAGAATTGTGTTTCCTCTTTTCGTAGTTCAACTTATTTTTATGTTAGAAGAGGACTTTTAAAAAATAATTGTTAGATGCACTGTTATTTTGAGGACTTCTAAATAAATCTCAAGAAAAGTGCTAGGCAGAGGTGAGTAACAGTAAGCAACATTAACTCTTAGCACTACGGAGACTATATCATAAGCCACCATGGGGTGTGCAGTTTTATAATATCCTACTGTATCCTCTTCTTTTTTGCATATTCACACAAAAGACTTTAATGCTTTTCAAACCAACCTCGACAGCTTCCTGGATTTGTGATCATTTCTAAGGAAAAAAGAGAACATGACATATGTTTTTCTCAGTATACAAGGTAATAGAATGGGGTTATTGTAAACAGGAAGGAGAAGCCCACATTGCTGGTACAGAGGAAGCTGCTGGCTAGAGGAAAGGACGCCACATCGGGCGTGGAGGAGTGTGAAGATGGTGTTTACGTTAGCGTTGAGCCTCTGCAGGAAAGAAGTTGAGAACCAGCTCCAGTAGTACCAGAAACCATGGAGCCATAAATTTCCTACTATTTACATGTCCTTAAGAGGCAGGATTTCTGTTAAATCCTCTTGCTAAAGACAAATGTTTTTCTCCTTACTAGAACTCCACGGATTTGGCATTTGGGAGGTAACATATGTTAATTCAGTTTATCCAAGTGCTGAACTAGACGTTAAAATTAATATTTATGCTTCACTCTCTGACTCTAAACCATAAAATTCATGAGGCAAATAATAAAAAAGCTGCCTTCAAGAGCCATATAAATGGTTACCCAGCAACTTCAGTTGGTTCGTTGGAGAAGTGCTCTGCAAGTAGACAGTTGACGGGTTCTGGCCCTGACCGTTCTGTGTTTGTGAGGGCCTGAGTTTTCTGCTTTGATCTCTGCTTTATCACCAAGGTTAGAATGGAATGCCTGACCTCAGGCAAGTGGCGTGACATCTCAGAACCTTATCAGAGTGTGAGATGAAGGTCTAGGTTTAGTTCTTCAGGTTTCAAAGTGTTCCATACCTCATGGATATCCATTATAAGTTAAAACGTAAAAAAACAAAAATGCAACACACGTTTGATTGTTAAAGCATTAATCAACACAACTGCAACTCAAATTCATCATGTGATGTACTTTAACATACTGGAGACCATTACTTCTTCTTAACTCACACTGCCAGGTTTTTCTGTGCAGTGCTTGGGTCAAACTTCACCGGCTAGAAAGTGAGCACCATGCATCTTGTCTATGTATTTTGTCTAATTGGTCCCATCTGCATCCCTATTGACCAGTACCAGATAGAGGTATGTTTAATAAATGAATGCAAATGAATGATTTTAAGCCTTTTGAAAAAGTATGCTTGAAAGTTTGTAATGTGGCACTGATCTTCTCTCTCTCTCTCTCTCTCTCAATTTGAGTTTCTGTAATTCACTCCTTTAAAATTGTATCTGGGAATACAGTTTCATATCATCAGTGTGCTATGTCCGATTAAGTCCCAGGCTATGCTTGGGCATTTCTATCCATTTCACGCTGTCCTCATTGTGAAATAGGCATGTGTATGGTAGGTAACTTTTTGCGTGTGTGCAGCCTTTCAAATAAAGCTTCATCTGCTAGACAGGCTTGGCTTGGGGAGGTCCCCTCCTGGGAGGATGGGGTCCGGAGTGGCCTGGTTGAGGGAACTCACAAGTGAGAAGACATTTGGACTCCTGTCCATCACCACCTTTGAACTTCCTGAGTTTCACTCCCATGTTTTGGAAAAGCCATTGCTCCAAAGCAACATTCTCCCACTAGTAACCAGTCTAGGGTGTTATGTTTTTTTCCAGAAGATTCTGTCATCTTCTCCTCCTTGATTACAATGCTAAGAAGAGAGGAACAGACTTCAGTCCCCCTCGCCATAATAACTTATCTTCTACTCTTCTATTTGTACTGATAGTCATAAATACTCCCATCAGTTTTGTGTTTAATACAAAATTAGCCTTAATCAACTGAATGCTCTCTGGCATTTGACACCACTCCCTGCTGATTTTTTTTTTAACTTAATTTTTTTTTAGAGCAGTTTTAGGTTCACATCAAAGTTAAGAGAAGGGTACAGAGATTTCCCATATACCCTCTCCCCGGATACATACGTAGCCCCTCCCCATTATCCCCCCCTGCCAGAGCTACTCGGTGATGCATTTGTTTTGTCTACAATTGACATTAATGTTTGGCAAACAGAAATAAGTCTTTCAGGGAAATACCTGCCTGGTTGCTGCTCTCATGTGTTTAGACCTGTGTGCACAATTTTCAATTCTTGAGAGCAAGGCCCATCTCTGGCTTTGCTTACCTTTGTTTCCTCTTTAATGCAGGGTTTTCCAACCTTGGTACAATTGAAACATTGGGCGAGATAACCCTTTGTTGTAGGGGGCTCTCCTACAGCATTGTAGATTGTTGAGCAGTATCCCTGGCCTCAACCTACTAGATTCCAGTAGCAGCCCCTTCTCCCAGCATGACAAGCAAAGATGGCTCCAGACACCGCCAAATGTCCCTTGGGGAACAAAATTAACCCTGGAGTGAAACCAGTGCTCTAGTACAGTGCCTGATACACAATAAGCCCGCCCCTAAAATACTTGATAAATTAATAAATATATTTAAACCACAACTAGACATTTAATCATTGGATATTCCTCTGTTTCATGCCACCATTTCCTCTAAATTCTCTGAATTTACAACTTGAAATATTGTAGGTATGCAATTGTTATCACTATCCTGTTGTCTTGCAGACAAAAGTTCTAAGGGTCTTAACTAGAACAGAGGTTTTAAGACATTTTGCTATTAAGATACCCTGAAATATTACATTTGAGGAATGAGTTTTCTAAAAGCCAAAGTATGTACAGTGTGTGTAGTTGAAGGTGTGTTTGTGTTTTTCAAAGTGTTGAGACATAAGAATGACATCAGCAAGATTAGGCCATCTGGGAAGCTGAGTGGGGCTGGTCAGTTGCTGGGGGAAGGGAAGGGCCTGGGAGAGATCCCAAATGGGGAAAGTGGAAGGGCCCAGAGAAGGACATGTGCTTGCCCCAGGGACTGCTTACAGAGTCCCTTGAGAAGATGGCATGAATTGATAAGCAGAGTGAAACTATTTCGGAGTTAATTTATACTTCTTGAAAGTTTTTGAAAATAACTTCATTGAGATGAAATAAGTGACATTATGTAATTGTCCTTATTTCAGTGAAGAGGTTGTACATTAATACTTAAAATGTAATTTCTGGAATATTTTTATTTACAGGGAAGCAAGAATCATTCGAAAATAAGATAAAGTTTAAGAAGTGAAATCAATTTGGAAATGTCATAATGAAAATTTAATCACGATGCTTTTATGTCTTCTTAAGGCAGATTTAAATGAATATAGTTAACTCAGTGTACTTTTTTTCACAACACAATTCCTTTGGGCTTTGATCCCTCTTTCTTAAAAGGTCATTGCTTAGCACAATTTAAGTTCCTACCATTAATGTCCCTTGCTGCAAACTACTGTTGTAAAATTTTGAGGAGAGAACTATAGTTTAAGTTTTGTGCTTTTTAAGAAAGATATCTTTGTTCTTTTATATCATTAATTATAAGAATGAAGAGGATATGAATATAATAGTAATATTTTTGTATTAAAGAAATATTTGAATTTATTTAGAAACATTTTTCTTTTATAGGTAGGCTATTTGTTATTTTAAATTTTTAATGTTTTTTCCATTATTATAAATACTGGAACTTAGATAGAATTTTCTAGGAGCTATAGCGAAGTTTGTTGTAGAGGCTGGGTGATTTTGAGTCCAGAGAGGCTGTTACAAAATCATGGTAAGGATATTGAACAAGTTAATGTTATTCTGGACAACAAAATTGTGTAGTGTAATTATAGGCAAATATTTAGCTTATCGCTTTAGAATGTTCATAATTTAAAGTTTCACAGAGCAATTTAATTTTGTTTTTCTTTTGAGAGAAGAATGCTACAATGTTATCAACCCAAACGATCCCTAGATATGACAACTTTTTGTACAGGAGTTTATGATGTTTGTTCTTGCAGTTTTAGCTTTAATGGAAAGGAGAATAGTTTATAATTATGGGCAATTTTTAGTTTTCTTTTATGGTAAATTACTTTACCCATTTGAAATATAGAATAAAAGGTAGTTCTTGAAACTTACTCCTAAACACAGAGTACATCCTGAGAACGTTGCAGTAAAGTGGGTCAGTTATATTTTGCGTTTTGTGTGCTGGTGTTATTGCATCTTTATGACACACTTTATACTTTGGGGATAATATTGTTGCCCTATAATTTTTATTATCTTAGAATCGGAAGTCTCTCTCTTCCCATTGTCTTAAGTAATATTGACGGTACAAAGAGAGTTTCACTTTGAAGTTTGGTACTTTTTCTTTTCTTCCCTGCTGTAGCCACATAGTTTTGAAATTTGGGCAAAATGCTCTGCAGAGCTGCTTTATTTGAAAAATATTAATTAAAAAATTTCTATCCTTTGAGTGTGTTTTCACCTTTTTATCAAGTTTGTGTGTTGGGCCGTAGGGAATGCTTTAGAACTGGGTTGCCTGACATAATAGCCACGAGACACGTTGGCTATTTCAATTTTAATTTTAATTAATGAAAATTAAATAAAATTAAACATTTAGTTCCTCAGTCACACTAGCCGCACTTCAAGGGTCCAATAGCCACATGTGGCTACCATATTAGACAGTGCAGATATAGAACATTTTCACGGTCACAGATAGTTCTGTTGGGTACACCTCTCCAGGATGGGTGTTGGCAAACTGCAACCTGGGGGCCCATTCTGATCCACTGTTTGTTTTGTAAATAAAGTTTGACTGGAATACAGCCATGACCACCTATTTATATATTGCCTATGGCTGCTTTCAGGCTATAACAGCAGAACTGAGTAGTTGGAACAGAGACCATGTAGCTCACAGAGCCTAAAATATTTTCTTTCTATCCCTTTATAAAATAAGATTGATTCCACTTTAGAGTATCCATATTTATAATGTCAAGGTTGTTTGAATAGCATAGTTATTTTATGTGTAGCATATATTAATAATATTAAATGCCTTACATAAGGCAGATTATCATACTTCAAAGATGAGCCAGACCGGAAGAACAGGCAAGAATAGAGTATCAGGCCAAATCTCTTGATTACTAGTTGAGAACAGGCATCCACTAGTAGGGACAACTAGAAGGTACGGCCTTCTGTGATAGGTCAGACACTTTCCAGAATGGAGAGAATTAAGGAAGAATATGAGGGAAGACATCATGCAAGGTGTCAATCTACTCAGGGTGGGCAGGGCAAGTGGCAGAATTAATACACAGTAGCCATGAGACCCTTCAATGCTGCTGGCCCATTGTCACACTTGGACCCAGAGTCTGGTTGGGAGTAAGGGGTGGAATATGAAAAGAGCATGAGGGCAGTTAGAAGATAAATAAAGTGAGGTGGGGCGATATTTATCTAATATGTTAGACTTAAAAATCTTTCAATTAAACTTTTCCATTTAGACTTAAATAGAAATTGATTCAAAAATGTTTATTTCATTAATAAAGTACCTGCTTTCTATTGTTTGGTTGATTGTATCGCTTTAGTATTTTTATGGCCTTCTTTTATCTTCTAAACTATCCAAGAAATTTAGTCTCTTAGATGACGTGGGAAATACTTGAATCCATTTTGTTTTACCACTTTACATACAATTTTTTAAAATTTTATTTTAAACCGTGGAGCTTTTTCATTTTGGTGGGACATAAGCTTCTTTTCTTTTTATTTTTTTAATAATTTATTTTTATTATTTATTTTAAAATTTTTGATTGTGTTGGGTCTTCGTGCATGGGCTTTCTCTAGTTGCAGCGAGTGGGGGCTACTCTTCATTGGGGTGCACAGGCTTCTCATTGTGGTGGCTTCTCTTGTTTCAGAGCACAGGCTCTAGGCATACGGGCTTCAGTAGTTGTGGCACGTGGGCTCAGTAGTTGTGGCTTGTGGGCTCTAGAGTGCAGGCTCAGCAGTTGTGGCGCACGGGCTTAATTGCTCTGCGGCATGTGAGATCTTCTCGGACCAGGGCTCGAACCCGTTTCCCCTGCGTTGGCAGGCAGATTCTTAACCACTGCACCACCAGGGAAGTCCCATGAGCTTATTTTCTATGTGAGTGTTTGGGTTATAGTTTCTATGGAAGCGAAATCATCATGATTTTAGTTGATTTCAACTTGTAAGTTGTAATGCAGTCTAATAAAAGTGAGCTTTTGGGCTTACCTGGTGGCTCAGTGGTTGAGAATCCGCCTGCCGATGTAGGGGACACGGGTTCGTGCCCCGGTCTGGGGAGATCCCACATGCCACGGAGCGGCTGGGCCCGTGAGCCATGGCCGCTGAGCCTGCGCGTCCGAAGCCTGTGCTCCGCAACGGGAGAGGCTACAACAGTGAGAGGCCCGCGTACCGCAAAAAAAAAAAAAAAAAAAAAAAGAGTGAGCTTTTGACCTTGGCCTAATAGAACTGCCTTTGTTAGTCTTCCTTTGTTACTTTCCCAGGTTTAAGCCAGCACAGTTTCTTAGTCAAAGTGTCCTTGCTCTTCTTCAGCCAGAGCTTCAGTGAGTGCCTTATAAAGGCTGACCCTCACTGGAGCAGATTATAATGTAGCACCAGAGCTAAATTTAGAGGGAAGCCAAGCCTCCACTCCAAATAGTAACAGCTAAACGATAGAGACTTTTGGTGAACAGAATATCTTCATTTAGTCTTTCAATACCAGTAGGTGAGTCTCTGTGTTTGTTTGTTTGATTTTGGATGTTGTGTGTGTCAAAATCTTTGCATACTTTTTTTATGTTTATGTGTTCTTTTATTATTTTCCACATAGACTATATTGAGGTTGTGTAAAATAAGCCTGCATAACTGGGCTATGAAGAAAAAACTTTTGTATTTAGAACTAAAGAAAGTATAAACAGAGCTAAAGAATTTTTAAAATAGAGTAATTCTCTCCAGTGTAGGCTGTGTTTGGTAGTAATTCCCCATTAGCAGGAAAATAGAAACAAGGTGTAAAGGTAGAGTTAATTAGGGAATTCTATATGTTTATATTCTAGACATTAAAATAAGTCTTAGAGGGGGCTCCCACTTTAAAAATATTTTTAAATTCTAAAATAAAAACATCTTTGGCAAAAAAGGAAACTCCTTCCTTGCTTGTTCACCTCCTGGAGGAGTTTCAGGCTCTATTTTTGGGTTTGTATCTCGGTAGGAGACCCAAACTCTTTAACAGATATTTTTCTTCGCTAACCCAAGAAAATATTTTGTATGGTATTTCGGTATTTGTTGTGTTTTGGGAGGTGTGGAAACATTAAGGAGAACACACACACACACACACACACACACACACACACACACACGTATATTCATTACTTGTGCTCCAATAGAAATGTTTGCTGGTATAGAGTGAATCTGTTGAAAATTCCAACAGGGAAAATTCTGAATGAAAGAGTTTTGCAGTGATTATAAATAATGCATTAGAAACTCTATTTCCAACATCTTTCAAGTGAAATGAGATTTCATTGATTAAAGTTATTGCTTTTGTAGTTATTTCACTGTGCAGCTGCTGCCCCATACACATACAGCAATCCATCCCTTCTCTATACTGGTTAGCTAGGTGTGTCCCGCTGTTGTTTCACCTGTCACATTGTACTGTAGATGTTTGTATTTTATCTCTGCTGGGCTCTGTGTTCCTTGAGGGCTTGGAATCCGGCTTAGTCACCTTTATATCTCCAAGCAGGATGTAGTAAGTTCACCTTATAGGATTGATAAAAATTCTCTCTACTTAAACCATAAAAGATACTACTTTGGGGCTTTGTTACTTTATTTAAAACATGTTTTTTTAGTTTCACTTTAAAAATGGTGATTCAAGTTTTCAATGATAAACAGATTGATTTCTATGTGAAAATAGAAGTTTCTCTTTTTTCATGGGGTTGGAAGAAAGTTTTAGTACATAAATTGAATAATAATTTTTCCACATTCTTGAGGATTTTTTAAAAATTTTGAGATACAATTAATGGTATAAGTAATGGAGAAAATCTAGACATTTTCAAATCACAATTTAAAAAATCTTTGAAAGATAATTAAATAATTTGCTTGACATTATCTTAATCGTTTGGTCCTCATAATTTAGGCAATCTAGACATATTTTCAGATTATAATATTTATGCCAGCAAGGTTATTCTCAGTTTGTAAAAGGTCTTTTAGAGCAGATTGTTCATTTTTTTAAAAGATCGTTTTTGATATTTTTAATTATATATTAAATCCAATAGGAGAATTTCAAATACCCAAATACTCATCCTCTGAGGTTAAGCAAACAAATGAAAAGCTTACTAACAGTTTCTTGTATCGTTCTTAAATGTTCCTTGCCTAGAAAAGGAAATATTACGTGTACCCCCCTTTTTAACCGAAAAATTATGCTTTACACTCTTTCATTCAACTTGCTTTTTTCCTTTAACAATTTTACTTGAACATCTTTCCATATCAGTGCAACAGCTTATTTGACAATTATTTATTAAATTTAAATGCTTACTCTCAGTATTGTTTTAGGTGCTAACGATACAGTATTGAGTAAAACCTACAAAATCCCTACCCACATGGATGTTACTCTTGGGGGAAATAGACCATGGCAAACAGATGCTAATGAAATGACAGGGCCTGCTGTGAGCTATGAAGAGAAATAGAGCTAGATGAGAGGGAGAGAGAGAGAAGGAGCCTTGTTAGTCAGGGTGGTCTGGGAAAGTCTCTGAAATGGAGGCATTTGAGTGAGTGCAGAGAGTTAAAGCCACGTGAATGGCTTCCCTGGCCCACTGGAAGAAGCAAAGAGGGCAATGTGGCTGGTGCAGTGAATGATGGGAAGAGGTATACGTAGGAAACATAATCAGAGAGGTAGCCAGGACCATATGTAGTACACTGGATATAATTTATTTTGTAAAGCTTCGTAGTTCCATATGATGGCTTATTATAACTTATTGAACTAGATAGGTTTATGAGTATTCAACTTCCATTTTTTTATGCATCCAACAATGTTGCAGCTAAATCCTTTTATATATACACATACACGTATATTTGCATACTTGTGTGGGTATAAATTGTAAAGGAAAAGTTATACAAATTCCTTGTAAAGGAATTGCTGGACCATAGGTTATGCACATGTAAATATTTATAGATATTCACCAAATGCTTCCCAAAAGTATTGCATGGAGTTTATCCTTTATATCAAAGTTTATGTCTGTGGTTATTTTCCTTGTGTCTTTTGTCCACACTAGATATTATTAAACTTTAAAAGTTTTGCTAGTTCAGTAGTTACAATTATCTCATTTTTAAAAGTATATTTAGTATGGGTGAAGTCAAACGTATACTTATTAGCTATATATTATATCAACTGCTTATTTGAAGTGCCTAATGTTATTTTCTTTGTTTTCAGAAATTTTATGAATAAGCATCAGAAGCCAGTGCTAACAGGCCAGCGGTTCAAAACTCGGAAAAGGGGTAGGTGGTGTTGTGTGTTTGTGTGTGTATGGCGGGGACGGGGTTGGGGGAAATGTGTGTTTAAAGTTCTAATCAAAATATAAGGTTGGTGAATGTCAAGTTTAACAATACAACAGCCAGTTATTTTACTAGCAAAAGAGAGTTTCTTCGGGAAGAGCCCAGAGGAATTGCAGTTCGGGGTATGTGAACTATGGGGCAAGTCAGAGAACAAGGAAGAGGAACTTGCTATTGTAGGGAAAAGAGGGGAGTTGAGAGGAGCTAAAATAACCCAACAGTCCATGTGAGGAAGCTGGGAGTCCAAAGTATGGAGGCTACTCATAGGTTGGTCTGGTACATTCTCTGATTGGCTGGGCTGTGGTTAGGTGGAGAGAAGTTTTCTTCTTCCTTCTGGTTAGTTAAGTAGGCAACACCTTTCCGTTGGAGACTAGAGAGGAAGGCATAAGTATCTTCCTGTTTGGAGTAATTGTTGGTGCATGGCAGGGTATAAGAGCTCCCCCCACAGGCCTTCCCGGACTCCAATTTTAGCTGAAATTTCTTAATTCCACAAAGAGGAATTGGGATTATCTTTGTTTCCACCTAACCTCACTAATTTCTGTCTTTTGAGCTCTGACTGTAAAATCTGAAGGTGTGCATTCAAGCCTCAGGACCACCGGTTACTTAGGTGTTTGATTTTGGACAAGTCATTTAACTTTCCTGAGCTTTGTGTCTTCATCTACAAAATGAGGATGATTATATCTGTTCAGGTTGCCTTACTCTCATGTGAGGCTATGAAGGCAGTTGATAAACTTTACTGTTTTTAACATCAGCGTTTGCGTTTGGTTTTTGCTTTCTTTGTGTTTTTAAGAAAACGTTCATAAGCCAAGATAGTAAAACTAAGAGAAGAGTAAATTAGGGAAGACATTGAAGTGTTTTAGCCTTTTCAGAATTTAGAAAGTCGAATTAAGTTTACTGCCCTAGATATCTGTAAAACTCAGGATATTGTCAAGTGTCTTTCATCGTGGGAAGAGAAGTGATATAGCCAGTTTGATGGTGGCTGGTACAATCTCTATATGTGAGTGACTTCTTTTTGTTATGTTCATCTTCCCATTCTTTTTGTGTACAGAATTTTTAAATCTTTTATAGTATTTAATCACTTTTGCATAATTATATAGAAATCCTCTTGGTTTTAAGAGCAGTTGAGTCAAAAGTTGATAGGGAAACTTTTTAATCTATCGATTTATTTATTTATTTAGGCTGTGCCAGGTCTTAGATGCGGCATGTGCGCTTCTTAGTAGCGGCCTGCAAACTCTTAGTTGTGACATGCATGTGGGATCTAGTTCCCCGACCAGGAATTAAACCCTTGCCCCCTGCATTGGGAGCACGGAGTCTTACCCACTGGACCACCAAGGAAGTCCCAATAGGGAAACTTTTTAAAATATGAAACATGGTATGAAATTATTATGTTGACTGACACTGAGGAGAGTGACTGAAAAATATTTAAGGAAGTATCATGTGTAAAGATAAAGGATGATTGAATATCCTTTTGAAGGCCTCATAGCTGATTATGAAGCAGAATGCCGTGTAATGGTCATCGAGTGCTAAATTGTTGAATTGATAAGCTATATCACATGCCTTTGGCATTTTCAGCCAATGCGTGTAGCTGAAGTTCTCTTGCAATGCTGTGACTATGTAAGTAGCAAGTGTAGCCATGTAGAAAGAAAAGAATTCTCAGTACAATAGATCATTTGAATTAGAAGAGATTGCAAGAGTCACTAGGTAACAGTAAGGACTAAAATGCTACCTGCCAGAAGGCTTCACATTCCCACTAAAAAAATGAAAATTAAAAAATATTTTAAAAACCAAAAGATACGGTTATTTTGTATAGTATTTCTGTCTTATACTCTTTTTTATTTTTATCTTTTGCATCCTTGACTCATCCCCATAAGCTAAGTATAAGTATAGTCTGAACCACCTCCTTCTATTATATTTAGCTCTCTTACAAACTGTGTCCCCACTACACAATGTGGATTGAAATCTGGAAGCAGATAGCAATGCAAGGTGCTGCAACCAGCGTACGTTCTTTGTCTCATTGTTTAAAGCCGTCTTGAAAAACATAAATGACGTCGATGATTTCCAAAGGACTTAATCAGAAACCTAGTTACAGTTAAGCTATTGTTGCGCCTAGTAATGTGATAATATTTAATGTATGCCCAACTGTCAGGTGAAGGAAAGTTTGCCATCGCCTGCCCGCTGAGGGAACGTGTTAATCTCAGACATGGATCTCCAACTCGGGCAGCTTTCTTAGTGTGACGCTGATTCACGGTAGCTGAGCTCCAACGCCAGGAGAGGGCCCAAGGATGTCTTGCACAAGAGCAGGCATGATTCAGCGAGTAAACTGGCCCTTACGGTCAGTCTTCAGTTTTGGACTGGAAAGGTTTCCTCTAACACTGAAGTGGTTTGCCTCTGATTCATTTGGTGGGCAAGACTGTGCCTGTGTCTGATAGCTGCGGGAATACCCACAGAGAGCCACCCAGAAATATGTTATCTATCATTTGTCAGTTGATCTAGATTTATATAACTCAGGTCTGTTGGGGATTAGAGCAGCACTTGGGCCATTTTGTGCCAAACTGCTGACTGGAAAAAGAAAATGGAGTCAACCTCATTTTCTGCTTTTCGTAATAGTGAATTGCGTCCTGACGATTCATTGTGCTTTGGCTTTTCTTCTGCTAGTATGATGGGGCTGAATTCAGATAGATGGTTGGCAGTTTTGTAGAGCCGAGAAAAAAAATCTACGGAGGATATTTCAAGGTCATTTTAATAGGCTGTCTTCTGAAGCTCTGTCTTCAGTTTGTACCTATTTCCTAGCAAAGTTAATGCTCTTCCCTGCCAAATTAGTATAAAAATGTATTTCTTTTTGCTTAACATCAAAATTAAACATTATGGTAGGACACATCATATCGAACGTATCCTTTGTGAAATATGCACATCTTGCTTATAATATTTTCTCCAGAGGGATTATGTTTTCTAGTGTGACTTGGAGGAATCTGAAAGGATGAACACTTCTCCCTTGAGCCATTGTTATGCTTAGTGAAATGAAATATTTAATAATTGAACTGGCCTCCCTCTAAATTTTGTGGAGAAATTGGATTAAAATTAGTGAAAATAGGAGAGAAAAAAATGACCAAACATCAGGCCTCCAGAGGGACCACATACTCAGGTTTCTCTTTGAGGCTTTAGATCCGTTTTGGTGGTTTTAAATTACTCTTAGATTTGTAATAAGTGGTGTTAAGAACTAATGAGGTAAATCTTTAAATATATACGGAAGTAAATCTGTGTGTGTATAGTTAGAAAACCCATGATCGTTCTTATTCATTTACTGTAACTCAGTGACCTTCAGAAAGGGAGGGTAGATTGTTATTTGTCACTTAACACATTGGGAGAATGCTGTCTTAACCATTTACCATAGTTCTTAGAGAAAGCAATGTATTTAGATAACTTACAGGCGTATTTGAGTGTCGGAAATAGGCCTGTTTCTCTATGTTTTGTGAGGGTGATTATGACTGACTCTTCAGTGTCACACTTGTGATTCACCAGCACAGTATAAATGTGAGACCCTAATTGTGTACTTCCTACCTCAAGGGAGTTTTGACCTGCCAAATGGAAACTCAAGGAAGCAATGGCATATTTTCATTAGGATTTTGTTGGTACTTCTGCTACACTGTCCTCAAATGAAATACAAATCATATACACTGTTGATTGTTTCAGATGAAAAAGAACTTATGGGTAAAATATTGTCTTGTTTCCCCAAACTTCCAGTAATGTTCTTGCCATTTTCCTGTACGGGAATTTAGTTTTCCTCTAGATGGACACTTACCTTAGCAGGTGGGAGTTTTGCTTTTCATCCTGCAAGAGAATTTTTAATCCTCCCAGGCCATCATGACTTTTTAAGATTCCTAAGCTATACTTGATCATTTTGACCTAGTGCATTATTACTCACTGTTGAAATATGTCTGGCCATGATGTGCTGTCTTCCTCCTTTTACTTTCCCTCTCCTTAGCAAGTCTTTTGGAAAAGTATAACTGGTGGATGAGGGCCTTTTTACAAAGAGTTTTTAAGTTGTCTCTTAGATTCAAAACAAAGCTGTCTGCATGAATTTGTAGCTTACCTTATTGCTCAACTTATATTTTCCAGTGTCTTGAATTTATAATTTTCAAGCCACCAAAGTCTGTTCTACCACCTGAGTCAATGTCAAAGCATGTTGGGGTGCCATTGTGCAGATGGCCTCAATTGATTTTGGGAGCTGGTCACGAGACTTAATAAGCAGCTCGTGGTCTTTTTACTTCTCATGCTTTTGTGTTCAAGGAGAGGGAACTTCTTCCCAAGGTGGGTGGTGAATTACCCTTTGGCTGGACCCCGAGTAGGGGATGATGCTTGCCAATGAGTTCATCCTGTGGGTCACAGGATGTTACCCACTTCTTCCGAGCCCCGTGATCTGCGTTTCTAGGGTGCCCATTCTCTCCCTCCCCCGCTTCACAACAAGACCCCAATTATGTTTTTCCTGCGGTCAACATTTGCATGTTCTTGGCTGCATAATGTTTTGCTTATGGCATCAAAAGGACTTTTATCTCTTGTTCATGACGAATAGTGTTCAAGTTAATTTACATCTGTCTTCATGGTATCTTATGCTGCGTGACTCTGACTGGTACTGGGAATGCCATTCTTCTCTGTTTCTGAGGCTGTGGTATTAACCCCTTACAACACATCCCTTCTGTTAGACTGTAGGTAGGCAGTCTGTACAAACCAGGCAGCTGCTGTCTGGTTTTTACATGTAGTTTTTAATTGTTATCAAAGTCATGCGTGTACGTGGTTTAAATAGTCAAACAGTTCTGCAAGACCCCAGCGGAGCCCTTTCTACTCTTTAACTGCTTCTTTTAGCATTTGCATTCCTGTGGCCAAATAACACTCCTGTGTGGCTGATGCTTGATGTTTCTGTTGGAGGTATTCTAGATGCATTTCCTCCTATGGGACGTGAGGATTCGGCTCTTTCATGCCTCACCCACCTGCAAACCTCGTCTCGTTCTCCGTCCTTTCATTGTATCACAGTTTTAGCTAGACTCCTGTTTAGGGTGTATATTATTGTGACTTGGTACATGTTCTTCAGAGCTGAACTATCATTTGATTTATTTTTCTGAACACCATTTTCTCTTTGGATTTAATGAATTTAATAATAATCAAAATCTTTTTTTTTTTTTTTGCTTAGTCTTCTGTACCTTAAAGCTAGTCAACCCCATCCTTTCCCTTGTTATGTAAATCTCTTAATATAAACACTTTAGGAATTCTAACAATGATATTACATTGAAGGAATTCTGACTATGTATCATATCATATTGTATTGAAAAACCCTCTTCCATTTGGTTTGCTCTCTAGGCCAACTGTCCAGCTGTTAACGTGAAATGCTTGAAATGTCCTTTCACCACTGTCCTGAAGAGTACTGTTGTCTGTCTCTTAGATTTTTTTTTCTCTTTTTCCTGGGATCTCGTGACTTACTAAGATTGTGAAATCATGAGTTATTCTCTCATTTCGGTGTGGTGTCTGTTTCAATCGCTTTTAAAAAGAGTGTATCAGAAACATAATTTTTGAGGCCTTGAATGTCTTGAAATATGTTTATTCTGCTCTTATGTTTGATTAGTAGTGAGACCGAACACTGGAATTCTAGTTTGGAAATTGCTTTTCCTCATAATTTTGAAGGAATATCTTCAGGTTTCTGGTATTTCTGTTGCGCAATTCAAAGTCATTCTGTTTCCTGATACTTTATATGTGATTTGGTTTTTTGCACCTGAAACTTCAGAGAGTTGCTTTATTCCCAGTGTTCTGAAGTTTCACAGTAATGAATGCACCTTGTGGATCCACTTTCAGTCCTTGTGCTGGGTCTCTAGACAGTCCTTTATTGGGAAACTCATGTCCTTCAATACTGTAAAACTTTCTTGAAATTTTTAAATCCTTTCCTTTCCTTTTTTAAAAAAATATATTTTTATTCACTTATTATTTGGACATTTGACGGGTCGGCTCTTTTTCTTACCCTTCTGCTCCTATTTTGTAGGTCTCTGACTTTTTTCCCAGTTCCTAAGAGATATTCTCAGCTTTCTCTTTTAACTCTTCAGTTGAGTTCGTATGTTTTTCTGTCATATTTTTCATTTCTAGGAACTTTTTCTGTTAATTCATGAAATGTTTCTTTTTCTATAGCATTCTTTTCTTCTCCTCCTTCTTTTTTTTTTTTTTTTACAGTTGCAATATCTACTTATCTCTAAAGACACATATGATAGAATTTTTTTTCTTTTTTTAACTTCTGGGTTAATCTTTTGCCCCTCTCTCCCCATATGCAGACTCTGCATAAGGGGGGGAAAAAGGTGAAATCCTTTGAACTGAATCCTACATACTTTGCCTTTAACCTAGCCTTTTTTTTTTTTTTTTACACCTCTTCTGACCTCTAGTTTGCTAGCTTCACATTTTTTCAACAGCGTATGATCTTTATTTTGTTCAAGATTTTGCTCCAAACTGACCTTCCACAAGACGTCTCTCTAGAGTCTGCTGAGGAGAGGAACTTACATAATATCTGTACCTCTAAATCCTCTGAAATACTTCAGGGTGTCTACAAAGTCAAAACTGTTTTCGAATTAAATACCGAGATATCATTTGCCCCTTTCACACATTCTCTCATGAGTTTACAGTGGGTGGCTACAGGTTGTGTGATATTGCAACAGATTGCATGCAGCATGTTTGGAAATCTGTCTGCCATTAAGCCAGACATTAAGGAGATTTGCAAAAGTGTAAAACAGTGCCTCTCTTCTCACTAAAATTTTTCATGTAATAAATAATTTTATGCTTTAATTTATATAAAGTAAGTATCCATAGATGTAACCTCCATAAACAAGAACTCTTTGGAATCTTTAATACTTCTGAAGGGTGTCAAGGGGTCATGAAAACAAGAAGGTTGAGAACATCTGCTCTGAAGCTGGATATACAAACGTATAGCTCACGATAGTTTTTAAATATTTAAGTACGCTGGAATAATTTATCTTGTTAAAAAAAAATTCCTCCAGGAAATAACAAGTGTTTGGTGATGATGTGTAAAAAGGAGAACCCTTGAACAGTATTGGTGGGAATGTAAATTGGTGCAGCCACTATAGAAAACAGTATGTAGGTTCCTTAAAAAATTAAAAATAGAATTACACATGATTCAGCAACTCCACTTCTGGGTATTTATTGGAAGAAAATGAAAACACCAACTCAAAAAGATACATGCACCCCAATGTTCACTGCAGCATTATTTACAATAAGCCAAGATATGGAAACAACCTGTCCATTACTCAGCCATAAAAAGAAGGAAATCCTGTCATTTGTGACTACATGGATGGATCTGGAGAGCATTATGTTAAGTGAAATAAGAAAGGCGAATTCTGTATCATCTCACTTACGTGTGGAATCTTTAAAACAAAAACAAACAAACAACAAAAAAAAAAACAGCTCATGGATAACAGATTGATGGGTGCCAGAGGTGCACTGGTGGGGACGTGGTGGGGAGGGGGCAGTGGGTGAAGGTAGTGGTCAAAATGTACAAACTTCCAATCGTAGAATAAGTAATGAGGATGTGATGTACAGCATAATAACTCGTTAATAATACTGTATTGCACAAAACAGAAACAGACTCACAGACTTAGAGAACGAACTTATGATTATGAGGGGGGAAGGTGGAGGGAGGGGATAGTTTGGGAGTTTGGCATTGACATGCACACACCGCTATATTTAAAATGGATAACCAACGAGGACCTGCTGGATAGCACAGGGAACTCTGCTCAATGTTATGTGGCAGCCTGGATGGGAGGGGAGTTTGGGGGAGAATGGATACATGTGTATGTATGGCTGAGTCACTTTGCTGTGCCTCTAAAACTATCACAACATTGTTCATAGGCTATACTCCAATATAAAATTAAAAGTTAAAAAAAATACTGTATTGCATACTTGAAAGTTGCTAAGAAAGATCTTAAAATTTCTCATTACAAGACAAAAATGTGTGACTATGTAGGGTAATGAATGGTAGCTAGACTTATTATGGTGATCATTTTGCAATATATAAAAATATCAAATCATATTGTATTCTTGCAACTAATATAATATCATATGTCAATTATATCTCGATTAAAAAAATTTAAAGAGATAACCCCTCTTGATTTTCTTCCTCCCAATCTTTATTTTGTTTGTTTATATATTCTCCCTTATTCTTAAGTGATTCTCCCCGCATCATTTTCTTTTTCTGTGTTAAGTGGAACAAAATTTTAAGTTTTGATTGTTATACTTTATTGTTTATCAGATAGATAGGGTTAGTAGTTTACATTGGCCTATCCTATGAGTGACACAAATGATCAATCATCAATTTTTTAATGTATTAGATAGAGTGTGGCCCCTTTCAACAGAAATAAATTGCTTGAATAAATATTTAAACAAGGGCTTTAACATGAAAAACTAGTAGAAAAACTTAATCATCCTTCAACTTTTAAATAATCATACTATCAAATAAAAACCAGTGAACAAAGGAAATGTATGGTTGCATTTGGGAATATGTTGTGTAAGTAAAAGGATAATTGTATTCTGTATTTATTTTAGATGAAAAAGAGAAATTCGAACCCACAGTCTTCAGGGATACACTCATCCAGGGACTTAATGAAGCTGGTGATGACCTTGAAGCTGTAGCCAAGTTTCTGGACTCTACAGGCTCAAGATTAGATTATCGTCGCTATGCAGACACACTCTTCGATATCCTGGTGGCTGGCAGTATGCTCGGTAAACCATACATTAGAGCACCTTCTTGTAATATTGTGTACTTTCAATTCTACTGAAAGATTTTCTTATGAGATAGAATCTTTATAAGCTTACATTTATGATAGTAGGTAAAAAAATGTAAATGGGAGTCTCTACAACTTTGACCTAGATTACGATTTAGAATGGTATTAATGCGGCTATGAAATGATTGTTAGTTAAGAGAGGCGTAGCATTGAGGATTTTTGTTGACACACAACATGATTGGCCCCTTGACTTTAGATAAAAGCCAATTTTTCCATGTGTCCCTAATATTTGAATGTTTCTGAAGTGGACTTAGGAGGAGTAATTTCTACAGTAGAGTATAACTTTATGTTTGTCATCTAGATCCTTCCAGTATATATCATTAAATCCCAATTGCCATAGCACATTTCTTTTGAGTCCCACCCTTTTTTTCTTTTTCTTTCTTTTTTTTTTTTTGGTATAGTGAGCAGTGAGGTATAGTGAGATTTAACTGTGTCAACAAATTTAAAAAGAATTCGCATTAAATTTAATTCTCATTAAAATTCATTTTATCCATAGAAAGCCGTCTATGAAATATAGTTTAAATCTAGTTTTTAAAAAATCCTTGCAATTGTGAGTGTATAGGTAAAAGGATTAAAGATAGAAGTTTGGAAGTTGTTAAAGATAGATAAAAAGCAAAATAAAAACTATGTCTTATAGAGCAGCGACATCAGGGGAAAAGGCTTCAGAATACTATTTAAGTGGTATGGTGTATTGTTCTAAATGTTTATTAGGTATCACAACCACCCATTTTTCCTTTCATAGTTATTCTTAGAACTTGGTTTTCATAATTAGTTCCTATGGTAACCATAAATCACTGGAAATTGTCAGATCCCCAGGCCAGTGACTTTCAGCTGCCTAGGGGACCTTCGCAAATGTGTGGAAGTGTTTTGGTTGCTACAAAGACTTGGGAGTGGAGGCCAGGTATGCCACCTACTTTGCTATGCAAGGAACATTCAGTACAATGAAAAATTGCCCTGCCCAGTGTGCTGTGAGTGCCTTTCATTGAGAAATGCTGCTTAAGCCAATCTACTTTAAGCCAGGGTGTATACATACATTTTTAGGTAGAGCTACCCTTTAATTCTTCCCTCTGAGCTCTTAGATCTATCTATGCTGGTACATGGTCCCGTTTACTTTCAGGCCCCCTTTTGATCTGAACTGCTGGTTTTCACTACGTACCAAGTTTATTTTGTTGTTATCATTTATGAAAGTCTCAGTTTATCCCTGTAGATAATTCAAGTCCACGTATAAAAAGCTCTTTATTGTGTGCTCAAATCCCAATACACAGAGATAGCTATTGTTAATATTTTGGTTAATTCTTTCCTAGAAATCCCTTTACCAAAATACATAAACTTTTGAGAATGGGATGATATTATACAAATGTGATACTCTACATGCTGTTTTATATTTACTCTGCAGTATGTTGTTGCCTTTCATGCCCATGAGTGTTATGTTACCTTAGATGATTCCAAAAAGAATGAAAACCATAATTAATAGTGAAGTTGAACCTTTCCTGATGTGATTATTGGCTTTTTCAATTTCCTTAGTTATGGTATACTTTTATCGATGCACTGGTAAATTGTATGCAAGAATAGTCTTCGGTCGGTTTTGGTTCTTGCCAAAGTCACACATGACTTCACCATTCAATTCAACGCACGCTTTTCAGTTCTTAGTGCCTTCCTGGCAGCACTGTTGACCCTTTCATCATTCGTGAAATGCTTTCCTTTCTTGCCTTACATGGGACCATTTAGACTCCCTCCTACCTCTCTAGTTGCCACTTCTCACATGACTCCTAGGTTTCCATACTTGTCCCCTTACATATGTTTAAAATTATATGCTTTGCATTGATTATCTCAAGACTTCATTTACCATCTCTATAATGATGATCAACAAATTTATATCTGCAGCCTAGATTTCACTCCTTCACACCACACCTATCCATCCAAAAGAGGGGAGGGCAAATATTTGGTACAACTTACGAGCACAGGCAGTACAACCCCAGATGTCTACTGAGGCCAGACCTATGATATAATGAATAAAGTCAGCCAGGTGCATTCTTTTTATATAAACATTTTGTTTACAAGTGGAGTATGTAAGAATTTTCTTCACACCCACAAAAATATTTACCTTCCCCTGTTATTCTTGAGACAACAGTTACCTTCGTTTTTCAGTCGTACCCTTTGAAGAGTAGATACAAGAAATATTTTACTTTTCTCGGGGCTTCCCTGGTGGCGCAGTGGTTGTGAATCCGCCTGCCAATGCAGGGGACACGGGTTCGAGCCCTGGTCTGGGAAGATGCCACATGCCACGGAGCAACTAAGCCCGTGCGCCACAACTACTGAGCCTGTGCTCTAGATCCCGTGAGCCACAGCTACTGAGCCCATGTGCCGCAACTACGGAAGCCTACAGCCCATGCTCCACACGAGAGAAGCCACTGCAATGAGAAGCCCGCACACTGCAATGAAGAGTAGCCCCCGCTCTCCGCAACTAGAGAAAGCCCGCGCGCTGCAACGAACACCCAACACAGCCAAAAATAAATAAATAAAATAAATAAATTTATGGGAAAAAAAGAAATTATTTTACTTCTAGTTTGAGAAAAACAGCAGGATCACCAAAATTTTTAGAAATGGCAATTCATACTTCGTCCCGATATCAGGGAACAAAATTTTAAATGTGAGGTGTAGCAATATTATCAATGTGTAACAAATATTTTCTTTTGTAAGGGATTGCAATTTTTAAATCTTACCTCTTAAGAGAAAAGACTATAGTTTCAAAATCAGACTTTTCAGTTATGTAACTTCTATCAGATAGGAATCATTAGCCCAGGGTTTTTACAAGATTATAATCTTAATAAAATTTTGTTCCAGGTGGTTGTATTCATTACAAAGAGCTAATTAAGTCTTGTGCATAAATTAATTGCATGAGAATAGACTCCTGAAGGAGCGGACTTTTCTAAAAACTAATTTACTTAGGCTCCGGCATACAGTTTTATAAGTAAAAAAGTTGGTTATGTGTAGCTCATTTCATCCAAAGATCTGAAATATGACTCAAATCAAGACACTAAAATAAATAGAGTGGCCTATACAAGTGTATACTCTGCAAATACTTGTTGAGTATATAATAGTTATTACTCTAACTTGGCTTGCTCAAATTTCTATCCTTATTCTGATAAAGTAGAGTCAGAAAACAAAAATACCTAGTGTTCTGACTCTGGTCTTCTAATCAACCAATGTTTGTAATGACCACCATTGAGACTTACAGGAGGAGCCTTTGAATGAGGAAAGTTGAGTAACGGAAAAAAGGCATTCTTTTGGTCTATCCATTTATTCCATGATTACTGTATAGGCCATGGGGAAGAAAGATTAGAGAGGATAAAATACACTCTTTCCTAGCCAATGCAACTGCTGGGTGATCAAATACAAATGACAAGGGGTCAGAGTGTATACTGTTCAACCCTGTGTGAATAACTGAGTTGGTGGAGGAGGGAACATTTTTAATGCCTACTGAAGTAGAAACCAGCAAGATCTGTAAAAGCCAGGTCTGGGCAGTTCCAGTATTGGTGAACTGGAGTCCAGCAAACTATTATCAAGCCTGAAAAGTGAATCATGTCCCAATGTGGGAAAACATCAGGAACTGCACTGAGAATAATCAAGTTAAATTCACTGAACAAATGTTATTGTTTAGCTGCCATGGTTAAAGATATACTTTGGAAAGAACCAGACTTGTAGTGGTAGGATCTAGTGAAGGCAAGTATACAGAACAACAATCTCATCATACACTATGGTAGGAATAGAAAATCGAACAACCACTTTGCATTATGTTAGAAATGTAAACTAATCGTAACATGTATGCATCTTTTATAAGTAAATTAGTTTTTAGAAAAGTCACCTCCTTCAGGAGTCTATTTTCATGCAATTAATTTATGCATAAGGTTTAATTAGCCCTTTGTAATAAATACAACCACCTGTACAAAATTTTATTAAGATGATAATCTAAAAACTGTGTGTGTCTACACATGCACATCGTTCTATGAAACTTTATGTGACGTCTACCTTTATTGTTTTCCTTGATGTGCAGGAATTGATCTCTTCTGCAAATGCTCTTCTGATTTCAGCACCGTCCTAATGGTCATTACCTTTCCCTTTTTAGCCCCTGGAGGAACACGCATAGATGATGGTGACAAGACCAAGATGACCAACCACTGTGTGTTTTCAGCAAATGAAGATCACGAAACCATCCGAAACTATGCTCAGGTAGAGCCTGTCACTGAGAGATTGTTGTACTGGAAGGGAAACATTTGAACAGGATTTAGGAAAACATTAGGTTCAGAAATTCTACAGGCCACTTTTTAAATAGGGATATTAGATAGGTCTTAGGCATAGGAAGAGATACTGAATTGCATTCGTAATAACGGACATTAAAGCTTCACCAAAGTAGAGTTTCTGTACCTTTCACCTATAAGAGATATGGGGAATCATAATTTCTGGTGGAGTATATATTGGTCCAAGCTTTAGGGAGAGCAGTTTAGCACTATCTTTCAAAACTAAAACTACACATTCCCTTTGACTCAGCAATTCTACTTCGAGGACTTCATCCTGCAGACAGTGGCATGTGTAAAGTGACGCAAACAGCGACAGTTATTATAGTGTTGCTTGTAATAATATCAAAGGATGAAAACAATATATAAGTCAATCCATAGAGTTTAGTAATTCATATTAACAGACTCTCAGGTAGCTGTTTAAAAGAAAGAGGCAGGAAGATACTTGTAATACATAAAACCGATAAAGGATTCATATCCAGATTAGATAAAGAACTGTAGGTCAATAAGAAAAGGACAAGCAACCTATTAGAAAAGACTTACAGGCATTTCAGAAAAGAGGAAACACAATTCCTCCAAAAAACAAAGGAAATGAGTTCAAACTCATTGAGAAAATTTCAATTAATATCGAGATACCCTTTTGCATTCATTAGATTGTGAAAATTAAGAAGTATTTAGGCCCTGGTGAAGATCAGGAAGCGGTGGTAGTGTAAAATGGGACAACCTTGTAGACATTACCTTCTAAAGCTGAACATATGTGCATTGTGACCAGCCAGCTTAGGGTTGGTGTGTTCCTATTCTGATTCTTTCACTGACGCTTCTTAAAAGTCAGTTTTTATTCCCATCTAAACCATGAAGGCAAGTCCCAGGTCAACAAGTCTTCTTGTTTTACACATTTCATTATATATATATATATATATATATATATATATATATATATATATATATATATATATATATATATATATATATGGAAAAGGCCATAGGAATCCCTGGCACCTACGTGATTTCAGATGCTAGAAACTGTCTTTACTTTGTTTATTAAAATGTGTAAGGCATGCTAAGCCGAGTAATTGGGGATATGTGGCCATTAAGAATTTAAACTTCAAAAATCATTATTTTAATCACATGCTATTTTAGCATAGATATTTATTCCCCTTTTTTATATTTAAGAAATGTGTAATAGATAAAAACCAAGGAAATCTTTAAAAATGGACCAAAAGCTTAAGCACGTGGGTTCAGTGGATGATGTTCTAACCTGTCCTCTCTAAATCTTTGCTTCTACTGTCTTATGTCAACGGCCACAAACACCTTGGGCCAGGTGGATACCGAAGCAGATGTTCTCAATTCAAAAGCTGTTCGTTTAAAATTCTCTCTCGCCTTATGATATATTAGATAAGTACAGTTCACTGAGGATCAGAATTTCTGAGTTCTGTTTCTGCTCTGATACTTAGTAGCAGTTTCCAGGTCTGTCAATGATGTTAACGCCTGCCTTACCTTCCTCAGAGGATTTTTGTTAGGATTAAATTAATGCAAGTACAAGGTGTATTATTTGCTGTTTGAGTCCCACTGGGAAAGAAAGATAAGAAGGCCTGGAAGAAAAATCAGTACTCTACTATTCTCATAAAATTGAAAAGATCTATATAGACTTAACCTCATCATTATTTCTAAATAGGATAGTTTCTTTTACTTATGATTTATTTTTTCATATGGAATATGTATATTTGAAAGAACTTTTGATACATTATTGTTTCTAAGTTTATTAAACATTATTATATACTGATAGACTGACAGAGGTCAATGGGGTAGTCAGGGAGAGAGATTAAATTGAGAAAGGTATTTGAGTGGAAGTTAATTTTATAAGCTGTTAGTTCATTGAAGAGTACTTTGGTAGTATAATGACTTTTGCTTTCATATGTAAACATTTACCTGTGGGGATTTGGATAATCATTCTTGGATAAGGAGAATTCTTTTTCCTGATGATAATCACACTAAGAAATATGTGAGTGCTAGTGTAAGTTGGAAATCAAATTTGTGGGACTTCAGTATAGTTTATTTATTTTTTTCCTGATTGCATTATCAATTCCCTCCTGGCTCATTTTTCTTTCCTCATAAAGGGCAACACTATAATTTTTACTCTTGAACTCCATCTTGATCACATTAAGGAAGACACACAGAGTTTTAGATGAGAGTATATCACATGGGTATAAGAGAAAAGAATTGTATTCAGAAATCATTTTGACACTTATTAAAATAATATTTATAAAATCCCCATTTAAATAAGAACATTGTATTAGTCTGTTCGGGCTGCCGTAACAAAATACCACAGACTGGGTGGCTTAAACAAGAGAATATTATTTCTTGCAGTTTGGGAGGCTGGGAAGTCCAAGATCAAGGTGCCAATGGATTTGGTTCCTTGTGAGGTTTCCTTTCCTGGCTCTTAGAAGACCATCAGTCCTGTCAGACTAGGGCCCCACCCTTATGACCTCACTTAACCCTGTCCCAAAGTCCCTACCTCCAAATGGTCACATTGAGGGTAGGACTTCAACATATGAATTTAGGAGGAACACGAACTCAATCCATAACAAACATCATTCCTCTTAAAAACAGTCCAGAATTCCACTGACACAGTTGCAAACCCTGCTTGAGAATTCTAACTAGATTGTGGAGGCCAGTAATCTTTATTGCTCATCTGCTGAAATCATGTTTGTGTTCACCTGGAGTATAATCTCTCCTGAACTCTGATCTCCTCTTCATCATATCCAGCGTGTGATTCTATCTATGATCCCCTTAGTTTCAGTTATTTTCAATCTCTACATCACACAGTTTTAAAATTATATTCATTTCACTTTCATCAAAGCTATTTTTGGTTCTCACCTGTTACATTCTCAAATGAATTTGTTTTATTCTACATGTGCATTTTGATCCTCCTTTTCCCTCAGGTCATAATAACTCCTTGAAATGCTGATAGTTCTCATACCACAGTCTGAGAATGTTTAACTACACCTTTTTATTAGTGTAGACCCTTGTAGTTAGGGTGAGTTTCTACACCTCCTTCTATTGCCTTTTAAAATTGTTCACGTAATATTGACTGGTTCTCTTTTATGTTTAGGTCTTCAATAAACTCATCAGGAGATATAAGTATTTGGAAAAGGCATTTGAGGATGAAATGAAAAAGGTAAAAATTCAACTGTAATGCTCTGTTTGCTAAAATGATGAAATGAAGAGGGACAAAAATTTTGCTTTTACAGTGATGGTCCAGAAGTACCATGGACCTCTTAAGTTTTTAATAAATGTTTGTTGAATGGAGGAATGAGTATGACAGCTCATTAGCTAATAGCTGTAGAAAGAAAACATGATTAGCCTAGAATTTTTCCTTCATGTTTAATGTAAGCCAGCATGCTTTGTTCAAAGGAATAACTTTACAGAATATGTAATTAGTTAAAGCTTGTGAAAGAGCATAGCACAGCAGCTAATACTCAGTAAAATTCCTTAATTTTAGAAGATACAGTTTAGCAAAGGGGATAGAAGCACATCTTTGGAAATAGTGTCTGGGTGTAAATCTCAGTGGTTTTTCTCATCTATAAAATAGCTGCAATAAAAGTACATATTTTATGGTTGTACTAATAAATGAGATGAGCTGTAAGGTACTTAATACAGTAATTGGCCTCTAATAAGTAGCCAAATAAACAATAGCACCTTATTAAAGAAGCCCTCTTTTCAGAAACTGCAGCATGTTCCTCCTTCTAATTTATAGCTCCTCTGTATTTATATATAGCAGTCACTACATTAACTTGTTACTCTGATTTTAGGTATATGCCTAAATTATAAACCAAGAGAATAAAGAAATCATCTACTTTGTTACTTACTTTGTTACTTTGCAACATCTACTTTGCTGCTTACCTACTCTTACTTCCCTTTGTTCAAAGTGGTTCCATGTATAATGAAGAACATTTAAACAGTAAAATCATTGTTTTAAATTTACATTCTCCATGACTCAACTTTCACACTTAAAAGAATCCTTCAGCATGGATACATACAACTATATGTATAAAGATGTTCATCACAGTATTGAGATGTAACCCAAATGTTCATGGTGGGAGATGGGTTATTAAATTATGGTCTCTCAATACAGTGGAATAATATTCAGTCATTTAAAGAATGAGGCATAACCACGTGAATTGATAAAAGAAGATGTCTATGATGAATTGTCGAGTGAAAAAGCAACCATTTGGTAGAAGTTTAACCTTAGGCAGGTCACTTAAGTTCTTTGTGCCTCAGATTTCTTTGTCTTAAAGTGAGGATCAAGACTTTTGTAATTATTAATACACATGAAGTGTTCAGAAGACTGTCTGCTTCACTTAACAAGTTTGAGCTATTATCAGTGCATAATTCAGTAGAAGCATGTGTATATGCATCTAGTTATTTATAAAATGTAGACATATATAATTGCATTTAGAAATCTGAAAGAACACGTCAGACTGTTAATAATGTTAATTCTAAGGAAATAGGATTAAAGAGGAGATTACTCACATTTTTATATTATTCTGTGTTGTTAGATTTGTTCTACTAGCAGGTATTACTTTTTTTAACATGAAAAAACATTTAAATGGATAAAAGTGGTCCATTATATTGATAGATGTTTAGAAAATAGCAAGTGCATCATTAAAATAGAGGGATAGATATGACAAAAAAATGATGTTAAAGCATTCAAATAAACATCTTATCATTTTGCCTAATAATATCACTCATGTTTTTCTTTTAGTTCATTTGAACCTTGAAAACTTTCTGTTTGATTCATTTGATGAACATGCTCTCAAGAATTATTTATTTTTCACAGTGTATCCTTTTTTTTTTTTTTTTGCGGTACGCGGGCATCTCACTGTTGTGGCCTCTTCCATTGCGGAGCACAGGCTCCGGACGTGCAGGCTCAGGGGCCATGGCTCACGGGCCCAGCCACTCGGCGGTATGTGGGATCTTCCCGGACCAGGGCACGAACCCACGTCCCCTGCATCGGCAGGCGGACTCTCAACCACTGCGCCACCAGGAAAGCCCAGTGTATCCAATTTTTAAAGAAAATTCTGCTGCAATACATGTAGCATCTGATTTTAATGCTGACTAGTATAATTGAGCAATGTGGATATTAATTTTAAGAAAAGATATAATTTTTGCACCATTTTGTTATAATTGAGGGGTTTTTTGATGCATGTGAGTATATTAATGTGCTTAAACAAGTAGTGTTAATATTTTAATCTTGGGGGCTATTTTTCATTATTTACTTCAGTCTTACTTATTTTGATAATAAGAGAAAGAAGCCAGATTGATATAAAGTATCTACAGTTTTGTTGGTTTTTTTACCCCATTCCTGGGACTCGCTGGAGCTTTAACCATTGATACCTCCTTCCCTCACTCCCTCTTTTCTTGTGAACTTAGAAAGTGACTTCTTTTTAAATCATTGAGATTTTAATAGGCATAAATTGGGAGTGAAATGGACTGGTTGGTTCCAGTTCTGCCACTTACTCATCATATAAATATTTGGAGTCACATAACCTCTCTGTAATGTAATAATCCTTTAACTGTTGGGAATGGTAAATTAATATAGTCCTACCCACTGCACAGAGCTAATGGAATTTCATTGGCCCTAAAACATTTAATAAGCCTATATTGATGCCAGTGATTTTTTGTCGGTACAGAGTAATGAAAAAGTCAACAGGGCCCCGATAGTGACACTGGGCCCTGGGGAATCTCAGTAACATGCCCAAGGTCTGTTGAAACAGAGAAAATAGCCATGGAATATAAATATAATATAGTCAAAGCACTAAGTGGAGGAGGGTTAGGAGGGAGGGCATTCTATAAGCCTGGATACTCTTAGAATTCAAAATGGCAAGTGGGGTCTAATCCCCTTTGCTTTGGCTTCCCTTCAACCATTCTGGGGTTGCTACTTTTTTACTTTTCCTACTGCTGGGATAAGAGGATGGCAGCATTGTGACCCAGAAGGACCCAAACAACGCTGTCATCCTCTCACTACAAAATCACAGCAGAGGCCTTTACTCTGCTAGGAACTTTTCTTTATCTTACATCCATCATTACCTCATCACCAGGGCTGGTGGTAAAACTGTATGATCTAGGAAATACCTAGTTTGAATTTCATTTTTTTTTTTTTTTTTTGCGGTACGCGGGCCTCTTACTGCTGTGGCCTCTCCCGTTGCGGAGCACAGGCTCCGGATGCGTAGGCTCAGCGACCATGGCTCACGGGCCCAGCCACTCCGTGGCATGTGGGACCTTCCCGGACGGGGGCACGAACCCGTGTCCCTTGCATTGGCAGGCAAACTCTCAACCACTGCACCACCAGGGAAACCCTGAATTTCATTTTTGTTTGTTTGTTTGTTTATATATCTTTTATTGGTTTTTGTTTTGTTTTGTTTTGTTTTGTTTTTTGCGGTACGCGGTCCTCTCAGTGGTCTTTTATTGTTTTTATTTTAACTTTATTTTTTTATTGAAGTATAGCAGATTTACAATGTTGTGTTGAATCTCATTATTTTAAAAGAGGCATCAAGAACCTAGAAAACCCTTTTTTCACTCAGCAATCTTGTTTTTAAAAAGTTTTTTATGCTGTGGGCTCAGAAAAGTATATGCTACATGTCAAAGCTTATTGACTCCTGTTTTTTTTTGTTTGTTTGTTTTTTGTTATAACCCAAAGAAGATGGGTAGATGTATTGTAGGATGAGGATGGAGGGGGGAGCATGCATAGAAGTGAAAAACATATGAAAGGCAATAGTGTATTTCAGAAAACGCTTTGTAATACTTACACTTTGTCATATACAAAGTCGAATGTAAATTATTTATGTGACCCATTTACATTGTTCTCCAAATGTCTGTTTTCCTTCCCATGAATGCTATCTATAGCTTTGTTGTAAGTGAACTTGGAAGAAAGGAACTATGATAAAGCATCCAATTTATAATTGAACATATGGGTGTGTCTCCAATGAATAAGAAGTGTGCTGCGTAAGACCCACCAGTTGTGTGCCGTCTAGCTATGGACGTACATTGTGTGTTATTTTTCTACCTTAGTCCTTTACTTTATAGACATGGTTTCTTTTGTTTGACCCACAGCTTCTCCTCTTCCTTAAAGCCTTTTCTGAAGCAGAGCAGACAAAGTTGGCAATGCTGTCTGGGATTCTGCTGGGCAATGGCAACCTTCCTGCCAACATCCTCACCAGTCTCTTCACTGACAGCTTAGTCAAAGAAGGTATTTATGCTCATTTTCTTACCTGTCAGAGGTGAAAAGAAAAGAAAAGCCAAAGATAGAAAAATAGCAGTACCTTTTCTTAGTGTTCTCTACTTCCCACCCATCCTCCATGTAAGAGACTTGTGTGTGTGTGAGAGTGTGTCTTCAAACAATAAGAGAATTGTACATGTTTATTGTAGGCAATTAGGAGAAAAAATATGCACACCTATACAAAGACAAATAAAGAATAATAATAAGCTGGAATTTTTGGTTTAAGACCCAATGCCTAGGTCAAATACCCTGAAATTGATCTGGTCCAAACCATTTCTCTCAACATAGATGCTTACTGGCATACTTTGTTGGGACATTGCTTCATTGTGCAGGACTCTCTTGTGCTTTGTGAGTCATTTAACCTTTTTGCCCTCAGACACAAAATGCCAGCCTAAAACGCCCGCCTGCATTTAGCAGAATAGCCAAAAATGGCCCTTCACATTCCTAAATGCCCCCTTAAACAGTTTTTCATTTCCCTGGTTGGGGCCATTCTTCTGAACTGTTTCCCCTCAAGATGTTGTGCTCAGATGTTCATTTTGATCACATTTTTAAGATATTCATTCTGTTTTAGAAGTCCAGGTGGCTGCCTCAGAGTTTTGCTTTAATTTTAAGACATTAAGAGTTTGATGGGCATACATACGATTACTTGATTACAGAATAATACAAAAGTGGGCTTTTTTTCTTGCAGGAGGATAATGATATTCAAATTATAATGCAACACAAAACAAAGAGTTCTTTTTTTCTTAAAAATAAAAGAGCTTTTGCGAAAACATCTGTTTCTTCTTAGAACTTGGTTTTTCTCCTATAAATGTGAAGTCCCAGCCTCATTAATAGCTGCAGTGAAATGAGTTATAGTTTCTTGTAGCTGAGAAAAGAATAGTAAACCAGGGCTTCCTTGGTGGCGCAGTGGTTGAGAGTCCGCCTGCCGCTGCAGGGAACGCGGGTTCGTGCCCCAGTCCGGGAAGATCCCACATGCCGCAGAGCGGCTGGGCCCGTGAGCCATGGCTGCTGAGCCTGCATGTCCGGAGCCTGTGCTCCGCAACGAGAGAGGCCACAACAGTGAGAGGCCCGTGTACCGAAAAAAAAAAAAAGAATAGTAAACCAAGAGTCAAATGATATTATTTAGAGATTCTCTATAGTTTTCAGGCTCTCTAATTGTTATTAATATATTGTTAATACTATAGCACTTTAAAGTATTCTCCTGAAGAGAATTCATGATCCTTCATGTTTTACTTATGGTACTAGACATTTTATACTAGGAAGACAAGATAAAATGTAAACAGTAAATATTAATTACATCAGATTATCCCTAGTGTTTATAACAGAAAATAATTGCCTTTCTGGTTGTATTAAAAACCTAAATGATGTATACAATTTCTTTTGAAATGTATTAAAAAATAAATTATTAGAAGGATAAATGGACAGACCTGATAAAGCAAATGTAGCAAAATATTAACTGTTATAGAATCTAGATGGTGAGTATATGAGTGTTTATTGTTCAACTTTTCTTATGTTTAAAATTTTTTATGGTAAAATGTTAGAGGGGTAGGAAAGGAGAAGAAAAATACCTTTGTTATGGAAGTGACGTAGTACCTATGTCATTATGGTTTTTCTTTATGCTCCAGCATCTCTAGAAACAAAAGTATTAAGCTTCTGCTTCCCAAATAGGAAGGGATTATGAAATTATACCTTTTCCCCAACCTCCCACCCAACAAATGGCTATGGGGAGACCCTCCACTCAGTAGAATCTCAAGTACAAAGAAATTTCTCCAATCCTTCCACCAAGAGCCACTTTTAATGTAAAATGATAGGTTTGAGCCTGGTTTTTAGACTCCTAGTTTCAAGCATGCTTTATTTCTCTTACTTACAATGAGGATTACAAGATCTGTTATCTTTATTTTTATTTAATTACATAAATTTATATTATGTTTTATATTGACTTTTGGAACGAATGGTAATGTTAAAAATCCAGGTCAACAAGTTGATAACATAAAATTCTCCAGGTCATATCACAGGTGTTATTGTCATAGACAATTTGGGGGGCTTAGTTTCTCTGCTATTCAAAAGAAAAGAATTGGGTAAAGTTGGTGTCTGTATAAATTATATTTTATATATATATCTCAGTTGAATTTGTTTACCGGCAAGTAACTGGAAGACAAGACCCAAATTTGTATACAAGGGCATTTCTTTTTTTCTTTCTTTCTTTTTTTTAATTTTTTTTTTTTTTTTTTGCAGTATAGTTGATTTACAATGTTGTGTTAGTTTCAGATGTATAGCAGAGTGATTCAGTTATACACACACACACACACACACACACACACACATACACACACACATGCATTCTTTTTCAGATTCTTTTCCCTTATAGGTTACTATAAAATATTGAGTATAGTTCACTGTGCTATACAGTATGTCCTTGTTTGTTATCTATTTTATATATAGTAGTATGTATATGTTAATTCCAACCTTCTAAGTTATTCCCCCCACCCAGCCCCACCAAGGGCATTTATTTCTTATGTAGCAATAAATATAAAAGCAGAGCAGACTTCAGGGTGAACAGCAATATCATTCAGGACTCAGGCATTTTCCCCCATTACCATAGCATCGACTTCATTCCAAGGGTGGACTCCTTAGCCTTTAAAAGAAGTCTGCTAGTCCAGTTATGGCACAGGCTTCTTCATTCAGGTTCAGTGGAAGAGCACTTCTGAACATAGGATAATTTATCTTGCCTTCAGCTGATTGGCTGAAATTGGCCACATGACCCACCCAGTAGTAATTGTTGGGGGATGTTATGGCCAACAACTTAGATCACTAGGCTAATCATTGCAGAAGAAGGTGGTGCCAGGGCTTAGACTAATTAGATGGAAGTCACCTGGCCTGAGCAACATGGGAACTCTCTTAGGAAAGAGGAAAGGAGAATAGACACTGCTTAGACCATCAACGATACTGAAGCCTTCAACTCAGAAAAATCAGTTTAATATTTTAACTACTCCTTAACTCTTCATTAAACAAATGCAACATTAATTTAGAAATCTGGAGTGTTCACAGAAAAGCTATTAGTTATCTGATTATTTATATTGGAAATAAATCTTATAAATATGGGTATGTAATTGAGTAGATTCCTGATTAACATAGCTTTTTTTTTTTTTTTTTTTTTTTGTGGTTCGCGGGCCTCTCACTGTTGTGGGCTCTCCCGCTGTGGAACACAGGCTCCAGACGCGCAGGCTCAGCGGCCATGGCTCACGGGCCCAGCCGCTCCGCGGCATGTGGGATCCTCCCGGACCGGGGCACGAACCCGTGTCCCCTGCATCGACAGGTGGACCCTCAACCACTGCGCCACCAGGGAAGCCCAACATAGCTATTTTTAAAATCTCTTTTAAAATATCCAGAAAAGATTTCAGCTTAAAACAGCACTGACATTTTCATACCTTAACTCGTGAATATTTTAAAATGCTCTTTACAAAAAGCAAAACTGTGAAGTAAATGATGCATGTTCATCTATAGCTTTATTTATGTATACCGGTCACTATTGATGTTCTTTCACTGGTATTATTTATCAGCAAATTAGTTGACATGTGGACATTTCAGTTTTATGGCTTTCGATTTATTTGGTGTACCTCAGGATCACAGTTAAAAATATGAAATACTGGTGAACCACAGGGTGAAATAGAGGCAAAACATTAGAAGATCCTTGGCTTTGAATCTGGTTTTGACCAAGGTAAAAATAAATAAATTTACAGTTATAACAGGTTGGAATTAGGGAGTCCAACTTTGAAAAGTACTTTAACATTTTTTTTCCCTTCTTATGAAAATATTTTCTTGAGTAATGAATAGTACAGTGCCTAGAGAGCTTTCCATTTTTCCTTTGTGCCAAATCAAGTCTGAGTTATTTAGTCATTTCAGGACGCCTAATGGGAAATGTTGCCTTGTACATCATCACAAGTGGTTTTTGTGATAAAAGGTTTACTCTTTTTTTTTTTTTTAACAGGCATTGCAGCCTCATTTGCTGTCAAGCTTTTTAAAGCATGGATGGCAGAAAAAGATGCCAACTCTGTTACCTCCTCTTTGAGAAAAGCCAACTTAGACAAGAGGCTACTTGTAAGTGTTGTCTGGGCAAAGGGTTGTATGTTTCATGCTTCTGCCTTGGCTCTGTCAATTGTGATATAATACATAACTGAAATGCCCGAGTCTATGTCGAATTGGAACATGGTTCTTTTTATTTCTGTATTATTGGCAGATAGAAACTAATTCCAGTTTAATCTTTGTTGCATAAATAAATGGAATGATAAAATTAAAGAGTCATAGGGAGTACAGAGACTTTCAAATTTAGAAGTTTGTTGACATAGTGATAACATTTATCAGAATTAACTCTTTTGCAGCTAATAACTATAGAAATGTAAAGTTTTAATATGAAATTTAAAGTCACATCGATCCCACCTAATTAGACATTTGTGATTATCTTGGGTCGTAGGTGAATGACACTGACCTCAAATACACGTTAGTTTGTTAACAAAATAAAAGGTTGGGCTTCCCTGGTGGCGCAGTGGTTGAGAGTCCGCCTGCCGATGCAGGGGACACGGGTTCGTGCCCTGGTCCGGGAAGATCCCACATGCCACAGAGCAGCTGGGCCCGTGAGCCATGGCCGCTGAGCCTGTGCGTCCGGAGCCTGTGCTCCGCAACGGGATAGGCCACAACAGTGAGAGGCCCGCATACCGGAAAAAACAAAACAAAACAAAACTATAAGCTTAAATCAACTATACTTCAATAAAACATTTAAAAAAAAAAAAAAGGTTAAGGAAGATTCCTTGTTTATACTAAGATTCCTTGGAAATACTTAGATATTTAAGAAAGCTAACAAGTTAATAGTAGTAATTTGAAGCTCCCAGTATCATGATTGCTTGATTATATTTTTACTTCTCTTTGTTTTTTTCAAAGAAAATCAAGAAAAATATTTTGTCCTCATAATTCCTATCTGCTCCCTATAATTTCTGCCAGAAGCAACAGCTGTGCAGATGACAGAGATTGCTTCAAGTGAAATTGCTTTTAAAATTTTAGGACAAAGTCTAAAATTGCAAGACATGCTTGCCATCTTCTCTTTACCTAGTTACTTATCTGTTTTCTCTTCCATTGTGTTCTGTGCAAGGATGTTGATTCATGGGATAATTCCAAATCTGGCTCATTGTAAACTCTTTTATTTTCAATGACTTAAAATTCCTTTATCTCTTGAGGTTTACCTAAAATAGCCCTATTTGGGTCTTGGAAGTCTTTAGAATATGATAAAGAAGAAAAATTAAGTCTAGATTCTTGTTAATTTCTGCCATTGATAATACTTTTCATTTAACTTATATTTATTAAGTGCCTGCTCTGTGCCAGGCACAGTCCTAGAAGCTGTGGAGCCAGTAGAGACAGGACAGAAAAGTTTCCTGCCTTCATGGAACCTACTCTCTAGCAATGAAGGGTATATAGAAGTCACAGAAGACAAGTGAATAGGTTGCTGATGTGGGTGGAAGTTCATATGAAGGAATATATTCGTGTCCCTGAGTCTGTTGATTAGCTGTATCTTGGCAAGGCCCCAGCCCTTTCATTCTGGGTCCCAGGCTGAAGGAGCAGCTCACATGTGGGCTATTCTGTCCTCATGGCAGAGGACAGGAACACAGGTGACTGAAGTGAGACATTCCGGTGCTTTAAAAGCTCACCTTCTTTCGTCAAAAGAAGTCACGGAGAAGCCTGGCGTGGGGTAGGAAGATTTAGTCCACTCATGGGCTACTTCTCCACCTGTGAAGACAGATACAGCAAGGAGGGTCTTCACTGAATACTTGTTTAAGGGAGAGGGGTGGGGGGTGAATTATTAGGAACAAAGATACAATTACAACTTAACCACAAAAGACTCAGTTATTTCTTAAAGCATGGTTCCTTAAAGATGCCAATAGGCAGAGCTTGGTTAACTTAATTAGGTTACTTCATTAAAAATTTTTTAATGTATTTCCTTTTTGAAAAATACATATCATTTAACTGTTCTCACTAGGTTTCTTTGTCTACATATGTTTTGAACATGAAAAGCATAGGTAGCAGTTTCTACCAGAAACTCCATGAGGACAGGGTGGCTGTGCCTTAGAACCATGCCTGCCTGATATCATGCCCCCATCCCTGGAAAAGGGAACAATGATCAAGACATTGGCTAGAAACTTTTCTAGGAGCTGAAGATATTGAAAGAAATCAAGCAGGCAACCTGTGCCTTTATGGGGCTTACATTCTGTTTCAGGGGGACAGGCAATAAACTAAATAAACAATTAAAATAATACATGGTATAATAAAAAGTGAAGAGTGCTCCGAGAGAAAAACTAAATAGGGAAGCGCTGAGGAGTGTCAGTGTGGTATGAGAAGGCCTCTCTGATAAGGTGACATTTGTGTGAAGAAGCGATCTATTTAGATATCTCCAGGAAGAGTATTCCAGGCAAAGGCAGCAGAAAATGCAAAGGCTTTGAGGCGTGGCATGTTGGGGACAGCAAGAAAGAGAGGGTAATTAGTAAGAGCAAAAATGTAGGAGATCAGGTCAGAGTCATAGCAGGTCCCCTATCATCTAAGAACTTCGGCTTTTATTCTGAGTAAGATGAGAAGTTTTTTGGAAAAGTCTCTGCAAAACGTGCATAATGTGATTTTGGGGTCTTAACAGGATCTCTCTGGGCTGTTGCATTGGGAGCAGATTCAGGAGGAAGGGCAGAAGTAGGGAGACCTTAATCTAGGGATGAGGTGATAAAGGTTTTTACCTGGGTGGGATTTTTTTTTTTTTTTTTTTTGCAGTACGCGGGCCTCTCACTGTCGTGGCCTCTCCCGTTGCGGAGCACAGGCTCCGGATGCGCAGGCTCAGCGGCCATGGCTCACGGGCCCAGCCGCTCTGCGGCATGTGGGATCCTCCCGGACCTGGGCACGAACCCGTGTCCCCTGCATCGGCAGGCGGACTCTCAACCACTGTGCCACCAGGGAAGCCTTGAGTAGGATTTTTGTAACAAATGCAAACTATGTTCCAAGTTAGTAAAGGTCATGACATGATTTATACTGATTTTAGCTCAGTTTAATCTGAATAATAATTTTTAAGATGTTACGTATCATTCATAAGGACTGTGGTTATAGTTCATAAAAATAAATAAAAAACCACTGGTAACATGTTTGATGATGTCTTACTCTGAACATAACTTTCCATCAGAATTTGCAGTCACATTCTCCCTAAATTGAGTATTGAATGCTGGCACGAGTAACAGAGTAATTATTGCCTTTGGGGTCACACAGCTATGCCCTTAAATATTTCTGGCTGCATAATTTGGGTCAAGCTGCTTAGCCTTGTTGAGACTTAGTTTATTTTTGTAGAAAAATTTCTACTTTCTACAAGTATGAGTAAAATGCCCACCACCTCTTGATTCATAGAAGAAACTCAAAATTAAACTAGTTCCCTGCCCCCACCAATTTGAAAGGCCTCTTGAATGGTAGAATAAATATCAGTGACAACATTTCAGTCAGGTATGAAATGTTTGCTTTAACATGAATGTGTGTTTGATAGCTGCTCCCACCACCTCTGTTCTGACATTTCGAAACTGATGACTCAACAAGGCAAATTATGGGATGATGGTACAGAGAATATTGAAATTTGAGTCATGACAGAAGCCATCTGGCTATGTCCCTATGCTTGGTGGCAAACTTGTTGCAGATCTTTCTTCTGAGATTTTCATTGAAGCCACATAGCCATTGGCCATCTATATATGCAAATCTCACCATCATAAAAGTTTGGATCTATTTTATAGACTCTGCAACAGTCTGAAAAATGTGAGAGCTTTGAAAATTGCCTTCCTTTCTTAGTTGGGTGTTGGCGTCACACAGGGTTAGAACATGACTAAGTGTTCCTGAGACTGCCGAGCTGTGTTAAGGTGAAATGGAAGTGAGGTGAGAATATAAGAGCAGCCATGGTGTGCTGCTCTTTTAAAAAATTTCCAACAGAATTATGTAATGAACTGAAGAGATAGTAGGGCGGATTTAGATTAGATCTCGCCATGAACTTAATTTAGAGCCACCATCGTTAAGAGATACAACAAAAATTCCCTTTAGCTCTGAGCTGTTATTTTAGAATAATAGCAGCATTTTCCTTAATGAAATGCTGAATAGAGGTCCTCGAGATGGTAATAGTCAATGTTGTTTTCCTCATATTATCTCAGATCATTTCAGCATTACTAAAACTGGCTTTGGTCTGTTAACTCATAGTTAAGGAAACAGTGTGGTTAATGATTTCAGTTTTTTCTAGTCGGTTTAAAATAATCCCAACGTTATTCAGGGTTATCATCTTATTGGTACTTAATTTAGCAAATTTAGCTCTGTTTTTGTACGTGCTGCACTTTGATTAAAGTAAAAGAAAAAGGAAATAGCAGTGCCAAATGAGTGCAACTAGTTTATGTAATTTGCTTAGCATTTTTTATTCTCTTTCTTTGTCAAATTGCCTAATTTTGGAAGGTACCTTAGCAGATGCTCAAGAAATATATCCGAGATTTATTCTTTTGAAAAACTCCATCCTTCTTCTTTTCTTCCAAATATGAGATATTCTAAGTGTTCTCTTAATATGAAAATGTTGTTCTTTACGCTTGCTGAAATGTGAATGGCATGTTGTGTAACAGTCTCTCTTCTTTTCTCTCCCAGGAGCTCTTTCCAGTTAACAGACAGAGCGTGGATCATTTTGCTCAGTACTTCACTGACGCAGGTCTTAAGGAGCTCTCTGACTTCCTCCGAGTCCAGCAGTCCCTGGGCACCAGGAAGGAGCTGCAGAAGGAGCTCCAGGAGCGTCTTTCTCAGGAATGCCCGATCAAGGAGGTGGGGACCATGGACTGACATCACTGCAAACCCGTTCAGCGAGAGGGATGATGTAGCCTGTGCAGCACAAGCTTTACCTCCCTTAAGGAGACCTCCCTTTGTTTATTGCTATGAACTCGAGGCCCTTTTCATACCATTTAAATGAGCTCGATTTCAAAGTATTGATTCAGACTCCTCCAGGATGTTCCAGAAAATAATGAGTATTTCCACACAAGTGACTTATTTACCAGGTTGCTATGGTTGTCAAAATGTTTCATCTGTTGAATAGATTTACTCTCCACTAGCAGTATACCTCAATTTATGGTGGTTTTCCCATTTTATTGCAGATTACATAATATGGTTAAGTATTGGGTTAATATATATAGGTTTTAATTTTAAGACAAAAAAGGGGTGATTTTGCAGTCATATCATGGGTAAAGACCAGTTGGACCAGTGGCTCATTGGATTCCACTCATAATAGTTGCATATTCACATAACATAAATACTACCTTCTTGTATAGCTATCTTTCATATGGCTATGATTGTATCTTTTTTTTTTAAGTCCTGCCTGAAGAAAACTTCCTATTTGAACTTTAAAAACTTTCACATGATAATTCAAAAATTGCATAAAGAGTCCTTTCCTTTTGCCACTTACTCCCAAGTCCCAAATCCTCACTATCCTGCGTGCTCGCAGCCTTGCAAGGTACCTTTTGCGGTTTAAGACTGGAGAATTCCAGACTGATGCTGTCCAGCAGGTGGAGGTGTTGGTCCTAAGTCTCATGGCATTAAGGTCAGCAATATATTCAGTAATCTTTCTCCCAGCAAAGAACTTGAACATGATTTAACATGGGGAAAAAAAAGCAAACCAAATAACACTGCGATACCTTTAGGTGCAGAGATGTCACCTTTCTTTGCAGCTGGGGGACTAGGACTTCCCAGTTCCTTCGGTTCTCAAGGCTGCTTAACCCACAGCTGACCCCTCTGTACCCCAGGCCAGCAGGAAAGAAAGCAACGTATTTTCATTAAAAAAAAGGAAGGGAGAAAAATAGCTGTACTACTCACAAAGTAGTACACGTGAGATATATTGATATTATGGTTTTTAATCGCTTCTGAGGCCCTCACCTCTATTTGTGATTCTATTCAAAAGGAGAAAGATTTTTCCAAACAAGTTTAATATAAGATACACTGTTAGGCAGGTTTTATTCCGTACGATCAGGTTTTAGGATACATTTGCATATTTAAAAGTAATTCTGAAGGGAAAATAGCCTGCAGAGGGTTGCTGCTTTGATATGTATCATATGTAAAGTCTTTGCACTTTACAGTTTATTTACATGAGGCATGAGGATCATCAAAAGCAATAATTAAAGAATGAATTGCAGAGAATGCCTTGTACAAGCCCAAGACATTTTTCAAGAGGTTTAAAGTTAAGGATCAGAAGTAAAACTTCACAGCTCTGTTGCCTTCTTCAAACCCCAAAAAGTCAAACTGGCTTAAATAATCTTTGCCCTGCTTTACTCAAAGGGGTTCCTGCCTGTAAGAGTATAGCCCCTAAGAAACCACGATTCTCTTTTTTTATTTTCTATTATCCAGCACCTCCTGGCCAGAGATAAGCCTATTAATTTGGGGACTAAAAATAAATCTGCTTTGAGAACAAATCATTGTGTTTTTCCTGCCTCTTGTAACCGGAGAGTATATGCCAGGAAGGGAGGAACTGAGCAGAATATTTGTCTGCCTCTAACCTTTTACTGATCGGGCACAGTGAGAGGGGAACTCCCCATCTGTCTGTTACTCTCTGACTCCTTTTTTTGTGAAATTTAGGTGGTGCTCTATGTTAAAGAAGAAATGAAGAGGAATGATCTTCCAGAAACAGCAGTGATTGGACTGCTGTGGACCTGTATAATGAACGCTGTGGAATGGAACAAGAAGGAAGAGCTCGTTGCCGAGCAAGCCCTCAAGCATCTGAAGGTACTGGGTCCCAACAAGGCACAGTCTTGGCTGCAGGCCAACTGCAGCTCTTAACAATGTGATAGATGTGTTCTAATCAGTCCAGACACATACTTCCTAGTGTTTTTCTTTTCAAATTTGCCACTACCTAAAATGTTTCAGATGTAAGAGCTTATGAAATACCTAAGGGTAAATTCTTACTAAAAACAATGTCAGAAAATCCACAGAATAGTCATATATTCAATATTTAAAGGGAAATATAGTCTAACTATTGGTTCCCCTTCTACATGATAAAAATTCTTAATGAGTATTTTTTAAGTAAACTACAAGCTGACATTAGAATTTGAAAACTGAGTGGTGGAAGAAATCAACCGATTGTGTAAATTGTATATTTTTGTGGGGAGATACATATGTTTTTGCTTTTATTGTCCTCTCCCTATAAAAGTGTCTTAAGACAAGTGGAAGACTTAGAGCCTGCCTTCAGAGTTTACACTTGAATTGGGAAATCAACAGGTACCTAGTTTAAACTAGGTAGGATGTAAATTCAGATAACTCTCAGTATTTAGGAGGACAGAGCAGTGAGTAGCCTATGCAGGTTAAGTTGACCAGGGAAGGCTCAGAGGAAGAGTTAAGTGTTGAGCTGAGTAGGTCTTAGAGAAAACAACAGCCAAACAACTGGAAGCCAAGGTCATTTGGGACGAAGGGAACAGTATGAACAAAACCATAAAGATGACATGTGAGGGGTCTGCGATGTTTAGGAAGGAGATGCCCACTCTTCCAGTGGCAGAGCCACACTTCAGTGATGGAGGGGTCACAGCAGCCCTGGGAACCTTTGGAACTTAGGAACTCTGTCTTATTTTCACAGGACCCATTAGACAGACACAGTAGCATGGCAGTTATCTTTAATATAGTCAGAATTTCATGTTTGGTTGCTTTTAGTGGGTACAGCGAGAGAAATCTGATAAGGCGCAGGGATAAAAAAATTCATTTTGATTGGTCACAATATTAGAATAAGATAATCGTCAAAGTGAAGATTTTCTAAGCAAACCTCCAGATTATTGTTATGATTCAAGTGGTGTCAGCCCTGCACCTCTCACGAGAGTAAATGGTTTTACTCCCCACTTCTGTTCCAGCAATACGCTCCACTCCTGGCTGTGTTCAGCTCCCAAGGCCAGTCAGAGCTGATCCTCCTCCAAAAGGTGCAAGAGTACTGTTATGACAACATCCATTTCATGAAAGCCTTTCAGAAGATCGTGGTTCTTTTTTATAAAGGTGTGTATCTATGTCGTCCTGCCACTATGTTTCTATGTTTTGTTGAAGCTTTTCGAGGGACAGAGTAGGGGGTGAGGCAGAGGGGGATATAGGTTAATGATAGTCTTTGAGTTTTAGTGATGCAGCCATATTATGTAGAGAGAGAAGGTGCAAACACCGTAGACATGCGTGGCCTGAGGAACCAGCCTGATTAGGCCCCTGTACACTTGTCACTGGTGGAAATTACTAGAAGACTGGTGATGAACTAATAATTTTGGTGGGGAGGGATGGTGAAAAAGACTGTAATTACAAAAAATAAGGTCTGTTTTTGCATTGTAAGGATTAGCTATAACAACGGTGATTACCAAGTGGTTACATATAGTATGTTCATACCTTTTCAGACGCCATAAAGCTGACTTTAAAATTACTGAAATAACTAGCTTTTCACTTTGCATTTTAGTTATTTGGCCAGCCATTCTCCTGTTTTCCAAGGAAATGGCTATTTTTAGAACTTCACATTTACTGTCTTGTTATTGTATTTATAAGGATTAGGTTGCCATGACAACTGGCACAGCCAGTTTATTAAAAATGAATGCTATTAGGGTTGTTTTTTTTTTTTTAACATCTTTAGCTATTAGGGTTTTAACTGATCTCAATCTCTATACCTATAGTATATGAAGAAAATGATCCTGGACTCTTCTTTGGTCTAGGTGTTTGTAGTTTTATGAGGCGGGGGCGAGACGTTTTGAACATTATAAAATGTTAATTAGAAGTTACTGCTATCTTAAATGGCATAACGCAGAAAAGGCTAAAGTATAAATTAATACCAACCAAATGTTTCTTTTCTTTTTGATGTGTTCTTAAAGTTGTCTATCTTGAATGACAAGTTGGGCATTTGGAATGTAAAAATTTTACATTACTGATTACTAGCTGTTTTTAAAACGTTTAATAGCATTTCACAAAGAGTTTTAACTGGCTGTCCAGATTCTTGAAATGCATATGTCTTGCCCACAAGGGTTTGGGTGATCTTTTGCTTTCTCAGCACTAAGGTATTTGGCACAATTTCCATATCAGTGGGAGACTGTGATGACTGCCAAGTCCCATTTGAAATGCAGTAATAGGTGTTTTTCTGTGGCCAGATCTGAACTGGCCCTCTTGGATGTGGTCATGAGATAGCAATGTCCTAAAACTAGGGCTTAAATGATACGCAGGGTCATGAGATAGCAATGTCTTAAGTCTAGGTGACCCATCAGAACCAAACCTGCAGGTCCTATGGCCAACCCACCTGTGCTACCCAGGAGCCAAGAAAGAGGAGCAGCCCCCTGCAGCCAGTAGCCATTCTGTCCACACCGGCCATAGCTGGCCCCATTTTAAACTGGTAGAGAGGCCTGTGGGATAGGTTTCACATTTGCTTCATGAGTGGTCAATATTTTCCACTACAGAAAAGCAAACTGTTTATAAACTAGCTGCCTAAACACATAATTTCCTTTCTTGTTTAATAGCCAACCCAACCAAACAGTGTCTCTTACCAAATCCTTGTTTTTTGCTTTTTTTTTGCGGTACGCGGGCCTCTCACTGTTGTGGCCTCTCCCGTTGCGGAGCACAGGCTCCGGACGCGCAGGCTCAGCGGCCATGGCTCACGGGCCCAGCCGCTCCGTGGCATGTGGGATCTTCCCAGACTGGGGCACGAACCCGTGTCCCCTGCATCGGCAGGCGGACTCTCAACCACTGTGCCACCAGGGAAGCCCCAAATCCTTGTTTTTAACTGAGACGTAGTTGTTTGAGCCTCGTCTACAGCAATACCTCATTTCATTATTATACTTAATTCAAAAAAACAAAAATAAACTACTTTTTATCAGTAAAGGCATTTAAGTGGCATATAAACTATCAAAATCCTATTCTTCAAATTTCTCATTTTAACCATTAATGAATGCCAACATCCTTCCCCATTAAACTTTTTATAACAACTACGAACAGCTAGCAAAACTGATTGCTTTATTTCCTATTCTTCAGCCCCAAATGCTAAGGAACAGTGACCTGAAATTATAAAATAACCAAGCAGTGGGCCCTGAGAAGTAAAAAGAAGAGGCATTAGCTCTTCCTTAGGCCATTGATTAACTAGGTAGTCAGCTTTTTAAAATAGATTGTTTCAGTTAGTGAGGTCTGTGGCAAGTATGAGCAGGCCCAAGGGAACACAGGAGGATAAGTGTCAATAACAGTTTTATTCTGGCTCAGTTATTTGGAAATGAAATCAGGAGGCTTTTTACAAATGGAAACCTAAACTATATCACTGAAAAGTTAGAACTAAATGTCATTTTCTAGGTAATTTCATAATTTTCCACAAAATTATACATACAGGCTGTTTTTTTTAGTAAAATAATTGCATTTTTTCTCTTGAGAACATGGAATCCCCAAGGAATGATTGTTCCATACTACTGTCAGGAGAGTTACTGTGTTTACCTTCCTTTTTGAATAGTAGTTTTTACTTTGACCTTATTTCATCCAACAAACACTTGTGCACCTGGAGACATATATTTCATTTGTTTTTATGAGGATTGGGGTGCTCTTGTTGTGTATCTCATATGCCTAGGAAGGCTTGAGGACAGCATGTATTAAAGCACTCCTTTCCCGGTGCTTGTGTGCACGTGACTCACCTGGAGCGCTTGTTAAAACAGATTCCCCAGGGATTCTGATTCAGTGGGTACAGCATTGGGCCCACAAATTTGCGTTTTAACAAATTTCCAGGTGATGCTGTGACTGTTCATCCGGGACCACTGGTCTAAAGGGTATCGGATGTGAGAAGTGACAAATCCCATGAACCATGGTAACATGGTGAAGATTATACTCATCATTAATTCCATACACACATACACATTTTACAAATAATCAAATAATGTCTTTGTTTCTTTTATCTAGTGATGTGGATCCCTTGACATTTTGCTTTCAAGCAGGTTTTCAAAAATGTAATGGAAATCATTTCTTCTTTCCCATTTTAAGTCTCTATTACATACACCCGCCTTACTGTATTTCCAGAACTTGAGGATAACAGAAACATGAGGGTATGATTCCTCATGTCCCCTTTGAAAACCTAATTACTTAAATGAATGATATTATTAAAGTATTTTTAGATGTTTTATATAAAAAACAGTGGAATAAAAGTGAATAAACTTTAAATAATAATGCTTTTCGGCAATGAAAGGAGAAAGTGGTGGTTGGTCACTCAGTGAAGATTTACTTTTTGTACTAAAATCTAGATTTTTATATTTCTAAGGCAGTAAGAAAAATAGTAAATTCATCACTACTTTTTAAATGTCACATTATTCACTTTCTAAAATAATTTTCTTTCTTCCTGAAGCTAAGTACCATAGTCTCAGCATGTAGGTCTGAAAAATATATAACTACCTTCTCAAGTACCATTAGTATCTCTATCATGGCTTTTATTGTTTGCAGATATTTCTTAGGTTAAATTCTGTTCCTCACGCACATTTTTCTAAAAGAAGTTTCTTATTCTTGTTCTAAAAAAAAAGGTTATTTGCCTTCTCACCATATAGTGCCAACTTTTTAAGGTAAATTATTTTTGACTTGTGTCCCTATGTGCCACTGCTAATAAAAAGTACTGAATTTTCTAAGTTCCAAGTGACACAGTTTTCAACTTAAATATTTAAATAACTAACGTTACCTAAAACTTTGCAGTTCTCAAACCACTTTTACAATATTGTCTCTTTGACCCTCGTGAAAACCCAAATTTTGAATTATAACTCTACACATTGAGACATATTTAGTTTTTCTCATCAAGTTCATCGATTTGTACATTATACATTTATTGAATGCAAAGTAGATGGCAGATCTTATGTTATTAAAGGCTGGGAATGAGATGCTGAACAAAATAGTCCTTGACTTCCTAGATTTCAGAGTGTAGAAGAAAATCAAGAAACATAATCACCTGTCAGTGGCTAAAATAAGGCTCGTACAGATAGATGCTGATGAAGAGTGAAAGGATGATAGAGGAGGGGCCCCTAACTCAGAGCTGAAGCTAACTTGGAGAAAGAACAAGGAAGGCTCAAGGGACACAAGCATTTCACCAGAGATGATGAAGAAGTTGGCCACATCGAGGGGAGAGAAGTGTACTGTAATGTGAGGGGGTTCTGTGCAATTGTAGAATGTCTTCCTTTCTTGCTGTACTTTTACTGATCCTCCGTATTCCTAGTATGCATTTTGGGAGATCCCAACACTTTGTCATCTTCATCTCCCAGTTATAATGAACTCCTCTCCCTACTTTTCCTTAGTGGGAAAAAAAAGTTCTCTCTCTTCTTCATTTGTCAAGGAGTTCCTTCCTTTTAAGATGAGACGTTTCCCTACACAAAAGTTGACTTTCTTTCTGGTGTTCGTGCTTTGCCGCAAAGTCGCCCTGTGTAGGTGCTTATGTCCCTTCTTTATTATTTTATTCCCCTGGGACTAGAAATTTGGTCTTGCAGCAGGTGTTTATTACTAAATTAGCTTCTCCTAAGAACTCAGCTCTGCACAGTTTGTCTGATTTTCAGTGGATGAGACATCCTATAAGTTTTACCTGTCATGTACTGTCCTTTTCACAAGCACAGTCACTGACAAGTATTCTAGTAGTTGCATGGCCTCTTTCGGCCTCTGTGGGGCAATAAAACTCTCAACCTTCAGAGAATGAGCTCTCAGCCTTCAGAAGGAAAACCTGAGACAAAGAGTATCGCTAAACTACACTCTCCGTTGCCTTTCCAACCTGTACATTGTGTCATAACATGATTCATTAAGGGGAGGAGAAAAAAGAGAATTTCTCTTTACATGTTTAATTGTATGTTTTGTTTTATAACATTAGCAATAGCAGTTATATAGTACATGCATATAATTTATAAAACAAAAAATACACATATGTTGTGTGTACACACTCAAAATTGTCTTACTGATAGGGGAGCATGATCAAAACAGTTTGGAAATTATTGGTCTAAATCACAGGCATTTTAAACATGTCATAAAAACAAATTATATAAAAGGGACTTTAAAAATCCATGTTTGAGCTAATTAGCATTCCTGAAAGGTTTCTGCAAAGCCATCTTACCCAGTAACAGGTCACTTCCTTGAGCTGTAAAGCATCTGCTCCTCATTGGTATGAAAACTGGACTTTGATGGCAAGAGGTAGGAGAATTCTTTCATCATTGTGAGTGGGGAGTGTAGAGCTGGAAGCACAAGAAACTAAAAGACTAGAAGCTAAGAGTAATTCCTTAGGGCTCCTGGTTATAATTTTTATATCTAGTCCTTATATGTGAATAAATCTAGACTTCCTTCTTCCTTTGCAAAATGTAGTGTATTTAATGACCAAAATAAAACAAACTTTATATTTTCTAAAACCAGTCATGTGCATTTTTAGTCAATTTGACCTCTTCAATTGAATCCAAGAGCCAATTATTAATTTTAAAAAAACAAAGTTTTTGTTATGAAAAGATCACTGAGGTTTTGAATGAAACCAGTATCAAATCATTTCTCTTGTTTTCATAAGTTAAAGGTATATTTTAACTGCAAAAACATCATTAGAATGATTTATCAGCATTTGCAATGGATTGGGCAGGCGTTGGGGATGATAATAAATCCTTTTTATCTGTCTTCCATCTCATTTCCCACACCAAAATCCCAAAAGATAACCCATTAGAACATTGGCAAAGTCTGTAGGCTATTTTTTTCATATTCCCCTTTCTATTCTTAACATTAAATATTCTAAATTAATGGTAACTTGAGGGTATCAAGGAATATTTGTGGAATTTAGAGTTCTAGGTAATAGTTAATAGATAACACTTTTTGTTTCTCTCCTAACAGTGTACAAGGAAAACATTACTCATGTGATTTAGATATTGTGCTGTGGGGAAGTAAATTTAGGACTTAGCGATAGAGTACTCTAGAACTTTGGATTATGTGTGTATTGGTCCCATGGTACACCCAGGAAGCTCATCATTATATTTAATTATTAACATTATTATTGCATCCTGTCTGCATTTTTTTCATTTGCTTTCTTTTCCTCCTAAAGTAAATCCCCTTGAAAGACCAGTCATTTGTGGTTGCTGCTTAATCAAGATGTGTTTGCAGTTGGTGGCAGGACACAGAGTGTTCTGAAAGGCTGGAATTGATGATTCATTGGCAAAATTACAAAATAACCTAGTTTCCTGCCAGCAAATTAGCACTGTGAGATTTTCAAGTCCCAGTCCCATCACCAACCCTCCCCTAACTACTAAAATACACAGGGCACTGCGCTGTATGGAAATAAGCTTGGTTCTTGTCTTCTGATAAGTTTCAATACGAATTTCTTTTATAAAAGAGCTTTAATATTTGAAGTGATTGCTTTCTATTAAACTATAAGACATGAAGTTGCTTTAAAACATGACATGTATGTAGTAGGTTTGAAACCTTTGATTTGAAATTGCAGCTGATGTGCTGAGTGAAGAAGCGATATTGAAATGGTACAAAGAAGCACATGTTGCCAAAGGCAAAAGTGTTTTTCTTGACCAGATGAAGAAATTTGTTGAGTGGTTACAAAACGCAGAAGAAGGTATGATTCCATTTAACAACTCTGGTGACCATTTAGCAAATCCTTTCTCACTATAATTCAAAATAGCTCCCCCCTCCACAGATTTTTCTTGCCTTCCTAAAACTAAAGTTCTGAGGTGTGTTCCACAGCATTTTGTCCACCTCTTCTTAGCCTTCGTTTCTGAATCAAGGCAATGAAAATTTCTGCAAGATAAACAAAACAAAACCAAAACCTCTTAAATTATTCCTAATTTAAGGGACAAAGAGGAAGAAATAATCAGCAGCTGTGAAAGGAAAAAAATACATTTGGCTTAATCACTTTTATGGGATGATATCGGTTTTTATGGCGCCTTTACCAGTTGACTGGTATTTAAAATGGCAGTACAAGTTGGAAGAACAATAATGATGAGACTTAATCCAACTAAGCGTGAAAAGTTGCAGATCCAGAAAAATATAAATGGTTTTCGTCACCAATAATATTTCTGAGCATGTTGCATTTTTAGAAAGGTAATTTCGTTTAAAAGCAAAAAGGAGCAAAAGTTTGCTGCCTGCCCCTCATATATGACTCTCTTACCTAGTAAATGGATGCCTAGGCAAAATGTCTTTTTTAGTGGGGGAGGGAGATAGAGTAGAAATTCTTTCATGACCTTATTTAAATGACCTGACTTTTCTTTCTTCTCTCCTAGAATCTGAATCTGAAGGTGAAGAAAATTAGACAGCTCAAGAAGCACAATACCTAGGTCACCACACAACACTCTTACGGGGAATGCTGAACCATTTGAGAAGAGAAACTTGGCTTCTGTTTTCACAAAGGAAAAAAAAAATAGGATAGGCTTCCCTTGTGCAGAGGGGGAAATGGTTTTTGTTTTTGTTTTGTTTTTAAATGGAGCCCTGAGGCATCAGCTATTATACTTGGGACTCTACCTCTCACTCACTATATGCTAACTTAAAGCCATTCAACAGGGAGTCCAGTAGGTGTCTGAAATTAAATACTCCACAGACTCCTCTTTTTTAGCTGTATTTTTCAGGTACTGTGTGGTGAATGCCCCACTGGTGTCTATTACAGGGCCACTTTGGTAGTTGTGTATCTGCTCGTGTATGTGATTTGACAAACAGTTTTTTAAAATAAATGGCTTTTTAAAAATCTGGGCTTATATTTTCAGAGCTTTTATTTCTTTACTGTTCTGACTTCTTACACAGATGACATTTCAGTGTTAGGCTTTTTTTTCCCATCCAAAATGCTGAATTGTTCTTGTCTATGAAAACACTTCTGTTCCTTTTATCATCATAACTAATACACTTCACTTATCTTTGTAGTGAAATAGAAATCAACCCCAAAATACAGGCACATAGCAGTAATACCAAGAAGTGATTTATTTATTTATTTATTTTGCAGTACGCGGGCCTCTCACTGTCGTGGCCTCTCCCGTTGAGGAGCACAGGCTCCAGACGCGCAGGCTCAGGGGCCATGGCTCATGGGCCCAGCCGCTCTGTGGCATGTGGGATCTTCCCGGATCTGGGCACGAACCCACGTCCCCTGCATCGGCAGGCGGACTCTCAACCACTGCGCCACCAGGGAAGCCCTAGAAGTGATATTATTATTAATAATTATTATCTACATGTGAGAATGTCATTTTCATTACACAGGAAATAATAAGGACAGAATAACTGCAGCCAAGAATGACTGGAAGTCATAGGATAAAGAGCTTTAAAAGTATTAACTCATCTACCGCAACATGGTACACTGCCCTGGAGATGAAAACCACATGGTACTAAACAAAGACAATTCTAGAATGCATTGCCTTTATAGCATAGTCCCTTGAGAGAAAAGCAGGAAACCGAAGGGAGGGGTATCTGATTTCTTCCAGTTCGTCAGTTCATGGCAAGCCTCCATCATCTACCTACCCTTCCATCCATCTAAAAATTAGAACTATGAAGTTAAACGGTAGTTACGTTATAGAGTGCATATGTAATGTGTTTATTTGAAGTGAAAAAAATGAATCATTTTCATTGAAAACAAAGTTGGCAAACTAATTTGACAAGTGCTGACTGCCAATTAGGATACGTGACAGGCACACTCTGTAAATTAAGTTCAATCTTCATCTCCGATGTTTTGACGAGTATATTTAAAGATAAAATAATGCAAATTACATTCAATTTGTAATAAAAATTTTATATGTCAACTTTTATGTATTTTATATTTAATTTTATGTCAGTGTGTCCCCCTTCATTTTAGGGGATCATGTGTAAAGCATGCGAAGGGCACTGCAGTAGAGGATATTTGACTTTGCCCCACTATTTCCAAAGGGTCCACACTAAGACCTAGAAAAGCAGAGTTGTCCAAGGTCTTAGAGTTAGTGACCAAGATGGAACCAAAAGTCCCACTGCTGAGTCCCACGCCTGTGCTTTTTTTTTGCCTATATTCTGCTGTCAGATTATTTATGAGAATGTAAGTTTCTACAGTTCAAAAATTTTTTCAACTAGCACTTCTATCAAATAAACATCTGGGGAATCAATTTTGTAGCCTATAAACTATAGGAGTTGTAGAATACTAATACTTATCTTTTCTAGCGCATAATATTTTTCCCAAACGAACTTAAGGTAGTGATTTTCAGGTAAGCGAGCATTGGGGGAGAGGGAGGATGCTTATCAGCAAGAACTTAATAACAAATCATTCACCCAAAGCCCTTTCTTTCTCTGAAAGACGTGTCTCTTTTTCTTTTTAAAAATAAAACGTCCTAATTATAAAAGTAACTACATTAGTTATCTGTTGCTACACAACAGATTATCGCCGTATTTAGCAGCTTTAAACAACAGATATTTATCCTATCCGTTTCTGTGGTCCGGATCTAGGAGCTGCTTAGCTGGGTGGTTTCCAGCTCAGCCTCTGCTGAGGTTGCAGTTAAACTATTGGTTGGGAGTGCAGTCCTCTGAAGGCTGTAGCATCTGCTTCCAAGCTGACAGCGCTTGTATGATCAGGCCACTCAAGATGCCTGCTCTCTTGCTCTCTCTACATCCCCTGCTCAATCAGTCCCTGCCTCACATGACTGACCTTCCCTCCTAATCATAGTGTCTAATCAGTAAATGCCTACTTGACCCTGGCCCCAGCTGGTGATTGTTCTGATCTTTAGATCAGAGCTCTACGAAGATAGTTTGAAAGGGGCGTGCCCCTCAGTTGGTTTCCCTGGTAACCAATGAGCCCACCTGATATCAATTCCCTCTATAACCGGTAACCTCCCTCTCCCCGTGTTACCGAAGACTGCTGCCGCGTCTTGCCCTGGTGTCCTGCCTGCCGTCTGCCGCATACCGTGGCGTGTCACTCCAGGCTTTGCTTCAGACACGTAAGATCCCCCATCCATTAAACCATTAATATCCCTGTTGCTGCCTCGGGGCTCTTTCTTTGGTCTTGAGGCTGGGGGAGTACAGGGCTTGCCAGTCTGTGGGGTGTAGCCCAGCAGCAGTGGTTGGTGGACCTCAGTTCCTCACTGACTTTTAGCCAGAGACTTGAGTTCCTTACCACAGTGTCCTCTCCTTAGGCTGCCTGAGAGTCTTCGTGGCCTAACAGCTGGTTTTCCCCAGAATGAGTGGTCTGAGAAAGGGAGCCCTGGGAGGAAGCCATCTTTAATAACCTAATATTTGAAATGACCTCCCGTACATCCCATCTACACATTCTTTGGGTTACACAGACCAACCCTGGTACAATGTGGAAGGCATCTGCCTGAGGTGGACTACCAGGCAGTGGGGAGAATTGAGGGCCATCTTGGAGGCTGGCTACCACAGTAGTACGAATCTACATACTTAAATAATTCCTGGCTAGGTTAAAACTGTATGTTAACCATATTGTTTTTCATCTGGATAGATTAAAACTAATGTTAAAACAATGAAAGCACAAAAGACAATTTGGAAATATCTTTATAACTGTGGCATGGGAAAAGCATGACACAAAAGCCAAAAAAATCTGATTATAAAAAGTTAACACTTTTTCTCTTTATTGAAAGATATTCATAAGTCTTGGGCAGGGGTGGGAGAAGGAAAGGGGAAGGAGAGTCTTTTTCTTTTTAATCTATATACTTGGATTTCTTTAGAAAGAGCATGCAATATCTTTATAATTTAAAAACTAATACATGTTTATTTTGGAAAATATAGGAAAGCTTTTGGAAGAAACTAAACATCACATAGTATTCTGCCACAGAAATGAGAACGTCTAATGTTTTTATATTTTTACGAATATGGTTTCGCTTAATTCTTTAAAAAATTAAGTCCATTCTGTACCAGTTCTTTTATTCTGCTCTTTGTTAAGTGGTACTTGGTACTACATCAATAACCGTCCTTCAAATACATGATTTTAAAATATATATAATTGGTATGGATGGGGCATAATTATGACTCTTTATGTTCAATATAAGGTATTATATAAATTTTTGCTTTTAAAAATAGCTATTTAAAAGATTCTTACATAAGTCTTTGTTCATCTTATGGTTATTCAGAAAAAAATAGAAATGGAATTTGGGTCAAGGAATTTAAATAATGTTAACACAACGTGGTCTTATTTTCTGAATTTGCAGTTTATACATTTGAAGGTATTTAACTCCAGGCAATATCATTTCAATAAGAAATTGAAAAATTATCTGTTAACCTCTAAAAATATGAAAGTTTTAAGATTCTGGAACTCAGGTCCAATTTGTAAAATTCTAGAAGTGGGGAACTGAAAATATTTCATTGTCAAGCCAAGCAAAGCAGCAGTCTGGAAGCACGTCAGGTCCTGCATGGTTATAGACTCACGTGGTTTGAGCCACAGTGGTGTCCCCGACTCAGTTGGTTCAGCGTGTCTGGCCTCAACTTCTCCCTGCTGACGGCAGCTATTTGTTAACACTCTGTCTTTCTGAAAAATGATAGGCTTCAATGTTCCTCCTGATAGATGCCTTTAAACTGCCATGGCCCTCTACTTGTGGAAGAGATGGAAATAAAATATTTCTTCCGTGAAAACTTTAGAGCGACTCTTGGCGTCCTTAAAGTCTGTACACCTTGATTTTGTGTATGTTTCAACTGTATATTGATGTACAAGAAAGAAAAACGCATAGTCTATGGATTGAATAGAAATTAAGCACACCTGTGGGAGCAGGGCTCAAATAAAGAACGTAAACATGAGCAGAGTCCCAGAAGATGCCGCCTCCCAGCCTCCACTTCTACCTCCTCGAGGTAAATCATCATCCTGAGCCCTGACAGCACAGGTTCATTTGGCCTGTGTCTGAGGTGGCTGCATACAGTATTGTTTCGTTTGTGCCGCCTTTTATTCGACTTTACCTCGTTTCGTTGTCTTTTTTTGTGTTTAATTCTTTTCTGGTATGTGATTAAGCACACCCGGTCAATCAAGAACATAAGAAACATGAGGACACTATTTTTTTAAAATTTATTTTCCTTATTTATTTTTGGCTGCGTTGGGTCTTCGTTGCTGCGCACGGGCTTTCTTTAGTTGCGGTGAGCGGGGGTGTCTCATTGCGGTGACTTCCCTTGTTGCAGAGCACCGGCTCTAGAGCGCAGGCTCAGTTCTTGTGGTGCACAGGCTTAGTTGCTCCGCGGCATGTGGGATCTTCGTGGACCAGGGCTCAAACTCGTGTCCTCTGCACTGGCAGGTGGATTCTTAACCACTGCGCCACTAGGGAAGCCCTGAAGACACTCTTTTTTAATGAACCAAAATGCTGCACTATTTCCTTTTGGCACAGGGAATAATTCCTAGGTGCATATCTGCTTATCAGAGATAGTTTTGGAGTGCATATATTTCCTCATAGTAGTCATTACGAAAAAGAAAATTATCCCTTCCTTCTCTGAAGGAGTAGTCCCATTTGATATGGGCAAGATAGATTCTTTAATCAAATTAGAAATTCTTGTGGCTTCAGTTGGGTGTCCTTGCTCCCACACTTTGCTTTTGCTGCTGTGTAAGCAGAGGAGTAGAGAAACGAACTTGAAATTGGTTGGCTTGAACTTGGAGGCACCATTTTGTCATTAATTATCTGTTTAACAATTAGCAAGTCACTTAACTCTTGGTATTTACTTTGCTTAATTGTACAATAAGATCAGTCCTTAAACTGGGTCTTCATCGTTCAGAACATCCAAAGTTGAAAGCAAAACTGTTTTCATCAGCTTCTCAGATTCTTAGGTCTGGGACCTAAGAAAGGTAAAACATAATGAGGCTAGATTGCTGGTTCTTAAATCTCAGCATGCCTCAGGACCACCCAAGGGACTTAAAATTGGTTGTTGATCACCCCTCCCCACCTCCACTGACTCAGTAGGTCTGGGACAAGGTCTGAGGACAACTTCTCGGTGATAATTGATTCCCCTGGTGCCGGGACCACACTGAGAACCACAGAGCCAGATGGTTACTAAGGTCCACTCCTGTGCTGACTTCTGCAGTCCATTAGGTCTTCAGTAAAGGAGGTGGGTTGTATTTTGGTCATCACTGTATCTCTGATTGCCATTCAGCATAGCTTCCAGAAAGTTGGTGTTCAGCAAATGTTTGAATGAATAAATGAACAAATGTGTATTAAGAATTCCTTTTTAAAGAGTTCATCAGAAATTCATCCTAATGTGTTCCTATACCTTCTTTAAAAATTTCAGCATTGGGAAGACAGCCTGACTGCTACTTGGTGAGAATTTGGATTAATGGGCTGTATTAATCATCATTATTGATTGTATCATTCTCTGAAACAGAGCCAATAAAAGGTGGGTCTATAATTTATAAAATGATCTGACCCTATCATTTATTTGTTTCCAAAAGAAGCAAAAATATTTTCTCATGAGGATTGTTTAGCCAGGGTCTGCAACAGTACATTTGTGGGTGTTGACCACACAATGTTGACCGACTGTGAACCCCTCAGCCTACCCTCTCCATCGTAGAACAGGCCTAAGAAAGGGAAACTCTCACTGGGCTAGATCAGTAGTTTTCAAACTTTACCGTGCATCAGAATCACGGTAAAGGGCTTGTTAATCATTCATCATTCAAGAGGGCTTGTTAATTACAGATTGTTGACAACAGCGCCAGAGTTTCTGATGCAGTACACCTGGGTTAAGACCTGAAGACTTGCATCTCTAACAAGTTCCCAGGTCATGCTTCTCCTGCTGAATCAATGACCACAGATTGAGAACCACTGGACTAGCTGGTTTCTAAACCCTTGGGAATAGGCATGTTGAAGAAACCCAGCCTCACAGAATGGGAACTTGATTTAGACTAACTCAAAAGCTATTGAATTTCTATAATTTCTTCCCTAGCTCTCTCAAGCTCCCGTCTCCTCTGTATCCTTAAGTATTCTGAAGAGGTATGAGAGAGAGTTTGAAACATTTCAACTCAGACAGTCTTGACTTCTTGCAATAGAAAAAATCCTTTTGAGTAAATGCTGGAACCTTTCTTAACATTCTCTTTCCCTTTGAACAGGAAAACCCAATGGTTTTCTAAGTGTAGACCCCAGACCAGTGGCATCAGCATCACTTGGGAAGCAGCTAGAAATGGAAATTGTCAGGATCCACTCCAGACCTGCTAAATTCAAAACTCTAGGGGTAGACCCAGCAATCTATTTTAACAAGCGTTCTTGGTGATTCTGACCCATGGTTAGGTTTAAGAACCACTGGCCTAAATTAAACTTCAGGTGTCAGATTATCTTGAAACACATCCCTAAAAGACATAAGGGTAGGAGGAAAATTAGAACAAAGGCAGGACCAAGCTTTGGCACAAAATAAGGGGTTACTGAGATGATAGATTTCACTACTTTTGAAGGCTGGATCAGAGACTGAACAATATGTCTGGGGTCAAGCTGACCTGGAATGCTTCAGGGAGGCGTTTTTTGTGGGTTTTTTTCCTTCTTTGCTAATTTAAGAGAATAAAGGATGTCAGTGCCCTGTAACTATATAACTCAGACCAAGCTGTGGAAGTGGCTGTTAGCTAATATGAACTCATTCCCGAGTGCATGGGAACACCTTCTGAAAAGTTATAGTTCTTCTAAAAACTGTTTTTTTCTCAATTTCTTATCTTCTTACTGAGCAATGAAATGAAAATGTATTGGGTTTTTTTTTTTTCTTCTTCACAGTAGCTTATCATGGATAAGTACAGCAGCAGTTTTAGTAGGAATAAGCAGCACATTTTCTAAATACAGTAGAATCTGGAAGATGAGTATTCTCAAATAGACTTCTGGATAATAGAGAGGAACATAGGCATATCAGAGTAGGAAAAGATGAATTTTATATGTACATGCATATGGGGTCTAGATAGGAGGATTACATTTAGGCTAACTGGCTTGTAAACAAAAGATTTTAAAATTCGCATGCCATATTAATACCGAGGATAAAATAACAAATGAAATTTCTGATCATTTATCTTTCTTTTGGCCAAAACTTTAAAGGTTTTCCATGGATTTTAGAAAAGGTGTTTACTTTGCCAATACAGCCTCTAGTCTTCTGTTCACATCAAAACACATCATAGTTCATGTCTGTTGATTCTGTTCACAACAATTCACATCATAGTGAATACTAAATGGCTTCTGAAATATTATAAACTGTGACAATGGCCCATGAACTATTTACAAGTGCATTTTACAATTTCCAGATATTTGAGTTTTTCTAACATATTGTTGTTGCTGCTTTCTGGTTTAATTTCATTGTGGTCAGAGAACTTGCACAGTATGATTTCACAGCTTTTACATTTATTGAGGCTGTTTTACAGTCACACATTTCGTCTGTCTTGATGAATGTACCACATGCTTTTGAAAATAATGTGTAATCTACAGGTGTTGGATGGAATGTTCTGTAAACATCAGTGAGGTCATTGTGGTTGATGGTGTTCAGAGATTCTGTCTTTAATGATTTCTTTGCCCAGTAGTTGCATCAATTGCAATCAACTCTGGTTATAAACTGTCCATTTCTCTCTTTAATTTGACCTGTTTTGTCTCATGTGTCTGGGAAGCTCTGTTATCAGATGCATACATATTTATGATTATTATGTCTTTCTCATGAATTGGCCAATTTTTCATTAGAAAATGTCCCTTTTTACCTCTAGTAATAACCTTTGTCTTGAAGTCTGCTTTATCTGGTGGTACAGCCACTCCACCCCTTTTAAGGCATACTATTTGTTGGCATATCTTTTTTCATTCATGTCCTTTTCAATCTGTGTCTTTATATTTAAAATATGACTCTTGTTCACAACATAACTGAGTCTTGCTTTTTAAAAAAATCCATCTTGATAATCTCTGCCTTTTAAATGGTGTGTTTGGTTCATTATTGACATAGTTGGATTTAAGTCTACAATTTTAGAATTTTTTTCCTATTTGTCCCCTCTGTTTTTAGTCCTATTTCCGTCTTTTCCTGCCTATTTTTAGAATTAATTGAATAGTTTTTAGAATTCCATTTTAATTTACCTATTGCCTTCTAGCTGTACCTCTTTATATTTTTAGTGATGGCGCTAGGGGTTAAAATGGACAATCTTAAATTTTCAATTTAGCGGTACTATTGTTATACTTTGCATAAAATATAAATACCTCATAACTGTATAGGTCTTTCTACTATCTCCTCCATTCTTTGTGTAATTGTTATCATATATATGACATCTATAAATATTGTACACTGTAGAATACAATATTATCACTTTTTGTTTTCAACAGTTCTGAGTATTTTTTTGATGAAAGAAAAACTTGTTTTATGCCTACCCATTGATTTGCCATTTCTGGCGCTCCTCTTCTTTCGTGAATATCTGAGTGTTCACCTGGTGCCATTTCTCTTCATTATAAAACAAAACCCCAAATCCTGTTTTTACAGTTTGTAGAGGTATAGATCTGCCCACATTCTTCATTATGAAAGAATATTTTCACTGGATGTAGTGTTCTGGGCTTGCAATTTTTTTGTTGGTTTTTTTTTTTTTTTTTTTGCGGTACGCGGGCCTCTCACTGTTGTGGCCTCTCCCGTTGCGGAGCATAGGCTCTGGACGCGCAGGCTCAGCGGCCATGGCTCATGGGCCCAGCCGCTCCACGGCATGTGGGATCTTCCCAGACCGGGGCACGAACCCGTGTCCCCTGCATCGGCAGGCGGACTCTCAACCACTGCGCCAGCAGGGAAGCCCTGGGCTTGCAGTTTTTAACCCTAAGTGCTGAAAGATCTTGTTCCACTGTGTGACTCCATTTTTTCCTCACCCCTTGGGGAGGGGTGAGGAATTCAAGTCATTGTCCGGGAACTTCCCCGAAGCTAAAAGGTACACATAGACATAGATATTATTAGATAGCATACATATCATACTTCTGAAAAAAGGGGAGTGGGATACACTCACCAGGTGCTCTTCTCTCCCTCCAAGTGTCAACTCCTCCCATTGCTTGTGTCCCCACCAGTATCTGCCTGATATTTTGTCGCTCTCCAGTGCCTTCAAGTAATTATTTTTCCTAATGTGTTTAGAGTTTATATCTGTTATCTATGGGGAGTTCAGTCTTATAGAAATTAGCCGTTACCAGAAGCAGGACCTTGAACAATGAATTCTTTAGGGATGTTATTGACCAGCCCATCACTCCAGCTTGCAGCTGTAGTCACACAATACCCACACCTGTCCTTGTTCATTTACATACTTATTAGATGTAAGCTTTTTTCCACTCAGCTACATTTGTCTTTTAAACACCCTGGGAAAAGTCTGTAGCCTTCACATTTGGAGAGCTAATTTAAGGAATGATTTATCATGTTGCTGTTAATGGCTTAAAGTGGGGTTCAGTTTGCCCCCAAAGTCAAGAGAGATCTAGGAGATATCAAAGGAGAGCGTGTTTCTGCTATGAACTTGGCATCTGACTATACCACACTCAAACAAAAATTCACATCCTACTCTATGCTAGATCCTAGTCAGAGGTATGTATGAAAGTTGGTTAACTCATGTTCAACTTGATTGCTCACAGCTCCGAAGAGAAGGCTCTGGTTCCAGAAATCCTCCTTCATCTTAGATTACCATCTCTGTCAGGTATTAGTTACTTTGGCAGAAGTAAGAAAAATCTAATGTTTTGTAAAAATCATTGTAGGTTCCATAGGAAACAAAAATCTCTATTAAAACTTAATCTGGGGGCTTCCCGGGTGGTCCAGTGGTGAAGACTCTGTGCTGCCAACGCAGGGGGTGCAGGTTCGATCCCTGGTCAGGGGAGTAAGATCCCACAGGCTGTGCTGTGTGGCCAAAAAATAAAAATAAAAAAGCAACTTAATCAGGAAGGCAGGTATACTCGCCACCATAAATAATAACAGTAATCAGGGACTGGAAATTGATGGTGTCATGGGAAGAGAGAATTCCTTTTGGTCATAATTTATATCACAAAATTAGTATCAGTGAATGAGTATCAATATAACACCTGGGATGTGGTGCAGTTGTCAGGTCTCTGATAGCTTTGTTTCATTAAAGCCACCTTTAAAACCTAGTATAACTTCTTATGTTCTAGTTGACAGAAAAAAACAAAAAAATACAAATACTGGCGTATTTCCTGGTAATTGTAGTATCACCTCTACTGGCAACTTGTTGAAAGCACTTAAAAATAATGATGATAAACCACTGTAGAAATAGATTGTGGGTTTCATTACATCCCAGAACTTCTTCAGTGAACTATGATATCAAGATATAAGGATAGCAAAATTTGTACTGGTTAAAGTTCTACCAGGGAAATAGAACCAGTAGGATATACATATATATCTATAGATATAGACACAAAAACACAGATATATACATACATGGGGACATATACACTATTTTGCATAGGAGCTACATGGAATAACAAAATAATATTAATGCCATTTTAAAGTGCTGAAAATGAGACTTCAGTTTGTCTTCAGGTTAAAATAAAATCTCCAACAATGTCCACGAAAATCTCTAAAATGGATATTATAACCTTTTTCATTCTTAAACATATTCTACAAAACTGTGCTATGTTTGAAGTCTGCAGTAAATGGTTTTGGAGACATTTAGTCTCCAAGTGCATCAGATTGGGATTCAAAAGACCATGGTCTCAATTGTTGTTTAATTAAAAAAAAGAGAGACCATGATCTCTCTGTTCTTCATTCTTATCTTCTCTTGATGGGTTTCTTCTTGCCAAATCAGAGGGTTAGACATGATGACCTCTAAGAACACAGATCTTTCTAAGTGTCCGTGATTCCGTAATTCCATACATAGGAACTGAGACTTGGGGCTGTTCTAAAACTGCCTTCTGATCTCTTTGAACCATATCGATATGCTCTCAGGATACCCTAAAAGAATGGTTGTAATAGGAAAATTTAATATTTGCCAATGTCACAAATCACCATTTTTTTTACGTGCTCCATCAAATTCATAAAAGCCACTGATAAATTCCTCTACCACACTGTGGTTAAAAATAATCATTTAAGTCAAATGTTAATTCCTGAAGTTGTTTTAGTTAGATGAAGTCCAAAGGCTTATTTATTTTTTTCCCCTTGTGTATATAGACAAGTTATCTTCCATATACAATGACCAACAAAGTTTCAAGCAAATAAACTCCCAGGAGGTTTTTATGATTTGTGTATTGTTTTGAATGTGGGGAAAATATTCTTGTTCTTAAAATCATGCTGAAAATAAAGAATGATTCTAATGGTAAAAGATTTGCTAGTTACTAAATGAATACAGTAGATGTCTCTAAAGATTGGACTGCAAAATATGTTAGAAATGTGTACACTCAGGAAAATTACACAGAACTCATGAAAGAACATACTGCTTCTTGGAAAAATAAAATAAAATAAAGAAGCCAGCTGGCATGGGCTTGCCAAATAGTGGTATCAAGGTAGCTCAGGCAGGTAGTTAACAGCAAGACAGCCCCACTCCCATGGAAAATGTGTGTGCCATTGTCAATATCAGAGTCCCCTACTAGCATCTCACTTTTGCCCTGGGGGCCATTCTTCTTTCCTTTGGACATATTTTCATAATGCAAAAATGAAGAGGAACAGGAACTCGGGGTATAGAGAATGGAAGGGATGGGAAAAGGAAAAATTGAGGCTGATTTAATGAAATGCTTGTTCTAGTGACCCACTTACTATTTGTCCATCTCTGTCAGGAGGTGGCCTCAGAACAGGATACTGTTTCAAAAAAAGTAACAGCCCATTTTCCAAGAAATATGGAGTAGTTTAGATAACTCACTGTACCTTTCAGTTGTTAAAAACTCAGGTAATAAACTTGATTTGTCCAACACAATAGCCAACTAAAGAATATGGCCTCTTAGTGTCCGTTTGGGAAGGCAGCTATGCTCTCTAGCATACCACTGACGCTGCACATACTGGTGTCTGTTTTGGATGAATTGGGTTTTCTTTTCTTCACTTTATAAACACTGGTAAAGAATTTAAAAAGTAATACACATCGTGCTAAAGATCCAATTTTTGAAACTGGATTGGAATGTTTAGAGGGGTTGCTGGCCCTCAGAATTACAGAACCCAGAGTGAATTAAATGTGACTTCATGCCTTAACTTAAAAAAAAAATCGATCTCTTACAGGCCATCTTTCACAGGATTTTAGCAGAAAGTGTTGTAAGACATGGACACACATACACACGGAGCAGCTCTGAGGTTATTATCTTGGAAGGTAAATGAGGGATAAGATGAAGAAGCAGTCACAGAATCCAGCCCAGGAGAATGAAGGGAGACAGAATAATATTCTTAATTCTACATGGAAGCAGAAGGAAGCCACAGGCAGTCTGGGCTCTGAACCAAATAGGAAAGAGGATAATCAGAGAAAGCCTTAAAGATTAATATTTAATTAAAGAGCATAAGAGTATTGCAGTTAGGAAATATTTTTCATATCAATTTGGTCTCATAGTTCCAGACTTATCTCAGAGCAATACAGGTTCAAGATGAGTTTACTCCAGTGAAATTTATAGAAACTCAAATTAGCTTAAGCAGTGTTGAAGAAGAGCTAAAACTTACTGCTAGAGTCACTGATTGGGCTTACGTATTAATGTTTCCTTGAATCTTTCTCTAGGTGTCTATCTTATTCAAAATTAATTTTTTAGTATTTCTGTTATAGTGAATAGCCTTCTAATCTGTATCTTAGGTAGTCACACATAGGAGAAACGGAGCTGTTTATTATAAGGCAGCTAAAGCAACACCATTCACCTAGGGTTTCAATCACCTTTAGGCCAGTAACTAGAGGCACAGGCTCGAGCAGTGCTGGCCTCAAAAACACACCTAAAAGCAGCACTAGAGGCAACAGGTGCAGATCCCACAAAGGAGATGAGTGAAAGCTGCTTATAGACCACTGTTGGATTAATTTCCTCTTGGCAGACAAATCACCACATGTATAGTAGCTTAAAACCACTGTCTGGTGGTCAGAGTCTAGAATGGGTCAGCAGACCTGTGTTCTTGTGTAGGCTCTAGGGAAGAATCCAGATCCTTGCTTTTTTCAGCTTCTAGACACTGTCTGCCTTCCTGGGCCTGTGGCTCCTTCCTCCATACTCAAAGCCAGCAGCATAGCCTGTTCTGTGTATGCCTACTCTCCCTCTCATAGGACTCTTGTGATTACATTACACCTGGATAATTGAGGAAAATCTCCCCATATCAGAATCCCTAATTCGATTACATCTGCAAAGCTCCTTTGCCATGTAAGTAACATATTCACAGGTTCTGGAGACAAGGACGTGGATATCTTGCAGGGGTATGTGTGTGGGGTTATTATTCAACCTACTACAGTTGTCAAAATGTCAATCAGAATATAAGGAAGCTTCCTATTATATATAAGGAAGGTTACAATGCTCATTCGCGATGAACTAAGAGAAAAAAGAAATTATTAGCCCAGGATACTTTAATTCAGCCTTGATTAAGTCAAAGGGGAAAAAAAGTCCCTATTTGAAGATCCTTAAGTGAAACAGAAGAAAAAATAGAAAGATGCTGAAGGAAGTGATGCATGAATTTACATCACTAAATTAGTCATTACTATATGTTTACAGAGAAGGAAGACAGATAGAGGACAATATATAGCCTTTATTTACCATAAAAAGTAAGTTAAATCTACGTTTAGTCTGTTCCTTACCATCCTAAAGTGAATATCTTTGTACTAAAAGGGGAAGGAAATTTCCCCTAATATTTCAATTTTCTAACTTTTTATATTTGTTTTATTAGAGATTCCCTAAGCATTGTTGACCTTAGAATCGTTTTGTTTCATGGAAAATGGTGTTTGTGAAAATATTTGCTTTGGAGAACAGCTTGTTCACTTAAAGTTGCAGACAATGTTTGTTTTTAGGAGGATGAATTTATTCACCAGCCTCCTGATAACTGCTATGACTTCACTGATCTTGCAAAAGCAACTCAGCCAAAAAAAAAAAAAAAAAAGCAATGACAAGAAAACTTTAAATTTAAATTAGAAGACTATCTCATGGACTTTTTATTTGTGAAAGTTGATTTTGCAAGTAAACACTTTTTTATTTGATTTTTGATTTTAAAAGCAGTTCATTTTCATTTTAAAAAGCAGTTATTTTTTAACAACTTAACATTCTTTATTCCTCAGTAACATAGTATTTTTGAGTCTTCTGATTCTTCTATCAATTCTTCGGATAGTGTGCTATTGAATCTTGAACATAAGTCTCCAGTTATCCCAGCATCTCTGTTCTTCTCTTATATATTTGAAAATGTTCATAATTAAAAGTGAAGAGATTTTAACTGTTCTTGCAACTATTCTAAAATATGTATTTGAAATTGTATTTTAGGATCTGATGACACTTCGCTTCTTTCATTGCCAAATGAAATACTGAAAGTTCTGTGATAATGCAAATGGATTTCAAATCCATACAAATTTTGGAAATATCAAGTATTTCAAAATAATATTGAAGCTTTTATTTATGACATGGATTTTTATCACAGTAACACGTTGGCTAAACTAAACTTAATAGTGAACACCATCAGCCAGAAATGGAAGGAAGACCCAAAACATAGGGTATCTCCAAAGTCTAAGATATTCTTAAGTTTCAATAATCTCAGAAGTATAAATGCTTCAAAATTAAAAAAAAAATTGAAAATGTAAATTATTTACATTTACCACATCATGCAGTTTTGAGAAACTTTGAATAAGAAATTTTTTATTGTGGTAAAAATCCCATAACACAAAATTTACCATTTTAACCATTTCTTAATGTACAGTTAAGTAGTATTAAGTGTATTCACATAGTTGTGCAACCAATTTTCAGGACTTTTTCATCTTGCCAAAACAAACTCTATACCCATTAAACAACAAGTGCCCATTTCCTCTTTTCCACAGTCCCTGACAACCACCCGTACACCTTCTATTTCGATGAATTTGACTACCCTAGATATCTCATAGTAAGGAAATAATTCAATATTTGTCTTTTTGTGACTGGTTTATTTCACTTAGCATAATGTCCTTAAGGTTCATCCACACTGTAGCGTGTGTCAGAATTTCCTTCCCTTTCAAGGCAGAATAATATTATAATATGTATATAACCACATTTTGTTTATCAACTCATCCATTGATGGACATCTGAGTTGCTTCCACCTTTTGGTTATTGTCACTAATGCTGCTATGAACATGAAAGTATGAATATCTTTTCGAGACCCTGTTCTCAATTCTTTTGGATATATATCTAGAAACAAAATTGCTGGATCATATAGCCATTCTATTTTTAATCTTTTGAGGAAACGCCATACTGTTTTCTCTAGTGGCTGCACCATTTTGCATTCCCACCAACAGGGCACAAGTGTTCTAATTACTCCACATCCTTGCCAACACTGGTTATTTTCTATTTTTTGATAGTATTAGCCATCCTAATGTATATGAGGTGATGATATCTCATTGTGGTTTTGATCTTGCTTCTTCCTAATGATTAGTGATGAGCATTTTTCATACGTTTGTTGGTCAAATAATACATTTCTAATTTAATTTTTTGTTTTAATCAGTGTCTGCCATCTTCAGAGTGACTAAAAGAAATTAATTTTTCAAATATTTAAAAACTAAATAAGTACAGATAAATAGTCTTCCAAATCATGCTCACTTTATAAATTTGTAACATCTATACTACTGAAGATATTAAAACTTAAAACTGAACGAAGAGTTTTGGGATCCTGTGAATGTAAAACAGAGATCAGGTTTGCTGTTTGAAGTTGTACTTGGGCAGAGCCCCTACTATGCCTCTGGGTGTCACCTGAAACTATTTGACTTGCTTCCACCTGGGATACAACTCCTATAGCTCCTCCCTGGGCAACTTGTCCATGATGGGCAGTGTCACCCTCGATAGCTCATTGTTTGGGAGAACCAGGGACACGTCCTTAAACTCCTCTTGCTTCAGGAGCCCCTAAGTCAGCTGGCCAGGGCTGGATGTCACCAGTGAGGAGTCTAACACCCCCAGGGCCTGCTTGGTCACCAAGGAGCTACAGATGTCCTGCTGCGTTACATAACCGAGTCTTCTTTCTTTCGGCGTGATTATTACTTAGCTCTTAAGATGTTGTGTCAACCTAATTGTTCTCCTGCAAGCTGGTAAAACTTTTTGAGCTTCATGTTTCTCTGGACTTTTGAGTATTCAGCATATTTCTAGCATCTTCTTGGCTTTTGATCTCATCAGACAACGCATTAGCTGGCAGCTTTCTCTAAAGGCTAACAGATACAAACCCAAAGAAGGAAAGTCATAATCGTATTTTAAATGTACCCTGAGTGTCAATGAGCCCAAATCTGTGAAATGTTACTTGCTATTCCTTCTAAATGATTTGATACCCTGAGTGGTACATAAGTAATTGAATAGTGACTTTTAATTAAGGGTCTGAAGTGAAAGCTGCGTTATGCAAAATTAAATGCTTTTTAATAGCTAATTGAGAAAACACTTTTAAACACTAAAAGTACCGTACCAGGAAACTGAGCAAATTGCCAGTTTGATTTGGTAAAGTGTTCTCTGATGACACTTAGGATTTAGTGTCTTTTTGTAAATGAATGTTTCTTTTTGTTCACAAAACTCAGAATTTTATTTCCATATGGCCAATACTTCAAACATAGACCATGTAATGTATTAAATAATATATTAATGTGAAAAATCAATATATCCTATGACTACTTAGGGACTAAATAATATGTTTCATATCTTTATCTAAGTTTTACAGATAGTAAAGGTAACTAAGCATTATGTATTGAATTGTGCCCCCCTTATTCATATGTTGGTGTCTTAATCCCCAGTACCTTAGAATATGACCTTATCTGAAATAGGATCATTGCAGATGTAATTAGTTAAGATGAGGTCATTCTGGAGTAGGATAGGCTCCTAATCCAATATGAGTGATGTCCTCATTAGAAGGGGAATATTGGATACAGAGACACACACAGAGGGAACATCTCTTTTCAAATGTAAACATTTCAGATGCTGGATAACCTTTTACTCATTCTAAAGAAGAGATGGATGGCCTCAGACCTTGACAGGGCTTCACCTCATCACCCTGGTTCTTTAGTCACTGTCAGGGCAACCAAGAGCATCATTTCCCACCTGGGGAGCTGCTGTGGCCTGCCCTTTCAGAGGCCTCCTCTAAAAAGTTAAGTATAAATAACAAGTTCTGGAAAGTCTTTAATCCGTGAATTAGCATTTCAAAGATCAAAGATAATAGACCTCTGAAGTCTCTCTCTGTACCAAAGAGCTGTTACCACGCTAATAGTTCAGAGGCTCCTGGTCTCCCTGTTTCCTTCCTGTCTCTATCTCTGTTCTCTCTCTTTTTCTCTCTCTCCCCTCGAACCGTTACAGTTTTAGGAATATGCTCTTTGTTTCCTTTCCCTTGGTGGTTATTCTACGATTGTCTGTCTTTCTCTATTTTCTGTGCTTATCCAGCTGTCCTTCCTCCTGTACCTCTCATAAAGCAAATATTGTTTGAGCTTCCACTTTGTATTAGACTCTGTACTAAATTCTGGATATTCAACAGAAAATAAAACAAACGTGATCCTTGCCCTCATATGTATATATGTTGCTTGCATTTTCCCTTTCCTTCCATCTACTTTCTCTTGCTCTTTTTCTTTCTACTTCTTTGACCTCCGTTAATTGGCTATAATGCAGAATGAAAAAAAAATTTAATGCAACTTACATGTATATATTGCTAATCTCTCTCCTCCCACTGCCCTACGTTATGATGTTTGTTTCACTTAAAAATCAAAGTAGAACAATAACTGAAACTAACCAAGCAGAGTCTGGGATATTATCCAGTATTCAAACACATTAATAATTCTCAGTAAAATGTATCAGGATTTATTTATATCAAGTGGAGTAAATGAAGGTTAAATTGATACTTAGTCTCATGATACTTTAGGTCAAATTTTGCTACTAAAAGAATCTCAGCATCAAACTGATAAAAAAACTTTGCTAATTTCAGAGCTTCCTTCTTTTAGAAAAAGGATGAAGGATTTCAGACCTGCTTAGCACATGCCTGGCGCATAGTAGGTAGTCTTAGAAATATGTGCTGAATGAAATTTCACCCACTTTATTGTCCACATGTGTGCAGCATGTAAGGACAAGTATAACTCAAAATTAAGAGGTTTGATTCTCCCTACTGACAATAAGGGAAGAGTTTTCCTCCCTCTCTTTTTCTTGGAGCATTTATTTTAGAAAACTTATAATTGGAAGTACTTTCTTCTGTTTTTGAAATGTACATAAATCCTTTTGAGGATGACATTGGCATTTGGTCAGCTTTGTGACCCAAGAATATGTTTCTCAAGAACCTGGGAACCATCTCTCTGAATACGAACATCAAGGGAGATAGCACCCCTCTCTCCCAGTTTCTGGGGGATGGTAGTACACTAATTTAGGTGGGTGCTTTGTTCTAAGTTGCAAAACTACCTCCTATCATAAAGATCTGAGAACTTTGGTTTTTTTCTTGGTAAAGCCAGCTAGCTAATATAGATGTTTACCTAATTACCAGGTAAAGTAAGGATGAACTATGTGTGTGTGACAAATGGTGCTGTCAAGTCCTCTTATTTGAGAACTAGTTATTAATTATTTTTTGAACATGTATAAGGTGAGTTGTATCTGCTTGGCTATATAAAAGCATAAGATTCCTCTCTGTTCTTGCAGCCTCTTAGAGGGATTTAATGCTTATGCAATTTAAAAAAAAAAAAAAAGGTGTTTCTTTCTCTACTGTCTTTGTGGAGAGGATTTCTGAGTTGGGAGATGATTTTGTTTTTAATTCTATTTCCCCAACGATTTACACCATGATGTAGTAGCCACATTTTAACGATAACGTTCAGCTAATTTTAACTCCTTCTTACTGAAATTTTTGTTTGCTAGTGATAAATTTCAGTTAATGTTAAATTAGCCTTTTGTGTAAAGCATGGGCAGTTGGTAGGTGTCACTTGTAAAAGTATTATGTGTACTTCTTACATATTGTGGCCTGAGACAGAGATTGCTGAGGTAGGGGATGATCTATTGATATCTGAGGAATTTGAAAGAAGAAAAGTTAAGAAGGAAATCTTCTAAAGTCAATGGCAAAAGCTAAAAAGAGAAAAGAAGTGTGTCTGAGCTGAGCAAGTTTGAGAGATTATTTTACTCAGTGGGTGTGATGGTTAATTTTATGTGTCAAATTGACTACTCTAAGGGATGCCCAGCTAGCTGGTAAAACACCATTTCTGGGCATGTCTGTGAGGATGCAAAGAAGGTCACCCTCACCAATGTGGGTGGGCGCCATCCAATTGCTTGAGGGACTGTGTAGAGCAGAAAGGCAGAGGAAGGTCGCGTTTGCTCTCTTTGCCTGAGCGCAGACATCCTTCTGCCCTTGGACATCAGTGCCCCTGGTCCTCTGGCTTTCAGATTGAGACCTGGACTTAAATCACCGGCCCCCCTCTGATTTTCGGGTCTTTGGACTCAGACTTACGCTACTGGTTCCCCTGGTTCTCAGGCCGTCAGACTTGAATTAAATTACACAACTGTTTTCCCTGGTTCTCCAGCTTTCAGACATCAAATGATGAGGCTTCTCAGCCTCCATAATTTTGTAAGCCAATTCCTATAAATAAATTCCCAATGCCTCTATCTTTTTGTCCTGTTGCTTCTGTTTCTCTGGAGAACCCTAACGCAATGGGACTCACTACAGTGTTCCTGTAGAGTTATTCATTTTAACTCATTTAGGATCACAGACACGTGTGCTCTCATGTAAACTTAGTTTTATCCAGACTTTTGAGTGATGTTTCTTTGGTCACCTCTGCATATTTTTGAAATAATTGTGTACATTGTAGATCTGCAGGTATTTTTGGAATTTAGATATTTAATCTGTTAAAATATCTTTGGCTGCACATAATAAATACCTGACTCAGTGGCCTTATGAAGACATATGTTAGCTCCTGTGCAAGTTTAGAGGAAGGACAGGGCTTCATGATTGGCTAAGCCCAGTGGCTCTGATTTCATTTCTCTTTTATTCTGTTGGTTGTGCCTTCTTTGTGTTATCATAATCCTTAGACTGGTTTCTCTTATCATGGCATGTGCCATGCTTTAAAACTGCCTACTATGAGAAGCAACTTTTGCCCTGGTATTTCAAGTAAGACTCCTGAGATTCTCCTTTATCAGACCACTTTGTTCGCATATATACACCTGAAGCGAAGCCTGTGGTCAAGGAAGGCCACTAAACTAGCTAAGAACCAGCCTTGTAGATAGAGTGAGATTCCCCTTCCTCTGCATTACATGTGTTACTGGGAAACAGTGTATACTTTCAGCACGGGAAAAGGTAGCTGGAGTAAATGGGTACTGGGTAGGTGCCAAGGCACAGTGTGTTGAATAGGCCAAGACGTGTCTGTTACATAAAATTTTACAAGGTATAACCTGCCAAGGCACCCGTGAGTTAGTGTTACTAGGTGCTAGAGAAGACTTAGGGGTCACATGCTTTGCATAGTTTCTCACACTGTTATTATCTTATAGGAATGATTCATCACCCTGTGACACATCTCTACTGTGGTAGAGATGAATGGTGCTGACTGCAGTTCATTCTCTGGAAGACTTCACAGTCTCTTGCACCAATTACTTCAGAAAATGAGCTATATGGAGCGACTGGGACATTTAAGAACAGGTGCAAGTTTGCTTTTCTCCCTTCCTCTTCCCAGGATATGACAAGCCTAGAAGCCTTGTATTGAGAATAGTCACATCACTAGATAGGGGAGCTTCTGTCATCCCAAATCCAGTGGCAACACAAAGCAGAAGGCTCTGCTATCTCTGATGAAACAGCATAAGCAAGGAATAAACTTCAGCTGTGTTAATGCATGAGGTTTCAGGGTTAACATGACAACATCATAACCTAGCTTATCCTGATTGACTTATTATGTCACATTATTGGATCACACCTGGCATTATTCAAGCCCTATTATAAGTTTAAGTGCTTTTTTCTCGTATTTATAAAGTAATATTTATATTTGTGGGGGTTGGCCACTGCTTTGTTACAACATTTTCTCTTTATGGTCCAACGTTATTATCTTTTGGAGCTATAGATTAATATATAAAACATGCCTTTCCTTACCTAGCCCTGCCACTTGGCCTAAAGGCTAACAATGTAAGTATACATTACTTTTATGGGTAAAATGGTTAAAGTTTTAAGTATGAGTCTTATGGTTAAGAATTCAAGTAATTACTATAAAAGAGTCCACTTAAAAGCAGTTTCTTAAGAGCACAAATGAGCTACCTTGAAAATATTGCTTTGTTGCCGCTAAGTTGAGAACATAAAATAATGTTTTTCATTCACATACTAATTTAATGATTCCAGATTTGTTTCATATGTTTTATCTCTTTTCCTCCTCACTCTGATTAAATGAGATATTGGAAAAGTGGTATCACTTCAGGCTATAGACGAGTAAACTGTACAGTCAGACTTAGCCAAGGCCTAATCCATGGCTAAACAAGATTTATAGACTCCCAGATAAGTGGTATTTATATCATGCCACATGTCAAAACCACTTCTATGAATATAATAGTTATATTTCCTATGATTTTCTAAAAAGATGAGGCAATAATCAGTCTTACTTTTTACAGCATAAAGTAATTTACTGCATTTTTGTCTTAATACTTGATGCTTGCCAAGAAACACAAGAAATGATTTAAAACTCCCTTGTGTGCTATCTGGTGAGTTCTTATAACAAACTTCAAATCTCAAACTATGTATCTCTGGAAAACAGCATGGGAATATTTTATTATAAAGAAGTTAATTATAAAAAGCATTTATTTTCCAACTGAAAATCTAGGTTTACAATGAACATACTTTAGAACCTGGCAAGGCAGGTAGCATGGTGTATTAGATATTGTGCCCGGGGTCCCCAAATCCACCCTGTCTCAGTGAGTCACTAGAAGGACTCTGAAAAGCTGTTAAATGCATGGTTACAAGTTATTACAGTGAAAGCACACAGATTAAAATCAGCAGAGGGAAAAGGTGCATGGGGAGAGGTCCAGGAGTAATCAGGTATAAGCTTCCAGGTGTTCCCTCCCAGTAGGGTCACATGGGGACATGCTTAATTCTCCCAGCAGTGATGTGTGACAACATATGCAAAATGTTGCAAACCGTGGAAGCTCCCATTAGCCTTGATGGTTTTTCTTGGGGATCAGTCATGCAGCCCTGTGTGAGTGACCACAACTCAGACTCCAGTCCCCCCAACCCCTGCCAGAGCAAAACAGGCATTCACCACAAGAACAGCATGGCCTAAGGCCACAGGCATACAAAGCACTTATCAGGTAGAATATGCCAGGGCTCAGCTCGTCTCCCAGGAACTGGCCAAGGGCAGTTCTAAAGACTGGCCTCTCTTTGCAATGTGCAGGGTTTGAGTAACTCAGGCCTGCTCAAAAAAGTGAATACTTTTGTGCCTAGATATAGAATGGGACCTGGAATTAGGAAGAAGCAATTCTGCTGTGTGACCAATAGCAAATCCCTTGTGATCCCTAAGCCTCAACTTTGTGATCTTTAAAATGATGTTAATAACATAGGAAACCATAATGATCTCATTGGAGTATAATAAAAAAAATGAAGGAATGTATATAACGGAGTCTTATAGTTTATAATTTATTCAAGTGATTATGGAAGTTGGGGATAGGAGCCTCATAATAAACATATGATAGTGTAAATGCGTTTATTCATTCGATAAACATTCATCGGATGCCTAGAATTTGCTAGGTACTAGGAGAGAACAAAATGTTAAAGCTTACTAACATGCTTCTTGCTCTCACCGAAGTTATTATATATTAAGAATGGGTAGAGAGCACTCCCTCTTGCGAGAGCGCCAGAATCACAACTTACTGCTGAACAATCATCGACAGGAAGACACTGGAACTCACCCAAAATGATACCCCACATCCAAAGACAAAGGAGAAGCCGCAATGGGACGGTAGGAGGGGAGCAATCACAATAAAATCAAATCCCATAACCGCTGGGTGGGCGACTCACAGACTGGAGGACACTTACACCACAGAAGTCCACGCACTAGGGTGAAGGTTCCGAGCCCCACGTCAGGCTTCCCAACCTGGGGGTCCGGCAACGGGAGGAGGAATTCCTAGAGAATCAGGCTTCGAAGGCTAGTGGTATTTGATTGCAGGAGTTCAACAGACTCCACGCTTGGAGGGCACACACAAAGTAGTGTGTGCATTGGGACGCAGAGGAAGGAGCAGTGACCCCATAGGAGACTGAACCAGACCTATCTGCTAGTGTTGGAGGGTCTCCTGCAGAGGTGGGTGGTGGCTGTGGCTCACTGTGGGGACAAGGACGCTGGCAGCAAAAGTTCTGGGAAATATACCTTGGTGTGAGCCCTCCCAGAGTCTGCCATTAGCCCCATCAAAGAGCCCAGGTAGGCTCCAGTGCTGGGTTGCCTCAAGCTAACCAACCAACAGGGAGGGAACCCAGCGCCACCCATCAGCAGACAAGTGGATTAAAGTTTTACTGAGCTCTGCCCACCAGAGCAACATGCAGCTCTACCCACTACCAGTCCCTCCCATCAGGAAGCTTGCACAAGCCTCTTAGATAGCCTCATCCACCAGGGGGCAGACAGCAGAAGCAAGAAGAGCTACAATTCTGCAGCCAATGGAAGGAAAACCACATTGACAGAAAGATAGACACAATGAAAAGGCAGATGACTTTGTAGCAGATGAAGAAACAAGATAAAACCTAGGAAAAACAACTAAATGAGGTGGAGATAGGCAACCTTCCAAAAACAGATTTCAGAATAATGATAGTGAAGAGGATCCAGGACCTCGGAAAAAGAATGGAGGCAAAGATCGAGAAGATGCAAGAAATGTTTAACAAAGACCTAGAAGAATTAAAGAACAAACAAGCAGAGATGAGCAATACAATAACTGAAATGAAAAATACATTAGAAGGAATCAATAGCAGAATACCTGAGGCAGAAGAACGGATAAGTGACCTGGAAGACAGAATGGTGGAATTCACTGCCGCGGAAAAGAATAAAGAAAAAAGAACGAAAAGAAATGAAGACAGCCTAAGAGACCTCTGGGACAACATTAAATGCAACAAGATTCACATTATAGGGGTCCCAGAAGGAGAAGAGAGAGAGAAAGGACCCAAGAAAATATTTGAAGAGATTATAGTCAAAAACTTCCCTAACATGGGAAAGGAAATAGTCACCCAAGTCCAGGAAGTGCAGAGAGTCCCAGGCAGGATAAACCCAAGGAGAAACACATTGAGACACATGGTAATAAAACTGACAAAAATTAAAGACAAAGAAAAATTATTGAAAGCAACAAGGGAAAAACGACAAATAACATACAAGGGAACTCCCATAAGGTTAAGAGCTGATTTCTCAGCAGAAACTCTACAAGCCAGAAGGGAGTGGCATGATACATTTAAAGTGATGAAAGGGAAGAACCTACAACCAAGAGTACTCTACCCGGCAAGGATCTCATTCAGATTTGATGGAGAAATCAAAAGCTTTACAGACAAGCAAAAGCTAAGAGAATTCAGCACCACCAAACCAGCTCTACAGCAAATGCTAAAGGAACTTCTCTAAGTGGGAAACACAAAAGAAGAAAAAGACCTACAAAAACAAACCGAAAACAATTAAGAAAATGGTCATAGGAACATACATATCAATAGTTACCTTAAACGTGAATGGATTGAATGCTACAACCAAAAGACACAGGCTCGCTGAATAGATAAAAAAAAACAAGACCCATATATATGCTGTCTACGAGAGACCCACTTCAGACCTAGGGACACATACAGACAGAAAGTGAGGGAATGGAAAAAGATATTCCATGCAAATGGAAATCAAAAGAAAGCTGGAGTAGCAAAACTCATATCAGATAAAAGAGACTTTAAAATAAAGAACGTTACAAGAGACAAGGAAGGACACTACATAATGATCAAGGGATCAATCCAAGAAGAAGATATAACAATTATAAATATATATGCACCCAACATAGGAGCACCTCAATACATAAGGCAACTGCTAACAGCTGTAAAAGAGGAAATTGACAGTAACACAATACTAGTGGGGGACTTTAACACCCCACTTATACCAATGGACAGATCAACCAAAATGAAAATAAGGAAACACAAGCTTTAAATGACATTAAACAAGATGGGCTTAATTGATATTTATAGGACATTCCATCCAAAAACAGCAGATTACACTTTCTTCTCAAGTGCACATGGAACGTTCTCCAGGATAGATCACATCTTGGGTCACAAATCAAGCCTTGGTAAATTTAAGAAAACTGAAATCATATCAAACATCTTTTCCGACCACAATGCTATGAGATTAGAAATCGATTACAGGGAAAAAAACCGTAAAAAATACAAACATACACAGGCTAAACAATACATTACTAAATAACCAAGAGATCACTGGATAAATCAAATAGGAAATCAAAAAATACCTAGGGACAAATGACAGTGAAAACATGATGACCCAAAACCTATGGGATGGGGGCTTCCCTGGTGGTGCGGTGGTTGAGAGTCCACCTTCCGATGCAGGGGACACGGGTTCGTGCCTCAGTCCGGGAAGATCCCACATGCTGCGGAGTGGCTGGGCCCGTGGGCCATGGCTGCTGAGCCTGCGCGTCCGGAGCCTGTGCTCCACAACGGTAGAGGCCACAACAGTGAAAGGCCCATGTACCGCAAAGAAAACAAAACAAAAACCTGTGGGATGCAGCAAAAGCAGTTCTAAGAGAGAATTTTATAGCAATACAAGGCTACCTCAAGAAACAAGAAAAATCTCAAATAAACAATTTAACTTGACACCTAAAAGAACTAGAGAAAGAAGAATAAATAAAATGCAAAGTTAGTAGAAGGAAAGAAATCATAAATATCAAATCAGAGCAGAAATAAATGAAATAGAAACAAAACAGTAGCAAAGATCAATAAAACTAAAAGCTGGTTCATTGAGAAGATAAACAAAATTGATAAACCTTTAGCTAGACTCATCAAGAGGGAGAGAACTCAAATCAATAAAATTAGAAGTGAAAAAGAAGTTACAATGGACACTGCAGAAATACAAAACATCATAAGAGACTACTACAAGCAACTCTATGCCAATAAAATGGACAACCTGGAAGAAATGGACAAATTCTTAGAAAGGTATATGCTCCCAAGACTGAACCAGGAGGAAATAGAAAATATGAACAGACCAATCACAAGTAATGAAATTGAAACTGTGATAAAAAATCTTCCAACAAACAAAAGTCCAGGACCAGATGGCTTCACAGGTGAATTCTATCAAACATTTAGAAAGAGCTAACACCCATCCTTCTCAAACTCTTCCACAAAGTTGCAGAGGAAGGAACACTCCCAAACTCATTCTACGAGGCCACCATCACCCTGTTACCAAAACCAGACAAAGATACTACAAAAAAAGAAAATTACAGACCAATATCACTGATGAATATAGATGCAAAAATCCTCAACAAAATACTAGCAAACAGAATCCAACAACACAGAAAAAGGATCGCACACCATGATCCAGTGGGATTTATCCCAGGGATGCAAGGATTCTTCAATATAGACAAATCAATCAGTGTGATCCACCATGTGAACAAATGAAGAATAAAAACCATATGATCATCTCAATAGATGCAGAGAAAGCTTTTGACAAAATTCAACACCCATTTATGGTAAAAACTCTCCAGAAAGTGGGCATAGAGGGAACTTATCTCAACATAATAAAGGCCATATATGACAAACCCACAGCAAACATCATTCTCAATGGTGAAAAATTGAAAGCATTTCCTCTAAGATCAGGAACAAGACAAGGGTGTCCACTCTCACCACTGTTATTCAACATAGTTTTGGAAGTCCTAGCCATGACGATCAGAGAAGAAAAGGAAGTAAAAGGAATCCAAATTGGAGAAGTAAAGCTGACACTGTTTTCAGATGACATGATACTATACATATAGAATCCTAAAGATGCCACCAGAAAACTATTAGAGCCAATCAATGAATTTGGTAAAGTTGCAGGATACAAAATTAATTCACAGAAATCTCTTGCATTCCTATACACTAACAACAAAAGATCAGAAAGAGAAATTATGGAAACAATCCCATTCACCACTGCAACAAAAAGAATAAATTACCTAGGAGTAAACTTATCTAAGGAGGTTAAAGACCTGTACTGAGAAAACTATAAGACACTGATGAAAGAAATCAAAGATGACACAAACAGATGGAGAGATATACCATGTTCTTGGATTGGAAGAATCAATATTATGAAAATGACTATACTACCCAAAGCAATCTACAGATTCAATGCAATCCCTATCAAATTACCAGTGGCATTTTTTACAGAACTAGAACAAAAAATCTTAAATTTGTATGGAGACATAAAAGACCCCGAATAGCCAAAGCAGTCTTGAGGGAATAAAATGGAGAGGGAGGAATCAGACTCGCTTACTTCAGAGTACACTATAAAGCTACAGTAATCAAGACAATACGGTACTGGCACAGAAACAGAAATATAGGTCAATGGAACAGGATAGAAAGCCCAGAGATAAACCCACACACATATGGTCACCTTATTTTTGATAAAGAAGACAAGAATATACAAGAAAAGACAGCCTCTTCAATAAATGGTGCTGGGAAAACTGTTCAGCTATATGCAAAAAAATGAATGAAATTAGAACACTTCCTAACACCATACACAAAATAAACTCAAAATGATTTAAGACCTAAATGTAAGGCCAGACACTATCAAACTCTTAGAGGAAAACACAGGCAGAACACTCTATGACATACATCACAGCAAGATCCTTTTTGACCCACCTCCTAGAGAAATGGAAATAAAAAGAAAAATAAATGGGACCTAATGAAACTTAAAAGCTTTTGCACAGAAAAGGAAACCATAAAAAATATGAAAAGACAACCCTCACAATGGGAGAAAATATTTGCAAATGAAACAACTGACAAAGGATTAATCTCCAGAATTTATAAGCAGCTCATGCAGCTCAATATCAAAAACACAATCCAATCCAAAAATGGGCAAAGACCTAAATAGACACTTCTCCAAAGAAGACATACAGATGGCCAAGAAGCACATGAAAAGCTGCTCAACATCACTAATTATTAGAGAAATGAAAATCAAAACTATAATGAGGTATCACCTCACACCAGTTAGAATGGGCATCATCAGTAAATCTACGAACAACAAATGCTGGAGAGGGTGTGGAGAAAAGGGAACCCTTTTGCACTGTTGGCGGGAATGTAAACTGATACAGCCACTATGGAGAACAGTATGGAGGTTCCTTAAAAAACTAAAAATAGAATTACCATATGACCCAGCAATCCCACTTCTGGACGTATGCCCAGAGAAAACCATAATTGAAAAAGACACATGCACCCCACTGTTCATTGTAGCGTTGTTTACAATAGCCAGGTCATGGAAGCAAGCTAAATGCCCATCGACAGACGAATGGATAAAGAAGATGTGGTGCATATATACAATTCAATATTACTCAGCCATAAAAAGGAACGAAATTGGGTCATTTGTAGAGATGTGGATGGATGTAGAGACTGTCATATAGAGTTGAAGTAAGTCAGAAAGAGGAAAACAAATATCGTATATTAATGCATATATGTGGAACCTAGAAAAATGGTACAGATGAACCGGTTTGCAGGGCAGAAATAGAGACACAGATGTAGAGAACAAACGTATGGACACAAAGTGGGGGAAGTCATGGGGGTGGTGGTGGTGGTGGTGGGATGAATTGGGAGATTAGGATTGCCATATATACACTAATATGTATAAAATAGATAACTAATGAGAACCTGCTGTACAAAAAAGTATATAAAATTCAAAAATTCAAAAAAAAAAAAAAAAAGAATGGGTGGAGAGATAAGTGAAAAGACCTGGGCAAAAGGAGTGATAAAAATGATAATGGGGTTGGTAGAAGGTGTGATGGGAGTAGCTTAGATGGGTAATGTCACCTGGTTAGTGTTGTTCACCAATTATTCCAGCAATTCAATTTATTCTGGCCCAGGGACTATGACCAGAAGGTGTTTGGACCCCTTATGACTGAAAGCTTTATAAGCAAGTGTGCACTCTGCAGGCCCTCACCCTGACGTGATAAGATAGAAGCTGCTTGGGTTGCTGGGTCAACGCATAAAGACAGCTGTCTTGCCTTTCAGTTTTGCATGTGTGAGGAATAAACCTTTGTTAGAATTATGAAAGTTCAGGGTCCCATTTTCATTGCAGCATAATCTACCATATCTAATAGAGTACCTAACCCAGACTCAGGAATTAGGAAGGCCCAGAGTGAAAAGAATACCAGGGAGTTAAAATAGTTCAGTGTGCTTGGATTAAAGAATGCTTGAAAGGCCAATGAGAAGAATTAGCATGAAAGGTCCAGGCTTTGAAAAGCCTTGTAAACCATGTTAAGGAATTTGACAAATGGCAAAGAGCCACTGAGAATTTTAATTTAGAATGACAAACAGGTCAAATTTATGTTTTAGAGTGATTATTTTTGTTGCAGGATAGGGAGTAGATTGAAGCAGGACAAAATCTGAGGAAAGGAGGCATGTTAATAGAGCCTGTAGCAGCAAGCCAGAGGAAAGCTATCCTCAAGTGTTGGGGAGACTGGAGGTGAAGGAAAAGAGTGTAAATAAGCCTTTACAAAGGCTTTGGGAAGGCGTTCTAGCAATGTGTTCAAATAGTCCAATGTTTCTGTAAAACATGCAAACATAAGATATTTTAACCCTAATCAGCTGACATTCTCTGCTCCAACTTCTCCCCTGTCACACTTCTCCCTCCTGTCAGGTGGCTTTGTAGAGGCTGTCCACATATTTGAATTAAGCTAGGGATATATTTAGTTTGGGTTTAGTGTGATATAGTTATGTAGCCTGAAGTCACTTCCATATACAGATATTCCATATATATATTCCATATATAGTTTAGCTATTTTCATGTAGGAATGTCTTCCAGGAAAACTCATATTGCTACCATGTTAATCCACTCCATGAAACACAAAGGTGCAGTGCCAGAATCAGAACCTCTTATGAATTTATCCTATGGAACCCAGCACAAAAAGAACATGGAGGAGAAAGATTGTGATTTGCAGAGCCAAAAGGAAGTCTGTGGAAAATTCTTTCAATCATTAGATATGTAAAATTGTAAATGGAAGATTCTGTCTCAACTGTATATATCTCATCAAAATGGAAGTTTTCTCATATCAGGCACAATTGCATAAAACCTATAATATGTCACTACTTATGGACATCAATGCAAACTTACAGAGTTGTCGATTCAAGAGTATTTAAGATTATGAAATGCCTTGAAAGGAAGAGAATATATATGAAAGAAATTTGTTAGGGTGAGACCACTAACATCAAAGATACCCCCAATGCCTTCTGGTATTCATGCCCTTGTACAATCTCCTCCCTTAAGTCTGGGTTGGCCATATTGCTTGGTTTTGACCAATGTGGTAGAAGTGATGAATTCTTAGTAGGTGAATTCACCTACCAAGTAGTAGATTCACCTTAGTAGGTGAATTCTGAGGCTAAGTCCTAAGAAGTCTTGCAGCTTCTGCCTGGATCTCTTGAAACATGTACTGTAGGGGAAGCAATACATTGTATAAAAAGTCCAATTACCCTAAGATTGCCATTCTGTGAGGAAGCTCAAGCTAGTCATGTGAGAGGGCCTGCATCCTCCACCTATTTCAGCCATGACAGCTGAGGCTCCAGGCATTTGGTGAGAAGCCATCTTTTATGTCCTGCCAATTCAAGCCTCCATGTGATTGCAACAGATTGAGAAACCTCAAGTGAGAAATGCCAGACTGAGTCCAGAAAACCCACAGAACCATGGGCGATAATACCAAATTATTGTTTTAAGCCTCTCTTTTTTGGGGGGGGTTGTTAGGTAGCAATAGGTAACTAAAATAGAATCAGTGTGGTATAGTAAAGACACCCCCAAAAAATCTTTTCCACACTCCTATCAAGAGATTGGGTCTCATTTCCTCTCCCTTGGAATCTGGCCTGACCAGTTAATTCTCTGCCCAGAGTAGAAGTGATACTGTGCCAGTTCTGAGGCCTGTCTTTGAGAGAATTGTAAGCTTCCACTCTGTTCCTTAGAGCACAAAGACGTTATGTGGTAAATTCACACAGAGACCATGTGGATAGTCCCTAAGACTAAGTGGAGAGAGAGAACATCTCAGCTGAACCCCAGCAGGTGAGCATGTGAAAACAGACTCTGCAGACCAACCTGGTTGCCACCTCAATATCACCTAAGAGTCCTATCAACGTTATAGGGAGCAGAAGAATTGGCCAGCTCAGCCCTGCTCAAATTCTTGACCTATGAAATTATGAGATAGAATAAAGAGATTATTATTATTATTTTTTTTTTCGGTACGCGGGCCTCTCACTGTTGTGGCCTCTCCCGTTGCAGAGCACAGGTGCCGGATGCGCAGGCCCAGTGGCCATGGCTCACGGGCCCAGCTGCTCCGTGGCATGTGGGATCCTCCTGGACCGGGGCACGAACCCGTGTCCCCTGCATCGGCAGGTGGACTCTCAACCACTGCGCCACCAGGGAAGCCCCAAGAGATTATTTTTTAAGCTATTAAATTTAGGGGTAATGTAATATATTATGCAGAAATAGATAATGGAGATCAGGGGTTTCTCCAAATTTATGTGACATTACCAATAATGCATTGTGACTGTAAGTTGTAGAGCAAAAAGAAAGTTAAATTATTGATAATAAATAAATTTCAATTAATCATACTAGAGAGAAGATAATGACTTTTCTATTTTCTCTGTAGAAAATATTATAAAACGTTTACCACATAAAAAAGAGATCAAAAGTAAGTAGCCAAAAAGAAAAAATGTATTATACAGTTATATAAGGCAGTAAATTAATAAAAGCTATGTTTTTTTTTTCAGGATTTTGTGAGATTTTAGGACTGATCATTTTAAAACTTTATAATTTGTTGTGTTTACCTATTCTAGACAATTACTTAATTTTGTACCAAATTTTATTTTTTGCACTGTTATTCTTTTTCTTAAAGTGTTCCTCCAAATTTTCAGAACACTGAGGTCAAAGAGAAGATTCTATAAAGAGAATAGAATCTTCAAAGAGAACAGAATAGAATAGAATCTTCAAAGAGAAGATCAAAAAAATACAAAATGTCATGAGTGAAGTATCAGGAATCATAACGGCTTTGGACTTTTCAACAACACTGCAAAAGAGAATTTAATAAAGACCTTCAAACTTCTAAGGAGAAATAATTTCCAACCTAGATCAATACACTGGGCAATTTCAATAAAATGAGAGAGACGAATAGAAATATTTTCTGACCAGTTGTATAAAGTCTCAAAAAATTTACCATGCTCCTTTATTTTAGGAAAGTGCTAAACAATGTGTTCCAGTATATTTGAACTTGTAAACAGGATATGACTTAACTCAGACACACTTTTATTTCCCAAAATTATGTCTTTGCCCTAAATAGTACCTGGTAGATTGCCAAAAATATCATGAAGACACAGTTGGCATTTTATGGCAGTAACAGCTACTATACAAAACCCCCTGAGTTGAAATGACAAAAGTCACCTTACGAACTGTACTCCTTAATAAACAGTTATTGTTTTAAAGAAAAATTTGTGCAAGAAACTAAGTTTGAAAAATACACAGGTGGTTTTACTATTTTTTTTTTTTTTTTTTTTTTTTTTTTTGCGGTACGCGGGCCTCTCACTGTTGTGGCCTCTCCCGTTGCGGAGCACAGGCTCCGGACGCGCAGGCTCAGCGGCCATAGCTCACGGGCCCAGCCGCTCCGCGGCATGTGGGATCCTCCTAGACTGGGGCACGAACCCGTGTCCCCTGCATCGGCAGGCAGACTCTCAACCACTGCGCCACCAGGGAAGCCCGGTTTTACTATTTTTTTCTAGAATACCATTGTTTATATAATATAAAATATCAGATTACTGCTACTTTAGGCTGTAAGTATTTCTCTCCCCGCTCTCAACTCTTTCACAGTCTAATCCCAAAGTGATCATCCAGGAACACTGTCAGCGCCCAGGGAGTCCCCGCTCACCCTTTCTCAATCACTGTTTCCACACACACTCCCTCAAATGCATGACTACCTGATATTTATGGTTATCGATCCCTCGATTTTATTTATAGTTTTTAAGTCATCTCTAAATACTGTCATTAAATTTATGTGTTTGAGTTTTATATAAATGGAATTATAAAATCTACATTCTTGCGTTTGGGTTTCTTTCACTCAACTCCACGTTGGTAAGACACATCCATATTGTTGAGTTAGCTGGATTTTGTTCATTTTTGGTTTGGGATAGGTTTCCAATATGTGAGTATACCATGATTTAGTTATCCATTTCTAGTATTGATGGATATCTGAGTTGTTTCCAGCTTGGACGATTTCCAGTGCAACAGAAGCTGCATTAGACTATATCAATCTCACTTTTAGAACTCATAAACTGTTTATAGGTGAGGCAGAAAGATACATTTTTATACAAATTAAGAACATTTAGTCACCCTTATAAATGCTAGGTTTCCTTCCATTTTTCTCAAACATAATGATAGCTTATTTAAATAAGCTATAAAGCTGTTGACCGCTTTAATTGCACCTTTTCCTGTTCATTCTAATATATTTGTATTAATTAAGGCAGTATTATTCACTTTCAAATAAAAATAATGTATTTACTGAAGTAGCCATTGGACTAAATAAATACAACACATATTGATCTACAGCACTTAAAATGAAACACATTCAGGCCTCAGAATTGAAATAGGGTAGATTTCCAGAAAGATTTTTTTAGGTGTGATGGGACATTAATAAATTGCATCAATTCCCTCTAAATTGTAATCCTACGGGTACGTTGTTAATATAGTGAATAAAGAAAAATTGGAAGGGAGAATGTGGAGACAAAAGAGGCAAAGGGCCAAGAGGATTATCCCATCACTAAAGCTGATTGTCCCACCTCTTTAAAGTCAGCTGATCAGGTTGGATTTGTCTGGCCGTCAAGCTGAATTTGCCCATTAGGCCCTGGAACTGTATGTAATTTTGTAATAGCTGCATATGCCACCAAAAATAGTCACTTACAGACATTTAGAATTGAGATTTTAGTGTCATATATGAGAAGATAGTCATATATATCTATATGTTTTAGTCTTCTTGGCATCATATGGAGGGGAAAATAAAGCAAGTAAAAGCAATAAAAACTTCAAGTTTAATTTGTGGTTAGAAGAAAAACATTTTCTGAAAATGAATTATGATTTGAGGTCTTTTAGCATGAATTGTGAAACATCCTGCATAGCAAAAGAGAGTCTGAATATTATTGTAGGAGGGATGAATGTGTTGCATTTAATTGCTAAAGTTTGGCAAAACATCAAAAAGGATAACAGAGAAAATAGAGCAAGAGATAGACTCGGAAGGAGACAGACAGTTATTGATCAGCTCCTTCGTCTCCTTCTTGGCCAAGAAATTCCCTTCTCAAGCTTCATTCAATGCAAAAAGCTGCAAATCATTACAAAGGAAAGTTTCTACAGTTCTTTCCTTTATTTCCCTGGAGACACAAGAGTATCAGAGGAATAGATGACAAAGAAATTTGTAATAGAAAGAAAATCGTTATAAATAATTTAACTGGATCAATTCTAGTAAAATCACTGAGAGACATTTAAAAAATTGGCACTTAATTTATTTAAGGATATTTTATTGACTAAGGAAAATACAGTGGGGTTTAGATATAGCAAAGTGTACTATAGTTGAAGCAATTTAAAATTTGCAGTATTACTGATATTTTACTTGACTATAAATTGTGCATGAGCAATTTTATGTTTATCAATTTCATGTTTATATTTCTGAGAAGTCTAGAAAGTCTTTTGGTAACATAGTTAAAAGTTCTGTACAATAGCTTAGGAGTAATTTTGCTTAGGATTTGTTGAACACAATCAAGTCTTGGTGTTGAATTATTAAAAAAGAAATGTTGACCTTGAACTGATAGAAAAAGAAAAACAGAATTAAAAAAAATTAAGATCATGTTAAGCTAAACCTAAGCCACAAATAAAGAGTTTTTAAATAAGGATTGTTAAAACATGCAATAGATTACCCAGATGAAGTGAGAGAATTTCCTTCCATGGTAAAATGACGAAGACTGAAAAATTGAAAGATCGTTTGAAATGTGACTAGAGAAATATTTTTAGGACAGAAGGGGAATACGTAGTCACAATTATTTTTCAGGAAAACACACCTCTCAGATCTCTCGTGGGAGCATAACTGAAGCCAGCCCCAACGCTATACTCTGAAATTCATCACAGCATTTGTGCTGATGTTTCTAGCCAATTACTGTGGCAGAGATACCAAGGCAGGATCATTACAGGAGGGTGTGCTGGATGTCTCTGACATTTGGCTTTGGCTTGAAGACTCCCTGCTTTCTTTGCCAAAGCTTTTAAAAAGTGCACTGCAGTCTAAGACTTTCCTTCCTTCCTCCCTCCCTTTTCTCCTTCCTTCCTTTCCTCCTCCTTTCCTCCTTCCCTCTATCCCTCCCTCTCTTTTATCCTTCCTTCCCTCTGTCCTTCATAGAGGTCAGACCTGAACTGTGTTCTTTTAGCTCTCCTAGCCTCCTATGGCTCCTTTCCTATTTTCCCTCACAGATGTTTCTCCCAATAAATCTCTTGTGCATCTAATCCAGTCTTGGTGTTTGCTTCTCAGAGAATCTGGACTAATGCACGAGAATTCTGTTTGAATTAGATCAAAAACAAAACAAAACAGAACACATTTAAAACAAAGGAGAAAGAGAAAGGAGTATAGCAATCTCCTAAATTGTTAGAAACTCATCTCATATTACAGATTTATTTAAGGATTAAGAAATTATATGTAAAACTGATTAGATTTAGTTTGTCTTTGTTATTCCTATTTAAAAACAGTTTAAAAAGCCGTTTTCTAGGAGACTCAATTTTTTTTTTTTTTTTTTTTGCAATACGCAGGCCTCTCACTGCTGTGGCCTCTCCCGTTGCGGAGCACAGGCGCTGGACGCGCAGGCTCAGCGGCCATGGCTCACGGGCCCAGCCGCTCTGCCGCATGTGGGATCTTCCCAGACCAGGGCACAAACCCGTGTCCCCTGCATCGGCAGGCGGACTCTCAACCACTGCACCACCAGGGAAGCCCGACAAATTTGTTTTATAAAAATAAAACTTCCTCTTCTACTTAACAAAATAAACAGTCTCTTACCTTAGTCTCCAATATAATTCTCTGAGAAGAACTACAGTCCAATGTCCTATTTTTTTTCTCACTCAAAAACAGCAATTTGTCAACAAAGGTGCAACATCAAAGCACAATTTGGAAAAAGGACATTACCTGTGGCAGATTTTATTTTCCAAAGATACACTACAGTACGTAGCATCCTCTGTGCTCTTCTGCAGTGTGACTTGTAACCCTCCCATCAAGAGGTGGGTCTGCTTTCCCCTCACTTTGAAACTTGTCAGGCTTGGGTTCTCCTGACTAGTAGAGAATGGTGGAGGTGATTTTCCTTGGATCTGTGCGTTGATATCTCTTACTAACGTTGGAAAATTCCTGACCATTATTTTCTCTTTACATATTTCTTCTGCCCCGTGTTCTTTCTCTTTTCCTTCTAGAACTATAGTCACACACACATTACTGGATTTTTGTCTCACAGGTATCAAATGCTCTGATCCATTTTTCCACTTTTCATCTTTGTGTTTTAGTTTTGAATTATCTTCAAGTTTACTTTTTTCTTCTGTTGTGTCTAGTCTGCTGAAATCACCTTTTCAAAAATCTCTGATTATATTTTTCATTTTATTTTCATTTTCCCCTTAGTAATCTTTATCTTTCTGCTGAAATTCTCCGTGTGCTCCTGTATGTTTTCCACTAAATCCTTGAACACATTTATCATTTTGAGTTTTCAGGACCTGTCTGATAATTCTAATATCTGGATCATCTCTGGTTCTGCTTCTACTGACCATTTCTTCTTTTGACCATAGGTCAAATTTTTTTGATCATCCAAGTCTTTCATAATTTTTGATTGTGTGTCAGGTAGTGTGTATAAAAGAACACTGAGAGTAAAGTAAATAATATTAACCAGCAGAAATGGGTACATCCTTTATTCTGCCAGGCTGCTACTGTGGGTACCTAAGTCAGTCTGCACTACAGTTGAGCTGGGTCAGGACTTGTAACAGGTTTAGTTAGGTTCAATTCAGCATTGGCTTCAAATGTTTTTGAGGACACAATCAAGATTTTCCTTTTATAGGAAGGAGACCTCATACAGATCTCTTTGTACTTTACAGCTCAGTCACCGGCATTCTCAGCCTCAGATGTGCTTTACAACTTGGCTGTTCCTTTTTTTTTTTTGCTGGGGAGTGTTCTTTGCTCTTCTGTCATGTCCTTGGCTTTCACTCATGTCCTTATGAGTCCTCTCCCTTTCTTGCTGTTTTAACAGCTTTGGAGGGCTTTTGCAGTATACTGTAAAGAGATTTTTCTCTTCTGCTAATTCCTTAGCCTTTGGCAGCCACTGCTTTGGATTAGGTAAAGACCCAGATTGCTTTGTCTTTCCTGTCCTAATCTGTTTTTAGCCACTGTCATACTTGAGGATATTTGTGCCCATTGAGATAGCTGGGGAGGGAGCGCTCTTGCCTGACCACAGCCTATAGAGCTTCAAATCCTTGTACTATGTGAAGGCCCATGGGTTAGAGTTGGCAAGTAGTTGTACACTCACTCTGTGGCTTTTGATCCTTGGATTATGAACTGTCACACTAGACCATACACCCACATTAAAAGATGGTTAAATGATCAGCTAGTTTCTCTTTATCCCTCTCTATGGCAGTCTTCTTTCTATAGCTAATCCATAAGAGATAAAAACACTGTGGGCTTTTTCTTCCTAAGAATGTCTTATTACTTCTTGGATTTTAGTTCCTTTAGATGTCTTTGGTTCCTCAGTTCCATGAGAGGTTTTTTTTTTTTAGTTGAGGTGAAATTGATATATAACATTTCATACATTTCTGGTGTACAACATTATAATTCTACATCCACATACACCACAAAGTGATCATCACCAGAAGTCTCATTATCATCCATCATCATACAATTGATCCTCTTCACTCACTTTGCCTACCTCCCCACCCCTTTCCTCCCTGGTAACCACCAATCTGTTCTCTGTATCTGTGAATTTGTTTTTTGTTTGTTCATTTGTTTTGTTTTCTGATAGGTTTTTTTTTTTTTTTTAAAAACGATAGTTTTGTAGCTTTTCTAGCTCATTCTTGTTAGGGTGGGAGCAAATGGTCTTTTGCAAATTTCTACATCCAAATTCTAAGGTGGAATCCCACTATGTTCACTTGTTTTGTTTTCCAATTTACAGTACTTTCTTGGTTTTCTCTCTTAAAGGCCACAACTCCTAATGCAACCCTCCTACAACTTTAGCTCTTGCCTAGTTTCCGTAACTGCTCCCTTAAATTGCCCCCCAGACTTAAGGGGAATTATAATAACTACCTGCTCTTGCTAGCTCTGAGCTGCTTCACTATCCTTTGTTGGCTTCCTTTAAACTTGTCCATATTTTTCAAAACAGTCCCTTTATTAAACTCTTCTCAGTCATTGAAGTGAGCCACCTCCTTCCTGCTGGGCCCCTGACTGATAGGGGACATTCCTATGAGAAGAAGTAAGAGATTCAACCCACAGGCAGATAGTAGAGTGTATTATGAAGAAAGCAAATAGAGAATTGTCACAGTTGGTTGAGTTATGTTGAAGTGGTAGTAACATTGGTGACATCCACGAATGAGAAGAGAAAGAATAGATTTCCCCCCTAATTCTTCTTTAATAAGCCTCTGGCTTCTCAAATGGAAAGCTGAGCCACAAAGTTTTATTTGGGTTTGAGGGTCATTTTCCAGATTAAAATTAAAAAAAAAAAGGAATTCATTTGGGTGTATACAAAAGGTTAATGTGGAATACCAAGGCTAAAGAATTAATGTGGCTTTCTTGGTGAAGTCGGGTCTGGGAAGGTAAAGAGAGATTAGAAGAGGAAGCAGACAATTCCAAGAAGACAAATTATTTTTATCAGCTGCAATATTTTATTTAACATATCCAGTATCATTTGCTATCACATAACTTACTCAGCATGAACCCTTAGGTTTCATATAAGTACCTGAATATTTCTCTCTAAGAACCTTTTTTGGTAGAAGGTACCATGAAATAACCAAACCTTTATTGGCTTAGCTTAGTGCTTGGAACACAGCAGGTTTTCAAAAACTGTTAGATATATTAATACTAGCTGACATATATTAAGGACTAGCTGAGTCCTTACACTGTGCCAGGCGCTCTGCAAAGAGTGCTTGACATACTGTTAATATCCCAATTTATAGGTGAGGAATCTGAGGATACATGAAGCATTTCTATAATAGACACTCAAAATGATAATGAATTGACAGAGGTGGAGACTGTGTCATTAAAAAATTTTCACCGTTGTTTGTGGGAAAAAAACCCTCAGCTTATTGAAATGCAAGATTGGAAGACAAAAAACCTCTTGATTTTCTTTTGCATGTATGATAAAGTTTATCAGCATTTTTGCAAATCCCTGAAGGATACATCTGACCTGACAAGAGTCACAATTATGGGCCATATACCTTACCTATTTTCTGAGAAAAGCAGAGATTTCATCTCTCCGTTTATTCTTTCACTTGTTTCCTTCCTTTCATTTTCCCCCACTTCATTCTCTCTTTTAAATCGTTCACGTTCATTCATTTATTGCTTCATTCCTTCCTTTTTTCCTTCATTCAAACAAGGCCAGGTGCTTAATTTTAAAATCTCATTCAAAATGGTGCCACGTCACCCGCTGGGGCCAAGAACCGAGAGGTGCTGTCATCTTTCTCCCTGCCAGCGTGGATCTCCGTGGAGTCCCGCCCTCTCCTCCTCACCTGCTCCCCAGGAACCCGCGGCTAGGTCGCTGCCACACACTCTGGCCTCAGGCACTCTCCCTCAAGGCCTTCGCCCCTTCCCCCTCTCCCAGGGGCCGCCCCGCCCCGCCCCTCCCCTCGCCTGCCCTCCCCTCCCCTCCCGGATCCCAGCTAGCTGAGCGCATTTATTTGCATATTTCTACCTTTGTTCCCCGCCGGCGGCCAATCAGCGCGCGGGGCGAGGCGGGGGTCTGGGCGGGACTCGGGCTCCGACTCTGTCTTCAGCTGCTGCGGCCGCAGGTTCCAGAGCTCGTAGGAACCGCCGCGGGCGCGCCGCGCGCTGCAGCCCCTGCCCAAGCCCCGGGCTCCCCACCGCGTCCCCGCTGCTGCGTCGCCTCGGCCAGGCCCCGAAGGCAAGGACAAAGAGGCTGCCTGGAGGCTCCGCCGGAGCCAGACTTTACCTGCAGTTGCCGGGAACCTCAGGCTCCAAGATGGTTTGCGGGGGCTTCGCGTGTTCCAAGAACTGCCTGTGCGCGCTCAACCTACTCTACACCGTGAGTATCCCGAGCCCGTTCCTCCCCGCCTGGGGGCTTTGCACCTGCTCGGGTGCTCCGTGACTTCCCTGTCTGGCCAATGACTCTCACTTCATCCCGCACCCCCTTTCTGTCTTCCCACGCTCTGGCCTCCCCCGCCCGGCCTCGCCATCCGTCCCCGCCGGGGACCAGGAGCCGGCGACTGTCGCAGTCTCTTCCTTTCATTGTGAAGCCGCCGTCTTTCTGGCTCACTGGCCGCGTCTCTTCCCCATTGCTCTACCCCGCCCCCTCACCCACCGCCTTGTTTTTCAGTTATTTGACCAGACCTCTCCACTTTCCCATCCTTATACCTTCTGCAACTCGCTCTTGGCTCCCAAATCCATCTGGGGCGGATTTGGAGGCGGGAGCCGCCTCGGGTTTGAGGACAGTTTTGCAAAAATAGCGTGATCTGAAACTGACAAGGCGGCATATGGATGGTGTGCGTCGTGTTTAGCTCTACGTGCGCCTGTGATTTTAATTGAGGCCACCGTGTAGGTTCACAGGATATCCGCAGCTTCCGAAGTTTGTTTCGTGCTTACATAAAGGAATGTCTTTTTGCGGGGAGCGGGAGTTGGGGGGGGGGAGTTTTGCTTATACCTGATGCTTTTTCCATGTATCTCCCCTCTTATCATTATCCTAAATCCATTTTAAGCTAAATTCTCCAGTAAATAAGCGAGCCTCCCCCCAGGTTGTTTCTTTTCCTGCCAACCAGCTTGGGCTTTTTAGTTTTAACCCTGCAGTGTATGTTTGTAATTTTTGAGGGGCAATTCAGGGTGAACAGGAGGATGGGAGAGTAGATTGCCGTTTACCAGTGGCCTACCACGTCCCAGATTTTACATACACTTTCCTTTTTCTGACAATCATCCGAGGCAAGGGGCATTGTCTAAATTTTATACGTAAGATAATAGACCGAAAAGGGCTTTAATAACTTTACATAGTTGATAGTTGGCGAGTCAAGAAGTGGAACCCAGGCTGTGGGATCCAGATCTTTCCACAGGCTTCTTTACCATGCAGAAGAAACTTCATCTTCTGTCATCATCCCTCCATCATAGTCTTGCTCCTGTCTATAAATACACCTGGGTTTGTTTTGCAGCATCCACCCTGAAAACAAACCCAGCTCCTGTGCATTAGCAGAGAGCTAGGCCATCTGTGCAAGCTTAGGTTACATCCTTGGAGTGCGGAGTCTGCCTGTGGTCCCCAGCAGGAGGGAGAGGCTGGGTCCTTTTAGCATTACTGTTCCCTTGTATGTGAACAGGGTTGCAAAGCTTTGAAAGCAAGACATAAACCTGTAAAAAAGTATGTCTTTCTGACTAGTTAGTAGGAATCTAATCAACATGTCACTAATCCTAGATTTGGGAAAAATTCTAGACCACCTGGTGATTCAGGTACTTGTAATCGGAGATCCATGTCAGGTTTCAGATGAGAATCCACCTTTGTCTCACCTGAACATGCCTATCACATTGATTATTTATTAAGTAAAAGCTGACCAATTCTCCAGGTATTTTCTTTTGTTAGCATGAATGGCCTGTTTAGAACTTCACATTCCCCATTTTATGCTGACTTCTGCCCCTCCCCCTCATGATTTAGCTACCTGTTTGCCAGACATTTAACCTTATAGTATCTGCTTACACACAGTAGAATGTCTGCGTTGCATACTTACGTCACTGAGGAGGTCTATATAGATTAATATGCCGTATATATATTTTTTTCTAAAGGCAAGTTATTTTTGAGTCTGGTTCTGTTGCTTTTGAGACATGTCATTTCTGCTTGAATCTCTTGTGTATTAGGAAAGCAAAGAGAAAGGTAACTCTGAAGGAACATATTATATAAGACTTTTGTATCTGTTCTAAATTATTGACCTTCAGAGTGTATTCTATTGATTTTAATAGCACTGTAGTAAAAATTAATTGGAAATTCACAGGACTGTAAAGATGGTTGGCCCTTTTAAATCTAAACCTTTTTTTAAAAAATTTATTTATTTATTTATTTTTGGCTGCACGCGGGCTTTCTCTAGTTGCGGCGAGCAGGGGCTACTCTTTGTGCGGTGCGCGGGCTTCTCATTGCGGTGGCTTCTCTTGTGGAGCACGGGCTCTATGCGTGCGGGCTTCAGTAGTTGTGGCTCGCGGGCTCCAGAGTGCAGGCTCAGTCGTTGTGGCGCACGGGCTTAGTTGCTCGGGACCAGGGCTCGAACACGTGTCCCCTGCATTGGCAGATGGATTCGTAACCACTGCACCACCAGGGAAGCCCTAAGACTTTTTAGAAAGAGGATATTTCTTAAAATGAATTACTGTCTACTGCTTATACATTGTGAACAAGTTTAGATGAGTTCAGCAGTTTAAACTGGAAATGAATGAAAGGTAAACACTGAACCAGGTCTTAAATAGATGATGAAAATGTGCCATTGCTATTATTTAGATTCTGTATCTTCCCTGGTTTCACCTCAACATTTTAAGATGGGAAATGTCAGGTGGTTGGGGGAAGGGTTAAGGCTGAAGACTTGGGAGACATTTCTTTTTAAGGCATGAATAGGAGGACCCTTTATAGGTTCCAATCCCACCTGGGTCGCTGCCTCCGAAATAAGCTCAAAGTTGTGGGATTGGATCTGAGATTATTTCTAAAAGTGTTAGTAAATCCAGGATTGCATATGGGTGTGGTAGGTGTAAAGGCCATGGTCTGCTTTGAGTCATCACTCTTGCCTTGAAGCATTTTCTTGAGGAACTTAGGGCAGCCTGACTGTCCACGTGCTCAGGTGGCCTGTTTATGACCTTGAGATTAGGGCAGAATTCGTGACCAGTCCAGAAAGCATGTCATTAAAATAGGTTGGATGGAACATCCCCCAAACTTGTCATGGATTTTTGATCACTAGCCAAAGGCGGGGCTGATTTTTGTTGTTGGTTATGGTTTGGTTGTTTTAATTAATAGAATCCCTAGTAATGAACAACTTTACGTTAGTGTAGTGAATATCAACAGTTTATAGGTACAGGAGGAAAGGGAGAAGCTATGGTTTCTTTATGCACTTTCATGATGTTATACAAAAGAGAGTGACTTGCTCTAGAACTTCCTACATTTATAGAAACTGAATGTTTCTTCACTCAACAAATATTTATTGAGTGTCTACTGTGTGCAAGGCACTGTCTCAGTCTGGGAATACAGCAGTGAACCAAACTGGGCTTTGAAATCAACATGCCTTATGAAGCCTCTTTTTCATTCACTATCTTCTCTACATATGCTCTCAAGAGCTTTCTTCAGCCAATAAACATTTGCTTACTGTGTGCATTCTGCTGAGAACTGTGGGAAATAATAAACACATACAAAGGCAAGTACCTCCTCTGTGAAGACAGGATCTAGTGGGGATTTATGGAGTGGAAAAATTAATGTTATATAAGGGAAGGACTGACTTTAGGTGCCACAAAATTTAGGGCTAGGGTAGGTCTTTGTGGGTTGGAGAAGAAGGTATGATTGAATTGGGGAAGTGTGGAAATAGCTTGGTCTTTTTGATACTGTTCAGGATATAAACACAAGTGAAAACTGCTTTGGGAAAACGGTCTATTTTATTTTTAATCGTTTATTTTAAAATAATTTTGATTGAAAGTATTTTGAAAAAAAGTGAAAAATAACTTTAATTATTCCTAGTGATTTGTGGGGAATTTTAGAAGGTATGAAATAAGTGTTATATTAAAATATGTAACGTTTTGAATATGTCTCCTTGTGCTTCTTAAGCAGAGAAGAAAAGACTTCTAGGAATCGACTGCTGTTTATATGTATGTGTGTGTGTGTGTGTGTGTGTGTATGTATGAATAGTTTTAATTAAGAACGTAAGGAACAGAATATAACTCATGGTCTTTAAATAAGGGTCATTTCAGAAGTTTCAGTTTTGTTTCTTATTCTGTATTTATTCTTCTAAAATCTAAGTTTGCTTCTGTTGGTTTTTTGCAATATTTTTTCTATATCTTGGGTTGCTTTGGGGAAAAAAATCTCCATGCAGTCAAAAATTATACCAATTTACATTCATTTTAAGGCATATGTTTATTTGCGTTTTAGGTATCTCTGAAATTGAGGTTGTCTTAAAATAGGTAAAACATAGCAGATAAATATATATATATATATATGTATGTGTATATATATATATATATATATATGTAGATCTGTACAGTCTATGGAGAGAAAAACAGCTGGGTTTCGGAAGAAAACCTAAATTTGAATACCAACTGTACAGCTTGCTTGGAATTTAACCTTGGGCAAACGTCTCCATCTGAGTTTCACTTTTTTCATTTATAAACTGGTGATGATATTTTTCATTCTTCCCTTGTGGAGTTGTTAGGATAAAAGGAGAGAATGTGGATAAATGCTTTGGATGTGTTATAGAAAAAAGAGCAAGTTGTTACAGCTTCGTGGAAAAAGTTGAATTATTTTAAATTTCTGAATTACAAACCTGTAAGTTACAATGGAAAGGTTTTCAAGCTACTGGGATTTCTAACGCTTACAGGCTGGTGTTAACTCAAGCAGGCCCTACGGGGGCAAGAGTTCATACCCTCAAAGCAGTAATATTAATCTTTCAGTTGTAAGAAAAAAATGACTGAGGTATGGTGAGTATAAATTTGGAACGATTTTCCTGTACATTTTTAAAAGTCCTATTCTGGTCGTTAGAGGGCTGGAAAAGTATAATTTTGTGCAGTTTCTACTCCAAAATAAATGAAAAACGCTAATACTTCAGCCAAAGAAAAAAATCTACTTCTGTAATTGCCTTCAAATTATTGTATTTGACATTTTTCAAAATTCTGATCATTATTTTTCAAATTATTCTTATTTAATATGTGGTTAGGCTTATGTTATTTCTCAGCCCTTGTTCAAACTACTGAATGAATTTAAAATATTTAAGTGGTTGCTGAATATTTACTTGGATTTTGAATATAAAAATGATTCACTGTTTACAGAACCTGGAATTTTCACGTGATGCTGTTGAGCTGGTGTTCATAGTCGGCCTTTGTGCCAAATGTGTTTGTGAAATTTCCCAACTTTTGATTTTAAAACAGTTACCGAAATGTGCTATTTATGTCATTTCTTACTTGAAATGAGGTTATTTTCTTTCACAAAGTTTAACAACATAATTAAGAGGCTTTTAGAAAGAAAGAAAATTTATTAGGGGAATAATTGTATTTCAGCCTACGTTTGAAAAGTGAGATTTGAACATCTCAGTGGTTTAATTTGCATACAGTTTTAAGTAGTTTAAAAGTGGGCCATCATCACCTCAAACACATATGAATTACTGGTGAAGACAGGCTAGGTTTAGTTCGTCTTCCTTCTTACCACATTTCACCTGAATTGTTCCTCCATATTATGTTATCACTGTAAAATGAATAATGCACTTGTAATAGTGGATGAAAACTCTCAGAGAATAAACCCAAATTCCTTAGCATGCCATTCAAGGTCTTTCACCATCCGCTCTTCCCGTGTGCATGTCTTCATATATTTCAGCCACAGAGGGTTCCCCAGACATTTTGCCCTTTGTTGCCTGTCTTTGCTGATCCTTTGCTCTTGACCTATAGTACCTTGTTCTGTCTTTGTAAAACTACTCAAATAAAGCCTCCCGTTTCTTAAGTCAGAAAGAATTGTTTCCTTAAATTTTCACTTGGGAATCAATCTTACTACTTGAGTGCCACCCCAGACTAATTCAATCAGTATTCAGAGAGAGGGAGAGGCATGTGATTTTTTGGTTTAAAAAAACCCTTTTTAAAATCTTCCTAGCTAATTCTAAATTACAGTGAGGGCTGAGAGTCAGTGCTGTAAGATTTTATTTTACTCTGTCTTTGCCATTAACCATACCAATGCTCCACACTATAGATTGCTTTGTGTTTGCTTTTTCCCCAGCTAGACTATCCACCGTTTATTGGCGGAGATCATAGCTTTCTCTTTGTTGCATCCTTTGGTTTGTAGCATTTTTTTTTTTTTTTTTAGCACAGAGCTTATACTTTCTAAATACTTCTTGAATGGAATTTGCAGAATTGGCTGTTCCCTTTTCACCAGAGGTAAAACATACCTAATGAAAGCTTGCATAAACAGGATAATTTGATCAAAATTAAATCTAGAAGGCAGCCAAATATTTTAAGACATGAAAATTAGCGTCGGGTTAAAAATAATAAATAGGAATTGCTTTTATCTGTCTACTGTAGAATCTAATGTTCCTTGAAATACTCTTTTCTCTTTTCTCTCCCATTGTTGGCCAAGCTCTCCTATGCATCTGAGGTTTTCCTGTAACCTTTCCCGTGAACAAATCAGCTTTCCGTAAAATTGTACTAGAATCATTGTTGGATAGGGTTCTTTATATTATTAGTCTAATTTATTATTATTAGTCTAACATAAATGTTAAGACGAACCCAAATAATTTTTCTTTTATTCATTCCAATAATATTAAATAAGCAACAGCAGCAGTGAGAGAAACAAACCAAAAGGTCCTGCGTTCATGGATCTTACGTTTGGGGAGGAAGGTAGATGATAAGCCAATAAGCAAATAAGTTATACATCATGTTAGAAGGTAAAATGCTATGGAGAAAAATGGAGTAAGAAGGCTGAAGCACAGTGGGGCAGTGGGGGGGCGGGTAGGGGAGGATGAGGGCATATTTTTATGTGTGGTGGTCAGGATTAGCCTTCTCGGTAAGATAGCAGTGGAACAAAAACTTGAAAGAGATGAAGGACAGACATCTGGAAAAAGTCAGTGGAGGGAACGGCCTTTGAGAAGATCCTGAAGGAGTATTTCTGATTTAGGCAAGGGACAGAGAGGACGCCTGTGGCTGGGACGGAGTGAGCAAGCGGTGGGTGGAGTGGTTGGAAATGAGTCAGAGTTTCTGGGACCCAGATTGAAGGAATTGAACTTTTACACCAAGGGAAATGGGGAGCCATTGGTGGCTTTGGGCCTGATTTTCATTTAAACGTTTGTCTGGCTCCTGAATTGAAAGTAGATTATGGATGGCAAAAGTAGAAACAGTGAGATCACCTGTAAGGCTACTGCAGTAATTTAAGCAAAGATGATGGAGGTTTGGACCAATATTATAGCAATGGAAGTAAGAGAAATGGTCAGCTTTTGGGTGCATTTTGAAGGTGGCGCCAACATAGTTTCCTGATGGATGAGAATGGGGTGAGACCAGTCACAGATTACTTGTGGTTTATGGCCTAAACAACTGGCTTGCTGAATCTGCTGTTAACGGGAATGGGGAGACTGGGTGGAACAGGCTTTGGAAGGAACATAAGAGGTTCAGTATTAGATGCGATGCCAATCAGATACCCAAGTGGAGATGTCAGATGGCAGGTAGTCTAAAAAGGACACTCCTTTTTTTTTTTTTTTTTGCGGTACGCGGGCCTCTCACTGCTGTGGCCTCTCCCGTTGCGGAGCACAGGCTCCGGACGCGCAGGCTCAGCGGCCATGGCTCACGGGCCCAGCCGCTCTGCGGCATGTGGCATCTTCCCAGACCGGGGCACGAACCCGTGTCCCCTGCATCGGCAGGCGGACTCTCAACCACTGCGCCACCAGGGAAGCCCAGGACACTCTTCTAATAACAGTTTTCGGAGACAAGGAGGAACCAGCCAAGGAGCCTGAGAAGCAATGGCCTGTCAGGTAGGAGGAAAACCTGGTAGAGGAGGGTGTCTTAGAAGCCAAATGCACGTCATTTTAAGGAGGCAGAGTTGAACATCTGTGTCAAATGCTGCCAAGTAAGATGAGGACTAAGTTATGATTCTTAAGTTGATCAATGAAGAAGTCACTGAAAAAAGCAATTTCCCTTTTATTTTGTCATATGATAGACTATATGTCCCTCAACAGTAAGGACCGTGTCCCAATCACTCCGGCTTTCCTGAATGCCCAGCACAGCCTTGCCATATGGTTGACATTTAGTTGATTGAAAGAAGGAGGCAGTGCAGGGCTGTTTCACCCATAATTCCACTTCTTCTCTCCCAAAACTGCTCCGAAGAAGGAAGACGTAGGGTGGGGTTGAAACTTTGTTGGCAGTTGTGAGTGCTACCTCAAACCAGTTATCCTTGGAAAATGGCAAGTCAGGATGCCTTACTTTTGATTCTCTTTATATAATTTCTTCCCAGCAGATATTATATATTATGTATTCTGTGCCTTGTAAGTATAAAGCAATCTGCTTGGCACCAAGGAGAACACAGAGAAGAAAAATATGTGACAACAGCACATGAGCCTTCCTTGTATCATTTGAGGAATGAAAATGAGACGAAGAACTGCGGTCTTGGCTTCAACACTAAATGTCTGGATATTTAGCAGTATCCAGATTATTTACAGAATTTTCAAATTTCCATCCAGATGTTTGGTAGCAGAGAAACACATGCTTCATAATCACTGAATTGTTCTTCAGTTGTTCACATTGGGCAGAAGTTCAGAGGAAGAGTTCAGTGTCACGTGTAATTACTCTTATGACTGTTGAAGCATGGAGAGGTCTGGGGCCTTAGTTTTTAATGTATCGGTGGATGCTGCGTTACATTTTGGTGGTATAGTCCTTTTAAATCTTATTACTGTTTTAAGTTTCTTACCCTCCGCTATCATCACGTCTTCTCTCTTGCTTTAGTGCTGACAGAACATTTTTGAATGATTTAACTGCAGAATCGCATCCAGTTTTTTCAAAGTTCTACGTTCCTCTTTCGTCCTCAAAGCAATTCACTTACCCTGGTAGAATTTGGATGCTCAAAAAGTGTAGCTGCTCTAGAAATGATTCAGGTCTCTCTTTGCATGTTGTTTCTGCAGTGTGGTGGATATTTGGTGAAAGAATGAAACTCTCTTTTATAGGTTATATAGAGAAAGAATAATCTGGAACACATGAGGCTGGATTTCTTCACCCCAAATATTGATTACATTAGGGAATAAGCATTTCCCTATCCCTAAAGCATAATGAACAAGATCATGAGCTCTTTCCGTCTGCAGTGTATTTTGGGTACCTCTTCTGTACCAGGCACTTAGCCACATTCTAGGAATATCAGGTCAACATGTGCTTTGACTGTATGGCTCTCAAAGTGTAGAGGGCTCATTAGAAGAATTCAAAGTATGACTGGAGGTGGGGAATAGTGGCTAACGAGTTACCTTGAGAGGTAAGCCAGGCCCTTCGCATTCTTGGATTTGTCAGCCTGGTATTTGGACTTTATTCTGAGATTAGAAACAAAAGATAGCCGGCATGGGAATCACCTGATCTATTGGCTTTAAGTTAAAGACCATCAAAGACTACCATATTAGGAATAGAGTCCAGCTGCTGGTAAGAGAAACCCAGCTACTGCTGCTTCAAATAGTAAGCTCTCTTATTTTCATGTAGCAAGATGTCTAGAAGTAGGTAATCTAGAGAAGATGCACAATGCAAGCATGTTATCAAGGTCCCAATTATCCTGCCCTACCATCCTTGGTAGGTGACTTTCTTCTTTGTTACCCAATTACATCTGCAACTCTAGGCATTAGGATTTGTTCCCTGCTGGAAGAAGGATAACGCTGTAAAATGCTTTTCCTCATAAAGCTCTGTGTGTGTGTGTGTGTGTGTGTGTGTTTGTGTGTGTGTGTGTGTGTGTGTGTGTGTTAGAATAGTTCTATTGAGGTATTAATGACATACAATAAGCTGCACATATTCAAAGTATAAATTGGATAAAGTTGTGACACATATATACACCTGTGAAGCCATCATTGCTTTCACGACCTTGAACATATCAACCCCCAAAGTTTCCTTATCCTCCTTTGTAATCCCTCTCTCCTGGCACATAACCTTTGCTCCCAATTTGCAGGCAACCACTGACCTGCTCAGCAGTAAAATTGAGGCTGGAGTTCAATTTGGTAAGCCTGGGGAGGGTGTTTGCAGGAGGGAGGTGGCCTAGGACATTTCTCTGGCCCATTGAGTCACTTCTCGTTTGGTCCTTAGAGTAAACAGTTTCAGGGAGGTCTTTTAGGCTAAAACGGAGTGCTCCTGTTTTGTAAAAGCCCATTGACAAAGTGAAGGATTTAGAGTTAGTCTAGGCGGGGAAGGTGGTCACAGTGGGGAAGGTAGACAGGGTCACTGCAAGTTTGCAAGTATTAAAGATGTTACGATAAACACTTGCAAGATGAAGCTTGCCTTGACCAGAATTCTTTATAAGTTATAAATGAACTTAAAAGAATGTGTTGGCGAGATAGCACAAACTCTTAGAAGGATATAATTGGGAGATTCAATAGTTGGATCATCAAGTATGGCTGGATCAAGGGGCTCAGAAAAGGTCAGAACTCTCTTGTTCCTTCTATCCACTTCTCAGCCCAGCTTGCCTCTGCGTAGATTCTTTTTGAGGCCAGAACTTTCCATGTGCGAGATGGCCACTGGCAGAATCAATTTTAATTGTCCTTATGGCTTGCTATACCAGAGGAACCCTTTTTTTCTCTTTCAATATTCCTGTATGATCATATGGGACATACTAATTAACCCTGTTGGTTTATGGACCCAACCCATGAACCAATCACTGTGTGTAGGAGGATGAGCAACCATGATTGCTGCTGGCAGTGGTTAGAGGGGGCCAGTGAGACACTGTGATTATGGGTTTTATAAGAAATGTATGTGCTGGGTTGTAAAAACACCGTATGTCCCCTACAGAGATCACTTGTCCTCTGAGTAGGAATTTGAATCTTCTCTTCCTAATTCTAGAATGTTCTAGCAACTCCATCATTTGAAAGGCCTACTGTAGTGGTTTAATGCCTCAACACCTACTTAAGCTAGATTGTAAAGAACATTATGCACAACACTTTTTTTCTTTCTTCTGGAGTGGCATTGTGTGCAATTGATCCAAAAAGTGCGTAAATACATGTTTATTAGTTTTAAATAATTTTATTTGCTAGAGTGATCTCAAAGATAAAGACTGTGCATCCCGACTAGGATTTCTTGCTCCCCTACTCCAGGCAATGCACTGTGTGCTTGTGTATGAATGTTGGCATATGTTACAAATTTTCTAGGTCGAGTAAAAGAAAAATAAGCACAAAATGAATAAGCAAGGATTTGGTAGTTAACTAATAGCAACGTTGTATGAGTGAGGACCTTATTGTTCGTTTATACATGACTGTGCAACCAGATCTCATAGGGAGTAAGTCAAGGAGACGCTAATCAAACCTATATCAATCTGACTACAAAGCAAGAACTACAGTTTCTTATGCATTATAATATTGTCTTTACTATTATATCTCGATGTTAAAAATTACTTAACTATGTTGCTAGGCACTATGATATGGTCCTACAGGAAGAAAAAAATGCACCAAACAGAAAGGTTGCCACAGTTCTGCCTCTGTCATCGGGTATGTCATTTTGCTACTCTGATTTATCACCTATAAAATGAGGGGACTCGGTTAGGGTCACTGGCCAGATAGCTTTGTGCCACTAGTGCCCTCCTTCATCAGAATCTATGGGATTTCCCTGGCAGTCCAGTGGTTAAGAATTCGCCTTCCTATGCAGGGGATGCGGGTTCGATCCCTGGTCAGGGAACTAAGATCCCTCATGTCACGGGGCAACTAAGCCCACGCATCGCAACTACTGAGCCCACGAGCCTCAACTAGAGAGAAGCCAGGGCACCACAATGAAAGATCCCACGCAACTAAGACCCGATGCAGCCAAAAATAAAAATAAATACATTTTTTTAAAAAAAGAATCTATCCATATGCGCACTAATAGTTTTGCCACCACCTCCTTTTTTAAGGATTTGCTTGGGGAAGCAATACCAGTTATAGCCACTTTTATAATCTTGCCTTGGCGTGGCTTTTCAGAAATTTTAGCTTTTGTACTGTCTCTTTTAAAAGCTCATTTTTTGTATGATTCACTTTTCTTTGTTTTAAAGAGAGAACAGGAAAGGTTGGTGCTTCCTGTTCATAAATAATATTGCTATCAACAAGTTAACAGATCCATAATTTGTTTTTATCAGCCTTCTGTCTCCCAAAGGAAGGAAACTATTTGTCATAGGTCTAAATTTACTTTCTATTACCATTGGTCTCATAAGGAAACTGTTGTTATTATTAAACAAAAAATTCATGCAGTTTCTTTGTCTACCAGGTTCTAGTTACAAGCAGGCTTTTTAATTATACAGTTAGAATCTTATTGGAATCCATAATTTTTATATCACTCATTTGGAAGACTTCACATAATCCCATTCTCTTCAAAATTACAAACCAGCCATAACATACAATTACCACTATTCAGAAATAAATTGCTTCATTATTACCTTTAAAAGGCTCCTTCTTAGTAAAAGTTAAAGAAACACTGATAATCAGATCTAATTAGAGGCATATCATAAAACTTTAGGTGTTGTTTCTAATTTAAAAAGTTAATTATGAGTACTTGGGGATTTTTGTTACAGTGTGTTAGAGACAGCAGTCACACCCAAAAACATTTATGTTTTCAATTTTGCTTTATTAAAAAATCCAAACAGGGCTTCCCTGGTGGTGCAGTGGTTAAGAATCCGCCTGCCAATGCAGGGGACACGGGTTCGAGCCCTGGTCCGGGAAGATCCCACATGCCGCGGAGCAACTAAGCCAGTGCTCCATGACTACTGAGCCTGCATTCTAGAGCCCGCGAACCACAACTACTGAGCCCCTGTGCCACAACTACTGAAGCCCGCGCGCCTAGAGCCCGTGCTCCGCAACAAGAGAAGCCACTGCAATGAGCAGCCTGCACACCGCAAGGAAGAGTAGCCCCCACTCACCGCAACTAGAGAAAGCCCGCGAGAAGCAACGAAGACCCAATGCAGCCATAAATAAATAAATGTTTAAAAAAACCCAAAAAACCCAAACATATTTTGGGGGTTTATCATAAAATTGAGTCACTTAAGTAAGTTTATGTTTGGACAGTTTCTCTGTTGTGGTAATAAATGAAAAATTTGTTTTTGATTGGACAGTTAAATCATGTTCTCTTCCACGTTACAAATGAGAATGTGTATTTAGGAGTCGGGTACCAGAAGGAGGTGATAGGGTGGTGTCAGGATGCATATGTGAGTCTACCCAAGTATGACAGACCTAGAGCTTCACTTTCTGTTATAAACAAGTGGAGAGTCAGTGAATTACTACCTACTGTCTTCAGGTCTCTACCACCTTCATTTGAAAGCCTTCCTTTTTCTTAAGTGGGTGCAAATTGTAGGGGAGAATGTGAGCAGTACCTGGAGATGCACAGTTGGGAATTAATGTGAAATATTTGAGAGACAAATGAGAATATCTTGATGCGAGTAGCCATGTTTGGGGAATTGTGAGGAAAAAGGCTGGATGAGGCAAGTTGGACGGATTTACAGAGAAAAGCAAAGCGGAAGAATTTAGTATTGGTGTTCCAGTAAGAAAAGGGTTGTTACATTTTAAGGCTACTTGTAACTTGGAAATGCTTTATATGCACAGAAAGTAATATGGTGGACTCATGTGATCCCAACAGCCTGATGTCACAAATGCCAGTGTTTTGCTATGTCTCTTAAGAGGTTCAAAGTTATAGTACAGCTAAAGGGGCCCTCTCTGTTCCCTTTCCCAATCCCCACCAAAAGTATCATACTCACTATCCCAAAATCAACATATGTCATTTCTATGCATGTTTATATATGACAATTTGATCTGGTAATCAACCACAGAGAAAATATAGTGGTTTTTTTTTTTTTAATAATTTATTTTTGGCTGTGTTGGGTGTTCGTTGCTGCGCATGGGCTTTCTCTGGTTGCCGAGAGCGGGGGCTACTCTTCCTTGCTGTGCTCGGGCTTCTCATTGCGGTGGCTTCTCTTGTTGTGGAGCACGGGCTCTAGGCGCGTGGGCTTCAGTAGTTGCAGCGTGTGGGCTCAGTAGTTGTGGTTCGCGGGCTTAGTTGCTCCGTGGCATGTGGGATCTTCCCGGACCAGGGCTCGAGCCCATGTCCCCTTCATTGGCAGGTGGATTCTTTTTTTTTTTTTTTTATTGCAGTACGCGGGCCTCTCACTGTTGTGGCCTCTCCCGTTGCGGAGCACAGGCTCCGGACGCGCAGGCTCAGCGGCCATGGCTCACGGGCCCAGCCGCTCCTTGGCATGTGGGATCTTCCCGGACTGGGGCACGAACCCATGTCTCCTGCATCGGCAGGCGGACTCTCAACCATTGCGCCACCAGGGAAGTCCTAAAGTGTTGTTTTTGTGTTTGAAAACTTATGTAAATGGTCTGTTTTATCAATATTTATACAATTTGTTTCATTTTTGTGTTTGGAATTTATAGATTTAATAGAAATAGATTAACACTTGTATACTACTGTGTGATCACACCAGAGTTTGTGAATTCCCTAGTCATGGTGTTTGAGGTTCTTTTACATTTTTTACTATTACAACCAAGGCTGCAGTAAAATCCTAATACATGTATGTCTGGCTGGGGACATGGGCATTTTTCTTGGATATTAACCTAGAAGCAGAGTTGCTGGGTTAGTAAGAGACACGTATCTATAACTTTTTGAGGTGCTGCCAAATTGGTCTGTAAAGTGCCTGCAACAGTTGACACTTCTACTGGAATGTGAGTTCTAGGTTCTCTGCATCCTCGTGTCATCAGGCTTAATGTTTGCCAATCTAGTGAATGTGAGATCCACTCTGAGGTTCACTAGTGCGTACCTCATTGTTCTAATTTTTGCTTTCCTGATATATAATGAGATTTAACATCTTTCATTTGTTTATTGGCCTTTTGGATTCTTCTTCAGTGAACTGCCTCTCATTACCTTTGACCACTTTTCAGTGTGCTTTTTGTCCTTTTAAATTGATTTGTAAGTGTTCTTTAATATATATTTCTGTGCTGGAAATATCTTCTAGTCCTAGGCATATCTGACATTTTTCTGTTTTTTTTTATCATATAGAATTTAAAATTTTAATGTGAGGTATAGTTTGGTGGGTTAGAACATGGATTCATATCGCAGTTCTATCCCTTCCTTGCTGTGTAACCTTGAGCTAATTTCTTAACATCTCTGTGCACAACTTCCCCCATCTGGAAAATGGAGGCAATAGTACTACCTACGTCTTAGGGTTGTTGAGAAGACTGAATTAGTTAATAAATGTAAAACATTTTGAATACTTCTTGTATGTAGTAAATGACATATTTGTATTATTTGTGCTTTTGGGGGGTCTTGTTTAAGAGTGTTTCTTTAACCACAAAGGCAAAATATCTTTCTGTATTTTTTTCCCCAAAAGTTAAAATTTTGCTTTTTATATTTAGGCTTTAAATCTATGGCATGAGGTAGAGATTACTACTATTATTTTTCAAAATGGGAAGGTAGTTGTGGAAGAGCTATTAATTAAAGACTGCTCTTTCCCTACTGATGTAGAATTCCATATCTCATCAAGCCCACACTGTTGGTTTGTTTAGTTACTTGATTTTAATTACCAAACCATTATAATAAATTTTGATATTTGTTTGGATTATTTTTAACTTCTTTAGTTCTTTTAGTTTTATTTATATATTTAATTTTACTAAATAAAAAAAATAAAACACATTCAAAAGCTATAGAGTCAGGCTCAGGTTTTGAAGAGCATGGTGAAAGCAATAACAAAGACAGAATTTGGGACGGTTAAATGTGACCACTGACAAAGGTTGATTTGCCACTAGGAGCATTTCTTATGCAGGGTGCTAGTGACAGTGTAGCTGGGCTGAGAAAAAGTGCAGCAGACACAGGCCTTTCTCTTTAATCTTCTTAAAAATGTTCCTAGCTCTTTGATGACATTTATTCTTCCATGTAACTTAACGGATCATTGTATAAATTTTTACCCAAAACCATGAGACTTTGACTAGAAATACGTGAAATTTGTAGGCTAAATTGGAGGTGAATTGATGCTCTATTATAACAAGTGTTCCAACCATGAACATGATAAATCTCTTCATTTAATTTAGGTCTTTTCCATGTTCTTCAATTCATTTCATAATTTTCTCCATGGATGTGTCATAATACTTCTTTTAGATTTATTTATATGTACGTCATATTTTGGGGACCTATTACAAATTGCTTTTAAGGAAGTGCATGAAGAGATTTGGAGGTGCATCAGCATGCTGTTGATTTTGTATAGTGACCTTTCTGTGACCTTTTACACTGGAAATACAGCTTTCTGGAGGTCTAGACATGCAAGGGTCTTAGTTCAGCTTCCTGCTTCTGCCTGGTTTAAAACCCAAGTCCTTCCCCTTTAGGGACGGTTCTGATCTGGGAATTCCTTTGCACCGTCTCATGGCCACACAGTGCCAGTTGTATGCTTGCCGTCTGACTTTCAGTTCTCCTTTCCTTTCCGGCCTGTGGGAATTTCCCATAGTTTCTCTGCACTCAGCTATATATATATATATAAATATACATATAAATAAATATATATTATTTTAAAAGTTATTTGTTTATCTTTTTTGTTAATTAATTAATTTTTGGCTGCATTGGGTCTTTGTTGCTGCGCGCGGGCTTTCTCTAGTTGCGGCAAGCAGGGGCTACTCTTCGTTGCGGTGCACGGGCTTCTCATTGCGGTGGCTTCTCTTGTAGCGGAGCGTGGGCTGTAGGCGCACGGGCTTCAGTAGTCGTGGCTCGAGGGCTCTAGAGCGCAACCTCAGTAGTTGTGGTGCATGGGCTTAGTTGTTGCACGGCATGTGGGATTTTCCTGGACCAGGGTTGGAACCCATGTCCTCTGCATTGGCAGGTGGATTTTTAACCACTGCACCACCAGGGAAGTCCCTCAGCTAAATATTTAAATAAAATGTTGTCTTTTTCAATACTTTAAAGTATGAGTAGCAGGAAGGACTCAGTTACGTGGGTAACTCAGTTGCCCAGGTTCTATGGTAGGATGAGTAATACTCTTCTCCCACCAAAGTTTCACATCCTCATCCTTAGAACCTGTGAATATGTGACCTTATATAGCAAAATGGGCTTTGAAGATGTGATTAAATTAAGCATCTTGAGATAGGCGATTATTCTGGGTTACTGGGGGCCCTATATAATCACAAAGGTCTGTATAAGAGGGATGTTAGTGGCTTATACTCAGAGAAAGTGATGTGCTTAGAGAAGCAGGTTGCAGTCTGAGAAATTTGAAGATACAACACAGCTGGCTTTGAAGATGGAGAAAGGGGATATACCGGCCAAGGAGTGCAAGTGACTCCTAGAAGCTAGAAAAGGCAAAGAAATGGATTCTCCCCTAGAGCTTCCAGAAGGAATGAAGTCTTACTGACACCGTTACTTTAGCTTAGTAAGACCCATGTTGGACTTCTGACCTCCAGAATTACAAGAGAATACGTTTGTGGTGTTTTAAGCCACTAAGCTTGTGCTAATTTGTTAAAATGGCAATAAGAAAGTGATACATCCTCTCAAATGTTTTTGAAGGAGAGGTGCCTAGTATCATTGATGGGGATGACTAAAACTATATTAGAGACACAGCAGAGCGAACTTGGTGAGGAATACTCTCGAGTGAGAGGTACATAGAAGGGTGTAACCTTTTTCTTCTCCTACCTAGAAAAAAAAAATCAGAGCAAAGATACTTGTGAATGTTCTAGATAATGTTTTCAATAACAGCATAAAGCCTAGTCTGGAAGCTAGAACTTCTTATAGAAGTGATAAAGTGCCCTACCCCCCTTTTAGTTATAGACATTATTTTTCAAAGGGGAAAAGATTCTCATTATTAATACGCCTGTAACTTGGGTAGCTGAGAGAGCAGAGAGCAGTTTTCTCCTTTTGTTGAAATGCTGCTGTTGTCAATAAAGGATTTGGTTTGCTGGGAGGGTACTGACAAGGGATACCTGAATAATTCACTCCAGCTATATGGTAGGGATTACGTTGATGGTAAAGTATCACGCAGCTTTCTGTAACATGCATTCCTGACTTGTTCATCTCCAAATGCGAGAATTGTTTTGTGTGGGCTGCTGTGACAGATTACCACAAACATGGTGGCTTCAAAACAGCAGAAAGCTATTCTAACAGTTCACGAGGCCAGAAGTTCACCATCAAGTAAGTTGTTGCACTCTCTCTGAAGGCCCTAGGGGAGAATCTGTTCCTTGCCTCCTTGCCACTTTGTCTCTTCTGTCTTCTGGTGGCTGCCAGCATCCCTTGCCTTGCGGTCACATCACCCTCTGCCTCTGTCTTGATATTGCTGTCTCCTCTCTCTGTCTCTACTCTCCTTCTGCCTCTCTCGTAAGGATACTTTTGATGACACTTAGAGGCTGCCTGATAATCCAGGATAAGCTTGTCCCTTTTAGACCCTTAATTGAGTCACATCTTTTGCCATGTGATATAGCATTCATTCTTTTGCTGTATACGGTAATATTCAGTTGGGGTCACTTTTCAGCCTACTATGTGTTCTGTTATGGTTCCTTTGCAGTCTTTGGTGTGTTCTGTTTATCTGGATATTTGTGATTATTGTTCTCTACTCTGACCCACTTTGTAAAAATCTCTGACCCAGCAATGATTTGTCCCATTGTAGTTTTTCATTATCTCCTACATTGAATTCTAGAATGAGAGTCAGCGAGCTGCAGCCCATGGACCACATCCATTCCATTGCCTGTTACTGTACAGCCTGCCAACTAAGAGTGGTTTTACATTTTTAAATGGTTGAAAAAAAAATCAAAGGAACATATTTTGTTTCACATGAAAATTATAAGAATTTAAATTTCAGTATTTAGGGGTAGCTTGTCTCTGGCTTCCATGTGTAGTGGGCACCAACCATTTGTTGATGAATATTTAACTCGTGGTAAGAATTTCATTAATGTTGTTAAGGATTTGGTACAATTCCCAAAGGATTCTTTAAAACGGTGGGTTAGAAGAATTTTATGTGTCATATTATGCACGCTTCTGATCTTTTTGGTCCTAAGACTCAAAGAAATATAGGGTAAATGTCCTGCCCCTGAATTTAATTAAGTTAGTAAATAGTCATCACACCCAGGACTTGAAGCTGCCAAGTGTTGGTTAATTTTATATGTCACCTTGGCTGGGCTGTGATGCCAAGATGCTTTTTCAAGCATCAGTCTAGATGTTGCTCTGAAGGTATTTTTTAGTTGTGATTAACATGTACCCTCAGTTGAGTTTAAGTAGTTATGGGCCTCATGTACGATATGAAACATGAAAGCATTAAGAACAAAGACCACGTTTCCTAAAGGAGAAGGAATTCTGTCTCAAGACTGCATCACTGAAATCGTGTCAGAATTTCCAACCTGTCATCCCGTCCTACACATTCTGGACTTAGTGGACCCCACAATTCCACCAGCCAGTTCCTTCAAATAAATCTCTCTCTCTCACTCTCTCTCAATACATATCCTATTGGTTCTGTTTCTCTGGAGAACCCTGACCGATACAGCAAGTTACTCTGATGTGTTGAGACTGTGGACCATCTTCAGTGTTTGTTGACACCTAAGCATCGCTCTCTCCCCTCACTGAGGTGAGGCCCCTCTGGCATTATCTTCCTCTCCTTCCTTGACACCTCCTTCAGGCTTCTGCCTCGTGAAAGGAAATGTGTTATATTCGGGTATAACAAAGTCAGAAATAAGCTCATTTGTGATGGGCCCAAGGACTTTTTCTCAATCCAAGATTGTTTGAAGTTGTGAGAAGACTGTGAGTTGATAAAAATGAGACAGAAGCGAATGGATCTGCTGAGAAGAAGCATTTGAGAAAATGAGGAGGACTAATTTCTGGGTAGCAGTATTTGTGAGAAGTTTTTCGTCTTCTCCCTCTAAAAAGAAAAACTTCCTCTGTGTACTAATTCAGTGGAGAACATCAAGTCCATATAACTCCATAACTTGTTCCTATCATGCTACAGATAGTTGCTTTCATTCTCCAATTTTGCTGCTTTATAATAAATGGATAAAAATACAAATAGCTGGGCTTCCCTGGTGGCGCAGTGGTTGAGAGTCCGCCTGCCGATGCAGGGGACACGGGGTCGTGCCCCGGTCCGGGAAGATCCCACATGCCGCGGAGCGGCTGGGCCCGTGAGCCATGGCCGCTGAGCCGTGAGCCATGGTCGCTGAGCCTGCGCGTCCGGAGCCTGTGCTCCGCAACGGGAGAGGCCACGACAGTGAGAGGCCCGCGTACCGCAAAAAACAAACAAACAAACAAAAAACAAATAGCTGCTGTATTTGTCCATATTTAGCCATTTTACTTGTATGTCTACACATATAAGAAGTGTTACATACCAAAGCATTTAAGAATTGTGTCTGATAAACAATGACTACACTTATAAAAAATTACACATTTGAGTAAAGAACCATTTGAGTGAGTGATGATTTATTTTGTATCTCAAAACAAAGTTTATTAAGCCTTGAAGTGGTGCTAGAAAGTTTATTTTACATACTTTGATTCCTCCCAACAAGGTATTAAGCTGTCAACTTGCTCCAGGAAATGGCTGACTCTCGATTGACTTGAAGATACTGTCTCTTCCCTGTTCCACCCTCCACCCCGCCCCCCCACACCTATTTAAGTTGTATCTTCTATCAGTTGATTATAATCTTTATATGGCATGCTATTTAAGTGTTATTTTAAAGAAGTAACTGTAGCTTTGAGTTTTACAGGTAATGACTGATGGAGGCATGTGTTTTACCTCTTACACTTGATTTTGTTTTATAAGAATATAAATTAAATGATTGGGATGTAAAGTAATTTCTTCTTGCTCAGAATGCCATTTTTACTCTGAGTAGCTAAAATCTCTTATACTCTTTTCATCCTAAAAGTTTTAATAGTCTCTCTCTATGTTTGAATGCTCACAGAATAGCCAGTGATATCTAAAGCAATTCATTTCATCAACAATATTGTGAGATATTTCGACTGTTCCAAAGGCGAGGTTCTGTGATAGGTTGTGGGGATAAAGAGAAGTGAAAAGATGGGGTCTCTAAGTTGCTCAGAGACTCCTAGGAGAGACAGGCTTGGAAACAGAATGTTAATGTGTTGAAGGGAACAGTGGAACCATATTTGAAGAACAGAGATTGCTCAGAGAATGGAGAGATGAATTCAGTTTGCTGGGGACTGGGAAGGCAGCACAGAGAAGGTTACAGTCCGGGGCTCTTTTTTGTTGTTTTTTGCAGTACACGGGCCTCTCACTGTTGTGGCCTCTCCCGTTGCGGAGCACAGGCTCCGGACGCGCAGGCTCAGCGGCCATGGCTCACGGGCCCAGCCGCTCCGCGGCATGTGGGATCTTCCCGGACCGGGGCACGAACCCGTGTCCCCTGCATCGGCAGGCGGACTCTCAACCACTGCGCCACCAGGGAAGCCCCAGTCCGGGGCTTTGAAGGAAAGATATGTGATTTCCACGTGAAGAAACCGGTATGTCGGACTGAGATGTGTTGGTGTATAAAAGTTTTACATACGCTATTATTTCAAAAGCTTAAGTAGAAATCGTTTAGGTTTAGTAAGCCAGATGGCCTCTGAGGCTCCATAATAATTTTATAGATTATTGTTTGTGTTTTAAAAACACGGCCAAGGGGCTTCCCTGGTGGTGCAGTGGTTGAGAGTCCGCCTGCTGATGAAGGGACGCGGGTTTGTGCCCCGGTCCAGGAAGATACCACATGCCGGGGAGCGGCTGGGCCCGTGAACCATGGCCGCTGAGCCTGCGCGTCCGGAGCCTGTGCTCCGCAACGGGAGAGGCCACAACAGTGAGAGGCCCGCGTACCGCAAAAACAAAAAACAAAAACACGGCCGAGGATTAATATAACTTGTTAAGACAATACTATCTGTGAGATCATGTGTGTATTCTAGTATTGACTGTTAGCAATCATTTGTAAGATACTAAGTAGGTGCCTGAAAAATGTTCTTGATATTAATACATATATTGACGCTTTTCCCCTCTTTCTTCTCCCCCCGCCCCCCCCCCCCCCAATCACTGCCCTTTGTGGTTGTTTTTGCAGTTGGTTAGTCTGCTGCTCATTGGAATTGCAGCGTGGGGCATCGGCTTCGGGCTGATTTCCAGTCTCCGGGTGGTCGGTGTGGTCATCGCAGTGGGCATCTTCTTGTTCCTGATTGCATTAGTGGGGCTGATCGGAGCCGTGAAACACCATCAGGTGTTGCTTTTTTTTGTATCCTCTTTTACAGGTGGGAGTTATACCCCACTTGGGTTTGCTCTTATCTTACTGATTACTCCTGTGATAACTACAACTAATTTAAAATAACCATTAGGAAATTAATTGCCAGAGAGCAACTCCTGACAAGCATTATGCGTATTTGTCCAACCAACATTAGGAACATTTCTTAGGGTTAAGTTATTGTATGTTTACATATTCTCTCTCCATTTCACATCATGACGAATGTATTCTGCAAGTTCAGTATCATCCTATTTATGTGTTGCAAATTCAGCGTTACATTGAACTGATTCAGAGACTTCTATGTCCTTTCCAAGTCATTAATATTTGGTTGAGAATTTCACAATGATTTTTTTAAGAGTTGATATTAAGAAAGCTTACATACATTTATCTCTACTTATTTCCTATTTTATCTAGGTAAGAATTTTTATTTTAATCTAAATGAAATTATAATAGATCAGCTTTTTATTTTTATTTATTTATTTTTAATAATTTATTGAAGTAATAATTTATTGAAGTATAGTTGATTTACAATGTTGTGTTTAATTTCTGCTGTATAGCAAAGGGACTCAGTTATACATATATATTGTTTTCATATTCTTTTCCATTATGGTTTATCACAGGATATTGAATATAGTTCCCTGTGCTATACAGTAGGACCGTGTTGTTTATCCGTCCTATGTATAACGGTTTGCATCTGCTAATCCCAAACTCCCGATCCATCCCTCTCCACTCCCCTCCCCCTTGGCAACCACAAGTCTTTTCTCTATAATAGATCAGCATTTAAATAATTATTGTTAGTATTTTTCTATATAATTATACCTACAGTGTATTATCAAAATAAAAATTACGTGTATTCTTCTTGCACTTTCTCTAAGTGCCATTTGTTCTGTTTTCTGGGTGACTTCCTTCTAGGGAGTTGTGAAGTTGCCAGTAACTCTGTTTTATGTTATTTTAAGCATTTCCAGAGCTATCCTTAACTTTGATTCTCAGTACATGATTATTCTCTTACTTGTATTTATTGTCCAGTTTTCCGTATCATGTGCTTGTTTAGCCCTGAACCAGGAGCAACAGGTAAGCAAAGATTTTTTTTCTTTCTACTTTATTATAGTACATGTAGGAAGAAAGGGGGAGGAATGATTGGAATATAAAATAATTTCTTCTTGTTCAGGATGCCATTTCACTCCACATAGCTGAAGTCTTTTGTTCCTCATTGCTTTAGTGGGGCTGCTTAGAGCCCTAAAACACCACGTGTTGCTATTTTCTGCATCCTTGAAGTAGGATTTTGCCCTCACTGGGTAAAAATTGCTCCTGCTAATGGATATTCACCCAGTCTTTCCCTACTTTTATGCAATGAAACATTTGCCCCAGAATGTTTGTGGTTTCATTCTGGCAATTATTCTCTTCAAACTCTAATTTGTTTGAAGGATATGGGTCTCTCTTTTGGGGCAATGGAAAATTTGTCTTGCTACACTCTGAAAACTAGTCCTTTGACCTAAGTGCTTCTTTTAAATCACATGTGAACGTGAAGACGTTTTATTCTTGGGATAGAAATCATGCCTTCTTTTTGTTGCAGATTGAAGTGTAACCCTTTGAAAAGTTTTGATGCTCTTATAAAGAGTATTATATTAGGTGCACTCAGTTTTAATAGTTGCAGGCTCCAGCTTTATACATTTTATGCAGGGATGACACTTTTTTTTAAGATTTTTTTTTATGTGGACCATTTTTAAAGTCTTTATTGAATTTGTTAAAATATTGCTTCTGTTTTATGTTTTGTTTTTTTGGCCACGAGGCATGTGGGATCTTAGCTCCCCGACCAAGGATTGAACCTGCACCCCCTGCCTTGGAAGGTGAAGTCTTAACCACTGGACCTTCAGGGAAGTCCCAGGGATGACACATTTTAATGTATGTTTAAATGCGTTTTCTAGGGTCAGCTTTTGGAAGTTGGTTGGAACAATACAGCAAGTGCTCGAAATGACATCCAGAGAAATTTAAACTGCTGTGGGTTCCGAAGTTTTAACCCAAATGACACCTGTCTGGCTGTAAGTACAAAGTATAAAATGTTTTTTGGAGATGTATTGCATACAGATGAATAATGGTTAACATGGAAGAAGTGGACTTCCTGATGCTGAATTGTACTTTTAAAGTGTTTTTTATATACCAGCATTACATTCCGTGTACACTATTGTATCAATTATCTGTTCTCAAATATCCATCCTGAGGATGCTGAATATTCCAGGGCCCAGCCAGACACGGATGCTTTTGGTTCTTTGCCCCTAATTCCTTCCCAGCCAAATCCTCCTAGAACAAGTTGTGAAAGAGAAATAACAGCAGATCAGCAAATAAATATCTTGGTTTGGAAGCCTATCAGGGTGGTAGGAGGGGAGTGGTCTGTACTAAACTGGGCTTCTCAGCCAGCTAAACATCCCCAGGGTGGAGGACACAAGGAACCACCCTCTTTCCTCTCTCCCTTCTTCCCCATCACAACTTCATGCCCTTTCTCTCTGGGAGCTGAGCTAGCGATAGATCAATTAGAGCCTTCCTGTTGCCCCAGGCCAGACCACTGACCTCCCAAGTCCAGCCCAATCCCGTATGGGGATGGACTTGGAGCTTGGCTCTCCTGGGAAGTTTACATGTGTTTATATTTTGGGGAAACTCCTATTACCCCCTCGCTGAGCCCTGAGCTGGACACCCCCTCGTTGTGTCCTCTTTTGTGGGTTATTAGTTTTCTATTGCTATATAATACATTATCACAATTTTAGTGGTTAAAACAACACCCGTTTATTGTCTTAGTTTCCCTAAGTCAGGAGCCTGCATATAGCTTAGCTAGGTCCTCTGTTCATCAGGATCTCACCAGAATGAAGTCAAGGTATTGGCCAGGGCTACAGTCTCATCTCAGGTTTGGGGTCTTCTACCAAGCTATTGTTGGTTGAATTCAGCTTCTGGTAGTTGTAGGACTGAAGTCCCATTTTCTTTCTGGTGTCTCTGAGTTCCTAGATGCTGCTCAGGTCTTAACTCTACAGCCATCTCACAACATGGCATCAAAGGCAGTGTGAAAATCTCTTCACTTTATTAAGACAGTGTCTTATGTAATGCAACGTAAACACGAGAGTGACAGTGCATCGTTATTCACAAATCCCATCCACTCTCAAGGGGTGGTTCTTCAGGGCACGTACCCTGGGGGTGGGAATCTTAGGAGCCACCTTACGATTTTGGACGCTACTAAAGAGCCATGGCTCCAGGTTGGATGTGATATTCCAGACAGTCATTTTTATGTGGGTGTTTTTTTTTTTAATCTGCTCATTATAAATGTACTTTGAAATAAAAGTTCTTTTTTGAAAATTGATACAGAGCTGTGTGAAGAGCAGCCACCAGTGCTCACCCTGTGCTCCAATAATAGGAAAATACGCAGGAGAAGTTTTGAGATTTGTTGGCGGCATTGGCCTCTTCTTCAGTTTTACAGAGGTATGTACAAAGAACTCGATATCTTCCATGCTTTGTCGTGAGATTCCTGTTTTATAGGGCAAGAGGGCATGGCACTTAACTTTTGGAATGTATCAATGGATGTTTTCACTGGGTGCTAGTACTGTAATAGGAAGAGCTGTGGCTCGAAATCAGACATCACAGATTTAGCACTAAGTTTATACAGGGTGAAGTGCTTGATCATTAAATTATGTAAAATTAAATGAAGATATTAGACTGGGTTATCTCTTGGGTCTCTTCTATTTCTAGAGTTGTATGATAAACTATAATTTTAGATATAATTTTGGAATAGGTAGGACATTCACATTGTTTAATATAGCTATTAATGTGTAATATACACACATTTATATATAGGTATGCTTTGAAAAGTTGCCTTCCAACCCTATCTGCACTCCCCTTTGTTCCTAGCCTTCTAAAACCTGTAGGTAATCGTTGTTATTAATTTCTTACCTATATAACATATATTTGTTATATTAATATATTTACTATATTAATACATTTATATAAATGTCTAAGCAAAACCACACACATATTATTTTGATAATTCTTGAGGAATGCTAAGTCCTCGTTGTCTTTATTAAACACTCAATAACTCTGGACACTTTTGATGCATCTGAATTGGCAATATGTATTTAAATTAAAACTTTTTTCTTTAACTCATCAATTCTACTTGCAGTGCTTTATTTCACGGAGATAATTATATAACTACGTAAAATGAATACACAAGAATGTTTATTGTTTATAACAGCAAACGTTCGGGCCAACTCATGTTTGTCAATAATGAGCGGGTGAAACTAGAGTTTATTAGACAAGAGCAAATAGTTAAAAAATGCACTGTGTGGGTTGGAAACCTAGTTCTCCTGCTTTATGAACTGTGTGACCTTGGGCAAGTTCCTTAATCTTTCTGTGCTGCTGTTTCGGCTTTGCAAACGGGCATAATAATGGAAAGCCCCTATTTCATATAGAGTTGTTTTGATGCTTAAAGGAGTTAGTATATGTAAAAACTTGTAATAGTGAGAAAAATGCCTGACATAATGGCAAGCGCTGTGTGTGTTAGCTGTCATTTTGTAGACATGAGTAAATTATTGATGTACAAGTCCCCATATAAAAAAAAAGATGTCCCCCTTAAAAAAAGATGATGAGACCCCTGTGATGGCTGTGTTAATTGTCCATGTCACACCTGTTTTAAACAAAGAATAGCATGTGTAGAATTATGCTATTAAGTAAGATTGTGCATGTAACTGTGGAAGTATATGGTAGGCTATTGTAAGAATGAGCATTTATCTTTAAAAGGAAATCAGAAAAATCTGAAGTGTTTTGTATATTTGAAGTTTACTGTGTCGTTTAATTTCTTGCACATTTGATTTCCCCATCGGTATGTCCCTATAATAAGTAATTTCATGGTCAACTTCCTTGTATATATATATTTTTAATCTATATTCCCTAGTTTTTCTTTAGAGTATACCTCCAGAAGTAAAAGATGACATTCAGTATATGGGCATTTTAAGAGAGTTTGGTAAATATTGCCAAATTGCCTTTTGGGGGAGATTCTACCAACTTTTGGTTCAAGCACTAATTCTCGATATTTTTATCTTACAAAATATTTGCCAATTTGATAGGTAAAAATAGTATTACAGTTCTGTTTGCTCTTTTGGAAATGTGACTAGTGAATTTGAAAATATTCATGTATTCATGTGTTTTTGGACCACTGGTATTACTTCTTTTGTGAATTGCCCACCTACTGTCTGTCCTGATCAAGGACCTTTGGATCGCCTGTAACTCAGTCTATGCAAAAAAGGGGAATTTTGTAAAAGAATAGGAGAGTGGGCCTCAGGGGTAGAAGGTTGTTTAGAAAAGAGACCTCGAGGCTGGGGCTCACTGGGTGCTTTTAGAAACCCAGGCGCCCCAGAAAGTTGCCCACTCACCTTTTATTTCCTCCGCTCCCTTCCTGGCTCCCTCCTCCTCTCATCACTCACTCTACTTGGCTTCTTTGTCCTGCTTTCAATTTCTTTTGCATTTACTTAACTTTTTCATGGTTTTTAAATAAAATGTATAGGTTTTACTTTTTATGTGGTTCAGTTTATCGCTTTTTGCCTAGATGGTTTATCCAGTTGATTTTTATGTTTAGAAGGCACTTTCTCATTTTGATTAAAGAAAGCAGTTTAGGTGATACAAACAAAATTTAACACTTCATGGACAGTCTCCTTTCAGAGAACTGCAAAATAAGGCCGAAGGCAAGGAGCTTTTATAGGTTAAAGAATAAGGAAGGGAATAATAGAAAATATCTGATTGGCTGGGCCCACGTAGTCAGTCTTGTTTGGGGTGAGAAGGCCCGGAGCTGGCTTGGCCTTTGGGGATTGGCTGACTGAATATATTGCACTTCCGGTCAAGAGGGGGCATTTACAGGGACACAAAGGTTACCCAAGTTTCGGTTTGCTGATGTGGCACCCTGGATAAGAGCAGCTTCATCTTGGGCCTAGAAATTTATTTCTCTCTGTATAATTAAATATAAAAATACAAAAAAATGTATTTTTTGTTTTATCAAGGTATAATTGACAAATAAAATTGTAAGATATTTAAAGTGTATATCATGATGATTTGATATACATATACATTGTGAAAGGGTTCCCCCTATCAAGTTAATTAACACATCCATCACCTCACATATATACCTTTTTTTTTTTTTTTGGTGAAAACATTTAAGTTCTACTCTCTTAGCAAGAGAGTAGATTGTACAGTACAATACAGTATTTTGTACAATATTGGATTGTACAATACACTTGTACAATACAGTGTTATCAACTGTAGTCACCACGTTACACATTAGATCTTCTCATTTTGATTGTGTGTGTGTGACATGTATTGAATTTATGTATATAATGTATACATTACATATATATGTATAAAATGTATGATTAAGATAGCATATTATATATACATAGATGTTTGTGTATATTGTATATTCTAATTCAGTTTCTTTTTCTCCCTTTGAGAATGAAAAATCCGTACATGGCTGTTATTATCAAACTGGAGATAAAGACCAAGCTTAGTATTCACTTTTTTTTTTTTTTTTTGGCCTCACCACATTTGCGGGATCTTAGTTCCCCGACCAGGGATTGAACCTGGGCCCCCTGCAATTCCTCCCAGGAATTCTCATTAGTATTTACTTTTCAAAAGAAGTTTTTACTGACATCCCTTCCTACTCTAAGCATATTTTCACTTCACTTTTTCTCAGGAAGGAGCCATCTTACTTCTGGGTTGGTCATGGCATTGATTCAATAAAATTCACATACCGTTTGAAAACAATCCTGTGCATTTTTCCTTTCTGTCTTTTAAAATAAAACATGGATTTAAAAGTTAAAAAAATTTGTCATAAAAATTTAAAAATATAGGTGGGAAAAAACCAGAATGAGCAATCTCCATTAGCCAGAGTCAGTAATGATCAGAATTTCACCACATGGTTTCTTTTTTATATCTGGGATTTATTTTGAGAATTTAGTTCTTTTGAGCAGCTCCATTTTCTTCTTATCAGATCACACTGCCTTCAGCTATGCATATATTATTTTAAAAGGAGGTTATTTATTTATTTTTAGAGCAGTTTTAAGTTCACAGCCAAATTGAGAGGAAGGTCCAGAGATTTCCAGTATCTCCCTGCACCCACACAAGCATAGCCTCCCCACTGTCACCGTGACTCACCGGATGGTGCATTCGTCACAGCTGATGAAACTACATTGGCACATAATGACACACAAAGTCCATAACCTACATTAGGGTTCACTTTTGGTGTTGTACAGCCTATGAGTTTGGACAAATATCTCCATCATTATGGTATCATACAGAGTATGTTCACTACCCTAAAAATGCTCTCTGTGCTCTGCCTATTCATCCCTCCCAGCCCCCGCTGTCTTCTAAAATATTAATCATTGAAGAATATAAACTCATGGATCTTAGATTTGTAAGGTGTTCTTTCATGGAGTCCTGCTCTGAATTTATACACCATGTCCTTTTGAAACCTAGCTAGAGATTTTTTTTTTTTTTTTTTTTCCATACGCGGGCCTCTCACTGTTGTGGCCTCTTCCGTTGCGGAGCACAGGTGGAATGTTGTTAGCTTGAGAATGGCCTGTAACACATCTGATTCTCATATGAAACAACATACGTAATTAAGAGCTTGGATCCAAGATTTGAATCCTGGTTCTGGCACTCATGACCTGTGTAGCTATTATCTAGTTATTTAACCTCTCGATGCCTCAATTCCCTCACAGTTCGTATCATATAGGGTTTTTGGTCAAATTATATGAATTTGTGAAATGTGAAGAATAGAGCCAGTCACAAAGTACTCTTCATAGGTTTAAGTAAATTCCTTCCCCCTAACCCCCCTCATACAGACACCAAACCAGACTTTCCACTTCCTTAAATTAGACTTATGTTTCCTTGATTCAACACAAAGCATAGTTCCATCAGCCCTTACATGTTATAATAAACATTGCCAGTCATGAGTTTTATAGTAACTCAGAAATTATTATTGTGGTAAATGGAGAAAATTTTAGATTTACCACAATTCTCTATACGTAGTTTCAAGAGCTAATGACTAGTTATGAAGTCAAGTGAACAAAATTTAGATTAAAAGTTGGCACAGGTCTGAAACGGGAAATATAATTTGAAATTCATTTTGTTCCATTAAAATTTTGCATCTTATTCAGTCTAAGAATTTTTGATTATTTTAAATAAATCAACTTTGAGGTAGCAGAACCAGAATGAACACATTTCTCAATTAAAAAAAAGGCAGGTTATATTTGTTAACTCGTTAGTGAACGTGGTGTGAGAAATGGCAGGATAACTACTTATTACTTTTCTAAAAGTATACGTCCCCCTCCCTTGGAGAGGTAGGAATTATGACATTTTTTATGATCTGTGTTGGAAAATGTATTTATTGTAGGATTTTTGTTATTGCTTAAGTTTTGCCAAACTCTGTTTCTGATTTAGCAAAATCTGTGATTTTTTAGCTATTAAGACATTTCAGTCTTATTAGCTAACTTGTATCACTTTCCTATTGCCACTCTAACAAGTAATCACAAATGTAGTAGCTTAAAGCAACACAAATTTATCGTCTTATACTTCTGGAGGTCAGAAGCTTAAAATGGAGACTCATTCTGGAGGCTCTAGAGGAAACCTCTTTTCTTGCCTTTTCTAGCTTCTAGAGGCTGCCTGCACCCCTTGGCTCCACTTTGGCTTGACTTTTCTTCATCTTCAAAGCCAGCAGTGTTGCATCTTCTCTCTCTGAATCTGCTTCCCGGTGCTTCTGTCATGACATCACCTTTCGGCTGTATCTCTGATTTTTGTCCTTCCTGCTTCCCTCTTTTAAGGACCCCTGTGATTACGTCACAGAGCCCACCCAGATAATCTCCCTGTCTCACGAGCTTTAACTCAGTCATGTCTGCAATGTCCCTGTTACCACGTAAGGTTGAATATTTGCAGATTCTGGGGATAATGGTGTGGACAACCTTGGAGGGCCATTATTCAGCCTACCACAATGTTCCTATTACTTTTTCTTAGGATCTCTAATTTGGGTTACATACTACCTTTTTTTTTTTTGCGGTACGTGGGCCTCTCACTGTTGTGGCCTCTTCCGTGGCGGAGCACAGGCTCCGGACGCGCAGGCTCAGCGGCCGTGGCTCACGGGTCCAGCCGCTCCGCGGCATGTGGGATCTTCCCGGATTGGTGCACGAACCTGTGTCCCCTGCATCAGCAGGCAGACTCTCAACCACTGCACCACCAGGGAAGCCCCATACTACATTTTAAAAAGAAATCTCTCTTCCTCTTTGAACAAATAATACAAAGTGCTTCAGAGGTTCCGGATTATTTTGCTGATAAACTGAATAAATACACGCAACTGTTACTTTCTCTTTCTTCTTTTCTTTTTCCCGTTCCAGATCCTGGGTGTTTGGCTGACCTACAGATACAGGAACCAGAAAGATCCTCGTGCTAATCCTAGTGCATTCCTTTGATGAGAAAACAAGAAAAATCTTTCATATTCTGATCTTGTACATTTCCTCTAAGTTAAGCTAATTTGCCTGTTTAAGGAAACAGTATATGAAAAATTACATAATTGACAGTGAATGATATATTTTTATGTTTCTCTAAATGTTTTTCTTTTTCCATTGCTGAAAAAATCTGAAACTTGTGGTCTCCTCTGAACCTCAGTGGTACCTTGTAATCTACTGTTTTTCACAGTGTCTGGCACTGTCCACTGTGGCCTTTCTTAGCGTTTTTACCTGCAGAAAAACTTTGTATGGCACTATTGTGTTGATCATATTGTGAATCTAAATGTACATCTCACTGGAATAATTAATTGTATGTGGCACTGTGCTGTGTAGATAGTTCCCACTGGAAAAAAGAGTTGAAGTTTATTAAAGCCAGAAAGTATGAGATTCTATTCTGTTAAGTTCAATAAGGGAAATCTAAATTCCCCAATTTTTTTGTCCTTTTATTAGGAAAGATGTTGTGGTGAAAATTGTTAACATAAAAGTGATAATTTAGTTCTAGTAGTCCTTCTGATTACACTAATGTACTCTAGAAATAGCTAGGTCTTTAGGAAATTGTGGTTTAGTTTTTGATTTTTACAGGTAAGTGCAAAGGAGAAATGGTTTCATGAATGTTCTAATATGTAACATTTGCCTTCAGCCTTCAAAATGAAATGAGTTTGAGAAATTCAGAAAGTATATCTATATAATCTTGATATTCTTTTATAATAATTTGAAGTCCAAAAGACTGCCTTTTTAATCAAGTTCCTATTAATGCATTGGCCCACATAGCAAAAAGATATTTGACTATCTTACAAATTCTAAATACCTTTTCCGTGAAATTTCTCTGTATTGTCACAGCAAGTCATCAAATCCAAGCGTATTTGAATGTGATCTCCCATAATTTGGAATTTAAATAGTATTGTGGTTCTGTATATTATGTTAAAAAATTAAGTATGGAAACCTTTCTTCGTCTATGAATGTTTGAATTAAAAGAAAGTAATGGAAGGATTGATAAATGAATTAAGTGAAGTGGAATTCTTCTCTTTTTTGCTTCGGGTTCCCTTTGACTGACCGAGAGCTGAGTGTTGCTATTTCAGTGTATAATCCAGCCATGGAATTAACTTCCAGCACCAGTAGTCATCCCAAAATCTTTTCTTGAAATGTTTCAGTGTCTGATATTTTCTCCATAGCGAAAATTGTTTTTTAAAAGAGAAGTCGCTCATTTTGGGGGGAAAAATATGTAAAAGTTCTTTCCTGTTACTAAAAATTACTAATTTCCTGTCTTATATTTTATGTAGTATATGGTGTTTCATTAGTAATTGTTTTGATGGCTTTTAGACCAAGAAGGAGAATAAATAGTTAATCTTTAGAATTTTAGAGCATTGAGGGTGGGTCACTTACATGCCTCTGGAAGACTGGCTTATCTTTCAAGAAAACGAAATTCCCTTGGTGCAATTCCCATGCTGTTGTAGGGGAAGAAAAATAATTTTTTCTCTCTTCTTCTGAGTTCTTGACTGAGACCCCGTGTAGCAAATGACAGATAACAAGAGAAACAACAGAAATTTATTAACATGTATACCTCATGTATACATAGGAAATATCCAGAAAAACTGATTAACTCCTCGAGATGGCTCAAGCCATCATCTTAAATACCATCTTCAGCTAAAGGCAAAAGAAAGGTGTGTGTGTATGGGAGGGGGGCTGTCAGGAAGCCAGTTATGGGAGGTTACTAGGAAAGACACAGTAAATAAGGATAAGGTTTTTTAACAGTTTTAAGCCAGTGCCATTGATAAAAGAGTTTCTTGTGATTTGGAATCATCCTTTTCTTCCTGGTACAGAGAAGGAGACACCTTCACAAATGGAGATTTAAGTGTAAATTTACCTTACAGAAGAGTAAATTTCTACTCTGTTTTCAGAGCTTCTCCTGTCTGTTCTTTCTCAAAAATAATCAACTCAAAATAATCTTAATGCCGAAGAGGCATATTGTGGGGTGGCGTATTCTGCCCTCCTTCGATTTCGTATTGAGCTCTGGGCGACCGTATAAGTGTTGCCACTTGTACCATAAGATGAGATTGTAAGTGACTCATGAAACAAGTGAGATTTTTGGACTCCGTCTTCCTTTAAGGCATTTTGTATTTTCCCGGTTTGCTTTGTTGCATTTTGAAGTTTCCATGAAGTTCTGGAATCTCCTACTAGAATACTTTTCTTGGTGCGAATGATTTTATGTGGCAAGGGCTGTTCCAGAGAGAACCAACCCATAGCCTTGGTTTGTGCTCTAATTGCCATGGCCTTATTTAGGTCACCCTAGTTACAGACCAGGGACTGAGAAGCAAGAATCTTTAGAACTACTAAACTCTGAATACTGTCCCGAGTTCCGAATGGCTGCTGGTGAGCCTGCCGAGGTCAGGCTGATCCCAGGATGACAGGAGGGCCACTGCCTCTTGTGCGCAAAATGTTGCCACAAACACATTTTGTGTCCTCAGAGGAGGGTGCGTTTCAAATCAGGGTCTGTCCTGGAGCGGTAACAAATGTCTGTAAGGCCAGCTCAAGACTCCAGAGCTTCTTTCTTCTAAACCTAGCATTTATTAAAAAGCAGACAAACAAAAAACCTATTTTAAAAAATTCTTTCATTCTCTGTGGACTTATTTCATTTAGAGAAATGTTTCTCAGAACATTTACCCAGTCAGCCTTGATGTTAAAGTTGAAATTTTAGAAAATATAAGGCTAATACAAAGGGAAACAAAAAGTTAGGTTATAAATTCTGGAAATCCAAGCTCATATAGCTTAAATTCATTTCAGCTACTGCGTTATCTAAGCGACAGTGAGTTTGTGAAAACCAGTTATGCATGTTCAACCTAAGTAATATGCTGCTGAATGGAACCTTTCAGAAGAAAAAGAAACCAGAAGGGTGGCTTTTAGTTCTTAGTTTCTTCAGCCAAAAACCTCCTCCCACAGTTTTTCTAAATATTTGTTTAACCCTGTTTGAGTTTTTCATCCTTTTGAAAATGCACTGACTAAATATATGAAACTGTTTCACCATTTAGCTGGTACTGAGAAAGTTAGAATCACGTTTTTACATAGTATTTTCTAGGGGAAAACCACTTTTGGGCATCATGATTATACCAATAGGATCATTCACATATCAGTTGTTTTATTGCAATAAGGTTTTATTGCAATCAGTTGCTTTATTACAATAAGGTTGAAGACCAAGTTGTCCAGGTTTCTGGATAAGTGAAGGGATTTGTGTAAATTTGTTCTGCACTTGGTATGTTTGGGTCTAGCAGTTAACTTTTACACCAGGCTCTCTATGCCAGATGCAATTACAAGGTGGGTTTTCAATGAATGTTTTCTAAACAATTTTAAAGGGGCAGTGCCCTTCACCCCACACCTCCACCTGACTCCAGAGGGAGAGGGAGGGAGAAAGAGAAAGAGAAAAGAGACCACAGCTTTTCATGTTGAAGTTTATCTGGAATGTCATGATCACAATTGTAGTCATTGAAACAATGGGAAAGGGGAAGAGCAGCCCCCCCCATACCATGTGCCAGGCTGCTTCTCCGGTCCTCTCCTCTGCTGAGGAAACTCAGCTTTTGGAATTCATTTTCAAAGAAGAGCTTGAGGGAGTTCCCTGTGAGTGAAAATATATGTCAAAGAACGGACTTTGACATCACTTGGAGGGTGAAACCATTTCTGCTTACTTTTGGGATCTTGCTTTTGACAGGTCGATGACGTCACAACTTGACAGGTGGCCTCTTGATAAGTTAGGCTGACTTCATCTGGACTTTGAAGTCCGCCTCACTGGTGGGGTACTGGAAAGTTTCGTGCTTGCCTTCGAGCTCTTTCTCTTCTCCCTCCAGCTCCCATTCTCAACAGTGATTACTAAATACGAGGACCTCAGTACCTACTTAGGATTACTGAAGGCATCGAACCAGCAAAAAACCAAAGCAGAGATAGCTGGTTATAGGTGATCGTTTGAAGAAGACCACGGTTCTAAAACAGGTAATAAAGGTTTAGTGAGGTATGTTGATCATCTACGTAAATGACTTTTACAGATGACTTTTGTTACTCATTTTTCAAAGTTAGTCCTCTCCCTCCTACCCTCAGATAAAACTGATAAAAAACAAATTAAGGTGGTAACATATACATAGAATAAAATGTATCATTTTAACTATCTTAAGTGCATAGGTAGTTCAGTGTTATTAAGTACATTCACATTGTTGCACAACTGTCACCACCATCCATTTCTAGAAGGTTGTCATCTTCCCAAACTGAAACTTTGTATCTGTTAAACAGTAACCCCCTCATTCCTCCCTCCCCTCAGCTGCTGGCAACTACCATTCCACTTTATCTGTATGAACTCGACTGCTCTAGATACCTCATCTTAGTGAAATCAGACAGTATTTGTCCTTTTGTGACTGGTTTATTTCACTTAGCATAATGTCCTCCATGTTCATCCATATGTCAGAATTTCCTTCTTTTAAAGGCTACGGGATATTCTATTCTATGTAAAGCACATTTTGTTTACACATTCATCCATCAGTGGCTATTTGGTTTGCTTCTACCTCCCAGCTGTTGTCAACAATGGTGCTGTGAATGTGAGTATACAGATATCTTTTTGGGTACCTACTCAGAAGTGGAATTATCAGATTGTATGGTAATTCTGTATTTGGTTTTTGAGGAACGGTTATATTTTTTTCATAGTGGCTGTACCATTTTACATCCCCCCTAGGTTACCAACATTTTAATTCAGCTGTTCAAAATAATACTCTAGTCTTAAGGCATTCTTCCATTTCTCTCTCAAGATATGCTCTCACTTAAATTTATTTAAACACAAAGGAAAGATTGTGAGATGACAGTAAAGGGTTTGGTAGAAAGAGCAGGCATTGTTAACATTTCCATGAGCTTAAAACAACCATTTTTATGTTTGCAACTTCTCTTTCTAACCTTTGTTAAGTACACATGTCCTGTAGTTGCAATTATAGCATAGAAATTCTTAAATTCTTTTTCACTTACCCTTTTTGTTTCTCTGTGATGTTTATAACTTATAGATGACAACATAGTGCACTTTGTGTTAATTATGTATTCATTAGATTTGGAGGTGGCCCCTTTCTTTGGGTATGTTTAAATAATGTTGCCATTGGCATCTTCACAGAACAGTTTCTCTTGAATGATTTTCTTAGGACAAATTCTCAGAAGTAGAGGAGACTGGGTCAAAGTTGATCAATTTTTTTTTTTTTAATGACTATTGCTCTGTCACTTTCCTAAGGGAGACTCATTTTCCTTGCAGCCTTGACATTTGACTTCTCAGAGATGTATTTATATTTTAAAAAGTATATGGGTGGCTAAAATAGCATGTCATTCAATAAATTTTAAGGATTTAATCTTATTTCACATCAGCCCAATTTAAAAAAAAACTATTTTGCTGTACAATAAAGGAAACCTGAAGAGCTTAGAAGTTGTCATTCAAAATATTTGTTTATACACGTGGAAACTGTTGTTTTCCTCCAGTTAACCCTCAGAGAGCTTTCTAAATGGGATATTTTACCTTTTTAAGTACATGTAGCTTACCTACTTACAAGGAGGGCACCCAGTCCCTCTGGTGATATTTTTGCTGAGGATTTATATGTCATTAAATCAACAACATAGGTTTCTGTTGCAGAGCTCTTTGACGGTACTGTGTGAGGGAAAAGTATTTTAAAAAGTATTAACTGGGGAAAGTTAATAATGCCATTCAGAAAAGGCTGTATCCAAACAAACAAACGAACAAAGTTAATTAAGACAAGCAATAGATAACCAATAGACAAAGCATTGCACAGACTGTCACAGCCATTCAGGGGCCAAAGAAGGCAGTGGGGTTGGGGTGATAAAGGAATTTTATCTAACAATGAACGTGAGAGTAAATATGTAGTGAAGTAGTGAATACATGGTTCTAACTTTTGTCAGCAGAATAAAGAGTTAAAAGTAGTTAACTGCTCCCCTATCTGATGGTACCTCCTCTCTCACCTCTTCCAAAGATAAGTAGTAACCTCTGATCTCTACCCCCATGGACATGAGGTCAGTGCCCTTTGCTCTTGACCCAGCAGGTCACATTTGGGTGAAGAAGATGGGAACATATCAACTGAATTTATTCCCGGCCAGTACTCTAAAACCTTAAGAAAACAAATATATTATGAGTTTAATTTTCACAGTTTCATTAGGGTGTGTTTAAGGATACAGATGTTCTTTGACCTTTTTGTGTGTGTGTGTGCGGTACTCGGGCCTCTCACTGCTGTGGCCTCTCCCGTTGTGGAGCACAGGCTCCGGATGCGCAGGCTCAGCGGCCATGGCTCACGGGCCCAGCAGCTCCGTGGCATGTGGGATCTTCCCACACCGGGTCACGAACCCGTGTCCCCTGCATCAGCAGGCAGACTCTCAACCACTGCGTCACCTGGGAAGCCCTGAATGAACTTTTTTTTTTACAAAATTAGTCTTCTGAAGGAGAAAGCTACCTGCCAGAGGCTTTCTCAGAGAGCAAAATCTAAACTAAAACTGGATTGCTAAATTCAAGAGTGTCCATTGGGGTTTCTGGCCAGGGTGAGGAGGGGTGGTCTTCAATTAGGTATTGATTTTCCTGGGATGCCTTTGTAGATATTCTTTCACACTAGAGCGTATTGTTTGATACTTCTGTTGTTCAAGCTCATGTCTACTTTTAGTCACCCAGTGAGAAACTGTAGCGAGATGAGATGATAACTTTGTTTTTGGGCTTTGTTGCTTGAACTAGGTTTGTCTTGTCCTCTTTTGGAACATTTTGTGTGTCTGAAAATCCTATTTGGTGAATGAACCGAATAGCTTTTCTGTGAAAGACCAAATTGGGGGAAAAAAGAACAGTTTGAACACCCCTAAAAGGATTTATTTTTAAAAAAATCATGGCTCACTATCCTAGTATAAGATATTGTTTTCATGCATGTATACTTAAGACAAAATTTAAAAAAAGAGCTGTTGTAACATGAACCCATCATCTAATCAGTAGGTTCACCAGTGCTTCTGCCTTCTCCACAGTCTTCTAAAATCTCCTCTGGTTCCAAGTCTCAAGGCCCAACACAAAGGGAGGAGCTTGCAGATTTTGTTTTTTCTCTACAATTCAGTCTTCAGGAACTTGAGAGCTTTCCTCATGTTGTCAAGCACTAATGTGGGAAAAAGTTATGAAAGTCAGCACATCATCAGAAATCACATTGATAGATATAGCATGAATGTTGGGAACCTTGTAAATTTTTTTCTAAAAGTATGTGAAACGGCTTTTATTATTATAATCTAGTTCTCTTCCAATGTTTATTAACTGCCTTTTTTTACAAGGCACGGTGATATTACCTGTGCGGAATACCTGCCTTTAAGGAACCCAAAGTCTTATTAAGATCTATACTGTTATCTCAAGAATGGTCAATACATTTGGAATGTGCTTCCCTTGGCACACCCAGAACCTACTGGAGACATTGATAATGGACCGGGACATTCTTTCCTGCTGCCCAGACACAACCTCATAATCCTTCCCAGCATAACGTTCTAGGTTGGTGCCACCCAACGGAAATTTCTGTGATGATGAAAAATAGTCAGCGCCTATTCACTGAATACTTTAAATGTGGTTACCGTGTCTGAGGATCTGAATTTTAAAACCTTAATTAAAACAGCTACATGTGACTAATGGCTGACATATTGGGCAGTGCAGGTCTACATAGTCACTAGTCATTGAGTGAATTGGTTCCTATGACAAGACTCAATTTTCTTCCCAGAAGGACTAATTAGATGTCACAGCTAGGTACAGTCTCCCATTGAGGCTCTTCATCTGCCTTGAGTCTCACACTTTTTTTTTTTTTTTCATGTTATGGCGACCCCAGGGGAAGTCAGTATCTTGGCAAATATTTGGAACCATCTTTCCTACTGATCTTTAAAATTGAACTTGAATTCAACTTTAATAAGCTGGACTAAATGATTTCACTTTTGTTACTTGGAGAAAAGCATTGAACAAAGCACTGAGATTGCTACTACTGCTATTGTAATGGTACGATTACTATTGCGCTCAGGTCTGTGGTAGAAGGAGTTAAATGAGTCTAAGAGAAACGTGAAAAGGAGGTAATAGGGTCCTAGGATTCTCCTAGAGGAAAAGATACCTAATCTAAATAACTCATCTTTAATTGAGTTTTTAAAAAAGTGAGATCAATGCTTGAATGTAATTTGCCGGAGGACACAAGGCCAGTTAGGGTCAGACTGGTTCTCTGGGGTCTCTGAGCACAGCTTTTTCTCCCCTCCCCATGTGAGCTCTCCTTCCAGTACAGCAGTGAAACAGATGTTCAAAGGAGGTAACACTTACATAGAGCCATATCCGAAGGTTCGTAAGCATAGAGACGATTTGAGTATCTTCCAGTGATGTCGGCTCTAACTGTCAGGGATGGGTCTACAAAGAAAAAGCCAAAGGGAATGGAGTACTATGTTTCAAAATAACCCCTATTGCATGATGAAGCCTACATGTTTATCCACATCCCGTGAAAAGAACACAATGTGTCCTGCTGGATGAGATTCTACTCCATCCAGTCTGCAACCTGGCCTCTGCAGCTGGTACCCAAAGCCAAACTGGGAGCATTCAACAGCCGTGCAGTGCTATTTGTGGAAAAGGTTAAGAACCCTGCTGTCCTATCTATAGTAACCTGAAAATAGGATAATATACATTCTTGGGATGGTGTTTTGCTTTTTTGGTGAAAACATTGGCATTCTCTACTAAAGAATTACTTTAAATTTTTGAAATGATTATATTGTAATTGAAATATGTTACCAAGAGCAACCTGGACAATTAGGAACTCACATCAAATGCTAGTTTTCCAAACCAAAGTTTTTTTTGTTTGTTTTTTAAATGAATAAAAGAATGCAAGCCCTTAAGACCAGCCAAGGTGAAATAAGTGTGTAGTTTTTTTACTTTATTGTTAAGTAGCTGCATTTTAAAAATAGAGATTTAGGCTTCTTCCCTTATACGTATATTCCTAAAGGTTTAAATCCTTTTTTGTGTGTGTGTTTTATATTTACTTGAAGTTATCAGTTAATGAGGAAAAAACAGGTATAAATAAGATGCATCCAGAAGGGAGGTAGTAGGGTATGCAAAGGCCTAGCAACCTTGCCTTGAGATAAGTGATTGAAGGAGGCTATGGGCCGTGTCCTGAGAATTAGATGAGGAGGAAAGATGAGGCCCAGCCACATGGATGCCAAGTCTGTCACCTGAACTTGATGGACAATCCCTGTCGTTTCAGAAGGTTGGACTAGGACCAGCAGACTTAAATTACAGGACTTTCGTTTGTTCAAGAAAGACTTAAGACCTACTCTACTTCTGCTTGGTGTAGAGGATACAGACACAGGGTCTCATCTTCATAATACATCAGAAAAGCTTTTTCACCTCCCAAGCATTGGCTTACAGCCTCAGCTGCACAGTGGAGTCATCTGCAGAGCTTTCAAAGACTGCCACCTGCGTCCTAGCCACTGAGATTCTGATTTCATTGGTTTGAGGTGTAACCTGGGCAGCTTGATGTTTAAGATCTTCCAGGCAATTCGCATGTGCAGGCCTCGTGGAGAACTACTGAGCCGGAAGGAGCAAGCTGCCTGGGACCTAGTTCTTATGACGAAAGGAATTGAACGGGGGTTAGAAAGCCCTTAGACAGGAGCACTCTGAAAAGAACTCCTGCACAGGGTGTGACTGGATGACCTATAAGGGCCCTTTCATTTAAGGGTCTAAATTTTCTAAATCGTAACAAAACCAAATCTGTAAGATTAGCTCTAGTTCAACCTTCCTCCTTTTCTCCCTTCACTTTTTCTTGCCCCCGTTTTATAGGTTAGTGTGAACTTGGATGCCTTACAGAGGTGATCTGCTCGATCAGAGTGAGCTCTGCTATGTGACAGATTTAATTATGGATTGCCCTTTTATCAGTATCACTTGGATCAAAGCCAAACTCAATTCATTTGTTCAGTCATTTAACAAATACTTATTGCGAGCCTACCACAGGGTCATGCTGAAAATATGATGGTGAGCTGAAGAAGATCTAGTCCCTGCCACATGGGGGGCAATATTTATTCAACAATCACCCAATAAATACAAAATTAAGACTGAGGAAAGAGTGACCATTGAGAGGAACATGGTGCCACAAGAGCACATCGTGGGGGTTTGAGCAGGTCAGTGAATGACAGTGATTAACCAGGTGACCTGGGGGTACCGAGGGGGGAAGCAGAAAAGCTTTCCAGCAGAGGGAACGGCACGTGAAAAGTACCAGTGGCCGGAAGGAGCATGTCTCCTTTGATTTTTGTTTCTTTCAGCCCATATTCATAACTTGCCTAGAAATAATGATCAGAAAATGTCAGAAAGAAAAATCCAGCACAGGAATCAAAAGTTTGCCTGATTAAATATTTACAGACCTGATACAGTTCAGGGACATGATTAATACGTTTAAACAGTTAACAGGGTGCTTCTTTCTCAGGTGTACTTGTGGCAGAAGATGAGAAGTTAGAATTAGCAGATGAAGAAAAAATGTCATGTATGGAAATAGGTAGAAGCTTGCATTTCCTAATGAAAATAGGTTGTGAAGCTGAAAGTTAAACCTCCCCAGTAGAGCTTCGTCGTGGCCTTGGCCATGGTGGAGCAGCACGTGACGGTGTGGAGGACAGAGGCAGAGACGTGGCGGCACTTGTGTAATGTTCACAGTGTGTTTCATCTCATTGTCACTTTTACTTACCAACAAACATAATCCTGGGGACGTACTGGCCATCAGGAGAAAGGTGTTTGTCAGTTGTTTCATACTAAGATTTAAAAAAAAGCAGCTTTCAGTTTGTTTATATTCTTCAGTTATTTTCAAACTTGTTAAAACAGTGTGTCCATTCCTGGGCTAGGCATCTTTTTTTTTTTTTTTTTGCGGTACGCGGACGTCTCACTGCCATGGCCTCTTCCATTGCGGAGCACAGGCTCCGGACACGCAGGCTCAGCGGCCATGGCTCACGGGCCCAGCCGCTCTGCGGCATGTGGGATCTTCCCGGACCGGGGCACGAACCCGTGTCCCCTGCATCGGCAGGTGGACTCTCAACCACTGCGCCACCAGGGAAGCCCTGGGCTAGGCATCTTAAGACACTATAAGGCACATCTCTAACACAGAGAGTTTATAATATAGATGGGGAGGCAAGTTACATGCATGAAATAATAAGACAGAGCAGACTGTGAGGTAGAACATGAGGTAAAAAGCTGATGCATGTGGTGAACAAAGAGCCAGAAAACTCAGTAAGGGAGAATTTGGAAGGAATACAGTGTTTGGGGAAGGAGCTTGGGTGAGGTAGGAGGAGCTAGCATAATGGAAAAAAAAAAAAAAAAAGAAAGTCATTTTTAGAGAATCTGCAAAAACAGGACTATCTTGAGAATTCGTGTATCCATTTATCATTTTTTAATTTTCTTTGTTTAACAGGGAGATACAGCTAGGAAAAGGAATATTTAGGATCCAGGGGGTGAAATGTTATGATGAAGGATATACAGGTGCATTGGATGCCCAGAGCAGGACATTTAGCTTTATCTGCAGCTTCCACTAGGACTTTCTGAAGTGGGTAAAGAGGAATCTTTAAAAAGTAAATAGGAGTCAGTTATATAGAAAAGGAGGTCACTCCAGGCAGTGGAGGGGGGAAGATTATACAAAGGTAGAGGAAAGGCCTAGCACTTTATATAACCAAGTGTTTGGATGGGACTAAAGGGTAGGGATACCTGAGGCGGTAGTGAGAGAAGATGCTAGAAAGCTACTTCAAGGGCTGGCTTGTGACTGGCCTTGCACACCATGCCACAGTGTTTACGTCTGCTCATAAATAAATAAGAACCACTGAGACTGTCATACAGAGTGAAGTAAGTCAGAAAGAGAAAAACAACTATCATATAGTAACGCATATATGTGGAATTTAGAAAAATGGTACAGATGAACCTATTTGCAAAGCAGAAATAGAGACACAGACATAGAGAACAGATGTATGGACACCAAGTGGGGAGAGGGGGGTGGGACGGATTGGGAGATCGGGGTTGACATAAAAATGTACACTACTACGTATGAAGTAGATGGCTGGTGAGGGCCTACTATATAGCACAGGCGGAAGAAAAAAGAAGGTACAATCTGTTTGTAGGACACACATTAAGTTAACCTTAGAAATGCATTCCAGTATACATTAGGGGCAGACAAATACTGTTTGATTCCACTTATGTGAGGTACCTACAGTAGTCAAATTCATAGAGTCAGAAAGTACGTTGGTAGATGCCAGGGGACAAAGGGGGACAGTGTGGGGAGGGGGGAGGGGGGAATGACATAGGGGTTAGTGTTCAACGGGGACAGAGCTTCAGTTTAGGAAGGTGAAAAATTCGGGAGATGGACGATGATGAGTTGCACAACGATGTGAATGTACTTAGTGCCACTGAACTGTACAATTAAATATGGTTAAAATACTATGTTTTATATTATGTGACTTTTATCACAATAAAAAGAAAAAGTATTAAGAAAAAAAGAACCACTGGAGGGGTGTTAGAAGCGCCATGATTGCAGTTTGGTTTTTAGAGTGATTACCCCCGACAATCATGTGGGATTAGATGGGATTTATTTTGTAGGCAGGGAGCCACTTAGTAATACTGCAATAAGCTAGGCAAGGTGAAAAACTCTTAGGCTAAAACAGCGGTCCTCAATTGATAGGGAAGTGACCAATAGCAGGAATGTTGCAAAGTTAGAACCGCAGGGCTTCTTGACTGCCGGAGGTGAGTGGGAGGCTCACATCTAGAATAACACTCTAATGGAATAAGGAATAGAGAAAAAAGAGCTTTTTGAAAAACCTGGGCCTTGCTGATCAATTCAGTGTTGAACGTGTCGAGTTGAAGCTGATTACGAGATTTCTGGAACTAGGCTGTGTGCATAAGTTGGAAGGTGTTGCGTGTTTGGGGAAGATGTGGGAGTTATCGGTAAGCAGGCATTGATTAATGGCCGATGAAATTGTCCATAGGGAATATAAAATATAAAAAGAGAAGTAGGTCAAGTAGAGACTCATGAAGTCACTCATATTAAGGGGTAGAAAGAGGAAGGGGTGCCTTGGAAGGGAGGTGAGGAAGAACCGCTGGCGTGGGTGCCCCTTGAAAAAGCCAACTTGTCAACCTGGAAAGAGGATGACAGAGAAGCTTCAGGGGCATACAGTTAGGGAGAGGAGTTTTCTGAGTAGTTTACTGATTGTTTGCTCTCGGAAGGAAAGTGGATACCGTTTGTATACCAAGCAGAAGAACTTGTAAAGGCAGAAAGCTTGACCATCAGGAGGGGTGGTGATGGTGAAGTAGGACGGGAAAGCATGAGGCCACAGCACGTGTGGAAGGATTAGATTTGGACACCTGGAGAGCCATCTCTTCTGGGGAGAGACGGCACACGGACTAAGAATGGGTGGAGAGCAGCCAGGACTGCAGGCGAAAGGGGCACAGCAAGGAATTTTTAATGACAAAAACGTTCCACTTATTACAGCAGCAGAGAAATTCTGGACCACAGGAGAGTATTTGTCAGACAACTTAAAATTATTAATTGCTAAATAAAAATGTAGACATGCAAGAAATAAAATCTTTCCTCATTGTAATCTATGAGATGAGATATTTGGAGCACATCCCCGTTAATGCAGTATGACTAAGATGTACAGGGAAAATGAACCATCCATTTCAAATTGTAAGCCACAGAGAAATGGCAGGATGAAGAGTAAACTTACAACTAGATTGAGGAGGACAAACTGCTCTGCCAATTTCTGGATTTCTTTATTTTCAGCAAATGCCTTCTTTAAAGCTATAATGTAAAGAAAAGATTGTTAAGCATTCATTTCATCACCAGTTAAAACCATTATTCTCCGTTGGATTTGAAGTTGAACTGTATTTGTAATACAATATTCAACTCCGCCCTTTCTGCAAATGGTTAGTGAAGTAATATCTAGGCCATTGACTAGCTTTGCTTCGCTACTGACCCATCCAATCATTCATTCATTCGTCCCTTAATTTTTTTAACCTATATTTACTGAGTGGTTACTATGTGGCAGGACTGTTTCATGTACTGGGAATAGAGCAGTGGGGGGAAAAAAAAATAATGTGCTTCCTTCATAGAGCTCAAATGCTTGTGTAGGAGACAGGTCATAAACAAGGAAATAATTTTAGGTGGAGATAACAGTACTTTGAAGAAAAATAAAGCAAAGCAAGAGGTTTAAAAGCTACAGAGTGGTTAGGGTAGACTTCTTTGAGGAGGTGACATAGAAATGAGAGGGTGCTGCATTCTGAGATGTTAGGGATATGTCACACGTGGCAGAGGGGACTGCAAGAGCAATAGCCCTGAGCTGGGAATGGGTTTGGATGCTTTGAGGGAAAGCACAATGGCCAGGCTAGATGCAGTGGAGGGAAAACACGGCGAGAGTGGTAAGAAAGGAAAGGCAGCCAGGGGCCAGGTCATGTCTAGCCGTTCGGGCCATGATCAGGAATCTGGATTTAATTTTACCTGTGATGAGAAGCCACTTGAGCACATGGGTGTTAGGATATGATGGCTTCCGTGTGGAGAACTGACTGTCGGGTGACCAGGTAGGTGCCTGTTACAGGTCAAGGCAAGATCTAAACTTGGTTTGGATGAGGGCAGTAGCAGTGAGGCAATCGGAGGTGGCTGGATTTGGGCAGGACCTACATAATATATGGGGCCCATTGCAAAATGAAAATATGGAGCCTCTTGTTCAAAAATTATTACGAATTTTAAGACAGCAACAACAGAGCTTTACAAGCATAGGAACCTACTAAGCACTGGGTCCTGTGTGACTGCACAGGTGGTGTGCCCATGAGGCTGGTGCCGGCTTTCAGATAGACGGTGAAGATAAAGCAATGGTATTTGCTGGTGTATTGGATATGAGATGTAACAGAAAACAAGAAGTCAAGGATGAATTCTAGAGCTTGTTTTTTCAAAATTTGAACCAATGGCTAATACAAACTGTGGAAATATTTGAAGTTACTTTAAAATATGTTTTTACTACATAAAATATTCTTTTAAATTCAGCTGTGCTAGGTGCTAAGGATGTAAAGATGAGTGAGCTGGACCCTGGCCCTAGAGCTAAAAGCCTATAAAGGAAATTATATTTAGAAGTATAAATTACCTTGACTGTGTGGGCATTCATCCAAGTGATGAATAATCATCAAGGGTTTATTGCTTTAAGAGACAAAGAGAGATTGGATCATCTTTAATGAGTAGGATTTCATGTGTAGCTAAAGATCACTAGATGGTGCTCTTGAGAGCTTTGAGGGAATTCTGTAAAACTTGTCTTTACCTTGTCCTGGATTTGTGTAAAGCTTCTTCATATGTCTGAGTCCAGATGAGTTGATCGCCCCAACCTAGAACAAAATGAACCAGTATATTTAAAGTGATTATATTCTCAGGTCCAAAGCTGTTGAAAAGCACTGGTAAAGCTGGGATCAGTATATACTTGATGCTAAAGAAGAGCAAAAACCTCTAGAGAAAGCAGAAACAATGATAAACTTGTATCAATCTAGGACCAACACATAAAAAATATGCTCAGCACACAACTCTCGGCTCTGAGTGTTAAATCTTTACCAACTGAGTATAACTGGAGGCCGACAAGAAGCTGACTCCTACCTCTGGAGAGGGTCTGGGGCAGTTTGGGTTGAGAGTCCTTTGTGTCCTTCTTAGCTCCTGGTTTGACTGTGGTTTCTTTGGCCAGAGTGTAGGAGAGGGCCACAAGTACCAAGAATGCTGACACTGAAATCTTCTCCATGGCAAATCTGTTATGGAAGGCAAACAGATAAGCAAAAAGTCAATAAAACAAAAGAGAATTAGCAGTTTTCGAAATCTTCAGATTGTAGCACAACCATGGGATACAACAGGAATTGAGGCTTAGATGAGATTGAACACGTGCAATTGGAGTCAAAAACTACCTTCCACAGAATTTTCCTAAGAATACATAGTATGAATATCTATCTACCATCTATCTATCTATCTATATCATCTTCTACCTCTATATGCTATAGATAAAATATGAAGATCTCCATAGAAATCGACAATATAGAAACAGATATATTTCTATAGATATATATCTATATAGAAATAGATATATTTTAAGAAAATAAGTAGATAGATGTATATATTCTTATAGCTAAGGGAATTTGCTTTTAAATTTATATTTAAAAAATTGTAGTACTGGAAAACACCTTAAGGGTTATATCCTCTTTTCCCACCTCCCCATTGTCTCATTTTGTAGATGAAGAATCTGAAGTTCAGAGAAGTGAACACTCATGAGATGGGCATAGAGCCAAGGCTTTTGGATTGTGCCGTTTTGCAATGCTGGCTCCCATCTTCCCATCCTGAAAAAATTACCCTAAACATACATACTTCTTTAACATTTTGTTAAAATGAGGACACTGCCATTGAAGAATAAGATCTGAGTAAAATGATTTATTTCATTTAGAAACTGCCAGCTTCATCTTTTAACTAAAAACTTGCACCCAGAAGACTCTCTCCCTAGTGTAATATTTACTCAAATTCTATATATTGGTTAAAATACATCAGTGCAGGTTTCTTTCAGTGAACTAATTCTTTGACTCTCAGTGCAGGCCTGTTAGGGTAGGTGGTTGTAGGCATGTACTTTAGTGCACAAAAAATATTCTATGGGACTCATAACACAGAGAAACCAACCCCATGGATGTCTCTTTGTTATATTTTTTTCCTTCCCAGTATTCCAAATTTAATTCTCAGGGAATGTTACACTACTGTGAAGCAGATGCTTATGAATGGCAAAGCGAATGACAAGGTAAGATCCATGAATGAGTGAGGAAGTGAGCTAGCTAGCTAGCAAAGTGAATCGCACTAGCCAATCACTAGGGTTATCCAGGGACCATAACATGCAAAGCTGGATACTTGGGATGCCAATAAAGCCAAGGACTGAAATTTCCTAAAAAGAAACACCTAACTCTAATATTCGTGTATGTTTCAAATTAAATCAACTGAACTCTGCAAGGGAAGCAGGATGGACCATCAATGCTTAGTATTTTTAAGGAGTAAAGTTTCTCATGTTCTGATAGAGCAAGTGGGAACCTTTGTTAAGCATTAGCCAATTCTGAAAAAAGACATTGCTAAGTCACCAAATCCAGATGATGCCTTGTATTAAACTGACCAATTATTACCTGTGTTATAGTACGTAGCCACACAACATCTCACTCAAAAAAGACAAAAGCCAAAAAACAGGGATACACTTTGGTCATTTTCTATACCCATAAAGATATGGAAATGCCAATAACAATTTTTATTATCCAGCATTTTAAAGAAACAACTAAAGTGTGCTCCAAGTCTTCCAGCCTTTTTGGTACAAAGGCTTTTTTTTTTTTTTTTTTTTGTGGCACGCGGGCCTCTCACTGTTGTGGCCTCTCCCATTGCGGAGCACGGGCTCCGGACGCACAGGCTCAGTGGCCATGGCTCACGGGCCCAGCCACTCCGCGGCATGTGGGATCTTCCCGGACCGGGGCACGAATCCGTGTCCCCTGCATCGGCAGGCGGACTCTCAACCACTACGCCACCAGGGAAGCCCTGGAGCTATTGATATCTTATACGTGTTTTATGGCAGAATGACTCAAGGGAGCCGAATAAAACTCCTGCTGTACAAACATCCTTCTCTGAGCTGACTTTCTGAGATTCACTGTACTGAGTTTTCATTACTGAATAGACTGTGATCGGCAAACTGCCTGCATAAACCACCTCAAAATAGAAAGCTAACCACCGAGGACATTGATAATTTGGAGACATACACACACACACACACACACATCCTTCAAAACCAGAACTTTTCACTTTTCATTATATCTCTGTCTTCTTATCTTCAGCAAGGAATGCCTTGCAAGAGGTTTCAGTGTCCCTGTTCATAAATGCCTCAGGAAAGCAACCAGATCTCTCCTTGTACAGCCTATCCCATGAATTTAAAGATTGAAGAAGCAACAAGGATATCTTTATATTAGACACAGAAAGAAAACTGTTTTCTGATTTGCAGTAATATTCTGAACTGTAATTCCAAGCAGCCAATCTGAGCTGAGCTTTCACAGTCCTGTGGGTCTTTGCTTTGCCAGTGGGAAAGAAACAGAGCATTAGATGGTGATCAGGGCTCAGTAACTAAGACAGGGGACCCTGGACCCTGTGCCGGGCTTGAAAACTCCTGGAGTCCGCTCACTCTTAAACCTTTCATTTCCTGACCGAGAAAGCGATACCTTCAACCAGCTCCGGAGCATAGCTCTGCCAAAGTAAGCCTCTGGTGGAAATCCCATGATTCCTTCTCCAAATCCCATTTCACTGCCCATGGAACTACCCTGCACTCCTCTGCCTGTGCATTGCCTGCAACTTTACACAGGAACCAAAGGCCAAAGCTCATTCAATAAGTGCCCTTCCGACGCTGCTGTCAGGAGCCTTACCTGGATTTTCCCACCCACCTGTCTGTGTGAGCCAGGTGGCCTCAATGCAGTCCAAGCTTCCTAGTATGCTGGCTCAGCCCAAGCCTGTATTTATGTACCTGAGCACACGTCAATCCCACCCACTAATCCCATATTCACATGTTGCAAAGTCCGAGAGGAACTGTTCTTTTCCCAAGTCTTCCCTGGGCTAAAGAGTTCCTTGTTTTTAAGAATAAGGTTGCAAAGGAATGCCTTTCAGTATGCATGTTTTTAACTGTTTGTGAAAGTAGATTGTTAAGAGATTGAGAAAAGATGGGCAGAGTGCCAAATCCAGGTAAGCTTTAACTGAAGACATTTGATTTGCCTGAAGGCTGATTTGTCTTTTTGTGATTGGATGGAGTTTGTGGTTTGTAGAATTTTTTTTTCTCCCTCCTGGCGAGACTGCCTCTGTTTAGTTGGAAACACACAAGAGGTGATACACAATTCTAACCCCTACAGTCATATAAGCTGCTATCCTCCATTATGGTATAATTTACTTTACACAATGTACTTCCTCTTTCTGGCAAACGAAATGTATAGTCACTATAGGTATGAAAACAATCCAAACCAAGTATTCACATCATATTTTAAAACTAAGGAACTTATTGAAAAAAGATATCCTAACACTATGAGTTTTTATTAATTACCTTGCAGCAACTTCCCTCCAAAGAATTCAAAGGTATTTCACAGCTGTTCTTTTATTTAATGGCAGACTTTCCTGCTAGGCCTGCAGGAAAGTATTTACATAATTTTTCAGACCTGGAAAGTAAGGTCTGCAACTACTTTCTCATTCAGGGTTATACAATTATTCGCTCAACATTTTAAGACTGGACTTGGGTTTTCTGTAAAAAAATTTTAATCCTGTTCTTTTTCTTTTTTTTATAAATTTTATTTATTTATTTTTGGCTGTGTTGGGTCTTCATTGCTGCACGTGGGCTTTCTCTAATTGTGGCGAGCGGGGGCTGCTCTTCTTTGCGGTGCGTGGACTTCTCATTGAGGTGGCTTCTCTTGTTGTGGAGCACGGGCTCCAAGCACACGGGCTTCAGTAGTTGTGGCTCGCGGGCTCTAGAGCGCAGGCTCAGCAGCTGTGGCGCACGGGCTTAGTTGCTCCGCAGCATGTGGGATCTTCCCGGACCAGGGCTCAAACCTGTGTCCCCTGCATTGGCAGGTGGATTCTTAACCACTGGGCCACCAGGGAAGCCCCCTGTGTTTTGTTCTTGAAACTATGCACAATCCTTAAAAGTTCAGAATAGAGAAATCTTTAACAACAGAAAATTAACTAATGGGATGCAAGCCCTATAAAAATAACTTTTGAAATGAGTTAAGATAATATTTCAAAACATTTTAAAGTATTTAAATTTTTGGATAGAGCCTTAATTTCTGCAGGCAAAATATGAAGTGATTCCCAAAACGGTAAATTTTCATTAGAAATGAGTTTACAGAGATCATTTCTTTAGGAGTTTGAGTGAAAGCAATGATTTGAGCTCAACGTTTAAAACTGATAAGCCTTTTATATAGACTCAGTCTATTTAGTCTTTAGAATAGCCAATTCAACCCCCTCATTTTGCAGATGAAAAAAATGATGTTAAAAAATAAATGACTGTGTGAAGATCTCACAACTTGTTAAGGGCATTGCTGAGACCAAAGCTGTGGTGTCCTCTAGTCTGTCACCTGCTAAGAATGGAAAGTGGGTAGCATGTGGGCTCCATAAGATTCTTGTCTCAGTCCTGCATCCTGTGTTCACTTGCTGGATGATCTCAGAGACATCATTTAACATCTCTGAAACTACAGTTTCCTTATCTACAAAACGGGGATAAGATTACCATACATGTCTGTTTTGAGTACGTTGAGATTTTAATGAAATAAGAAATGGGAAAGTACTTGGTACATTCATTTGCTAGGCTGGTATATAGCAAAATACTATAGACTGTCTGACTTAAACAACAGCAACTTATTTTCTCACAGTCCTAGAGACTGAAAGTCTGAGATCAAGGTATCAGCGAGTTTGATTTCATCTGAGGCCTCCCTCCTTGGCTTCTAGATGCCACCTTCTTCCTATGTCTTCCCACGGTCATCCCTCTGTACCTATCTGTGTTCTAATTTCCTCTTCTTGTTAGGACACTAGTCATCTTGGATTAGTGCCCATCTTAATGACATATTTTACTTAATTACATCTTTAAAGACTATCTCCAAATATACTCATATTTTGAGGTATGGGAGTTAGGATTTCAATGTCTGAATTATTTTTATTGTGATAAAAACAGATCATGTGAGATCTACCCTCTTAACAAATTGTTAAGTGTGCCATACAGTATTGTGAACTATAAACATAATGCTGTATATCAGATCTCTAGAACTTGTTTCTTGATGTTTAATTAAATGAAATTAAAATGAATATCAATGGATTAAATTTACCTAAATTAGGTAAATTTAATCCATTGATTACATTTCAATATATTAAATTTAATATATTAAATAGCTGCTTGTACAAAATTCTTTAATGAAATACCCCTAAGTATCTTTACCTACATTTACAAATTTAATACCAGTACATCTAATTCTTTTAAACTTTTTTTTGCGGTACGCGGGCCTCTCACTGTTGTGGCCTCTCCCGTTGCGGAGCACAGGCTCCGGACGCGCAGGCTCAGCGGCCACGGCTCACGGGCCCAGCCGCTCCGTGGCACGTGGGATCCTCCTGGACCGGGGCATGAACCCGTGTCCCCTGCATCGGCAGGCGGACTCTCAACCACTGCGCCACCAGGGAAGACATCTTTTAAACTTTTAAAATGTCCAACAGGGCAGATTTGCAAACGTAATTACCAAAACTTTTCTAAGCACTTTAGCAATTCTTGTAAATATCATAAATTAAAATTACTGATTAGCAATTCAAGTTATATTAATCATGTAAATTTTGCTCACAGCCAAATATATTATGATTATCACTTTCAAAATATGGTGAAAAAAGTATGGTGCTTTGGACAATAAATTATATGGTCTAGATAATAAAATCTACCAATGTTCTCTGCAAAAAAAATTTGCCTGTACACACACACACATAATTTTACAATTATTTTGGATATCTCATTTATATACTGAACTTAATCCGAGGAGCCCTTTGTGGGATCTGTAGACCCAGGTTTTAAAAAAACTCTTGCTCAAATGTTCAAACGTCTCTGTGTAGCCATTTTCAAAGAGCCCACAGCTTTAGAATTTAGCATTTAGCGCTCTGCCCTTGTTTTATAGCACAACCTTGTATTTCTTCCCGTCTATCAGCAGTTTTATACTGTGGTCTAAGTTGGAAAGAATCCTAGTCTCACAGTCATTCAAGTCTTTTGTTGTCCCTGAATAAAGGCCCACAGTCGGAAATCCTTTTAGATTGCAGTGCAGGTGGAGATTATAAGGAAGGAGGAATAAAAAGTAATTTATAATGTATGAACATCCAAAGTGGGTGAAGTGATTTCCCCACAAACTCTGTCTTTCAGAAGATGGGTATTTATAAAGGGAGCACAAACATCATTCTTTGGAGTTTGAAGGGAATAATCTCATGACTCCTTAGAACTTCCCATTGAAGTGATTTGCTGCTAATGAATTTGGATAGGTGGGAAATGGGTCATTTAAACAAATATATCTGGATCTGGTAACTAGCTGTATTTGAAAGAAGGGTTTCACATGCATTAAGGAGACGTGTCCTTAGAAGTTGGAGTCTGACCCTAGAGTCAATATTGTTACATGACCTACACACTCCTTAGGGCGGAGCCGTGAACAAGCAGAGATGCTGTTGAAAGCTGTCGTTCTTCTTTAAGGATGCAAGTGACTTTTTAAAATAGCCTAATCCTACCTTCTGAGGTAGGTTTACTTTGGCTTCAGCTTTATGAATTTCTTCTGATAATCTTTTTTTCACCTTTACTATTTCCCTACCCAGTGTGAGCAGATTGTCTTGTGGTCATGACAGGAGTTTTCTATCTTATTATCTAGCCATCTGTATACTGAAATTGCTGTTGTTTTGTGAGGGATAGTGGTAAGTGAATACCAATGTAATATGGAAATAAATATATTACATATTAATATCATCCTGGTAAATATAACACATGGTGTACTGTTACATCATGTAATATAGCACTTCAAAGTTTGTCAAGCTTTCTTGAACAAGAAAAAAGTATACATTTTCATATTTTGTATGCACAGTAGAAAACACACTTTACTGTTTAGCAAATGGGCTCAAAAGAAGTGCTTATGATTTTCTAATTTGACAAACAGTAATAAGTAACTTTCCAAGACCTCAGTTTTTTTGTGCATATAATTGAGTCTGTTTCTTGAAAGATGAAAAATAATCTGTGATCTGTGATTCCAGATTTGCTTTGATTCTGCTTCTGTGTATCTTTTATACCAATTGATTCCATTATACTGTTTCTCCAAATGAAATAATTGCTTTCAAAAAACAGGGTTCGAGTAATTTTGGGGTTTTCAAAAAACTTCTATGATTGTTATTTAAAGAAATACAATCGCTTTCAGGAATTGATCTTCTGGGGACACTTTTTACTACCCAATTGTTATGTCTTATCCTTAAAGTTAGCTACCAGTGAGAGAATAACACGTACTTGTATTCTCAGTATTCTTCTGTTTGCCTGTGTTTTCCATATGACTCATTCTGTAATAACTATTCTCATAGTCCAGAGCAATAGGTCAGTCCTGAAAGCAGACAGAAAAGAAACTTGTCACATTTACTTTCTTCCTGATTTCTGTAAGACCTTGTCATCATTTCAAGGCTAAGCTGTGCTGTGTTCACCATATTACATTTTTCCCTAATCTGTGCTTATAGGAAAAGATACATTTGTTCATTATGAATAGGCTCTTAGACTCCGCACGATGTGGAAAAATGTGGTCCAGTTCAGTGAATATTTAAGACATAATTTTAGAAGTGTATCAATTACAGTTACATCAGTTTTCTATTATTCCTATTTCATGTTGGGTTGCAAAATAAATGTCTCTTAACACAAGAAATTCTGCCAACAAATTACTATAAATGTTAAAGCATTTGGTGGATTTGGTAAATCTCCTGAGGCTATAAGGGTGGTTTGAGGGATATTTGAATTTCCAGGGCACAGAATGCAGATATTCTATAAGAAGATTTCCATATGGGATCATTCAGGTCACTTTGTGAATTAGAATTAACACCAGGATGATTTTTGTTTTTTAAGCATCAAAATAGGAATAGGATTTTTTTTCAAATGAGTACATGGACATCTTTTTACGACTTCAAGTTTAGTCTTACCTGTTTCATTTCACTAGCCCCACTCAGGCTCATTTTATACTGGTCTTAAATGAAAATCTTCACTTCTTCACAGTTCTTTCAAACGAGCTTTAGGTAGCATGTCCAAAATGTGTAGCATTTACATCTCGGATTTGTTTAGAAAACTGGGATCAATGAATTTCTGAAGATGGGGAAAGAACATAAAACAAAGCTGTGAAAATATTTAAAATGTCTAAAATCGTACATTTTAGTGTATGTCTTAAATTGTTATTAACTCTGGCTGTGATTTCTGTAGTGTTATTATAGTGCTCAATTATGAAGCACGATACCCTTAAGATATAATTGGCCACTCATGTTCTATATCCTCTTTATTCCTTGTTGTAAATTCGTTTCTGTCGTTAAACCACTTTCCTTGTAGCACCATTTGTCAACTTTTATCATAAGTTTTTCCTGCATAATTTTGCCTGTTAGAGTCATTTAGATAGCTCAGTGCTACTGGACGATGGAGAAGTGGATAAAAGGGCCTAAAATGATTGCTTTGGGATTTCTAAACTAACACATGAATTTTAATGGAGACTTTTTTCCTACAAAATTACTGTCAAAAATTTCACAAATGAAATTTTTATTCCTGGTGGTTTTGGGTGTTACTTTTGTACCTATTTCAAACAGTATACGTTACTGAATTTTGGCAAAGCTGCCTCCCTTTGTTGACTAACTACATGTTCTGAGCTAGAATAAATGAGAGACCATGTATGAAATAACATAATATTTATTCTGTCACATGTGATCCAAGAAAGATTAAACTTCAAAAATGAATCCCCAAAGCATCTCAGAAACAAGAGTACACCCCCTGAGATCTTGTCGCTCGGAAACACTGCAGGTTTCGGTGGAACAAAAGATAGATCTAGTTCACAATTTTTTAAAATAACAGCTTTCACGAGGGAGTTTTGCACACCTTCTCGGATTCTGACTTTGTGGCCATTTTTCCTTTTACAAGGCACTCTGGAGGCACATTTCAGGTTAGGTAATAACACCACACAGATTTATTAAGCTCAGAAGAAGGAAGTTACCAATGGGAAAGTGGAGCCCAGGAGGCCAGTTGGTGCTTGCTAATTGCTAGAATTCTGGAGTGCTGGATAAGTACAGAGAGTTTTATATTTTATTTCCAACCACAGGTCAGCGCCAAAGATATGGCCACAAAAATGCTTTGTTGAGTCTATCTTGTTATCTGAAATCCAAGAAAGTAGTAGTTCCAGGGTCATATTTGTACTCAGTGCTTAATGCAAGAGGAGAAGAAATGAAATAGTGCTTCCTGCACCTAATGACATGACCCGGAAGACCCTTTGCCCCTTTTTATACCTTCAGCATCTGTCTCAGCAGCTAGACTTGCTACCCTTAAAGTGCCTCTTCCAAGGATGCCTGTGTATTCACTAGGCAGAGCGCTATATTATGACAAGAAGTTGTGTAAATCAGAACTGAGTCAGGATTCTCCTATGTTGTTCTTGTGTTAGCATAATGCCACTGGGGCTTTCAAGAGAAATATTGTGTCTTCTTATTGCTAGAACTGGGGCAGGGTGCTGTCCTTTTGATATCCTGGGGAAGTTTCCCTTTTATAGAATGTAAATGCAATCATTCCAAGTCCTCCCAGACAGCACCAGGGTGCTACTCCCCTTTCCCAACCCCATTTCATAGAACTGGGATGCTCTGATCATTATTAATGGTTTTGTTTTTCATTTCTAGAAGTTTTATTACATTCTTTCTTGATCCACCTGTTTATTTTTATAGCATTCTACCCTTATTATTTCTTTCCTTTTAACCATTTCTTTAATACTAATTTGATAGCCAGTGCTAAACAAACCTACTTGGTTTGCTTGTTGACTCTTCTTGGGGGGGCGCATTTTGTTTGCAATGGTCTATACATTTTATTTTTGAAATCATCTCTCCTAGGGGTTATTTTTCAGTAGGAGTCCAGTGTGCTGGGTCGTATACAAGTTTTTAGAGAGGATTTTTGAATTTGTATCCGGCAGGTGCCTGAGTGATATCTCTGATCCGGGACCATTCTTACGTTACTTGCTTTCCTCTAGAAGATTCCAGCACAATGAGGATGGTGTAAACTTCATTTCCACACCCACACATAGGACAGGTGTAGAATTTTCATTTTTTTTGTACACGACCGGGTTTCTTTTCTTTGGATTTTCTGTACCAGGTCTCTGCATAAAGATTGGTTTCCTGTGTTTCTTGGCCACAGGGTGGAATTTTCTAAACCCTTTTCCCCAGGGCCCTCGTTTCAGCAGAGTTCTCTGTTTTAGCTCTCTTCCTTGCACCAAAATCACATTTCCTAAACCCATTTGGCCCTTCTGAATGCTCCTGGAACTCTCAGTTGGAGATGATAGGATATAAAGGCAACCCCGTCTCCTGCAATCTTCAGGTCTGCGTTGATTTGTATTCATGCCAGCTCTTGTCATTCCTTTTCACTCAGTACTTGCTCCCTGGAAATGAGAATCAGCAGAAAGAGTGTTGTCTAAGCGGTGATTATTGCCATGGTGATGCGGGAGTGACTTTATTTAAGGTCCTGTTGGAGCTGGACTGGTGGAGCCAATATGGATTTTACTCATATTGGTTGGTGAGAGGGAGACTAAGGAAGGGAAGTAGAGGAGGTGGGGACCTGGCAGCAAGCCTGGGGTGATTCGGGTGGTGATTAAAACTGTGCTGGCAGCAGATGGGTACCCAGACAGAGGCCTGATTAGGTGTGGGTAGAACAACAATGCCATCTAATTCTTTCCGGAGAGGTTCGAAAAGGGCTCTATTTCCTGCTTTTATGTATTTATCCTCAGAGTGAGAAGTGATAGCATTCAGAATATGTGTGCCCCTGCGTAAACATCTAAGAAAAGAAGCCGATGGGACAAGGGGTGAGTTAGAGTACCGTGTACTTCCCAGGATGTGCCATCTTTATTCCAAGAACACTGAGTGTTTAATATTAACCATGTTCGTAATATTGTGTATCTAATATACTATCCAAGTGTGTGTGTGTGCATACGTGTATACACATAAATGTATACATATATAATACGTATCTATACGTGTGTGTATATATCTACATATCTGTATCTATTTGTATATCTATATATATGCACATACGAGGTGGTTAAGTATCTTTGGTGGTAATGAAGCTTTAGTAAAGGTGAAGGAAGCTTCATTCCATCAAAAAATAATTGTGACTTGCTACCATTTCCAGGCACAGGAAATTCAGCAGTGACTAAAACAGAGAAAAATTCCTAGCCTCATGAAATTTACATTCTAGTGCAGAAAGGCAGACAATAAATAAAATAATTTAGCAAAACATAAAGCTTGTTAGATGGAGATAAGTAGGATGAAGGAAAATAAAGCCAGTGAGGGGACATGGAGTGTTGGTGGAGGGCTCCTGTAATTTAAATAGGACGCTGAGGGAAGAGATACTGTTTGGGAGGGAAAACTTACTGGTAATTTTTAAAACATAAGGATATAGCAACTGTGAAAACTGGTCTTGTGTCGAGCTGTGGTCATCCATGCCCTGCTTAGACTGGACAGTCTGCAGCACTGCTGGACAGTATGATGCAGTGATAAGAGCATGGGCCACAAAGACAGCACCTGGCTTTGAATCTTGGTTACTCGTTGAAGGACCTTAAGTAAATTTCTTAATCTCTCTGTAGCTCTGCTTTCTTATGGGTAAACTATGGATAAAATAGTAGCTACTGCACAGGGTGTTTTAGAAGAAATGAGTTCACATTTTAACGTACTAAGAACAGCAATACAGGCCTGGGACACAACAAGGCGTCTGCAAATGTTACGTATTACCCTAAGCAACAAATTCATTCCCCTCTTCTAGCCATTCCTTCTCTCTAGCACACTATCTTTATTGACAACTTCTACTTGCTTAAACAAATAACACAACTTCCTGCACCTTAAGAACAATCTGGAGGCTGTAAGAGAGGAATATATGGGCGAAACCTCTAAACCCTGGGAAAAAAGTTCTTAATTCCCCCAAATGTTAAGTGCTATAGAAATTTCTGGATTTCTGTAGCTTCTAGAATTTAACTTTTATGGATGTTACTTAACTGTCTTTTGGTCTATCTTTGTTTATAGCAGATATTCTAGTAAATAAAAAATGATTACAAGCAAGAATATGTATGTGTATATAAATAATATTCTCTGTGCCTTCAAGTCATTTGTAAATTAGAACTTAATTTTTATCTCACCTGCATCCGTAGAGGATTTTTGGAGTCTGTCTTAGAATTTGTAATATACAACATAAAAGGAAGCTAAGAATGTGTGACTGGCTCAGAAGCTATGGTACTATTGTAGACTTGTCCACTTCCACTACATCTGTAATATGAGAATCACTAAACTGTCTGTGAATAAGCTGATTCAATGCATGCTTGAGTTTGCAAAAAAATGCCACCCTTTGTAGTAGTACAGCTGCTATCAAATAAAATTTGGTCCAGAGTTTGCATAATGGAGCTTATGATTGAGGGAGGACAAAACACAAAAATAGTTAGCAAAAATTGGCAGAAATTTATGGTTTCCTACAAGAAGTGTGTGTGTGTGTGTGTGTGTGTGTGTGTGTGTGTGTGTGTGTGTGTGTGTATTTCAAAGCATAGCATCAATATATGAAAATCAAGGGAGTCTAAAATATTTTGCAGGAATCTCTGAAAGATCCTGTGGTGGGAGAGAAAAAGTAGGCAGCCCCAGTCTCAATCAGAACAACTCTCATTTTGTGTGCTTACACAGTGGGCTTCCAAGTAAAAATTTCTTTAGAGCAAAATGATTTTAGGGACAAAATATTTGAAAGCCACTGGTGTAGACCAGGCTTTTCATTGCCACTCTATTTCTTCCACCACTGAATGGTCAGCACCTAGCACGGTACCTGGAACCCAGAAGAAATTCAGTAAATATGTAGCGAGTGACTGAGGGGAGATGGGAACATGCACACCAGCCATTTGTTGGGAGACTCATATGGTTCAAGCTGGGCTTTTAAGCAAGATGAATAATCTGTTATACTGTTTCGAAAGGGGAGAGAAGGTAGTGGAGAAGACGGAGACTGTAGATGAGGCTTTAATGATGGCTTCAGTTGGGTTCAATGACACTGGGTTGTGCCAGTGGAAATGAAGAGCAGGGGACAGAGGAGGTAGAACAGACTGGGCTGGCATCCAATTTGGTGTGAAAATGGAGGAGATGGATTTTACTATCAGAGTTTCGAGCCTTAAAAAGCTAAGAGAGGGGCTTCCCTGGTGGCGCAGTGGTTGGGGGTCCGCCTGCCGATGCAGAGGACACGGGTTCGTGCCCCGGTCTGGGAAGATCCCACATGACGCGGAGCAGCTGGGCCCGTGAGCCATGGCCGCTGAGCCTGCGCGTCCGGAGCCTGTGCTCCGCAACGGGAGAGGCCACAACAGTGAGAGGCCCGCGTACCGCAAAAAAAAAAAAAAAAAAAAAAAAGCTAAGAGAAAGGCAATAAATATGGGATGGGTGTATTGTGTTCAAGGAGTGGTGGAAAATAAAGACTGAAAACTGACAATGAGACCTGGCAACAAGGAAACCCTTGACTAAATCTTTGAAAGAACAGTTTCTTTTATAGGAACTTGCTTATATTTGCTCTGTGCAGTTCAAAGACTCAGACCGCGGAGCTCAGCCACATCCTGGTTTCCAGGACAAATCCTGGCCTCACATGGGAGGGAAAAGGGAGTCTTAGCTGAGCACACTGACACTCAGAATCAAGTCACGTTGCTTTTGTTGGTCTCTAATCTTGTGTCCTCACTGATCCCTGGACTTGTGCGTCATCCCTAACACATCGTTTCCGCAGGTTACCTTGATTCTGCCATATGGATTTCTGTGTTATTTTCTATCTTTAAATCTTCATCTAGGTGCCTTTGCCTAAGGTTCACCTCCTGCCTCGATTGCCCTGGCCCCCAAAATAGGGCATCAGCCTCGCTCTTCTAGTCCCATCCTGGAACTGGCCTTCGGTACCTGGGGCTTGGCGCTCTGCTCAGTGAATCCCCTCGTGCTGGCTGTTGCAATCTCTGAACATGGCCTGTTGCTGAGTATTTGCATGCTGTGTTTATTTGTTAGGGCATCCTGGTCTTCCACGATAGAACTCTGTTCTGGAGGTGTTTGACTGAACTTAACTGCCACTTCCAGGTAATGTTTTCTGCCTGGCAGACTGGATTTTTACTAAAACTAGCATTAGAATCTGAGCCTGCAATGGTTCCTAACTCCAGCGGGTCTGTTTCCAGGATCCATGGTCCCTTACTTCATGTCCTACCTGCTCTACTGAACTGGATCATTCCTCAAAGGCACCAAGCTCTTTCTTGCTTCAGGTCTTTATAGATCTGATTGCTCTAATCTAAAGGGTCATCCTACATTCTTCATAGAACAACTGGCTATTTTTTGCCACCGTTTCAGAAAAGCCTTTCCGACCATGGTACCCAAGTAGGTAGGCTTCCCTTGCTGTCACCAGCATGCAACCTGTTCATCTCTTTTATGGCGTGCCTTGTTATTTCCAAGTAATCTTTATTTGTTTACCTGTTACTTAGCTGTCTTCCCTGCTAGATTGTAAAATCCAAGTCACCATTGTATTTCTAGCACCAAGTACAGTGCATGCTCCGAAAGTATTTGCTGAATGAATAAATGTGCCCTGTATATGACGTAAAAGTAGATCATTGAAAGAAAAAGCCAGATTTTAGGGTTTTGGTATATGATTGGGCAGAGGATAATTTGTGGAAAACCAAATACTGATAACTCAAGAAATTAGGATCAAGAGCGGGGGTTGTAATTTGAGGTAATAACAGGGCTGATGAAGGTTTACTTTAAAATGAAGGCCATCTGAGTTTGTTAGAGATAACAGGAAAAGGGTCCCAAAGGGCTACAGGAATTGAAGGAGAAAATAGTTTTGTCTGCTTAAGTGAAGTTGGGAATTGAAAAAGGAAAATATTCATTCGTTCATTCCTAAATGGTAAAAAATCCATTTCCCAAAAATCAAGGTAACTTGCAGAATCTATGTGTTGGGGAGGAAGCAGAAATTGTGAATGGGCTAAGACTCAACAAACGTGTATAAAGGAACTGTCAGATAGGAAGAGCCGAGCTGAGGTCGGAGAACATGACTTTGAAGTATCCTCAGACAGCCAGGGTTTATGATATTTCTTTAGAAAAACAAATTGCTGCACTAGAGAAGTTCACAGGACAGAGGCTGTGGACTTGCAATTCACTCTCGGCGATTTTCCCCATTTGCTAAGGTTTTTCGTCACCTGTGGGTTTTTTTTTTTTCTCATTTTTGCAGTTTCATATTAGTCTGAAATAAGTTGATAGCATATTTTATGGGTACTTTAGCAGATAATTGGGATAAAGGGAAAGGATATGGAAGAGAGAGGAAAAAAGCTTAGTAATTTTTTTTAAGTAATATTTTTTATTGTGTAGCACCAGATTCATATTTTATCTGAACACTTTTTTTTTTTTCTTGCTAAGCTTAAATTTTCTTTGCATGGTCGGTTATACTTAGGAGATAAAAGAAAAAAACCCCACAAAAACGGTCATTCAGCTTGAAGACTTGATCCTCACTTGACTGTTAAGTAGAGTATTGTTGGCTACCCTTAATAAAGTGCATGTGCCTTGGGGCCTCAGCTTCTTCATTTCTGTACGGAATGGGGTAGTAATGAACTCCTTTGGGTTGCTAGGAGGAAAATAAACAGTCAGATCGGAAAGGATTGGCTAAATATTAAATGCTATACAAATACCTTTGGTACTGCTATTGAGGAAGGATGCATGACCTTTTAGATAAAGTTTATTAAATTTCTAAGGGAAGAAAATGAAGGAATGACAAAGCAGGCATTGCAGTTGGAAATCAGTCCCCTGATACTTTACTGATAAGTAGACTGGGTTTCAGTCATACTTTCCTTTTGAGGAAATGCAAACACTTTAGTAATATGGGCTTGCAAATAGTCCTAGACTTATGAAGCAGGGGGCCATTTTTACAAAGAAGGAAGCTTGAGCAAGGAGTATATGTGACTTGATAAGGATCAGCAATATGGCAGGAGAGAGGGGAAACGTACATCAGCACCTGCTTCTGTAGGTAATGAGTCACATACCCCACAATTCAACCAGAGTTGCACCAAGAACAGCTACTATACCTAGTAGGTGCTCAATAAAGGTTTGTTGCTTGACTGAATGTTGTTTCCAGAATGTCCTACTGAACAGCCACCGGTCTGCTAATCAGTATGAAATATGCTCTGATTTCCTCTGCAGCAACAGATTTGTTCATGACTCTGGGTTTCGTGTGGGTTTTAGGACTGTAATTCTGAGGTTACATCCCACAAACGCAATAAGCAGTGACCCAAGTGGAGTGGCAAACAGTCCCCTTCCTGAGTGCTACATGTTACCATTTGCCCAATACTTTTATATTCATTTTCTCTTGATTCTATGAGGTAAGGAGGGTAGGCATTTCTTCCACTTCTCTGAAGGGGAAACTGAAACCTCAGAGGTTATGCCCTGGCCTAATGTGTTATGATTAGTACTTTGCTAGAAATTAGTTTGACCAGAAATGAGGTCTCCTGGTTCATAGCCCCATGTTTTTTTTTTTTTTTTTTTTTTTCCTTTTCTTTTTCCTAAAAAGATCCTGTGGTAAAAACAAATGAATACATAAATAAAATTTGAGGGTCAATCCTTTCATGAAACTTTGGATTAAAACACCGAGAGCTTTTGTTAAATAAAAATAAATTGTCTAGAAGAAGTCTATCATTAATACTCACAGAATATTATATCATAATAGCCAGAAAAGTAGGAATAGCAAATACTCACTCTGTGCCAGACAGTCTCAAAGTGCTTTACAGGTATTAACTAATTTAGTCCTCACAGTGACTCTATGAGGTAGACACCACAAATATTCCTTACTCTCAGATCTATTTAGTTAGCGAGTATGGATAGCAAAGTTGGAAAATGAGTGATATTATACTGTCCAAATCAATTTGATTCCTGATTTTCAGACAGCAAGTAGTAGAAGTTTCAATAGCAAGGGATTTATTCAAATTTATTCAGTTCCTAAATTTAAATAACAAGGATATTTATACTATTATATCTGTTCTATACTAGAGGAAACTGAGGCCAGGGAAAATTAAGTAACCTGCCCAAGGCCACCCAGCTCGCAAACTCTGGAAGCTGAACCTAGGACTTGAATCCAGACAGTCTGGCTGCCAATTAACTTCTTATTTACTATAATACACTGTCTTTCACTAGGACCCCCAATTGTGCCCCAGAAAGTTTAGGACCCTAAGTTTTGAATAGAAAAGAGAAGGACACAGTGAAAACATGGGATGTTAGAATATGGGTGGTGGGGGGGTGGGAAAGAGAGCAGCTCTGGGGATACAGGTGGGGGACTTTAGGCCAAAGGACATCCACTTACCTATGGTTTTACTTTAAAAACTGGGAAGCAAAAACATGACTTGTCTCTAAAATATCTGATGCCCAGGACCCTATTTATCTTAATGTGATCAGAAAAGTGATGAACCCAGCTGGAATCAGTGTTAGCTCCCCTGGCTTCTTTCCATGTGCCTGTGTGGAGTCCCAGGTCTGAGGCACATACTGAATAAGTTCTGCTTCATTCAGCAAGTTGTACACGAAAAAAAAAATTTGTTAGTGCTCTGTTTCCTAATGCTACTCACCGGGCATTATTGCCAAGAGATGTTCTCTAGGAAAATAGTTTTAGAGTCAAATAGGCTTAGAAATCACCGCATTGAAGAGTGCCCATGGAGTATTGCATATTAGCATATTAAAGGCTTTAAGAAGTTCTGCAGGAATGAAGTCTGTTTAATTTTGCTTAACCAAGCATTTTTTCAGACTATTTGATCAAAAAAAGTTTGGAAGGCATTTCATTGTTGTTGTTATTTGCATAATATCTATTAATATCCCAGGGAACAAACTCTAGAAAATCTTGATTTAAGGTAAGAAGAAAAATCTTTCACCAACACAGATATGTTATAGAATCGGACTGCTGCTTAGTTGATATGACAATGTGCAGCCTATTTCTAGGAAGATAGAGCTACTTATTCATTTCCATGGCAACATGCTTCTGTGTACACAAAGTTCTTTTATGTACATCCCGTCGTGTGACTCTTAAAACCACTGTTAGAGAAAGTAGGGCAGCTAAACTTATCCCACTTGACAGAAGAATGTGGCTCACAAATGTACTGTCGCTCCAACTCCTCAGGCACCCGGAGCTATGCTGACGGCCGTCACTTTTTTCACAAATGTGTTGAATCACTTGGGGTTACTTGGGCTTTGAGTTTTATTTTTCATCAGGGTGAATGCTTTCTGTTGATCTATGGTCATCCTTTGTGGTGGTTGCCATTAATGGTCAAGGGGAAACATCTGGCTGATGTGGAAAGGGAAGTTTATGGCTATGGAACCGAAAATAGAAAAATAAAGTTCTATGAGAAAACAGAGGTAGTACTGTGTGTTCTAGACAGTTGAAATAACTAAACAACACGAAAGCACTAAAAAACTATCAAGACTTGTCATTGTGAAGTTGTATTAACTTTCACAAAAATTACTGGATATGGAGTAATAACCCAGAAGCCAATGAATTTATAAATATCATGTTTTTCAAACTATCAGGACTAGAGTTTGTCTCTTGAATATTTTCAATAGGATCATGGATTTTACATTTGAGAATGATTTGAGAGACCAGTTACTCCAGATTCCTTATTTTACAAATGGGAAATAGCCTCAGAAAAGTTACGGGGCAGACCAGACACTCACTGCTTTAGCACGAGATTGGACAAGATCCCCAGTTGTTTCACCCTTTAAGAAAAGGCTTCCTGTTATAGTGAAGGACAGTGGGGGAAATTTCCAGGGCCAGATCTGAATTGCTTTTGACATGCAAATATATTAAGAACCCTCAAGAAAATGAATAGAAACCCAGCCACTGTGTCAGAATCTGATTCACCCCTTCAGTGGTCCCCTTACATCCAGTAGCATTTAGATACTTGCTATCCTACAATTTCTAGAATTCCCATACATGACTGTTTCCTGCCTAAATAGTATTTAGGAAGTTCCTCCTTGTGTGAGAACCTATCAGGGTAGTTTGATGCCTTCCTCTCTTACTTATAGTGGCCATAAGGATTTTCCTCTTGTTCCCTGTTTATTGGGTGTTCATAGATTCAGTCTACTCTCTTGGCTACATGCCCTATTTACTTTGTGTTATCTTGGGATTATAATTCCTGTTAGCAATTATTTTCTCTCCTAAACTCAGAATTCCTCCTGGTATCTCCTCCTAATGAGAACACTATGAAGTAGTGAAAAAACATTCTAACAATAAAATTCTCTGTTCAGTCACAGATTGAATATTGAGTAGAGACAGATGCAAGTTTATCTTTTGGCCCATACACTTGTCAATGAGATCTGTCTTCTTGGGCTTGTTTAAAGGATTAATGGTAATTTATACAAGATGCCTGATATGTTTGAGGTGCCCAGTAAATAGAAGACACCAGTATTTTTTTTTTTTGAATTTTTGAATTTTATTTTATTTATTTTTTTATACAGCAGGTTCTTATTAGTTATCCATTTTATACATATTAGTGTATATATTTCAATCCCCATCTCCCAATTCATCGAAGACACGAGTATTGTTGTTAATATTAGCTGCAGGGCTACCTCTTTGAAAAGGCTTGCTGATACCTTATATCAAAATGCAGTACCGTAAAAGCTATTCTGTTTGGGGAGGAGGGACAGGGGTACCATTCAATGCAGTCCAAGTGCCCTTATTTCTTGTGATTTTGCTTGACCTATTAACTCTCGAGGAAAAACAAGACTTTTGCCCTTCAAACAATCAGCCCTGAGTATTATTTTTCTCAACACAACTTTTAATTAATACTGAATCCAACACTGTAGTGGTTATTAGTGGGGCCCACAGTGTATAGACCCATGTGTTATAATCACTAGTCACAGGAGAGGGAGGTTGAAGCTGGGGTACAGCTTGTACTGATGAAGGAGATGATAGCTACCAGCATATTTTCCCTAAACCTAGGCAGAATAAGATCTTTTTCCTGTCTTCCTGTAGTTTACTTGACCATTTTTAGAATTCCATTTTGAATCATCTAAAGTATTTCTGAATGCATCTCTTCGTATGTATTTTCTAGTTGTTACTTTAGGTATTATGTTTCACATACATAAATTAACACAGTTTACTGGCATCAACATTTACCAGTTTGAGTGAAGGGTAGAAACTTTACCTCCCTTTAAGTTGCTTTATCTTCCCCTTTTTTATAATAAAAGAGTTTTAAATATTTCCTTTACGTATCTTGAGCACTGCATGATACATTACAATTTTTGCTTCAGGCATCAAATATAATTTGGAAAACTCAAGAGGAGAAGGTGCATGTATTGTATTTGTCCATATTCTTACTCCTTATCTTGTTTTTCCTTCCTTTTTGAGGTTCCCAGATTCCTTCTTTTAAAATTAACATTCTGTTTCAAGGATTTTCTTTAGCCATTCTTTTAGGTAATTTCCCTATACATAGGTAATATATATAGGTAATGTGTTGTTTCACTCTCTGTTTACAAGACTTTGCCTTTAGTTTTCAGATGTTTGATTATCATATGTCTCGGTGTGGAAATCTGTCGGTTTATTCTATTTGGATTCTGTAGGTTTATGTCTATTGCCAAGCTTGGAATTTGTCAGCCATTGTTTTTTTCAATGACTTTCAATCCCAACATCCTTTTCCTTTCCTTCCAAGATGCCAATGGCATAAATGTTAAATCTTTTGTTATAGTCCTGTGCTGAGACTGTTATAGTCCCTGAGTCTATGCTCTTTTTTTAAAGTATGTTTATCCTCTGTTGTTCAGATTGTGATTTTTTCACTTTTTGTCTTCAAGTTCATTGATTCTCTGTTCTCTCCATTCTGTTATTGAGTCCATCCATTGAGTTAAAAAATGCACTTATTATATTTTTCCATTTGGTTCTTCTTTATATCTTCAGTTTTTTTGCTGAGACTTTCTATTTTTTTCATTGTCTTCAAGTACGTTTGTAATTGTTCATTGAAACATCTACATAAGGGATGTTTTAAAGTACTTGTCAGATAGTTCCAACATTGGTGTCATCTCAGTGTTGACATCTAATGATTAACTTTTTTCATTCAAGTTGAGATTTTCTTGGTTCTTGGTATGATGAGTTTTTAAATTTTTCTAATGGGTCCTGAATATTTTTTGGCATTATGTTGAGATTCTGGATGTTGTTTAAGTCTTCTGTTTTATCACTGACACCTCTGATACCATACTGATGAGGGAACTGGGGAGCCATCTCATTACTGCACAGTGGTGATGGAAATTCAGGTTCCCCATTGAACCTCTGTTGACAGAACAGGTGGGAGTGAGTGCCTTGTTACTGCTAGATGCAGTAGGACTTCTGACTCCCCAGTAGGCCTCCAATGACTCCGTCTTGCCTGGGAGAGGAAGGGGTGCCTCATTACTCCTCCCTACACAGCATTTACTAAACAACACAGGGGTGGAGAGATGGTGTCATTGCTCTCCTTAACACCATCACAACCGAGAGAGGTGTCATATTATCACCAAATGGTGGTGGAAGTCTTTGCTATCTGCTTGGGCTTTGCTCACATGGGTGATGGTGAAGCTATAACTGAACAGAACAGGCTGGCAGAAAATATGTCTACTAATAACAAGTGAGTAAAGTATTCCCTGTTTTTACACTTGGATTGTTGCAATAAAGAATTCTAAATATATGAACATTAGGATGGGATTCAGTTCCATTTGTTTGACACATGGTTCTTTGTAGCTCAAAATGGTAATACTGAATAAATATTTATTGAATGAATAATTATCATTTATTAGACCCTTGTGAATCCCTAAGCTAGGTACTTTGCTACATTATCCTTCTTCCTTACAACCATATGTCAAGTGGGTATTATTACTACAATTCTGTACTTAAAGAAACAGAGGTTTTGAGACAAATTAGGTGACTTGTCTAAACTAATGTAGGTTAAAAAGATGGCTGAATTAGGATTTGAGTCCAGCACCACTCAAAGCCTGGGTGCTTGAGCACAAGCCAAGGAGTGCTGAAGGGGGCCTGCCTGCTTGGGTGTGAGGATGAGTCAAACAGTGAGCAGAGGCACCCTGTTAATTGTCCTTCATTCGAGCCAAGAATCACATTATGTTGTTAATTAATACCTGCCAGTTGAGGCACTTAGGAAGGTACTTCAAGTTTGCCCTTTTAAGGGAGGGTGGTGGTTTTTCTTGATGCTGAGACCCAAAGACATTTGCCCCAAGTTTACCTTGGTTAGTTAGTTCTCTCTGGAAAGCCATAGGGTAGCCTCATGATTCCTGAGGAGAGGGAATTATTATTATATACCATTATTTCTGTCCAGCCCCTTTTTGTTCTTTTAATCCAAATCTTTGCCATTGATGAGTCCGAGTTTCTAGGTACAGCAGAGGGAAAAGAAAGTTAACTTTGGGTTCAACTTTTTTTATAATGCAACTGTATCAATGGTAAGTACCGCTTTGGAACAGTGCCTTTTGTGTTGCCATAAACTTGTACAGTCAATTATCATTAATTGAGACTTTATGATAATGGATATCCGGCTGGTTTGACGTTAAACTTTGATATGCCTTTGGAAATGTGAGTCTGTGCCAAAAAATAGTGTAAATAAGATTTCAAGTGGGAATATTTACCTATTTAAGACAATAAACTAATTAAAAACTGAGCAGTTTAACATAAAACCTACTAAAAGTAAATTGAAATAAATGCTTCTTATGCCGTTTGTCTTATACATTTAAAACAGACCACTTTTATCCATTCACTGACGCCTTATTAAAGGCCAGATCCAGTTACTGCCCAAACTTGAAAATAAACTACTTCTTTCTAACTAGTCTATTTTATCTTGTTCACTACAGTGTGAATGAGGTATTCATTGAGGATATGGGGGGAGTTCCCCAGTTTTGTTAACCAATTTAACAATCTATCCCAATCTAGAGACTAATGGTGTTGATGGGTTTCTGTGAGGCTTGGAGAGCCCTGAAGGTAACAAACAAAACAACACCAAAAGCTACCTGTAGTGAATGGACTGGAAGGCTTGGGAGTATTTCTATTTATTTATTTGTTTGTGCTTGTTTTTTTTTACAGTAGGTCCTTTTTGGTTATCTGTTTTAAATATAGCAGTGTGTATATGTCAATCCCAAATTCCCAATCTATCCCTCCCTCCCACCCTTCCCCCTGGTAACCATAAGTTCATTCTCTAAGTCTGTGAGTCTGTTTCTGTTCTGTAAATAAGTTCATCTTCATCATTTTTTTAAGATTCTGCATATAAGTGATATCATATGATATTTATCTTTCTCTGTCTGACTTACTTCACTTAGTGTAATAATCTCCAGGTCCATCCATGTTGCTACAAACGGCATTATTTCATTCTTTTTAAAGGCTGAGTAATATTCCATCATATATATATACTACACCTTCTTTATCCATTCATCTGTCGATGGACATTTAAATTGCTTCCATGTCTTGGCTATTGTAAACAGTGCTGCAGTGAACACTGGGGTGCATGTGTCCTTTTGAATTATGGTTTTCTCAGGGTATATGCCCAGTAGTGGGATTGTGGGGTCATATGGTAGCTCTACTTTTAGTTTTTTAAGGAACCTCCATTCTGTTCTCCATAGTGGCTGTACCAATTTACATTCCCACCAACAGTGTAGGAGGGTTCCCTTTTCTGGCTTGGGAGTATTTCTAACCCAAGAGGACTTTCCATGTGCTTTAATGTATACAGTTCCTTCTGAAAAATCCTTAGCCTTCTATAAAGCTGTCCCCAGCAGATGAGGGTGGGTTTCTGCTAACTAGTTACCTTCCCCTCCGGTCGCACTTGTAGTTCCCAATCAAAGCTTGAGAAAAAGGGTCAAATTACATCCTACTCAATAATGGATTTAAATCTAGATCCTTAGGTGCAAAAGAATAATGATGTTTACTTTCAAAAGAGAGTGTTTGTCCTATTTTTGAAGGTAAGTTGAAGACGGTAAAATGTAACCCTTTGAGGAGTCATCATTTATAGGAGGGTGAATGTTTATCCAATATCAGGGTCTGAAAGTATCATCACTCCTTTTAGGGATGAGGTTACAGCAGCCAGTACATATATGTAGCCAGGAAGCACTGGATTGGTCTCTGGTTTTGTTCAAGCCCATCCAGCCTGAGTCAGATAACCTAGAGATGAATGAGAGATGATCTCCTCGTAATACCTTACTAGCTGCAGAAATATTTTAAACGCGGTTTTTCTCTAAATGATAATTCTCACTCTGTGGTGAAATGGTAAGAAACACACTCTTAATGAGTTATTCTGGATTTTTAGCCTAAAGCTTAAAAAATCAGGTTTCAGATACAGAAGCTTTTGAATAGGAAAGGAATTAAACCACCAGTAACTAGATTTAGGTAATATAGAAAAACACTTAAAAAACAAACAGGAAAGATACCACTCCCTTTTCTGTTTCCTGACCCATTCCACTGTGTATGTGTGTGTGTGCATGTGTGAATTTAAAATTACTCACGTGCAATTAATAACTTGAGTGAATTTGGCATTTTATTATAAATGGTGATATGTAAACTGTTACTGGGAGAGGCCCTAACAAAGGGCTTTGTTTTTCTAAATAGTCAGAGCTAGCTTAGTATTTGTGGAAAGAATGTAGTTTAATACTCTTAATTTGCTTTTGCATTTTCTGCTAGGGCCTGCTAGGGCCGGTACATTGAGAGTTGTTCTCACTTTTTAATTTTTAAAAAAATAATTTTATTTATTTATTTAGTTTTGGCTGCGTTGGGTCTGCATTGCTGCGCACGGGCTTTCTCTTGTTGCAGCGAGCGAGGGCTACTCTTTGTTGCGGTGCGTGGTCTTCTCATTAAAGTGGCTTCTCGTTGTGGAGCACGGGCTCTAGGCACACGGGCTTCAGTAGCTGTGGCATGTGGGCTCAGTAGTTGTGTCTCGCGGGCTTAGTTGGTCCGTGGCACGTGGGATCTTCCTGGACCAGGACTCGAACCTGTGTCCCCTGCATTGGCAGGCAGATTCCTAACCACTGCACCACCAGGGAAGTCCCACTTTTTAATTTAAGAATGAACATTTTCCCCTAACTTCTTCAGCAAGATTTTAGATAAATAGCTAACTTCATAAGAGAACTTGATGCACTACTTAGATGAAAGTATCAGTATTAGATTATCTTTTATAAAGTTCAGTTCTGTAATTTGTTTTGTGCTGTGACACATATTTGAAAAATACCCAGGATTCTTTTCACCTCAAATAATAAACCACAATAAAATGCCTCTATCGCACTATCTCGAAAGAAATATTTCTAAATAAAAAAGTTTCAATAGCTCAATAAACTATTATCTGAGAGAAATCTGGAAAAGCATGTTAATCCAGACATAATTGCAATAATAAGCTCCAGAAATACTGATTTAACATCTATATTTATTTTCCTAGCTAATTAACACAGATCAACTCCAGATTTGTATTTCTGTTACCCGTTTGTCCTTATTGATTTCTGGAACTACCTCTGAACGTTTACACTTTTTTGTTTAAAAATTTGTGTTTTGGCTCATTAAGAGATCTCCCTGAAGGTTTCTGCTTTCTGCCTGTTTGAAGTTAATTTATTTTTTTCCTCTTGTTTCATACTCTTTGCAATTATACTTAAAGTCAACTTAGGCCTTGTGTGATGGGGCCCCTGTCAAAGCATGTTGCTCTAAAGGCCCACTGGATCTTTTGCAGACTGGGGAACTTAAATGCCTTCTTCTTTAGAATTTTGCAGTCTATTCCAAATAAAAAGCTTTCTGTGGTACCTTGAACTCTATTCCCCTGTTTTCAATTCTGGCCAGCAGTGTCTGATTGGTGCTTTTAATTTAATGTCCTCAAGAAGTTAATTTTATAAATAAATCAGAAGCATTGTATAGTAGTTGAAAATGCCCAGAGTTAGGGATCAGGTAGAATAGGTCAAATTATTCAGTCTCTCTGAGACTCAGCTTTCTTACCTGTAAAAGGGCGGCAATTATACTAATCTCATAAAGTTGCAAAGTTCAGATATTAAGTAAATATTCTAGCAGAGTACTTTGTACATACATGCACTATAAAAGGCCACTATTTTTTAAATCATAAGAATTCTACAGTTTAATCTTAAAACCCAACAGAATTTTTATGAATAGAGCTGTTTTTGCTCACTCCCTTTTCTAGGTACATGCTAACTCTACTGAATTTCTCCCTTTACCTAGTTTATGATGGGTCCTGAGTATCTATATAGCTAACCACAACTTCATTTTCTCATTGTCTTTGCTCTGCTCAGTTTGAGAAGCACCTTGGACGATTTTTGTTATAGTCTGCTTTCTTTCACAGTACATGAGCCTAATAAACTTTTTTTTTTTAACCCCATATTTGTTTATTTATTTATTTTTGGCTGTGTTGGGTCTTTGTTTCTGTGCAAGGGCTTTCTCTAGTTGTGGCAAGCAGGGGCCACTCTTCATCGCGGTGCGCGGGCCTCTCACTGCTGTGGCCTCTCCCGTTGCGGAGCACAGGCTCCAGACGCGCAGGCTCAGTAGTTGTGGCTCACGGGCCTAGTTGCTCCACGGCATGTGGGATCTTCCCGGACCAGGGCTCGAACCCGTGTCCCCTGCATCGGCAGGCGGACTCTCAACCACTGCGCCACCAGGGAAGCCCCAAGCCTAACAAACTTTTGACAGTTCTCCATGAGTTTCTGTATTTAGGCAATGGCTATTTGACGCTTTAAAATTAAGTGCCTCTCCAAAATGTTTTGCTGCACAGCTATGCCACAAGAGGTATTCATCCTTCAGGTTAACTTAAAAGTTTCTCTCTCTCTCTTTTACTCTCTCTCGCCCTCTCTAGAAGCTTGTATTTTTCAAACAGTATACAACATCTCCCATTCCACATGCTCTTCTTTCAATGCGACTTTGACACTCCTCCCATTAAAACGTGGGCTCTATGCTTCCTCTTTGTCCCACGGGTGGTACTGTGTAATGTTATGTGACTTGCAAAGCCAGGTCATAAAAGCAATACAAATTCTACCTGGTCTCTGTATATGCTTGCCCTTGGAACCCAGCCACCATGCTTTGAGGGTGCCCAAACTACCCCACATTGGTAGACCACAAGGAGAATACACATACACATTTTCTGACTGACAGTCCAGCTGAGGTCCCAGCATCAACTTCTAGACACAGGAGTGAAGACACCTTAAGATGATTATTACAGCCCTTGGCTGTTGAGTTACTCTCCCCACCTTCAAGTCTTCCCAGCCGAGGCCCCAACATCATAGATCTGTGCTCTGCATGAAGTTCTGACCCACAGAATCAGTGCAAGTAATAAAAAATAGTTCTTTTAAGATAGTAAGTTTTGAGATGCTTTATAAAATTAGCAACAGTATCTAGAACACTTTCCTTCCCTTTCCTACTCCCCCTTCCCATGGCATGTCAATAGAAGTTAATTCTGTTACTTACCTGTATATTTTGAGTAGATGTGAAATGATAATTTGCTCTGTGCTATGCACCAATGATTCCAAGCACTTTATGCATCTTATTTAAATACTATAAGAGAATACTAAAACAATACCAACTATACTATGAGAGAACTGCCATTATTGTTATCTGAATTTACAAATGAAAAACCCAAAGGTCAAACATCTATTAATTGTTGGCTCCAAACCTCTCACTTTACATCCAAAAGTGCAGAGGCAAGTGAAAGCAGTAATGTATAATTCTAGGTCAGAGAGCTCAGTTTATGTTTTAGGTACATAGATTGAAAATATTAGATTCCAAATACACTAAAAATATTCATTTAAAACTATTTCCTTTTGAACTTTAAAGAAAACATAAGAAGTTACTTTTTCTTTTAGTAACTTAATAACAAGTTGCTGGGATCTAGGGAACTGTGAATTAGTAAATCTAACCTTAGAAATCAAGATTAACATTACATTCTGTCCTTTACAAACATATTTCTTCTATTCTCAGATGCACATTTTTCAACATTTTTATAGCTCAAGAATGGGAATGCCTTTTACAGTTGATCATGTGTCATAGTTGAATTGGCAACACTTTAAATCATTTTTAGTGTTACACAGAAAATAATGATCTTACAATAGACTGTCTTGTTTTGGTAAAATGCACATATTTTACATTTTCAACCTATTAGATGGTGGAATCTGGCACTGTTGTCGCAACAATGGCACACACATACGAGGAAATGACAAATAACTCAAGAATCCTTCTGAATGATTGATGCAGCAGTGTTAAACTGAATAGTCAAAGACTGTCAAAAGTCTAGGAGGCTCTGAAATGAGACCAGCATTAGCCTCCCAGTATTGTCTTGCAAATACACGTATTTTTACCCAGAGAACTGTCATCACAGATAGACACTAGGTAGTCAGTATTTAATAGGGTCTCTGCTGGAACCAAGTTTCATAGGAACACAGCCAAAACCCAGTGAAATGTATTGGGGCACCTGATGGTGTTGCGAATTACTGCCCTTTTCTGCAAATAAAGGCATCTCTAGCATCAAAGAGCTCCAGTACCTAGTTTTATCCTGACATTTCTCTTGTAAAATTTATTTTTTATAAGTCAATTATCATAAATTTAGCTTTTCTAATCTATCACAGCAGGTTTGCAAGATTTTATATCAATTTGTAGTTTTTAAGTCATTGTGGTAGTAAATGGGCTAAATATTATTGGTTTTTGTATTCCTCCACCGTATCTAATTTTCAGAGATCAGTCATGTTCCTAAAGACTTAACTTAGTGATTTTATACACTACAATAAACCAGTCTAAGATCTTCATATTCACGGAAGGAATGATCACAATACAGTACGAGTTGGGATTCTTATAGACAGTGTTTTCAAAAGAAGGCATTTCACTGACCAGGTTGGCAAAGCGGCTGCCTGTAATCAGGACTATTGCATCTACTATGGCCATTGCAGATATGATCCCTGCCTCAATAACTCCAGATTTGTTAGTTTATATTCCTTCTTTTATTGGGGTTTTTGCTTGAAAAATAGAATTTCTTGACTGCTGAGGAAGCAAGGTTTTCAAGATTGGTTTCCTTTATGCTCCTCTGAGAATTTCTTGTTTTCAAAGGGGAAAATAGCAAATAGCTAATTAATTTTAAATTAAATGAAACCTCTATTTCAATTAATAATGTATAGATTATAGTAATTAAAGGTAAAATGAACTTTTAGGTCATTACACTCAATGTGATGAAATCCCTCAGAGATGTAGTGACATCTAAGGTCACATGGTTAGAAAGGGGGTGTGTATAACTGCCATGGTTTATTAAACAGCCCACAGCAGAAGAGGCAGTGCTCTGAGTTAAGATCAGAGGAACAAAAAGGAATAAATTGAAAAGCTGCCTGGCAAAGACTATTTTAGGTAGGAACAGTGAGTGCAAATAATCTGAGATGGGAAAGAGCTTCTTGGCATGAGAGAGCCATATAAGTGCCAGTGTACATGGACACAGTGATCAAGAAGAAGACTGGTACAAGACTGTTGGATAGAAGGCCGGGAGAAAGGAAATGGATCAGTGGCACCTTACAGGCCATGAACCATGGACATTATTGGTTGCCTACCTAACTTTCATTTTCCCCTTATTGTGGACTACATATTTGTATTCCCCCAAAATCCGTATGTTGAAATCTTAACTCCCAAATGAGATAATATTAGGAGGTGGAGCCTCTGGAAGATAATTAGGTCATGAGGGTGGAGCCCTCATGAGTGGGTTAGTGCCCTTAAAAGAAGAGACCAAGAGAGTGCTTTATTTGCCTGTCTGTCTGTCTGTCTCTCTCTCTAACATGTGAGAATACAAGGAAAGGACAGCTCTCTGTAGACCAAGAAGAGAGCCTTCACCAAAACCCCAAACGTGCTGGCACCCTGATCTCGCACTTCTAGCCTCCAGAACTGTGAGAAATAAATGGTTGTTGTTTAAGTCACTCAGCCTATGATATTCTGTTACAGCAGCCTGAACTAAGACATCCTTCTTCCGTTTTTCTGATTTTCTGAATCTTTTCTATCTTCATGCATTGCCCATATTCTTCAGTGAGAAGCTGACCCCGTCTCCGGCTCCATGTATTTCTGGATCTTCCTTATGTGAGTCAGTGAATTCCCTTTATCATTTAAGTCCATTTGAACTGGGTTTTCTTATATGAACATGCAGAGACATAGTCCACTGGGAAACCATTAAGTGGGTTTATGCCAGGGAGTGGTTTGCCCTTGTTCCAGTTTTTTAAAACGTTATTCTAGGTTAAATAATAAAGAAGATTTATTGGCTTACGAAGGAAAAACTGGAGCAAGAAGAATAAAGAAGCTACAGTGAATAAGTCTAGAGGGTGACATTGGAGGTAGAGGAAAGGTCATATGCAAAGAAATATATTTCGGTGGTACCGTCAGAAGGACTTAGTGAAGGGTTGGCTGTGGGGAATGAGAAATAGGAATAATCATGGGTGAGTTTTCCAAAGTCACGGGAAGGTTTTGGTTTGAACCATTAAGATGGCGCCATTTACTAACATGGAGTCTGGCACCCAGTGCAGAAATCAGGACTGTAAATAAGATTTGTGAGTCATCAGTTTATCAGTAGGCTTTAAATACATAGAATTAGATGAGGTAACTTGTGGAGAGATTATAGGTAAAAAGTAAAGGAAGGCCTAGGATGGAGCCCTAGTGCTTTCCAAGTTTGGAGGTTGATCAGAGATTTGGGGAGGACGTTAGAGAAGATTGGCCAGGAAGGCAGGTAGAAAACCTACAGTATGGAGAGTTAAAATAACAAAAGTAGGGAAATATTTCAAGAGAGGCATCAGCAGTATGGAATCCTCCTGAGACTTTGAATAATAGGGAGAAAGGGAAATGTCTGTCTCTTTGCATGTGATGCAAATCTGAGATACTAGAAAGGTCTAAATAATCAAAGATTAATTTTATTATTTAAGACAGATATGTTCTAAAATCTATGCTTTGAAGATATTTCATGGATCATGAATCATAATTAAGCAGAATATTTGATCAAAGTAATGATTCTAACTCAAGTAACTCTCAGGTCTTATAGGCTCCATCCAACAAAGATAATTAAAAATTATTCCCATTTTTACTTGCACTTCTCAAAGAACATAAATGGATATTCATGTCATAACTCACTTCTCTTAAGTCCCTTTTTTCCCCCCTCTAATTGTCTTAAATTTGTGTGAGAGAGAGAGAAACTGTCTTTCCCTAATATTTTCACTAAATCTCCCCCAGATACTCGTCTGTGGTCCTAGTCCAAGCCATGTCAGGCCACTCTTGCATGACTAGAAAATTCAATTACTGCATTTCTCTGGACTTTCCTTCTGGAAGGAAATATAAGAAGTCCTTTGGAAATTCTCTCTCACTCAGATTGCTTTCTCCCTGTGGTGAAAATCAGATGAATCAAATTATCTTCCTTCTTAAATCTAATTTTCCAGTTACCCTGGATGAGAAAGTTTATGGGTCAAACTATTTTGCTTTTCGGGGGGAATAGTCATTTAAAGAAGTTTTCCTACTGTGACTCATTTTCAAAAGGCAAAATACCACATTTTAGAGGACCTAAAATATTTACTGTATTTATGAAATTAATTTTCATTCCAATGGCCAACTGGCTTTTCTTTGGTTGCTGCTTTGGAGAAGGTTATGTGTTTTCCATAATGTCACCATCCCATTGAAATCCATCTGTCTCCTTCCCCCTGCAGTGGGGCAGCTCTTTCAAGTTCAGCAGGGAAGCCAAATTCATTACCAGTCTCCCACCTTTTCAGTAAGTATAGCAAAAACAAAAGCGAAAAAACAGGCCTACAAGGGAGAGACAAGTATGTATACTCGTGCTCTAAAGGTGTAATGTGAAACTCATATTCTGTTAAACCTGTTGAACATTTACTTAAATTTCTTCACCAGTGTGTTCACATTTACGATGAAAAATGACCATATCATACTGCGGAAAGAAACAACATAAATTACTAGAGAAAGAAGACTAGATAGGCCACACTTTCTGGCTCAAGTTGGGAACCTGACTTGTACCCTTTTATTAGAGCTAAAGTATGCATGTACTTACGCATCAAGGGGCTCTCCAAATGGGGGAAATCTAGTAAATCCCCAACAGACCTCACTACACGTCTGCCTTCCATCCTCTTCCTTTATTGATTGGGGCAGGTTTTAAGCAGAAGAGAAAGGAACGATAGGACCCATGGTTCATTCCCCTACCTCCTACAGCAGTTTAAATGCTGAGGTGCCCTAAAACTTCGGATATACTTTGGAAACTAAGCTGAGGTATGTTTTCTTATTCATTCTGGCCCAGTGCAAATATTTGTCTATTGAGAAATATATAATACATTAGACTTGTAAACCCACCATCTGCCTAAAATGAGCCAACACCCACCTGTAAGGAGGCGGATACAGGCTGGTATCCTGTTCCTCCAGCTCCTAAGTGAAGGCCGCTGACGCTATGCAGCCCGGGTTTGTTTGAGCTGCCCCATGCCAAGATGGCCTGATCAGATTCCAAAGGGTGTGGACATTTGTCACAGCCCATAAGGATTGCTTTCATGTTCTGTTAGAGAAAACTTTTTGCAGTAATGGGGTCAAACGGAGGCTAAAAAATACCGTCAGCTTTGGGCATGTGGGTGCATTTGTGAATTCTTCAGGGGAATGATCTAGTGCAAGGGATGAAATAAACCAATCAATCACCTCCTGTTCTGCCATGGTAGCAACAGGTGTGATGGTCCACATTAGCTGAGAGAGAAAGAGATCCTCATTGGTGGAGAGGATGATAGCAAGAAAAGCATACTCTGCTCACAGTGGTTTGTCTTTTTAAATGACCAGAAGTCCTATTTGGCTGACCCTTGACCTTCGAGTTCTCCCTGAAAAGGTTGCTCTCGATACTTAACAATAAGCTTATAAAATCTGGAGAATGAATTTGTAGTGGAGCGGTGTTCCTTGAAGCAGCTGCCATTGCTTTGTTTTTTAGTTTTGTTTTGTTTTTGCATACCCCTTTTTATTGAAGTGTAATTGATTTACAGTATCATGTTAGTTTCAGGTGTACAGCACAGTGCCATTGCTTTTTAAAGAAGCCCCCCAGAGAACAAGAATTTCAGGATGATCACATCACGTACAGTGTTCCCCTGAAGGGCTTGCCTCTGAGATTGCCCTTCTTTGGAAAGACTAATACACAATGGATACAGAAAGATGACTAATTATTATATTTTAGGGCTTGAAAATTTTGAAACAAACTACCACGTAATTTTTACAAAGGTTTTAGAGTGGTATTAACATGGCTGACCCGAGAAACATGATTGTCTAAGACTCCTGTGTGATTTATACAAGTTATTTGCCAAATATAGGCATGAAAGCAAATCAAGCTACATAACTTGCTCTTTTGGGGTGTGTTGCTTTACTCTGCATTTTTTTCTTAGGATACCAAAAAGTTTATGGTTAGTGTAAATAAAATTCCTAAACGCCTTAGGATGAATAAAGCCAGAAGAGAGTAGCTTCAATATGGTTTCCAGGTTTTAGGTAGACAGAACAGGTGGTCTTAATGGGTCGTTGAAAGCCCATTAATTGTTAGTACCTGGAGGCACTAATGCTTCAATAGATAGCTTCAGCTTTCCATCGTTAAGGATGGGAACACAGGTGGAAGTACTAATCACAAATATCTTACAGAGGAGAGCAAAAGTCACTGATGTAAGAATTTACGCAGGGCTCGTCCCACAAGAGGGGCTCTGCGTAGCGCCTGATTTCAAGAGGGCAATGTGTAACCCGAAAAGAGGTCTTTGAGAATGTGAAGAATTCTGCCAAAGGTAAGCTGTCTTCTTGGAAGTTTTCCTATGGGTACAGCGCATAGCGTGGTAAAGTAGGAATCGTGGGTCACTTAGATTCGTGATTGTCAATGAGGAGGTGTGTTTGGGATTTGAAATCACACCGTCCTGTCCCTCTTCTCTTGGTTCCCTGGATGCTCATGTTGAGAATCAGTTGCAGAGTCAACAAAAGCTGGTAGAGGCTTGTCCTTCGGTCTGTTGGGGGTGGAGGCTCAAAGCCAAGAATGGCAGGACCGTGTACAATCTTTCTATAAAATGTTAATGGGAATCAATGCGAACTGCCCTTCCTTTATAAAGGACATACTCTACATGTTTTCAGTTATTGCACACTGTCAGTTTTAATTAAATCATATATTTTTTTACAACATACAGATCCAAAGCAGAATTATATGGTGGTGAAACATGTTGACCCTGGAGCCAAACTTGCTGGGTTTGAGCACTGGCTCTGCTAATTAGCTGTGTGATTTTTTTTCTTCTTTTTTCTCTTTTTATCAGGTTATTGCGCATTTTCAGGCCCCAGCTAATCATAAGTAAAATGAGGGTCACGGTATTTCACATTTGTGGTGAGGTATTAATAAGATAATCTCTGCAAGGACCTCAGCTCTGTGCCTGGAACGTAGAAAGATTTCAGTATGTTTGCTTTAATAATAACGAAAAATACCAAATATAATAACTCTTTCTCTAGGTATGACTTTTGTTTCTGCATTAAAACCACAGTGTTAGATGTTGATATTTCATAAACCTAACTTAACTGATTATATACAGCTCTGAGTACTAAAATAACATTTAATTTGGCAGAAATTTGTTTGGAGGGTAGACTAGAACCAGACAAACTTATTGTGAAAAATGATTCTTCAGTTCTAGCAGGCCTTCTTTTTAAGTGTGTGATGAGAAGTTTTGGTGTTTCCTTACCTACCATGGGAATCATGCGAACTGGGGATGGGAGAGGGGAGAGCAGCTGGATTGGTTTTCTAGGGCTGTCTAACAAAGTACCACACACAGGCTAGCTTAAACAACAGAAATTTATTGTTTCACAGTTGTGGAGGCTGGAAGTCTGAGATCCAAGTGTTGGCAAGACTGGTTCCTTCTGATTGCTGCGAAGGACAGTCTGTTCACGCCTCTCATCTGGCTTCTTGTGGTTTGCTGGTAACTTGTGGCATTCCTTGGCTTCTGTAGCATCTCCAGATCTGTCTTCATCTTCACAGTATATTCTGTCTTTGTGCATATCTCTGTGTTCAAATTTCCCGTTTTTATAAAGATGCCAGCCATGTTGGATTAGGGGCCCACCCTATTCCAGTCTGACCTCATCTTAACTTAATGAATGATATCTCCAGTGACTCTATTTCCAAATGAGGTCACATTCTGAATTACTGGGGGATTTAGGACTTCAACCTGTGAATTCTGGGGGAACATAATTTAACTTGTAACAGCATCCTATCCTTGCACTATAATATACTTCAGGAAGTTGCAGTAGTCAATACTCAGCAAAAATCCAGTTGCCTGATTTCAAAGCTGTGGGCAGTGGATTTATTTCTTCTTTGAAGAAAAGATGTCCGTAAACTGGTATTCATAAAGTTTATCCCTGCCAGCATCGGGGGAGGTACACACTTAATGGCATCCTCCTGTGCGTCCTTGCTGCAATCCTGCATCCCCGCACAGCAGTCACAGCTTATTTTGTGAGGGGGCGGTGTGTGTGTGTGTGTGTGTGTGTGTGTGTGTGTGTGTGTGAGAGAGAGAGAGAGAGAGAGAGAGAGAGAGAGAGAGAGAGAGAGACTGATTTTTAAATCCCAAGGGCTTTTCACTTTGCTAAAAAACAGACATTGCGTAAGAAACGATTTTTAAAAACAGAAAAAAAGCTTATCTTTCTCTACACAGTAAGGATGTCCGTGGATACACAGATTATGTATTACGCGTCACGTTAAGTGCGGTTGTGTTCTAAGGAGTGCTACTGAGGACTGTCATGCACATCTCTATCAGTCTCTATAGTATGTAATCCTATATGTTAAAGAAGTTTTTCTGAAGCTTGACACAGTATCTTAAGCCTAATCTAAAATTCTCAAAGGCATTACTAAGAAAACCTTGTATACTTTTGTATTTCAGAGTTAAACCAATGAATGAGAATTTCTGTAGCCCCTATGATGTGCTTTATTCTCTGTCTTATCATGCGAATTTCCGTAATGGTGGAATACATTCTTATTCAAGGTGCATGGGTGCTGCATCCTGTGTGAAGCCCCAATAGGAGTCGGGCCATCTCTCCTCTGCTTCCACATCGTCCTATTACATTATTTCTTAAGGAATTGTTTCTCCTCAGTGATCTCTCTTACCACTAAATTATGAACTCCTCTCGGGAACAAAACAGCCTTATTTTTATCTAATTTATCTTTGGACGTATAATATCAAACACAGTGTCTGGCATAGAGTAGAAGTTAAATTAGGAGACATTAAATGCTATAAAATAATTGAGGTTATTTTCTGGAACTCAGAAACTGAGAGGTTGATTTGAAATATAAAGAAATGTTGCAAAAAAAACCCCAAAAAAAACAAATGTTGCTATTTTAGGCAAAAATAAGGGGAAAGAGGAGAAGGAGGGGCATCTACTTCAGTGATTCTAAACTGGCGTGGCCATTGTTAGCAAATGAAAGCACAGGTCACCCAGTTAAAAGTGAATTTCACATAAACAGCAAATACATTTTTTGCATAACTGTGTTCCAGATATTGCATAGGATGTACTTATACTAAAAAAAAATGGTCGCTAATCTCTAATTTAAATTCAACTGGATGTTCTTTACTGACAGTCCTATTCTAATGTCTTTTTGAATATGTAACTCTTTTTTATGATTAATTTCTTTTATTGCTGATTTAAAAATATCATATGAATAGACTTTTCACTCTCCCTTCTCATAAAATGTCTATTTAAAACCTCTTCCAGCCAACTCCTACACTATCTTCCCAGAACCGCATAACCACACTCTTCAACCCTGCCCCGCCCAGCTCTATGTGACTGCACAGAATCACAGAACACTCTTTTCTGGTGAATATCTAGAATGCCAGGGGATGCTCTCGACACACCATTTACAACCCACAGAACTCGAGCAAAGCGTCCTTTCGTTTGGCCGCATCACAGAATTTCCTGGCTTGTGATCTCCTGATCTTTTTCTAGCATGTGATTCCAGCAAACTGACCCATTATGCCTAAATTTAAGTTGCAAATACTTCTATGCCCAGAGCAAATTTCCTCTAATTGCATTTTCTGTCTTGTATTTTTTTTTAACATCTTTATTGGAGTATAATTGCTTTACAATGGTGTGTTAGTTTCTGCTGTATAACAAAGTGAATCAGGTATACATAAACATATATCCCCATATCTCTTCCCTCTTGTGTCTCCCTCCCTCCCATCCTCCCTATCCCACCCCTCTAGGTGGTCACAAAGCACTGAGCTGATCTCCCTGTGCTATGCGGCTGCTTCCCACTAGCTATCTATTTTACATTTGGTAGTGTATATATGTCTGTGCCACTCTCTCACTTCATCCCAGCTTCCCCTTCCCCCTCCCTGTGTCCTCAAGTCCATTCTCTACGTCTGCATCTTTATTCCTGTCCTGCCCCTAGGTTCTTCATGACCTTTTTTTTTTTTAGATTGCATATATATGTGTTAACATATGGTATTTGTTTTTCTCTTTCTGACTTACTTCACTCTGTATGACAGACTCTAGGTCTATCCACCTCACTACAAATAACTCAATTTCATTTCTTTTTATGGCTGAATAATATTACTTTATATATATGTGCCACACCTTCTTTAGCCTTTCATCTGTCAATGGACACTTAGGTTGCTTCCATGTCCTGGCTATTGTAAATAGTGCTGCAATGAACATTGTGGTACATGACTCTTTTTGAATTGTGTTTTTCTCAGGGTATATGCCCGGTAGTGGGATTGCTGGGTCATACGGTAGTTCTATTTTTAGATTTTTAAGGAACCTCCATACTGTTCTCCATAGTGGCTGTATCAATTTACATTCCCACCAGCAGTGCAAGAGGGTTCCCTTTTCTCCACACCCTGTCCAGCATTTATTGTTTGTAGATTTTTTGATGATGGCCATTCTGACCGGTGTGAGGTGATACCTCATTGTAGTTTTGATTTGTATTTCTCTAATGATTAATGATGTGGAACATCCTTTTATGTGTTTGTTGGCAATCTGTATATCTTCTCTGGAGAAATGTCTGTTTAGATCTTCTGCCCATTTTTGGATTGGGTTGTTTATTTTTTTGATATTGAGCTTCCTGAGCTGCCTGTATATTTTGGAGATTAATCCTTTGTCAGTTGCTTTGTTTGAGAATATTTTCTTCCATTCTCAGGGTTGTCTTTTGGTCTTGTTTATGGTTTACTTTGCTGTGCAAAGGCTTTTAAGTTTCATTAGGTCCCATTTGTTTATTTTTGTTTTTATTTCCATTTCTCTAGGAGGTGGGTCAAAAAGGATCTTGCTGTGATTGATGTCATAGAGTGTTCTGCCTATGTTTTCCTCTAAGAGTTTTATGGTGTCCGGCCTTACATTTAGGTCTTTAATCCATTTTGAGTTTATTTTTGTGTATGGTGTTAGGCAGTGTTCTAATTTCATTCTTTTACATGTAGCTGTCCAGTTTTCTCAGGACCATTTATTGAAAAGGCTGTCTTTTCTCCATTGTATATTCTTGCCTCCCTTATACCATAGGTGTGTGGGTTTACCTCTGGGCTTTCTATCCTGTTCCATTGATCTGTATTTCTGCCAGCACCATATTGTCTTGATTACTGTAGCTTTGTAGTATAGTCTGAAGTCAGGTAGCCTGATTCCTCCAGCTCCATTTTTCTTTCTCAACATTTCTTTGGCTATTCGGGGTCTTTTGTGTTTCCATACAAATTGTGAAATTTTTGTTCTAGTTCTGTGAAAAATGCTACTGGTAGTTTGATAGGGGTTTCATTGAATCTGTAGATTGCTTTGGGTAGTATAGTCATTTTCATTGATGTTGATTCTTCCAATCCAGGAACATGGTATATCTCTCCATCTGTTTGTATCATCTTTAATTTCTTTCATCAGTGTTTTATAGCTTTCTGCATTGAATATGTAACTTTTTAAACTGTTTTATCTCTTTGAAATGCAATTGGAAGTTCCCCAAACTCCTCTGTGAAAAGGCCTATACACGCAGAATTGTGCATACTGTTTCAGGTAGCTGGTGTAAGTAATTTAATTCTTAATTTTGGATGTGTTAGAGAAAGAATAAATACTTTTTTGGAGGTTACAAGGCTAAAAGTAATAGAAGTAAAGTTATATATACACATCTGGGTTCTATGCCTAGTCCTGCATTTCAAAGCTAAGGGTAACCACAGAAGTGATGGAATCTAAGCCACTAATTGTATAAAGTGAAGAAATTAGATAGAAATATCAACTAAGATATAGAATTTAATTGTTAAAGTAGAGTAGAGAAGGAAACTAAATTGGTTACAAGACTACCCTGATTAACATAACTTATTTTCAAATTATATATATATATAAACTAGATGTATAGTAAATGTTAGTGTATGTATAATTATATGCATAATTGAATTATATGTAATTTAAATACATATGATAAAAATATAAAGGCACATATATTTTCATGGTAAAGAATAATCAATTTAGTAACATTTTTACACTAATTGAAGAAAAACAAGTGAATATTCTATTTTATTAGTTCTTCAATCAGCAACCTAATTGTCAACTGGTTCCTTCTTAGTTCACTGCAACGACCATGGACATTTTCTGCTTCTGCACTGTTTATGCAACAATGAAATCAGTTATATTAGTCTTCATACATTATATTATTAGAGTATGCCAGTACACTTTGGTCTCTTAGAATGCATTAAAAAATTAACTCCAGGGCTTCCCTGGTGGCACAGTGGTTGAGAGTCCGCCTGCTGATGCAGGGGACACAGGTTCGTGCCCCGGTCTGGGAGGATCCCACATGCCGTGGGGCGGCTGGGCCCGTGAGCCATGGCTCCTGAGCCTGTACGTCCGGAGCCTGTGCTCCGCAACGGGAGAGGCCACAACAGTGAGAGGCCCGCGTACCGAAAAAAAATAAAAAAAATTAACTCCAAACTTTGATCTAAAATTAAAAAATAGGATATTTAATATTCTTTTGCAGTGGGAATACATGGATATCTAGTGTTGATGGTCTTGTAAACTGTTTATATCCAAATAGATCAGTTGCAAAAAGTCTGCTTAAAATGAACTGAATAATGATCAGATAAAACTTGGAAGAAACCTTTCTTTCTCTGACTCATGAAACATTGGACTTAATCAGACATCAGTATCATAGATGTTGTATATCTGTCTCATATAAATGTGTACCTTTATATTTCAAAACTTCAAATTATTTAAATGTAATCAAATCCTATGGATTAGGAAAAATTTTCCCATCTGAAATATTCTCTCATTTCTGAGAACTATTCCCAGCTGATTATGGGGTTTCCATTAGTAATTAGAATTACTCCAAATGATTAGGGAAATTTTTTCATAAAAAATTAGGATTTGTGTGTGTGTGTTATTTAAAGGAATAGAAGACATGAATGTGATCCTACAGAAGCTTCCTCTGAAGAATTGAGTTGGTGGTTGAATGTTTAATAATTTCAGAATGGATAGATTCCTCTTCTGCTAGTTAACTGGAGGTATTCTTTAATATTCTGGAAGTAGTTACATTCTTCTTAAAATGATTAAAAGTGTTAAATATCCACCCAGTAATTAAGCAAAACATATTTAAAGTTTTAAAATATATTTTAAATTTATTGTAATTACTTTTTAAGTGTCTGTTTTAAAGTAAAAAAAAAAGAAATAAATGGTTAATTCTAAAAGTTATGCTGCTAAAAGTTAAATAATAAGTGGCTAGAGGTGCATCCATTTGCTTTGGCAACATGCAGATCATTTATGACCTAAACTTGCAGGTTCGATATAATAGAGGGATCAGAATTAAGATTAGCTTACTTGGTGGAATGATGATAGATGAGGAAATAGAAACAAGCAGTGTAGACACCTCTTATTTAGGTCTTCCTGTCTCCACTATAACTATCAGCAAGCTTTCTTTGCTACTGATGCAGGCAGAAATCAAACCACAATATTGTCATGCTCTGGTTTTGATATTTATTGAAATATCATTTTACCTTCCTAAGAATATTCAAACACATTAAAAGTCTAAATGGTAATGTTACAAAATTCATTAGTATTAGTCAATTAGCCAGAAGTTTTTCTTCGTGACATTTGACCTCTTAGAGGTAATACATTATAACTCGGATTGAATAAGTTTTAATGCTTTCTTCATGTTTTCTATCACTGTAATAGAAGTAAATATATATTATTCTATTAGTAAATGAGAGCACCAAATTTTTAAATTAACCCCTGAATCTAAAATTGGCCCATTAAAGTTAACAGCTATAAAGATTTGGGGATTTATCTGCAACCTTAAAGAATATTATGCTAAAAGTGTATGTGTAAATTTAAGGATTAGACCATTCAGAGCTGGTTAATTAACTTAATGTTAAAAAATTTTATCAAAGGGATTTTGAGGGAGTATCTATTTTGTTAACTGATTATTTTGTAGCAGTATTGCTGGATATGACAGGCATAGCTCTCTTATTAAACATAGTTGATAGTGAATGTTGCAAAAATGAAAGTCCCAAGTCAGACTGTATTTCCTTGCTTATAGGCATTAAAGGAAGAGAAAAGATTTAATTATGATCACTTTGAGGAAATCACATATAATCTTTCATACCAGAAGAATGGACTGGCTTTCTTAAGGTTTAATTTTCATGTGTACTCTATTCTTTTTGGTGGTGTTAACATTTAGTGATCATAAGAACTATTAGAGATCCCTGTTGAAGAAAGAGATTCTGAGGTGCCCCAGAAATTCTGATTTTGATGGGAGCTAAGAGTTTGCATATTAACCACTATCTCCACTACCAGCCCCAGGGACTGTGATGTGTGGGTAGCACTGTTTGTGGGGAAGCACCCATGTAGGGTATCATTGACCCTTCTAACAGTCAAGTGTTGCTAGTATCACTGTTCAAGATAATTTGTGAATACTTACATAGCGGTAAATCCTGAGGTTCATATGTATATAATCTGTTTGAGTATCTTCCAGTTATATCAGCTCTGACTGTTAAAGAAGGATCTGCCAAGAAAAAATAAGTACCTTACATATTATTTAAAATATTCTGAAAATCATTCTTGCCTCTTACTCTAAAACAAACGTTAAGCAAATTTATAAGCAAAATCAGTTTTCATACATGTGAATTTATTGTGAGTTAATCTGAATTCTCATTTTAGTGTGTCACAGGTCTCTGTCAACATATAATAGTTTAGAGGACAATACTGAAACTACATTGGGATATTGATTTCATAGCATCAGTAAATTTAAAACATTAAAATTTAATATTTATAAGTTACCAGTTATAGATATAATGAGTTTGATTGTTGACCTAACAAGAACTGTTAACTGGGTTACTAATGACTTCCCTTTAAAAGGAATAGTACTTGAACTAGCATTTAAAAGTAAATAAAAGCAAGAAGGCTACTGATTTTCTAAATCTGATGGAAAGAGATTATACAATTACCCACAAACATGATTCTAGGCACATATTGTCCATCAGGTGATAAATTCTTATCAGTGGTTTCATGCTAGGAAAAAGATGAAAAAAAAGAATGTTATTGGATTGGATTGTTTTTAACAGTTGATTTAAAACTATTTTATGTAAACAAGCCTTTCAGTAAGTTATATATTTTGGCCTCTTACAATTCTATATAACATTCTATATCCACTAATACTTTATAGCTCTTTTTGTCTTCAAAAAAAGACAAAAAAAGAGATTCAGCTTTTCCACTGAATTGAGATATTAAGAAAACATTGTAGAGGTCAGGTACCATGAGATTCAGCATGATGAAATTATTCTGAGCCATTTCTTGTATTTCTTTATTTTGGGCAAACACTTTTTTTAGTGCTGTGGGAGAAAACATAATGTCAATTAGTTTCAAGGATCAAGACGCCTTCAATATAATGTAGCAAAATTAAGCTAGTATTTTGCATTTGTTTGCATCTGTAACTTGGATGTAAATAGTTCATTGGCCCATTGCCACTTCGTCTCTAACTGGAAATCAATGAGGGACAGAGTCTATCCAAGAAGACATCAAGAGAGAATCACATTGATGAAATCACCAGTTTTACAATGTCATGTAATTCATTGACTCATTGGTTAAAATAGCATCTTCTTTCAGCCATTTTTCCTACCTTTTTGGGGGGGGGGAACAGGGGAGGAAGAAGGATATAAAATTCTAAAGGACATGTAATATGAATATATTCAATAGATTACTAACAATCATTGTAGTCTTTAAGCACCTTAGTAAAATGGTGGTACTCTAGCAGTTGTCCTTTTTTTTTTTTTTGGAATAGAGTTTCCTGAGTGCCTTCTTAACAATTTGTAACCAGGTCACTTTCCTACTTCATATTGGAGATACAATAAGATCTCAGGAGCAAAAATTACCTTGGCAGTATTGACAGTCCTCCAAGTGATGAATAACCATCAGTGGCTTGTTACTAAACAGAGAGAGTGTGGAATTGAGCCAAGTGATTAATCTGAGTTAAAATGTACAGTGAAATTAGATTTAAGATTCTCATACTTTCTATGAGACGTAAAGTAAACATCTCAGCCTGACAAATCACAGCGCTGTAGTGTGTAGTCCTCTTAGTCATAACATGGCCTCAGCACTGAAGCATCAGCGTCACCAGAAATGTAGCTCATTAGAAATGTAAATTCTCAGGCTCCCTCTTGGGCCCACTCAGTCAGCATCTGGGGGGGTGAGGTCCAGGAATCCTTAGCTTAACAAGCTTACCAGGTCGTTCTTATGTATACTGTAGTACAGTTAGAAAAATAAAAGTCAATTCTGTCTCCATAGATGAAAGGATATTATGAGCAAGGTAGTATTCATTTCCAATGAACATCTGGTATAAAATTTTGGAATTGTCGAAGTTTTTACTTAGGTTTTTTGTTTGTTTTTCAAAAAGTCTATTAATATTTGACCATTTTCACAACCTTTTATTCTTGTCACAACTTACAATTACCAACAGTCTCAGGGAGAGTTCCTTTCCTGTATATTTTTCAGTGTCATTTTGATTTTAACTCTCTGAAGAAAAGTTTTGGTGGTAGCTCATTGACTACCCTGCTGTTTAGAATACGAGAAAAGTTAGAATGTTAACTACAGTGAAGGACAAAATAATTATGATTCGGGTATATAAGATGTTTTTAAAAATGTTTCTTTAATTTTGCAAGGATGCTAGGTACAAAAAGAGATAGACGAGTGTATATGTATCAAGCATAAATCTTTTTAAAAACAACAGATGTAATCATATGAAATACTTGTTACTGAATAATCCTGTTTTTTCAAACTTTAGTCTCAAAAGTGTTAAATAACACACTTTGAAGTGTAAATAATTTCATTTAATCCTCAAACTTAGAATATAAGTTAATTTTAGGTAAGAATAAATCCTACAACTTATCTCTTAAAATTTATAACATAGAAAGCTAACATTTGCCAACAACTTCACATTTACTGGTGAAAGAGCAGATTAGATATCCAATGAATGAAATATTATTACCTCTTTTTAATTAGTAGAAAACTGAGCCTAAGAATATTCATTGACATTTCTTTAGAGACACATACAGAACTTAGACCTCCTAAGCACCAAGTAGTAATTCTTTTACTAGATAACTTTTTCTCTGATTGCACTTAGGTAGATAGAGGTGTCCTGTGATGGAGAGCAATTCAGGGGCATGAATCATTCTGATTTCCTGAACTGCTACCCTTTCTTCCCAGCACAACAGCTGGAAATAAGGATAGCTCTGTGTAAGGAAAGACATTGATGTAACTCTTGGAAAACTAATTTCTCCATCAGATTTCTGGCCAACTGGAGTCCAAGGAAAAATGTATCAAGACCACAGAATACTCAGTCTTAATAGTTCAGCTTTGAATGGGTTGTTCAGACAGTCAAACCAAGACAGTAAGCCGTTTTAGGAAAAGCTTCTGTTTCTGGCAGACACTGAATTAGGAACACCTGAAAAAGGGCTCAGAAACTTTTAAAGCAAAGAGGCAGATGGTAAGTTATTTGAGGTTTTGCAGCCCATGTGGTCTTGTTCACAACTGCTCACCTCTGCTGTTATTGCACGAAAGCAGCCATGGAAAATATGCAACAAGGTGAGAGTGGCCGTGTTATAGTAAAACTTAATTTATAACACTGGAATTTGAATTTCAAGTAACTTCCATGTTTCACAAGATATTATTCTTCTTTTGATTAAAAACATTCTTTTAATGTAAAAATCATCCTTAGCTCACAGACCAAATTATCAATAAAACAGGTGGTCCCTAGTCTTATGGTTACCAGGGGCGAAGGGGAGGGGGAGAGATAGACTGGGAGTTTGGGATTGACATGTACACACTACTATAGATAACCAACAAGGACCTGCTGTATAGCACAGGGAACTCGGCTCAATATTCTGTAATAACCTAAATAGGAAAAGAATTTTAAAAAGAATAAAAAAAATAAAGCATTTTAAATTGTGAAAAAAAATCTTATGAACTAGCACATCAGATTATGAGAAACTCGAGTGAGAGAAAGAGTAAAATTTTTGGGGAGCTGTACTTCTGAGATGCTCTAAAACCAGAGCCTTCCAAGCCTAGTTGCTTATCAGCATCATTTGGTGAATTATCTTTTAAAATTCTACATGTTTTTCATTGAAAATAAGTTACAAATTCAGATGGTTTAAAATTCAAAAGTTAAAAAAGTAAAAATTCTTTCTCCCATCCTGCCTTCAAGAAGTAAGCAGTGTTACCATTTTCTAAGTTTGCTTCCAGAGTTTTTCAGGTCATATAACAAAATACACATGTGCATATGCATATGCTTGTGTATATACTTATGTATATGATTATGAATTGTGTATGTTCATATGCATGTCCATATGTATATATATTTATCCTTTCTTTTTTAAAAATACAGATACTAGCACGCTATACACATGTATTTGCATTTGGCTTTTTTAGCATAATCGTATATCTTGGATGTTATTCCCTTGTGCTTTTGTATAATATTCCATTATATGGATCATCTTTACTTTATTAGTCTCCTCAAAATAGATATTTAAATTCTTTTCAACCTTTTATGTTTAGATTGTTTTCAGACATTTAAAAAGATGCTTTGGTGAACATGATGTTACTTACATATAATTTTGCGCATGGGTGGGTATATTTGTAAATAAATTTCCAGAAGCGGAGATTCTGTGTCAGAGTATGTGCATTTATAATTTTGATGCACTGTGTATACTTTCCTTAGAAGCTGTACCAATTTATATTCTCTCTGATAATGTGAGAACTAAGTATTTACTCTCACTAAAACTGGTTATTGAGCTTTTAATTCTTTTATCCAGTAGGTGAAAGAGGGAAGTTAATGTAGTTTTACTTTCTTATAAAAAATAGTCACCATATGATCCAGCAATTCTACTTCTGGGTATATACCCAAAGAAAATGAAATCACTGTTTCACTATCTCAAAGGGATATCTGCATCCCCATGTTCATTGCAGCATTATTTACAATAGCCAGGACATGGAAGCAACCTAAGTGACTCTCAGTACATTTGCGACAACGTGAATGAACCTTGAGCATATTATGTTAAGTAAAATAAGTCAGAGACAAATACTATATGATCTCACTTATATGTAGAATCTGGAATTTAAAAAAAAAGTAAAAACCAAACTCATAGAAACAGAGAGTAGATTGGTGGTTTCCCGGGGTGGGGGATTGGGAGGTGGGGAAAATGGGTAAAGGTGCTCAAAGGGTACACACTTCCAGTTATAAGATGAGTGAGTCCTGGGAATGTAGTGATGACCAGAGTTAACAATACTGTATGGTATACTTGAAAGCTGATAAGAAAATACATCTTAAAAGTTCTCAACACACACACACACACACACACACACACACACACACACGTTAACTATGTGAGGTGATAATTAACCTTATTGTGGTCATCATTGTGCAATATATACATACATCAAATCACATTCTACACCTTAAATCTGCACAATGTTTATGTAAATTATATCTCAATAAAGCTGTAAAAAATAATCTTACTCATATGTTTAGGTTACTAATTTTTTTATTCTGTGTACTATCTTTCCTATCTTATGTTCATTTTTTCAAGGTCATTGCCTTGACCTTTTTCTTATTAATTTATATGAGTACTTTGTATATTAGAGAAATTCACTCTTGTAATATGAGCTATAGTTTTCTGTTAGTTTTGTATTTTTTGCCTTTTTCGTTTGCTTATGATAAATTTCTGGTTTGCAGAAATTTGCGTAATCAAAAATATTAGTCATTTATTTTAGGATTTTTCTTTCTTCTTTTTTTTTCCTTTGGCCATACTCAACTCTAAAGGAGGACTAGGGTGAGGCAAGGGTAGCATCTAGGGCACAAAAATGAAGTGCTTTGTTTTTGCATCCTAGACATCCCTCATGCCTCACCCTAATTGTACCCTACTCCAAGAATTTAAAGGAATAACAGTTTTGTAATAGTGTCTTCTAGTACCTTAATGGTTTCATCCTTATAATTAATCTTTATAATTTATTTTGATGTAAAATGTGAGGTATAGATACAAATTTTTTTATTTTTCACAAATGGCTATCAAATTCTAACAATTATTTTACATACTCTCTCTCTCCTACTCCTGATTCAAAATGCCACGTAATCATGTAAACAATTTCTGTAGTATCCAGTTTTCTGTTCTCTCCATTCTATTCAATTCATTTACTAGTAACATGCTGTGTTATTAAAATGTTTCATATTGATTAAGGGCTAGTCCCCACTGATTTCTTCTCAGAATGTTCCTAACTATTTAAGTCTGTCTATGTTTCCATTTCAATTTTAAAATCACTTAAAAACTTGTACTAATATATTGTGATTGTCTTAACAAATTTTTTAGCTATAGAGAGGATTGACATTTTTACGATATTGAATCTTCCTCTCCAAGAACATGATATCCCTTCACATAGGTTTGTAATTTCTTTCCTCACTAGTACATTTAGTTCATACAGATTTTGTACATTTTCTGTCAAGTTTATCCTGGGATATTTCATCTTTTTTTATTGCTATTTTATATAAGGTATTTTATAACTGCCTTTAACTAGTTTGATTTTATATATATATATATATATATATATAAAAATGTTGTCGATTTTTAGGTATTAATTTAGTCTCATCTAATTTAACTGAATCTTCGTAGTTCTGATACTTTGGGCTGATTCTCAAGTTTTTCACAAACACAGTCATCAGCTGCAAATGAGGATTCTTTCACTCTCTCCTTTGTAAATTTTTCTCATCTAATTGCATTGGTTAGTATCTCCAGAACAATGTTAGTAATTGTGGTGATTAAAGAATCCATCAGTGGGATACTTTAATTGTTTTTCCTCAGTAAGCATGATGTTGACTTTTTTGCTGGGATGGATAAGTTTTTTAACTTCAAATATGGATTTGGCATTATATTAAATGCTTTTTTTTAGCATTTGTGGAGATAGGAGATACTTGTATGATTTGTGTCCTTATAAATATTAAATTATTTTAATTAATAGATTTCTTAATCTTGAATCTTTTGGCTTTCCCAGACTGAATCTCACTTTATCAGGGTATATTCTTTAGTGTTCTGCTGTTTGCTCTTTGCTAATATGTTGTTTGTTTTTTACATTTCTATTTGGAAATAAGATTATTCTGTAGACTTTTTTTTTTTTTTTTGTAATATTTGTCTGGTGTTGAGAGTGTTTTAGCCAATTCTTATTTGGAATCTTTTCTTTTTCTTCAAAGAGTTGAATTGAACATTCTTTAGATATTTGATAAATTCTTGGGGTGCTTTTAAAAGTACAAGTTTCTCAGCTCCATCCCCAAAGATTTAGTAGATCTTTAGTAAATCACGTCACTCTTGGTCACTGAGTGCCTGGCACATGGAAGTGGATACTCAGTAAGCAGTTGACCCTGAATATGGATTTTTAAAAAAGCTCTCTGAGTTGTTCTGATGATCAGACAGCCTTGAGAAGTGCTGCTATAAGTCAGGTTGCTGTTTAAGCTTGTATAATGCCCAGTGAGTGATGCTGTTTTGTTTATACAATTTATATTCAAAGTTTGCTTGGTAGATGTTAACTAGACTTATTGTGGTAATCATTTTGCATATATACAAATATCCAATCATTAAGTTGTATATCTGAAACTAATATAATGTTAAGTCAATTATTCCTCAGATAAAAAAGCTTGCTTGGATAATTAAGAAATTAATACAGAAGTGTCTAGAGCTGTTGTTTATAAAAAAATTCTAATAGCAACTCTTAGTCCAAACAGCATACAATATCAGAGCAAATTCTTATTGTATCCTCTGAAAAGCTAACATGCTAGTGTTTGGCTCTCCTGTGAGGAGGTATCTGTATCATCTGTCAAAGTTAACTGAGAGGTGTTTTACCTTTTTTGAATATGAAAGAGACCTTCCTCATAAGTCTGCATCCAAGTGATGTCATCTCCCCATCCTAAACAGAAGAGAGAAATCAATGTGTTAACTCAGGACTACCAAAGAGTTCTGAATTGGGGGTGTGATAAGCAGGTATCTATCTACAGATATTTAAGCTACCAAGCAGTTGTCTGACATAAGGTATGGAGGATACATAATTATAACTAGATACAAAGAGGTTGTGTCCTTTCAGGTGATATTACTGAGGTTTTGTGACTATGTTTTAAATCTTAAGGCCATTGGCCTTGAACCCAGTAAGTGTTCAGTAGATGCTATTATGATTAGTGGTGATTGAAAGGACATCTCTGGACCATGCAAGAGCTCTCACTTTCAGAACGTACAGGAGGAAATAACAGTTAATCTTTGCATACTTTGTAAATCTATCGGGAATACTTTGGGCTATACTGAACAGCGTCCTTGAATCTTGAGTGTCAAGAGATGTTGACTCCTTCGAAGTCATAACACATCATTGAAAAAAAGGAATTTCAAATTCTGCTTTGAGTTTTAACAGGGAAAACAATTCTGGCATGGGAATTTCATGGTTGAGAGACTCAATAAAACCCTTGTTTTGGAAGCATCCAAAAGAGTGGAGGAGAGGGAAACAGAAAACAACGAGTAGAGAGAGAACCCACTAGCTTTTTTTTTAAAGAATCAATTTTATTTATTTATTTATTTATTTTGGTTGCATCGGGTCTTCGTTGCTGCACATGGGTTTTCTGTAGTTGTGGCGAGTGGGGGCTACTCTTCGTTGTGGTGTCCAGGGTTCTCCTTATGGTGGCCTGTCCTGTTGCGGAGCACAGGCTCCAGGCGCACGGGCTTCAGTAGTTGTGGCACACAGGCTCAGTAGTTGTGGCTCACGGGGTTAGTTGCTCTGCAGCATGTGGGATCCTCCCGGACCAGGGATCGAACCCGTGTCTCCTGCATTGGCAGGCGGATTCTTAACCACTGCGCCACTAGGGAAGTCCCCCCACTAGCCTTTAAAGAAATGATGTGAGTAGTTGGGAATGTGTATTAGAGATTGAAGAATAAGACCATTGAAGAGAAGAATGCACAAAACATCCAGAAATATTTCAAAGTATTTTCAGGAAATGTCTCAGTCTATGGATGAAAAAGGTTGAATTAATTTGAAAATAGAAATAGTTTCAGGCTATTTTGGACCCAGATTTTTTCATAAGTTTCATATGTTGTCAGACTGGAGTTCCTGGTTTTGACACCATGGCTTAAAGATGTCCAGGACTTATGAAGCAGAATTATGAAGCAGGATAAATATGATCCCATGATTTCTGCCTGCTGGGTTTTGGTTTGTTTGTTGTTTTTTTTTTTTTTTTTGCTGTACTTGGGCCTCTCATTGTTGTGGCCTCTCCCGTTGCGGCCTCTCCCGTTGCGGAGCACAAGCTCCGGACGCGCAGGCTCAGCGGCTATGGCTCACGGGCCCAGCCGCTCCGCGGCATGTGGGATCTTCCCGGACCGGGGCACGAACCCATGTCCCCTGCATCGGCAGGCGGACTCTCAACCACTGCACCACCAGGGAAGCCCCGGTTTGTTTGTTTTTTAATAACAACTTTATTCAAATATAATTCATATGCCAATACAGTTCATCCATTGAAAGTATATACATTCTTTTAATATATTTACATAGTGTGCAGTCATCACCACAATCAATTTTGGAAGATTTTCATCACTTCAGAAAGAAACCCTGTACCCTTTAGTTATCACCACGGAATTCTTTCATCTCCTACAACCCTAAGAAATGGCTAATCTACTTTGTCTCTATAGATTATCTTATTCCAGACATTTCATATAAGTGGAATCATATAAGATGCAGTGTATCTTATGACTGGATGCTTTCACTTAATACAGTGTTTTTAAGGTTCATCCATGTTGTGGCATGTATTAGGACTTCATTCTTGGGCTAAATATTATTCCATTTTATGGATATACCACATTTTGTTTATCCATTTATCAGTTGATGGACATTTAGGTTGTTTCTAGTTTTTGGATTTTATGAATAATACTGCTATGAACATTTGAGTGCAAACTTCAGTGTGAACATATGTTTTCAGTTTTCTTGGGTATAATCCTTAGAAGTGGAATTGCTGGATCAAATGGTAACTATAACTTTAACCTTCTGACAGTTTTTCCAAGTGAGTGCATTATTTTACACTCTTACCAGAAGTGTTGTTGGTTTGTTTTTGCCTGACCTTAGAATCCTAACATTGGAAGACATCTTACATTAGCTTAGTACCCCAACCTTAGCAGGAATACTTCCTATCTGTAATAACCCTGAAAGACTTTCTTTACAACTTTGCTCAAACACATGTAGTAAGTTTATGCCACGTTTTGCATTAGATAAAAGTTATTTTGGAAACAGCCAGTGAGACTGTGTTCCTACTTAATTTCCCTATTCTGTTGCAAATATCATTCAATGCCAGAATGTCAGCAGTGGGAAGAATTACTGTTCTCTGCTCCTGTTTAACTTAGTTCCACAAATATTGAAGGAACATCTGCTATATGCCTTGCTCCACTTAGCACTGGGTGTATGCAGGTAAGACAATACAGTCTTATTGTTCTCTGTTCATCATCATGATTCCTAATTCCTAATCCATTACTGGCTATGCTTACTTATCTTGTGAGATTTTATTCATTCTCCAGTATGTATTTATTGAGTACTTACTGTATGCCAGGCACTGGACCAGGTGCTGGACGCAGAGCAGTTTTGGTTTAACAGGAAGTTAAGATTTGGGGTTCACTTTTTTATTGAACCATTTCTTACCTTTTTCCAATTAATACTCCCTTTTCTCCCTAACACTGTGTCTGTTTAACTGGGGCTGCTCTGCCCTCTAAGAGGCTCCATATGCTACTTGGTACACTGTAGTCAAATTTCCCTTTCACCCTTACCTTAAATCCTCATTCTCAGTTGTTTTCTATGTGCCAGCAGAAGATAAAGGCTTAACTAAATGCAAACCATTTCTGAATAATGGAGTTCCCAGCTGCTATCAGTCATCTCCCCTATTGACATAGTTTAACTGAAATAACAGACTCATCACGTTGTTTAAAATTTCTTGTACGTATTGAGTATATTTTTCATAAAATTCACCAGTTTTAATGGACATTTGGAAGTGAATACACAGAATATTGGTACCTTAATTATAGTTACAACATGCTGCTTAACTCAGCCCTCGAGGGTCTTTAAGGGCAGTGACTTTGATCTTTGGCACTTTAAGGCTACTGAGTTCATTGTTTTATAACTGTTGTATGTATATATGGAGGTACATGATAAATTACACTTAGGAAAATATTTCCCTCTTTTATTTATTTTGCAAAACTTACCAATTTTTTTAGACTTATAGTTTCTGTGATTTTAAACTGAACACTGGCTGAACACTGACAGGCAATTGGCTGGTACCCAATACATCTCATCTGTTAAGGAATGAATTAACTTGGAAAGAAAGTCAATATTTTAAAATTTGAAATTATGCTATAGTTGATCTCCATTTGTTTGCTCCAGTCACATTACCATTCCAAGTACCAGTCAAGTGTTTTTTGGTTTGTGTTACTAATTTAGAATTAGCTATTTGGAGACAAATGATTTTCTTTCCATTTCTGGTAGCTGGAAATGTAGGAATCAATTCTGAGAATTTTCTTTATGAATTATTTCTTTGCAGATGAAGATATAATTGTTTCTCAGGCCAAAGTAAAACAGTGGGTACAAAATAGAAATGTTTTCAATGTGGCCAATGACAAATCTAGATTATGTCCTCTAAAAATACTGCAGCTGTTTTCTGGAGTCAACATAGCCAACACTTGGTTAACCAAAATTCTTGGAGGGTGGAGATAAAGTATAATTTTCTGGGGACCCCAGTGTAAAATCATTCCAAATTATTTTCTTGCCTGAATAAAGAGAGGACAGGGCACTGGAACAGATTTTGAGGGAATCCTGATTGCATTTAGGATATCAATATAACGTATCAATCAATAGCATTTTGCAGGACTCTGGTTACCAAAGTTATAGGCAATGAAACCAGTTCTCCACTATTTCTATAGAAGATGCAGCAAATTGTTGTTTTTCATGTCATGTGGCTCACTCTTTAAAATTAACTGATCCTCTCTGTTGGTTTTTTTTTTTCTCCTATTTTAAAGTGACACACAACAAAAAATTTCAGTTAATTGAGTTGGCTTTATAACTAGACTACAGGCAAGAGATGATGAATTTTAAAACAATCCAAATGACTGAGTCCAGAAAATAAAATGAGATTCTAGTACCTCTTGAGAGTGTCTGAGGAGGTCTTTTTCCCTTTTTGATTGCCATGGCAAGGTTAGAAGAAACCGTGATGAGTAAGAGACAGACGACCGAAGCTGAGTGTAACATCATATCTTCTTAAGAATCCCTCAGAAGCAGCTGGATGGTAAAAAATAATTGTCAGAATCTGGTAGGTTACCTCAGGCTGTCATTAAGACATTTGTTAAGAGACCAAACCTATGCTGCCAGATTGCTCTGCTTGTGTGAATTGACATGGTACAACCACCTAGAACTTTCACATTTTATTTGTAAATTATTGTAAAAATACAGTCAACTCAATAGATGTCCACTTGATGAAAAGCCACATTCCTGGCATCCTGGAAGCAGTACAATGAAGTTGAAAGAGCACTGGACCAGGGCACCCAAAGCCTACTTCTGATGGTATTCTAGTGCTCACGGAACTGCATTAAAACTCAAATAAGATGATATTGATTAAAGGCCTTGCAACTGCTAAGTGCAATGGAAAGGTGATGTTTGTCATGCATAAATATTCTTTGCCCTTTGATTCTTCTTGATCTGATAGGTTAAGATGACATTTTAACTCTGCCAAGACAGTAAGATTAGGCATGAACAAATACTGCTTAAATTAGAACTGAGGAAAAACAGAATATGGAGGTTCTTGTTCTTCAGTTCCTCTACAGTTGCTTATCTTTTTTATCCTTCCATCATTTACTCAGCCTTTTGCCCTTAAATTTACAACCCTGCCCTATTTAAAATGCATTCCTCTCATTTTAGTATCTTTATCTAGCCAGCAGTACATCCCTCTCCTGGATTGAAAATGGTTAGTTTGGTCCTATTTAAATTATTTTCTTTCCTAATCTGCAAGGGACCCACTTTTAAATTATTTTGTATTGAGAAACCCTGTTAAACAATAACCATGGTGCTGATAAGGATCGCAGTTTAAGTTCCTATAACTTATTAATACTGTGAAACATTTCAGCATGCCATCTTTTACCTTATGGGCGTCATCTTGTACCATAAAGACTGAAACAAAGAAAGGGTAGATTTCAGTAGGGGATAAAGACAGCTGACTCTGGAACACAAAGTCCAACGTGGGGAGGGCAGACTCTGTCAGAGTGAAAGCTGCAGTGGAAAAATTGAAGCAACCATCTAGGGTAGGGTCTTAACTTGGGTCCAGTGAGCTTCTAGAAGGTCTATGATTGAGCTCCTGGAGTCTCAAAAATCCCTGAATTGTCTGTAAAATTTTATGTGCCTTTGTTCTCTTTTCTGGGGAAGAGAGCCCCTAATTGCCTTAAGATTCTCCGAGGGATCTCTGGAAGTAAAGAGTTAAGAAAAAGTTAATCTGGAGGAAGCATTAGGAAAAGTTCTTTATGAGAGAGACAGAGATTAGTAGGTAGAATCTACAGCAAAAGAGAGAAGTGATAACTTCACCATCTTCTTATTTTAAAGCTGCCAAATTTAGAATGAATAGGAACTGAATTTTTTTCAAATTTCAAGTTGCTATGTATTATTGTCAGATTGTTCTACTTAAAAATCAAAAATTTTTTTTCTGTTTGACATTGATAAATTGTAAAATAGATAGTAAATATATTCTATGACAAAGCCAATCAATTTATATGTTATTATCTTTGGATGAACAGTAATTTCCCTGGTAAACAGAACATGAGTTAGTTATGATCCTATAGTATCAGATGCGTGGGTAAAGCTCCTTGGGGGACACGGATGAATACGACACGGTCATGGCCCTGGAGCAGCTCACATTGCCCTCCGCAGGCAAATAACCACACGTCTACAATTAGGTGTTAAAAACACGGATAGTTAGCATTTTCTGACACAGTATTTCACTTTTCAAAAGTAATTTAATGTAAGTCATTTACTTAAATATTATGTAAAAATTCTCTATAAAAGAAAACTGGGAGTGAGATTTTACATTCTTTTTTAATATTCTTTTCCATTATGGTTTATCACAGCATATTGAATATAGTGCCCTGTGCTATATAGTAAGATCTTGTTGCTTATCCATTCTATATATACTAGTTTGCATCTGCTAACCCCAAACTCTCACTCCATTCCTTTGTGCTCTTTCCTGGGGAAGAGGGCCCCTAAAGAATATTTTTAAAAAATGTATATATATGTATAACTGCATCACTTTGCTGTACAGCTGAAATTAACACAGCATTGTAAATCAACTATACTTCAATAAAAAAATAACAGGGAGGAACAACTGTTACTTGCAGCATAATTTTTAAAGGATCACTTTTGGTGAATGTTAGTTTATTATAATATCATTAATACACATAAAGAATAAAAGTATGAAGCCAACAAAGGAAATCTAGTTCATTAAAAGAAGAAAAATATCATTTCATTGAACTTGCCCTCTGCTTTACTGAAGACCTCACTTTTGTACAGCGATAATTTGATCCTTTAAATATAACTGAGCTTGACCACTGATTAAGTAATCTGGAAATTTTGCTTGCTTACCTGAACTTGTCAGTGCTCTTGCTGGAAGTGTATTCTGGATATTTCTGGTTAAAAATGGGTGTGGATTTATAGACACACACAGGCACACACACACCTGATCTACAGCCCCACCTGCATTGAAACAAGAGCACAGTCCACCTGCGAACTTAAAAAACAGCCTTGTCTGAAAAATCCGTGCTTCTTTCCAGTTCTCATGCTCTCACACTAAAAAAAAAAGTGTCCTTTTTCTTTCCCTAAATTAAGATTGAGTGTCCTCATAGAATGAGGCCAAATACCACCTTTGTGCTTTTTTCTCGTCTACCTTTTGCTTCCCAAGGTAATTTAATGTTTGGCTGGAGTTCAACACCCAGAAAAAAAAAAGAAATGGTGGCAAGAGTGGGGAAGGAACGGGTATAAATGTAGGAACTGTGTGTGCACCATTGTTCTTGATGAAAGGTCAGTGAGGCTTGCAGATTAGATATAAAACAAATAGAAATTCCTCAGGTTTACTCTCTTTACAGGAGTATAATTAACAGCTAAAGAGAGCAGGTCCCCCACCCTTTTTTTTTTTCCCCTGAGAGAGAGAAAAAGGAAAAGAGAGAAATAAATAAAAATGCTGTTTTAAAAGTTAACATTTTTATAATTTGATGATTCTTTATAGTCTCTCTGTAAAACCCCTTACCTTACCATGCCAAAAAATAGGAAAACAGGCCATTAGAGATTATATTTATCTAATAGTTAGATTTTTTAAATTATATAATTAATCCATGATTATGGTAAAACATTTTTAAAGTGTGGAATTGTGTCAAAATAAAAAGTAAAATTCTCTTCCCCTTCACCAGCATCACCTTTCTCTGATCACTCCACCCCCAAAGACACACACATACACACACACACACACACACACACACACACACACACACATACCCACACAAGTTCTACTTCCTGGACTTAATTACTGTTAAAGTGATCTAGGGCAGGGTCATCATATCTGGCCCACCTGTTTTCGTACAGACCAAGAGCTACTAATGGTTTTTACATTTAAAAATGACTGGGTGAAAAATAAAAAGAATCATACTCTGTGACATCTGAAAACTGTATGAAATTAAAATGTCAGTGTCTGTAAATAGAAATTACTGGATGCAGTGCAGCCATGTCCATTTCCTTATTATTGTCTATGGTTCTTCTTGCATTCTAAGTGGAGTACTTAGACAAGGACTATATGGTCTGTGAGGTCTAAAATATTTACTATCAGGTCTTTTATAGAAAAAGTTGACTCATCTTTAATTTAGGTGCTTGTTCAACAAATTTTTCCCTTCCTTCCTCCCTTCTTCCCTCTCTTTCTCTTTTTTTTACTTAATTACTCACTATATTAATAAATGTACTGCTAAAGAATGGAGGTGGTGGCTATCTTCTGACATTAAAGAGAGTATGCTTTGCTTCTAGTATTTTAACTTTGGATATAGAGCTGGTTTGATTTACCAGAAGAAGGCAGCCATTGTTCCTATACTACGTCTCTTGAAAGCAGGAATGTTGGATTTTGTTCTATAAAGATGGATAAATGTACATAGGGTAGCAAATTGATATAGTAAATGTATTCATTTCATATAGTAGATTTATAGTTTTCCTATTGAACCTTTCTTGTGATCCCAAGAGAAACCCCACGTAGCCAGGTTGTATTATTCTTTTACGGTACTACTGATTCATGTATTCATTTAATTGTGCTTTCTTCCTTCTGTAGAATTCTTAAAGGGAACCTTCCTTGGAACATGCTATTGAAATAGAATCCTCCTGCTGAAGGTTAAGGAACTTGACCAACAATTATAATTTTATGTCCAGCACTTACAAAGCAAAGAAACAGCTATGCAGTCATCCCTAAGCTTTCCTCTTAAAGAGAGTGGCACAGCTTTCACTTTCTTCTTGACTGGTAGTGGTTTATAGAAAAATCTTTTTCTTTTTTCTTTTTTTACCATCTATATTGGAATATAATTGCTTTACAATAGTGTGTTAGTTTCTGCTTTATAACAAAGTGAATCAGCTATACATATACATATATCCCCATATGTCCTCCCTCTTGCATCTCCCTCCCACCCCGCCATCCCACCCCTCTAGGTGGTCACAAAACACCGAACTGATCTCCCTGTACTATGCAACTGCTTCCCACTAGCTATTTTACATTTGGTAGTATATATAAGTCCATGCCACTCTCTCACTTCATCCCAGCTTCCCCTTCCCCCTCCCCGTGTCCTCAAGTCCATTCTCCACGTCTGCATCTTTATTCCTGTCCTGCCCCTAGGTTATTCATGACCATTTTTTTTTTACATTCCATATATATGTGTTAACATATGGTATTTTTCTCTTTCTGACTTACTTCACTCTGTATGACAGTCTCTAGGTCCATAATCCACAGTTTCGTTTCTTTTTATGGCTGAGTAATATTCCATTGTATATATGTGCCACATCTTTATCCATTCATCTGTCGATGGACACTTAGGTTGCTTCCATGTCATGGCTATTGTACATAGAGTTGCAGTGAACATCGTGGTACATAATTCTTTTGGAATTATGGTTTTCTCAGGGTATATGCCCAGTAGTGGGATTGCTGGGTCATATGGTAGTTCTATTTTTAGTTTTTTAAGGAACCTCCATACTGTTCTCCATAGTGGCTGTACCAATTTACATTCCCACCAAGAGTGTAAGAGGGTTCCCTTTTCTCCACACCCTCTCCAGCATTTATTGTTTGTAGATTTTTTGATGATGGCCATTCTGACCGGTGTGAGGTGATACCTCATTGTAGTTTTTTTTATTTTCAACATCTTTATTGGAGTATAATTGCTTTACAATGGTATGTTAGTTTCTGCTTTATAACAAATTGAATCAGTTATACATATACATATGTTCCCATATCTCTTCCCTCTTGCGTCTCCCTCCCTCCCACCCTCCCTATCCCACCCCTCTAGGTGGTCACAAAGCACGGAGCTGATCTCCCTGTGCTATGCGGCTGCTTCCCACTAGCTATCTATTTTACCTTTGGTAGTGTATATGTGTCCATGCCACTCTCTCACTTTGTCCCAGCTTACCCTTCCCCCTCCGCATATCCTCAAGTCCATGCTCTAGTAGGTCTGTGTCTTTATTCCCGTCTTGCCCCCAGCCTCATTGTAGTTTTGATTTGCATTTCTCTATTGATTAGTGATGTTGCGCATCCTTTCAGATATTTGTTGGCAATCTATATATCTTCTTCAGAGAAATGTCTATGTAAGTCTTGCCCATTTTTGGATTGGGTTGTTTGTTTTCTTGGTATTGACTTGCATGAGCTGATTGTATATTTTGGAGATTAATCCTTTGTCAGTTGCTTCGTTTGCAAATATTTTCACCCATTCTGAGAGTTGTCTTTTCATCTTGTTTATTGTTTCCTTTGCTGTGCAAAGGCTTTTAAGTTTCATTAAGTCCCATTTGTTTATTTTTATTTCATTTCTCTAGGAGGTGGGTCAAAAAGGATCTTGCTGTGATGTATGTCATAGAGTGTTCTGCCTATGTTTTCCTCTAAGAGTTTTATAGTGTCTGGCCTTACGTTTAGGTCTTTAATCCATTTTGAATTTATTTTTGTGTGTAGTGTTAGGCAGTGTTGTAATTTCATTCTTTTTACATGTAGCTGTCCCGTTTTCCCAGCACCACTTATTGAAGAAGCTGTCTTTTCTCCATTGTATATTCTTGCCTCCTTTATCAAAACTGAGGTGACCATATGTGCGTGGGTTTATCTCTGGGCTTTCTATCGTGTTCCATTTATCTATATTTCGGTTTTTGTGCCAGTACCATACTGTCTTGATTACTGCAGCTTTGTAGTATAGTCTGAAGACAGGGAGCCTGATTCCTCCAGGTCCATTTTTCTTTCTCAAGATTGTTTTGGCTATTCGGGGTCTTTTGTGTTTCCATACAAATTGTGAATAGTTTTGCTCTAGTTCTGTGAAAAATGCCATTGGTAGTGTGATAGGGATTGCTTTGAATCATTGATAGCTTTGTGTAGTATAGTCATTTTCACAGTGTTGATTTTTAAAATCCAAGAACATGGTATATCTCTCCATCTGTGTGTATCATCTTTAATTTCTTTCATCAGTGTCTTATAGTTTTCTGCATGAAGGTTTTTGTTTCCTTAGTTAGGTTTATTCCTAGGTATTTTTTTCTTTTTGTTGCAGTCATTAGTGTGTAGCAATGCAGGAGATTTCTGTACATTAATTTTGTATACTGCTACATTACCAAATTCATTTATTAGCTCTAGTAGTTTTCTGGTAGCAACTTTAGGATTCTCTATGTATAGTATCATGTCATCTGCAAACACTGACTGTTTTACTTCTTTTCCAATTTGGATTCCTTTTATTTCTTTTTCTTCTCTGATTGCTATGGCTACAACTTCCAAAACTATGTTGAATAATAGTGGTGAGAGGGGCAACGTTGTCTTGTTCCTGATCTTAGTGGAAATGGTTTCAGTTTTGCACCATTGAGAACGATGTTGTTTGTCGGTTTGTCATATATGACCTTTATTATGTTGAGGTAAGTTTCCTCTATGCCTACTTTCTGGAGGCTTTTTATCATAAATGGGTGTTGAATTTTGTCAAAAGCTTTTTCTGCATCTATTGAGATGATCATATGGTTTTTCTCCTTCAGTGTGTTAATATGGTTTAAAACAGTGATTGATTTTCATAAGGAAGCCTTGCATTCCTGGGATAAACCCCACTTGATCACGTTGTATGATCCTTTTAATGTGCTGTTGGATTCCATTTGCTACTATTTTGTTGAGGATTTTTGAATCTAAATTCATCAGTGATATAGGCCTGTAGTTTTCTTTTTTTGTGACATCTTTGTCGGCTTTGGTATCAGTGTGATGGTGGCCTCGTAGAATGAGTTTCGGAGTGTTCCTCCCTCTGCTATATTGTGGAAGAGTTTGAGAAGCATAGGTGTTAGCTCTTCTCTAAATATTTGATAGAATTCACCTGTGAAGCCATCTGGTCCTGGGCTTTTGTTTGTTGGAAGATTTTTAATGACACTCTCAATTTCGGTGCTTGTGATTGGTCTGTTTATATTTTCTGTTTCTTCCTTGTTCAGTTTTGGAACGTTGTGCTGTTTTAAGAATTTGTCCATTTCTTCCAGGTTGTCCATTTTATTGGCATATTGTTGCTTGTAGTAATCTCTCATGATCCTTTGTATTTCTGCAGTGTCAGTTGTTACTTCTCCTTTTTCATTTCTAATTCTATTGATTTGACTCTTCTCCCTTGTTTTCTTGATGAGTCTGGCTCATGGTGTATGAATTTTGTTTATTTTCTCAAAGAACCGTCTTTTGGTTTTATTGATCTTTGCTATCATTTCCTTCATTTATTTCTGATCTGATCTTTATGATTTCTTTCCTTCTGTTAACTTTGGGTTTTTTTTGTTCTTCTTTCTCTAATTGCTTCAGGTGTAAGGTTAGGTTGTTTATTTGAGATGTTTCTTGTTTCTTGAGGTAGGATTGTACTACTATAAACTTCCCTCTTAAAACTGCTTTTGCTGCATCCCATAGGTTTGGGGTCATTGTGTTTTAATTGTCATTTGTTTCTAGGTATTTTTTGATTTCCCCTTTGATTTCTTCAGTGATCTCTTGGTTATTTAGTAGTGTATTGTTTAGCCTCTATGTGTTTGTATTTTTTAGAGACTTTTTCCTGTAATTGATATCTAGTCTCATAGTGTTGTGGTCAGAAAGATACTTGATATGATTCCAATTTTCTTAAATTTACCAAGGCTTGATTTGTGACCCAAGATATGGTCTCTCCTAGAGAATGTTCCATGAGCATTAGAGAAGAAAGTGTATTCTGTTGTTTTTGGTTGGAATGTCCTATAAATATCAATGAAGTCCGTCTTGTTTAACATATCATTTAAAGCTTGTGTTTCATTTATTTTCATTTTGGATGATCTGTCCATTGGTGAAAGTGGGGTGCTAAATTCCCCTACTATTATTGTGTTACTGTCGATTTCTCCTTTAATGGCTGTTAGCATTTGCCTTAGGTATTGAGGTGCTCCTGTGTTGGGTGCATAAATATTTACAATTTTTGTATCTTCTTCTTGGATTGATCCCTTGATCATTATGTAGTGTCCTTCTTTGTCTCTTGTAATAGTCTTTAAAGTCCATTTTGTCTGATATGAGAATTGCTACTCAGCTTTCTTTTGATTTCCATTTGCATGGAATATCTTTTTCTATCCCCTCACTTTCTGTCTGTATGTGTCCCTAGATCTGTAGTGGGTCTCTTCTAGACAGCATATATATGGCTTTTGTTTTTGTGTCTATTCAGCCAGTCTGTGTCTTTTGGTTGGAGCATTTAATCCATTTACATTTAAGGTAGTTACTGATATGTATGTTCCTATTACCATTTTCTTAATTGTTTTGGGTTTGTTATTGTAGGTCTTTTCCTTCTCTTGTGTATCCTGCCTAGAGAAGTACTTTAATATTTGTTGTAAAGCTGGTTTGGTGGTGCTGAATTCTCTTAGGTTTTGTTTGTCTGTAAAGGTTTTAATTTCTCCATCAAATCTGAATGAGATCCCTGCTGGGTAGTAGGCTTTAAGGTAGTTACTGATATGTATGTTCCTATTACCATTTTCTTAATTGTTTTGGGTTTGTTATTGTAGGTCTTTTCCTTCTCTTGTGTATCCTGCCTAGAGAAGTACTTTAATATTTGTTGTAAAGCTGGTTTGGTGGTGCTGAATTCTCTTAGGTTTTGTTTGTCTGTAAAGGTTTTAATTTCTCCATCAAATCTGAATGAGATCCCTGCTGGTTGTAGGCTTTTCCCATTCATCACTTTAAATATGTCCTGCCTCCTTTATCAAAGATAAGTTGACCATATGTGCGTGGGTTTATCTCTGGGCTTTCTATCCTGTTCCATTGATTTATATTTCTGTTTTTGTGGCAGTACCATACTGTCTTGATTACTGTAGCTTTGTGGTATAGTCTGAAGTCCGGGAGCCTGATTCCTCCAGCTCCGTTTTTCTCTCTCAAGATTGCTTTGGCTATTCGGTGTCTTTCGTGTTTCCATACAAATTGTAAAATGTTTTGTTCTAATTCTGTGAAGAATGCCATTGGTAGTTTGATGGGGATTGGATTGAATCTGTAGATTACTTTGGATCATATAGTTATTTTCACAATATTGATTCTTCCAATCTAAGAACACAGTATATGTCTCCATCTGTTTATGTCATCATTGATTTCTTTCATCAGTGTTTTATTGTTTTCTGAGTACAAGTTTTTTGCCTCCTTATGCAGGTTCATTCCTAGGTATTTTATTATTTTTGTTGCGATGGTAAACAGGATTGTTTCCTTAATTTCTCTTTCACATTTTTCATTGTTGGTGTATAGGAATGCCAGACATTTCTGTGCATTAAATTTGTATCCTGCAACCTTGCCGAATTCATTGATTAGTTCTAGTAGTTTTCTCGTGGCATTGCTGGATTTTTTATGTGCAGTATCATGTCATCTGCAAACAGTGACAGTTTTACTTCTTTTCCAATTTGTGTTCCTTTTAATTCTTTCTTTTCTCTGTTTGCCATGGCATGGACTTCCAAAACTATGTTGAATAAGAGTGGACGTCCTTGTCTTGTTCCTGATCTTAGTGGAAATGCTTTCAGTTTTTCACCATTGAGTATGATGTTTACTGTGGGCTTGTCACATATGGCCTTTGTTATGTTGAGGTAGGTTCCCTCTATGCCCATTTTCTAGAGAGTGTTTTTTATCATAAATAGGTGTTGCATTTTGTCAAAAGCTTTTTCTGCATCTATTGAGATGATTATATGGTTTTTATTCCTTAACTTGTTAATGTGCTGTATCACATTGATAAATTTACGTATATTGAAGAATCCTTGCATCCCTGGGATAAATCCCACTTCATCATGGTGTATGATCCTTTTAATATGTTGTTGGATTCTGTTTCCTAGTATTTTGTTCAGGATTTTTGCATCTATTTTCATCAGTGATATTGGTCTATAATTTTCTTTTTTTGTGATGTGTTTTTCTGGTTTTGGTATCAGGGTGATGGTGGCTTCATAGAATGAATTTGGGAGTGTTTCTCCCTCTGCAGTTTTTTGGAACAATTTGAGAAGGAGTGGTGTTAGCTCTCTCTAAATGATTGATAGAATTCGCCTGTGAAGCCATCTGGTCCTGGGCTTTTGTTTGTTGCAAGATTTTAAATTATGGTTTCAATTTCATTACTTGTGGTAGGTCTGTTTATATTTTCTAATTCTTCCTGGTTCAGTCTTGGAAATTGTACCTTTCCAAGAATTTGTCCATTTCTTCGTTGTTGTCCGTTTTATTGGCATATAGTTGTTCATAGTAGTCCCTTATAATCCTCTGTATTTCTGTGGTGTCAGTTGTGATTTCTCCTTTATAATTTCTAATTTTATTGATTTGCATTATCTCCCTTTTTTTCTTGATGAGTCTCGTTCAGGGTTTATCTTCTCAAAGAACCAGCTTTCAGTTTTATTGATCTTTGATGTTGTTTTCTCCGTTTCTATTTCATTTATTTCTGCTCTGATCTTTATGATTTCTTTCCTTCTACTGACTTTGGGCTTTCTTTGTTCTTCTTTATCTAGTTGCTTTAGGTGTAGGGTTAGATTGTTTATTTCAGATTTTTCTTGTTTCTTCAGGTAAGATTGAATTGCCATAAACTTCCCTCTTAGAACTGCTTTTGCTTCATCCCACAGTTTTTGGGTCATCCTGTTTTCATTGTCATTTGTTTCTAGGTATTTTTAATTTCTGCTTTGATTTCTTCAGTGATCTCTTGGTTATTTAGTAGTGTATTGTTTAGCTTCCATGTGTGTGTGTTTTTTAGAGACTTTTTCCTGTAACTGATATCCAGCCTCATAGCGTTGTGGTCGGAAAAGACACTTGATATGATTTCAGTTTTTTTAAATTTACCAAGGCTTGATTAGTGATCCAAGATACGATCTCTCCTGGAGAATGTTCCATGAGCACTACAGAAGAAAGTGTATTCTGTTGTTTTTGGTTGGAATGTCCTATAAATATCAGTGAAGTCCATCTTGTTTAATGTATCATTGAAAGCTTGTGTTTCCTTATTTACTTTCTGTTTGGATGATATGTCCGTTGGTTGTAAGTGGGGTGTTAAAGTCCCCTACTATTATTGTGTCACTGTCAATTTCTCCTTTCATGGTTGTTAGCATTCCCCTTATGTATTGAGGTGCTGCTGTGTTGGGTGCATAAATATTTACAATTGTTATATCTTCTTCTTGGATTGATCCCTTGATCATTATGTAGTGTCCCTCCTTATCTCTTGTAACAGTTTTTATTTTAAAGTCTATTTTATGTGATACGAGTATTGCTACTCCAGGTTTCTTTTCATTTCCATTTGCATGAATATCTTTTTCCATCCCTTCACTTTCAGTCTGTATGTGTCCCTAGGTCTGAAGTGGGTCTCTTGTAGACAGCATATATATGGGTCTTGTTTTTGTATCCATTCAGCCAGTTTGTGTCTTTTGGTTGGGCCATTTAATCCATTTACATTCAAGGTTCTTATTGATATGTATGTTCCTATTACCATTTTCTTAATTGTTCTGGGTTTGTTTTTGTGTGTCTTTTTCTTCCTTGTGTTTCCCACCAGAGGAGTTCCTTTAGCATTTGTTGTAAAGCTGTTTTGGTGGTGCTGAATTCTCTTAGCTTTTTCTTGTCTGAAAAGCTTTTGATTTCTCCATTGAATGTGAATGAGATCCTTTCTGGGTAGAGTAATCTGGGTTTTAGGTTTTTCTCTTTTTTCACTTTAAGTATATTCTGTTACTCCCTTCTGGCCTGCAGAGTTTCTGCTGAAAAATCATCTGATAACCTTATGGGGATTCCTTTGTATGTTATTTGTTGTTTTTCCCTTTCTGCTTTTAATATTTTTTCTTTGAATTTACTTTTTGTTAGTGTGATTAATATGTGTCTTGGTGTGTTTTTCCTAGAGTTTATGCTGTATGAGACTCTCTGTGCTTCCTGTACTTGGGTGACTATTTCCTTTCCCATGTTAGGGAAGTTTTCCACCATAATCTCTTCAAATATTTTCTCAGTCCCTTTCTTTTTCTCTTCCTCTTCTGGAACCCCTATAATTTGAGTGTTGGTGCATTTAGTGTTGTTCTAGAAGTCTCTGAGGTTGTCTTTAATTCTTTTCATTCTTTTCTCTTTTTTCTGCTCCTTAGCAGTTATTTCCATCATTTTGTCTTCCAGCTCACTTATTCGTTCTTCTGCCTCAGTTATCTGTTATTGATTCCTTCAATAACAATAACAATAGTGTATTTTTCATTTCAGCTACTGTGTTTTTTATCTCCGTTTGCTATTTAGTTCTTCTAGATCTTTGTTAAACATTTCTTGTATTTTTTCAATTTGTGCCTCCATTCTGTTTCTGAGATTCTGGGTCATCTTTACTCTCATTACTTTCAATTGTTTTTCTGGTAGATTGCCTATTTCCTCTTCATTTATTTGGTCTTGTAGGTTTTTACCTTGCTCCTTCATCTGTGACATATTTTTTTGCCATCTCATTTTTCTTTTTTTTTTTTTTTTTTTTTGTGGTATGCGGGCCTCTTACTATTGTGGCCTCTCCCGTTGCGGAGCACAGGCTCTGGACACGCAGTCTCAGCAGCCATGGCTCACGGGCCCAGCTGCTCCGCGGCATGTGGGATCTTCCCGGACCGGGGCACGAACCCACTTTCCCTACATCAGCAGGTGAACTCTCAACCACTGCGCCACCAGGGAAGCCCTGTTTTTTTCTGAGTGGGATTGTGTTCCTGTCTTACTGGTTGCTTGGCCTGAGGCTTCCAACACTGGAATTTGTAGGCTCTTGTGTGGACCTGGATCTTGGTTCTGAGATGAGTATATCTGTGAGATCTCACTCTGATGAATATTCCCTGGGGTCTGAGGTTCTCTCTTGGTCCAGTGGCTTGGACTCTGAGCTCCCACCACAGGAGCTTTGGCCCGACCCCCAGCTCATGAACCAAGATCCCGCAAGCCACGTGGGGTGGAAAAAAAAAAAATTAGACTAGGAAACTAACAGATATGTTAGAAAGAATATGAAAATAAAAATATAGATGAAACAACAACTGGAAGGTACAACAATACCACAATAGTAAAAAAGGGGAGGAGGGAAAAGAAGAAAAAAGGGGGTGAAAGGGCTTGGCTGTGGAGGATGGGGCCTAAGCAAGAGCAAGGTTTTGGTGGTGGATGAGGCATATGCTTAGGACCCACAGGCCTGGAAAAGGCCCTGGGGTCTTTGGAGGGGTGGGACTTATGCTCACCTGAACAGAAGGGGCCCAGATGTGCCCCCATCCCCTGTTATCGGAGGGTAGGGGACCTCACCTGGGAGCCCCAGAGCCTTCCTGGGCTCGAGCCAGTGGGGCAAATGCACTCCTCTTCTCTCCTGCTTCTCCCACATGGCCCCATCTGCCTCTCCTGCTCTCCCCGGCAAGGACCCATGCAGACTGGAGGGGTCTTTGGAGGGCAGGAGATCAGCCTGGGAGCTCAGCAGGCTCCCCGTGTCCAAGTGGGCAGGGCAGATGCCCTTTGTTCCTCTCCTCCCAGAGGGCCCCTCCTGCTTGCCTCTCCTGATCTCCTCAGCCTCAGGGATGCCGATCCTGTCCGGCCTCCACTTCTCCTCCTCCCTCAGTCCCCTATGTCCTACTGGTTCACTTGGGGGTTCCTCCTGTCTCCTTGGGCATCAGGGTCCCCCCACCAGTGGCTAGCAGTCGCCCTAGTTGTGGGGAGACGCTAGCTCGGCATCTTCCCACACTGCCATCTTCCAGATTATCTATTTTAATAGATAGTGAGTGAGAATAAGAAAGTCAAGTACTTAAGGTGTAGTTAAAGTAGGTCTCAATGTGTCTGCACTGATCAATATCATTGGTTTTTTTCCCACTAGTGTGACTCTGTAATATATCCTGTAAACCAGGACAACTTTGAGAGCAAAAGAAGGTGGTAAGAGCTATTGGAATTATGTAATTTTAGATAGTATTTGGAAATATATATTTGTCAGCCAAAATTGGTTTTATTCTATAATAGATCACAAATAGCTCTATTAATGATTATTCTCTGTGTCCACCTAGAGGAGTGGGATAGGGAGGGTGGGAGGGAATTGCAAGAGGGAGGAGATAAGGGGATATATGTTTATGTATAGCTGATTCACTTTGTTATACGGCAGAAACTAACACACCACTGTAAAGCTGTTATACTCCAGTAAAGTTGTTAAAAAAAAAAAGATTATTCTCAAGAATAAAAATCTTTAAAATATATTCATGTACATTTTGGCAAAAATTAAAAAAATATTCTTTGTATATATATTAATGTTAATCAATTTCTTAACTATACTTTCTCTTATACCAGGTGGTTGGTATTTTTCTGAAGATTTTTCTGGTATTATTGGTTTTTATTTTTCAGTGTGATCTTATATTTATTTTTTTATAAAATTGCATGCAATCATCTTCAAAGTTGTCCTTATGGTTAATATATTTAGAATTGTCATCAGCTTCAATTGGTACTCCTCTGTAGACCATACTATTTTTAATTAAGAAAATACTCTTTCCATAGTTGCTTGGTTACCTGCTAAATTCAAGAAAATTTATTTCAATGGAGAATAATATTTTTAATCTTATAATCAATTTTAATCTTATTGAAAAGTGCTCTCAAATACTTTCTTTCTCTTTTTCTTTTTTTTTTTTTTTTTTTTGTGGTATGTGGGCCTCTCACTGCTGTGGCCTCTCCCGTTGCGGAGCACAGGCTCCGGACGCGCAGGCTCAGCGCCCACGGCTCACGGACCCAGCCGCTCCGCGGCATGTGGGATCTTCCTGGACCGGGGCACGAACCCGTGTCCCCTGCATCTGCAGGCGGACTCTCAACCACTGGGCCACCAGGGAAGCCCTCAAATACTTTCTTTTAGTTTCTGTTTAAAGTCATTTCTTCAACATTTCATTCCATTTGGGAATAGAATACAAATTTATCTAATTAAAGACTCCTTTAATAAGTCAAGGTAGTCCACACCTGTTAATTCTTTCAAGATCAGTGACCCATATTTTTACAAGATTAATAGGTCACATAAACCATAAATTGAATTTAGGATTACCTATCCACTCTGTGTGTGTGTGTGTGTGTGTGTGTGCGTGCGCATGCACACATGTATTTTTCCATCTGTCTGTCTGTGTTTCAATTTGTCTCTCACTGAGAATATACAAAAAATAAACAGTACAAAAAGGTTGACAGTGGAAAGTAGGCATCCCTCTATCTTCCAGTGTATGAGTCTCCTTCTTAGGGCAATAATGATTATCAACTTCTTGAGCTTTCTTCAGGAAATACTTTCTCTATATTCAAACAGGACACTATCCATTTATTATCTATCTATCATCTCTGTATATACCTACATATTATATTTTTTATTTTAAAACAAATGGCACCATTCTATCAATATTTCTAATCCTCTCTTTTTCATTTAATAATATTAAATATTGTACCACATAAGAAGAAGAATTTTTGAAACTATTAGTAAATGAAAGAGAAAGAATATACTGTAGAAAATGTTTATCCATCTTTATTTTCTAAATCCTGTAGAGGCAAATATTTATTTTAAAAATATTGATTTTTGGGAAAAAAGAGAGTCTTTGCTTTAAAGGAATAGGTATCTCCAGAACTGGTTATTGAGCCGTGTTAATTTATGTCAAACATTTAAAAGTGTAGTCTTTTTTATAAGCTTCTCATGTTCAGGGTCTGCAACCTACAGATTCTTGCTCTGTCACGAATGGTTACATTTCCCAATGCAAAACAATAGCCCTTTCATTTCCAGAAAGTATCTTAAGTCTCTTAACTTTCGGGATACTACAACTAAACACTTGATAAATGTGCAGTATTTTCACAACATGGATAAAAATGGGATTTATTCCTTGGTACTTGCCCTGTGGCTACATAAGATTAAATAGAATTACAAATGTCATTTTTGGACTACAGATTCGGTCCTTCATTTAGACTCTTACCTGTAGCCTTTTCCTTTTATCCGTAAAAATGTTCCTATGCCTACAAATAGGCAACACATTTTTCCTCTGATGGAGGGAGATCTGGGACCTAGACTGGCCACTCAGTTTCCCCAGATTCAGTTTGGGGAGAGCCTATTTTGGAAATTGTGGGTGACGTTCAAATGGAATGTAGAGAGCTGGGAGGCAGCCATGGCAAGTCCTCAGAGGGATTTAAAAATAGTTTTCAAATGGATGAAGAACATATACAGAAAGTAGGAAGAAGAAAGCGGAGCCAGTGAGTCACAGAACCAGGGAAAGGAGAGGAGAAAGCAGTGGGTCTGAGGATAAATGGGGACAGGGCTCTCGGATGACGTTAGGACAGCTGGCTCTGTTTAAATAGGTGGAGAGAGTGTGGATATGGCCTTATTATCATGAGATTGGAGGATGAAGAATCTTAAGATGGTATCTATAATGTTCATAATGAGATAAATTTGAGTTTCAAAGCTTATGGTTTAATTTGTAAAAAAAGTAAATTATATTCATAAGCTGCAGTTGTGAAAGCACCAAGACACAGAATAAATTATGTTTCTAGGGGAATGATACATCTTTGTATATATCTTCAAAAGATATTAACAGAGGAGTGTTCCCTGAAAAGGATACTGCTCTTGCAGCTGATCTTCCCCTTCACACAGCCAAATGCAGTTCTTGGTCAGGGTTCTTAGGGGCTAAATATTGTACATACAGACCCACAATGAAAATTAATGTTTAAAGACAAATTCCTATCAATCAAGTAAATTGCATATTATAATTCTTCTCAATACGGACTGATACTTTGTGTGCTTAATGAGTAAACAATGTAGTAGCAGACCTCAGTCCTGTTAAAGCTCTTCATTCCTCTTCCCTCTGTTTTGTTTCAGACAAGACAGGATTTTAATTTCATATTTTACATTTGCTTATATCCCTTTTACAGAATTACTGAACTAAATACTACTGGTTGCTTACTTAAGACTATTTTTCTTTCATATACGTCTCTTTTCTGAAAGACACGGACTTAGTTCAGATATTCCCTTGTCTCTGTGCTGCTATATATTTAGGGGAGGTGGGCCTCATAGCTAGTCCTAAAGGGAAATCTTGATTGGTCTATTCCAGTGGTTTTCAATCAGGGGACATTTAGCAATGTCTAGAGACGTTTTTGATTGTCACAACTGGAGAGGGTATTGCTGGCATTTAGTGAGTAGAGGCCAGAGATGATTTTAAACATGCTTCAATGTACAGGACAGCTCCCACAGCAAAAAATTATACAGCCCTAAATGCCAGTAGTTCTGAGGTAGAGAACTCTTGGTTTATTTTAATCCAGTCATGGTGGTTCCATTCTAAATTAGTGTTGGTTTATGCATGAACGTGTGATATGATTCTGGCCAATGAGCTGTGAGGGGAAATCTAAGGAAAGTTTTTTTCTCATTAATGCCATCAATAAATGTAAAGAAAATGGTTACTTTTCCCATTGTATATTGTCATCTCTGGATGTAATACATGCAACTGTGGCAGCCACCTTGGTACCATGAGGGTGGTTAAGGAGGACAAAGTGGATATACTTTAAAGAGCCTGATAGAGAGATGCAAAGAGTGCGTGTACCTGTGTGTGTGTTTAAATATCAGAGTCACCGTTTTAACCCATCTTGGAACCATCATGATTTAGGGCTTGTTATACAAAAAAAAAATTTTTTTCCTATTGTTTAAGCCAGCTGAGTCAGAGTTTTCTGTCACTTTTAGTCAACAGCATCCTAACTGATAAAATTTTTTAGCATTTGCTTGTTTTGTAATTAAACTTTCAACCATTTGGCATTTAGTTACATTGGTTTCATTTCTTATTGACATTTCTCTTTTGTCATATCTTTCTCATCAGAATTTTTTTACTTTGTGGAATTTTAGAGCAAGGGTACGTGGGTGATATTTACCGATCTGTGTAAATCTCGAATGTCTTTCACTCTCGTGGGAATGAGAGTTTGGATGTTGAATTATTTGTGGTAAATTCTAGATGTAGCCGTTTAGTGTTCCGCTTGTTTAGTATACAGTATTTTCTGTTTAGTGAAGAAGAAAGATTCGAGGCCAATCTGACTCTTTACTATGTGACTTTATTTTTCTATCCAGATACTTATGGGAGTCTTTTGCTTATTTCTAAAATTAAAAAAATATTAATCAAGATACTGTAACGTATAAATTTCTGCTCCTTAATTTTGCCTAGAACTCGATGAATTTGTTTAAAGTAAACACCCAAGTCTGCATTCAGTTCCTAGAAGTGTTTTCTCTTACTGTGTAGCTGGTTATTGATTTTCATTCTGTTCACCTTTTTCTTTCTGGAAAACTTGTTTTGTATATATTGGATTTCAGACACTATTATCTGTGTGTCCTTGATAATTTTCATCTCTTTAGGCTTTTCCTCAGAGGCCTAAATTTCTCAAGATTGTTTTCTAACTAACTGATTTGATTCTTGTAGTATTGAATTTATTACTTATTGCTTCCTTTACAGTTAAAAAGTTAGCAGTCACTTTTAAATTATAAACCTCCTTTCTGTTTTCAAATTGTTCTCTGTGTATGACTACAGATCCTGTTGTATATGTGAGGCAAGATGCCTTTGTAGACGTGTGTCCATCCAGATATTAAACCTTGGGAGTGACCTCACTTTCTTAAGCCAGTGTCTTTGCCAAATTTGCACTGTGAGTGCCTTTGTGGCTCCCACTGTTTGAAGACTCCAAGTTTTATTGCACTTGCTGGAAATTCCAGCAAAATTGAAATTCACTCCCACAACTTAGCCTTATTTTCAGGCCCCACTGCAAACCTGCTGGAGGGATCCCTTCATTTATGCCCCTGAAAGCTTTCCTTTATAAATTTTAGACCATGGCCATATCAGTCCTCTCTCACAGTGATCCTGCCTGTGCTATCTTAGAGAGATTCTTTGAATTTTCAGTTTGGCTAAGTATATCTTTCTGTAGTTTATAAGGAGGTATAATTTTTTTCCTACTGTATTCAAAGGAGAGTTTAGAAGCATGTGGGCTTAAGTTGCCATCTTGAACTGAAAGCTACCATTTACTGCACTTTAAATTGAGCCTAAAATGGGTTCAGTGACTTGCCCAAGCTCACGGTGACAGAGCCTGGTTTCATACTTAGATCGTTGGAACGCAACTTTTGTGTTTTTCCCACTCAGGGAGGCATCATACATGGTGGTGAAGAGTGGGGGCCCTAGCGAAGGGGAGCAGACAGGTTCTAACAGCTGGAAGGGTGGTCCCCATGATGGGTCACCATGGAGAACTGATTCTCCAGTGCTGATTGGAGGGAAATCAAGAACTTGAAAGGGGAATTTTCTGTTTTGTTATATGCTTCACAATGGGACCACTGATTTTAATCCCATGTTTTATAATGCTTCCTCGAACATTTTCATGATTGCCTTAACAATTGTCATGACAAAACGATGTCACTTAAGGAACAATGATCATGGGACCATTTGTCCTCTCCTGCCAGCCTCTAGTTGTCCTTCTGCTCTAGGGACAGGATGTCTGAGCTCATATACTTGATTAGTAGCTGGATAAATTATTAATGTAAATAGAAATAATGTTAATGTTCATCTTACAGAGTTGTGAGAATTACATGAGAGAAAACTTGAAAAGGGACAGAAAATGAACAGTACCTTCCCAAACATGTGGCTACCAGACTTTCTTATAGTTACTGGAAATAAGACAATATAGAGAATTGCTTTCTTTTTTGGAAGAAAAAATAAATATTTTAAAATGCTGTTTGATGAATTCCCAATAAATATTAGTTCCCTTACTTATTATTATAACTATTATTCAAATGAGCCCACTAAACCCAGAAACTAAATAAGAAAATGCTTTATCAATAGGATGGACTAATGTAATATTTTAGTTATTTTCCAAAAATATACACTTTTGTAAAGGGGAGACTTCCCTCAAGAAAAGGCCCACTTTGAAAATGTATCATTCTTATATAGTTTCAAATACTAATTCTATTTTCATTTTAAACAAGTTTAACTCAGTTTTAGTCATGTTTTTCATGGCCCAACAAATTCTTCTAGTGCAGTCTGTCTTCACTAGAAGGTGAGGTTGTAATCTGAAGAGCCCCGTCAGTTGGGAAGCTTGACGGAGGTTGAGCTGATCTCTGATTCTGACGTTAGGTGTCACTACAGTCAAAGAAAAACAGAGCAAACAAATGAGTGGTGAAGTGGACCTTGAACCTGGAGGGAGAAAGATGCACATTTAAATTGTGGTATGAAGTACCTGGAGAAGAGACGACGTATCCACATTGCCATGGTGAAGAAGGAACATCTTAATACATGGATGGCAACAGCACCCATTTTCCTAAACGTTGATTAGAAACAACTAGTAACTACTTTGCAATTTTTGCTATTTCTTCCCCTAAAAATGCTGAAACTGATAGTGGCCTCCAAGGATTTTTAAAGCCGAATAATCCCAATAGGTTACAAATGAGATTTTCACAGACTTGCTCGCTGAGAGTTTATTTCTTCTCATGAGCTTAAAGCTTAAACTTTAAATACTTAAAAAAATATTTAGAACTTATCAGGTGTTTCAAAATTCCCTTTGCTTTGTAAAGATGTGAAAAATCAAGAGATTCAATGGGCTTAAATTAAAAACTTGTTTCATACTTGGAAGGAAGTTATTTTTGTTTCTCCCACATTACTGACATTTCTGTGTTACCAGGTATGTTCACATTTGTTTATTTAAGCAAAATATCTACAAACAGTTGAAGACAATGGTACCCACCTAATGTTTTCTTTTATTGTTAGGCAACACTGTGAACTGAAAAGTCCATCCTCCCAAGAGATGTACTAAAATGTATTTTCCCATGTATATGAATTGGCACACACTGTTGGAATAGATTCAGAGTGTTTCACAATTGATACACTGTAGGTACTGACAAATCTAATGAATGCTAACATTAGTGCTTGGGGTTCCAAGGGAAGGGAAGGGTGCTCCATATGTGTGTGGCGGAGGGGACTTGGTGGTGAGCAGTGGTGACAGCACCTATTTATCAGCTCAGGGAAGAAGTATTTCAACAATTTAACAACTGGGATGGCTGTATGAGTACCTGCTATTGAATATCAGCCTTGTGTGTGTGTATGGAACTTGGCTTATCAAGGGCCCACAAGATCTCTGGTTTAGACTCCAAATACAAGTATCAAAATTCAGTCTTGTTTCCCTCTTGATAATGGTCTCTACTGCCAATTTTTGGTTAAGAATGACCTTAGTGGTGGGAAGTTACACCTGGGGAAAAACTGAAAAATACAGGGAAAAGCTTGGTCTGTTCATTTCTACACATCTTCCTTCCTCAGGCTGTGATGGAGGCCTTGATTCATCTTCTGTCATGATTCTGATGGGCATGATGATGAAAACATTGCTGAAGATTCAGAAAGCCACATTAATATCTGACATAACTACATTACCTTGGCGTTTGCAAGGGTACACTGATACTGGGGACAGGGGTGAGGTTCTCAGTATTGGTAACATATTCATTTGTTTTAAAGTATCTTGAACACTGATCTCTTTTCTTTGTTCTACTTGGTAGCTAATATACCAGCTTGCATTACATGCAAACTGTTGCATTCACATTGGATGGACAGGAAAGACTGAATTGTACAGGCTTAGAGGGCAGGCATTGTCATGTTCAAAGTGTTTCTGTGTCATTTGCAGTGGTTAGATTATGAGTCCATAGTAGTTGTCCAACTCTTATTTGATATTTGATACTTCTGTTGATTGTCCTTGTTGAAAAGGAAGGGACATAAGACATATCTCAGACCAGTGATTCTAGTATTGTTTGGAATCTGCTATAATTACTGAATACTGAATTACTGGATACCTGTATCATTATCTTGATGAATCACAAGCAAACTTACAACTAAATTATCCAGGTTATATTAACCTTTATACTGTATTAGCATGCCTTAGAAGTGATTGTTTTCTATAAAAGGAAGGTGTGACATATCTACGTATGTCTCATGCTACCTCTGCCAAGCTGTTTCAACAATTATATTCACTGCCTAAATGTGGATGTGTCATACAATTTAGAAAGTATGAATATATACTTTGACCTTATGACTTTAACAATTAATGATTATCATGATGTTGGAGGGCTTTTTCTCACCAACGTCAGGCACCTTTTGATGTCACAATAAGTGTATTTTTTTCTCTGTATGTGAAATTACTCTCTTTTAATTCCACCATTTAGCATTCTTTACCCACTTTGACTTAGGTGTTTTTCTCTAAATTTTGTTGATACATGTATACAGTTTGTTCCAGTGTCTTGACAGTTCCAATTCATAAGGTTGATCCCATTGTACATTTATGGATTTCACAGTATAAGTTAGTGGTACTCTTGTCATGATGTGAAATTACCCTGATGCTATGGTAGCTCCAAGCATGCTACCAGTAAACTATTTTAGAGGTTGGAGTATGAAAAGTCTCACAGACCAAATTAAGATTCTCAGGTTACATGGTTTATTGAATCAACAGAGAGAGAAGCAAGCAGAAGGAGTTAGCATAGGTTAACATGACTTGGATGGGTTATATACTGAGAGGAAAGGACTACGATACCTAAATCATGTGCTATTACAATATCCATACTTCCTGCTGCTTTCTACTGTATCACTCTTTTTTTGCTAATGGTAGGTTTATGATCATTGAAGTTGGAGATGGCCAAGGGGACTCAGCAGAAGGAAGGTGCTCAGAGTCAGCTTGCTCTATCCAAGAGACAGGACAAAACGTCTGACCAGTAGCTCTCACCAAATAGCAGTGGCTTTTATCTGTATGGGGTAGAAAACTTGAGGGACCAGTCTGAGTGTCAGCAACGGGTAACTGCTTTAAGGTTGCCATAACTGAAGATGGCATGATCTGAACCTAGGAAATTTGTCTATTTTTACACCTTAATTGAGAGTAAATTTGCAAACAATTAAATGCATCCATTTTTAAGTTACACTTCAGTGATATTTTGAGGACACTTTTATCTCATATAACCACCCTCAGAATTAAGATACAGAATATTTCCAACTGCCCAGAAAATTCCCTTATGCCCTTTTACAGTTAATCTCCCACCCCCGGTCCCAGGCAACCACTAGTCAGCTTTCTGTCACTATAGATTAGTTTTGTCTTTTCTAAATAAATTTATGTGCGATGTAGGCTTTTGTGTTAGCTTCTTTTGCTAACCACAATGGTTTTGACATTCATCCATGTTGTTGCATGCACCAGTAAATCATTCCTTGTTATTACTGAATATTAGTCCATCGTATGGAAATACCTCGATGTGTTTACCTGCTTATCTATTGTTGAACATTTGGGTTGTTTCTAGCATTGGGTTATTATGAATGGAGCTGCTATAAGTATCCAAGTACCAGGCTTTGTGTGGTTATGTTTTCATTTCTCTGGGACAAATATCTGCAAGTGGAATTGCAGGGTTGTATGATAAGTATATGTTTAACTTAATAAGAAACTACTAACCTGTTTTCCAAAATTGTTGTACTAATTTACACCGCCACGTCGTTCCACACACTTGTCAACACTTGTGAATCTTTGACTTTCGACATTCCATGGATGTTTAATAATGTCTCATTGTAGTTTTAATGTTCATTTTTCTAATGATCAGTTATGTCAGGTATCTTTTCATGTACTTATTGGTTATTCATGTATCTATTTTGGTGAAAAGTCTATAAAATATTTTCTCCATTAAATAAAATTAGGTTGTTGTGTTCCTACTATTGAGTTGTTAAGAGTAGTTTTATATTCTGGGTACAGCTCCTTCATCAGAGAGAATACTGTCTCCAATGCGTAGCTCCCTTTTTGTTTTCGTATGTTGTACTGAAAACTGCTTTTAATTTTTATAAATTCTAATTTATCATTTTGAATTTTTTGTCTTTTCTGTGTTCTAAGAAATCTTTGCCTGCTTCAATATTGCAAATTTTTTTCTATATTTATTCTAGAAAGTGTATAGTTTTAACTTTTATATTTAGGTCTATAATCCATTTTGAATTAATTTTCGAGTTGGTGTGAGGGAAGCGTTGAGATTCATGTTCTTTACATACGACTATTTAGTTGTTCCAGCATCATTCGTTGAAAAGACTAATCTTTCTCCACTGAATTACTTTGGCACATTTGTCACAGTTGAATTGATCGTATAGATGTGGATCTGTCTGGACTCTGTTCTATTCCACTGGTCTATATGTTTATCTTTATACCTGTGCCATACTCTTGATTGCAGTAGCTATATAGTAAGTCTTGAAATCAAGGCACTGTAAGTTTTGTTTCTTTTCACAGTTGTTTTGGCTGTTCTAGAAACTTTACCTTTTTGTATAAATAACAACTTGTCAATTTCCACACATACGAAAAAACAAAACAAAACAAAAAAATCTGTGGGGATTTTGATTGGGAATGCATTGAATCTACAGATTAATTTGGGAAGAATTGGCATTTTAAGAAATCGAGTCTTCCAATCCAGAAACATTTTATATCTCTCCATATCTTTAAGTCTTCCTTAATTTCTCTGAGTGATGTTTCACTGTTTTCAGCGCACAGATCTTGTACATATTTTGTTAAACTTATGAAGTATATCATATTTGTGGATGACATTGAAAAAACATTTTAAAAATCAGCTTTCCAATTATTTTTGTTACAATATGGAATACAATTGATTCCAGATATTGTCCTTACACCCCTGTGACCTTGCTAAATTCACTTAATAATTTTAGGAGTTTTTGGTAGATAATTCACAATTTTCCACATATGTATTTATGATTCTATGAATAAATATAGTTTTCTTCCTTTCCAGTTTTTTCTTTTTATTCCTTATTGTGTCGTCAGTACAATTTTGCCTGCTTGTAGTGAAAGCAGAGATGTTTATCTTGTTCTTTATCTTATGGTAGGACATATAATCTTTCATAATTAAAATGATATTAGCTATAAATTTTTTATAGATGCCATTTTTTTTTTTTTTTTTTTTCGGTACGCAAGCATGTGGGATCTTCCTGGACCGGGGCACGAACCCGCGTCCCTGCATCGGCAGGCGGACTCTCAATCACTGCGCCACCAGGGAAGCCCATAGATGCCATTTTATCAGATTGAGGAACTACTCTTTTATTACTAGCTCCCTGAGAAATTTTTTTATAATGAATGAGTGTTGAAATTTTTCAAATGCCTTTTTCTGCATCTGTTGAGATGATCATATGTGTTTTCTTTTTTCTTCTGTTAATATGATAAAATGACACTGAATTTCAAATGTTAAACCAACCTTGCATTCCTAGTATGAACTCCACTTGGTAATGATACATTATTGTTTTTATATATTGTTGAATTCAATTTGCTAATATATTTTAAAGAATTTTTGCATCTATATTTATAAGGTATATTGATTAGTAATTTTGTTTTCTTTTTAGTATTAGCATAGAGTAAAACATAAAAATAATTGAGAAGTGTTCCCTTCTCTATTTTTTGAAAAACTTTGCAAACAACTGGTATTATTTTTCTATTTTAACTGTTTGGTAGAGCTCACATAAAGCCACCTGGACCTGGAATATTTTTAGTGGAAAGTTTGAAGAATGTTTCAAAGTTTTATTTTGAATTAATTGTATATTTACAAGAAATTGCAAAGACAGTACAGAGAGGTTCTGGGTAGCCATCATCCAGCTTCCCATATTGGTCACATCTTCTTACTTAATTATAGTACAGTGTCAATACCAGGAAATTGACATTGCTTATAAAGTGTGCAGCATAGTACTGTGTAATTTTGTCCCATGTGTATATTTGTGTAACTACTACTGTAGTCAAGATACAGAAATAATCATTACAAAAATCTCCCCTGTGCTGCCCCTTTGTAGTCACAACCTGCCCTCTCCTTGTCTACATCCATACCCCATGACAATCACTAATCTCCTTTTATGGCCCTTTATTCTCCCCTACTTATAATTATCTTAAATATTTCCTCTATATAAATTGAGAATTACTTCAGGGAGTATTGAAATACTTGTTTTAACTTTCAAATATAACTTATAAGACTCAGTATAAAAAAGTAAGTCTATTGTATTTAACCATATTCTTACTCTTGCTGTTGTTTTCTCTTCCTTCCTGATGTTCCAATATTCCATTTTTTATAATTTCAATTCTGTTTGAAGAACTTCCTTTAGCCATTCTTTTAAGATAAATCTACTGACAACAAATTCTCTTACTTTACTTTTATCTGAGAATATCTTGATTTCTCCTTAATTGTTGAAGGGTACTTCACTAGATATAGGATTCTGAACTGATAATTTTCTTTTTTCTACTCTTGAAAAATGTCCATTTCCTTTTGGCTTTCATGGTTTCTAGTAATAAATCTGTTATTTGAGTTGGTTTTTTTTTTTTTTTTCCTCCACCTTTAGGTAATGTTTAATTTCCCTTCTCCTTTCAAGATTTTTTTCTTTGTATTTAGTTTTTAGAACTTTGACTATAATATGTCTTGGGATGGATTTCTCTGGGTCTATTCTGTTTGTGGTTCACTCAGAATCTTGAATCTGTAAGTTTATGTCTTTTACCCACATTGGAAACATTTCAGCCATTGTTTCTTTGAAAATTTTTTCAGCCTCACTCTCTTTCTCTGAAGCTCTGTTCATTTTTTTTCCTAGCTCATTTTCTCTTGATGTTTCAGATTAGGTAGTTACTTTCATTCTATTAGCAAGTTCACTGATTCTTTCCTCTGTTCTCTCCATTTTGCTGTTGAGTCTATCCAATTAGTTCTTATCTGAGCTATTATGATTTTCAGCTCTAGAATTTGTTTGGTTATCACTATGTTCTATTTATCTATTGAGACTTTCTCTTTCTTTGCTAAGGATTTATACTTTTTCCACTTGTTTTCTCATGTTAGTTATTGCACATTGAATAATTTTCAATGCTTCAAAATCCTTCTCAGATAACATCTCTATCGTCTCAATGACACCTTTAGATTGTTTGTTTTCATTCAGGTTGATATTTCCCTGTTTGTTGGTGAGTGATTATACACTGAAACTTGGACATGTTTGGTATTTTATGAGAATCTCCACCATATTAAATTTTCTGTTTTAGCTGTTCTCCTCTGACTCCATTCTGATAGGGGCAGGAGTTGAGGAATAATGCCCATTATTTCCAGGGAAAGATGGAAGTCCAGTTTCCCCAAATGACAACTGAGTTGAGAATACCACCTCCCCACAATGCCTTCACTAATGCCATTCTGCCTGGGAAGAGTAGGAGGGCTTTGTTACTTCCCCCCATATGGCTTCCATTTATGCATCAGCGGAGATGGCCTCATTACACTGGGTGATAGCGAATGTCTATCTCTGGGCCTCTGACACTAACCCCACAGGAAATGGGAGGAGTAGTTTGTTAGCACCTGGTGGGTAAGGAGGTCCATGCTCCCTGTGTGATATCCACCAACACTGTAAGAGTGGGCCTCATTATCACTTCATGGATATCAAAATCCAGGTCCCTTTTTGGCTTTCTCTGACATCACTGTAATAGGCGAGGTGAGGTACCTCTTTCCAACCTGGCATGGTTTAGTTCCTCACTCAACTTCTGCTGGTAGGAGTAAGTCTTTTGTGGGTTTTTTTTCTGTGATGTTTGGCTGGAGTAAAGTGGATATTGCCTAAACATTTTTTTTTTTCTCTATAGCCAGGTTTCCCCTTTATTGCTTTTGCCTAGAGTGAGCTGTCTTTTGTTGGGATTCTTTTTGCTCTGTACCTTTTGGTATTTTTGGCTTGCTGGCTTCTTTGGCACTAAGTTTGGGATATAACAGGCAAAAAGAAAATCCAGGAAACTTCTAATTACCATGTCATTTCTCAGGGCCTGAGTTCCTTAGCTTGTCTGTTTTCATCTCTCCATCTTTCAGGGTCATCTTATCTTCATTTTATGTATAATATCCAGAGTTTTTAGTTGTGCTTAGGGGAAATAATAGGAAAGAGTATTTCTAATTCTGTATTTCCAGAAGTGGAATGTAAAGTTTTTAATTATGAATTCAGTTTTGTTAAATTGGTATAATGTTACTCAGGTTTTCTGTTTCTTGAGTCAGTCGTTGTAATTTGTGTATTTCAAGGAATTTGACCACATCATTTACATCAAATTTATTGATATATGATTCTTCATAATATTCCTTCCTTATGACTAACAGCTCTGCCATGTATATATAGCACATCTTTTTTATCCATTCATCTGTTGATGGACACTTAGTTTGTTTTCATATCTTGGCAATTTTAAATAATGCTGCTATGAACATTGGGGTGCATATATTTTTTCAAATTAGTGTTTTTGTTTTTGTTTTGGGGTATATACCCAGGAGTGGAATTGCTAGGTCATATGGTAGTTCATTTTTTAATATTTTGATAAGTCTCCATACTCTTTTCCACAGTGGCTGCGTGAATTTATATTCCCACCAACAGTGTACGAGGGTTCACTTTTCTCTGCATCCTCACCAACATTTGTTTTTTTTGTTCTTTTTGATGATAGCCATTCTGACAGATGTGAGGTGATATCTTGCGGTTTTGATTTACATTACTCTGATGATTAATGATGTTGAGCATCTTTTCATGTGCCTATTGGCCATCTGTGTATCTTCTTTGAAAAATGTCTATTTAGGTTTTCTGCCCATTTTTTAGTTGAGTTGTTTGGTTTTTTAATGTTGTTGTATGAGCTATTTATATATTTTGGATATTAACCCCTTATCGGTCATATCATTTGTAAATATTTTCTCCCATTCAGTAGGTTGTCTTTTTGTTTTGTCAATAGTTTTCTTTGCTGTGCAAAACTTTTAAATTTAATTGGGTCTGATTTCTTTATTTTTCCTTTTATTTCCTTTGCTTTAGGAGACAGATCCAAAACAAAACTATGATTTATGTCAGAGTGTTCTGCCTATGTTTTCTTCCAGGAGTTGTATAGTATCCAATCTTACATTTAGGTCTTTAATCCATTTTGAGTTCATTTTTGTACATGGTGTTAGAGAATGTTCTAATTTAATTCTTTTACATGTAGCTGTCTAGTTTTCCCAGCACCACTTGTTGAAGAGACTGTCTTTTCTCCATTGTATATTCTTGCCTCCTTTTTCATAGATTAATCATGGGTTTCCTTCTGAGCTCTCTATTCTGTTTCATTGATCTATATGTCTGTTTTTGTGCCAGTACCGTACTGTTTTGATTACTGTAGCTTTGTAGGATAGTCTAAACTCAGGAATTATGGTTCTTCCAGCTCTGTTCTTCTTTCTCAATATTGTTTTGGCTATTCAGGGTCTTCTGTGTTTCCATACAGATTTTAAAATTATTTGTTTTAGTTCTGTGAAAAATATCATTGGTATTTTGACAGGGATTGTATTGAATCTATCACTTATCTCTCTCTCTCTCTCTCTCTCTCTCTCATATCTTTATTGGAGTATAATTGCTTTACAATGTTGTGTTAGTTTCTGCTGTGCAACAAAGTGAATCAGCTATATGTATACATATATCCCCATATCCCCTCCCTCTTGAGCCTCCCTCCCACCCTCCCTATCCCACCTCTTTAGGTTGTCACAAAGCATCACGCTGATCTCCCTGTGCTATGCAGCAGCTTCCCACTAGCCATGCATTTTACATGTGGTAGTGAATATATGTCAATGCTACTCTCTCACTTCTTCCCAGCTTCCCCTTCCCCCATGTCCTCAAGTCCATTCTCTACGTCTGCATCTTTATTCCTGCCCTGCCACTGACTTCATCAGTACCGTTTTTTAAGATTCCATATATGTGCATTAGCATCTGGTATTTGTTTTTCTCTTCCTGACTTATTTCACTCTGTATGACAGACTCTAGGTCCATCCACCTCATTACAAATAACTCAATTTTGTTACTTTTTATGGCTAATATTCCATTGTATATATGTGCCACATCTTCTTTATCCATTCATCTGTAGATGGACATTTAGGTTGCTTCCATGTCCTGGCTATTGTAAATAGTGCTGCAGTGAACATTGTGGTACATGTATCTTTTTGAATTATGGTTTTCTCTGGGTATATGCCCAGTAGTGGGATTGCTGGGTCATATGGTAGTTCTGTTTTTAGTTTTTCAAGGAATCTCCATACTGTTCTCCATAGTGGCTGTATCAATTTACATTCCCACCAACAGTGCAAGAGGGTTCCCTTTTCTCCACACCCTCTCCAGCATTTATTGTTTGTAGATTTTTTGATGGTGCCCATTCTGACCGGTGTCAGGTGATACCTCAATGTGGTTTTGATTTGCATTTCTCTAATGATTAGTGATGTTGAACATCTTTTCATGTGTTTGTTGGCAATCTGTACATCTTCTTTGGAGAAATGTCTATTTAGGTCTGCCACCCATTTTTGGATTGTGTGGTTTGTTTTTTTGATATTGAGCTGCATGAGCTGCTTGTATATTTTAGAGATTAATCCTTTGTTGTTTCATTTGCAAATATTTTCTCCCATTCTGAGGGTTGTCCTTTTGTCTTGTTTATGGTTTCCTTTCTGTGCAAAAGATTTTAAGTTTCATTAGGTCCCATTTGTTTCTTTTTGTTTTTATTTCCATTTCTCTAGGAGGTGGGTCAAAAAGGATCTTGCTGTGATTTATGTCATAGAATGCTCTGCCTATGTTTCCCTCCAGGAGTTTTATAGTGTCTGGCCTTACATTTAGGTCTTTGATACATTTTGAGTTTATTTTTGTGTATGGTGTTAGGAAGTGTTCTAATTTCGTTCTTTTACATGTAGCTGTCCAGTTTTCCCAGCACCACTTATTGAAGAGGCTGTCTTTTCTCCATTGTATATTCTTGCCTCCTTTGTCAAAGATAAGATGACCATATGTGCATGGGTTTATCTCTGGGCTTTCTATCCTGTTCCATTGATCTATATTTCTGTTTTTGTGCCAGTACCATACACTGTTTGCAGATGACATGATACTATACATAGAAAATCCTAAAGATGCCCCCAGAAAACTACTAGAGCTGATCAATGAATTTGGTAAAGTAGCAGGATACAAAATTAATGCACAGAAATCTCTTGCATTCCTGTACACTAACAATGAAAAATCAGAAAGAGAAATTAAGGAAACACTCCCATTTACCACTGCAACAAAAAGAATAAAATACCTAGGAATAAACGTACCTAAGGAGGCAAGAGACCTGTATGCAGAGAACTATAAGACACTGATGAAAGAGTTCAGAGGTGATACAAACAGATCAAGAGATATACCATGTTCTTGGATTGGAAGAATCAACATTGTGAAAATGACTATACTACCCAGAGCAATCTACAGATTCAGGGCAATCCCTAGCAAATTACCAATGGCATTTTTCACAGAACTAGAACAAAAAATTTCACAATTTGTATGGAAACACAAAAGACCCCGAATAGCCAAAGCAATCTTGAGAACGAAAAACGGAGCTGGAGGAATCAGGCTCCCTGACTTCAGACTATACTAACAAAGCTACAGTAATCAAGATAGTATCAGTTATCTCTTGATAGATTTCTCCAAGTTCAAGTTCATTTGAGTTTACAGATGGGAAACTGTGAAAACTAAGATTTATTGCTAAACTAGCAAAAACAAAAAACCTAGTCTTTCTTCCTTTTTCCCTTCTGTTTTCTCTCTAATCATTTCTCTAGGACAACAGTGACTCTCTTCCATTGTGCGTAGTTGACTTGTTACTCTGCTTCTAGATTAGCAATGGTAAATACACTATATGAGTGTCACCACTCCTCCATTCCATCCCTATGCACATGTTGTTCCATGATCACAGCTTCTTTTGATGTTGGGGAGAAGCCCTCGAGCTCTGAGCAGTGTCTCCCTCATCAAGAAAACTGGGGTGCCTAGATCCACTCAGCTATTCTGAAGTGTTCATTGCCTTTTGCTATTTGCATTAGCATTTCTAGGGCTCCATAATCACCAGAAGATACTCCTGGGGTACAGTAAGTCTCAAAGTCTCTATTTTAAGGTTCTGATTATTTAGGATCTAAGTTATTGGGGAAGGATGTTTATGAAAGATACTGTAAAGTAGAACAGGGTTTCAGCTATGTTAAGTTTGGTAAATATTACTGTCTGAGCTGAAATTAAGATGTTTCCTTTACTACTCTGATGATGCTGGCTTGTGTCATGAAGTAAATAAAACTTATGAGTCTGAAAGCCAGAGTGGTTTTAGTCTCCACGATGTTACTCCAACAATTTCTGAGAAGCCAAGACTATTTACTGTGAAGAATTGTAGAACTGGTTAAAACATTTCCCAAAGCATTGTCACAAAGTGTTAAAATGTATGATGTAACTTATACCATAGGCTATGGGTACAGAAGAAGCCAGAATCTTCTCTGTGATTCTGGAATCCTGGTATCTTCATGAATATAAAGTATCTGGATGGGGTCTCTGTGCTGACGATGAAGCTGCAGCTGCAATAGGCTCAGCCTCACCCCAAGGTTTGCTGGAAGGACATGGGGTGCATAGTTGTTTCCTGTGGTCTACATGTGGGCTTTACCGACGGGGACATCTTGTGTTCAAAGAGTGCTGCCCGCAGGGGACCAGCAGTGCACGGGGAGAAAAACCCAAGACTTCAGGGTCGAGGAAGGAGTTGGGAGTGACAGCCCAGCATGGAGAAGCACCTGCCGTAGTCGAGGGAACTCCAGAGAAGTCTCCAGTGAGAAGCCCCTCTGAAGAGCCTACGTCCGTGTCCCTGCAGGAGAGTTAGCCCTGAACTTCTGCCAGCCCCAGAGTGTGGGAGGCCCGCTTAAAATAGTCCCAGTTCAAGTGAAATATTTCTCAGCCGTTTTCTATACTTGGCACTGCCTCATCTTGTCCGCATATTCCCCCCTCCTGCATGCTTACCCATCTCAGAAGGAAAAAGAAACTAGCTAGGAAACAGGGAGGAGACAGGAGGGAGAGATGTGCCTGAGGGAGAAAGAGAATCCAGCTGTGCTTTTTTCCCCCCAGTGTAGGCTTCTCCTGAATCTAGCCTAAACCAGGGGAAGGGCGAAGACTGTGATGTTTATTCAAAAGAGATTTTTTGTTTGTTTGTTTGTTTTTTGCGGTACGCGGGCCTCTCACTGTTGTGGCCTCTCCCGTTGCAGAGCACAGGCTCCGGACGCACAGGCTCAGCGGCCATGGCTCACGGGCCCAGGCGCTCCGCGGCATGTGGGATTTTCCCGGGCCGGGGCACGAACCCACGTCCCCTGCATCGGCAGGCAGACTCTCAACCACTGCGCCACCAGGGAAGCCCATCAAAAGAGTTTTGATTAATATTTTGAATTCAAAGTTTAATTTTTGAAATGAGTCTGTAGGCAACCTCCAGTGTATATGCAGAACTGCGTATCACCTAAGAGTGAGCAGAAACGGCACAGAACCTGCTGGTTTTCCAGGAGCAGAGAAGGGTTATCCCCACTGACTACATGTTAAAGTGTGAAAGGAGCCCAAAATACAGTTGTGTTTTGAATACGGCATGATTTATGCTTGGTCAACATACCAGAAATAGTATCGAAAGGAAGAAAACTGCTGGGCTGTGAGGCTGGCGTGGGGAGGACAGTGTGAGGGCTGAATACATCAGAAGCTGTGTTTTTGTGTGCCGGGCTCTCCGGGAGCCCTTGTCCTCGAGTTCCTCCCAAGCAATTTGTGTGATCTGTCAGGCATAGAAGCGCCTTACTGTCCTGGAAAAGCCCAAGACAGTTTTCTCACATCTCAGATCTGTCCTGATTTGCTCCTGAAAAGGTATATGTCAAGAGCCAGTGTTTAGATACAGCTTCTGATAAAGGGAGTGTTTGGTTTTTGTGTTATAACAGGGAAATGAGAGGAACAACAGGCTCTGGTCTAGCTCACTAGGGTCCATCCCAGGCGCCTGGGGAGAAAACCTTACTCAATTTATTCAAATAGTGTTCATGACCCTGGAGTGTCCTTTCTTGTCCCGAGGGGTGATGGCATTAAGTGACTGAATGGGCTATGGAGTCCTAGCGTGTAAGTCCCCAATTTATCTTCACTTCAGACATGACTAACAATTTTTTTTAGATTGAAGGATAAAGTCTCTTGCTGTGTTGAATTTATTTTTATCAGATAACCTTTATAATCAACACATAACATTTGTCTATTAGAAAAACGTAGAATCCTTATGCTTGCCCCTTGCTTGCTTTTTCTTCAACTTTGGCATTACCTATCTAACTTTGTAATCAATAGTGTCACAACAGGCAAATTACTGGTTTTTCCCTGTCGCAGTTCAGAAAAATATCTGATCATGAAAAGGTCAAATTTTAAGTATGCAAACAACCTACTTCTTTCTCTTTTCTTCAGTACTGGACAGACTGTCTCATTAACTCAGTTCCTTTCTGCTCACACACTCAGTGGAGTTTGCATTATTTCTCTTTCAGGTTGCCTTTTATTTTGAATGCTGTTCAAGGTCTTTGTTCCCTTTGACTCAGTGGGATATCACTTTTCATTCTTTATTTTCTCAAAACAGAAATGGGGTCAGACTTGTTTTAAGCTTTGAATGGATTCTGGATACAAGCAGGATTTAGGAGTTAAATTAGCTTTTTAAATGGTTTGAATTAGGTCATTTGTGTGTTTGGTGGTTGAAGATGACCTGACTGTATATTCATCTAGCAAGCCTGTCTTTGAGATGTCTTTTCCACAGTGTTGGCAATACTATAGCACTGTGGCACTGTGTGTGACATGGAGGCAACGTGCTTAAGGACACGCACTTTGAAAGGGCGAGACCTCACTTTGAACCCTGTTTCTGTCTCTTACAAGCAGTGTGTGCCTTGGGCCAAGAATGTAACTTACCTAAGCCTCAGTTTTCTCCTTTTTAAAATGGAAATAACACACTTTCAGTTTGTTAAGATTAAGTAAGAAACTTATGTGAAGACCCACTAAAGTGTCTACCCCGTAGAAAATACCCAATCCATGTTAGTTAATACTACTATACTAATAAAGATAATGTTTTAAAGGCCCTTTCTGTGTATCAATTTAATTAAATTTCTTAGGATTTTAGAACTTTGGAGGTAGCTTGCTAATACCAAGAGTGGTAAAGCATGACAATGAAAAAAAATTATTCCAAGCATGACACTGACAAGAAATTAATAACTTATTCCAAATTTCCTATATAATAAAGGGATTAAAGAAAGTGGCCATTGTCACCTTTTTAATTTCAGTGAAGTAATATGTTGGCAGCGCCATCTGCTGATCAAAAAAGCACTTCTGGAATATTTTGCGAAGCAAGAAATGTAATTCCGTCTTCTTTTGCATCTTTTTCAACAAGGGTGGGCCAATCTGTCATTTTCTTCACTTGGGAAATTTAATTTTATTGAAGAGCTTGATAACGTATAGCTGTAACATTCTTTTGAAGTATCAGTCACTGTCTGTAAGAAAATGATTCTCTAATGGTGTCATCATTAACTTCTTAATCCACTCAGTGACTGACTCTTATTATCAAGGAATTGAAGGGGGGCAGAATTTACCACCCCCAAATTTGCCTCCTTAGCACAAGGATTATTTTAGCCTGGTTACTTTTAAGAAACAACAGACAAGGGAGAAGCTATGAAAACCAAGTAGAAATTACCCTTTTGTAAGAGATTTACGTTTATAAGGGTGTCTCCTTCTCTGTACCTGGAAGAGAAGAATGACTGTATCTCCAGAAACTCTTCTCTATGGAGAAGGCACAGACTTAGATCTGCATGACAGCCTAACCCTTGTCGATTGTGCTTTTCATGGTGACCTCCCATAACTGGCCTCTCTGTCCCCATCCATACATATATCTTTCTTTAGCCTTTAGTTGGAGAAGGTACTTAAGGTGATAGCTTGGGCCGTTTCTGGGAGTTGCTCAGTTTTTCTGGGTCTCTCCCATGCAACCAGGAAGCATATATGGTATTAAACTTCTGTTGTTTTTCTCCTGTTAATCTGTCTTTTATTGGTGGTCGGGGGGTGGGGGGTGTCTCAGACAAGAGCCTAGAAGGGTGGAGGGAAAATGATTTTTCCTCCCCTACGTGATCAATTTCTTTAAGGTATCTTGATCTCATATTAAAATTAGAAATAAAAGGTCTGTGTGAGCCTGAATTTTGTATGGCTTTTCCTGTTCACTCAGAGGCTAGTCCAGGATCAGGTTACTCTGGCCAGTTGCCATTGATTAGCTTTCTACTCCTTTTTACAAAACAAGCGATACGTCGACAAAAAATTTTAGGCTGACAACAGAAGCCCACGTGGTAGGAGTCCTGGGTCCGATTCTGAGAAATCGTATAGATGTTTGTGTTATACATCGTAGACTGGACCCTTGAGAGTGAATGAATAACCCGAGGCCCAAAGCCACTTGGAGCCAGAGCAAGATTTGGGGTGTCTGCCAGCATAGCCGTAAGTTGAAGTGAATATCTATAAAATGCGGCAAATAAATGAATGTTACATGAAATACATTGTCCAATAATCTTTATTGTAAAATTCACATGACATTCATCATCGTAACTATTTTAAAACGTACACTTCCACAGCATTTAGTACATTCACAATGTCATGTAACCATCCCCACTATTGAGTTCCAGAATATTTTCATCACCCCCAAAGGAAACTCGGTACCGACTGAGCAGTTACTCCCATTTCTCCACAACCCCTAACAACCACCGATCTTCCTTCTGTCTCTGTGGATTTGCCTACTATGGGAATTTCGTACAAACGGAATCATACAACATGTAGCCTTTTGTGTCTGGCTCCTCTCACGTATCATAATGTATTCTAGGTTCATCCATGTTGTGGCATGTATCAGTTCTTCATTTTTATCGATTACTAATATTCCATTGTACGTATAGACCAAAATTTGTTTTCGTCTTCATCCACTGATGGACATTTGTGTTGTTTCTACCTTTCAGTTATTGTGAATAGTGCCCCTGTAAATGTTCACGTATAAGTTATTGTTTGAAAACCTGTTTTCTAGGTTCTTTTGCTTACATACCTAGACGTGGAATTGCCGGGTCGTATTGTAATTCTCTTTAACGTACTGAAGAACCACCAAACTGTTTTCTGTGATGGCTGTGCCGTTTTACATTCCACCAGCAGTGTAGGAGGGTTCCAATTTCACTACATCTTCACACTTTTTTGAGTATAGCTGTCCTAATGGGTGTGAAGTAGTATCTCATTCTAGTTTTGATTTTGCATTTTTCTAATGACATTGAGCAACTTTTCAAGTGCTTTTTGGCCATTTGTATATTTTCTGTGAAGAAATGTCAAGTCCTTTGCCCTCAGTGATCTTTTCAAAGGATGAGACTAGGGCAGAGAGAATTGTGGTTAGGCTCTTTAAGGTTGTAAAGGACAGAACCTACTCAGGTCATCTCAGGTAGGGTGTGGTAATTGCAAGGCTACATGGGGAAAGAAGGAAGCCCGAGTGCCAATCTCAGCAGCAGTCCAGGTCTCCTGAAGAACTGGGATGCAGTTTACTACTGTTCATCCGTTCAGCCGTTATTTGAGGGCCCCGGCGCTTCCCCACAGAGGACCATTGCAGGCACTGGGAACCATGGTGAAGTGTGACAATCTGGTCCCTGGAGTTTGGTGTCCACTGCTCCCTCTTCTACTCACTCTGTCCTTTTTGTCCCTCAGCTTTTCTCTCCTTGTTCCCTTTCTCTCTGTTTTTCCTCTCCTGTTCTTTTCCTTTTCCTTTTACTGCTTTCTTGGAGTCTTGCACTCAAAACTCCCAGGGAGAGAATCTGATTCCTTTGCTTGGTCACCATCCATACTGGAGCAGCTCACTGGGCAGAATCCTCACCCCAGGCTTCCTCGTAGCCTTGGGCCTCCTTTAGTGTAATTACAGGTGGTCCCATCCATTGTGGTTAGGCCAGTGGACACCAAATTCTAGGGACCAGGTTGTCACACTTCTCCAAAATATATAGGCAGGGCTTCCCTGGTGGCGCAGTGGTTGGGAGTCCACCTGCCGATGCAGGGGACGCGGGTTCGTGCCCCGGTCCGGGAGGATCCCACATGCCGCGGAGCGTCTGGGCCCGTGAGCCGTGGCCGCTGGGCCTGCGCGTCCGGAGCCTGTGCTCTGCAACGGGAGAGGCCACAACAGTGAGAGGCCCGCGTACCAAAAAATAAATAAATAAATAAAATAATACATATATATATAGGCAAAGTTTTACACCATGAGCTTCTCAAATCCTCACTTGTTCACCAATCCCCAAGAGGAAAAACACTTTACCTAAGGAACTGACTGGGCATTCTGCTCAAATAGAGACTGAGGGTGTTTCATGGGCTGTTTACTATACTGTTTCAAACTTTTCAGGCATTTACAGGTGGGTCTGGTTTAGTTTTCTTGTTGTTGTGTATCCAGTTACCATACTCTTCGTGGTTTTAAACCACACAGATTTCTTACCTTACAATTCTGGGCGGCAGAAGTCTGAGATGGGTTTTCGAGAGTCAAAAATCAAGGTGTTGGAAGGCCCGGTTCCTTTGGGAGGCTCCAGGGAGAATCTGTCCTTTGGCTCTTCCAGCTTCTAGGGACTGCCAGGTTCACTGGCTCGAGGCCACGTCACTCTGATCTCTGCTTTCATCGTCAACGTGTTTTCTTCTGTACCTGATCTGCCTGGGTTCCTCTTGTAAGGACCCTGGTCTTTACATTAGCCCCACCTGGATCATTCAGGACACTATCCCTGTCTCAGGATCCTTGACTTAATCATATAGGCAAAGTCCCTGTTGCCACATAAGATGACACCCATGGGTTCTGGGGATTAGGTGGTGGCTGTCTTTGGGGGAGTTGTTATTTGGTCTACCACAGAGTCATAGCAAGGCAAAACTAGATCACTTAGACCAAGGGGTTTTAGTCTTTAAAGCATTAAGTGGAAGGGTTTAGACAAGTGAATGTAATTCCATTTCTGAGGTTTCTTTTAGTGCCTTATTTGCCAGACTGTGGTTTGCAAACAAAATTTTTGCCTTTTAATGTTCACATTTTGGAAGTGAGCCATGAAGGGTTGAACCCAAAGTAAGTACTGTTTGGCAAAATCAAAGAAGTGGCTTACTCACAGGAATTAAGCAGTTCTGAAAGCAATTAGGCCACCCCAGGAGTTCTTTATACCTTGTGGATTCATTAATATTTAACAAGTCATCCTGCAGGAGGCAAAGTGCCTTGCTGTAGTTGAGCTTCCTCATGGGTCTCAGAAGTTACCTTTGGAACAGGGTTGGTTTTGGAAGCAAATCATTTCCCTTTTTTTAAAATTTTTTTTAGCTAGATAGCCCAAGCCCTCAAGCCCTGAAGAGAGGAGTCAAATTATACAAATCGTATGGCATTCCATAGGCGTTTAACTAGTTAGGCCTTTCTACAGCCACTGCCTTGCAGAAGTGGGGTGGAGTGTTATCTACACAAAGGAAATTAAAACACGTCTTTTTTTCCCCTGTTTGTTTTAAATATTTGCCTAGGGAGTATTAGGAAATGTGTTTTACCTGAAATATCTTATAGGTTCAAAGTGTTTCTCTCGTGAAGGACTAATTTTTGTTTCTGCTTATATATGACCCCACCTCGACTCCCCAGAGCTACAGGACTTCTAGCCCTATAACTACTTTTTGAACACACACACACACACACACACACCACCTTTCATTTCACTTTGTCACATTTGTCCCCCCCACACTTCTATCTACTTAACCCCAGCCTGGGCATGCAAAACTTTATCTCTGCTCTAAGTGATAAGAGGTGACTTGTTTGGTCTCTAAATCCCTGTCCATTGCAAGCAAATGGGAGCTGGTGGTCTGAGTATACCTTGTTGTAAAAGCCAGCCTATGTCTTGCTTTCTTCAGCTAAGATCCACTTCTCCGAGCAACGCAGAATACAGTATGGTAGTATGGGTCTGTCCCAAAGCTGACTTCAAATTTCTACTTCTGGTAAATGAATCTTTCAGTTTCTATCCTTCCTACTATCTCATCTGAGGTCTCAAGGATATTTAATCAGAGTGTAAGTTCAAGGTGCTGACTTTCTTCACCCTAGCAGTTTCTGTATGATAAACGTGGCTTCTAACCCACCCAGCCTGGGAATGGGAATTCAGCTTGAATCCCACCACTTTTCCTCATCCCATTGCGGTTGATAAAAGGCGATGGCAGTATGATGGAGGATGCCGAAATTTCTCCTGGAAATAGGTCTAAAGGGTTGCCTCCAATGACTGGCTTCCCCGCCAATTGCACAATAGCTTCACTGATACCATAGCCTGGGATCCCATGTGGAGCTCTGAAGCATTAGAAATCTGATATCCTCAGAGCTGGATCTGAAGGGACTGATTCATAAGCAAGGCTTGTGAAAGACTCATATGTAAAACCAGAATGCCAGTTTATTGTTTTACCATGAAAAAACATTTCATTTCGAATAAGGCAGGTGAAGAGAGTGATCTTTGGAATCAGGCCAGTGGTGCCTCTGGTCTCTAGGCCTTGATTTAGTCAGATGGGAATAAGCATGGCACCTACATAATGGGGTTGTGTGCAGAGTGATGGAGAGAATTCAGGGGAAGTGTTTGGGTGGTTTAAATGGGGTCACCATTACTATGCTCATTAGTCACACCATTTGACACCTGAGGAAACTGAGGTGGAGCATACTTGCCTAATTACAGAGTGGCAGAGCAGAACTGGAGCCAGGATGTCTGATCCTGTTTCTGAAAGGGCTGTGTAGCCCGGGGTCTCATGGTGAGTTTCCTAAGAGGGTCTTTCCACTGTCCAGGGCTGCCTGTCATCAGCCTACTTTGCCTTACATGAAAGTACAAATGTAACTTTCAAACCTAATTATCCATCAGACTGGAAGATGGAGTTCTGAAATTTCCAACTCTTTTGAATCCTTTTGCTACTAAATTTAAATTCTCCGGGCAAGTTGCCTTTTTTATATACCAGGGTATTTGTCTCAGGTCAGTATTTGTGATTAAAATGACATGTAGCAATTGAGGTCTAAATTCACTGGTAGAATTTCAGACCTCCCTGCTTCTCCCTTATTTCCCATCTTCTAACTCACAACTCCTCCCAGAAATGTTTCTTTAAAGTATGACTTTTGTGTATTTTATGCCTCTTTTGTTCCTTCTGGTGATGGTATGTAAGTAACAACTCCTGACGTAAATCATCTCCTTTTCTGGGCCCACTTTTTCTTTGGAAAAATTTCATCCAAATATCTTTTCCTGTTTATTTGGGGCTCTTAGTCTCTTCAGTTTGGATTCTTCTAGTAGATGATAATTTGAATGTAGAAGGTGGCAGTGGAGGACCGTAGGAAGGAAACTGGGTTAGAATCCAGGAGATTTGGTTCTCTTCCCAGCTCTAGCTTTGCCTGACCTTGGGCAAACCACCTTCCCCCTTAAATGGCAGTTATTTTATTTATTATTTAGGAATGATGTCCACTTTACCCATCTTGCCACAGTCCTGGGAGAAATAAATGAAACCCTACAGTGTTTTGAAAATAAGTCAATGCAGATTGTTGCAGAGTGAAACAAGCCCAGCCTGTTCCTAGCCCAACAGCTTTTAGCCACTAACAAAACATTTATCTTCTCTGAATCACAGTCTCTTTAACTCTGAGTGGGGGATGCATCACTCTTTTTTGTAAGGCTCGAATGAAAGGGACAGAGGAGCTGAAAGCATCCTGTAAACTGCAGAATACCACACGAATGTAAAGGTGGTGTCAGGAGTCTGCTTCTTCCCTCCTCTGTGTCCTCAGGCAAACCAGGCACTCGTTAGGCCTCTAACTCCTTATAGCAGCCTTAGGGAACTTTTAATCACTGTCTATTTAAAAACCTGTTTATATGGACCTATACATATATATGTATATATATATGTCTTTTTCTTAATAACAGCAATACTTCAGACCCTTAAATACGGTGCAGGTGTGTTGTAACATGCTTTCTTCGACTATAATGACATTTGTTTTTAATTGGTTCATGAAATCTTAATCTTTTGTTGATGACTTACAGAAGTGATTTCCAGACCACATTCTTTGACCCTAAATTAAAATTCCTAAATATTGAATAAATCCTGACCCATTCAAATTTGTTTTAATTTTGTCTGTCAAAATGGAAATGAGGTGTGAATGGAACGGGCTGAGGATTTGAGGCCCTAGGAGACAGTCTTTTTTAAAAATTTACATCTTTATTGGTGTATAATTGCTTTACAACCTTGTATTAGTAGCTGCTGTATAACAAAGTGAATCAGCTATACCTATACATATATCCCCATATCCCCTCCCTCTTGTGTCTTCCTCCCACCCTCCCTATCCCACCCCGCTAGGTGGTCACAGAGCACCGAGCAGATCTCCCTGTGCTATGCAGCTGCTTCCCACTAGCTATCTATTTTACGTTTGGTAGTGTATATATGTCTATGCCACTCTCTCACTTCATCCCAGCTTCCGCTTCCCCCTCCCCGTGTCCTCATGTCCATTCTCTACATCTGCGTCTTTATTCCTGTCCTGCCCCTAGGTTCGTCAGAACGGTTTTTTCTTTTTTTTTAGATTCCATACATATGTGTTAGCATACGGTATTTGTTTTTCTCTTTCTGACTTAATTCACTCTGTATGACAGACTCTAGGTCCATCCACCTCACCAGAAATAACTCAATTTCCTTTCTTTTTATGGCTGAGTAATATTCCATTGTATATATGTGCCACATCTTCTTTATCCATTCATCTGTTGATGGACACTTAGGTTGCTTCCATGTCCCGCCTATTGTAAATAGAGCTGCAGTGAACATTGTGGTACATGACTCTTTTTGAATTATGGTTTTCTCAGGGTATTTGCCCAGCAGTGGGATTGCTGTGTTGTATGGTAGTTCTGTTTTTAGTTTTTTAAGGAACCTCCATCCTGTTCTCCATAGTGGCTGTATCAATTTTACATTCCCACCAACAGAGGGTTCCCTTTTCTAGGAGACAGTCTTTGAGGTGTTGCTTTCAAGTCAACACTCTTCACCTAAAGCCACCCAGAGTACCCCACCCCTCCTCCCCACAGGACAGACACAGTTTATATCTGTAACCAGAGAAGGGGATGACAGTATTGTATTTTTCCTTGAGTATTGTCTTCTCCAGGGCAGAGGCTACATTTTCTAGTGCGTCCAAACCTGGATTTTGGATAGTTAAAAAGAAAAAAAACATCAGACAAGTTGTCAGGTGAAAAATGTTTAAACCTTATGTGCATCCACATTTGGGATGAGAAACATTATAATGTGAAACCGAGAACACGCAATTTATCTCCCTCCTGTTGCTAGGTTAAAGTTGCTCAGCGCAGGTGGGTTATGCCCCAGGAACCGACATGGATGTGTTTCTACATCTGTGTGAAGGGGGCCAGCCTGCATCAGTAGGGGGGTGAGAGCCCTTCCAAAGGGTCGGGCTCCTTTTCAGTCCCCTTCCATCATTGTACCTACTTCTGATAGTACAGTGAGTGACCAAACAGCACTCCTTAGTGCCACATTTGGGGCTTCAAACCCCAGCAATGATTTCTATTCATTGGTTTAATTTTGAGGAAGTCTAACAAATGGATTCTGAGTCATTGACTCTCAAAAGGTATGATTGCCTTGTACAACACGGAGAATAGAGCCAGTATTTTGTGATAGCTGTAAATAGAGTGTAACCTTTAAAATTGTATAAAAAATTAAAAAATTAAAGAAATACAGATATTCTCCATGTAAACTGGTCAGGTCTTTGGTTGGAACCTCGTAATCAAGTGACATCTTGGGAGGTTTGTAAGATCTGCACAGGCCACTTGGTGGTGCTCATGACAGGGCAACTCTCTCTTCTTTAATAAAAAAAAAAGAAAAAAAAAAAACAGACACATCTTCACAGCTGTGACATTTTAGTTCTGCTTTACCGAACAGAAAGCAGTTCAGTTCCAAATTTGATCCTAAATTCAAAACCACAGTGTACTGTAAAACACTGAGCATTCCTGAGAAAACAGTTTGAGGTGGAGTTCGTTTGTACTGTTACAGAACGATCTTCTGTCAACACCCTATTCTCACAGAGAATTAGAAATACAACCTGTGGCTAAAAGGTATTTTAACATGTGAAGCTCAAGCAAACCATAACTAGAATTCTAAGGACCTTGTCTCGTTAGAAAAATGGTCAAAATATTAAAGAATAAAGTTCACGATGAACAAAGAGAATTCCCTTCCTCACTCAGTAAATCTGACCATGGCAAGGATTCAGAAATCCACAAGCAGACTCTCTCTCTTGCATGAGGTCAGCCTCATGCACAAAATGAGCACAACCAGGCAGTTTTTCTAAAAAGAGTTCTGATTTATTTATAAGTCAGTATTGGACACCAGGATTCAGATATTATGTGTGCATCTGTACACACCCATAGAAGCTATTTGTCGATTGCATATCTGTCTTTGTATTGTACAGTTGAAGAAAATGGGAGACTTCACCACCACCCCACGCAGCACATTTTCTATCAACTCTCCATGAAAAGTGAATTCCTTCCTCGCAAAGAAGCAAAGTGATATTTTTACAAAGCCAGATAAAACCCCCAATAAATGGCTTCTTAATGACATAATAAAGTCCACACTTCCTATCAGGTCAACGTAGCATTGGCTTCTGCCTATTTCTCCTCCCTCCTCTCTCAGGATGCTTCTCTTTATTCTTTGGGCTCCAGATTCCCTGGTTTTCCCAGATCCTTCTGGCCTCAGGACATAAGCACATGCCCTTCTCCCTTCCTGGAAAACCCTGCCCTGGCACTTCCTCTTCATCCTTCCGTTCTCAGGTAAAATGTAGTGTCCTCAGAGAGGCCTTCCCCTTTGACCTTATCTTAAGTGGTTTCCCTGTTATTTTCAGATGTTTGTTTTTTTCCCCCAGAACATTTATCCACTTAACAAAGCTTGTAATTACTTCCGTTGTTGTGTTTACTTATTTTTGCTTCTTTTTGTTTTTTTTTTGCGGTACGTGGGCCTCTCACTGTTGTGGCCTCTCCCGTTGCGGAGCACGGGCTCCGGACGCGCCGGCTCAGCGGCCATGGCTTACGGGCCCAGCCACTCCGCGGCACGTGGAATCCTCCCGGACCGGGGCACGAACCCGTGTCCGCTGCATCGGCAGGCTATCTGGGTTCAGTTGTGGCTCTACATGTTATGAATTGTGGACCTTGACTAATCATGTGATTTCTCTACACCTCCACTTCTTCATCTGTAAAGTGGGCATGATATATATATTTTTAAAGTCTTTATTGAATTTGTTACAATATTGCTTCTGTTTTAATGTTTTGGGTTTTTGGCTGCAAGGCTTGTGGGATCTTAGCTCCCCAGCCAGGAGTCAAACCCGCACCCCTTGCATTGGAAGGTGAAGTCTTAACCGCTGGACTGCCAGGGAAGTCCCTGGCCATGATATTTTACCTCTTAGCGCTGTCATGAAGAATAAACATGTTAACACATGTGAAGTGTGTAGAACAGTCCCTGGCATATAACAAGGCCTCAGGTGGGTTATGTCAATGATTGTTAGTGCTATCATAATCACCATCTCTGGCTGGTGGAACATTCTTCCCCTGCTAACTGTGCTTTTTTTCTCTTTCCCTTCCTTCAGGGAGGGGTTCCCAGACCATCCTGTATAAATTCATGCCAGACCACTGAGGATTCTCTTTCCTGTCCCACTGCCCTGTTTATTTATCTTCATAGCATTTTAAAACATTTCATATATTTACCTTTTTATTGATGATATCTCTTTCTTACTATAATTTAAGTTCCATGAAAGCAAGGAATTTGTTCTGTTCACGCCTGTGTTTCAGGCGTCCATAGAGGCAATTATTAGGCTCTCAGTGAATAGCTGTTGCATGAATGAATAATTGAGAATTTAGTACTGTCCTCATCTGTCTCCCTCTTTAACAAGTAAGTGGGGATTGTGTCTGCTTTGCTTACATGTAAGTACCTGGCATGAAGCCCAGTACCCAGCAAAAAGTGATCTGCAAATGTTTGTTAAAGGAATGGATTAAAAAATGTAAAAACAATATTTTGAGGCTTTGCCAAAAATCATAGACATAGGAAATCTTAGCAATAAATACATTAGTAATTATTACCCTTTCATCTCTTGGTGGTAACTGAGATGTTTTGTCACATCAGCTTTTTAAAGAACTATATTAATCTTAAAATCCTATCACCTAACTTTTCTTTTCTTACATTGCCTTTCAGTCCAATTTGTATACACCCAGAGGCAGTCCCACTCTCTTTTTTTTCCTCACTTGGATGAGAAGATGACACTATGTATATAGTATTTACCGTATCATGCTCGAATCACATTAGTTTTACCAAGAATTTGGTGCAATTTGCATGCCTACGTCCTTTTTTTCTCTCCCCCTTAGTTTTTTTTTTGCAGTACGCGGGCCTCTACAGGCCCAGCCGCTCCGCGGCATGTGGGATCCTCCCCGACCGGGGCACGAACCCATGTCTCCTGCATTGGCAGGTGGACTCTCAACCACTGCGCCACCAGGGAAGCCCCCCCTTAGTTTGTTTAAATCTCTCAACTAGATTCAATCTAAGTAATAAGTTCAGTCAGTGGACATCTATTGAACATCAAGCATTTAATTGTAAAGATACCTTTACAAGTAAGATATAATGTTCTCCGTCATCCACCGTAAGGGATACCAATAACACCAAACAAACACCATTTCCCTCTACGTCATAAAGGCTGATGGTCCAGAAATCGAAGACACATCCTTTGCCCCTAGAATCTACAATCTACAAGTCTATTGGTGAGATTTTAGAAATCTGTCCAAAGAGAGTTAAATACGTAAAGAGGAACACATAAGAGGTTAAGAGTGGGCAGAGAAAGTGGTTGCTGTACATTCAGAAGAGGAAGAAGTCCACCAATTCCCTGGACCAAAGGATGCCAACTACAAACAGAGCTTGCCAGCATTTGATGTTTGTGTTTTGCTATCTGATTCCAAAATTCCAGAACTTCCTTTTATCAATGAGATGGTACTACTTTCCTAATCTGCTCTTTAAATTCCTTGAAGAATTAATGCTTTTCCTAACTTTGCTGCATATAGCATTTTGACTGTCCAGGCTAGTTTGAAATCTTATTCATGAATTCCCTTTCAGATATTCTTTCCCAGCATGGTTTTCTTCTTTAATTCTCACTGTCAGAGAGAGCTGACAGTGTTATAGAAACTTCTTTCCAGTAATTTCTTATTACCCACCTCTCTCTCACCTTTACTCCAAGCCCTCTCTTGTCATCCTAGATATGAGTTTACTTCTACCTTCCTTATTTGAAGTGTTTTATTCCAAATCCCATCCTTATTTTTTTCTGTAAAGGCCTTGATCTGACTGACATAACCTGTTTTACTGTTACTAGAGTGAAACATCATAAGACAATAATTCAGCCATTCTCCACTGAACCCTGTAACTACTAAGAAATATAATATTGACACCCTTATTAAACTGGTTGCATGAGAGAGAGGAAGGTTTTTGGAGTTTATTTTTCTTTCCCCCCAAAACCCTTCAATTCATTTAGCAATCTCAATATTAAATAACCATTGTTTTCTGATTTTAACATTACTTTCAGAATGCTTTATATTTGCCATGGCCAAGGTTTAGAATAATAATAATAATAATAAACTATCCAGTGATGTGACAGAAGTAAAAAATTTTTACATAAAATTAAAATATTTTTGAAAATGTTCTATAATAAATATGTATATTTAAAATTTAAATAATAGTACTGACATTTTTTAAGGTATAGATAGAGATGGCAAATGCATTAGTTTTCTGCTTTAGTTGAGCTTACTTTTTTAACATTGGAGACGATAGGCATTTTCTGAGTTTTTATGTTGGTTATGATTATAAATGCTTGAAACTAAATGAAGAATATAATTTCTTTTGTATTTAAGTAGTACCACTCAGTGCAGAGTGCTTCAAACAGTTCAGGCATGCTTGCTTTTAGGGAGAGGTTTGCATGTCTCCTGGTATTCTTTGCAACTACTTCACTCTTACTAATGGGAGGGTATTTTCCTGGGTTGGTTGTTACTGGGCAGAGCTGGGTAAACCCGCGTTTTGGTATTGCTGTTAGTTTGTGAAGACTGTCCAAGGGTGGGCAATGATCTCCCCGGGTGGGAAAAGGTAGCACAGGATCTGTTGTGAGTTAATTTTTGTTTGGTGTGACTTTTTCTTTCTTTCTACCAACAGTCCTTTGATGCTCTGATTTATTTTGGAAACAAGGGCTAAAAATAAAAGAAATAAGAATCCATTTCTTCTCTACTTGTCTCAGGAGGGATGTGACTCATATTTCTCCAAAAGGACTGAGTGAGTTGGCCTCTCTCTGAGTACAAGTGAGAAGAAAACAGAGGTATGGCTTCTACCTTAGAAAGATGACAAAAAACAACTTTAAATAGAATCCTCAGTGGATTCGAATATTGTAAAGTCAATGGCGAGACCAGATGAGAAATGACTCCTCAGTACTGGCAGCCACGGAGCTTTTTACATCCTTGTTTCTGTCCGCATGTTGTCTTTGTCTCGATTCTCAACTTTGGGGACCAATGTGATGAGATCAGAATAAGTGTCCCAACTGTCTGAGCAAAGAAAGCCTCAGCTATGTTTACGTTCATCCTGCCAACAATAAAATGGCACAGCAACAACAAAGAACACCTCCAGTTTTCTACGTGAGGGCTCTTGCAGGTTTTATCTGAGTCAGAAAACGTTGTCAAAATAGTAGACATTTTCATGGTGTCATTTTTCTCAGGTCTTAAACCCAAAGGGTAAATAGCAGCTATTTCAGGTGTTGTGGGAAAAGGCATGGAAATGGCTGCACTTTTCAGCATCTGTACCTTAAAACATCTGTGTCTTGGCTAGAGGAATGTCTTTCCCTTAGGGGAATGGCTGTTGTTCTGTAGGTGAGTGGCTGTGGGCTTGGCAGCAGGCACAGCTACTTCTTCGGTTCTGCTACCTCTGCCCACACTCTTTCTATTCCTTCCGAGCTGCTTCCCCTTTTGACATTTAGCTTCCTCTTTCCTTCTGGCTTCGCCTCCTAAGCGTAAGTCCTCCCTTCCTCTATCCATCCTGTGTGTGACTCATACTTTATTAAAACTTGAAAAAAATTATTTTTTTCACTAGAATCCACACCTATTAACTAGGAAGTCCTTTGCTTTCAAAAGACCAGTTATGTTGTTTATAATGTTGTTGTTGGGACACTAAAACGCTCACTCACTTCCATTAGATTCTACCTTAAAATAGCCTATCAGTTTTGCTGATATTTTTTGGAACACAGGAGGTAATAGGACTACACATTTGCAGGGGCTGTATGCTATTCATGCATATTTACATTCGAATAGTCATAAGGTCTTAAACAAAACAAACTTCTTTTCTGCTCTTTAAGGAGGAAAATCAGCATTGTCATATAAACAAAAATTGCAAATGTTTACTTTCCTCTGGAGTATTTTCCCACCCTGGTATATAGGTAGTTAATTAATTCTCCGTATATATATGTGTGTGTGTGTGTGTGTGTGTGTGTGTGTGTGTGTGTGTGTATACAGTCCTGAACTACCCATGTCCCTTCTGGAAAATGTTAGTAAGATGCCAACTCACCTGGCAAGCAGGGAGGAATGGATTTTGCTTTGGGTGTGTGTAGTTTATATTAAGGTGAAGTAATAAAGGGGAGCAATGGCTTCCTAATTAAGAAATTGCCAACGCTAATGCTGACCAATACCTTTTCTCATTGCTGTCCAGGCTTATCTTTAAGAAAACCTGGACCCAGCACTTACTCAGTGCCCATGGGCTTCTTCAGGCTTACACTTCCACACTGGTAACTCCACTCCAAAGGCTCAAGGGCATTGGAGTCAGGAGGTTGTACAGCTGTTACTGCCACGCCTTCTGCATTGACAATGAGTGACTGTGGGCTCTCACTGCCAGTGTTCAATCCCCATAGCACATGGGGCGCTCAAGACATTTTTCTTTTGCATCCTTCACAGTACTTAGTTATGCACATAAAGTTTCAAGAACCAGTGTCTCACCACGGGGAAACGTTGAAATGCAGATACCTGGGAGGCCCATTTTTAATAGCCTGGATTTGGAGTAACTTCCCTGACGACTACTTCATTACCAGGCATCCCTGGTGGTTTGAGTCACAGACCACACTTTGTGAAACCTTGACTTGGAAAAAAAAATTTAAGTTAAAAAAAAAATCCATTCAATTTTCAAGGGACTAAAGAGTAAGCAAAACAATACGGACATCTCTCTCTCTCTCTCTCTCTCTCTCTCTCTCTCTCTATATATATATATATATATATATATATAATGAAAATATAATATGGAGACCTCGTATATACAAAAAGCTTATTAAATCAAGTAATAAATTTACATGCTGTTACAATAATTCCAAACAGTACCATGTGAATAACGTATGTAATTGGAAGTACACATAACATGATCAAAATCAGGAACATTCCCTGGGCTGTCTCTGACTTTTGCAACTTCCTTGTTGAGCTCAATTTTCTAAGACCGTGGTGATGTAAATGTCAACCGTGCCAAGATTCTGCCTCTCCCAGATGCCAGGGTCAGGCCGGCAGGTAGGGACATGTCTAGGCTACACTTAGCTGTGCTGTATTTTCTGAGAGGCAGGAATCAGGAAGAAAACTCTTAATTTCGATAGGTGAAGATAAGAGTAAGAAGAATTACTTGCCTACCGGCAATGAACCAATCAATTTAAAGAATAGATGACAATTGCACAAGGCTAAGTATAGAGGGTGTGCTCACTTATTATTTATTGAATGTTTAAATGGTTGGGTACTTCAGTGTATTTTGTTCCATTGGGGTACTACTTTTCTTTTTACATCATTTCTCATTCATATCTACTGAGGATGTCTGAGGCTTCTTTGCTGTGGTTTAATCTCCAACCCAAGCTCCCTCTAAACATTCATACCAGGTAGATCTTAATTTTTTTCTGCAACTGTTTCCCATGTTCCTTGCCTTCCCCCCTGTTCCTGGCATTGTGTTCAGAGCAGGCAAAAAAATAAGGAGTTTCTGTTCTAAAATGTAAGGCTCCCATGGTGGCTGCATCTTCCCTAGATTGAAACCTTCCCCATTCTGGCATTTGAAAGACTTCCTTACCTAAAGCTTGATTCTTGATCTGAGGACCCAAGCCCAAGCTAAGCCAGACAGTCCCAAGTCCTGCTCATTGCTACACACTGAAAAGAACTAGAGTTAATATATAAATGCATACATTTGTATACCCAAGTGAAGGAAGTCAAACATACCAGGCAGAGGACCCATATCAGCTACTTGGAAAATATGACCCGGACCCTCATTCTCAAATTTGAAAAACATTCAAAATATATGAAGAATACCAATAGCATGAAAGAGAAGAACCAAAAAAAAAAAAAAAAAGAAATTAAAAAGAAATTGAATAGATTTCAATAGAAACAGATAATTCAGTAACAGAGGATAATGAAACAAGAAAAAAATCAAGAACCTGTGAAAAGCTAGAGAACAACAACAAAAAATGTTTTAGAAGTTCAACATGTCTTTAGTAAAGTAGAATCTTCCATACAAGAGTTTGAAGATCACACTGAAGAAATTACCTAGGAAATAAACAGTGACAAAAATAAAGGAAACTTAAAAGATAAAACAGAAAAATTGATCTATGTGTTATAACAGAGGAGGTCCAGAAATGGGGAACAAAGAAAAGTGTGGGGTGGAACTTTTCAAAGAAATATGAGAAAGTGATTTACCACAACTAAAGAGAGAACTGAGTCTCTTCAGAGTAAAAGGGCTGCTGATGGCCTGAGTAAATGAAGACACTTGGATTCACATTTACAGTGTTTTGTATACTAAGGGGAAAGAGAAGGTCTTAAATGCTTCTGGAGACTCAGGGGGAAAATGCTCATATATGTTAGGAAGAATCAGAACAGCCTAGGAATCTTGGACACCAGAGAACAACATATACTGCCGGAAAACGTTCTAGAAAAAAATGGTCTGAACCTAGAATTGTATGCTCAGGCAAACTATTAGTCAAGTGGAAGAGCAAACTAAAGTGTCTCCAAAACACAGGGACTTAGAAAGTAGTAGTTTCCATGCACTTTTATTTGGATGAAGTTGCTCAAAGAAATATGCTAAAGAAAGAAAGGAAAGGAAAAGAAGGACGAGGGAGGGAGGGAGGGAGGGAGGAGGGAGGGAGAACTGGAAGGGATGTGATAAACAGTGGCACCGATTCAGGAGTTTGATTTGAGTTAATCCTAGGATCGCAGTTGTATCAGCAGGCCAGGAGAACAATAGTTCTAAAGAGTATGTCACACTATTTTAAGGAAGAAAACTGAAACAAATATGATTCAGATGCTAGATGATATTGACATGGTGACTAAAGCAATGTGATATTTTCCTCAACAAGAAAATAGGCCAGTTCCATGGTAAGCAAAACCGTGGCTCAAGTGTGCAGCAAACATAAGTGGGGTGTGATATGGAGCAAGCGTTGTGGAGGAAGAGAATATTCTCTTTTGTGTGGTATAGAGGTGACGACATTGGGCCGATGGGGGGAGGAAAATGTACTCCTAACACATTACTTGGTTCTTCTGTGAACTAAATATACATAAACAGGTACCAGTCTGGTTTCACTGTGGAAAAATTAGAGTCTTTTAAGGAGAATGGGCTTTAAAGGCGGGGAATTTGGGGCTTACATAATCATTGAACGAGCTGGTGGAGTGAAGATTAAGCTAGCACTATAGAATCTTCAGTCCCGCTTTTACAAGTAGGATCTAGAGGTCTGGAAGCTGCAACTGCCCCGCAGGGGAGAAAGCTGCAGGGAATCATCACAGAAGGTACAGTCCCCGAGCTGGGGACTGGCAGGGAATGCGGCATCTAGCTGGCTGCTGCAAACTCCCGTTAATGCAGGCCAGATGTGCCAGGCACCACCTCTGCCCGAGAAAGAAGGGCTTCTGCCTCCTTGCTGCCTTCCAACTTTTCTCCCAATGCATCTCCCTCAACCACTCTAAACTGATTCTAGAACCCTCTTGATGAGGAAGTGTCAGAGACATGTGGTTTGAGGTGTCCCACCCCTGCACTGGCAGGCAGATTTAGAACAGATTGGGAATACGTGTTACCTAGAAGCAAAATCTCCCACTAAGGATAATATCAGTTAATTTATTTCCAATGTTTAGAATCCACCCATAGGCAAAATATGGAAGATGCAAAAAGTAGTGATAAGAACAGAGCATAAATATTCTCAATGTTTAAGGTAAATAGAATAACAAAATATTTAAGGATACTATTAACAGATTCAAATGTAACTAATAGAAATAAAATAAATGAAACTTCTCTTTCTTAGAGAAGAAATAAATAGCTAATGCTTCAGTCAAAAATGCTTCAATCAAAACATTGAGCTATAAGCTATAAGTGGGTTAGGGAACCATGGCAAGAATTAAAAACAAGCAGAAGTAGGAAGTGGTATGTGAGGTTGGGTAGGTAGGACTGGAGACGGCTGCTTTGTGTTTTAAGATCCTTCTGTACTGCTTGATTTTTTTTTTAAACACACACACACATATATTGCTTTAATAAAAATTAAAATGTAAAAAGCTGTTCTTTTATTATATCATCAAATAAAGATATTGCTTAACATAAAAAACACATATATTTTAAATATTTGCCCCTCTAATGACATTCCTACTCTGCTGGATTATTGAAGCTCCTTTGCTCTATTTGGATCAAAGTGAGCAGGATTTTGGTTTTCATTAGTGTTGAAAATGAATCCAGTTAATTATTCTGTCTGCCTTTTGCACCTCTGTTTAGCCCCTCACCTGCCGCAGGTGTGCGCCTGACAGTGCTGCGTTGTTTCTGAGCTCTGTGTCCCTTGGTTACTGTTCGGTTTCACTAAGGCACACGTGCCATGTCCGGTTCGCACTGCTATTTCAAAGAGGGTAGGACCAGGATCCAAATGGACACTATTAGATTAGATATTATCTGAAGGTATCTAGGGAAGGGAATTTAATCAGGAATCATTAGTTGAAATGATTTTACAGTGAGCATGTATTAATTGATAAAAATAGTAACATAATAATGTAGAAAAAAAGTATGTGCCCAGACCTGTGCTAATGTGATATACTTAATGTTGTTTTGCCTTTTAAATAAGACACATTGATTGATTTCTGCCTTCTCTACTCCGAGTAAGTAAAGCTACTGGGTTCTACAAAACTAAGTAGAAGAGAGCCATCTTTCTCAAAGTGTCCGCCAAAAGAGCGCGCCAAGTTCAAGTAAGTTTAGGAAATGCTGGCTAAACATACCTAAACAGACTTCCTTAGTGAAGGACTTCTCAGGAGTCAATTCTATGACACACTGAGAATATCTAAGATAAAACATGTGACGTTTCCAATCCTTATTTCACTCAGTAGCTCATGGAATTTAGATTGTGTGAAATCTATATTTGAAATTTGGGAGTTTAAATTTGGCAGTCAGGAGAGAAAAAAAAAGGAAGAATGGTAAGGAAGAATTTGATAATATTTAGGCAGAGGGATTGCTATTTTGGGAAATAACTGAACAATTCTAAGATTGTTGGAATATAGTCCAGTGTCTGTCTGTCTGTCTCTCCATCCATCCACCCATCCCCCACATATCACCTGTCATCTATCTATCTATCATTTTGTCTCTTTTTTGGTGTGCTGACTTTACAGGAGATTCTAGATTGACTCAATATATGTGATCCATAAATATTTCTTGATTCTTAACAATAAAATGTAGCCATTTATATAATCAGTAGTGATTCTAAAGCTGCTTTCTTTCCTCCATCACTGATTTCAGGAACAAGGTTGTAAAAACTGCACAATTCTAGCTGAAATTTAGGCGAATGTATCTATAAGATTAGCAAGAGATAAAAAGAAGTGTTAACTTTTAGATTAAAAAAAAAAACCCACTGATGTTATCCAGTTTACACCGGACTAACTTTCAGTTACTTGGAATCTTTGTTGCAAGAACTCAGGGGCAAGTCCCTGGAAAGAAAGAATAAGGATGCAATAATGAAAATATAAGAATAAGAAAGGTCTTTGCAGTATGGTAGTTTTGTTCTCTTCTCAGTAGCAGCCTTTCTATCTGACAAATTCCCCAGAGCTTTCTTCACTATTTGAAGCACAATTTTAAAGAGAAGCCGTAGCCTCTAGACTAATATTTAGTGGACTATTTCAACAGATGAGGCTGCAGTAGCAGCAACTGGAGATAAGACTATTATGGAAAAAAATTTAGACTACTATGCCTAAATCTCATATAAGCTCATCACTTCACGTTTTCACCTAAACAATACATTTGCAGAGAGTGCGAAAATTATTGATAAGAAGCTTTCTCCACTTCCTTTGATGATTTCCTTAACTTTTGTTATTTCTTTATTTCAAAAGAAATCTGTGATATTTTGTTGTCTGTCACAGAAAATACAGAAGAAAAATTTTAATGAGAAAGGAACAGAAAATTTTAAAAGAGTAACCATTAATTTTCTATCCAGGTGGAAAAAGGCAACATGGTTAATCGTTTGGTGTGTTAATTCTCAAATGTTATTTATTCTAAATGAGCTCACACGTATATCTGGCAGGATACTCTGTTGTTATTTTCTGTTTTATTCTCTACCATAGAGATCTGGAAGAAGGGTAAAGAACTATCACTTTTGCATCTCGTGAAGGTGGCCGAATGTTGTGCCCCAAGATTCTTACTTAGGACTTCCGTGCTGACTGACTAAAAGTTGCCAGATACTCAGAAAATAATCTCCGTTTATGCTTTTGCTTTTGGAGAAACCTGGACTGAGAAAGGCAGGAGGCTACTCTTCAGAGAAAAAGTGTTCTTTGTAGTTTTTGCTGGTACTTGGATTTTTTTTTTTGCTGCTGGGGGAGGTTATGGGTCACAGGGCAGATCCTGAAGGGTAGTGAGGTTGCTGGTGCAATCTGGAGACTGTCAAGAGCTGTGGTCTTGGGAGGTCAGTGAAGAATTCTCAGGTGACAGAGGTCAAGGAAGCTGTAGAGCTCTGAGCCTTGTAGGGAGTGACCATGAGACCTTGGGCAGTGGGCATGTCCGTGGTGTCTAGTATGACTGAAGATAGAGGCCCGTGCCCAAATGTCCTCAGTTGTGTTAAACATCTGAGATTCTTCCAAAACTCTGATGAGAGGGAGGTCCTCTCCCCAACCACATATGACAGAATTTCTTGGCAGCCAGGTAGATGAGATTTGGGTCTGATGTATCTGATTTAGAAAGATAAAGATGACCAATACAGCCTTCATGTTCCTGTGAACTTGACTAAACTTTAGACAGCTTTCATCCAGACTGAAGGTCCCTGACTTCCCTTTTCTTAGAGTATTTACATTAGAAAACTTGCAACTGTAGATTCTTCCTCTGCCCGGTTGAGATGTAAATTTTCGGTAATCCAGGAATGTCTTTCTCAAGGACCTGGGAACCATCTCTGAAATCTAATCATCGAGAAACATTGGGCCCTATCTCTCAGTCTCTGCGTGAGGGTAGGAGTCTAACTTCAGTGAGCATCAATTAGCAAATACAGATGCCTGATTAGAGTCTCCATCCTCTCTCCTCTATCTCACCCCAGGGCTTCAAAACTCTCCTGCCTTTTGTTCAGTGGAGCTGAGTTCAATCTCTCTTCCCAATTGCAAGTCTAGGCCCCTATTGCAATAGTCTTGAATAAAGTCTTTCATGCCATTTTTAACAAGCATTTCTCTTTAACAAAGAAATACTATGTTACTTGCTGTAGATTATTATGAATACAAACTCTGTTTCTTCCTCCCTCCCTCTTTCTTCTTTTCTTTCTTCCTCTCTCCCCCGCTTCTTTCTCTCTTTCTCTTCTTCATCACTCCCTCTGGATAGCTTACTGAAACATTAATTCTGGGCTTGTTTTCTGCTGAAGGAGACATGAAATGTTACCTCATTTCTTCCATCTGGAGGAACAACCAGGCCTCTGTTCCATGCTTCTCTTGCCTGAGGTGAATTAACTATCATCAGTGTTTCAATTGTGGGAAAAATAATTGTACTCGCATAGTGTTTTTCTTTCTTTCTTTCTCTTTTCACTAAATGAGATCCAAATAAGAAGGCATTAGAACAGTGCCTATTATGTAGAAATATCAACTAACAGTAGTAGCTCTGATGATATTATTTTAATCTTCATGTGAAAATGAGTAGAAAGAGTCTGCATCAGAAATGGACATTATCTAAGTCACCGTGGCAAGTTCCAATCTCTCTGAGGCTTAGCTTTTTAATTTATAAAACAGCACCACATATATACACACACACATACACATATATATGTACTTATACATATATATATATTTCACCTGGTTGTGGTTGTTCTTTTGGAATAAAAGGTAAGATTATATATGTGAGAAGCAATTTTGCAAGGGGATGACATTATTGTAATTGCTACTCTCTACCGTTATACTGCTTATTGGAACCTTAATTTTAAAATGTGAAAGGAAAATAAACTAGAAAAATTCCAGGAAAATTAGTTGAAAAGAAGGAGGTGGGTTGATAAACGCTCTTTAATAGATATAATCAGATATAGAGAAGATTAAAAATTGAGATTTTTTTCGTTAATATAAAAAGATGTGAAGGAAATAAATACTTTTGAAAAGAAAAAATGAAATGATCTAAATTGCTTCAAGAAGAAATTTTAAAAACCTAAATAGACTTATATCTATGGTATAAGAATGAAAGAAATATATATAAGGGATTTTCTGTCAAATATTTAAGGACTAGGTAATTCACAAGTTATTTAATATGTTCCAGGTGGGAAAAAATGGTAAATGTTTCACATTTCACCAAAGTCACATATCAGTTCATCTTACTAAAGTTTAATATCAATATTTAAAAAATAGATCCTCCATTCTATTTCCCCTCAGCCAGGAAAATCACAGAGCAATTTTTCTTCTTAATACCTTCTAGAAAATTCCTAATAAAATGTAAACAAACTGAAGCACTCAGCAAATTAATTCCATCCAAGATCTTAGTTGGAACAACAGAACCTCCTTTAGCTTTAGCGGAAATAAAGTTACTAAATGTAGCTTATGGAATCTCACTGGGGCAGGGGCTCTGTAGCTGGGACTGACGCTCACGTCCAGTCATGAATCTGCTCTAGGACAGATTCTCTGGCTCTGCTGTTGGGCTCAGAATCCATGGCTGTCCTGCTGCTATGGAGAATGTGGGAGCCTGCCTACTGCTGCTTTCAAAACGGGGCTTCCCAGAACCATCCCTGCCAGATTGGAACTTACGCAATACCAGCTTCCTCATGGCATTTACTTTAACATTTGCTTATTCCATGTGGATATCTGATTGACTGATTCTAGGTTATATGTTGGGACTTCTCTTTGTAAGGGAAGCAGAAGAAATGAATTTCTGGCTCCTTTACATGGAGATTCACAGATTCAATAATGCGTAAACTTCCCCTAACATAAGGAGGTAGCACAAAAGCTGGTCACTGTATGAACCAAGTAGCCCAAAGTCCATTAACTCAAGGATAGTATTAGAAGAATATGACAAAAGTGATCACATTAAAATTTCACATGAGAGAAACAATAACTATCTCAACAGGTAATAAAAAAGTTGAATTAAGTTCAGCATCGTTTGGATGAAAAGTCTTAGTAAATTATGACTAAGAAGAAGGGGATTTGGACATAATATGGAATATTTAGCTTAAAATGAGAGCCAACAACATACCTAATAGTGAAATATCAAAGGTAGTATTTTTTTAAAAATCACCACTGTCATTTAATAACTTCTAATCAATGTATTAAGAACTGGGACATGTACAATAACCAGGACATGGAAGCAACCTAAATGTCCATCGATAGATGAATGGATAAAGAAGATGTGACACATATATACAATGGAATACTACTCAGCCATAAAAAGGAACGAAATTGAGTTATTTGTAGTGAGGTGGATGGACCTAGAGTCTGTCACACAGCGTGAAGTAAGTCAGAAAAACAAATACCGTGTGCTAACACATATATATGGAATCTAAAATAAAAAAGGTACTGATGAACCTAGTGGCAGAGCAGGAATAAAGACGTAGACATAGAGAATGGACCTGGGGACATGTAGTGGGGAAGGGGGAAGCTGGGGCAAAGTGAGAGTAGCATTGACATATATACACTACCAAATGTAAAAAAAGATAGTGGGAAGCAGCAGCGTAGCACAGGGAGATCAGTGCCGAGCTTTGGGATGACCTAGAGAGGTGGGTTAGGGAGGGTGGGAGGGAGGCTCAAGAGGGAGGGGATATGGGGATATATGTATGCAGATGGCTGATTCACTTTGTTGTATAACAGAAACTAACACAGAATTGTGAAGCAATTATACTCCAGTAATGATCTATTAAAAAATGTATCCAAAGGAAAAAAAAGTATCAATATTTGCACATGTGTTTTTCTTCTTTGAAAGACCAAAAAGATCAACTGAAACAAAATTACAAACAGGTAAAGAGGCAAGTCGGCTGTTTAACAAGACTGAAGAAAAATGGAAAGCTCCTGAATTTACAGACAATATATGGGAAATATTGTGGGTTGAAAAAGCCATTCAGAAATATAAAATGACTAAGAATAAACTTAAGAAGTTTATGTTACAAATCTTCACTGAGGAAAATAAAAGATTTCAATAATTGGAGATACATCTGATTTACCTGGGTTAGGAGACTTAATTTTATTCAAATATCAATTCTAACCAAGTTATTTCAGTTAATGTGGGACAGGATAATTTTTGGAAACCAACTGAAGAATTTTAAACTCCTCTTGGATGAATTAAGCTTCTGTGCTATGACTGAATATGGAATTATCACAGTACTACTAGGAATCTATTTATGGTTCACCTTTATTTTTTATCTATCATTATTTTTCTCAATTTCTCAAGTCCTACCAAAAATTCATGCTGAAGGTATGGCGTCACTACTCATGCATTAAAAAAAACCAAAATGATTTGGATAAAGAAAATATAAAAAGAAACCTACTCTTTGAGATAACTATCACTATTCTGAAACTATTGCTTAGAAGAATTTAAACACGGATATCTTTATCCACTCCAGTAATCATGGGTATTTCATAGTGGATTTTAAATAATCTCATCAAAACATGAAATAGCACGATAAAGACCAGTCATATTTCATATCCTCCAGATATGAGTACTTTCTGCTCATACACTGTGATTCCTGGAATTTGTTATTTGGAATGATCTGGTAGATTGCAACTGTCAAAAATATATCAGATACTATCTGAACATGTACATCATCATGGACTGCATCAGGGATTATAAGAAATGAGTAATGATGACAACAAATTCATGGGCTTATCTAAAAGATCTTATCTTTTCAAAAGCTCTCATCATTTTTAGAACGAATTTGACATAAGTTTAGCATAAACATAATGGATTGGAGTCTGATAATCAGACATTTTAATTTTATAGTTATAGTAATGTTTTCTTTTTTAAATGATGGATGATGTTTAGACTTTACTTCCTTAGGTATATTATAATGTTCATATAAGAAATCACTACTCTACTTAAGAATTGTTTAATTATACACACTGTTTTACAATAGTCTATAAATAAAAAAAGAATGTACGTATTTGCACAAAATCTAGTCACCGTCTTTTCTAAATCTGAGGCTTACTTTATTGGTACATCTAACCTGGGTCTACTTAATAAATTAGCTTTTTTCAGTCTTCCTGTTTATGTTAGTTTTAGTTCCTTAGCAAAGAGTAGGTGAAGTGAAATCCTTAACATTCTAAACATATTAACTAGTATATAAACAGGAAGATTCAAAAGAGGTTAGCTGGACCAAGGGTTAGATCTACTAATGAAATATAGTCTTAGATTGTAAAAGGAAACATCGTTAGATTTTGCCTATTTGCCAGAAAAATCTCTATGGTTTTATCTTTCTCTTAATGACCATGCAAGAAGACAAAAACTGAACAATGTACATCATTAAAGAACATCCTTCTAAAGAACAGGTGTAGAATAGAATTGAATCCATGTCTCCAGAGACAAGTAAGAAGACAAGGAGATAAAACTGCATTTTCACTCTGCTGAAGCATACAGCTATTTAAAAGATTTGTTGCAGGGGCAGGCACAAGACTATAAAAAATTCACAAGCTTGGTTAGTAAGAGTCAGCAAAGTCACTCTACTTCTCAAAGTTTTTAAACTTTAAAACACTTTAAGGCTGTAAGTGACAGTAAACTGTCCAGTCGTGGCTATTGTTAATTGCTCATTTGTTTGTATATATAATATCCAAAATGGTGCTATTGAACTGACCTAAGGTGGTTTGCTTGTGAGGGAGTGTTACAAAATTTCATTACAGTTATAGAACTGAAATGATATTCTTTACTTTGATAATTAATATTATTTACTTTGATAAAATGAGCAACATTTTGGTACTCAACTTAATTGAAATTGGATAAAATCAGAGATACTGATTGTGGCTATATAACAAATATTTTCTCAGTAAAATTCTCTATGACATTTTACCTGTGACCTTGGATGCCAGTACCTATTATTTTAACCAACTCATAGAGCTATGTATGTGTTTCTTCTGAAGTTATGGAAGGAACTAGATTACTCTTCTTCCATCCTGGGGAGGCTTTCTAATGTTTTTCCTAAGCACATTCATCATGCTCTTTGTTTCATTAAGTTGAGTACATGTGTGGTGGAGAAGATGAGGGTTCTTATGGACAGTATGACTGTCTAGCTCAGTGTAACCTGCGTTAATGTAGGTTATGGGAGTTCTATTTATCTCCTGCTTTCTCCATCTACTCCTGTTTCATAAACAGCTACTTCTAGTTAAGTAAACATAACTTTTTTTAATATCCTTATTGAAGTATAATTGCTTTACAGTGGTGTGTTAGTTTCCGCTGTATAACAAAGTGAATCAGCTATATGTGTACATATATCCCCATATCCCCTCCCCCTTGCGTCTCCCTCCTACCCCTCTAGGTGGACACAAAGCACTGAGCTGATCTCCCTGTGCTATGCGGCTGCTTCCCACTAGTATTGTATTTTACATTTGGTAGTGCATATATGTCCATGCCACTCTCTCACTTCGTCCTACCTTCCCCTTCCCCCTCCCAACGTCCTCAAATCCATTCTGTATGTCTGCGTGTTTATCCCTGTCCTGCCCCTAGGTTCTTTAGAACCTTTTTTTTTTTTATGATTCCATATATATGTGATGGCATACGGTATTTGTTTTTCTCTTTCTGACTTACTTCACTCTGTATGACAGACTCTAGCTCCAGCCACCTCACTACAAATGACTCAATTTCATTTCTTTTTATGGGTGAGTAACATTGTATACAATGTGTGCCACATATTCTTTATCTATTCATTGTCGATGGGCACTTAGGTTGCTTCCATGTCCTGGCTATTGTAAATAGAGCTGCAATGAACATTGTGGTACATGACTCTTTTTGAATTATGGTTTTCTCAGGGTATATGCCCAGTAGTGGGATTGCTGGGTCATATAGTAGTTCTATTTTTAGTTTTTTAAGGAACCTCCATACTGTTCTCCATAGTGGATGTATCAATTTATATTCCCACCAACAGTGCAAGAGGGTTCTCTTTTCTCCACACCCTCTCCAGCATTTATTGTTTGTAGATTTTTTGATGATGGCCATTCTGACCGGTGTGAGATGATATCTCATTGTAGTTTTGATTTGCATTTCTCTAATGATTAATGATGTTGAGCATTCTTTCATGTGTTTGTTGGCAATCTGTATATCTTCTTTGGAGAAATGTCTATTTAGGTCTTCTGCCCATTTTTGGATTGGGTTGTTTGTGTTTTTGATATTGAGCTGCATGAGCTGCTTGTAAATTTTGGAGATTAGTCCTTTGTCAGGTGCTTCATTTGCAAATATTTTCTCCCATTCTGAGGGTTGCCTCTTCGTCTTATTTATGGTTTCCTTTGCTGTGCAAGAGCTTTTAAGTTTCATTAGGTCCCATTTATTTATTTTTGGTTTTATTTCCATTTCTCTAGGAGGTGGATCAAAAAGGATCTTGCTGTGATTTATGTCATAGAGTGTTCTGCCTATGTTTTCCTCTAAGGGTTTTATAGTGTCTGGCCTTACATTAAGATCTTTCATCCAGTTTGAGTTTAGTTTTGTGTATGGTGTTAGGCAGTGTTCTAATTTCATTCTTTTACATGTAGCTGTCCAGTTTTCCCAGCACCACTTATTGAAAAGGCTGTATTTCCCCGTTGTATACTCTTGCCTCCTTTATCAAAAATAAGGTGACCATATGTGCGTGGGTTTATCTCAGCATTCTATCCTGTTCCATTGATCTATATTTCTGTTTTTGTGCCAGTACCATACTGTCTTGATTACTTTAGCTTTGTAGTACAGTCTGAAGTCAAGGAGCCTGATTCCTCCAGCCCTGTTTTTTTTTTTCTCAAGATTGCTTTGGCTATTCGGGGTCTTTTGTGTTTCCATACAAATTGTGAAATTTTTTGTTCTAGTTCTGTGAAAAATGGCGTTGGTAGTTTGATAGGAATTGCTTTGAATCTGTAGATTGCTTTGGGTAGTATAGTCGTTTTCATTGATGTTGATTCTTCCAATCCAAGAACATGGTATATCTCTCCATCTGTTTGTATCATCTTTAATTTCTTTCATCAGTGTCTTATAGTTTTCTCCATACAGGTCTTTGTCTCCTTAGATAGGATTATTGCTAGGTATTTTATTCTTTGTTGCAATGGTAAATAGGAGTGTTTCCTTAATATCTCTTTCAGATTTTTCATCATTAGTGTATAGGAATGCAAGAGATTTCTGTGCATTAATTTTGTATCCTGCTATTTTACCAAATTCATTGATTAGTTCTAGTAGTTTTCTGGTAGAGTCTTTAGGATTCTCTATGTTTAGTATCATGTCATCTGCAAACAGTGACAGTTTTACTTCTTCTTCTCCAATTTGGATTCCTTTTATTTCTTTTTCTTCTCTGATGGTTGTGGCTAAAACTTCCAAAACTATGTTGAATAATAGTGGTGAGAGTGGGCAATGTTGTCTTGTTCCGGATCTTAATGGAAATGGTTTCAGTTTTTCACCTTTGAGAATGATGTTGGCTGTAAGTTTGTCATATATGGCCTTTATTATGTTGAGGAAAGTTCCCTCTATGCCTACTTTCTGCAGGGTTTTTATCATAAATGGGTGTTGAATTTTGTCAAAAGCTTTTCCTGCATCTCTTGAGATGATCATATGGTTTTTATCCTTCAGCTTGTTAATGTGGTTTATCACATTGATTGATTTGCATATACTGAAGAATCCTTGCATTCCTGGGATAAACCCCACTTGATCATGGTGTATGATCCTTTTAATGTGCTGTCGGATTCTGTTTGCTAGTATTTTGTTGAGGATTTTTGCATTTATGTTCATCAGTGATATTGGCCTGTAGTTTTCTTTCTTTGTGACATCTTTGTCTGGTTTTGGTATCAGGGTGATGGTGGCCTCGTAGAATGAGTTTGGGAGTATTCCTCCCTCTGCTATATTTTGGAAGAGTTTGGGAAGGATAGGTGTTAGCTCTTCTCTAAATGTTGATAGAATTTGCCTGTGAAATCATCTGGTGCTGGGCTTTTGTTTGGTGGAAGATTTTTAATCACAGTCTCAATTTCAGTGCTTGTGATTGGTCTGTTTATATTTTCTATTTCTTCCTGCCTCAGTCTCAGAAGGTTGTGCTTTTCTAAGAATTTGTCCATTTCTTCCAGGTTGTCCATTTTACTGGCATATAATTGCTTGTAGTTCTCTCTCATGCAAATGGAAATGAAAAGAAACTGGAGTAGCAATTCTTATATCAGACAAAACAGACTTTAAGATAAAGACTATTACAAGAGACCAAGAAGGACACTACATAGTGATCAAGGGATCAATCCAAGAAGAAGATATAACAATTGTAAATATTTATGCACCCAACATAGGAGCACCTCAATACATAAGGCAAATGTGAAGGCAAAAGGGGAAATTGACAGTAACACAGTCATAGTAGGGGACTTTCACACCCCACTTTCACCAATGGACAGATCATCCAAAATGAAAATAAATAAGGAAGCACAGCTTTAAATGATGCATTATACAAGATGGACTTAATTGATATTTATAGGACATTCCATCCAAAAACAACAGAATACACTTTCTTCTTAAGTGCTCATGGAACATTCTCCAGGATAGATCATATCTTGGGCCACAAATCAAGCCTTGGTAAATTGAAGAAAATTGAAATCTTATCAAGTATCTTTTCTGACCACAATGCTATGAGACTGGATATCAATTACAGTAAAAAATCTTAAAAAAATACAAACACATGGAGGCTAAACAATACACTCCTAAATAACCAAGAGATCACTGAAGAAATCAAAAAGGAAATCCAAAATACCTAGAAACAAATGACAATGAAAACATGACGACCCAAAACTTGTGGGATGCAGCAAAAGCAGTTCTAAGAGGGAATTTCATAGCAATTCAGTCGTACCTCAAGAAACGAGAAGCATCTCAAATAAACAACCTAACCTTACACCTAAAGCAATTAGAGAAAAAAGAACAAAAAAACCCCCAACGTTAGCAGAAGGAAAGAAATCATAAAGATCAGATCAGAAATAAATGAAAAAGAAATTAAGGAAACCATATCAAAGATCAATAAAACTAAAAGCTTTTTCTTTGAGAAGATAAACAAAATTGATAAACCATTAGCCAGACTCATCAAGAAAAAAAGGGAGAAGGCTCAATAGAATTAGAAATGAAAAAGGAGAAGTAACAACTGACACTGCAGAAATTTGATGGATTATGAGAGATTACTACAAGTAAACATAACTTTAATTGATTTTCTATAGCAGTAGTAGAAACAGCCTCTGCAATGGTAGCAGCCCAAAGACTAAGTAGGTTACCACTCACTTTCATTGTTTCCATTCCAAAGTACCAATGGCCAGTAAAATTGCATGTGTTGAATTCAAAACAGAAATGGATTCCTCATCCTTATATATGTCTTCAATAGTAATGTGAATTATTCTCTTTTAGTTTTTGACTAAACTAGACAGGGGATTCAATTGTCTGGACTGGCCAACTCCTATACCAAAATTCATTGTTTTTTTGAGGCAGGTATATCTTCCTGATGGCATGATTTTATAGCAAGAAAGAACACCTTCAGCCAACATCTGGAAATTTTCTTAGGTACGGTACTTTTTTCAGTAATCCTCATCAATGTTGAAAAATATTGTCCATGACATGTGGGAGATTTTACACTATGTAAAGCCTGTAAAATCCCAGGTTTTTGCTTAGCTAGTCTGTCATTGTCTTTTAGACAGTGGTGCATAGCAAAACTTTCAGTGCACTTGAAACTCGGCTCTTGAACTGTAATATGAAACAAACAGCTGGGTTCACAATAAGAGGCTGTGATTGAAAAGGCATTTTCATGAATGGAGTAATTGAAAATATATGACTTCCTTTCATACATTTATGGTAATGCAGTGAGTCTGTACAGTAAATATACTGGGATGGCTATAAGCCTTTCACATGTAGTCAGCGATTACTGAATGTTAAAATTAGTTCATCCCCTATATAGAGAAAATAATGTGTGTGTTATAATAAAAAATACAAAACTGAATTCTAGTTAAGATTCTGCATCAGGTCAGAAATAGTGATAGCCCTTAAGACTTTTCTTTTTAATTTCCTGTAAGAAGGACAAAAATGCACAAAGGAAACAATTGTAAGACATGAGGGATTCCAGCAGAAGTATCTCATTCAGTGCTCTGTGTGTTCCTGTAATGGGAAATCAAGACTCTCTTCATCTGTTCTTTCTCTCATTTCTAAGTCAGGAAGAGGAGGGGAGTGATGGCGACCTGGGTCAAGGACAAAATGGATTCCTCAGCATCCTTATGGGATAAAAGCACCAGGCACAGGGATTTTAATGTACAGATGAAGCTGATTAAACATGCAAGTGTTTGTACATGACTTGTTAATTAGATTTTGTCTTTTGGGAGTTAAGGCCTCTCTAGTGATAACTCTCATTTTGGATTGATTTTCTTTTTTTCTCCCATGAAGAGGACTCTGGGCCTTGCTCCTGTTCAGGAGGAGAAAATTGCTTTTTCCCTCCCCCCATTCCCACAGGTAGCCCATTGAGTTCGAGGAAAGTCCAGCAGAAAGGAGACCTGGGTTAAATTGTTTTGACTACTATTCATCGCCTGAGGGAAAAATGTACTCTTTCCTCAACATGATTTTGCTTAAATTCTTCTTTTCTGGGTTCTTCTGTCTGTCAGTGTTTCAATCTAATGGGCCTAGGTTAGGGTGTAAGCTGAGGGGAATGGGGCTGAGAGCTACTCCACCTCTTTCTGGAGTGAAGCAGTGGGAAGCAGGTGGATGTAGGTCTGTCTTCAACATAAAGGAGCCTCTTGCTTCCTCAGTCTAACAGACTTGCCATGCTACGAGATATATGTGTTTGGCTTGAAGTCTCTTCTTTATTTATTATATTTTTTCCTTACAGTTTTATTGAGATATAATTGACATACAGCACTGTATAAATTTAAGGTGTACAGCATAATGATTTGACTTTATAGACCTCTTCATTTTGTTGACATTTTCCTTCACTGTATCAAAGCTTTTTAGTTTGATGTATTTCCCTTTGTTTATTTTTGCTTTTATTTCCCTTGCCTGTGGAGACAGATAAAAAAAAAATATTGCTAAGGCCAGTGTCAAAGAATGTACTGCCTGTGTTTTCTTCTAGCAGTTTTATGGTTTCAGTTCTTACGTTTAAGTCTTTAATCCATTTTGAGTTTATTTTTGTAATGGTGTGAGAAAGTAGTCCAGTTTGATACTTTTGCATGTTAGCTGTTCAGTTTTCCTAACACCATTTATTGAAGAAACTGTCTTTCTCCATTGTATATTCTTGTCTCCTTTGTTATACATTAATTATCCATATAACTGTGGGTTCATTTCAGGACTCTCTATTCTGTTCCATTGATCTTTGTGTCTGTGTTTGTGCCAGTCCCGTACAGTTTTCATTACTGTAGCTTTGTAGTATATTTGGAAACCAGGGAGCAGGAAACCTCCAGCTTTGTTCTTCTTTCTTGAGATTATTTTGGCTATTAGTGTTCATTTTTTATTTATTATTTTGTGTTTCCATACACATTTTAGAATTATTTGTTCTAGATCTGTGAAAAATGCCATTGGTATTTTGTTTTGTTTAGTTTTTAAACACCTTTATTGGAGTATAATTGCTTTACAATGGTGTGTTAGTTTCTGCTTTATAACAAAGTAAATCAGTTACACATATACATATGTCCCCATATCTCTTCCCTCCTGTGTCTCGCTCCCTCCCACCCTCCCTATCCCACCCCTCTAGGTGGTCACAAGCACTGAGCTGATCTCCCTGTGCTATGCGGCTGCTTCCCACTAGCTATCTATTTTACGTTTGGTAGTGTATATATGTCCATGCCACTCTCTCACTTTGTCCCAGCTTACCCTTCCCCCTCCCTGTATCCTCAAGTCCATTCTCTAGTAGGTCTGTGTCTTTATTCCTGTCTTACCCCTAAGTTCTTCATGACATTATTTTTTTCTTATTTTCCATATATATGTGTTATCGTACGGTATTTGTTTTTCTCTTTCTGACTTAATTCACTCTGTATGACAGACTCTAGGTCCATCCACCTCACTACAAATAACTCAATTTTGTTTCTTTTTATGGCTGAATAATATTCCATTATATATATGTGCCACATCTTCTTTATCCATTCATCTGTTGATGGACACTTAGGTTGCTTCCATGTCCTGGCTATTGTAAATAGAGCTGCAATGAACATTGTGGTACATGACTCTTTTTTTTTTTAATTTTATTTATTTATTTATGGCTGTGTTGGGTCTTCGTTTCTATGAGAGGGCTTTCTCCAGTTGTGGCAAGTGAGGGCCACTCTTCATCGTGGTGCGCGGGGCCTCTCACTATCACGGCCTCTCTTGTTGTGGAGCACAGGCTTCAGATGTGTAGGCTCAGTAGTTGTGGCTCACAGGCTTAGTTGCTCCACGGCATGTGGGATCTTCCCAGACCAGGGCTCGAACCCATGTCCCCTGCATTGGCAGGCAGATTCTCAACCACTGCGCCACCAAGGAAGCCCGAGGACTCTTTTTGAATTATGGTTTTCTCAGGGTATATGCCCAGTAGTGGGATTGCTAGATCATATGGTAGTTCTATTTTTAGTTTTCTGAGGAACCTCCATACTGTTCTCCATAGTGGCTGTACCAATTTACATTCCCACCAAGAGTGTAAGAGGGTTCCCTTTTCTCCACACCCTCTCCAGCATTTATTGTTTGTAGATTTTTTGATGATGGCCGTTCTGACCAGTGTGAGATGATATGTCATTGTAGTTTTTTGTTTGTTTGTTTGTTTTGCGGTACGCCGGCCTCTCACTGTTGTGGCCTCTCCCATTACGGAGAACAGGCTCTGGACGCGCAGGCTCAGCGGCCATGGCTCACGGGCCCAGCCACTCCGCGGCATGTGGGATCTTTCCGGACCGGGGCACGAACCTGTGTCCCCTGCATCGGCAGGCGGACTCTTAGCCACTGCACCACCAGGGAAGCCCTCATTGTAGTTTTGATTTGCATTTCTCTAATGATTAATGATGTTGAGCATTCTTTCATGTGTTTGTTGGCAATCTGTATATCTTCTTTGGAGAAATGTCTGTTTAGGTCTTCTGCCCACTTTTGGATTGGGTTGTTTGTCTTTTTGATATTGAGCTGCCTGAGCTGCTTGTAAATTTTGGAGATTAGTCCTGTGTCAGTTTCTTCATTTACAAATATTTTCTCCCATTCTGAGGGTTGTCTTTTCGTCTTGTTTATGGTTTCCTTTGCTCTGTAAGAGCTTTTGTTTATTTTTGTTTTTATTTCCATTTCTCTAGGAGGTGGGTCAAAAAGGATCTTGCTGTGATTTATGTCATGGAGTACTCTGCCTATGTTTTCCTCTAAAAGTTTAGTAGTTTCTGGCCTTACAGTTAGGTCTTTAATCCATTTTGAGTTTATTTTTGTGTATGGTGTTAGGGAGTGTTCTAATTTCGTTCTTTTACATGTAGCTGTCCAGTTTTCCCAGCACCACTTATTGAAGAGGCTGTCTTTTCTCCACTGTATACTCTTGTCTCCTTTATCAAAGATAAGGTGACCCTATGTGCGTGGGTTTATCTCTGGGCTTTCTCGCCTGTTCCATTGATCTATCTTTCTGTGTTTGTGCCAGTACCATACTGTCTTGATTACTGTAGCTTTGTAGTATAGTCTGAAGTCAGGGAGCCTGATTCCTCTGCCATTGGTATTTTGATAGGGATTGCACTGAGTCTGTAGATTGCTTTGGGGAATATGGTCATTTTAATAATATTAACTTTTTCAGTCTGTGAGCATGATATGTCTTTCCATTTGTTACTGTCATCTCCAGTTTCTTTCATCAGTGTCATAGTTTTCGCAATAACATCTTTTATCTCCCTAGTTGATCTATTCCTAGGTACTTTATTCTTTTTGATGTGATTGTAAATGGGATTGTTTTCTTAATTTCTGTTTCTGATAGTTCTTTTTGCAACAGATTTCCATATATTTTGTATACTACAGCGTACTGAATTCATTTATTAGTTCTAATGGTTTTTGGGTGGCATCTTCAGGATTTTCTATATATAGTATCATGTCATCTTCAAACAGTGACAGTTTTACTCCTTCCTTTCCAACTTGGATTCCCTTTATTTCTTTTTCTTTTCTGATTGTTGTAGCTAGAACTATTAATGCTATGTTGAATAAAAGTGGCAAGAGCGGGCATCCTTGTCTTGTTCCTGATCTTAGAGAATATGCTTTTAGCTTTTCACTGTTGAGTATGTTAGCTGTGGGCTTGTAATATATGGGTTTTATTATATCAAGATATGTTCCCTCTATACCCACTTTGGTGAGGGTTTTTATCATAAATGCCATTCCCTTCTGGCCTGTGGAGCTTCTGCTGAAAAGTCAGTTGAAACCTTATGCAAATTCCCTTATACATAACTAGTTGCTTTCCCTTGCTGCTTTTAATATTCGTTTTTTTTACCTTTAATTTTTACCATTTTAATTATAATACATCTTGGTGTGGTCATCTTTCGATTGACCCTGTTTGGGACCCTCTATGATTCCTGAACTTGGATGTCTGTCTGTTTCCTTTCCTAGGTTAGGGAAGTTTTAAGCTATAATGTCTTCTAATATATTCTCTGCCTCTTTTCCTTTTGGGACCCCTATAATGCAAATATTAGTATGTTTAATGTTGTCACAGGGAAGTCTCTTAAACTATCCTCATTTTTAAAAATTTCTTTCTTTCATATATAACTTATATTATGTTGACATATTTTCCCTCTATACCCACTTTGGTGAAAGTTTTTTGTATCATAAATGTTGAATTTTGTCAATAGCTTTTTCTACATCTATTGAGATGATCATATATTTATTCTTCAAAATGTTAATGTGTTGTAGCCCACTAATTGATGTGTACATATTGAACCATTCTGGTATCCCTGGGATAAAATCTGCTTGATCATGGTGTATAATCCTTTTAATGTATTGTCGAATTTGGTTTGCCAGTATTTTGTTGAGGAGTTTTGCATTCATGTTCAAAAGTGGTATTGGCCTGTAATATCCTTTTCTTCTGGTATTTTTGGTTGGTTTTGGTATCACAGTGATGCTGGTCTCGTAGAATGAGTTTGGAAGCATTCCTTCGTCTGCAGTTTTTTTGGAAGAATTTGAGAAGGTGTGTTAACTCTGCTTTAAATGCTTGCTAGAATTCACCTGTGAAGCCATCTGGTCCTAGATTTTTTTTTTTTTGGTGGTACGTGGGCCTCTCACTGTTGTGGCCTCTCCCGTTGCGGAGCACAGGCTCCGGACGCGCAGGCTCAGCGGCCATGGCTCACGAGCCCAGCCGCTCCGCGGCATGTGGGATCTTCCCGGACCGGGGCACGAACCCGTGTCCCCTGCATCGGCAGGCGGACTCTCAACCACTGCACCACCAGGGAAGCCCCTGGTCCTAGATTTTTGTTGGGAGTTTTAAAATTACTAATTCTGTTTCATTACTGGTAATTGGTCTGTTCATGTTTTATATTTTTTCTTGACTCAGTCTTGGGAGATTGTATGTTTCTAGGAATGTATCTGTTTCTTCTAGGCTGTGCAATTTATTGGCATGTAATTGTTCATAGTAATCTCTTATGACCCTTTGTATTTCTGTGGTGTCAGTTGTAATTTCTCCTTTTTTATTTCTGACTTTACTGATTTGGGCCCTCTCTCTGTTTTTTCTTGATGAGTCTGGGTAAAGGTTTATCAAAGAACCAGCTTTTCAAAGAACCAGCTCTTGGTTTCATTGATCCATCCTCCCTCCCTCCCTCCCTCCCTCCCTTCCTTCCTTCCTTCCTTCCTTCCCTCCTTCCCTCCTTCCCTTTCTTCTTTTCCTTTTTCTTTTTTTTTAAAGTCTATTTCATGTATCTCTGCTCTGAACTTTATTATTTCTTTCCTTTTACCAACTTTGGGTTTTATCTGTTCTTTTTCTAGTTCCTTTAGGTGTAAGGTTACATTGTTTATTTGAGATTTTTCTTGTCTCCTGAGATAGGCTTGTATTGCTATAAACTTCCCTTTTCGTATTGCTTTTGCTGTGTCCCATAGATCTTGGATCATTGTGTTTTCATTTTCATCTGTCTCCAGGTATGTTTTGACTTTCTGTTTGATTTCTTCTGTGACCCATTGATTATATACTACCATTTTGTTTAACCTCCAGGTATTTGCATTTTTGCAGGGTTTTTCTTTTTTTTTTCTTGTAATTGATTCTTGGTCTTATAGTGTTGTGCTTGGAAAAGATGCTTGATATGACTTCACTCTTCCTAAATTTATTGGGACTTTTTTTGTGACCTAGCATGTTATCTATCCTGGATAATGTTTCATGTGCACTTTTAAAGAATGTATATTCTGTTGCTTTTGGATGGAATGTTCTCTATATATCTATTAAGTAATGTATCATGTAAGGCCAGTGTTTTCTTATTGATTTTCTGTATGAATGATCTGTCTGTTGATGTAAGTGTGGTATTAAACTCTCCTACTATTATCGTGTTACTGTCAATTTCTCCCTTTATATCTGTTAATATTTGCTTTATGTATTCAGGTCCTCCTACATTGGGTATGTGTATATTTACAATTGTTATATCTTCCTGTTGGATTGATCCCTTTATCTTTATGTAATGTTCTCCTTTGTCTCTTGTAACACTCTTTATTTTAAAGTCTATTTTTGTCTTATATAAGAATTGCTTTGCAGAGTTCATATTCCTATTTTCATGGAATACCTTTTCTATCCCCTCACTTTCAGTCTGTATGTATCTGTAGATCTGTAGTGACACAGCATAGAGATGGGTCTTGTTTTTGTATCCATTCAGACACTCTGTCTTTTGAAGCATTAAGTCCATTTACTTTTAAAGTAGTTATTGATATATATGTATCTATTGCCATTTTGTTAATTGTTTGGGAGGTTCTTTGTAGTTCATTTTTGTTCCCTTTTTCTTCTTTTGCTCTCTTCTCTTGTGATTTGATGACTATCTTTATTGTTCTGTTTGGATTCCATTGTCTTTTTGTGTGTGTATCTATTATAGATTTTTTGGTTTGTGATTACCATGATGTGTATATATCTATAAAAATTATATACACACACACCATGTGTATGTGTGTGTGAGTGTGTGTGTGTGTATATATACATATATGAGATTATTTTAAGTCGATGATCTGTTAAGTTTGGACACATTTTAACAACCCTGCATTTTTACTGCTCCCCATTTAATGTTTCTGACATCATGTTTTACATCTTTTTGTTTTCTGTATCCTTTAACTACTTATTGTAGATATAGATGATTTTATTACTTTTGTCTTTTAATCTTCCTACTAACTTTATATGTGGTTGATTTACTATCTTTACTGTATATTTGCCTTTACCAATGAGGTTTTTTTCTTTCATAATTTTCATATTTCTTGTTGTGGTCTTTTTTTGTGTGTGTTTAGAAAAGTCCCTTTAACATTTCTTGTAAAGCCTGTTTAGTGGTGCTGAACTCTTTTGACTTTTGCTTGTCTGTAAAACTCTTTCTCTTCCCTTCAAATTTGAATGGTAACCTTGCTCAGCAGAGTATTCTTGGTTGTAGGCTTTTCCCTGTTGTCATTTTAAATATATAAAGATACTTCCTTCTGGCCTGCAGAGTTTCTGCTGAAAAGTCAGCTGATAGGCTTATGAAAGTTTTCTTGTACATAACTATTTGCTTTTCTCTTGCTGCTTTTAATATTCTCTTTTTGTCTGTAATTTTTGTCATTTTAATAACAATGTGTCATATTGTGATCCTCTTTGAATTGATTCTGTTTGTGATTCTCTGTGCTTCCTAGACTTGGTTGTCTCTTTTCCTTTCCTATATTAGCAAAGTTTTAAGCTAGTATGTTTTCAAATAGGTTCTCTACCTCTCTCTATCCCTCTTCTCCTCTGGGACCCCTATAATGTAAATGTTAGTACATTTGATGTTGTGCCAGTGGTCTCTTAAACTGTCATCATTTTTAAAAATTGTTTTTCTTTTTTCTATTCATTGAGTCATTTCCACCATTCTGTCTTCCAGTTCACTGATCCATTCCTCTGTATCCTCTGTATTCCTACTGTTGATTCCTTCTAGTGCACTTTAAAATTTCAGTTAATGTATTCTTTAGCTCTGTTTGGGTCTTCTTTATAGTTTCTAACTCTTTGTTAAACTTCTCACTGTGTTCATCCATTCTTCTCCTGAGTTCCTTGAACATCTTTATGATCATTACTGTGAACTCTTTATTGGGAGGATTGGTTTATCTCCTCTTAGCTTAACCCTTCTTCTGGGGTTTTATCTTTTTCTTTCTGTTTGAAAATATTCCTCTGTCATCTCATTTTACCTGATTCTTTTATTTATTTATTTATTTGGCATGTATTAGGTAGGTTGGTTACATTTCCTGGTCTTGGATAAGTGGCCATATGTATGAAACATCCTATGGGACCTAACAGCACACTTTCCTCTGTCCACCAGAGCGTGTGCTCTAGGCATGACTCCTACGTGGTCTGTGTGGGTTTTTCTGTTGTGGCAGGCTGACTAATGTGGGTGTGCTGGTAGGCATGGCTGGCCCTCTGCTTGGTTGGTTGCCAGCCCTTCCTAGTGCTGAGACTGCCAGCCACTGGTGGGTGGGGCCATGTCCTGGGGCAGCTTGGGGGTTCAGGAAGGCTTTGGCTGCTGCAGCTGGCTGGTAGATGGGTCTGTATCCTTGTCTAGCTAGCTGCTTGGCTAGGGGTGGTGGCTGGGGAGGGGCGTAGACCAGGTGCTGACTGGCTGGTGGGCAGGTCTGGGTCCCAGCACTAATAAGCTAAAGGGAGGGCTCCAAAATGTTTCTTGCCAGCACCAGTGTCCTTATGGTACAATAAGCTCCCTAAAATAGCTGCCACCAGTGTCGCTGTCCCCAGCGTAAGTCCCAGTTGCCTCCTGCCTCTCTGGGAGGCTCTCTAAGATCAGCAAGTGGGTCTGACTCAGGCTCCTTGCAAATTACTGCTTCTTCCCTAGGTTGCAGAGTGTGTGGGATTTGTGTGTGCCCTTTAAGAGTGGAGTCTCTCTTTCCTACAGCTCTCTGGTTCTCCCCAAAGCAAGCCTCACTGTCCTTCAAAGCCAAACATTTTAGGGGCTCATCTTCTTGGTGCAGGATGCCCTGGGCTGGAGAGCCTGATGTTGGGCAAGGACTCCTTGCTCCTTGGGGAGATCCTCTGCAATTGTGATTATCCTTCCTTTGTAGGCCTTCTACCTGGGGATGTGGGTCTTGACTGTATCACATCTCCACCCCTCCTACCCATCTTGTTGTGGTTCCTTCTTTATATCTTTAGTTATAGAAGATCTTTTCTTCTAGTCTTCAGGTCATTCTTATCTATAGTTGTTCTGTAAGTAGTTGTAATTTTGGTCAGCCCCGAGGAGGAGGTGAGATCAGGGTCTTCCAACTCTGCCATCTTGGCTACTCCCCTAAAGCTTCTATTTTAGAATTGGATATCCTTATCTTCTGTGTGTGTGTGTGTGCATGTGTACACACACACACAATTAGAAAACATGAGAGACACATCTTGGGGTGGTTCAGGCTATGACAGGCAGGCAGTAGTGGGCTCAGGAATCCTGGCCATTCCTCTTCATCTTGGACGTGCTATTACAATCATGTAACTCTCTCTCATAGAGCTTTGTCTATGGCATTTAATACTTTCTTGTTTTACTCTCACATATTCAAGCTTTATCTTCTTTATTGGGCTATAAGCTAGTTGGGGACTGGATCTATCTCTGATTCACCTTTAATTCCCAACAGTGCTTACTCATAATAGCAACTCAAATATTTGTTAACAGATACTTCTTATATCAACATTTACACAAGCCCTGAGAAAATATTCAAGATAAATTGACAACTAGTTCTTTGATAGAGCACCTTTGATTGGATATCCATAGAGTTAAAGATTAGAATTCATGTCCCAGTAGTACCTGCATTTTTCAAAAAACATTTTATTGTAGTAAATTAGACACACACAAAATTAAATAGAAAAGTATGAGGAGCCTGATTCACTCATCACCACGCTTCAATAATTATCCACATATAAACAATCTTATTTCATCTCTACTCCTACCCAGTCTCCCAAACCCACTCGCATTATTTTGAAACAATCCAAAACATCATTTCACTTCAGCTACAAATATTTTATAATACTAAATATATTTTAAATGCAAAAATTTTTAGGTTCACTATGTAATATTCTTCTGAGGGGATAAACATTATCATAATGTGTTATTGGGCTAAATTGGGTAAGTTTTATAGAGTTGAGTTCTGGACCTTCAGAAGCGCCCCGTGAGCCCCATGGTGAGGCAGTTGGAGTTGTGATGACTCAGCTATACAAGATGTCATGATAGAAGAGCTTAAAATATAACAAAGTAAAGTTCCATGTGTTCCTTGTCACTCTGATTTAAGTGCTAACATTCCAAAGTGGAATCAGTTTTTCCAGACCAAGCTCGAGTTTAGTAATAAATTGTTTGGCCAACACTCCAGTGGCACCTAGTCTTGGATCTGCCACAGACACCATTCCTAACATCTGGAATGGTTAAAGAGTGACATCCCCCCACCCCCCTCCCCCGAAATCACAATGAAAATCCAAGTGGAGGGAGGATCACAGACTCTGGTGTCCTCATGTGTATCAGTCTGCCCATCAATCACAGCAGGGCTCCCTGTGACTCATCTTGGTGGAATCACCATAATTTCTAAGCAACTCCTGAAAATTCTGGTAAAAATCTTTATGGGCATCACATTTGTATCTCCACATTTAGCAGCGTGTCTATAGATGCATAGTAGGTACTTGAAATCTTCACGCTCTGTGCAGGGGTGAGTGGAAATAGGATGGCACTTAGAAATCAGAGCAGTAATGGGCACATTGAAGCATTTCATGAAATATTGCTTAACTGGTTATTTTTAGAAAATTCAGCAGAGACCTATTTTTGGCCTGTGGCAAACAGCCAAAATGATGGATGATTGTGTTTTAATATTACAGGGTCAGTATATGTATACACACACTTTGGATAGCTTTGCATAAAATAGGTGTATTTGAGATGTGTAGTGGTACATAGTAGCAGGGTACATAGTATCTATATAGTACTATGTACCCTGTATATAGTACATAGTACTATGGGTACATAGTAGCAGGTGGGGGTCAGAGGAAATCATGTTGATGGAATCCTTCCAGCAGAGGCACTGATAAGAATAGATCCCCTTGGGGATTTCTCATGGCTGAGAGCAGTAAGAGGTCATATTACCACTCACAGTATTGTAAGGTTTGTAATACAGAAAAGTTCTCTGTGATCATGTAATCCCAGGGTACTTATTTAAATTATCCTCATGTAGATTTTTATATTCTTCAGAATTAATGGAATTATTACAATGATTAGAGATGAGGGCAGAGGGTGTTGACGTATTTGATGAAGGTAAATGAATCCTGCCTGTCAACCACTTTTCTTCCATGTGGGCTAAAAGGACTATGAAGAGATCACTTTATTAGTAACTAGCAAAGTCCATTACTGCCAAGTAGAACTCGGGTCAAAGGCCAAGTTAAAGTAAAGTATACGACTTAGTTTAGAGGTCCGAGTTAAACTTCCTCTTCCATCCACCCTCTCCTACTCCCTTCCAAAACTTGGGACTCGTATGTCTAGGTATGCCCAGGGACGGAGAAGGATGGACAGCCCTGGATGGGGCTGTATGAAATCTGGGAGCGAGAATGGGCACAGGCTACCAAATGGATGTTCCAACTCAGCTCTTTAATTCTGCTACAGGGAGACCAAGAGTAGTTTTAGAGGGGCACGATTAATAAGTCTTTGCCTTGTAAGGCATAGCAATCCTGCTTAAGACTCACCATGACCCATCGATACCTCCACTTCTGACCAACCTGATTAGCAACTTCTTCTATTTGGTGGATGGGAGCTGGAAGGGAGGTGGGCAGAGACACAAAGGGTATATGATTGTAGCTTCCCTTTCGTTATTTATTAGTAATTAATTGTTATGCCACCATAAAGCATTGCCTGTAACTAATGTTTCTCCCGGCTCCCCAGAGAAATAAGGTCACCACACATCTACATAGATTTTGTGGGTTTAATACTTATATCCACTAATGAAGAAACTCCATTGCCCTGAACATTACCTCCAAGTATTTCTGGATGCAGCTAAATCACGTGTGCAACACTTCTGTAGTATCTATCCACTCTATTTTGCTGCTCTGCTTTTCCTGCTTTTTTTTTCCAGAAACAATTCCCTTTTGGTGTCCCTTGTGTTCTAAAGGTATCAAAATTTCCTGGTAGTCTGTGGTGGAGTAAAGAAGAAAGGCTCTTTTCTGTTCGATTTCCACTGTACTACAGGCCCGAGTCAGTGCTCCTTGGACTCAGGTGGTTAATAAAACTAATCTTATGTTCTCACTTGAAACCCTCTTTCAGACTAGTACTCAAATATGTGTTCAGGCTCTGCTACATATCGGTTGAAGTACCAGCCATATTTGTGGTACTCAAAATCACTTTACCTCTTGACAGTCAGGTTTTGTCACTGGATAACAGCTACTACCTGACTGTTGCTTTTTTTTTTTTTGGTAGAGAATATTCTGCAGAGAGTTTCATTTGCCTTCCTGAAAACAAATTTCTACTGGGTCACATTTAGTTGAAGCTTAGCAGTTGCTCAGCATTGAACAAAGCTTCAGTTTGTTCTCTCCTAGAGTCTTTTCAGGCCCATTGCAAATGGCCTCATGAAGGCTTCTCCCATCTGTCTATTTATCTGATGTGCTCAGACTCTGAGTCCCAGATTAGGCTCAGCTAGGACATCCCTGGAGGTGACTGCTGTGCCTTGTTTTTCTTAGACCTGTCACTCAAACATCCCACACACCTGACTTCGACCTCCAGATTTATCAGGGTTACACTTGCACACCCACTTCAGCAGCTGTGGTCCACCATTTTGGTGCATTGACTGCTCCAGGTTTGGAGGGAATCTTATCCTTGATTTAATGTTAAATTTGGTACTAGATTCCCTGTGTCTTATTTTCTGCCTGCCTGTCTCTCTCTTTGTATTTGATCTCTTATAAAATTATAATATTGGACTCTTTTCTCCAGGGCTGTACCCTATCACCTTAAGCATTCTAAAATGTATTTAGAAGTAACTATTTTTTATCATTTGCCTTTTATATACATAAAATGTTTACTCTAATTACGTAAACATTTTGTACTTAGTTTCTCAGTTTTAGATAATTCACACATTTTCTTTGCATTATGCTTAAGTTTTATAACTATTTGTAATTTATTTACTTATATATCACATATATTTATTTAATATTTCTTCTGGGGGTCTAAAATCCCCATCTAATGAAAGAAAATGATAGCCTGAATCATTTCTAGCTCCTTTTACAGCCTGAAAATTCTGTTCATTCTATGAACCTTGCCACTAGCCTCTCATTACTCTTGTTTCTAAATTAAAATGATGGGATTAAGCTGACCAGAAACTCTTAGCCCAGTTATAAAACTTAATGACTGATGCTTTTAGGTTGCAAACATATACACTTTTATATAAGAATAAAGTATATGTTCGGGGTCTGTGATTGGATATTAGGCATGTAATTGAGAAGGCTTACCATAACATTTTTATAAAATTGCATACTTCTTATTTTCCAATAGTAAGCAATTAGATTTTTAACCATGTGTTCTGTTGGCATGGGGAGATTGGGAGCATCCTAAATCTGAATGTAAGGAATGTACTACTAAAGGAAGTAAACGGACTTGGAAAAATTGCTTCTTAAAAATCTCACAACTATAGCACAGAAAGGGTATTTTGAGGAAGCGCTACTAGATGGGAGAAAAAGTGTTGTAGGCAGTGCTTTGAAGGAATGAAATGTACGCAGTTGCTCCTGCCTTTTTACAAACATTTGTCTCACTCTGGAGATATGGCCCAGGGAGGGGTGTGCATCAGCACTTAAGAAACAGATGGCCATCCTAATAGCTATCCTGGGGATGGGCTGGACTTAGGGCACAATGAAAGCTGCAGAGAGGGGCCTGGCAAAACTCTATTTTGAGTCTACAAAGTAAATGCTAAACTCTGTAGTGAATCACGGGCTTTTGGATGTCCAATAAAGGCAGATGAAATCATAGACTTGGAATTAGCAAGAACTAATGGATGGAAGAAGATAGCTGGGTGTATATATTTTTTTCTTTTTTTTTCTTGGAACAATAAGAATTTAATGGGTTAGTTGTCCTCTTCTTTCTGGAACTGAGATTTTACTGTGTGGATTCCTAGGTTTGTTCATCCAAGGAATTTGGATTAAATGTTTCCCGTAATATAAAGACATTTTATGAGGATTAAGGTAATGTGAACAGGATAAAATACCAGACTTATAGAGCTGGAGGATGTTAGAGATTCTAGTCCAAATGCCTCCATCACATGAGGCTTGGAATACGAAGGTCATTCTGCAAATGGCGGGGCTGGGGTGAAAACTCAAGTTCTTACCTCTGTTAAACCACACATTTTTGTTGGTTTGTTTTTGTTTTTCTAAAAAAGGGGAAAGATGACCAGAAAGATATGAAACACCTGTGTTATTAAGTATCAGTATGGAAACGGCTTGTTCCAACTTTGGGGCCAATTTCCTAGAGTTAGTGAATGTACTCTGATCAATATTTTCCTTCAGTGAAGTCAAGAACTGATAAATGACAATCAAGTGAGTACAAAGACTCTCTGTTTGCCTCTAGATGTTTTATAATCAATGATATCAGGAAGCCTATCAGACTGAAGAGGTTGAGGATGTGGAAATTCATCTCCTTGGGTCCAAGTCTTGGCTTTGACCCTTTCAAGCTTGACTGCCTTTGACAACTTTCTTAACCTTTTATTTCTGGATAAACTGGGGATAATCATGGTACCTATCTCATTTGTCGATCGTTAGATGAATAGATGCATGTCAAGTATCTGACACAGCATAACTGGCACATTTTAAGTGTTCAAATAATAGTTGTTATTATGTTTCTAATTTTAAAAAATAGACTCCATAAACAAAATAAAATAGATAGATTAAAGCAAGCAAACAAAACCAATTCCAAATTGATGTGATTCGTGCCATGGTAGAGAATTATGGAATCACAGAGGAGAGGCGTTTGATCCAGGTTTCGAGGAAAAATTAAAAACTCATGATCTCTTCACACATTCTAAATGATTTCTCTTCCAATGTTTCCTGCCCCACACCCACTCCTACTCCCCAAATCTCAATCTCATCCAGAGTTTCTTATCTCAGTGGTTGCTTAAGTCAGGAACATAAGGATTACCTTAGACAGATTTGCATTTCTCATCTCCTGGCATAAAATCTTTTTTTTTTTCCTTAATTTTGTATCCTGTTTTGTTCAATTATTTTGATACTTTTGACACATTAGACTGTTGAAAAATACTGTAAAATTCATTTTTAAGAATTGATAACATACTCTTGGTGGATATTCCATCCTTTATTAGCCACTTTCTAACCCTATTGTGGAAATCATTTCATAATACATATGTGTATCACCAAATTATCACATTGTACACCTTAAACTTACACAATATTTTATGTCAATTATACCTCAATAAAACTGGGGAAAAGATGATTAAACTCTTGTAGCAGGAGCCAATAGTCTTCAGTCTTCAAGTTTTTTGCTGTTTCTTGGACTTACCTTGATCCACATATATTATTTCAGCAGGTCGTTTTGTAGGCTGGTCTTTCTGAGGCATCATTGTTGGTCTTCCTGTTTCTTCTCTCATCTCTACTCTTTTATTTGTATCTTTTTTCCCTTTATCCAGGAATTCTTGCAGGGAAAGAAGTGAGTGTTTAGGGTGGTATTACAAGGAAATCAGACCACCCTTGATAAAATAATCCTTGCCCCATTCCTCTGTTGGAATATGTTCGCAAAGAGGGGTGATAGACTACTTTGTGCATTGTAAATGCATTACTGATTGCATCATGAAATCATGCAGTAAAACATATTTTAATTTTGGGGGGAAAGTTGTAGAAATAATTGGAGGCAGAATGAAAGAGGGTTGGGAAGTGATAAAGGAGTACTAGGAGTTGGGCCCTGGCAGAAATTTTATATCAATATCTCTCTAAACTACCAAAGAAGATTCTTTAACAAGATAGGTACAAAATAAAATTAGATAGAATAAAATAAAAGTGTTGGTTTTCAACTTGTTTGCTTACCTTCAGTCTCTCACTATATGTAATAACTATAACATCTTCTATTTTTCCAAGCATATAAAACTGATTATTAAGTGGCTTATTAGTTATAGAACTTATGAGAAGTATTATGAGTTTCCAAAATACTAATACAAAAAAGGCTTAAGATATAAGCTGTAGAATTTTAAATATGTGATAGTGAGCCATTCCTATGAAGAAAGCACGTTGTTACAACCAAAATGTGTGTGCTCTGACATCTGCTAAGTTATCCCTGCATCCAAATAAAAGGAAAGCAAACTCCATAACATTCTGAATCAGTCAAATCATAGCCAAAAAATTTTAATGTGACCTATTGTTTTGCATTATGTAGACAAGAAAACCATCTGCTTTTCCAAATGGTGGCATAGATGACATTAGAGTCATTGCATCTTGGCCCTGGGTCATAAAACTGGCTGCATCACCCCTACGGCACTTTCCTGCACGAGGACATGACTGATGCTCGAGGTTCCCAGGGTCTACATCTTAACCCATCACCTGTTCCCCACGTACACACTCTGGCTCTGTGGTTGGTCCTGAACTCTTCCTCCCTCTCCTTAGACTTTCCCTGGAATGTGGCAACTGCCTTTACTCTTCTAGAACTGCCTCTCATTTTCTCTTTTGAGTCCAAATCTGTACTTGCCCCTTTAGATTCTACCACTGAAACCAGGTTTAGCCTGAGCCCATAAGTCTGTTAGGGTGTCAGTACCTTCCTGCTGTTAGAATTCCTGATTGTTTTACACTTTGTATATACTGGCCTTTCTCACTGAAGCTTCCCCCATACTCTCCCTTGTGTGCTGCCACCAATAACATATACACCCACACCCACTTAACAAACATTCTTTTGGTAAGCTTTTTCTTCAACTGTTCCTTCTGTCTGGAAAGCTTTCTCCTTCTCTGTCTCAAAGCATGTCTACTTGTTAACTGATCATATGTCATTTCTCCATGAAGCCTTCCTGGATTCCCCCAGATGTATTTAGACTTTCTATTCACCTATCTACCTGTCCATGAATTTCTTCTCCCATAGCACGGTGTATGTATTTTTATTACCATGTTTTTGAAACACTATTTTGGATTGTTTTTCTGTTTGTTATGGCTGTAGGTGTCCGTTTCCCTGACCAAGTTATGATTCTGAAGGCCTAAGGCTGTCACTCATTTTTATATCCCCACAGAACCTAACATAGTGCCTTGCAAGCCACTGCCATTCAGAAAATTTCTGTGGAATTTGTTAGAAACAGGGAACGAAATAAGACTGATAAATCAAATTTGAAGGTTGATGTTGATAGACATCTATCAGTTGGTTCACAGTGGGTGCATGGATAGGTATGGGTGGCTATTTTCTAACACTATTTTAAAATATTGGTTTCAGATGTTTTGAGGGGAGTATAATAGAACAGACTACTATAAGTATTGCTGCTTATAAACCAGGGCACATAGTTTTAAGATTTAGTCTCCCTTCCTCTCTTTTTCTCCCAGTATTGTGGATTGGAAAAGGCTTCTTACCAAATAGCCTCTTGATTAGTTTTCAAACATAAGTGTATCGATAGGAAACAAAATCCTTGTGTTTTTAATTCTTAAATACTAACATTCATAAAATATTACTTGAGTATAACTTAATGTCTTAGAACACTTTGAGCCTTTGAACCTGGAAATTACTTCCCAGGGGAACAGTAAAATGGTATTCTTTATGATTGCTTTTCAAAATCTAGGACCCAATAAGTTAGCAGATTCTAAACTTGGCAGGCCAATCTCTACTATTCCTAGTGGGAAGTATTTTGGTTTTAACTTCCTTTGGAAAATCTCCCAAGCTGGAGGGGAAGTAAACATACTTCAAGAATCAAGGCTCCGTTTAGAAATTCAATTTTAAAATATTTTTTCAGGAATTCTGGCTCTGACTCTTTTTAAATTTTTTCTTCTGTTAATCAACATGTCATCTCTCTCTTGTCAGCTGCCATAAACCACCCTTTTCCTGGGCTTCTAGGGATTTGAAACATGTTGGCAGTCTAAAGAGGAAAATGGGTGGGAGAAACTCCCAAAGAGGTCGAGAAATGATGTTTTCACTTCCTAATATTCTTGGCCAGATTGGTTTTCTGTGTGGGAGGAAAAACCTCTGGAATCATTTCAAGTACTCCACTGAGATTCAGACTCATAGGGCTGGACTCATTAAATCGACAAATATTTAGCATGTGCTGGGAGTTTTAGTCTATATAGAACTTTGAAAACGGTCCACACTCTTAAAACGCTTAGATGTAATTGTGGAGATAAAATGTTTGCAACGTATTGATATAATGGCAATATAACAGGCTTGCATAACTCAAAAAAGTACACACTCAGTTTCCAGGTGTATGGTAAAGACAGGGAAAGAAGAGTTCAGAACATGAGGGATCTTTGTAGATACCTGGTAACATGAGGATCAGCTCTGTCTCCAGAGGAAATGAAGACCTGTAAGAATGTATCACAGAAGATGGGTATTTGGGTTTTCAAGGATCACTAATAATGATAGCTATTATTATTTGTCTATCTACTCTGTGCTATATGCTCTGCATATATTCCCTCTACTCTCAACAACTGTGCAAAGTAGATACTCTATGATTTTATAATGTCTTTTATTTTGTTGGACTGGAAGCTCCATGGGAACACGGATGGATTTATCTGCTTTTGTTCATCTTTGTTTCCTTAAGCTTAGTACAGTGGCTAGCAGATAAAAAGTACCTCATAATTATTTCTGGACGACAGATGAGAAAACTGAGCATCTGAGCTGAATTAATTGACCCAAACTCTCAGTGCCAGTAAGTGGCGAAGCTGGGATTTCCACTTGTCTATGTGATCACCAAGTCTTAGGTCTACTGTGGTGTAATGTACTTCAGCGATGACTGTGATTTCAAGAGTTGGAGAGAAATGAGAAGACCATGCCAGGTTGGAGCATTAGCACGAGGAAGATCACAGGGGGATAACTAATAGATTGATTTAGCGATGGTAGTTATAGGCAAACTGGAAAAACAGGTTGGGGTCAGATTCTGTAAAACTTCATACATCAGGCCTGAAATATTTCATTTTTCTTTCAGTTGGTGGAAAATAATAAAAGGTTTTTAAACAAGAGAAACAATGATCAAAGCAGCACTTTAGGAAAATTCATGCAGCACCTGTGCAAAGGAAGTTTTGGAAGGATAGGCTGAAAGCTGAGGCCAGTAGGGAGACTGTTCCAGCTGCTTTAGCTGGAAGTGACAGATACACAATCTAGGGTAACTGAAGTTCTCCAAGGATATGGGTCCTTTGTCAGATCAGTGAAGATGGAAATAATGGGGGTATGCAGGACATAATCTAAAAGAAATATCTTCAGGCACTTAAGAAGTGGGAAAACTTAAAGACAACTGTATTGTAAGCCACTGTAACTGGGCAAATGATGGTACCATTGGGAAGGCAGAATAATAATCTTTATAGTGGAATTCAGTTTTAAACCTGTTACAATTGGGATGAATGACACATTCAGTGGGAAGGAATTTAAATATTCAGGACTGGTACTAATATTAGAGGTTAGAAGTTGAATTATAGGACAAAGACCTAGTGGAAATAACAGAAACCATGGTAGTGAATGAGGAGAAACAAGGATTGGTGTTAAAGAGAAGTTGCCTTAAAAAAGTGAATTGCTTCTTTTTGATAAACACTGATATTGAACTATAAATAATAAGATGTACACATTTTAAGTGTACAGCTCAGTGAAATTTTACGAAGTGATACCCTCATATAACACCCAAAGATTGTGATCTAGAATAGCACCACCATCCTAGAAGCCTCTCTAAAAATAATCCTCCCCCAAAAGGTAGCCATTATTATGATCTCTCTCACTAGAGATGTTTGGGAACCTTGTATGATTGAAACTATACAGTATGGTGTGTACCCTTTTGTGTCTGGCTTCTTGTGCTCAACATTATGGTTATGAGATGTATCTTTTCTACTTTGACCCATGGATTATTCAGAAACATATTGCTTAATTTTAGCAAATTTGGAAGTTTTCTAGCTTTCTTTCTGTTATTGATTTTAGCTTAATCCCACTGAAGTCAGAAAATATTCTTGGTGTTATTTCAATCCTTTGAAACTTGTTAAGACTTGCCTTATGGTCTAGTAAATTTTCTATTTTGGTAAATGTTCCACTGCATTGGAAAAGAATACGCATAAGAATGCATACTCTGAAGTGCTGAGTACAAAGTTCTATAAATGTTTATGAGGTCAAGTTTGTCAGTCATAGTGTTCAACCCTTCTACATGTTAATGCTTTTTTATGTTTGTTTGTTCTGTCGATTACTGAGAAAAATATGTTACATTTTCCCACTATCGTCACAAGTTTGGTGAGTTCTTCTGTTCTCTTTTTTTCTTTATAGATCTTGATGCTTTCTTATTAGATACAGATGAACTTAGGCGTTTATATCCTTCAGTTAAAATAAGATTTTATCACTTCGAAATACATCTCTTACCTCTATTACTGTACTTGTTTCAAAGTCTACTTTGTTTAATAGCATTATGTCTGTACAATTTTCTTTTGCTCTATATTTTTGTGATATAGCTTTTTTCCGTGCTTTTATTTTCAATCTTTTTATATCTTTATACAGAAGGCTATTGTCTGTATATACATATTTATTATATATAGTAAATCATAGGTAGTCACATGATGGAAGCGAAAAATTTAAGATGGGGAGCAGGCAGGGCTAGGAAAGAGACTAATAACCAGAGCCGTCGGAGGAGAATAAGAATAGCAAGGAATTAGTGAAACTGAGAAAGAAGCATTTCAGGCAGGATGGAAAATTCAACCTGCTCTGCTATTGTTTTAGCAGAGGAACATGTCAAGTGTTGTAGAGACACGAAGGCAGATATAGACTGTGAAAGATCATTAGATTCAGTAGTTATGTACATATTCATTAAAGACTTTTTGAGTTACCTGATAGTAGATAAAGCAGGCTTAAAGAGATAATGAGTGACAATGAGTAACAATAAAATGTAAGCAGCAGATTTAGACACATTATTCATTAGCTGTGGAGAGAGTAATACTTAGAACACACTCGTCAAACTTTAGGTTTAAAATGGTCACATCTTCTGGCTTTTCCAGTAAGTTATTCAAGTATCTACCTGCCTTTTTAGCCGATGCTTTGGTATCTCTTTCCTAGGGCTTTACTCTGCCCTCTGGTTATACAGAAATCGTAAGGACTTACACAATCCAGTGTAGGGCGTCAGTCTGCTTGCACCTGTCAGCTGGGTGAACACTATCTACTGCCACTGTTCTCTCTGACCCATAGGGTCAAGGGTGGAAGCCGAGTCCTGTACAGTGTGACTCTCAGAGCAGGCTCGCTGGTGGGATCGTACTTTGCTGATCCATTTCTGCTTCTCTGTCTTCCTCTTCTACCAAAGATAAAACAATTTTCTATTTTAAAGCTTCAGAACATAAAGAATATGGTGCAAAAGGAATTGTTTGTACCTGCAAAGAAAAAGAAATAGAATGCACAAGCTGATTACAGGGAAAGACCACCAAGACCGATTGGTACTGAAATAAAGTAAGGTGCAGGCCAGTGGGAATAGAATACCACACTCTCCCTGAACAGGGTGACTCTTTGCCCAGCTTTCTAAAGGAGGTTATGCTCAGTGACCTCACATGCCTTTTCCTTCCCTTCTGAAGGGGAATTTCCTAAGTGATTCTAAGATCTGCACACATTCGCAGGAGGAGAAGACTGCCTTCAATTATCTCAAGCTGATGTTCTGATACCTCTTTTGATAGAGAAGAGACAATTACAAATTAGCTCTTGTAATTTATCCTTTTGCAATTGTTGGGCGGCTACCTTGTGCAATTATTTTCAAAGCTATGTTAGCCTGCGGCTACTTGAATATAGATGAGATGTATGGAATGTATATAAAATGCTGAAAGGATAATTAGGTAGGTTCTTGGAAACAGTCAAGGGAGTTAGTTTTGGATAAAGAGGAGAGAGTCCTAAAAAGGAGCAAATCCTCTTTATCCAAAACAAAGAGGATTCTCTCAGGCTAAATATTTGAAGTACGTGGTGTGTGCGCTGGAGTGCGTTGGGCGTGCAGATGGAGGGGCATGGGAAATTCACAGTTGATGGTCTTAATCTTCTTAATAGAAGGTCACTAGCAAAACATTTGAATGTGATTTTCTTCCTGATAGTAAGCATAGAAAGAAGTTCAGTGATGTGCCCGAGTAACTTTAGTACCACACACAAAAATTGGAACTCATTCCCAAATTTTAAAAAGCTTTTATTATGAAAAAATTTCAGAAGAATACAAAAACAGAACTAGTGAGAATAAGTGTTCAACCTGCAATAATCCATCACTTAGATTCAAAAATTATGAACACAGGGCTTCCCTGGTGGCACAGTGGTTGAGAGTCCGCCTGCCGATTCAGGGGACACGGGTTCGTGCCCCGGTCCGGGAGGATTCCACATGCCGCGGAGCAGCTGGGCCCGTGAGCCATGGCCGCTGAGCCTGCGCGTCTGGAGCCTGTGCTCCGCAACGGGAGAGGCCACAACAGTGAGAGGCCCACGTACCGCAAAAAAAAAAAAAAAAAAAAAAAAAAAAATTATGAACACAAAGCCAGCTTTGTTTTATCTATATCCTACCCATTTTGGGGGGATTACTCTGCAGCTAATCCCAGGCATTATATTATCTGTGAATAATTTGATGTGGGATAAAGGAGAATTTTTAAAAGTGTAACGGAATACATGCAACTCTATACCCATAAGGCTTAAAAAATCTAGATTTAACAGATGATTCCTATCCAAATATAAATTATCAAAAATTGGTCCAAGAAAATAACAGAAAAATCAAGTGAAGCACTTGCCATAGAAGATGTAGGAAAGATGACTAAATATTTATCCCCCCAAATTTCACCAAGATCAGATGGTTTTACTCTAAAGTTTATTTTAAAAGTTAAAAAAATTAGAAGCCATATATTTCCAGTATTACTAACTCTTCCAGATCATGGAAAAAGATGGAAATTTCCCTATTAAATTTAATGTCAAATTTAAAAATATGTAATATAAGCATAGGAAAGAAAGTATCAAAAACATGCTTGCTGATGATAAAAAAGCCAAGATATTACATTTAAAAAGTTAAGAATTAATACAAAAATTTTATGAGTGTAATACATGCATAGGTATAATTTAAATATACAAAAATCAATAGGTTTTCTCTGTTAACAATAAGCATCTAGAAGTGGAATACAGAAAATATTCCATTAAGATATTGACAAATATTAAAATATTTATAATAAAATTAACAAGAAAAGCATAGGATATAGATGAAAAACAATTAAATCCTATTGATTTATAAAAAGAACATAAAAGATCTGAATAAATGGAAAGACATTACCATATTTCTGGATAGAAAGACAATATCATAAGCAACAACAAATTGATGACTAGAAGAAATACAATCCAATAGGAAAAAAGGCAAATAATATGAAGGGAGATTTCTTGGGTGTGTTAGTTCAGTCACCGAGATATATATGCATAACGCTTACCCTGGCTGCTAGTAAGAAAAATGCAAATTAACAATCAAGATATCACTTCACATCCACTGGACTGACAAATATGAAAAAAAAAAAGTTTGCTGCTTGGGACATAGGGAAATGAATACTCATGAATTGCTGATACATGTCTGAATTATTATAGCAAATTGGCCAATATATCTGAGAGGATCTCTTAAAGTTATAAACACTCTTTATTTCTTGCAATTCTACTCGTGTTCATCTAGCCCACAGATATAAAAGAAAAAAAGATTAGTACATACGATATAAAAACAAGATGTTTGCTGTGAAGTTGCTGGAAATGGCAAAGAACTAGGAGAAAAGTGGATGCCCATCAATGTATACACGTGTAAAAATGGGTTTATGAAGTGTGTATAATATTATCACAGAGAAAAATAGAATGGGGAGAAGTTTAAAAAAAAGACTGCATTAAAAACCCCACCCAGTATATAAAATATCTTATCTATGCATTTAAAAATAAATTACATACACATGATTTTTCAAAATTAAAAGCATGAAACAAGTTTCCTGCTTTTAAGTAACTTGGAGTTTAGTACTCAGGTTATAATACAAAGTAGAAATTGAACATACTAAATAAATTGTTTGTTTCAATTTGCAAATCACATTCTCATTTGATCATCAACATTTCTCATTACTAAATTTTGAGAACATCTATTTTCAGAGTAGACTTTTGATCAAGGGTTTGGTTTGCCATGTGCATTTCCTCCCATGGGGTTTTCATATGGAGAATGCACAAGAAAATTACCAAACAGCTGAATAACGATGTGGCACAGTATTAGGGCAAGGACTAAAAACCATTCAATGCCAGGCTTTTTGGTTAAAGAGAGTGTGGTTTAGGCTTGAGGTTCAAGCAAAGTCTTCTTCCTCCTGCACTGAATCTAAATCTTAGAACAGAAATGCTCAGAATGCCTGTTGGAGGGGTGGGTGAAGACAACGTAGGCAGAGCAGAGTACAGGGTCCAGTTGGAACAAGCCCACAGACCAGAGTTATTACTACTTTTGAGAGTGGAAGGAGGGTGAACGGTCTCCTTCTCCCAGACTTAGGAGAAAGCACAGTCCAGGTTCGCTAACCACTGACGGGGAAGCAGTAGAAGAAGAAAGAGGCCACACCTTGCCTAAGGGTGAGACAAGAAAGAGGAAGTATCTGCACTGATTCTCGCTCTTGAGCTGTTGCAGTCCTCCAGTGGTAAAACATGGCCTATGAATGTCCAGCTCTGGATCATCAGATTGGTTATTCTCCCTTTCTTCTGAAGGAGCAAACACAAGGGTAAGAGAGAGCAGTCAAGGATGTTCTCTGGAACCCTCCTCAAAGTGAGGATCAAGGAAAAAGATGCCTCTTCCCCTGAAGGCTACCTGCAGCTTGAACATTTGTTCCTGACGCTGTCAACAACAGTGCCCTCCCATGTCATAAGTATGGTAACCATCAGAGGACAGCCTTCAAGCAATTTTCAAAGGCACATAGACAAAACGGAAAATGTGTTTTCCACCTTTTCCTAAAACGCTTGATTTCAGTTATGCCCAACACATGAGGAAGAAGCTTGAAACACTTCTCTGGAAGACTGCCAGTGGTGTTAACTTGAAAGTTGTGTTTGATTATCCTGCAGACAGAAGATTCTTCTTACATTCATGCTGGAGTTGTAGGCAAAAGCTTTGTTATTACTATTGTCTAAATTGTGTAATTAGAAAAGATGGTTGTGCTGTGCTAAGAGTTTGTCTTAACAATTTGGAACTAGTTTAAAAGCAACTTGGGCTGTTTTTTGCTTGGAAATAGCATTCAAACAGCTTGAGGGATTGAGTTTTGAAATCTTCAAAGCTTTCAAAAGTGTGCAGTAACGTGTATGAGGGTACAGATTATTATATATGTGCAGTGACCTCTGAGCACTTGCAAGATTGCTTTCATGCTATTGTTTCTTTGAGTGTTGGTATGCAGGTATACATGTAAATATTTATGTGGTACTTACTTTTCTCCTGGGACAGTTCTCAGCTCTGAAGACTGACAAATTAGTACGTCTCTGGGATTGATACTTCTAAGGAATAAGTGCGATACAATCTACTTGCCTGATTGTGCAAGAAAAAGTAAGGCTCACTGACAGTATCTAGGGCATTATATGTGTCTGGTACTATTATGGCAACAAAGCCACCAACATGTGAGTTTGCAGATGTTTCTCCTGTGTCTATCCCCTCCTTTCTGTATTAACCACCAGTGTCTAGATTAGATGCTTAGCCTCTCTTGCTTGGACTATTACAGTAGACCACATCCTGGGTTTGTATCCCCAGTTTCGTCCCCCTTACAATCTCTGCTGCCCATCAGACATTATCACTTCCTCAGTATAACTTCTCAATGACTTAATGTTCAACTACACTCATAAAGACATTTATAACTCCAGAATCTGAGTTTCTAAGGACCCATGGCATACTGTCTCCCAGTAGGGACCAGGGTCTTCTATTCCCTCACTTGCTAAATCCTGTTGAGTCCAGTTGATTATGTCTTATTTATCATCTTTGCATCTCGGGGGCACTAAGTTGCCTGGCACCTAAAGGCAATTTTCCTGATCTGACAGTGTAAAACAGACTTCTCAAGAGTGTTCTCCTCAAGGGTTGATTTTGTTTTCTTCTTTTTCGTTGTTATTTGAGACTAAAAAAAACCCTATAATTGAAGATTGAGGGGTCAGATCAAACTGTTCCCTAAATATTGGTATATGACATAAATTTATTTTATTTAGAAGTATACATTATTTAATGCCACTATAGTATTTAATTGCAAAATAACCAGAGATGTTTTCATTTATGTGACACCGAATTTCTTAAAAATCAGCATATAATAGTGTCACTAACTTTTGTCATAATCACTGGTACCAGATGATGATATGGATAATTGTTTTCATCAATACTTAGGATTAGTCTGAAAATAGGCTTAACTTTAAAAGAAATTGCATTTGTGCTAAAAATACTTTTTGATTTATCAACTGATTTTTTATGACTTTTGTCAGGCCCTGGGTTTCTGGATACATTGTATAATTAATGTAAACTGGAGGAACCTCATTTTGTCTCGTTTTGTTTTGTTTTAATGATCCAAAGTTAAGTTGCTTTTAGTCACAGGATTGCTGTAAATACAAACTTATGTCAGAAGAGGCCTTTTATTTACTTTTTGATTCAACTCAGCATGTTTATTTAATCTGCAATGGTTCAGCTTACTGGCCGCTTTAGAAACTTCGAGTGTGTGTTCTCATGATGGCTGAATAAGTTGATGGCTTTGATCTGAACAGTAAAGGCATTTTTGCCTACAAATTTGCCTTCGGAATTTTTCTTTCTTTTCTGTTAGGAAGGTAGTAGTGTTTGACTGTAGGGCCACTCATTTTGTTTCGATCTCCCGTACTTGCAAAATGAGAGTCTCTTTTGTTTTTTGTTGTTTGTTTTTCTCCACTTAGGGATGCTTTTCGGTGCTTTCCGATGGAAAAGGCAGAGTCATTCCAGGCACTGACAGAAATCTGTGATTTGATTTTGTCTCCTGCTTGGACGTTCTGGAGGAGACACAAAAGAAGGTGCTGATATAATCTGTTAGGGAGGCCACCAAATAACCAATGTGTCAATAACTGAACGTATGAGTAATTTCTCAGGATCCCTAACAAGAGGGAGATGACCAGTATGTATTTTTTCTTTAGGCAAGATTGACTTGCAGAGTCTGTCCGTCACTTATCAGCCTCCCCACCTCAATCACTCTGCATTTTCCCTCTTTAATGATTCTTAGTTGTCACCAGCCTCTGTCCATCCTCTCTTTGCTTTGGATGGTTCCCTCTGAGTTTGTAATCATCCCCCAGGTGCAGCCATCTATGCTTTTGTATCATCTGGATTCCTAGGTGCTGGGCGAACCAGTCCCTAGGATTCATATAGTGTGTCATTATGCGCTCAGATCATGCCTGCTGGGTAAGGACTGCTTTCCTTTGCTCCTTTGAAGTATGATTTCTTGGAACCATGGGTTTCGAGCAAGTTCTTTGAAAACAAATGCACGGTGACAAAGAATGCACAGATTTGCAGGCTTGATCCTTTCTGATGTGGATGAATGGTTAGTATTTCAAATAAGTAGGATCCTTTCAGATTCTGACACCTTCAACAGGGATTTTAGTCATGACCTGAGTTTCACGGTCTGCTTTCACAGAAATCAGGTGCTTCCCCCCGCCCCCCCTTTTTTTTTTTTAGTATGCAGTGATCTGCTTTTTATTTTTTATTTATTGAAATTAGATGCTTTATAAGCTAAAACCCAGGTAACATTTAATACTTCAAGAAGCATATATCACAGAACCTCAGTGTTGGGAGGGATATATATCCCTTCTATGCCTTCTATGTGCAAATGTCCTCTCCTTAAATATCTCTCGAGGAAACACATCACACCCTGAGACAGCTCATGCTGCCTTTGTACAGATCTAACAGAAATTTCTTCGATTTTCTTTCCTACTCAACTGATAATTGTCTCCCTGGGATTTTCATCCCTTGGTTCTGGTTCTGCTTCTGAGGCCACCAATTCCAACTCCCCCTTTCGAATGTTTGGAGAAACTGTGAGATGTTCCTCAGACTTCTTTTTAGCCTTCATACTCGCAGCTCTTTCAACTCTTCTCCCTCTGAGATGATTTCAAGTCCTCTCACCTCCTGGCTGTTCAACTTTTGTTTTATTTTGTCTCTAATTCTACTAAAATGTGTGGTTCAGACCCAAACATGAGGGCTGCCCACTTCCCCCTGTCTTGTTGCTTTTATATTGCAGCCGAACAATGAATTCACCTTGGAGCAGCTGTGGACATAGTATCCTATTAGTTCCTACTAAAATTGTGACATAAAATTTTGAATTTTTAACTAGATACTGCTAAGTCAGTTTCTGCCCCCTTTCCTGTTTCTAAGATCTGGACCTCACATCCGTATATTATGTTCATCCATGTTATGTTTACCTTAGAGCCCATTACTTAAATAATTTGAATTCTAAATTTGTAATCCAGTGAGTCTCTTTTGACTTCACGTTGCCTCTGTGCTTTGTGAATGGACCTTCTGTAGCTTCATCAAAAGCAGTGATGAAAGTGAGTTAACAGGACACAAAGGAAACCCCTGTGAATTGCCAGTAGAAATCTCTATTTAGATTGATATCTATCTTTTAATTAGAACCATTCATAATTTCCAATCAGTTAAAAATTCACCTAGTTATTTGAACACTCAGCCCAATTTTTCCACCTTTTCCAAAAGAGTATTATGAAATATCTCAACCAAACTCTTGCTGAAAAATCCATGGATTGCATTTCTTTATCAAAGAGGAAAATAAAGGTAATTCCTTATAACTGATTTTTAGTAAATCTGCCATGCCTTTCAGTTGTCACTTCTTCCCTGTCCATTGTTTAGAAACCTTCTTTTTAATAGTCTGTCCTGGAACCTTGCCATACAAAGCTACTATTTCTAAGTTATCTCCCCTTTTGGAAAAACTAGAATTAGAATGAATTCCTCACATCCAACTTTTCTGCATCTTTGTATACTTCATGATTATTATCGTCATATCTTACTTTCAAGTCTCAGTTACCCTAGCTGGGCTTTCCCTGCTGTGATATTTAATTAATTTGGAGTCATTACATAATTGTATAAGTCCTTCTAGGGCAGGGGCTTCAACCACCAGGGCCTTGGTCACAAAGCATATTTGGCTGTTTTGAACAAATGAATCTCTTTCCTTATCTCAGCTTGCCAAAGTTGATTCAAAATGTTTCAATCAGAAGATCTTTTTACTTGCTACAATTGGCTGTAAATAACAGAAAACCCAAAATCACAGCACTTTCAACAAAATAGAGGTAAAGGGGGTTCCAAGTGAGCAGAGATCCAGCTCTTCCTTTCTTTCTACTCTGTCATTCTCATATTTGGTTTTCAGCCTCAAGGTCCAACAAGTTGCTGGAGCTCCATCCATCACCTCCATCTTCCAGTCAGCTGGAAGTAGGAGGGGCAAGGTGACTTACTGCTGAGCCAGCATTCTTTAAATAACCTGCTAATTCATGTTTGCCAGAACTTTGTGAAATGGGCACATATAGCTGTAAGGGGGCTGAAAATACAGTCGTTGACTGGGTACATTCCAACCTCAGTGAAAGTTGATTTCTGTTACTTTGGAGATGAGAACAGCCTTTGGGTGGCAATCAGTGATCTCTGCTAAAATTAAGGAGACAACAGGCTAAATAGAAATTCACGAATTCCTTCTTAACGTCTTTCAGAAAAACATTTGTCCTTAGAAACCAGTCTAGTATCTTTGACCACCTTTTTGCTTCAGGCATCAGTAATAAGAGCATTTTACTGACCACAGAAGTATAGAGACATTTTACGTCTTGAAATTTAGCCTTCTTACCATGCTTTTGTGTTTGTTTTTGTTGCTGTTTCTGTGTAGCCATCCTGGATTCTTCAGCTTCCTCCTCTCTCTACTCCTCTTTTGAGATTTGCAGTTCCTCAATCAGAGCAGCATTTTCTTCTTCCTCTCCAACCATGTCGAGTCACATTCACTTCCAGATGCTTAGGTCATGGAGTTACAAATCTTTTTCCTCTTTATTTTTGAAAACTTGTCTTCTGTATGTTTTCAAGAGAGTGCGTGTAACTGGTACACGCTGGTCTTTTCCTGCCAGTCTCTGGCCCGATTTCCCACCGATGGGATTCGGCTGGAGCTTCCTACCCCTCCGGGAGGGCTAGGCACGTCACCCCTGCCTGGTCAGCATGTGCTCTCTTCCTGTTCACAGTGATTGCTTCACGGGTGGGCAAGTGATCCAGCTGAAGTCTTTTACTGAAACCATCGCAGGGGGCTCTGCCTCTCCTTTGGAGATTGTTAGGAGCCATCTCTTAACACCTCTCGGAGAGAAAGCCTGTCTGAGAATGGAGGCAACACAGAGGAAAGCACAGTAGTTAGAGGGATGGCATGAGCTTTCTGAGGACATCTTTTGAGAACTGGAATCTACCCTGCCTAATTCTAGTACCACTCCTGACTTTTGTGTTATATCAGCCAATAAAAATCCTTTTTCCCTTTGAGCCAGTTTGAGTTTAATTTATGCAACTTGTACCTAAATGACTCCTCTTCAGCTCAGTTTGGTAACCTCTTCTGGATTCTTGTTCATTCCACTAGCCAGATGCTTTCAACTTATTTGTTAAAATGTACCAGTTTTATATGATATAGATGACACGACATATACTAGTTGCGTTAAAGTGGGTGTGAAATAATTATACGTTAAAACCTCTAACCTGTCAGTGTCTGTTTAATGGTGCTACTGAGAAATCATCAGGTTCCTTGTTTGTATGAAATAAAGGGATCGGTTTCAACCTGGACTCAACCTCGCCAGTTTTCTCTGCTGACTCTCCTTATCTCAGCACATAAAGAGCACAGAGGCGAGTGACCAGAATGTAGCTGTAGACCAGAGACAGGAAAGTAGAAAGAGGCACAAATTAAGTGCATTCCAGAGACCAACTGGGAGCCGGCAGCTTTCAGAATGTTTTGAAGGAAGTTAAAACCTCTTAAGAAATCAGTTAATTATGTCTTGGTTCTCCAGAACTTGAACTTTGAGCCACTAGGAATTTTCCAAGATTAATTAAAGGTCCTGATATAATTAAGCAGCCATTTCAACCTAGAATGGCAAGGGACCCAGGGAAAGGGAAGCAAACCTAACATTCATTGAGGGTCAATTATGTGCGAGGCATGGTCCAGGCTCCTTTTATGCAGAACTTTATACTAAAAAGAAAGAAGGCATTTTCAAAGCCATAACTGTCTAAAGAAAATAGGAAGATAGTCCCTGGTACATAGGAAATATTCAATAACTAATGGCGACTATGGTCATGGTTATGATGATGGTATACAGACACCTGGGTAAGGTAAGCCTTCCCAGAGCACTGAGGTTGGGGTTCTAGAACCCTGAATGAGACACGAAGTCCACAGTGGCCCTTGGGTTCCTAATTGAGCAAAATAAAATACCTATAATGGTCTTCTGGGTGTAAATATTAAAATACAGATTCCTACGTCCACAGCACTAGTGAATCAAAATTCTTAAAGGTCAAGCCTGGTCAACTGTAATTTTAACAAGCTCCCTAGGAGGCTCTTGATGCCCATTAAAATGTGAGAATCTTGGCTTCAGGGGTGACATTGGGGCATAATATTAGTTTTAAATAATAACTAATATTAGGTTAGTTGGTATTTCACTGAAATTAATTAATTAAAATTAAATTTTAAATTAATTTGAAAACCTTCCAAATTAATTTAACATCACCAGACAATTTCAGAACAGTTTTCAATAACAATAACATTTTAAAAATCTTTCAAGTATGGCAAACATTTTCTGCAATGAAAACACAATCTCTGCTAAATAATCATAACTGTGAGCCAAACATACTTTACTTTTAATGTATGCCAAAGCCTCAGTTAAAGATTATATATCCCAATTGTACTTATTTCTTTTCTTTATTTTTGCATTTCCTTTTGAAAATTTTCCTTTTCCTTTCTTCCTCTAACCTCACCCCTTCCCTTCCCTCCCTTTCCTTCTATTTCTTTCTGTTCTTTTCCACGTTATCGATTTTTTTCTCATGACGTAGTGCGTCCGTGTGATCAGCAGAGGGCACTATTCCGCAGCAAGTCTGGAACTCAAGTATCTGAAAGATAATTTGCCGATGGTATTAAAGAAGTCAGATTAAAACAGGCTCATAAATGTTGTTACATACATGAATGCTTACTGCATTTTCATTATGGTGATTTACATGAAACTGTCAGGATCACATGGCTCATATAACAAACTTCGTTTTAATACCTGTGTTTAATGATGTACCCTTTCTTTTATGAGAATTTAATTCTCTCTTTTCAACTCCCGAACTCCTGAATATGACAGTCTTTTAAGTAAGACAAATTCAACTCAAACCAATGGCCAACAGAGCTGTAACTCCTCCTGAAACCCCTGTTTTATTGGTCTGTTCCACTGTGTAGTTGTTTAATTTAATTTGATAAACATGTCAGTTTTCCCAGGATAAATAGGTGGATAAACAGAACGTTCAAAAAGAAATGGAGCCAATTAGACTCTTTATCAGAGTCTTACACACAAAAACATCTTTACAGATGAACAGACTTTTCCTTTGAGATCTGATCCCAAATCAGAGTTCCTGGAATTTACAAATGAAGTCTGTTATCTGCAGAAGAGAACAAATAAAAGGGACAAACTCCCACGTGCTTCAAAATTCACACTCGGTTGGAAACAAGGGGGGGGGGGCGCGCCTTCAGGAAGAGCATAATCCTCTCCCCACCTAATTGTAATCACTTTTAAATAGGTTGGGCGACAGGAAGCGATTGCTCTGTGGCTGTGGGTGATTTTCTTGGAGCTAGCTCAAAGAAGACAGGTACCCAACGTTCGTTTACACTGAAAATGTGTCACCACACATGTTGTGGGTACCCCTGTGTTGTACAGACTGAGCGTCCCACAGTTGTGTGTTCTGACAGTTACAGAACATGTGAGCTACTCTTTGGTAGAACTTATAGAAATGTTTTGAGGAGTAAATAACATCGTTTCATTTTATTCTAGTATTTTGAACAGGAATTTGAAAACAGGAAGATGTTAATAAATTAAATAAAAATCACCCCAAATAACAAAACCAAAGAAAACCCAGAACCCTTTTAAGAAACACTGAAAAGTGTAAAGATATATAAAAAAAAACCCCACCCAAATTCTACTACCTTGAAATCACCGTAAGTAACACTAGGTGAAAATTATTCCAGACATCTCTCTATGTATATATTCTATGTATATCTATGTCTTTGTCTATGTGTATGTCTATGTCTACCTATATCTACATCTATCTACAAAGTTGGATAAGTAGATGGATAGAAATACAATTATATAAATATGATCTTTTAAAATAATGAGTTTACATTTAAAGTTACTACAGTTTAATAGAAGAGAAAAGCATGAAGTGAAACTGAAGAAAATGCCACACTTCCGATGAAAGTTTGTTCACCATCAAAGGCACTAGGCTCTAAAGAATCTCCAGGCTATTTAAAAAATACATTTTAAGAAATCTATGGAAGAAACTCAAATCAAGTTGGCAATTTATTTTAAACTCTGGGCTTGATTAATTGTTCTTACATTTTTCTGTTCCCTTGTGCCCTTGGAATGAATTCTTAACTAGAAAAGGATTAGTGTGAGCCTCTCCTTTTGCAAGAGTGCTATTTGCACCCTATAGAAAAAGGAAGACATATCTTTCCAGTGTTATCGACAAGTGCCTAAGAGAGTGTAACATTTCAGACCATATTGGATTGGAGCGAACAGACTGATTTGTTCTTGCCTCACACAGTTGCCTCAGAAAGTCATAGGCACTCATAAGGGCTGGATTGAATTAAAGCCAGAGAGGAGTGGTATCTGAGTTTTTTTCTTTTTCACTCCCTATATGATTTATATTTGGACTTTATGACTTTCTCTGGTCTATGGCTAAATCCAGCAAGGAGAAGAAGAAGACGTGGTTTTCCACACAGGACAATGGTAATAGAGCCACCTGTTGACATTTCTTCAGATGGTTATATATCAACAAAGAAGAAAGCGGTTCCAACCTAAGGCGTGTTCTCATCCTGTGCAGACCCTCAGAGAGGGGTAAACAATTACTAGCAGTGAGAGGGTTGGCAGAGGAGCATCTGGACTCAGATGTTATCCAAGCAGCAACTGAAATCTTGCAGGCAACTGTCTCCCAGACAATCCCTCAAAATAGAATCAACTAAGGGAGAAGTCCGAAGACACTCTCCGGCCATTGCAACTGGGTTCAGAAGTCAAAAGACACCAGCCACATTGTCACAGGATCTTGTACCATCACATGCTTGTTTGGGATGGAGAGTATTGCCAACTTAGCATCGTGTCACCAGGGCTTTTCTGAGAACATAAGGTTTTTTTTTTTTTTTTGTCACAGCAGCTGAGAAATGCTATGGGAAATCACAACTTTGGTTGTTTTTTTATTTTCCAACTAAGATTATGGAAGTCTCCCTTTCAAAAAATAAAAATCTTTTTTTAGCAAAAGACTTATGAGACCAACCTTGGAAGACTAACTTACAATCCAATAGCAATATTGCTAAGCTTATCAAATTTGTGGTTTCATGAATGGTGAAATTGAGCTGGCAGTGAATATCATGGGTGGAAAGATCAACAGCATGGTGTCTGGGAGGTGCAGTGCCTGAATGGTATTATGTGGACAGTTGCATAATGACGATGCAGTAGTGCTACTGAACAATCGGTACATTGTCTGTTCAAAATGAGGAAGTAAACAGTTTCCAGTGTTGCCTTCACGAGTTCCCTAAACACTTACTGAACTTATGGGGATATTAGATTTTACTACTCTATTCAGATTTGGATTCATCTGCTGCTAAATGGAAAACAAGCAAGGTAGAGGAGAAAGTAGAAATTGAATGATATGCCTTGTTCCACTTTTGTGAGGTTCTCGCCTGTGTCCTCCTTTGCACTTGTATAGCGGGAGAGTCAGACACCAAGATCTCGACAAAGTCAAAATCTCTATTCAACATTACAGTCATTTAATGAACGTTTATTGAAGGGCCAGATGGAAAGAAAACCATCCCCAAAGATGGGAAATAATTTCAACCATGTAGATTTTAAATTCTGTTAGGGGGAATTAGAACAGCCTTTAGTCTAAGACTAACTTTTCCCCGCTATTGAGGTGATACCCTTCTGCATGTTCAGTTTGACGTACCATGAATTACCAAGTTTTTCCACTTTGACTGAGGGGAGCACAATCTATTCATGTTCTGTATGAGCTCTGATGACTGTTCCCTTAGTTGTTTTTTTTTCCCCCAGACTCATGTAGTTTCCTCTCACTCATGTGCTGGTCAGAATTCAGCTGATGACTCAGAAGGGATCCTCTTCAGATCTCCTGAGTGCTTTCTTTCTCTCTCTCTCTCTCTGTACAGCTCTCTTCTTTTTTTTTTTATTTAAAAAATATTTTTATTGGAGTATAGTTGATTTATAATATTGTGTTAGTTTCAGTTGTACAGCGAAGTGAATCAGTTTTTCATATACACGTACACACTCTTTTTTAGATTCTTTTCCCATGTAGGTCATTGCAGAGTATTGAGTAGAGTTCCCTGTGCTACAGAGTAGGTTCTTATTAGTTATCTATTTTATATGTAGTGGTGTGTATATATACAGCTCTCTTCTTTGGGAATCTGCCTGTGAATTCCTGGCCTCCCCATACTCCTAGTTCTATTTCTTCATCTCAGGGACTCTACTAGGCTCACCTGAATTCCAGCTTCCTGAGCTTTGGCCTAGAAACTCAATCCAGGTAGGAAGCTGGGCAACCACAAGAACCCTTTCTTTGGGATTTCCCTGGTGGCATAGTGGTTAAGAATCCGCCTGCCAGTGCAGCGGACACGGGTTCCAGCCCTGGTCCGGGAAGATCCCACAGGCCGCGGAGCAACTAAACCCGTGTGCCACAACTACTGAGCCTGCGCTCTAGAGCCCATGAGCCACAACTACTGAGCCCACGCACCACAACTACTGAAGCGTGTGTGCCTAGAGCTTGTGCTCAGCAACAAGAGAAGCCACCGCAATGAGAAGCCTGCGCACCACAACGAAGAGTAGCACTGCTCACCACAACTAGAGGAAGCCTGCGTGCAGCAACGAAGACCCAATGAAGCCAAAAATAAATAAACAAACAAACAAATAAATAAATTTATATATATATTAAAAAAAACCCTTTCTTTGTATCGTATCTCTTAGGTCACTATCCTATGCTGCCTGATGTCCATTATCTGAAAATCATTGTTTCATATATTTTGTCCATTTTTAAAGTTGCTTTACGGGAGACGGTGAATCCAGTCCCTGTTACTTCGTCTTGGCTGGAAACAGCCACAGAGATCTTTAAATTACCAAACCTTCTTTATTGCTCTCTCCATTAAAAATTGCTCCTGACTCCAAACACCTATCTTTTATACTGAGGAGTTAGTTTATTGTCTTCAGCATTAGGGGAGGTCATTGTCAAGATAGGTGTCAGACAGGAGTTAATGGAATGAAGGTGTCTCTAGAATTAATTAACTATGGTTGATCACTGTGATATCAGAATATCTGTGATATCAGAATAACTCTGGTCTTGAATTTGACTTATGAATAAAATCTAATTTGCAGAAGGAACTTATGTATTCCATTTGATGAGATCTCTCTTTCTGTTTTACAGCTGCATCTCTAGGACACATAGTGGGGGTGACCTTTGGGATATGTAATCATTAGCAGATCTGTGAATGTAAATTAAGGCACTTCATTTTAAGCTTGTGTTTTGCCTTATTCAGTCTTAAAAATAAGCCCTGGTTCACATACCACAGATCTGGAAGAAATTAGACGAGTATCAATAAAAATGGAAATTAAGGCAATACATTCAACAACAAAGTTGAATGTACTTTATACTTTTAAGTTACGTTTGATTTCCACTGGAAGCTTTTGTAATATATATTCAACTTACTTGTGTCAAGTAAATACCCATAGATAACATGAGGAGGAACACTGCAAATATGGCAAACTCCTAACAATCATAGAAGAAAAGGACTTCTCTTCACAAGCCACAAATCTGCACAAAGTGAGGCGTGTGCTGGTTTCTAACAAAGTTACAAGAAAAATGGGAGAAATGTTGTTGCTATATCTTTCATGTAAATATACTTTCAATGACTTTGTTACTGGATGAAATACGAACATATAAATGGTCAAGTTTAGTTTTTATAGCCCTTAACCTAGGCTGCCATTTGGTAAATGTAAGACAGAAATATGAAGAAACAGTAGGTAAAAAATACTTCTGGGTGAAGTGAGGAGTCTGTGGACCAGATGCAATGGCTCAGTGTCGTAAAAGTCACTTATCATGTGGTAAGCCTGCTATAACCTCCCTAATAATTCAGCAAATTATCTCTTAATAAGCATTTGTTTCTAATTTAATGTCTTTGAATTACTGAGGAGAATCAGATTATATTTTGGTAAACCTTGATGTTCACCACGATAAAGGTACTTGGTACTTTTTTTATGTGTGAAAGATATTATTACCTTTTTGTTAAACAACCTTCCCTCTTGACAAGGCTATATATATATATATATATATATTTTTTTTTTTTTTTTTCTTGTGATTGATCTGAAGTCCTTTCTGGTTTATAAAACCTATCCCAAATAACCTAACCCCATTAATAATGATATATTCTTTTTCAAATTCTTACAGTATTTATAGTTAATATTAACGAACTATGTATTTGACTGGATACTGCCTTGCTAATTCTTGTGTCTATATATGCCATTTACTTTAGGAATTTCTTGAATGCAGGGGACCTATATTTTTCTTCTTTTGTATTTTTCTTCTTTCTGCTAAGTCGAGAGTAGATGCTTGATAAATATTCTGTTGCCTTGGAATCAATTGAAAATATTTAAAACAAGATATATACCCATCTTCCTTCCTTGCCCACAGCCATCACCATAGCCCCTTTAATAGTTCAGGAAAATAAGACAGGAAATAATTGCTTGTGAAGGACCACACAAGAAGTTAGGTATGGAACGAAAATTGGGCCTCAGAGTTTCAAACTCATAATCCTAAACTCAAAACAAAGGGTCACCCATCCTTCATCAGTATAATTAGATTAAGAAAAGCATTCAGAAAAGTAAAGCTGCTCTTGTCCTGAAGGAAAGTTTGTGACTGTGTATTCTTTGTGGAAAGTTAAAACTGCGGGTATTATTAGGATGTCCCCATCCCCGGCAGGGTAAACATTCTTGAAGAGGAACGTGTACTTCTGGTCTGGGAGAGAAATTCCATCTGGCCTACCTTGGATGGAAGGCTCTGGCTACTCCGTAGTGGTCAGTTGTTTTGTTGTGTGTGGACAGCTGAGAGTCATCTCCTCATCTTTATTCCAAATGAAGCTGCATACTCCCTTTTCATTTTTGAAAAGCTATCTCTGTGAGAAGGGAGCATGCATATTTACCCAGGGGGCTCGGAGCCAGTACTGCCTACTTCTCTTGGTCCTTCCCCTTCTCGTTTCCCAAACTCCCATGCTCTGAGATGGGCAGATATGAAAAGTTGCCAGTCAGGATGCCAGAGCTTCAAAGGGCCCCATCATGAGTGCGTACAAAGGCTCGTTTGTTCGGCACTTGGTTGGAGATGCCAGCGGCTTCCAGGCAGACAGAGAATTGGGGGTTTGTCTTCACTTGACTCCTCCCCAGCACCAGCAAGCTGATGGTGAAGTCTTTCTTTTCATCCTGTCTCTTCAACGAAGTGAGGATGACTGCAAATGGAAGTGCCTTTCGGCCTTCACTTGCCTCCATTATTAAAGGGACAAATAAGGTCGTCTCTGCTTCTGGAGTTAATTAAATGACAGGATTTCTCAAAAAAAAAAAAAAGATTCTTTTTGTGATTAGTAACCCTAATATACTGGACTGTAGACTTTAGGGCTAAACGTAGCAGGTAGCTGGCAATATGGAGTGGTCTGATCTTTATATGTCATAAAGATATTTTAACAGTGCTCCCCGCAAGTAGAAATCCTCCCTCAAATATCCCATGTAAAGGGTAAAATTCTAGTTAGAACACTTGAGATTCTACTTTTATTATGCATTCCTTTGGCAAAATGTTACTTTTGAAATTCCAATAGTCGTGGGAGGAGAGTGTGAAGATGGTACCAGTTATTTGATGCTGGTGTGAATATATTTTAGATCTATTTCAGAGTATAGGTTTTGAGGACAATTTTGGTGGGATCATAAAGTGTAAAGGCATGTGTGGTTGAGAAGGAAATCAATCTGATGTCAGAAAAGAAAGATGCTAGATCTGGAGACTTCTAAGCAAGGCCAGTATTCAGGTGAGGCAAGTGAGGCTCAAAGTCTGATACATATTTTTCAAATAAAACTGATTTATCCCAACACCAACTTTATGGGAAAATGACAGGTACGGGTTCTGGTACTTTAAGATATTAACTGTGAAAAAAAATGTGTTTGCAATCATAAATTGGTATATGGAAACACAAATGGTTTAAATTCTTATTAAAACAACTTCAAATTTCTCTAAATGTACATTTGGCAGAAAGATGAATTGTTGGCCAATATATAATAAATATAGCAATTGTTTACATTCCCATATATTGAAAATACTGGATGGAGAACTCAGAAAGAAAGTCTCTTATAAAAGGAGAGATAATTAAATGAGGCTTAGACCTTTGATTCCTGAAAATCAAGATCCTATTTCAGTTACTACTTGGCTCTGGAAGGGGAAAGTCTGAACCATTCATTCCAAATCGAATAATTTTATTTTCCTTTTCACATGTGGCTGTCCAAGTGATCTTTTTTTGAGAACTGAAATATTAGTAGTTATCATTTATTGTTCGAGTTCTAGCACTGGCCATCTTTTAAATAATATATATGTATATATGAATACTTGACATGATATCTATCCTTTTAACACATTTTTATGTGTACAGTATGGTATAGTTAACTATAGGCACAGCAGGTCTCTACACCTTATCCATCTTGCGTAACTGAAACTTTACACCCGAGGAACAGCAATTCTCCATTTCCCCCTTCTCCCAGCCCCTGGCATCCACCATTCTCCTCTCTGCTTCTCTGAGCATGACTATTTTAGACCCCTAGAGTGGAAGCTTGGGTATTTGTCTTTCTGTGCCTGGCCTATTTCAGCCAGCATGATGTCTCAGGACATCATATTTAAGGAGGCACTGACTCTCAGGCTCATGCAAGGGCAGCCTTGGCACCTGAGACTGAGTACCTCCTTAAATTTTGCACCCTGGCAGCCATACTTGCACCATCCTAATCCCAGTCCTACTTCTAAGACAAATAGCCACTTTCCCCAACTTGCCCCAAGACCATTTCTGGTTCCCCAGGAGCAGCTATGGGTGGTGCAATGGATGAGGGGTGAGAAGAAGTGGACTCTTCTCATTGTGCAATTTGAGGTGACTCTGATTACCAGCGTCATTTTCACCCTGGAAACAGAAATAATATTCACTGTCTCTTTTCTCAGTCAAGAACTGTGAAGGGTGTGAGATTTTGCCCTAGTTGCAAGCTAACATGTTAGCCGGTCACAATTCCGTGGATGCTGGTAGAAGACAGGTGACTCCTGGTCAGGGACAGGAGGCTTTATTACTCACAGTAACAGCGGTAGCCAGATCACGAGCATTTGTATTGGTTTCTTGAACTACAGTTCCCATAGGGCAACATGAAGAGGGTCAGATGATACAGGCACCCACAGTGGGTTGCATTACGGGGGATGAACCCCAAAGTTAAGGAACAAAAATTTTTATAATGGGTGATAAGAATGCCTGAGCTTTGCACTCGGCAGGGCTATTGTCTTCAGTATACTGGACAGTAAGCATGTGTGGCCTTTGTTCCAGCAGAATCTCTAGCATACTTGCCTCTAGCATTTTTCTCTGTGATAGAAAAAAAAAAACAACACCAAACCCTATCTTGTTTAACACTCTGATATATTGTTTTCTTCTTAATTTTTATTGGAGTATTGTTGATTTACAATGTTGTGTTAGTTTCAGGGGTACAGCAAAGTGATTCAGTTATACATATACACGTATTCTTTTTCAAATTCTTTTCCTGTTTAAGTCGTTACAGAGTATTGAGTAGAGTTCCCTGTGGTATACACTAGGTCCGGATTAGTTATCTGTTTTATATGTAGTAGTGTGTTTTTAATTTTTTTTGTTTATCCACAGCCAAACTGAATCCTACTTAATATAGAATTTAGCATCTGGAGGTAGGGTGTGATAACAACTTGAAAATAGGACCTGTCTTGGTGGTGAGGAGGCATTTATATAGCGAAAATTCAGATATTGCAGACTGGACAACTAATAACTCTATTATAGGATGGGAAACTATTTGTCACATTGTTATCTGTTGTCCTTTGGAAGACAAACCACATATGAATTGGAGCTAAAGCACAAGGGGGAATGGTAGGAAAAATTCAGAATGTCGGTGTCTGTGTTGGGTACTTTTTGCCATTTTAGCAAAGTCTTGTGAAGGTGTGAGATGAGCTCAGAATAGGCCAGACTTCAAGCAGAGAGAGAAGGAAACACCCCTTCTCTTAGAGAGTTTCCTTGAGAAGCCTAGAGCATAAATTGCCTCTGAGTCCTGTAATTCGAGGTGTTGAAGATCTGAGAAAGCCCCCTTCTTCTGTAGCTCAAATTAAAGCAATTGTAAGTGATGGCTGCAAAGTGCCACTATTAGTTAGAGATAATTGTGCCACCAAACCTTATAGTAAGAGCTCTCTACAGACAATGGGAACTAAAAGTTCACATTTTCCCATCCAAGCTTATTTTTTCCAGTAGTGTCTAAATGACCACCACTCATTTGAGAGAGAGGGTGATAGATAAAGAAGACAGTAAATAAAAGATGAGAGTTGCCAGAGTGAAAAATAAGTATAATAATATCTGTCTCTAGGTCTGAAGTGGGTCTCTTGTAGACAGCATATATATGGGTCTTGTTTTGTGTCCATTCAGCCAGTCTGTGTCTTTTGGTGGGAGCATTTAAATCCATTTACATTTAAGGTAATTATCGATATGTATGTTCCTATTCCCATTTTCTTAATTGTTTTGGGTTTGTTATTGTAGGTCTTTCCTTCTCTTGTGTTTCTTGCCTAGAGAAGATCCTTTAGCATTTGCTGTAAAGCTGGTTTGGTGGTGCTGAACTCTCTCAGCTTTTGCTTGTCTGTAAAGTTTTTAATTTCTCCATCAAATCTGAATGAGATCCTTGCTGGGTAGAGTAATCTTGGTTGTAGGTTTTTCTCCTTCGTCACTTTAAATATGTCCTGCCACTCCCTTCTGGCTTGCAGAGTTTCTGCTGAAAGATCAGGTCTTAACCTTATGGGGATTCCCTTGTGTGTTATTTGTTGTTTCTCCCTTGCTGCTTTTAATATGTTTTCTTTGTATTCAATTTTTGACAGTTGATTAATATATGTCTTGGCATGTTTCTTCTTGGATTTATCCTGTATGGGACTCTCTGTGCTTCCTGGACTTGATTAACTATTTCCTTTCCCATATTAGGGAAGTTTTCAACTATAATCTCTTCAAATATTTTCTCAGTCCCTTTCTTTTTCTCTTCTTCTTCTGGAACCCCTGTAATTCAAATGTTTGTGCATTTAATGTTATCCCAGAGGTCTCTCAGACTGTCCTCAGTTCTTTTCATTCTTTTTTCTTTATTCTGCTCTGCAGTAGTTATTTCCACTATTTTACCTTCCAGGTCACTTATCCGTTCTTCTGCCTCAGTTATTCTGCTATTGATCCCTTCTAGAGTATTTTTAATTTCATTTATTGTGTTGTTCATTGTTGCTTGTTTCATCTTTAGTTCTTCTAGGTCCTTGTTAAATGTTTCTTGCATTTTCTGTATTCTATTTCCAAGATTTTGGATCATCTTTACTATCATTATTCTGAATTCTTTTTCAGGTAGACTGCCTATTTCCTCTTCATTTTTTAGGTCTGGTGGGTTTTTATCTTGCTCCTTCATCTGCTGTGTGTTTTTCTGTCATCTCATTTTGCTTATCTTACTGTGTTTGGGGTCTCGTTTTTGCAGGCTGCAGGTTCGTAGTTCCCGTTGTTTTTGGTGTCTGTCCCCAGTGGCTAAAGTTGGTTCAGTGGGTTGTGTAGGCTTCCTGGTGGAGGGAAGTAGTGCCTGTGTTCTGGTGGATGAGGCTGGATCTTGTCTTTCTGGTGGGCAGGTTCACGTCTGGTGGCGTGTTTTGGGGTGTCTGTGGACTTATTAGGATTTTAGGCAGCCTCTCTGCTAATGGGTGGGGTTGTGTTCCTGTCTTGATAGATGTTTGGCATAGGGTGTCCAGCACTGTAGCTTGCTGGTCGTTGAGTGAAGCTGGGTGTTGATGTTGAGATGGAGATCTCTGGGAGATTTTCACCGTTTGATATTATGTGGAGCTGGGAGGTCTCTTGTGGACCAGTGTCCTGAATTTGGCTCTCCCACCTCAGAGGCACAGCACTGACTCCTGGTTGCAGCACCAAGAGTCTTTCATCCACATGGCTCAGAATAAAAGGGAGAAAAAGTAGAAAGAAGGAAAGAAAGAGGATAAAAGAAAATAAAATAAGAAACATAAAATAAACTAAAGTTATTAAAATAAAAAGTAATTAATATGAAAAAAAATTTTTTAAAGTAAAGAAACAACAAAGAGACAAGAAAACAAACAAACAAATAAATGGACTGATAGAACCCGAGGACAAATGGTGAAAGCAAAGCTATACAGACAAAATCTCACACAGAAGCATATACATACACACTCGCAAAAAGAGAAAAAGGGGAAAAAATAATAAATCTTGCTCTCAAAGTCCACCTCCTCAATTTGGGATGTTGTTGTCTATTCCGGTATTCCATAGTTGCAGGGTTCATCAGGTTGATTGTGGAGATTTAATCCGCTGCTCCTGAGGCTGCTGGGAGAGATTTCCCTTTCTCTTCTTCGTTCTCACAGCTCCCGGGGCTCAGCTTTGGATTTGGCCCCGCCTCTGCGTGTAGGTCACCGGAGGGCGTCTGTTATTTGCTCAGACAGGACAGGGTTAAAGGAGTAGCTGACTCGGGGCCTCTGGCTCACTCAGGCCGTGGGGAGGGAGGGGCATGGAGTGCGGGGCGGGCCTGCGGCGGCAGAGGCCGGCGTGACGTTGCACCAGCCTGAGGCGCGCCGTGCGTTCTCCCCGGGAAGTTGTCCCTGGATCCCAGGACCCTGGCAGTGGCGGGCTGCACAGGCTCCCCGGACGGGAAGTGTGGAGAGTGACCTGTGGTCGCACACAGGCTTCTTGGTGGCGGCAGCAGCAGCCTTAGCGTCTCATGCCCGTCTCTGGGGTCCGCGCTGTTAGCTGCGGCTCGCGCCCGTCTCTGGAGCTCCTTTAAGCAGCGCTCTTCATCCCCTCTCCTCGCGCACCAGGAAACAAACAGGGAAGAAAAAGTCTCTTGCCTCTTCAGCAGGGCCAGACTTTTCCCCAGACACCCTCCCGGCTAGCCGTCCGAAGCCCGAGCCTCAGCTCCCGCCCCGCTCGCCCCAGCAGGTAAGCAGAGAAGCCTCTCAGGCTGGTGAGTGCTGGTCGGCACCGGTCCTCTGTGCGGGAATCTTTCCGCTTTGCCTTACGTACCCCTGTGGCTGCACTCTTCTCCGCGGCTCTAAAGCTTCCTCCTCCGCCACCCGCAGTCTCCGCCCGCGAAGAGGCTTCCTAGTGTGTGGAGACCTTTCCTCCCTCACAGCTCCCTCCCACTGCTGCAGGTCCCGTCCCTATTCTTTTGTCTTTTGCCCTTTTATTCTTTTTTCTTTTGCCCTACCCGGGTACGTGGGGAGTTTCTTGCCTTTTTGGAGGTCTGAGGTCTTCTGCCAGCGTTCAGTAGGTGTTCTGTAGGAGTTGTTCCACGTGTAGATGTATTTCTGATGTATCTGTGGGGAGGAGGGTGATCTCCGCGTCTTACTCCTCCGCCATCTTCCCCCTCTCCCGATCTGTCTCTGAGATTTTAAATCTCATCCCTTTTTTCAGCCACACAAAACCGATCACATCATTTTTCGGTGTGCCACCACAGTACTTTGTGTGTTATACACACTCTGACTTCAGCTTTTACCTCACTGAATTCGAAACACTAGTATACAGGTTTGCTTCTCTATTTCAGGATAAACATAGAGGGGAGATATTATGAGTCTATGTATATTAGTTGTTTGGTGATGTTTACTGAATTACTGAATGAATGAGTGAATTAATGCATTAGAAATACCTGGCCTAATAGTAAATTAAACCCATGCTGGGTATTTGCTTCATCAATGAGAGCCTTTGCTAATGCCAATACATAGCCATATAGGGAATAGGAGAATAGAAAGAATGATTAGTAGCAGAGATGGGATTAAAAAAAAATATTATATATATATAATAGCATATTTATATATAATAGCATATTTATATATAATAGCATATATATATATGTTCTTGCTTCTCTCATATAGTAGCAAAAGTGTGCTCTTACTTGACTAATTCTATCAGCTGTACAAATAAGATTGTTTTTCTTGGTTGCTCTTTCGACTTTGGCATAGTGGGACAACAAGAATGGACTCTTTCAGACTTTAATTCTTCACTGTGAAATTAAACCTGCCTGTGAAATTTGTCTCCCCTCACTCCCTACTTTAACCCAACCCTCCCTATAGGGGGAGCTAAGAGATTTGAGTACATTAGATGTAATAAGTTCACTCTTAGTTGAACACAGAATCATTACTTTGATGTTGCAAACATCACACACTATCAATGAATGTTTGTTGAGCAAATGTATGCATGACTGGGGCAGTTTTTGGTCACCTACTCTAAAATGATTGAGTGTATTAAGGAGTACCTGGCAGATAGAATCAGTGAGAATGGGCATTGAGACCACTTAATAGGCACCCAACATCAATCAGATCAACTGCTACCTCTGGGAGCCTGGTCTCAGAGAAGTTACCCAAGACCAATGTCCCGAAACTAAGAAAAGGGAAAAAATACTTCTCAAAAACTATGCCCAAGAAAATTATTTCATAATCCATTTTTTTTTTTTTTTTTGCAGATGTCAGAGTGAATGGGGTAAGCAAATAAGGGTAGAAGCAGCGTGTGCTTTGTTCTTGCATTTTCAGAATTAGATCAGAGTCTGGGATAGGATCATTAGCAACAGACATCAATCAGTTTCTCACATGATGATCACTATGGGAGCTTAAAAAGGGCACCTAAAACTGGTTTTCACTGCTCATCAACATTGTCTAGACCTTCTTTCTCTTCCCCACTCCACTCTCTTAATGACCCCTTGACCATTTGAAAAGAACAGGATCGTTATAAAAACAAAGTGGAATAGAAAGTGAGGAAATATAACTTGGAAAATTATACTTGTAACAGCAGTCTTATTTATACTAAACTGTTGACAGTGTTTTAGTAGATGCAACAGAAGGTAATTTAAATCAAATCTATTGAAAACACCTTCAGTTTACTAAAGTGAATAAACTAGTCGATCGAGAGCAGTTACTGAATTTTCTATTTTTCACAATAGAAGTAATGATAAAAACCTTAGTGGCATCATGTAATAAATATAATTCCTTGTGGTTTACTTCATTTTATTTTAAACTTTTCTCATAAAAGTTTCTTTTGCTTTCTTTAAAATTTTTACTTGGCCAAGAGAATAATCAGTAGAATTGAGATCAGAGAAAAAAATGGGTTGCAACTTCCATTGTGTTTGCCTTTGCAAGCAACAAATGCCACGGTTTTTCCTCCTTTGAATAAGGGAAATGAGTTAGGCTAAGGATGGGAAAGATTTATAGGTGGGGGAGGGCAACGGGAAGGGCACGAGGAACAATCTGTATTTTGTTTTTTGGAGATGGAAACAGGGCAGATGCACCAGCATCAACAGTAAAATGGTTGCCTGAGCTTAGAGAACTGAAATAATGACTATCTGTGGAGGCCCACAACAGCTGTGGAGGAGAGCTGCCGGCACACTCCCTGATCTTCTGATTTACCCATTTGCCCAGGAAGCTCGAGGTAACTGAATTTTTCCTTTCTAGCAACTTCCCGCCTCCACCCCAATTTCATCTCCTCTGCCTCTTAATCCCCCTGCTTCAAGAAAAGGGCAAAAGATTGCTTTGAAGGCTAAATAGGGCTTCACCATATGCACAGGAGTGGAAAGATGAATGATGCGTGGACAAACAAGGGTGGAATATACATACAAGGGTAGAATAGCATGTTTGCCTGTGGAGGCCACTGGTAGATCACGTTTGGTAGAATGGAATTTGCAAGAAAATAAAGGATGGATTATAATTATCAACTGAAATCGTAGAAAAGATTTTATAAGCTGTAACTATTTTTAGGAATTTTTAGTGTCAAAAATCTCTCAGCATTGCTCTAGGGAATCATTTCTACATACAACATATTTGTAGTTGCTTCATGTAGTGTGAAAGCTTTATACAAATATCATTATTGTGAGGTCTCCTGGTATTAGCAAGATTACATGAGATCGTAAAGATACGGTAGAATATCTGATGATTTGTCTTGGTCTGATTTGCACTGTTTATCAACTAAGAAGTCAGATTTATTTACTTTTTAAATCCTCTTTTCATATTTCTTTATGGTAATCCATTTCGGCATCTATAAAAATATAGCAACTCTGCTTACTGTTCATTAGTTACTGTTCATAGTGCATGTTAAGAAAGGTTGGAGTTATTTTTTTATTGCCTACTCATCTTCCCCATCCAGCAGTTTTTAAAATCTAAAATATTCTTCAGCTATTTCTCTTTCTGTCCGTATTTTTTTAAGCAGTCGTCCTATTTCATTCATCACTGCATTACACCGAAACTACTACAATGGTTCTTTGGTTGCTCTGTCTTTAGCATTTTGTCTTCAAATCCATGTATCTCAAAACTGCTTGAAAAGCTCAGTACTCATTTCATTCTTCAAACCAAGTGTAACCCACTTTGCAGCGAAGTAACTTTTCAAAAGAATGAGGCAGCATTATCCTTAAATGGAAATAATATGCTTGTTCACTAAAAATTTGATTGAAGAATTGTTAGAATTAGTAAGAATTTGTTAAATTAGTCAAATACAAACAAATATGCAAAAACCCATGATTTCCTTGTCCTATAGGCCCAAGGACAGACGAGTTGTGCTCATGTCCCCAAGGAAAATGGTTCCATCCCTTTATGAATCTCACCAACTCTCCCTGGAATCATGGCCAAGAGATTGTATGCTTTATTTCTATATTCCTGGTAGGCAGGAGGAAATGCTTTCTCTACCCGGGGGAGGTTGATTCTTGCCTTGTCAGTTACCTCATAAGGAGAGGGCTAGGTCCTGATAGGTCTGGTTCAAGTGCGCAAGACACCTCGGACTGAAAAATCATGAAGGAGTGGAATCAATTCTGAGGCTGGCCTCCTGGGCAGGAGGCTAATGTGATCTGATTGCCTTAAACTCATTTAGGAACAATGATTAAAGAAGATGGAAAGAGTGTAAAAGAAAAGGCAATTAATATAATAGTTGCTTTGAGTGCTTTCTTAATGTTGTCCTTTAAGAAAAAACACTTCACTCTTCAAAATTAAGTTGTTATTTTTCAAAAGCACATTAAAAAATGTGAAATTATGATCATGTCCCTTAAGTGTGACACTTGAGCAAATGCCTTTGGGAAAGACTGTGATTTCCTTTTCTTGCCTCTGTATCTTTGGGAAGGAATGGGAGCAATGCAGTGTTCTGTCAGATGGCCTCCTAATTGAGTCTTGAAGAGGTAGGTGAATACTGAGAGAATCACGAACAACTTCAAGATGTAAACAATTATACCATTAGAATTCACGTGTCATATATCTGATTTATGTCTACTCTTCTTTGAAATGAATACAGGTTATATGATGTCACTTTTTTCAACACATTCTTTTAGAAAGTTATTATACTTTGACACACAGATACTAATTATATCAGGTAAACTCTATACCAGGGGTCCCCAACCGCCGGGCCATGGATGGCTACCAGTCTGTGGCCTGTTAGGAACCAGGCCGCACAGTAGGAGGTGAGTGGTAGGCAATTGAGCTAAGCTTCATCTGTACTTACAACCACTCCCCATTGCTCACATTACCACCTGAGCTCTGCCTCCTGTCAGATCAGTGGCGGCATTAGGTTCTCATAGGAGCGCGAACCCTACTGTGAACTGCACATGCGAGGGATCTAGGTTGTGCGCTTCTTATGAGAACCTAATGCCTGATGAACGGAGGTGGAGATCTGAGGCCATAATGCCAGCGCTGGGGAGCAGCTGCAAATACGGATTATCATTAGCGGAGAGGTTTCACTGCACAGAGACCATAATAAATCAAATGCTTGCAGACTCATATCAAAACTCTATCAGTGGGCTTCCCTAGTGGCGCAGTGGTTGAGAGTCCGCCTGCCGATGCAGGGGACACGGGTTCGTGCCCCGGTCCGGGAAGATCCCACGTGCCGCGGAGCGGCTGGGCCCGTGAGCCATGGCCGCTGAGCCTGCGCGTCCGGAGCCTGTGCTCCGCAACGGGAGAGGCCACAACAGTGAGAGGCCTGCGTACCGCAAACAAACAAACAAACAACAACAACAACAAAAACCCTATCAGTGAGTAGCAAGTGACAATTAAATTGCATCTTACAGAGTAGACTGGACATAAGCTACACACTTTGGGTGTCACTGTCTCCCATCACCCCCAGATGGGACCATCCAGTTGTAAGAAAACAATCTCAGGGCTCCCACTGATTCTGCATTCTGGTGAGTTGTATAATTATTTTATTATATATTACAATGTAATAATAATAGAAATAAAGGGCACAATAAATGTAATGTGCTTGAATCATCCAGAAACCATTCACACCCCCCCACCCCGGTCCGTGGAAAAATCATCTTCCATGAAACTGGTGCCTGGTGCCTAAAAGGTTGGGGACTGTTGCTCTATACAATATAGTATGGTAAGTAAAATATAATAGGTATTACAGTTCTTCAGACAGCTAATTGACAAACAATCCCACATTATCACTAAGAGCAACGGAGATATAGATTTAACTAAGGTCAGAGGGCAAGATGGATTCGGGGAAATAGTGAGTCATTGCCAGATTAATGAATCGATTTTCTTGGGGTCAAACTTCTACACATTTTATTTTTGCCAACTCTGCTAAACATAAGAACTGAATTAACATATTAATAGCTCCCACCTTATTGGGCCACTTTTATGTGTGAAGAATAGATTTTTTTCACATGAATAAGATTTCTGATCCGGGCAGGATCTTCTCAATATGAGGAAAAGTGTGTCCAACACATGATTTTATCTTTTGTGAAAGTTGCACTTACCAAAAAATTTTACAGGGTTAAACAAAGTGCCAAGGCCATACTGATAAAAATAAAATAAAAGAAAATTTTTTAATTAAATAAATTAAAATTAAAGAAAACAATTAATCTAACCTGGTGACAATATGATGGCAGCTTCTCTCAAAATGCCAGTAAATAGATATAATTTATAGTTAAAAAAATACTGTGTTTAGGATATTGGGGCAAATCTAAGGATGTAGGGGTTTCGAGGTAGCTGTTTTGTAGACTATTCTTGGTTGAAAACCCAGTGAATTTTATTATACTATTTAGAGGAAAATGATTTAGCATGACCTTGACCTAGATTTTTGGCAGTTGATATTGAGATATGTTCATATTATAGTTTTGGTGAATTAATTTAAAACAACTTAGAGATGCTAATATTGCCTTGGCTCTTCTGAGAATTGTATTCTCTTTGTTTATGAATCAGTTACTTAAAAAAAAAGCAATGCATTTAAAAATCAGCACTAATTAAGTGGCAGTGGAGTCATGCTGTCTGGCAAAAATAAAAAAGAGCAACGTTTTGGAAACTGACTTATTGTGGTTTAGGCTGACTTTTAAGTCTCACTCGAAGTTAATTAAAATGAACGTTTTCCCTTTCTCTTTCTTTCTTTCTTTCTTTCTTTCTTTCTTTCTTTCTTTCTTTCTTTCTTTCTTTCTTTCTTTCTTTCTCTCTCTCTCTCTCTCTCTCTCTCTCTCTCTTTCTTTCTTCCGTCTTTTAAAGTTTATTTTATCATCTTTGAGTTTGCTCTCTTAATGGTAGATGCCAAAGAATTCCTCAATCCATGGTACTAATGGAAAAACTACTCTTCAATCTGGGTGGAGAGCTCAGACATTCCAAATATCTCTTTTTAGTTGGATTAAAGGGTTTGCAATCTAAATATCTTGATTTGAAAGAAATGTGAGGAATTTCAAGGTTTCCAGTCCTAAAACCATGAACAAGAGCATTGGCCATGCCAAGTTTATTTCTCCAAATTCTTTTGGAGCTCATAGGGTGTGGTCTAGACTGGGATGCCCATAGGGCAATATCCAGGGGTTATATATAAATAATCTGAGTGTATCCTCATTTTAAAAACATGTGTATGAGCTCATATCCTGATTCCTTTAGGGAACTTCAGTTTGCTTTGATCAGTAAGCCTCAGGGTCTATGATATTTTTCCTGGCTAGCCCAGCAAGCATTCAGACCTCTGCCCTTCAAAGATAACACTCCTGGTGGTGATAGCTATCTCCGTGGGCGTAGATTACCAGCAATAATTTCTCACTGTGCACCTTGGCTGTTTGTTTTGATGTGGCTGCAAAGAATATTTGCAATTATTGTCATTGTCATCTCCAGATTAGCCTAGACTTTTCTCAGAACAGAATAGCCTCTGTGTTGTCACGGTTTACGCACTGCCTACGAGCACAGCAAGTTTGAGATTATCCCTTACGTTCCTTTGAAGGGGTTTCTTTCTCCTTTCCTTTTAGCATCTAGTAGTTGTGTGTCACATCATGGGCTGCCTAATTGGATCACAAAATTGAGGACACCCTGGGGGTGCTTCTGAGTTGTGCTTAATTTAGCAAAGCACCAGTTTTTTCCCCATAAGGGACAGCCAAGTTGTGCAGAGTGCACCCTGAGTTTTACTCCGCCTTCAGTGGCTTAGGCTGGCAGATAGACCAGTGAAAGGGCACAGGCTGGAATCCTGGGGAAGGTGTTAAGTTGAAGGAGAATCAGCAGAAGTTGGAGAGAAAGGTAGGGAGGTTTGCCGGGAAGATGAGAGTAAAACCATGCTGGCCCAACTTCAACCGCTAAGAGTGGTCAAGCCAAAATATATTGCTTAAGAAAGTTAGAAGAATGGTTGTGACGTGGAGACTGATCCCAGGATGAAAGTCATTTTGTGAACACTTGATTGAGATTTCTAATTTAATCATTTTCAGCTGCAACAAACAAATGTTCAACAATTGAACATTCAACAAATGTTCACATAAGAAGCCTTGGCTTCACATATTTAACAGATTTTTTTTTGGATATTTTTTGGCAGTACTATTTATTTATTTATTTACTTATTTATGTTTCATGGTGCATCGTAACTGCCTTTCTCTAATTTGCCTTCTGTTCAGCTCTTGGTTTAACCCTGAATTACAGTGTGGTGAAGGAAAAAGCTTGGATTTCAATACCTGAGTTTCAAGCCCTGCTCTTACAATTACTAGCTGCATGACCCCGGACAAGTTGCATCAACTCTCTGAGTCTCAGTTTCCTCATCCGTAAAATGAGATATCTGTAAAACACCCACTGAGTGTTTTCTGCAACGTAGGATACATTAGAAATGGTAGCTGTTTTTATCACCATGATTACTGTTTTGAAGGGGGGAGTGTGCTAAGCTAGTATAAAAAAGCATGTAGTGATATTTTCTAGTAGATAAAAGGGAATGAAATAAAATATAAGGGTCAATATGGAGCAAAGGTGAAACTGCTTAAAATAAAATCAGTCTAGTACTCTAATTTGATGTATATCATATTATGCCATATAGCTTCACTCTCAAACTCATCTGTGTTCTACTGAATTAAATAACAGATCTCTTTGGGATGTGAGTGAAGTTTTCCAGTGTTTATTTATCTAAAAATAATTATTATAAAGATAAATAATGTGCCTTACTCATTTATCACTAGCTTGGAGATCATCTGAGCTTCGTATGGTCTCTTAGTTTCTTTTGGTTTCTGTGGGTTTACTGTTGTGTGTGTGTGTGTGTGGGGGGGGGGGGGGATGGATTCTGTGTGTGTCCCTGTCTACCTTGTACCTGGTGGTAAAGGGAAGGAAAATTAGTCCTTTTGCATTCATTTATACTAAGATATCAATCTAGAAGCAAGTATAGCTTTAAAACACTTCTAAAAGTATATTCTTATAAAAGTACATCACCACTTGTAAGTATCGTTTTATTTCTTCAGAAAATAATTTATTTACATTTGTGTTAACCAGTCACTTTGTGGGGTCATTTATTTTTTATACGAAGTCATCAGATCTACTTATCTTATTCTTTGGTACTGTTTTGAAATAAGCATACACTTGCTGACACATGTTTTTGCCACATTCTTTGCTTCCCCCAATAGACAAGTTCAGACTTAGGAGGCAAAAGTCCAGAGGAAAGTACCGGAACTAAGGGAAGAATATTTGCCTAACCATCCATGGCACAGAATGCTTTCTTGGAATCTGCTGTGTGTATAAGATGGTATCCTACCCTCACATACGTAACATTTGCCTTTCTGAAAATCAAATATGATTCTACAAGGAAATCGCAGAAACAAAAATACTGTTCTCTCAAGTTATACCAGATTTGTTTAAAAAAAAATCAGGCTAGTTTTAAAAATTGAGAACATCAAGCATTTAATCATTCATGGAAGTTGGCTTTGCGACCTCAGTTTTTAGCAAAGGTGGTAGAGGCTTTATTTATAAGAAAAAAAAATTTTAAGTGCGACTAAGAGCTATAGACATTAGTTTCTTTCTTTCTGTTTTTTTCTTTTTAATGTGTATGGAACATTCCCTCTTTTCGTTCCTCAACAGCTTTCCTGACTATCCTGACCTGAAACTTGGTTTGCTGAGGTAATCTCTGACCTCTGGCTTGCCCAACTCTGGACTCTTTATAACACATTGCATTTGATCAATCTGTGACATTTCACCCAATCAGTGTTTTCTCTGTGGTAATTGCTGCCTTTGGCTTCCATGACACCATCCTTGCGTCCTTTTTCTAGTATTTCTGACCACTTTTTTCAGTCTCCTTTCCTCTCTTTTTGGTTTACTTATTTCATAATTATTGGTTTGTCCCCTAACCCTTGACCCTTTTGTTTCTATATACATTCCCTGGGCAACTTCACTAAGTCATTAATCAGAGGACCATGTAGACACTGATGAATCTAGAATTTGATCGCCAGCCCTGTCTACCTGCCCTGCACAAATAACCCAATGTTTTGCAGACATTTTAACTTAAAGTGTCCTAAGTACAACACATTTTTTTTACTTTCTTCTACCACTGCCCTTAGACCTGCTTCTCTTCCTGTATTTTCTGTCTTATCGCATCACCATCTCTCATGGAACCCACTAAAACCTCCTTTAAGTTAGACTGTTCCAGATTCCCTTCCCTCCAGGACTTTGCCCAGGTTCTTGCTCTACCTGGAATATTCTCAGATGTTCCTTCACTTACTTAACTCTTAAGCATCTTACATGATTCATGCTAATTCATCACCGAAGCTCTCTCAAGTTTGTTTTTCACAAGCTGTTTCAAAACTGAACTTAATACAGCCTGAAGCAATGCACAGATTTGAGTGGTTATTAAATAAATGACTATATTTTTTATGTCCCCACTGTTTACCAAGAGCTCAGGGGTCAGATTTATTTTGATTCACCATTTTATCCTCATCAACCAGCACAGTCCCTGGTACATGGGATGCTCTCAGTAAATCCTCTTGTATCTTTCAAATCTGCTCTTTCATCATCATCCCCTGTCTAGTCCATGGAGGAGGCCCTCAGCATCCCCGCCTACCATCAGCCTTGACTCTGTTCACCAAACTATCAGTATTGTTATTTTTTCAGACACAAATATATAGAGGTGCACTCCTGCTCTGGTGTCTTTAATGACTCCCAAATTTCTCTAGGAGCAAATCAAAACTCCTAAGAGTCTATAAGGCTCTTGACAGCCTGATTCTACCTTCCCTTTCCAATATCATCTTCCCAGCTTATTGACCATGTGATTCTGTCACAGCAGAAGTCTTGTGTGTCTTGAACGCACCATATTCTTTCATTTTCTGTGTTGGTTCCCTCTGCTGTTCTGAACTCCTCTTTCACATTTATTGTGAATCTCACAATTTGAAATTATAAAATCCTTCTGTGGCAGATTATTACCCATTTACATACTTGTAATGTCCTATTTCCTAACACTGTATTAGCCACTGTGTACAATTAATGAACAGAGGCATAATATGCTGTTACGATCCTCTTCTCTGACTTTAGATTCTACCACCTTTGTGGCTAAGGGGACTCTGGTTCCAGTCGCAGCGTATTCTCATTTTGCTCCCCATCATTTCTTATCACCATCATTTTTTCTGCCAGCTGCTTTCGGGTCATGTTTCCTGTATCACCATTTTGGCAAGTAGCAATTCTCTGCTTTGCTACAACTGTGGTTGTGCAGAGATTGGTGGTAACTATCCTCTTATCACATACTTTGATCTTATTTGTGGGTCAAAAAACCAGGGTGACCCCATTTTCTTGCTTTCCTGCTGTACCTTTACTAATGGAGTACATTTCTTGATTCATGTTAAATCTATCTCCCCTCTCTTGAGGAAACTGGCATGGGTCTTTGAGGGGCTGAGCTATAAGACAGCTTAGGTAGCCATCCTCCAAATCCCAAATCAAGTCTTTTCATTACTCCCAGCCAAAGTACCAGGTCTAGGTTTGTTACTCTGAAAATCTCACTTGAGGACTGAGGCTGTCGGGGCCAGCTGCAAAGATCTATGCCCTCCAAACATCATTTTCCTGTAGGTCTTACTGGATCTTTGGGCAAAACAGTTCTCCTGCTAGTCTTCTTAGCTTACTAGCTTATTCAAATGAGTCATGGACTGAAACAGAGAGGCAGAACATCTAAATAGAGAAGATATCTCAAAAATTAATGCATAAATAATTAGCTTTTAAATTTCTAAAAATGGATTATCGGTTGGTACTAGAAGTCTCAGAATTATTTTTCCAATAGGTCCTCGTATATGGTTTGATAAAAGATTACTGATGGTTTTCTAGTATCCTGTAATAGATGGTTTACAAGGAGATGCATGTCAGCTTAATTAATTTGACAATTTATATATGTGGTTATTAATAAAGTAGATTCTAGATCTTTTGAAGAACCAGGGGAAGAAAATGAGGTTTTCACATATTCAGTGAGGATAATTCTGCAGCTAGTGATTTGGAGTGCATTCTCTTTGTAGAGTTTAACTGGGTGGAATTTGAACTTACTCTAATATGATAAGGTAGGGTGAAATATTTTGACCATCTGCCACTTATTGAGATAATGGTCTGTAATCTACTTAGCCTTTCTTCCATTCTTTTCTAAAAGAAGAGAGGAACATTGATCTGTATTTAGATTTGCTGTGATTATAAAATGAAAGAAAATCTTCTGTTCAGCATTTCTATTATGCTGAACCCTGAGAGAAACATTTCCTTTGTATTGTATCTTTATTATAAAAAGAGATATGGTGTAATATAGCAGGTATGTATAGCATACATATAAAGTATATAAGCTATAGCTTTTCCCTAATAGGTACAAATGTAATAATATTCATATGGCTATTATTATAATGTCCTTTAGGTAGTGTGTGGAATTTGATTCAGTAAAAGAAGTTCTGTAAGGGATCATAAATACACTCTATGTGTGTGGCTCTGATGATTTAGCAAGATGCATGAATTTTAAAATTCATTAACAAAAAAGGTCGAAATTACTAAAGGTGTTTAGGAAGTGTTTTTACAGAAAAATTGTCCAGAAAACAGAAGTGCTTTGAAAATTAAATAAAGATAACTGGAGACAAATAAAATATATAAAGACGTCATGCTATCACAAAATCACATTTACACTACTAAGTTAAACCTCAATAGAATTTAAATTTATCATCGTGTTTTATTATCTATATTAGATTTCTTATTTTACTTTCTGAATCTCTTTTTTTTCTATTTTTTTCTATTGAAGTATAGTTGATTTACAATGTTATGTTAGTTTCAGATGCACAGCACAGTGACTCAGTTATACATATACATATTTATCTATTCTTTTTCAGATTCTTTTCCCTTATAGATTACTACAAAATATTGAGTATAGTTCTCTGTGCTATATATAGGTCCTCATGGGTTATCTTTTTTATATATAGTAGTGTGTATATGTTAATCCCAAACTCCTAATTTATGCCCCCCCCCCAACATTTCCCCTTTGGTAACCATAAGTTTGTTTTCTTTGTCTGTGGTTTGTTTCTGTTCTGTAAATGAGTTCATTTGTATCTTTTTTTTTTTTTAAGATTTCACATATATGTGATATCATATGATATTTGTCTTTGTCTGGCTTATTTCACTTAGTATAATAATCTCTCGGTCCATCCATGTTGCTGCAAATGACATTATTTCATTCTTTTTTAATGACTGAGTAATATTCCATTGTATATATTAATCTAGTTAAACAAATTGGCCGAGTTTGTCTTTGCTAGGCCTTTTTACATCCTAACTACCCTTCAAGATCCAGATCAAGTCCTACCACACCCTAAATCTTCTTTCTCCTCTTTCCAGGTAGAGTCTATTGCACAGTATACCTCACTATACAGCTTCATGCCTGTAGTGTTTGTATCACATGCATAGTCCTAGTGCAGCTGGCAAATCATCCTAATACAATATAACTTAATAATAAAAGACTTTCTAACAACTGCCTCACATAGTTAAAAACAGAACTTAAGGCCAAGACTCACAGACTCTATGTGGAAACCTAGTAATCTTTTCTTTTTACATAAGTGCATGATGAATATCTAGGTGGCACAGATTCATTCAGAACTGAATGAGCCTTAAAGAGGCAGGACAAAATGGAGGAATTTAGTTTCAGCCCTTCTCAGAAAGGGCTCTGCTTGAGTATATGCCTGTATCTTTGTGCAAACTCATCTCTATTGATATTTTTCAGTAGTGTGAGATACAGGTTTTATTGATATTATTCTATTATTGCTTTTTGCTACAATGCATAAATAGAGTATGTTACTACATCTATGCTTTCTACTAGTCTACATTTTCTATAACTCATTAGTTATTCAATATGACATACTATATTTTAGTTGTGAACCCTGATACTTAATTTTCATAGCCCATAGTTCAGGGGGATATCACTGCCTCAGTAATTTCAATGATAAGCTCCATCTCCATCCTGGAATTTAGCTCATCACTGAATTTACAGTTATGTCTAATGAAGAAGCTAACTGTTCTAGCATAGAAACATAAAACCTCATTTGTGATAATGGGATTTGACTTGTCTTCTTCCTCTCACTTTTAATAATATCATAATGTTGATGCATCTGAGTGTAATTAGCATAAACTGTTTTTAAAAATGCTCTACCGTACTAGAAAACATGAATTACAACTTCAGTTATTATTTTTTTTTCCAGACATTGGCTTTAGGGGCCAGGCCAAATGGAATTTTGGTTCTTGGACTGTGTTAATCAATATAACCATAAGTATGTTTTCACGATTAATTTTATTACCAGATTTTCTTGTCTTAATGACAAGAATTTGTTTTCTCTCTGGTGTCTGTGGAGTGAACGAACTTATTTTCGGAGAATGCTAGAGGGGAAAAACTCGAAGGTAGCAAGTGAAAAAATTTCTTTTCTCCTGCTTTATTCCTTCTCCTAAATGTAGATAGTGGGAAATTGAATTAAAAATAAATGTTTCACTATTCTGCTCATGCATTATTCAAGTAAAGTGAAAAGGCAAGAAATATAATATGGGTGACTGATCTCCAAAGAAATATTAATTTAAAAGAAGTTTGGCTGACAAATATTAATAAATAATCAGTAATTCAAATGTATTCTAGTTATACAGACATATGATACTAATAGACAGCACTTTTTTTTTTTTTTTTTTTGCGGTACGCCGGCCTCCCACTGTTGTGGCCTCTCCCATTGCGGAGCACGCGCAGGCTCAGTGGCCATGGCTCACGGGCGCAGCCGCTCCGCGGCATGTGGGATCTTCCCGGACCGGGGCACAAACCCGTGTCGCCTGCATCGGCAGGCGGACTCTCAACCACTGCGCCACCAGGGAAGCCCCCTGGACAGCACTTTTATATGGAGTGTACTGATTAATTCTTATGGCAGAGCCTCATTTGGGAGAACCTGGACTTCAAGTCTTCTGTGCCTCAGGAAACTGCTGAGATTAATGATGTCAGCCTATGGCTTGATTCTGGTCCACTGCTCCATGAGTTTGTTGACAACAGGCAGCCATACTTCCTCCTCCCACATAAGAGAAGAAAATACCTCTCTCACTACTTGCTGTCTTGGCTAAGAGAGTACATCTGATGTTTGTGAGTTGTATAAATGGGGTCTGAAGTGAAATCTTGAGGTTTATTACCTACTACCTGGAGACTAGAGATCTTTAACTTGAAATTTATGGGAAATTTCAGTAATTTGTAAATTTCTGGAGATTTTAGAGAGTGCTCTACTGGGCTGACATTTTTCTTAGACCTTATCTCAAATACAGCATAGTGCATTGTCTAGAGGTTATTGCCATATCCTCTTCTTTGTGGATGTGGGTAATCTCACTTATTAAAATAAATAATCACTCCATTATACATTTGTTTTGGTATACATTCTTTTTTAGACCTTTGTAACTCTGAAAAACTGTATGTGTGAGTGTTTTGTCTTTGTCTGTATTCTTGTGTCATCTCATGGTTGCAAGATGACTCCCCCAGCAGGAGGTATAACTTTTGTCTTTAAGGCAGGAATGAGAGGAAAGTTTGAAGGCACATTTTTTTTTATTCAGGAAGCAAAGTCCTGCTCATGAATTTTCCCCTCTCTCTCGTAAGCCAGCATTATATCCCAAGGATATCCTCAGTTGTAAAGGAGACTAGAAATTTAGATATTTCACTTCTTAGTCTCTCTTTTTGAGGATAGCAAGGAAAAGAGAAGATTGAGAATAGGTGTTCAGAGAACCAACGTTCTATTGGTCAGGATTACTAGTTGCAGAGAAAAGAATTCACAGTATTTAATTTAAACAGAAATATTTATCATAAAATATCAGAGTACAGAATATTCAGGAGGAGCAGGGAACTAAGATGAATGATTACAAAGGCTGATGATATAGCTAAGATCATACACAATGCATCACAGGACTTTTCTAGCAAAAACATCGCAGCTGCTACTGTCCCAGGTTGGCAGTGGTCATTCATGGCCTTGGATCTAGATTCCAGAAGCTCTATGATACTACTATTCCCACAGCACGTACTAAAAGATGTTACCACTAATGGTCACTCACTCGTATTCTTTCTATCTGCATCCAAATCTCAGGTACCTCTGATTAATGAAACCTGGACATAGATCCATCCATAGCTGCAAAGGAGCCTGGGAGATGTTAAGACTTTTAGACCAGGTCCTCCAGAAAGCAAAGCCTGGGACAAGGATTACCATGCTAACACTTTATTTGAGAAGCACAAATCCAGAAATGAAGGTGGGGAAAAAGTGGAGGCAGAGCACAGTGCTGTGATGCATTTCTGTGTTGGTTCCTGCTATAGTAGTAGCTCAGTATATGTGTCCATTGACATTTCGTTCTTCTCCAGAGCAGGTGAAAAGAGGAACTGATTCAGGGTAGTCCTTAGAAAGGAAAAAGGAGGAAAAATTTATGTGGAGCTTCTTCCCATATCCATTCCCTATTGGCCAAGGTCAATCTCATGATAGGCTAGTTTCCTCATGCTTCCAAGTTATATAATTCAGCCCACTGGTGACCATTCAGGAAGCCAGGTCTCACTTCTGGCACTGTGGCATTTCATCTAAGTAAGTGGAGGGGCAATTTAGGGCAGAAACTTTTAACATCTGAGGGATGTGGACCATGTGGGCCAGAGCTTCCTCTCAGGGATGACATACTCCAGAAGCGGGTAGCACCTTCTGAAGGAAGGAAGCAGGTGAAGGAATCTAAAGATGCATGACAGTATTTTGTCCTATATGGGAGGGTTTTTGTTTCCACCTTAAGAGCGCTCTTTTCACAATGCAGAAAACTATCACAATATAAGGAGGGTGTTCACGAGATGTTGGGCAGCCCCTAGTGACAGATGTTCATTACCACCAGCCTTACCTGATCACCTAATGAAATTACCTCTCCCATGTCACTTCCTCTACAACCGCCTAGTGTTGTGTTTTGTTGGTTTGTTTGTTTGGCTAGAACTTTTCACAATTTAAGCTCTATAGTACTGCCTCTGTTTTGATCACCATTGTATACCCTGGAACTAATATAATGACCAGCACAGTATAAGTTTGAATACATATGTGTTGACTGGATAAGTGAATGAATGAATGAATACAAGTTAGCAAATGATAAGCTAAACAATGGTATGAGTGGCTAGTGTCGGGATTAAGATAAATTAAAAAACTTAGACTAGGAAAAGTTTCACAAAAGAGGTAGGATCTGGGTTAAGCAGTAGCATATGGTTTTAACCAGAAAAGCCAAGAGAGTAGGAAAACCATGCATAAAGATATGTATGGGGAAGTGCTCTTAGTTTGTTCATAAGACAGTGGGGAAGCCAATGCTCTATCAAATTTCTTGTAAACACATTTGCACATATATATGGGTTTCTGATGATCTCTAATTATTTTCCTGACTAAGAGGTCCACAAAATGTACTGGAGAGAATCACGCCTTAATTCTATCACGTCCAAATCTCTCCTGAGAGACATTTTCTTTCAGTGACCTGGGAAGCTGAACTTTCTTAATCGGATTAGTGGCGTTTTGCTGTTTCAAACTGAAACAGGATCCACTGGCCTACACTAGCTAGCGCTTTATAATCTACACCATCTATTTTGTGGTCATTGCCAAAGTATTAGAGCTAACGCAGGGAGACAGGAAGTAGCATTAGAATTCTTTCTGTTCAGCCCTGCTTAGAGATGTAGTCTGAGATAATAAAAACAGTGCTATTTTTCTGTATCAGAATACATCTCTGTAGAATTGAGGTCTGCAAAGAAAAGCCAAAAAGGAAATTTTCAGTACAGCAGGACAGATATTTCCTGGGCACTCAATATTTCAAAAGAGCCTTTGATTCAACCCATTTGCCCTCTGCTATTTTCTTGTTAATGAGAGAGTGAATCCTACAAACCTTAATCCCATTTACCACAATACCAAAGCAATCTGTACTTTCTATCAAATAATTATGTCTGAGGTAAGCATAGGGAATTTAGTCATTTGTAGAGGGTTGTTTTTCCCATAACAAAGTCTCTAAATAGAATTATCAAGTCTATCAAATGTTAATTTGTCAAGAAAAAACCAAATAGCTAATAAGGAAAATTAGATTTATATTGTAAATAGAGTATTACCCTAAAGACTTCCATGTCTCCAAAAGGAAGTATGACTGAAATATGACTGAGGCAAAGTCTTAATCAACCAAACTATAGAGTCATTTTCTCTTCACTGTACTACAGAATCTTGCTCTGGGGTAGTGTTTAGGAAAACACCACCACTGCATTTTAGGTTTTCTGTGGGATAGCCCGTTGGCCCTCACCACCCTCCCACACACCCCTTCCCCACCCCCTATGGATAAGGAGGGACAACTGTATTCATTGTACTACTGCCATTTTATATCAGGGACTTGAGCATCCCTGGATATGGGTATCCCCGGGGACTCCTGGAACAAATCCCCCATGGATACTGAGGGACAACTGTGTAGACAGTTATAGGGACAGTCCTGACTTTGGAATCCCGGTCCTCAGCTGTGACTTGTCTCCTGAAGAAAACAGCCCCATTCATGTAACAGACTGGGTGGCTCTGCTGGGGAAGGGGAAGGATCAGAACACTGCTCCTGTCCCTGCACAGGGTAGATGCCAACCTCCTGGCAGGATTTCAAGGTTTCCAATGGATGAGGTTTCCTGCAACTTTTCCCTTCGAGAATGGACACTGACCACGTTTTCGTAGAAGTTCTGAGGACTTAATGCCCTCCCTGGACCTCTAGGAATCTGAGAGCATTTTCTCCACATTCGGTGTTCTGTCCAATTCTCCCATCTCTTGTTCTCCTCCACCTCCAAAGTTTCTTCTGTAACATTAGCCAAGGGAATTATAATTTTGAGAAGTTGGTCTGATGTGCAAATTTAAATTGCTTCTGTGAAAACCAGTATCTGTTATTTATGTTGTCGTAAGTTATTTAAATTTTAGGGCACCGAAGGCAAACGTTTCCCTGCATCTGAAACGGTACAGGAAGAGAGGGGTGTATGCTAAGAGAATGAGATTAGAGAGAAAACTGCTGACACTAAGTCTGTTTCTAAGGAAAAATCAGAAAACTTCTCTCATTCCCCTCTTTGGCCCCAGCTGATGTGACTAGAGTTGGGAAGAGTGGCTGTGTCAGCCACTTCCCTTTCCTCTTGTTTTCAATGGAAGTGAACAGCAACTAAAGAAGCTTACAGTGTAGCAAATGCCCAATCTCAATCAAATAGACTTGAAGATCTGCAAGTTAATTCATTGGAACCTTGGTTATTGGAAAACCAAGTGAAGATCTTCCCATTAGGATGTGCGGGCTTAACTCCACTCATTTTCTCTGTTCTCTTCCACGACCATCTGATGACCATTCTATGCTTTATGCTTGCCTCCTTCTTCTTCCATCTTCTCTTTTTACCTACTCTTTTTTTTTTAATTGAGATAAAGTTGATGTACAATATTATGTAAGTTTCAGGTGTAGAACATAGTGATTCACAATTTTGAGGAATCTCCATACTGTTTTCCATAGTGGCTGCACCAATTTACATTCCCTCCAACAGTGTACAAGGGTTCCTTTTTCTCCACACCCTCTCTAACATTAGTTATTTGTAGGCCTTTTGATGACAGCCGTTCTGACAAGCGTTACATGGTACCTCATTGTTTTGATTTGCATTTCTCCAGTAATTAGCAACGTTGAACATCTTTTCATGTGACTGTTAGCTGTCTGTATGTCTCCTTTGGAAAAATGTCTATTCAGGTCTTCTGTCCAATTTTTAATTGGGTTGTTTGTTTTTATTTTTTTGATTTTGAGTTGTATGTGTTGTTTCTATATTTTGAATATTAACCCCTCACTGGTTCCATCATTTTCAAATATTTTCTCCCATTCTGCATGTTGTCTTTTAGTTTTGTCAATGGTTTCCTTTGCTGTACAAAAGCTTTTGATTGTGTCCCATTTGTTTATTTTCAGTTTTATTTCTTTTGCCTTAGGAGACTGATCCAGAAAAATGGTTTATGTCAAAATGTGTTCTGCCTATGTTCTCTTCTGGGAGTTTTATGGTTTCAGGTCTTACATTTAGGTCCTTAAACCATTTTTAATTTATTTTTACATGTGATGTGAGGGGATGTTCTAATCTCATTGTTTTACATGTAGCAGTCCAGTTTGCCCAGAACCACTTATTGAAAAGGCTGTCTTTACTCCATTGTATATTCTTACCTCCTTTGTCATAGATTAATTGACCACAGATGTGTGAGTTTATTTTGGGGCTGTCTATTATGTTCCAGTGATCTATGAGTTTGTTTTTGTGCCAATACCATGCTGTTTTGATTACTGTGGTTTTATAGTATAGTCTGAAGTCTAGGGGAGTTATACCTCCAGCTTTGTTCTTTTTTATCAAGATTGCTTTGGCAATTCGGAGTCTTATGGTTCCATATAAATTTGAGGATTATTCTAGTTCTGTGAAAAATGTCGTATTTTATTTTTAACATCTTTATTGGGGTATAATTGCTTTACAATGGTGTGTTAGTTTCTGCTTTATAACAGAGTGAATCAGTCATACATAAACATATGTTCCCATATGTCTTCCCTCTTGCGTCTCCCTCCCTCCCACCCTCCCTATCCCACCCCTCCAGGCTGTCACAAAGCACCGAGCCAATATCCCTGTGCCATGCGGCTGCTTCCCACTAGCTATCTACCTTACTACGTTTGTTAGTGTGTATATGCCCATGACTCTCTCTCGCCCTGTCACAGCTCACCCTTCCCCCTCCCCATAACCTCAAGTCCGTTCTCTAGGAGGTCTACGTCTTTATTCCTGCTTTACCCCTAGGTTCTTCATGACATTTTTTCCCTTAAATTCCATATATATGTGTTAGCATACGGTATTTGTCTTTTTCTTTCTGACTTACTTCACTGTGTATGACAGACTCTAGGTCTATCCACCTCATTACAAATAGCTCAATTTCGTTTCTTTTATGGCTGAGTAATATTCCATTGTATATATATATGTGCCACATCTTCTTTATCCATTCATCCGATGATGGGCACTTAGGTTGTTTCCATCTCTGGGCTATTGTAAATAGAGCTGCAATGAACATTTTGGTACATGACTCTTCTTGAATTTTGGTTTTCTCAGGGTATATGCCCAGTAGTGGGATTGCTGGGTCATATGGTAGTTCTATTTGTAGTTTTTTAAGGAACCTCCATACTGTTCTCCATAGTGGCTGAACCAATTCACATTCCCACCAGCAGTGCAAGAGTGTTCCCTTTTCTCCACACCCTCTCCAGCATTTATTGTTTCTAGATTTTTTGATGATGGCCATTCTGACTGGTGTGAGATGATATCTCATTGTAGTTCTGATTTGCATTTCTCTAATGATTAATGATGCTGAGCATTCCTTCATGTGTTTGCTGGCCATCTGTATGTCTTCTTTGGAGAAATGTCTGTTTAGGTCTTCTGCCCATTTTTGGATTGGGTTGTCTGTTTTTTTGTTATTGAGCTGCATGAGCTGCTTGTAAATTTTGGAGATTAGTCCTTTGTCGGTTGCTTCATTTGCAAATATTTTCTCCCATTCTGAGGGCTGTCTTTTGGTTTTGTTTATGGTTTCCTTTGCTGTGCAAAAGCTTTGAAGTTTCATTAGGTCCCATTTGTTTATTTTTGTTTTTATTTCCATTACTCTAGGAGGTAGGTCAGAAAGGATCTTGCTGTGATTTATGTCATAGAGTGTTCTGCCTATGTGTTCCTCTAAGAGTTTGATAGTTTCTGGCCTTACATTTAGGTCTTTAATCCATTTTCGTGAGTATTTTGATAGGGGTTGCATTAAATCTGTAGATTGCTTTGGGTAGTATGGCCATTTTAACAATATTAATTCTTCTAATCCAAAAGCACAGATATCTTTCCATTTCTATATATCATCTTCAATTTCCTTCATCAATGTTTTATAGTTTTCAGAGTCTTTCACCTCCTTGGTTAGATTACATACATTTAATTTTCACAAACACCTTTCTCCCTTGGTTGTCCCAACTTTATAGAGGAGCACACTCATAATGAGTCTTAAAGAAGTTAATTGTCCAAAGCTTAAAACCTGGATTCATAATCCTTGTCCTATGCTGCATCTTGATAATCAAGAATCAATTTGAAATACTATGATTATCTACAAGATATAGTAAATGCCTAATGAGCAGTGAGATGGCTACAATTTTTGATACTGTAGCACTGTACCCTGATGGCCCTTGTAGGAATCTGTCTACTTTTCAACTCTATTTTTGTCAGGTTCTGATTGGCATTGAGCTGTTAGGTGGTTGAGCTACATACTTTTTTTGGCATGAAAATTATCTTGTTTTTCTTTATCATTTTTCATCATATTAATTATATTAAAACGATTAAGATATATGATGTTACAAACTGTAAGCAATGGCCTCTCTGTGATTTTCCTGTTGTTTAAAATTAGAGTATTAGCCTTAAATGCTGGCTCCAACCTATGCTGGGAGCTCCTCCTACCAAATATGATTAGAGAGAGAATGAGTGTAACTGAAAGGTAGATCAAGCGTGAAAATTCAATCCACTTTGTCAACTGTGAGAGTTGAGGCAAGACGTGTATTATGTGAACCTAAGTTTCCTCATCTGTTAAAAAGATAATCCTTACTTCATTGGTTTATTTTGAGGATAAGATGGGATTTTTGAAACATAATGTGGAAAATGTTTTGAAATTCTAAAACACTGTAGAAAATATGAGGAACTTAATTTATGGTTATCAAGAGGGTAGCTCTTTATTCTTAGTGTATTAGGATCAATTCTGGTTTACTCCTAAAAGGGAAGACATTAATGCAGACTCTGGATGTGGCTGTACGTTTACTTTCCTACTGTCTTAAAATCCACTATAAAACCAAAAACATTAGAATATATTGCTCAACATCAATTTATTTTGTCCTCCAGAGGTAAAATTTGGGTTTCTGGGAAATAGCAGGGAAAATTATGTAAATTATACTTAAATTTGAGCCCCACTATTTAAAGTGAGAGGATGCATAAAGTAAACTCAAAACTTTTTATTTTTTAAAGTGAAGATCCTTTAAGTTTTTAGACACAGGTTACTTAGATGGGGAAACCGTACGTAAATGGAACTAAGGTCAAGTGGAGACCATGGCCAAATACTTAACAAGGACATCATTTTTTTTTTTTTTTTTTTTTTTGCGGTACGCGGGCCTCTCACTGTTGTGGCCTCTCCCATCGTGGAGCACAGTCTCCGGACGTGCAGGCTCAGCGGCCATGGCTCACGGGCCCAGCCGCTCTGCGGCATGTGGGATCTTCCCGGACTGGGGCACGAACCCATGTCCTCTGCATTGGCAGGCGGACTCTCAACCACTGTGCCACCACGGAAGCCCAGGACATCATATTTTGATGCCCTTTTTTTGAGTCAGAAAAACATCCAAAGACAGGTGAGTCTTCCCAATTTACTTCCCTGATGACCACTGAATGAGAGCTTTAGTCATGTTTGTATGTATCAATTTCTTAGTCCAAGCATTTGAATAGGGTGGTCTTTTCTTGTTGTTGATAGTTTCCTTTGCTGTGCAAAAGCTTTTAAGTGTCATTAGGTCCCATTTGTTTATTTTTGTTTTTATTTCCATTACTCTAGGAGGTGGGTCAAAAAAGATCTTGCTGTGATTTTTGTCAAATCTTGTTCTTCTTATGTTTTCCTCTAAGAGTTTTATAGTGTCCAGTCTTACATTTATGTCTGTAATCCATTTTTAGTTTATTTTTGTGGATGGTGTTAGGGAGTGTTCTAATTTCATACTTTTACATGTAGCTGTCGAGTTTTCCCAGCACCACTTATTGAAGAGACTGTCTTTTCTCCATTGTGTATCCTTGCCTCCTTTGTCATAGATTAGTTGACCATAGGTGTGCGGATTTATCTCTGGGCTTTCTATGCTGTTCCATTGATCTATATTTCTGTTTTTGTGCCAGTGTCATATTGTCTTGATTACTGTAGCTTTGTAATATAGTCTGAAGTCCAGGAGCTTGATTCCTCCTGCTCTGTTTCTTTCCCTCAAGATTGCTTTGGCTATTCAGGGTCTTTTCTGTCTCCATACAAATTTTAAGATTTTTTGTTCTAGTTCTGTAAAAAAGTGCCATTGGTAACTTGATAAGGATTGCATTGAATCTGTAGATTGCTTTGGGTAATATAGTCATTTTCATAATATTGATTCTGCCAATCCAAGAAGATGGTATATGTCTCCATCTATTTGTGCCATCTTTGATTTCTTTCATGAGTGTCTTATAGTTTTCTGCATACAGGTCTTTTACCTCCTTAGGTGGGTTTATTCCTAGGTATTTTATTCTTTTTGTTGCAATGGTGAATGGGAGTGTTTCCTTAATTTCTCTTTCTGATCTTCTGTTGTTAGTGTATAGGAATGCAAGAGATTTCTGTGCATTAATTTTGTATCCTGCAAATTTACCAAATTCACTGATTAGCTCTAGTAGTTTTCTGGTGGCATCTTTAGGATTATCTATGTATAGTATCATGTGATTTGCAAATGGTGACAGTTTTACTTCTTCTTTTCCAATTTGTATTCTTTTATTCCTTTTTCTTCTCTGACTGCTGTGGCTAGGACTTCCAAAACGATGTTGAATAATAGTGGCAAGAGTGGACTTTCTTTTCTTGTTCCTGATCTTCGAGGAAATGCTTTCAGTTTTACACCATTGAGAATGATGTTTGCTGTGGGTTTGTCATATATGGCCTTTATTATGTTGACGTAGGTTCCCTCGATGCCCACTCTCTGGACCGTTTTTATCATAAATGGGTGTTGAATTTTTTCAAAAGCTTTTTCTGCTTTTATTGAGATGATCATATGGTTTTTATTCTTCAGTTTGTTATTATGGTGTATCACATTGATTGATTTGTGTATATTGAAGAATCCTTGCATCCCTGGGATAAATCCCACTTGATCATGGTGTATGATCATTTTAATGTGTTGTTGGATTCTGTTTGCTAGTATTTTGTTGAGGATTTCTGCATCTATGTTCATCAGTGATATTGGCCTGTAGTTTTCTTTCTTTGTGACATCTTTGTCTGGTTTTGGTATCAGGGTGATCATGGCCTCGTAGAATGAGTTTGGGAGTGTTCCTTCCTCTGCAATTTTTTGGAAGACTTTGAGAAGGATGGGTGTTAGCTCTTCTCTAAATGTTTGGTAGAATTCACCTGTGAAGCCATCTGGCCCTGGACTTCAGTTTGTTGGAAGATTTTAAATCACAGTTTCAATTTCATTACTTGTGATTGGTCTGTTCATGTTCTCTGTTTCTTCCTGGTTCAGTCTTGGAAGGTTATATCTTTCTAAGAATGTGTCCATTTCTTCCAGGTTGTCCATTTTATTGGCATAGAGTTGCCTGTAGTAGTCTCTTAGGATGCTTTGTATTTCTGTGGTGTCCTTTGTAACTTCTCCTTTTTCATTTCTAATTTTATTGATTTGAGTCCTCTCCCTCTTTTTCTTGTTGAGTCTTGATAAGGGTTTATCAATATTTTTAATCTTCTCAAAGAACCAGCTTTTAGTTTTATTGATCTTTGCTCTTGTTTTCTTTCTTTCTATTTCATTTATTTCTGCCCTGATCTTTATGATTTCTTTCCTTCTATTAACTTTGGGTTTTGTTTGTTCTTCTTTCTCTAGTTGCTTTAGGTGTAAGGTTAGATTGTTTATTTGAGATTTTTCTTGTTTCTTGAGGTAGGCTTGTATTGCTACAAACTTCCCTCTTAGAACTGCTTTTGCTGCATCACATAGCTTTTGGATTGTCATGTTTTCATTGTCATTTGTCTCTACGTATTTTTTGATTTCCCTTTTAATTTATTCAGTGATCTCTTGGTTATTTAGTAATGTATTATTTAGCCTCCATGTGTCTGTGTTTTTTATGGGTTTTTTCCTGTAATTTCTAATCTCACAGCGTTGTGGTCAGAAAAGATGGTTGATATGATTTCAGTTTTCTTAAATTCACCAAGCTTGATTTGTGACCCAAGATGTGATCTATCCTGGAGAATGTTCCATGTGCACTTGAGAAGAAAGTGTAATCTCCTGTTTTCAGATGGAATGTTCTATAAATATCAATTAAATCTATCTAGTCTATTTTGTCATTTAAAGCTTCTGTTTCCTTATTAACTTTCTGTCTGGATGATCTGTCCATTGGTGTATGTGAGGTGTTAAATTCCCCCACTATTATTGTGTTACTGTCAATTTGCTCTTTTATAGCTGTTAGCATTTGACTTATGTATTGAGGTGCTCCTATGTTGGGTGCATATATATTTACAATTGTTATACCTTCTTGGATTGATCCCTTGGTCATTATGTAGTGTCCTTCCTGTTTCTTGTAATATTCTTTATTTTAAAGTCTATTTTATCTGATATGAGTATTGCTACTCCATCTTTCTTTGATTTCCATTTGCATGGAATATCTTTTTCCGTCCCCTCACTTTCAGTCTGTATGTGTCCTTAGGTCTGAAGTGGGTCTCTTGTAGACAGCATATATATGGGTCTTGTTTTTGTATCTATTCAGCGAGCCTGTGTGTTTTGTTCGGAGCATTTAATCAATTCACATTTAAGGTAATTATCTATATGTATGTTCCTATTACCATTTTCTTAATTGTTTTGGGTTTGTTTTAGTAGGTCCTTTTCTTCTCTTTTTTCCAATTAGAGAAGTTCCTTTACAACATTTGTTGTAGAGCTGGTTTGGTGGTGCTGAATTCTCTTAGCCTTTGCTTGTCTGTAAAACTTTTGATTTCTCTGTCGAATCTGAATGAGATCCTTGCTGGTTAGAGTATTCTTGGTTGTAGGTTCTTCCGTTTCATCACTGTAAATATATCATACCCCTCTGTTCTGGCTTGCAGAATTTCTGCTGAGAAATCAGCTGTTAACCTTATGGGAGTTTCCTTGTATATTATTTGTCATTTTTCCCTTTTTACTTTTAATAATTTTTCTTTGTGTTTAATTTTTGTCAGTTTGATTACTATGTGTCTTGGCATGTTTCTCCTTGGGTTTATCCTTCCTGGGACTCTCTGCACTTCCTGGCCTTGGGTGGCTGTTTCCTTTCCCATGTTAGGGAAGTTTTCCCTAGATAATATAGATTATTCAACTATAATCTCTTCAAATATTTTCTCGGGTCCTTTCTCTCTCTCTTCTCCTTCTGGGACCCCTATAATGAAAATGTTGGTGCATTTAATGTTGTCCCAGAGGTCTCTTAGGCTGTCTTCATTTCTTTTCATTCTTTTTTATTTATTTTGCTCCAAGGCAGTGAATTTCACTAGGTCACTTATCCATTCTTCTGCCTCAGTTATTCTGCTATTGATTCCTTCTAGTGTATTTTTCATTTCAGTTAGTGTATTGTTCATCTCTGTTTGTTCTTTAATTCTTCTAGGTCTTTGTTAAACATTTCTTGCATCTTCTCGATCTTTGCCTCCATTCTTTTTCCGAGATCCTGGACCATCTTCACCATCATTATTCTGAATTATTTTTCTGGAAGGTTGCCTGTCCCCACTTCATTTAGCTGTTTTTCTGGTGTTTTATCTTGTTCCTTCCTCTGGTACGTAGTCCTCTGCTTTTTATTTTGTCTATCTTTCTGTGAATGTGGTTTTTGTTACACAGGCTGCAGGACTGTAGTTCTTCTTGCCTCTGCTGTCTGCCCTCTCCTCAAAAATTTTTTAATTTGATCAAGTTACCCCTTAGATTGGCAGACATTATGCCCGTTTCATAGCGTAAACAATTGTTCTTATTCTAAAATTTATTTAAAATATCCTATTCAAAGACACATTAGAATGATGGTATAAAAGGAATGGTTTAATAGTGTAGGGTATGACCAAAGTTTTGGAGAAAAGAGCATGATAAATACAAAATGAGGGAAAATTGCTTAGTTGTTTTAAAATATATTAACACAAACGTATTAATAAATTGCTTTACAGGAAGGAATTATTTCTATATGTATTTATGGTAATAAAATAATCCTAGACAAATGGACTACTTTGACCCCCTGACATCAGCCTCATCCCAGTCCTGCTACATAGTGGTAAACATATGTGTCACTGCTCATAACACTTCTTTTCTATTTTTAATGTTAGTAATAGGATTATAGTTAAACCATTTCTGGAAGATTATTGATTTTAATAGGGAGTTCACATCTTCAGACTCCAAGTTCAGGATTTAAAATCAGCCAGAGTGAGGAATGATTACTTTGAAACTAACCCTGTCGCTATATAGTGTTGTACATCTTTAAATTGTTAAAAAAAATATTTTCTATGTTGCATGTTCTTTTAATGTTTTTGTCGTAGTAAGTCATACTTTTTCTAAATTAGCTACCTGGCTGTAGTAAGCCATACAGCTGAGCAATGGAAATTAAAGCTTAAAATTTGAATTATGTTCACATATGTGCATATCTATTTCCTTGTCTGTGATCTTAGTTAGGCTACTCCTTTCCTATAAGTTACTTGTGTACACTATATGCTGTTGATTGGTTATTGTGTTTGCATGGATGGTATCATAGTCATCATCCATTAGTAAAAATCAGAATTGGAACTAAATGGCTATAGTTGCTTTCTTCATTATTTCCTATTATTTTGGTAAAAAGACAGGACTTCTGTCATTACTTGGTCACAAATTAATTATTCATTACCCATCTACATTGAGGGATTCAGAATAAATTCAAGACAGAAACGTCCACACAGTTGAAATATTGAAGCCATTGAGGGATGAGATAATCAACATTTTTTGAGCTGCTGATAGCTCTAGAATATGAATATATATATATATATATATATATATATATATATATATACACACACACACACAGGTACTTCCTAGGCAGCAATATATTATAGTGAATGGAAACATAGACTTTCACAACCAACATATTTGAATTTTAATTTAGGCTTGCAGTGTAACTAGTTTTGGGGCTATGGGTAGGCCACAGTTTTTTACTTATGAAAGCAGAATAAGAATACCTACCATACAGAACTGTTGTGAAGGGTCTTGATAATTCAGGTAAATTCCTGAGCACAGTGACTGGTATGTGATAGGCTCTCAATACATTTAGACTGCTTTTTCTTGAAACCTGACAGACCTTGTTAAAACTCTGCTTTTGTCTCTTGCTAGTTTGTGACTTCAGTCAAATTACTTAGTCCTTCCAAGCCTGGTGAATTTGCTTGTAACATAGCGGGGAGAATTGTTGCTCTCCCTTGACTCCCCCTCTCCTACAACTGTATTGCAAAACTCCTCCATCAGTTCTCTATATTAATTTTTTCTCCTAAAAACTAAAAATATTAGTATGATCTTCTAATTAATTCTTCCAGGCTGGGTAGTACAGAGATGAGCTGATTAAGTTGTTCATGCCCAAACATAGTCAGTTAGTCAAGCCATGGAATACAACACCCAAAGAGAAGACGGAGGCACGCTTTCCATCTGACAGTATTTACATTGCCAAGCATATAATATTTTGTCTTTCATCTTATGTGGCAAATCTAGTAGAGGATTCATGAAAAGAAAGCAGTACAGTTGCTAGTAATTAAACAATGCTAAATTTATGTTCTTCCTAGATTTTCCAGTTGCAACGCACGGTGGGTCATTTTATTTCAGAGCAATTTATTTACAGTTTTCTTTATTCTCCCTTCTAGTAATCTCAAGCCTGATTAATATATCCTTTAAGCCTTCAACCCGATTTGGATTTGTGTCAGCTACCTGTCTTATTACTATGTAAAGGGAAATTTAAGATTCATTTATTTAGAAACAAGCAAGGATGTGCTGATTAATGGTATTTAGAAAAGGAAATGTACATCGCCCTCCAAATAGAATGTGGCATGAAGATAAATTTTCAGTGATTTATCCCAATAAGGAAAAGCACTCAATTCCATTCCTATTCAACTGAACATTTGTCTTCTACTCCCTAAGCTCATATTTTTCTCAAATGAAACTTTGGAGGAAGGGGAAAGGGAGTTAATGTTTGCTGAGAGCCATAATATGATGCAATGGGACACACTTTGTGTAGGCTGTCCAGTGTAGAGCCACCACACACCTTGTGACAAAGGTGACAGTACTGCACTTGTTAGATAAGGCAAGGTAGTTAGAAGTTACCAACATGCCTTGGGTCAATCACTAGGAAGTCACAAACTGGGGCTTCAAGCCCTACCTTCTTGTCTTGCACTGTGTGCTGCTTTTTTACGTGCTAATCTCAGATAGTATTTTTTTGGTAATGTTCAAGTCCTGGTCTTAGGTCGGCCAAAATAAATAAGACCATTTCTTCAACGACTTTTCTTTAATGCTAGCCTAACCTACAAATCAGTGAGCATGAAGTTGTTAAATAGTAAAACCCCAGGCAACTAACTCCCAGGGCATCATTAGATTACAGATTAGTGACTCGTAGGAAATACCCCAGAGGTAAAGTGTTGGAAAATTCCCTTCTCCATTGAAAGCCAAAGTAGGAAAAAATTCTTCTCACTGACGCATCTTGGGGTTTGTCAGAAAGACAGAGTTGGGAGTTGCAATGCTATGTGAATAAAGAATTGTTATTCTTAAGGTAAAATAGACAAGCAAGTATTTTGAAAAAAAAATGCAGTCAAAGAGAAGCAGTCTCTTTAGGAATAGTGTTGAAAAGACTCTGTATTTTTTCAGCAGTAACAAATGGAAACAGATTTCTCTGAGGTTATTATTAAGAGCTTTGCATCAAAGAAACAATCATTCTGATGCGGTCCCATGGAGGAACACAAACACCATGTAATGTGTGTGCAGGTGAAGACAGAGTTAGAAAGCAAGAACCAAGAGACAACAGAAAGGACCAGAGTGAGAGCAAAACCAGTTTCACTAATTCCTTTAATGAAAGAATTTAGACATTAATAGCGTGACTGCACCCTACATTGATTCAAATTTTTGCATACATATTTATGTTCAAGTTAACAATACCAGAAAAATCATACAGCTCTCATTCTGCATTGTGTCTCCTTGCATTTTGTTGCCTTTATATATAACTTAAAGTTAAAGAACACCCTTCAAATACATTCAGACGTTTGGGTCGGGAAGACCTCTGTTTATTATTATGGGCCAAATTTGATTGTCCCCAGGGACCAGGTAAAAAGAGGCACTCTTTATGCAGTGCTACTGAAGTAAGACTTGATCTGCTTTGCTAGACTTTCTAGACACCACACTGTGGCTAGCCAAGACCAGAAAACACTTGAAGTTTAACACTTAAGACCCTCGGAGTCACTCAACTGTTCAGGATAAATGAAGTATCCTCTGTCTCTGTGCCTGAGAGCATTCTCTGACCGTAGAATGTGGTAGGTCCCAGAGGTACAGGCCGGGGATGTGAGAGCATGAATACCTCAGGAATGACCCTCAACTAATAAGGAATGGGAGCTGGTGGATAAAAACCCCAGCTTTCGTCCTGTTGCTGGGACAGTTCTAAGGAATGTTCTGCACAGCTTGGAAGATCTCAGTAGGAATGAGGCCAGATTCCCACCGTAGTCATCTGCTCATTCACATACCCTGCATTGTCTTCTTTCCCTTTTCATTTCCTTTACTCTTCTTCCTGGGATCACTTCCCAAATAAAGCTCTTGCACTCAAATTCCTGTCTTCATCTGCAAACCCAAACTAAGACAACTTCCTGCTGCTTTTTCTTCCTGGTTTACAGAAGAACTTTAACTTCCCAAGTTAAAGTAGATTTTTAAGAAATTGTGTTTAAAGAGATCTTGTTGGGCTTCCCTGGCGGCGCAGTGGTTGAGAGTCCGCCTGCCGATGCAGGGGACACGGGTTCGTGCCCCGGTCCGGGGGTGGGGGTGGGGGGTCGCGCGTGCCGCGGAGCGGCTGGGCCCGTGGGCCATGGCCGCTGAGCCTGCGCGTCCAGAGCCTGTGCTCCGCAACGGGAGAGGCCACAGCAGTGAGAGGCCCGCGTACCGCAAAAATAAATAAATAAATAAATTAAATTAAATAAAGAGATCTTGTTATGTCTTGTCACCAGTGAGATTAGTGATTTGGGGAATGTAATGGAATTGGGAAAAAGATGTGGGAAAGATGGTGGTGATGGGACCCAATGGCCAGTGACAAAAAGAATCAAATTTCTGATAATGTTCTCAGGTGGACATCTCTCTGGCACATGCTGTGTACTGGCATGTACACATGCTGTGTTCTCTCTGTATGTATAATTGTGTGTGTGTGTGTGTGTGATGAAGATGCACCACCTTTATACGAAGTTGTGCTTGTACAAAGCTGTTTCTAGTCCTAAAAATTTTGGGAAAATTGAGCCCAATGATGCTAGGAAATTTCCATAAGTCAGTCGGTATGAAAATATACCCCCTAATGTTTATATTATACACAGTAAGCATTACGGTCGCGATTTAAAGCTCGCATTGAAATTAAGGCCAGGATATTGGAGGTAAAAATCTATAAAACCTTCCTCTTCTATAATGTATATTCTTAACTTTATTTTATATGTTATCAAAAGAGATCCTATGATTCTACTTAAAACAAGTACTGAATTAAGCTAAAAATTAGATTAACCAGTGATTCATGGATTTTTAGGAATAGTTTGAAATTTTTTTATTGAAAATCTGCTTTAGAAATGTTTCCTCCAACAAACCTCTTCATCAAGAGACAAAAGAAGGTCATTCATTCAGAAAAGAGAACCCTTTTCTTAAAGAGACAAAAACGGCTTCAGATCATTTAGATGGTCTGAAGATCCTGAAAATAAATACTGTTACAGGTCACTACTATATTTCCAAGCAAACTATTGTAAAGTGTTGGCAGTTGACCAGGAGGTGAAGCACCGCTCGTTTATTCCATGTCTTCTGTTTTCTGGAATTTCAAGACTCATTTCTTTTCACTCTGCTCCAGGAAGCAGAATGATATTTTTAAACCATCAATAATCTAAATTGCCATGAAGAGTCCTATTTTTAAAAGTTCAATTCCTTTCTCTAAACTAAGGAATCTACTTATTTCTTCTTTCTTTATATATTAAAATAAATACCAATTGTTTCTTCTGATCTCACTGGTGAACTATAAAGTTTGTACAATTTCATCACTAGTGGGTATAGAAACTAAATTTAACATCAGTAACGTAAAAGATATTTTTTCCCTAGCTACATAAACACCTGGATTTATATTCTTACATGATGTTGATCTCAAGAGATAAGAGTTAAAAAACTAAAACCAGCTGGAACAAAGGATTTGATTAGAGATGACAGTTGTTTGGGAGTTTATTTTTACAGGACAAAGGCGAGTTTTCAGTTGTTTATTTTAAGGTTAGAGAGTTTACATTATGGAGGTATTCATATCTCCATTTCTTTCTGTGACACACTTCCTGGCTATTTCAAATCCCTCTGTTTTGCAACACTACTTTGCATTCTGAAGAGGTTTCCTGCCTAATTTAGTTACATCAACTGATTGCCATGGAAACTCTTAATATCCTTCCCTCTTCCTGGAATGAGATGTTGGCTCTGTTTCAAATAGAATTTTTTGGCACAGAAAATAGAGTAAGTTTTATAAAGTAAAATGTCTTGTCAACAAAAGAGTACACTTTAGGGTGACCACTGGATGGACAGAAGTCACAAACAAACACATCCCTACTGAACTAAATAGATAACTTAACAATTAGGAACAGGTAGCGGCATAGTCCAAATCAAAGTGAAGTGATGCCTGACTGCTTTTCTAATTTTATTGAGAAGGCAGTTGAAATCAGGCCTTTGCTGCCTGTCAGCCCAGCAAAGTCAAAACAAAACAACCAATTTTATGAGATTGAGTCAATCTGAATTTCTCAAGGGCTTCTCAAAGCAGATTCATTTGGAAAATGTGAGCAGTTGGCCTGGAAAAATAATCTGTACAATGAACTTTAACACAAAGATCTACCCATTTTTATCATGAATTTTATGTTAAAAGTATATTTTTCTAAGAAGACTGAATGTATTAGCTACATTGTGCCATTCTATGAGACCTGTGCCTTGAGACTAGAAACATATTCTGGGTTTATTCACTCATATTTGACAATTTTTTAATGGAATTCAGAAGGAATGGATAATTACAACCATTCGGAAGAGAGGAAGGATTATGTCTAGTTTTTACTGCTTTCCTTTGTGTATATACACATGTGAGAGAATGTTTTAATTGAATGACTGAATATATGTACACAACTATTACACAGGGCTGTCCGTGTGCCTGTCTATTGTACATAGACATGTGGTTGTCAGGACGGACTGATAGAAAAAAACGTAGGTCAATATTAGGAGAAAGACGAAAGCCTTTTCTAATGGTTGTCTGTAAATTCAGAGATACAATAGCTTCTATAGGGTAACTGTGTTATGCTTTTGTTATTTCTCTTAATATCCAGATTTTGCATTTCCTTTGTAAAAAATGAGTGAATCACAGTCAGATATCTCTTCCCCAACTGGTAGTGACCTCTGTTTTCCTAAGACATAAAAGTAAGAGGAGCCAAATTTTTGGGTCCTTGGAAACTTTGGATTTACCTGTAGACATTAATGATGTCTTTTGATGGCTTGAAGTTTGTCTATATATAATCATTGGTCATGAATCTTTTTTGCTACCTGGGTTGATAGGCATATTTTATTTTCTTTTCCCACAACATATTTACATGTCTAGAAAATGCATTACTCTAAAAAGTTTATTTAAAATGAAAGTTGCACATGCGTGGGGAGCACTTCCAAGAAGGAATGCATGTTTAGCAAATCTAGAAAGAATAATAATAAGTTTATAAATCCTAAATGTTGCAGGTAAGAGATTTCAAAGCCTAGCTTATTATTTTAGGGGTCCACTTTGATGATCTAAATTAGAAAAGTGTATGATTTACTTTCACATTAACTGTGGCCTTAGCTGGTTTGTTGAAACTTACCAGCAACTCTGTTTTAATATCTCATCGTGACAAAGCAGTAAATAGCTCTGGCCACCCCTGTATGTTGTTCACTTTCAGTGTAATTTACTCTTGGCTATAGTGCACATAAATAAAGCATAGTTTCAAAATGTCTGCTTTTTCTTGTTAGAACAAATGCCTGAGTGTAAATTATATTCATACCTATTCCTGAAATAGTTTCTCCAAACCCACTTCCCTTCATCCTGCACTGACAATTTGAGTGCGCAATGGAAATCTCAACCTGATTTTGCAGTCATAAGAGGTTTGGAGAGCAGTGATTAAGATCCCTAACATTGACCTGACATTTCAGGGAAGAGTTTCAACTTTATGAACCCCTTTGCCCAAATAAAGTTATTTTTATATACTTTCTTTTTTTGATCTTTGCATAACGTAACATATTGTTATTTGTTTTCATAACCTGACTCTTCAACCACTGTGTGAGTTCTCAAGAGGCAGGGAGCTTTCCTATGATTCATTTTCATCCTTTGAAGCTAATTTAGCCACTTGTGCACGCATTATTGTCTCTATTGTAAAATACGCAAGCATTATCACCACTTAAAAACCACATACATACCAGTGGAGCGATCCTTGTACTAGTCAGATAGTACTTGCCTGAAATGCATGCCATGGAAATTAAGTTTCTGGTTCTGGAGAGGGCAGGGTAGAACAAGTGTAAAATAATCTGTACAATGGAAATTGTATGGATGTGGATTTGAGCTCCATCTGAGGAATAGCTTGGCAATAAGTAGCCATTGCATTCCTGCTTCATGAAGGAGAAAGTATTTCTAGTCTCTTGGCTGGATTTTTGGGGAGTGAAAGAAGAGATAATGGTATTGTTAGAGGCATTTTTTCCTTTCCTCCCTTCTGTTTTCTCTGTCATCTCTTTCCTTTTCCTTCTTTTCCTTTTCTCACGTCCCTTCTCTTCTCCTCTCTTCCCACTCATTCATCACACATGTATTAAACTCCTATGATGCATCAGATACTTTACTTCTTAATCTAATTGTGCTCCAGGCTTCTCCGGAGAAGGACTTGCCTCTATTTTCACACTCACCATGAGAACTTTAGAATACATTAAAGCTGAAAAAACTAGCAATACTGCTTCAAAAATTAATTTTCTAAAGAAAACAAATTCTTTTTCCCCATTAATTATACATCTTAAATTTGTTGCTGGAAATAATGAGGCACTCACGAAAATAACAAAAGATGGACAAGAAAGTTTGGGAAAAGCATTTGCATTTGAACATGGATACCCAAGCCCTCCATTTATGCCACCCCCTCATTCATTTCTTCCAAAAGAATGAAAAGAAATAGAACAGAAAGGTGGAATAGGCAATTTATTTGCTTGTGATGAGGGCAATCAGTAAGATAAGACTGGAAATACGTGAAGTTATCCTTTTGTCCTCCTGAGGTAGAAAGGTCTCTGAAGCACAAAGTACAATTTCCCCCCCAATAACTCATCTTCCCTTTCACCATAGTAATAAATTTTAGCATAGCATATGGCCACTCAGAATACAGACTACATATCCCAGACTGCTTTGCAACAAAATGTTGTCATGTTTCTAAGTTCTGGCCAATGTAATATAGGCAGACTATCCTATAAGAGTTCGGGGGAACCTCCCTTAAGAGACAACGATTATACCCCTTTTGTTCCCCCTCTCTTCTGCCTCTCCTCCTTCATGCTGCCTGCAAAGCAGATGCTGCCATCTTGGACTATGTGGACAAGTGTCATAGCCCAGCTATGGCAGAATGATGACTGGAAAGAGCCCAGGTCCCTGAAGAGATTATGGAACAGAGCTGCCATTAGCCATTCTAGAGTGCCTCCCTTTAGACCTTTATATGAGGGAAATAAAAGCCTGTCCTCAAGTAACATTATTTTTTAAGAATAATTAATAGCATTTATAATCTCGATGAATACTGCCACTTTATAAGAAGGCTAAATACAAGCTGTCTCTATTTCCAACTCTTAGATTTTTCATCTGTCCCTCAGCATTCATAGTAGGCAAGGAACTAGCAGCTTTTCGAAATCTTCTATAAGATAAATTACACATGTTGTAGGTATTTTACATATGTTTTCCCCTACTTAATCCTTACCAGTGGTACCAGGCTCAAACGATGGATGAGAATACCCAAACTCAGAGAGAAAACATAGGAACTAAAGGTGAAGCAACTCTAGAATTTAAACATAGACTTCCCTGAGTCCAAACTTAAAGTTGTTTTGTATTTTATGTTCCCTCTCTGATACTGTGGTTTAAGATCCTTCCTTAGTGACATGTTTCTAAGACTGATCATTTGGCTGGAATCCACTTGGCCAGCATGCTTTGAGAGAGGACCTTGGAGTAGGTGAAATTTCCCTTAGTATATTATCGGGAGGTGACAACTGATTTCCAGTCTAAAGAGAAAAGACCAAGTGTGACTTCTGTTTGAGGAAGATTTGAGAGGAAATACCTCATCTGATTTTATGTGTGTCTATAGATTAGTGGTCTTAATTTGGCAGCCCCAGGCTGATTTCCGATTCCATAGATACTTAGTTTGGCTCACAACATTTAAAAAAATACTAATTGTCTGCTAGCCTTTAGAAGTCAAAATACTTTACATAAAACTCTGGACTTCTGACTTCTCTTGAAAAATCGGAAGATCCAGTAACACTAGGGTGGCCTTTCCACGTGACAACACTTAGCTGAAGCTCTGTGTGGTTACCTCCGCTGACGGCTTTGCCATCTCCGGTTTGCCTACTCAGCCCGTTCCACTCATTTACATTACTGACCTTTTCCTGTCAGGCATTTGAGAAGTTTATGACCTTTGTGTGGACACTTTTCCTTGACAGTGATTAAGATGATTACATAGAACAGATTGTCGTCTGGCTGTACTGCCTGATGTATGTTCCTCATTTGTAAGAATGATTTGTAGAGACACTTTCTTTACCACGGGGTCTCCTAAGAGTATCTGTAAACTTCTTTAGAGCAACTCAGAGTTGAACCAAGTTCTCTCCACATTCTGGTACAGAGAGTTGGATTGTTTCAAAGTCTGAGAGGTTTTTCATACCTCTGTCCAGTGAATCTGCCCAGTGGGCTTTGAGCCCAGTTGCAACGTGGTCCAGCAAAATAACTCTTGCAGTGGTGGTATTTTTGCCAAAGCAGTCCCTCTGTCTTACGACATGATAGAAACATAATTTTTCACTGAATATAGTTTTCCTTATATCTTTTCTAAAAGGGATATAACACTGGCAGTAGTGGAAGGAATCTAGAAATAACTGTATATAAGATGTGAGGAAAAAAATAAAATGAGTCTTTTCATCTCTGTGTTCTGAGAGAGTACATCATTATACCCTTGAAAGTCCAGAGGGAAAACTTCAATAAATATTAATAATGATGACCATGAGCTAAGCATTCTCTGGAATAGTGAATTAACTCTAATATAATTAGAACAAAACTCAAAGGCCTATTAAAGGCATCAAGCCAGCCCTTTAAAGTGACTGTTGTGGGAGGAGGTTACAGGGTAGGTGAGGTCCAAGGACTTGTTAGATCTTTGTGTTCCGTGATTATGACACATATTAGTTCATTTGCCTTCACCCAATGAACAGGTAAAGTTATGACCTTCCATGTGTATCACTGATAATAATCACCAACTACAACGCTATGCATTTTGGTTTTCTTTTACAAAATTTTGGTAATGCAACACCTAAAAATGATCCATTTTATACATTTTGAGCTCTATTGTCTTTTAATCAGTTAAATTAAATAGCATTTTTCATGCCATTTTCAAAGCTTAGACACTCTCTATCATTCTATTAAGACAGCCACTTTCAAACTGTGATGTTCACAGCTCTCTGTGGTCTGGTTTTATGCCACCAAACCAATCTTAGTTTTAATAGACACCTGCTGCCTCCATGACCCCAAAATGCATCATGTTTACTCCAGAAATTTTGCTCTCCTATGAATGGAAATTCTTCCTCCATCTCTATGATATAAATCTAAGATCTCTTTGACCTTCTCAGATTGATACCACATGGATGACCCCAACTACATAATGAAGAAGGATCAGTGCTGTGTAGTGTTCAAGGGCCTGGGCTCTGAAGTCAAACTTCCTAGATTCAAATCTCATTTCCATCGACTGCCAGCTATGTTTGGCAGGTTAACTAATCAATCTTCAGGTTTTCCTTGCCAAAATAAAAATAAGAATATCTACTTAATAGGTTTCTTGGGAAGATTCAATCTGATAGAGAATGTAAAAAAAAGAAACATTATATTAAGCCTCCAATAAACGTAAACCAATATCATCATTACAGAGCCTGTAATTATATACTATTGTATCAGTCAAGTTGATTGATTGCAAGCAACAGAAACAGATTCTAGCTAATTGATGCAGAACTATATTGGGTAGCTCACATAATCAAAAAAACGTATTGACAGCAAGGCTTAAAAATGTAGATCAGAAGTAAGAAAGGCTACACAGCAGGAAGCACAAGCAAGGGTTTGCTGGACAGTTGGGTTAGAACATTATGGCTGGGCACTGTTGTACCTGGACATTGTAAGCTGTTGCCGTTGGTAAATTCTCTCTCTCTCTCTCTCTCTCTCTCCCCCCTTCCCTCCCTCCCTCCCTCTCCCCAGCTCTGACTCTCTCTCTTTCTCTCTTTGATCAGATGTTCAATGTCAAAGTTCTAGGTAGAAGTATTCAGTGAATCTCTGCCACACTCTTAAGCCATAGCTGTCTTTCAAGGGCCAAGGAGAGAAAAGATCTGATCCCCTTGCCTCCCACCAAGACTCACCAAAAAGGAGTTTCTCCACAGACAGAACAGAGTTTAGACGTTGGTCAGTTAAAAAGTGTTCTAATATACAGTGATGCCCTTTATTATTCTATAACTACAAATTGGTCTATAAACTCTTGAAAAGCAGAACCTAAGTATATCTCACAGACCTCATCATAGAATAGGTTCTCAATAAATACATGTTAACCCATAATTTAAAGTTTGACAGACTTGTTTTCAGGATTTATTGCTTTTTATGCTCTAGTTAGAGTTTAACGAATCAACGAACTGTGAGAATTTTATTGTGGTATCAGACTTAAAGTACAGTTGCCAAAAGGTGATTACATAATGGTGAGAGAAAACTAGAATATCTTTTTAAGCTCCATAGATCATCTCTATTGAAATGAATCCCCGTAAGGTGGAGGAGAGTCAGAATGAGAGGGTTGTGGCTTTGGGAGAATTAGACCCTGCATTATGTGAGGGATTTTCAGGGAAAATCATGTAGAAAATGGGAGGAGCAGAGAAGTAAGACCTATTTAATATTTTTTAATAAAAATTCATATCATAAAAGTAACATGACTATTACAGTAAACTTTTAATTAAGGTACAGAAAAACCCGAACAAAAAACTTTTCCTGCTCAGCAAAATTATATGTATTTTTACATTTGTTTGTATACATCTATATATATATGTGTGTGTGTGTATGTGGTGTATGAGTGGTTAGAACCACAAATTAATAACAAACACACCCATAAATACATACAGTTGTTGTTAAAAAAATTGTTACAAAAATGTGCTCTATATATAGTAGTTTTTATTAATGTGTTGTGTAATTATTTTCTTAAAAATGAACATTCTTGTTAATAAAAGAAATAAATGCTTATTACCAAAAAAATAGGAAATACAATAAAAAAGGAATGTAAGACATGCAAAATCTCAGCAACCCAGAAATAACCGTTGTTAATATCTTGCTGAATGATCTTTCAAAATCTCTCTATATAGACACACAAATATACAGTTTTTTGTGAAATAGCTTATGCATTCTATAGGATATTCTGTAACCTACTTGTAAAGCATAACAATAGATTATAATTATCTTTCCATATCAATAGGTGTATTTCTGCACCATCATGATTACTGGCTGTATAGAATTCTAATTTGTGGACGTACACAATTGATTTTCAAAAACATGCAATGTTGGACACTTAATTTTTTATTGCCTTTTGTTTTTACAAGCAATACTTCAATAAACATTTTAATAGTTTAATCTTCAAACGTATCCTTAATTATTCCCTTAGGACAAATTCCCAGAGGTAGAGTTAATTGATGCAAATGTTACATATATTTTTATGTCTTTGGATAACAAATTGCTTTCCAGGGTTCTGTACCGATTTGAAATTACAGAACAGAATATGAGTGTGAATTCTCCTGAAACTAAATATTGCTCTTTTAAATGAGACGAAAAATAATGTAGGTTAATTATTTTGGCTTATCACATATTGTAAAATATTCTCATGTGATTAAACATTTTAATGACATAGTTTAATTAAAAGGCTTGAGTGTATTCTGTCTTGTGAAACAACATAGTGACATATTACTGAATGTCTGCATATGTTTATGAATATTTTCTTAGGAAAATTTCCAAGTAGTGGTGTCTCTGGAAAGAGTATATGTTATTATCCAGCCTCACCATCCTTGACCTCTTTTCCTCCAACACACTAAACTTGTTTCTTCCTGACACTGTGCGCTTACTCTTTACTGATCTATTTATGACTGGCTCCTCATTCAGGTCTTTGTTTAAATACCATTACTTCAGAGAAGCCTTCTGTGATAAGCCCGATTAAAGTGGACTGTGGCAATCATTACTGCTCTTCACCAATACTTCTGGTTCTCATCCTGCCAGTCATGCAGTAGGGTTGCCTTTTCTACCTCCTTAACGTTAGTTGCAGCCATGTGACTTGCTTTGGCCAATGAAATGTGACAGCATATGACCTGACTCTGCTGGTGGAAGCCTTTAGAAGGTAGCATATAATTTGCTGCATATCCTTACCCGTGTCACTGCCGTTGGTGACATTCAACAGTGAAGCCACCCTCATTCTGCATCCCTGAGAGAGGACAGGCAACTGAGCCCCACAATGAACCATGATGACATGTATCGTGAGGGAAAAATAAATCCTTATTTTTTTTTTTTTAACACAGTTCAGACTTTGGGGTTATTTGTTAGTGAAGCAAACCTAGTCCATCCTGAATAATATATACATTCCTCCTCCCTTTAGTCAATCTCAGTATTATCTTGTTTTATAATTGTATCATCTTATTTATCCCTTTATGAGTTCCCTTTCCCCACAAAAATGTAAGATCCTTGAGAGCAGGGGCTTTCTCTGTCTTATTCATTGCAGTGCCTAGAATATTGCCTAGTGCACAGTAGGGCTTTATTAAATATTTGTTGAATAAAATTAAAGAAATGAGCAGAAGATTTCAGCATGTGCCCATGGAATCTAGACTAAGACAGTGTCTTCCCTTTGGAAAACAATTGTTTGTTCCCAGATTCCAAGCTAACCTTTGGCATACTTGAAGAACATGCTAAGTTAGAGTTCTGATGGCCAGAGAGAGGTTAAATATTTTATCACCAAGATGTAAGAACCCTTAACCACTTTAATCATTTTGTCTTTTTTTCCCCTCTAGCACTATGAACAATTTGCTTCTGTGTGGATGGAAAGCAAGCATGATTATAATTATTTTTTAATGTCCTATCATTAGAGATTTTTTTAAAAATGAAAAACAATTCAGCAAAGCCTGAAGTTTATTTAGTGAATAGACAAGTGTATTTTCCCTGGCCATCCAAAGGATAAGACATGGCATTATATTTATAATGTCTAGATTTTAAGGTGTACTCTTCCATTTTGGTACTTGATCATTCTTTCTTTATAACCATTATGTTCCAGCTACATTATGGTCTGCAGATGTGTACCAATTACAAAGATGTTTTGAGTTAATGATTTCTAAAAAGCCTTCGAACAAGTGGAATAGATATGTTTGTTACTGGGTAGTTGGTCAACAGTGTTTTCCAGTAAGAAGTAATAGACTCATAACCTATTCCCTCATCTGTGAGGGCCTCAGCACTTGAGCCAGATGACAACTTCTCTTCTTTGATCTTAACACACACTAATTTAGGGTAACTATTTACAGCTGTTATCTCTTGGTATCTTCTCAATCAGCATGTGCACTCTCTTGACCAGAAATAGAAAAACACACATGGCATTGCTATGCATTTGTATCTCCCATTTGGCTCAAAAGCTACTTGCTGTCTTTTCACATGCCAGGCAAAGGAAAAGAATGGAGAAAGCTCTTCTTTTGCTGAACTATAATGTGGCCATTTGTTTGCTTGGTAACTAGAAACATATCAGCATGAATCTGCCTTTAGATGGTCCATGTGCTTGGATTTGCTGTCATGTGGTCCAGCTTCATCAGAGCTCGTTTCTTACAGAAAAAAAGAAGTACCTGGTCCTTCTGTGTTTTGATTTTCTTATAGCATTCTGGAATTCCTTACTCTTAAATGAACTCTCCTGGTCCGTCCAAACATGTTTCATGTTTCTTTCTTTTAATTTTTTAATTTACTTTGGCACTTTGTTTTCATATGTTGTACTGTATATCAGAAATTTTCCATAGTTGCTTGACTGCTAAATGGAAACAGGGTAGCTATTGTGTTAAGAGCATGGAATCATTTTCTCCCATCTTTAAATTACTTTGGCATCCAAAATAGTTCAAGTACTTTCAAGAGACTTATATATCAGATAAATCTGTATAAATTCACAGTGATGTCTTTCCAGCTCTGATGTGAGGTATAAGGAGCACCGTATAAGACTTTGGAGTCAGACAGTCCTAGCTTTGAGTACTGACACATTTACTGATTATGGGCTTCCAACTATGTTACTTAATCTTTGGGGACTCAATTTCCTCATCTGTTAAATTGGGAAAAAAAATATTTCCTATCTCAAAGAATTGAGATGAAGATTAAATCAAATAAAGCATTTTAAATCCAGGGCCGAGCTCATAGTGAGCACTAAGAAAAGGCAGCTAAAATCTGACTGAGAGTCATGGCATATACCTAAAAGATCAGTGTCTCAGAGATTATGATTTTACCAGTGCTATGATTAAAGCTGTGTAGTACACGTGGTAATTTAGGTAGATTTCAACGTGTAGGTAAATCAAATTCATTCTAAAGAAATAAGACCTAATGCCAACAGATATTTGTTTTTAAAATAATAGTAGTAAAGAACCTTATATTTATATAATACCTTGTAGTAAATAAAATATTTGTACTTGCATGTTTATGTAACCCTTTTAAGTCATATGTTTATTTGAAAGAAGAGCATTGCAGGCAGGGGGAGCAGTCAGTTGCCAAGGTCCCAAGGGAAACCATGCCTGGGATATTCGGTGAATATCCAGAAGGCCCATGTAGCCAGAGAAGAGTGACTGAAGAGGAGACAATGGTGAGAGAGGAAACCAGAGGTCAGATTGTGTAGGTCTTGGTTAAGTCCTTGGCTTTGCTTTGAGTGAAACGGGGGAGCCACTGCAGGAAGTTGGGTATGACGTGGTCGCATTTCTATTGTATAGAGTGGCCGTGGTCACTCTGCCTGCTGGCTTTAGAATAGTCTGTAAGGGAAGCCAGGGTAAACGCAAGGAGATCACTTAAGTGGCATAAAAATGGCCCAGATCTAAAGTGGTCAAAAGGTGGGTCTATTTTAAAGCTAGAGGCCACAGGATTTCCTGCTAGACGGGATGTGGAGCTATGATAGAAAGCAAGAGTCAGGACAAGTCAGGTTTTTGGCCTGAGCAGTTGCAGGATGGAGTTGCCATTCTTCAGGCAAGTTGGAGTAGGTTCCAGGAGAAACATCAGAAATTCAAAATATCAGTTAGGTGGAGTTCGAAAGGTCTGCCAGACGTCCAAGAGTGTGGCTGTGTAAATATTCACGATGAAAGAATGGAAGCTTATTTGTCTTAGAAGACAAATAAATACAACCCCAAGTAGCAAATGTTATTACCTGAAGGAAGGAGAACAGTTTCAACAGATCACTCATTAGTACTGAGTGATTGATGTTCTAGAAAAATTAACCATAGAAAGAGAATCCTTCACTTACTTTTCAAATTGGTTATCAATTAGAGGACCAACTGTGTTCTCAGGGAACAAACACAGAGGGAAATCTTTCTATCACTCAACAGCAAAGTGAATGTACAAAACTCCTGTCACTGTGTACATCGATTCCAAGGGGTTCATACATATGCCTGCAAGAAATATAAAAATTGCTTTTTAGGATAAGCACAGTTGGAAGAAATGGTCTTGTAGTCACACAGTACATAGATTTCCCAAATCACAGAATATCTTCCCAATGACTAAAGATTTCTGATCTGCGTGTTTGGGGCTAAATTAACAGTTTTGATTGATAATATAATAATTGACTCTCTTTGCCCTTTAGCTGGGGGAGGGGAGGGCAATGCCAGTTCACATGTATAGTACAAATCTTTAGTCTGAATGAGTCAGGAATAGTCATTATTACCTAAAAGATGTCTATTCACATAAAGTGAACTTGTGTTTGTCTGATAGTAAATTTTCATGTGCTATTTACAGCTTACTGCTCATAGTTTATAACCATTAAGGTAAAATCAAAATATATAAATGACTAGTACTGTAGGTAAATTTGTGTTTTATCATTATGGGTCCAATGAAGAATCTCAGATTACTCATTCAAATACTCCATGGCACGTTCATCCTGAGAGGAAGACAGTTTGACCAGCTTGGAGGATGTGTAGAGGGCAGTGGTGTCAGCAAAAGCAAGGTAGGATGGCTAGATATTAGAAGGTTACATATCCTATTTCTTAATTGATTTGCATTTGGATTTTATTCCGTGGGCAATGGGAGTCATAGAATCTTTTCAGTTGGGGATTAGTAGAGTTCATTGTAGGATCTTAGGATGATATATATATTTTTAAATTTATTTTTTATTTATTTATTTTTTTAACATCTTTATTGGGGTATAATTGCTTTACAATGGTGTGTTAGTTTCTGCTTTATAACAAAGTGAAGCAGTTATACATATACATATGTTCCCATATCTCTTCCCTCTTGCGTCTCCCTCCCTCCCACCCTCCCTATCCCACCCCTCCAGGCGGTCACAAAGCACGGAGCCGATATCCCTGTGCCATGCGGCTGCTTCCCACTAGCTTACTACCTTACGTTTGTCAGTGTATATATGTAGGACGATATTTTTACACATAAGGAATATTTTGGGGAAATGAAGAACTACTTAATATGCATGTAATTATAGCGATTTTTATAAGTAATCTAATTGTTGAAAAGGTTATTTAAATAATATTAAAATATTTCATTAATATTAACTATTGATTTATAAAGGAGAGCTCAAATTAATATCTTCAATGTCTGTCTCCAAAAATCCAGATCCATACATATTCTTAGATATTCATATTTAGATGTTTCATTTCCCTCAAATATCTGCAACTAAATTTATGATTTTTGCTACAAGCATGTACTTATTTTCAGCCTCCATTTCTCTTTAAATGGTGTCTTCTTACTATCTCAAGAAGATGGATGATAAGATAGAAATAATCTTTTTAGCACCACTATTTTCTCCCCTATTCATTCAGATACTAACTTTAAAAAAAAATTGTTTTCCCTGAATAGTCATATATTTGAGCATTGTATGCACCCATTCTAACACTTTACTATAGATTTTATCGCATCACAGGCAGAGAACTTCCACAACCTTTCCCGAAATAGCCTTTAGGTGTTTGTACCCAATGAATATTTATGACCTTGGTGATGACAGAATAGTGTTGTGGAAAGAAGACAGAGCTGGAAAGGCAGGTGAAATCCCAGTTTTTCCATTTACCAGCTCTGTGAGCTTGGCGTGTTTCTTAACTTGTCTGATCCTTAGCTTCTTTATGTGTTAAGACGTAACGCTTCAGTCGCGGGATTATTATGAGGATTAAAAAAGAGAATGTGTAAAAACATCCTGGCATCTAACGGGCCCTCATGGAATGCTGGCTGCACGTGATTTCATCTTTCTCCTTCCAGGTTCCAGATGGCTCCCTTTTGTCTATCATGTGAAATATAAATTCTCTTCTAGTTTTCACCTGTGATTCTCCTCTTTGTGCGCATCAGAGGATTACACTTTTTGTCCCCTTGTAGTTAGCAAGACTAGTTGGTTATCTCACTTTTGAGCCATGGCGTTTAGTTGCCAGGACCCTCCAATACTCCTTTTGTTTGGTGTGAGAGTTGCTAAAGAGCCCTCTTAGCGGGATGGTAGAGCCACAGGATCAAAGCAGACCTGATAGCTGAGTCATAGAGGAGAGTCGCCCTGGAGTATCTTCTGCACCTGCAGTACATTTTATGTGAGCAAGAAATAAACTTGTCATGTTAAGCCACTGGAATTTCAGGATCCTTCATTACCACAGTATAGCTTTATCTAGCTTATTAAAACCCTGGAATCTTTCCATTTTCTGGCCTCACCATAGTTATCTAATCTTATGTACCTCTTGGACTTTATGCAGTCTGTTTTTACTCATAAGTCATCTCATTTGTTTATGCCTTTGTGTGTTTGTTCATGTTTTTCTTTCTTTCCTGCCTCATATCCACCTAGACTACATAACACCCACGTGTCAGAGGCTTTCTAAACCTCACAGTTACGTAGCAAACAACTTATGCCCTTCAATGTAAACACCCTAAATACATTAGGGTTCTAGTTGCTTTGTGTCATAAACCTTGAGGGTTCCATCTGAGCAGTCTCTGAGTCTTCTGCCTTTTTCCAATCGCATGAACTGGTTTCCCTGTCCCAAATGTCTCTTCCTTCTAATTAAAACTCGAATACCATAGGGTTTATCTCTTGAAAGCATTCCTCTGATCATGGATCTTCCCATTTCAGAAGTTTCCCCTGACACTCCTTTGGGCAAAGGCCTAAGGGATACGTTTAGACATTTTAACATGACAGTTGGGGACTTTAAGACCAACCCCAGATTTTTCTTCTACTCTTCTATGCAAACATAACGTGAGCTCTCCTAGTTTCACGATTTTGTCTATGCCATTCACCAGGCTGGAATGCCCTCATTTCAGCCTGTAAACACCCTGTGTTTCCAAAAAACGTTAACCAGGTTGGAAAAGATTGATAAGTGAGACTATATTAAAATTAAAATTGTCTCTTCACCAAAAGACCCCATTAAGAGAAAGAAAAGGCAATTCATAGACCCTAAAACGTATCTACAGTACAAAAAGGGCTTATTTTTACTCTATGTAAAGAACCCCTACAAATAAATTTTTCAAAGTACAACTCAAAAAAATATAGACAAAATACCTGAACAGCCATCTCACAAAGGAAAGAATCCAAATGACCTATAAACATATGAAAAAGTGCTTAACTTTCCTAGCAATCAGCAAAATACAAATGAAAACCACAATGAGAAACCCCTACATATGCACCAGATTGTTTAAAATTTTTAAATCTGACAACACCAAACATCAATAAGGATGTGGAACCACAGAAGAACTTGCCCAGCAGGTAAGAAAGAACGTTATTAAGCCCCTGGGTATAAAATTAGCATTATCTTGTAAGGTTAAATATGCACATAAATGATGACCCAGCAATTAAATTCTTAAATGTGATTATGTGGGCCAGGATTCAAACACAAAGATGTTCTAAGTAGCATTGTTCCTAATAGCCAAAAACCTGGAAGCAACTCAAAAACACATCGAAGAAACAATGACTTAATAAATGATATTAAAAAAAGGAAAAAAAAAAAAGAAAATAAAGAATGAGCACCAAAAAAATAAATAAATAAAATAAATGATATAATTATGTAATAGAATACAGCACTGAATAAATAAAGAAGTTCCATGGATTTCACGGGGGAATAGTAAAACCACAACGTTGAGCAAAAGAAGTCAGATAGAGAAGAATGCATACTGCCAGTTTCCAATTAAAAAAAAAAAAATCCCAAAACAGGCAAAATTAAAATACATTGTTTAGGGATGCACACTCAAATAGCAAAACTATAAATATATACATAAAGCAAAGCAAGAATGTGACTGCCATCATATTTAATAGGGAAGTCATCTCTAAGGTAGGGTTGAAGGAATGAACATAAAGGTTAATTAGGAGGCAGGTAGGATGATAGTTGCATGATATCTGCCTTAATTTTTTAAATTTTATGCATTTTTATGTTTCTGTTATTTATTATTTGGCGATAAGAAAAAAATTTAAATCTTCTGCATCCTTCAAGACCTACTTCTCCATGGAATCCATTCTAATCACTGTACTCTATGAGTTTTCTTTCTCTTCTGAACATTGAGTCATTATCTGTAAGAATCAGTTAGGCATTGACTTACGATATTGCATCAGTGGTTATCCTGAAGTGTAAGGTACCTATTTTGTAGTGGTTCAAACAGTGTTTTATTATAGATCATGTCTCCATGCAGCTCTTAAATCCCATTGCGATGATTTACACATGCAAGATATCCAATTTTTTTGTTCACAATGATAAGAGAGCTAGATTTGGTATTTAATACATAATTATAGATTGCAAATCTAGGGAATACATCATTCAAGTACTTATTTCTCAAAAGTTCAAATGGTATTATTGTATATCATAGAGGGCAGTATTGTGTTCTAGAAAGAATATTGTAATAGAAATGAAGAAGTTTGAGTTCTAGTTCTTTCTTCACTAGATTTTGTCTTAACTAAGCCATTTAAGTTTTCTAAGTGTTGAGTTCTTCATGTGGTATTTGGGCTAAATTCTACTTTCTAGTTCTAATAGTCTATGAGTCTTTAAAATATCATTTTATAAAAAGAGTCCAGGACCTATGTTCAGAATCTCTTAAGGAAATAATAACAGAAAGTCCAGAGGTTATAAGGGAGAACTTTTGAGGAAAAAAAAATGGACCTGTTATTCCTTGAACAGGTTAAACACATTTTTTTTAATTGAAGGAAAGCTCAGTAAGTTTAAAATAAAAAGGCAAATAAAAATATAAAAATAGAGAAAAAAATTGTGATACACAACGGCAAACCACTTTTTTTTTTTTTTTTTGAAGAATGGATGAGATGAGTCACCAACTGACTCTGTGACCAAGAATCTTAGAGGAAATTCAGAAACAGAAGCTGAATTGAGAGAACTGAAACAGCCATCAAGGAAATAAAGACATACATGTTTATTTTTCATGGGCGAGGACATTAGGTATTCGGTTGTCTCAATTTGCCATTTTATTTCAAAGATTTGTTTGGAAGAAAATAGTGTATTCAAATTTAGATGGTAATTGTAAAAGATTATTGGTAAATAACTTGAATAGTCATGAAATCATAATCTCTCAAGAGATAGAAATTTTGAAGATTCTTTATTCCTGATACCTAATCATTAAATATGCCTGAGTCAGTTTATAAAATACCTGCTGAGTGGTCATCTAGCATATTCTTGAATGTCTCCTTGCCCAAGAAGCTCCAGGGAGCTACTAATATGTACTAAGGGTGAGATCACAGAACCTTTTACTCTTGCAATATTAGTTTCAAAGACTGTCATTGTATTTTCACACAGAGGGCTACTTTTTATTGAGAGATTATTTTACTGCTCCCCCACAAATGGTATCATTTTTGTTCCTTTTACATCATAATATATATATTTGACTCTCCTCCGTTTTATTTACTGTTGTCAGTGAACACTTCTAAGAAATAATACTTTCTGAGGGTGGGATTACATGCTTATATTTCAAATACTAGCATGAATCTATGACTTTGAGTACCAAAGCTCTAGAAATCCTATATGGAGGGCTGAGAAAACAGTTCCTATCCATCTCATTGGACAATCCTATTTCACCTTAAATGACTGAATACAGTTTGACCAGGTCATGGTAAACTTACTTGACGGTTGCCTCTCCACACATGTGGACCCTTTTGTGTTCAAGGCTGAAACGAAATTTCCTAGAGACAAAAAAATTAAAGTATTATAGAACAAAAGTAAAATACCATCTAAATACCACACAGAACACAGAGCTGCTCTGAATTACTTCCTCTTTCTGTTTTTTCTTCTTTGTTACAGAGTTTCTCTATAAAGTTGGAAATGACCCTCCCAGAAAACATGTTACACCCTTAGGTGTTTTGCCATAGGAAAAAGAGCAATATTTGCTCACATAAAATCAACTGCCATTCTGTTTATAGATAAGTACTTGAAATGGATACAAGTTAGATGGTTTATCTAGAATGACTAAAAAACAAGACAGAACTAGACAATTTTATTACGTTTATAGAAATGCGTAGCAAAAAATATAAGTGTGAATGCATTATGTGCTTTCAAATTTTACTGCATCTGACACCGTAATCCTGGCACTATCAGGGCAGTCTGTGCCTTAAGGCATGAAAGATGTCCCTGCATTCAGTGCACTCAATGTATTTTACTTAACTGTGCAATGGTGGCACATCTTCAACTTCTCTTTGAGTTCTCGGTCAAAAGATAAGTGGCTTCTTGGTTAAGATTCTTATAATTTGTACATTCCTTGCTGCAGTGCCTTTTCTTTGTGAGAAATATGATTTTACATATCTGTATTTTTGACTGTATTTTTTGGCTTTTGGCTGTGACACCACCTGGTTTAATAGAGTCATTTATTCTATAGCATACTCTTGATTTTTGTCTTTCCTTTTTATTATGTTGAACATAAACTTGAATTAATGCTTGTTATTATGTCCACAAAAGAGGACTGCTCCTTTTGGGGAGGCTGTTCGACAGCTTCCCAAAGAAATAACTTTTTATTTGACTGTGGGCCAGAGACCTCTATTCTAGCAGGGTCATGTCCACAAGCACATCTGTGAAAATGTAACTACGTACTCATTGCCCAAGAAGCTCCTCAAATCTTGGCCTTCTACATATTTTGATCATTTATTTGCCTCTGTCTTCTTTATTTCCTCATTATGTAGATCAGTGAATAGACACAATATGTTTCATGCAGGAAATCCTCAGGACACATAGGGTGCAATGTAGAAATGTGTTACTACCAGATTTGTCTGCAGAGGCTAACATTTAAATCACAATACGGCTAACCTAAAACATAAATGTTATTGACTTCGTGTTATAAAATTTGGCCTATTTAGTATGTTGGAAATATTTTTTAATCTCTGATGCTTAATTATTTTGTTTGCTAAATTTGTGTTATCTTTATGGCTTTCTAAGAAAGATGTCACCTATCTAATTTTGGCTTTGACTTCTTATAAATAAATAGAATAAACTAGTAAATTATATAGTGCATAAGATGATAGGTACCATGGAAAATGGCAAATGCACAAGGGAAATGACATTAAGGGACAGTGTGGAAGACTGCTGAAGTACCTGGAAATAGTGTCATGAGGGAAGGCCTAATTGCAGCTTGGCAATTAAATGCATCAAAAGTAATCAATATTGAGGTATTCCAAATAAACTATTAGGGTATGTGTTCCTATGCAATACGTATTTCTCATAGACTTTGGTCAGGTACATACACAGGCCACACTTTTCTGGGAGAGTACTCAGTATTTAAGAGGTAATTTTGACATAACTCTGAATTCCCTATGGAAGTTTAAATTCATAGTCATTCATCAGTTTCATTCTAGCTTATATGGATGTTGACTCAGAAATATTAAGTTCGAGCAAAATGGCCTAGTTTCACTTTTATCATTTTTGTGGCAACTACTACTCTTCTTTTGTAGATGTTAATAGTAAGGTTAAATACATAAAAATCAAATAGTAGATGAACATTAAGAAAGTAAATAACCATTACTAGATACTGAAAGTCCCATAGTTAAGCTGTATTAACTTAAATGAATCATTTCTTTACATGTAAAGGTTAGCTATTTAAAAGCCCAAATTGAATTTCTTTCTTGTATATTTGAGCAGACATTCAATTGTGCTGTTTTATTTCCAAGAAGACATTTATACATGCTCATTCTTTTCATATTTGCTATCCAACTAAAAAAAGAGCCATAAGATTACCAAACTGAATCTAAACCAGTAAAATATTTTAACACATCACTTCTCACATCCATAAATATACTCTTATTTTTTATCTTGGCCACTTGAAGAGCCAACAGAAATGGGAGAGTTTATGTTAAATAAAAAGGCAACTGAACTTTGTAACATGAGCATAGCAAAGACATATTAAAATTTAAGTGAATGCATCAGTTCACAGATAGATTCATTTAGGTCACTAACACTCAAACCCTTTCTGAAAGCAGATTTAGCATCCAGGCAGTAGAACGCGAATAAATACTCACCTTGATTGCTTTTAGTTGTTGAATCATGTTTCCTAAATTAGTTCGCATGTAAAGTAGTCCAATTCATTCTAACTAACTGAACGTGGGTCTACTTTTCCTTTCTTTTTGTTTAGTTTAAGGTCAGTATTATTTGTAATTGTTTTAAAAGCTTTTAGTCTTACCCCAGCCCACTTCAGTAGTGCACAGAAGCAGAGATCTAATAATGTGGTCGACAGTTATTTGCTCTGTCCACCCATCTAGGCTTCCTTCTTTGCCAGTGGAGTGCAACATTGCATCAGGTATTTCCCGCTGGACGATCGTGATCCTTTCCCCTGTTTTAGGGGGAAATCCTGATTTCTCTAACATTTAAAGACATTCCCTTCGCCTTAACACTTAATTAGTTTAAGTGATCGAGTTTCTGTTCAGTGAGGTGTCGAGGAAGATCTGTCGAGGGACTTCTGTGAATGATTTCTTGCTCTTTTATGGAGCATTTACTACCTCCTTTAATCCACTTAGTAGCCCTATGGGAGTTTGTATTAATATTATTACCATTTTTCATATTAGAAAACCAAGAACAAGAGGTTTTTGCTTTAGGATGAAGCCAACACTGAGGATGGCAGAGTGGAAGGATGGAAGAGATCTGAATCTTGATATTCTTTAGCTACTGACTTGATCAAGACTATACATGTCCCACTTCTGGACTTGTTCATTTATTCATCAAATATTCATGATATGCACTAAGAATTGTTCTAAGCGTTAGGATATAGTTTTGAAAAAATTATGAAAAATCCCTATGCAATGAAGCTAACATTCAAGTAGAGGAAGCCAAACATTAAACAGAATGAATTAATAAATTATATAATGTATAAGAAAGTTGTCTCAGTCAGCTCAGGCTGCTATAACAAAAAATGCCATAGATTGGGAGGCTTATAAGCAACAGAAATGTATTCCTCAGGATTCTGGAAGTTCATATATAGGGTGCCAACTTGGTTGAATTCTGGTGAGAGCCTCTTTTAGGTGGCAGACTGCCAACTTCTCGTTGTATGCTCACATGTCTGAGAGCAGAGAGAAGAAGCAAGCTCTCTTTGCCTCTTAAAAGGGTACTAATTCCGTTCATGAGGGTCCATGATCATGACCTCACCTAATGCTAATTACCTCTCAAAGGTGTCCATCCTAATACCATGCTGTCAGGGAGAGTAGGATTTCAAGATATGCATTTGGGGAGATATAAACATTCAGCCGGTAGCAAAGGTGATGCATGCAATGAAAACATTAAATCAATAAGGAGATAAGGTATGCTAGGAGGTGGGAGGGGTATTGCACATGGAATCATTTGGGAAGACCTAAGTGAGAAGGTGACATTTTATCAAAGATAGCAAGAAGATACCAGAGAATAAAATTCCCTACTGAGTGTTTTTGTCCCCCTGTTATTTGCAGAAGCATATTTACAGATAGTGAGAGCATTATAAGTTATTCATGTCTTTATAGGAACTAATAACTCCCTGCCTCTCCGTATGTATGTATTTTTTGAAATCTGGTATCATGGCCAATTCAAATGACTTCTGTGAATGTGTTATCTCAGCTTAATTATCTGCTGAGACACACTCTCTGCTTTCTCTATTTCTGAGTCAGTTTGCTATTTCTAGCTATTCAGGTTCTAACAACATGGAGAGAAAAGGAATTTGCAGGTGGACATTGAAGTGTGTGATTTTAAAGTGTCTATACCGCTTTTGCCATAATAATAGCTAATATTAATTAAGCACTTGCCATACTCTGGGTAATATTCCAAGCCCTTTGCATTAATTATCTAGTTTACTCTGGTCATTAGCCCTATGGGTGTTTGTATTTCCATTTTTCACAATAGAAAACCAAGGGCAAAAAGTTAACTTTGCAAAAGTCACAGAATAAGTAGTGAAACATTGACCCACAAGGAATTGGACTCTGGAGCCCAGGCAATTAAATGTAAGATAAAAGCTGTTAATTTTTTCAGGTGAATACTGATAACTATTATAGATCCCACGGGAGAATGAAGGATCCTATTCTCTTACAGGTTGAACAACCAATGTAAATCATAAGAACCAATGGTCCTTTACCACAACGACTATGCAGGCCTTTTTTAAAGACTAGTTGTGTCAGAACAGGACAAAAATATATAGTCACAAGTTTGGGAAAAGCATATAATGATGAAATTGCTTACTAATTTCTATGCTTCCAAGTTTAGATCAAATGAAAGTTAAAGAGAACAAGCAATATTGATTCAGTTGGCAACTAAATTACCTTTAAATGCTGTATGTGTTTGGATATCAGTTTTTGGTATCTTTTTTCTTAGTGGTAATGTGAGATAAACTTATTTTTAAAGCATATCTTGGCTGTATTTTTAAATCATGTATTCCAATGATTGTGTTAGCCTCCAGATACTTTTGAGATGAAATATGTCTAAATGTAGAGCAGTGGGTTAATTGTTAATCTGATAGAAGTGCAATAAATACACCCTCTTTTCTCTGTATTTCTAGACACTTTTGACACCCTGTATTATATAGTACTTATCGTACTGTTTTCCAATTGACAGCTGAACCCATTGCTATAAATTTAGAGGTATTTCACCTGAAAACATGTTGAGCATTATTTGAATATGTAACTTACATATTTTTTAATATAAATTTATTTATTTATATTATTTTTGGCTGTGCTGGGTCTTCGTTGCTGCACACAGGAATTCTCTAGTTGTGGCGAGCGGGGGCTACTCTTCATTGTGGTGCGCGGGCTTCCCCTTGCCGTGGCTTCTCTTGTTGCGGAGCACAGGCTCTAGGTGCGCGGGCTTCAGTAGTTGTGGTGTGTGAGCTCAGTGGTTGTGGCGCATGGGCTTAGCCATTCCACGGCATGTGGGATCTTCCAGGACCAGGGCTCGAACCCGTGTCCCCTGCATTGGCAAGCGGATTCTTAACCACTGTGCCACCAGGGAAGTCCCTTACATATTGTTTAAAAGTAAGTTTATTCTCTGTTCCCCAACTTTGTGAACCTGAATTTTTTACACATTACAGATTATACCTTTTTAAGGATGCGAAAAATTTCATACTCTCTATGTTAAGTGAAAAAAACAGGATATAAACACACAATTTTATATACATAACAATATCAAATTTATGAATATATTTGGAAGAGAATATGGTATGTTAACAGGGGTTATCTTAAATCACAATGGTGTGATTTCTTAGATCGAATTAACAAAGTTTTAAAAGGAATATTTCTTATTCTTTATAATTAAAAATTTTATTTAAAAAAATGCTGTATGTATTTTTCTATTACGTATTATACAGAGGAATTATTGCCACCACAGCAGTGAAACAGTGTACATTTCATTAACCTTGGTACCTTTAATTACCAAGCTATTTCTAAACTTCTGAATAAGGCAGTCCCCTGCAGTGAAAGTTTCCAAGAGAAAATTAATGGTTAGGTATTATCTGATATTGACTCTGGAGAAGGGAAGAAAAAATGGTTTCTGGAGAAGAAACTTCAAACAGAGGAGAAAGTAAGAATTGAGTGTCCATTCTGATGGGTGGGGTCTGGGAGTTGGAGCAAAGATATGCATTAATGAACTCTAGGGTATGGTGAAGAATTTTCCACAGAGTTGCAAAATATTAGTCCCCAGGATGTTGATAGGTTTTCAGTTAATAATCAAATAAAAATTTAGGTAATAATATTTTTGGAGACCCAAAAGTAACAGATTTTTAATTTACATTATAATATTTTCACATATGAGGGAACATTCTATGTTATGTTTCCTAAAATTATTCATCCAAGGTTAAATTGCCCCTCCCCTGCCTTCTTCAGCAGGGAATCTTATAGGACTAGGATTCCATGATAGACATTTTGGAAAATACTGAAGAGTGATAGATATGTCTGAGCACTTTGATGAGTGCGCCAGAGAGTTCTCTGGGAACCATGGTTGCTATGGAAAGAGGGGCGGGGGTGAGCTGAGCTATTCCCATGCATGATCCTAGCATTGGGACTGGAACATTTTCACAAGCGTCAGCTCCATTAGAGAGTCCTCAACTGGGCAAGGTGGTCTTGTCAAATAGCCAGCATCTTAGGAATCATGTGAAGTTTCCAGGTGTTGGTTGAATACCTGGCAACCTGATGACTAAAACTTGTATATGGAAATACAGTCAAGAATAGTCCAGATATATAAAGACCCAATATTTTCAAATTAATTGTCATATCATTATGTCATGACCTGTCTGCCCATGAGTGCCCTCACACCCTCTCTGCTCTAAGCAGTACTTTGCCAGTTAACATGTTGGCTGTGAACCTTGAGCCTCCCTGGCACATCAGTAGAGTTCTAAACATATTTCCAGTGTTGTGTTAATGCTAGTACCCGGCCAGGTAACATAGAACTGGGTATGTGTGGCGGTATATCTGTGTCAATATTTTCATCTCTCCATATTTCATCTTTTTCATATATTGCATTTTCCTTTTAAGGCAAAAACTATTTGGCCACATTCTTTAAAAAATTCCCTGGTGGCACAGTGGTTAAGAATCTGCCTGCCAATGCAGGAGACACGGGTTTGATCTCTGGTCCAGGAAGATCCCACATGCAGTGGAGCAACTAAGCCCATGCACCCCAAGTACTGAGTCTGCACTCTAGAACCCACAAGCCACAACTACTGAGCCCACGCACTGCAACTACTGAAGCCCGCACAATCTAGGGCCCACGTGCCGCAACTACTGAGCTTCTGTGCTGCAAGTACGGAAGCCCGCACCCCTAGAGCCCATGCTCTGCAACAAGAGAAGCCACCGCAATCAGAAGCCCACGCATGGTAACGAAGAGCAGCCACTGCTCGCCGCAACTAGAGAAAAGCCCGCGCACAGCAACCAAGACCCAACGCAGCCAAAAAAAAAAAAGTATACTACATAAATGATTATTATTATTTCAAAGTTTTTAAAAATGGTTAATATTTTGCTTCAGTTCCTGAGCTCTACGCTATTTTGGAAATAAGTTTTGTTATCATAATAAATCAGTAGACGAATGTGTTTTCAGATAAACTGTTGAGTCATTAAGAAGTAAACTTGATATTTTAAAAATATGTATTTCCGGGTGTCCCTGGTGGCGCAGTGGTTGAGAGTCCGCCTGCCGATGCAGGGGACACGGGTTCGTGCCCCGGTCCGGGAGGATCCCACATGCCGCGGAGTGGTTGGGCCCGTGAGCCGTGATTGCTGAGCCTGCGCGTCCAGAGCCCGTGCTCCGCAAAGGGAGGGGCCCTAGCAGTGAGAGGCCCGTGTACCGCAAAAAAAAAAAAGAAAAAAATGTATTTCCACTATTGGGAAGGAAAGTGTGAGATTCTGAACTATGGAAAATTGATAAAGAACCTCACAGTAGATGGTAAAACATATGCTGTAATGTAGGTGGTTATCAATACATGATAGTATATGTGTAAACATATGGATTTTATGCAAATATTTTTATTAAGCCTGCTGATTATATTTGTAGATGTCACCTTATGAACATAATAATAGTCAGCTCCCATATCAATGCGTTGGAGACTGTTAGTCCTGATGATGGCTCTTTGTAAATCCCTCGGGGCAAAGGACTTCTTCAGTCACTTGTTCAGAGGTTTTTAAACTCTAGTCCAGACCCAGGGAACTGTATTCAAAATTTGTGGGTATGTGTTTATTCATTTTCAAGTGAGAATGTCCAGAGCTTTGGTGAGATTGACAGTGCTGGCCCGTTACCCAGGAGAAGTGAAACATCAATGCTTTGGCACTCCAGTTCACGAGGCAGGGGGAGCCGTGGCAGCCTCAGTATGTGCTTAGCATACTTGCTGCACCTGGATTGATGATTTGAAAAAAGCTTGGAGGATTTATCCTTGGCGTTACTTCAACCATCATGTAATCTTTTAATTGAAAGTGATGTGAAGATCCATTATAGTAGGGCTCAATCATGTCCGCACTTTGTCCATTATTCCTGGGTTATTTCCCACCTGATGTGTGTGTGTGTGTGTGTGTGTGTGTGTGTGTGTGTGTGTGCGTGCACGTGCACACATGCACAGGTAGCAATGACCCTCTCAGTAGACCCTTTGGTGTAGTGTGACAAACTAGAGTTAGAAGATAAGTCCTAAGGCTCAGTTTTAGGAAGGAATGCTCCTGTTCATGTAAGCTTAAGCATTTACAAAGTTTGGAGTTTGCTTTTTCTTAACAAATCAGTTGATAGTTTGAGTTCATAGTTCTAAGATTATTTTGGGGGCGGTGGTATGTCAGAAGGTTTCAGAGTATTTTTAAGATGATCAGTCCCACACTATCACTGACTCTCAAATTAAGGATGGCTTTGCTTCCAATCCTGAAAAGTACCAAAAATGTTTAGATTCTGGCATTTTAATACACATGCACACACACAAAGCCACAAATAAGATCTTTTGCTGCAATTGTTCTTCTTAAGCATATACTAAGTATTGGACAAATCTATTACGAGAATAGAGAGGATGACTCATGCTTGAATCATAATAGACCTCTTTGATCGCTAAAATGAGGAACTATAAAATCTTTATTTGGTCAGCTTCAAGGAGAAAATGATTGTCCTTCAAAGTCTTAGGCATTTTGTCGTGTGGAAGGGATCAAAGCAGTGGAAGCTGCTAATTCAATTTTCTAACAATAAACAGAGAGTTGTGTCCTAAAGTACAATAATTGTCTTCCCACGGTTGGCCGAGGGAGAGGAGCGTTACATGCGAACCTCCAAGTATCTACAGTGTTGGGCTTGCACATCCTCCTCCTCCTGGCTGCTGATCTGGCTTTTTCAGCAAATGTCGTCTGACACTTAGTGACTCTCATAATAAACTTTTTGCTGGCTCATCACAAAGGATGAGGTAGAAAACAGAGCAGGACACTACGAAGCTGAAAGGAGTGGGTTTCCTTTGGTTTGGCTCAGTCAAAACATCACATGCCCTTCAAATTCCACCCTCACCATATCAGCCTTCTGCAAGCAGAGCATGTGGAGGATTTCTTTTTTCTTTTTTTTTTTAAATTTTATTGGAGTATAATTGATTTACAGTGTTGTGTTAGTTTCAGGTGTACAGCTAAGTGATTGTTATACATATACATGTGTTCATTCTTTTTTAGATTCTTTTCTCATATAGGCTATCACAGAATATTGAGTAGAGTTCCCTGTGCTAAACAGCAGGGTCCTTGTTGGTTATCTATTTTATATATAGTAGTGTGTGTATGTTAATCCCAAACGCCTAATTTATCCCTCCCCCTATGTTTCCCCTTTCATAACCATAAGTTCATTTGTATCTTTTTTAAAAAAATTAGATTCCACATATGACTGATATATGATATTTGTCTTTCTCTGTCTGACTTATTTCACTTAGTATGGTAATCTCTAGGTCCATCCATCTTGCTGCAAATGGCATTATTTCATTCTTTTTTGTGGCTGAGTGGTATTTCATTTATGTATGTACCTCTTCTTTATCCATTCCTCTGTCAATGGACATTTAGGTTGCTTCCATGTCCTGGCTATTGTAAATAGTGCGGCAATGGACAATGGAGTTCATGTATCTTTTCTTTTTTAAAAAAATTTTTAAAAAAGTTTTTATTGGAGTATAGTTGATTTACAATGTTGTATTAGTTTCAGGTGTACAGTAAAGTGAATCAGTTTTACATATACATATATCCACTCTTTTTAAGATTCTTTTCCCATATAGGCCATTACAGAGTATTGAATAGAGTTCCCTGGGCTAGATGGTCCTTATTAGTTACCTATTTTATATATAGTATTTTATATATGTCAATCCCAATCTCCCAATTTGTCCCTTCCCCCCCAGTGGCTGTGTTCTAAGCACTTCACATGACTTAACCCACTTAATTCCCATAAAAACCCATGTGGAAGGTGCTATAATCCCCACTTTTTAGATGAGGAAATGAAGGCCCTGAGAATTTACATAACTTGCAGAAGCAGAATACATATATACCCATGCAGTGGCTTCTTAACCATTTTGCAATCCTGCCTGTGGATACTTGAAATGGAAACATATGTTTGGAAGAAAGGGGGACAGGGAATTGGGCAGGGTGGAGAAGAATTAACAATGCCTGCTGAGTGTGCCAGCAGTGGACTAGGTGCTGCACTCAGATTATCTAATTTTGTCCTGTAACATTTTATTTTATGAGGTTAAACAGTTTGCTAAGGGTCACAACCAGTTAAGTGGAAGAGTCAGGAATTGTCAGATTCCAAGGACTCATGAATTTTCCTTTATACCAACACCACTTCAAAAGAGAAAAGCAAAAACAGAAAACAAACATTAGAAAACTCAGTTTTTAAGTTTCCTTCAAAATCCTTGGACAGTTTTTTTGGGTTTGTTCATTCAGTTGTTTCTAATTAAAATCATAATGACTTAGCACCTTAGACCTCGTATTAGATTTAGTGAATTAAATGAATAGGTATTTCTGCTCATAAAAAGAAGTTCTCATGATATGTCCAACGTGTGTTTTGGCAAGGGTTCTCACATCCTTTTTTCTTTTTGAGAAAAAAAGAAAAACTGTGTTGCAATATCGTTTGAAAATTTTCACATCCTATTTCACAGAAATTTTTAGTCTTTCAGGGGCCAAAACATAAATTCGAAAAAAATTTAAATGGCTACTCGTATGACAGACAAATTCCTTTTAGATTTTGGCTTGCTCCCCCTGCATGACCAGCATGTAGAAACAGAAGCCATCACATGAATGGTGTGACCTATTTGTCTTTGCCCCTGCTTGCTGATATGAGACCTCAGCCATCTGTATAGAGTCCCTCTGGTTTTTCTGGGAATTGCCCTGCCCCCGGATTGCCAGACACATGCTGATGAACAAGTCTGCTTCCCAACCCCCGCCCAGCACCTTGTATGTGCTTAGTGTTCACCAGACCCCTCTGAACCCCATGACAACTGGGATACTGGAGCCCTTGAAGTTCTAAAGCTGCTCAGGTTTCTGCTGTAACTGGAAGAGCTTCTTTGATGGCCTGCTGGTTCTGCTCCTCTTCCAGTGTCCTGATTATGATGTGAGTCAGGATGCTCTTGACTTTCTTTCTTTCCACACACCCCAGATGAGAATGCAGCAGGCCTGGAGCAACAGATAAGTCCAAGGAAGAGGCATCATGTGCACTCATATTCACCTCTCTTCACCGGACGGACACCAAGGCTTTGTGTTGAGCTCATTATTCTGGGCTGCCTTTTCCATCAGAATAATTACTCTCCTGGGAGTTGCCCAGCCCCATTGCAAAAAGGCTTCTGGAGAGTCCACCGTCCCATTTTCCTAAATATGCCCAGACCAGTCTAATGAACTCTCAGAGTCAAGTTGAGATACCCTTCCACGCTGTATAATACCTAGTAGAAATGAAACATCACAGACATTGTTGTGTTTCATCTTTATAATAACTGCATGAGGAAAGAATAGTATTTCCATGAGTCACTTAAGGCTTAGTGTGATGAGATAACTTGTCCAAGGATGTGGAGAGTAATAGAGATGGATCACTGATGACTTCTGAACCCAAGTTCATGACTCTTTCCACTATATCACAGTTTCTTCCAGTTAAGAAAAAGAGAACCAACAAACTCTACTTTTTTCCAAAAACATTAAAACCAGAAATCCTCATCCTTATGTATCATAGAGTGATATCTCTAGCAAATTACATATTTAAGCAACCCAGAAACGCCAAATTCAGGCAGAGTGGTATTCACTTATGCCATGAAGACAATTGTTTTCATTTTCACTTTGGATTGGTAGGAATCACACATGGTAGACAAGGCATTAGATTTGAAAGCAAGCATTGATTTGATTCATTCCAACTGTAACTCTGGAATGCATCATTCAATGTATGGAGTCACAGTTATTCTTCTAGGCCTCTGGATTACAGTATAATTTCCTATAAATAACATTATTTACTGACAGATCTTAAAAAGAAGAAAGAATTTGAAGATGTTTCCACTTTCTTTTTAGTGACCCATTCAAAATATATTTGTACAGTAAGGTTATAGAATTACAGGAGCATTTATATCTCAATGAATTAACGATTTATAGCACATTACTGTTAAGAAAACAAAGCCAAGAAAACACAGTACCTGTGTCCAGTGATACATTGTATATGATATTGAGGGTACCTCTACTCTCACATACACAGGCACACGACGTGGGTTAAATCAGAGAAATGTTCTGTGCAGGTGGTCTCAGACTACATAACATAAACCGCTTATTCAGGTAAACCTACTGGCTTCTTCTCTGAGTTTGTGCCAGGTGGATAAGCTAAGAGTTATCTTGAGAGCTTTTCCTTTCCTTTTAAAACTTATTGTGTGCTTATCTCCCACACAATAAGCTGTTTGAAACTCAAAATGGTTTGAGTATGGTAGAGATTGTAGTAAAAACTTTTGCTGAAATGCTAAAATGAGGTCAAGATCATAAACTTGATCTCATGAATGAGAAATAACATGTTATGGATTAAAAGTCTGCAATAATCTATTTAAATACAGGTAAACACATATATAATAAATGTATGATCTAGATTTAGTAGCAAAACTGCAAACACACCTCATCTGGCCCCTTACTTCCCCTACCATCTATGCTACTTCGCCACATGGGCAGGGTTGCTGGAGCTTCTCTGTGTGATGTTTCCGTCTTTCCTGCTCTCCTCAGTTTCCAGAAATTTTACACTTGACAATTCCACTTCATAGAGCATGTGTGCAATAAAATCATCCTAATAGAAGTCTTCTGTTGGAAGCGAAGAGATTTTTGTATGAAATTCATAAAAATATAATCTACTCCTATTCCTAGTGTTAACTAACGTTCGTGTAAACCACCTTAGAGATTGAGGTTCCAATGTATATTACAAATCATCAAACTTGTCATGAACTCTGGGATCCTCTGTCATAACAAGTATAATGATGAAAATGAAAACTATAGGAAACTTTAAAGTTTTAAAATGTTCACATGTATTTTTCACATTAATGGAATTAATACATGTTAATCCCTGACATTTAATATATATCATGTTAGTTGTTATGAACTCCTTGCTATATGTTTTATTATCCCTACTTAATGGAAGAGCACCATTTATTATTGTCTCCAGATCACAGATGGAAAAAGTGACTCTGGGTTTAATGCTCTTCTCCACTAGGTAAACAGTAATGCAAAGCCATGAAGAAAGTAAAATATATATCTATATACCTATATACATATATTAGGTATAAAATACTTTGAAACAAACAAAAATCTAGAATTGTTATAATTTAGTTTATCATTCTTTATTTTATTAAATTCTTTCAGCACAGGTGAGGGGTGGTTTGATAAGTGTTCAACTCCATAATTCCATTTTACAGAAGTGAAATAAATTCTGAGGGAGAATAAATGATTTTCTCATTCTTGCACATAAGATAAGCAATGAAATTCAGATTGCATTCACATACCAAATGTAGGGTATTTACCGAGCCTTCTAGGCTATAGATAGACAACATAAAGTGAAATAGAAATTTTAATTTTGTGTGATAGAACAAAGGCAGGGAGATTATATATCTTTTCATGGTTACATAGAGATGCCAGCTAACCACCAAAATTCATGACTGCCTTGTCATAGTATAGAGTTGTAGTTGGGAAGTCACTGCTGAGCTAGGCATCATAGATCTCTTTACATTTATATTAGATGTGGGAGTAGATCTCGCCAATGGAACATGAGTGGAACGTGGTCAAGGTTATGTTTTCTCTAAGTTTTCTTCCCTTTCTGCTAACTTAGGCAGTGAAGAATGAGGCTCCAAGAGATGGAAGAGTCATAAGACAGAAGTCACCTGAGTCTTTAAATCATCATGTGGAGGAAAGCAACATGCCAGGAATACCCAGGTTAGACTATTGTCCGGCTGAGAAATAAACTTTTCATATAGCTGTAGCCATTGAAATTTTGCAATTTATTATAGCAGCTGATGTTACCTAACCAATGAAAAATTGAACACGTGTTTCAGTAAGGAGTTAATATCATGTGACAGGTAAAACTAAGCCCTAAATAAATTTTACATTTATTTTTAAAATTTATTTATTTATTTTTGGCCACGTTGGGTCTTCATTGCTGCGTGCGGGCTTTCTCTAGTTGTGGCGAGCAGGGGCTACTCTTCGTTGAGGTGCGCGGGCTTCTCATTGCGGTGGCTTCTCTTGCTGTGGAGCACGGGCTCTAGGTGCGTGGGATTCAGTAGCTGCGGCATGCAGGCTCAGTAGTTGTGGCGCACGGACTTAGTTGCTCCAGCATGTGGGATCTTCCCGGACCAGGGCTCAAACCCGTGTCCCCTGCATTGGCAGGCGGATTCTTAAGCACTGCGCCACCAGGGAAGCCCTTAAATTTATTTAAAAGAAGTTAATTCACTCTTAATAAAAGAGTAACTTATTTTTCTTATTTTAAAAATTATAAATACTGCATAAGCTAAATGCACATTTTTTTCAGAAATGATGTATAAACAATCTTTTTACTAGCTGATGTAATTTATAGATGTACTCTCTAATTAGTTATACAGATATTATCTCACTTTTAAGAGAAGTTATAGATAACAAGGATACTTTTCTTTACATATGTTACAGATGGGACTCTCTAATTAAATATACAGATACTATTTTACTTTGTTCTGAAATGTACAAACCCAGCCTTGGGCCAGCACGATGTTATCAGCTGGAGAAGTGATCTAAAGCAAACTGGAATTTGGAGAAATCTCTCTGTGACACTTAAAAAGTGATCTCAGCATGTCCCGGTTTATGTGTGGGTTCTTGTCACATGCACTTACATGCACATTCTCAGTCATGGTGGCCAAGGGCCAGGATCCAGAGATGGAGATCTAGTGAAGCATTTCCTATCTGTGAGACTTCGGCATCGTACTTTACCTTCCCCAGTCTCAGTTTCCCCATTTGTAACATGAGAACAATAATATCTTAGCTATAAGATTTTTATGAAAACAAAAGGAGATAATACACATGAAAGTATCTTTTAATCTGTAAAGCAAAATTCATATGGTATTGTCGTTATTTATTGGACCTTATATTCTATCATACACAAAAAATAAATTCGTAGAAAAGCTTGGCTTAAATTTAGCAGAAATTCACTTTTTGCAGGACTGCATGAATATGTGTATTTTTTTTAGTATTTCTGTGTTTCCCTGTACTTTTTTGCTCCCTTGCAGGGGGTTAAAGAAAAGACAAATTAGTCATCTGAGATTATCCATACAATCCACTCTTGTAGGTCAAGATGGAGCCATGTTAATGGAGAAAAGATATCATTTATTTACAAACACTTTAGTTAACTGAAGTGACTATGTATATTGGACTGACCTCAGAGCTTCTAGAGGGTCACTGTGTATAGGAAAAAAATAAAGGAATCATCAACATTCATCATGCTGACGCCTGTTTGTCTGATATCTGTTAGAATATTGTGGGAAGCTAACAGTGAAATTTGGCAAACAATTTGGAATTTGTATGTGTGTGTGTGTGTGTGTGTTTTATAAAATGTGGCTTTTAGACTTGTAGTTAATCTTGGCCCAAACCCCGTTCTCTGGCGTTCTCGGCAAACAAAGTCTTTAAATACAAGGGATGCTGAATACCAACTTGTGAAAGGAAAGAGGGTGTTGATAAATTTAATAGTCATACATGTCATGATATTTCAGAAAATTGCAGTCAATTAGAGAATAACTGTACTATATATTTTTAAAAGATGGGATTCAATACTGGCATTTAGGTAGGAGAGACATATTTTTATATGCTGTAAGTAGATATGTGTTGTGATTTAATGACTGTACATTCATTTCAGTCTTACTCTATAAGAATACTCAGGTAGGACAATATTAGAGTGTCTTCAGAAATTAGAAACAGATGTCAAGATTGTAAATCCTAGATAGCAACACAGAATTTCTATTTTTCGAAAGATAAAAAGTGTAGCCCTTGAAAATGGGAACAAATGATATTAGTCCTATGGTCAGCAATGGAAATCGCAAATATTGTGGTACAATGAGTTTTCATTTGAATAGATATTCAAGATACAACAGTGATCTACATCTGTCTTATGTCAATTAAGTAAAAAAACAAAGAAGCCTCAAACATTCTGTGAATTATGACAGTTACTTGGCATCTGTTTGTGTAGAGGCTCTAGACTAAAGTATTAAAGTCCAGTACTCTATGGAGACAACAATTTAGAAGAAAAATTTGGATAATAAATGACCAGAGTCTCTCAGTGACATTTATATATTCTGTAGCACTTAGAAGATTCTTTTTATTTAAAAGGTCTGTCATTTTTAAATGACTTATTTATCCTCTTTTGTGAAAATGCAGAGAATTCTGAAAAGGATTTATTGCTGTTATTTCTAGCTACAGTGGGGTGATAGAAGACTTGGGTAGAAAGCAATAAAAAATAGCTGCTTAAGTATCTCGGGTAATTTGAAGTTCATTAAGTCCTGACTTATCTTGTCTCCCGTTGTCTAAATGTTTCTTTTATCCTTATTATTAGATCCCATTTTTCAATCGTTTAATCATTCTGTGGCTCTGCTCTAAACCTGCTTCAAATTGTCTAATTTTCTTATAAATCGTGCAGCCCAGAGATGAACAGAAATTTCTGTTAGTCCTCTTGATTAAAAATTTTTTTGTTTTTGTTTTGCTAACAGTTATGTGGGTGTCTAAATAATTTGCATATGATGTTTTAAAGTTTCCAGTGAAAACAGGAAGTTATGGCATTCTAATAGCAAGCCAATGCAAATATGTGGGACTTTAGTATAATTTACCCTCTGGACACAATAGTGAAGTATCATTTTCTTCCAGTTATATTAAGCAAGCGGCATATAGTGACATATTCAAACACACTCACAAACTATTTACTGGCCTTTTTGTGTGATGATAAATTGCCTCTGCTAAAAAGGTTTTTATATAGTTTGAACAATTTGTTAAGAAGCAAAAACAGACCTCAGAATTTACTAGCGGAAACAAATAGTATAGTTGTCATCTCTAATTCATTTTGAATCACTGACTTCTATTGATGATGTTCTTGTGAGCAATGACGCATCCTGCTGATGTATAAAAATAGGAAATTCCGTTCTTTGGGGCATATTTTTCAGTGCTCAAAAGTATTCAGTTTCTAAATTACACTACATGTCCACCATGTATACACAAATTTATTCCTTGATTCTGAAACCTGGCATTTTGTTTTATATGACATGCTGTTGCCTTGAGGGAAAGGGAGAACAGAAACGAGTAGAGGTCAGAGTTGAATTTTAGACTTATTCTCAGAATTATTTGCCAATTCCAGTCTCCATACCTCACTATCTATAAGAGATTATTCATTTCCAATAATGAAAGAAATTTCTAAATGAAGATCCTTCCTCATCTTGCTATGATGTATACTTAGAATGTGTTATTTTAAACTTTTTTTAAAGACCAACACAATTGAACATTCTAAATTAAAAGTATTTGAATTCCAAAGATTTACCTATACTTACTATACATGAATAAATCTAGAGGACAGCAAATGTATTTTCAAATACAAACCTAGTTGATACAAAGAATCCCACATATGTAAAGCTGTCTGAAGTTGTGGCACATACATACAATGGAATATTGCTCAGCCATAAAAGGAACGAAGTTGAGTTATTTGTAGTGAGGTGGATGGACCTAGAGTCTGTTATACAGAGTGAAGTAAGTCAGAAAGAGAAAAACAAATACCATATGCTAACATATATATATATATATATATATATATATATATATATATATATATATGGAATCTAAATAATAAATAAATAAATAAAGGTTCCGAAGAACCTAGGGGCAGGACAGGAGTAAAGCCGCAGATATAGAGAATGGACTTGAGGACACAGGGAGGGGGAAGGGTAAGCTGGGACGAAGTGAGAGAGTAGTATATATACTGACATATATACACTACCAAATGTAAAATAGATAGCTAGTGGGAAGCAGTCGCGTAGCACAAGGGGATCAACTTGGTGCTTTGTGACCACATAGAGGGGTGGGATAGGGAGGGTGGGAGGGAGACGCAAGAGGGAAGAGATATCGGGATATATGTACGTGTATAGCTGATTCACTTTGTTATACAGCAGAAACTAACACACCATTGTAAAGCAATTATACTCCAATAAAGATGTGAAAAAAAATACATCAAGCTTTACTTTACCACTTATAATTACTGCCTAACCAATCAAATAATTACGAAAATACATTTACTGTGAACATAAGTCTTTATTTTACTGGGATAAATGCCCAGAAGTAAAATTGCTATCATACAGTAGTTGCATGTTTATATTTTTTTAAGAAACTGTGAAATTCTTTTCCAGAATGTCTGTAGCATTCTACATTTCCACCAGAAATATGTGAGTGTTCCAGTTTCTCTGTATCCTCACCAGTATTTGTCACTTAAGAAATAATTTATTCTGATAGGTGTATAGTGATAATCACATTGTGGTATTGACTTGTACTTGCCTGATGGCTAATAACGCTGATTGCTTTTTAATGTGCTTTTTTGCCATTTGCATATCCACTTTGGTACAATATCTGTTTACATCTCTTGTCCATTTTCTAATTGAATTGTTTGGAGTTTTTTTGCTGTTATTTTGAGTGTTCTTTACATATGCTAGATATTTAGTCCTTTTATTAAACATGTAGTTTGCAGGATTTCGAGCCCATCTCCAGTGACAGGTGACTTCCACTCCCAAACCTGCCTGCAGCCCCAGGCCTGCAATTAACAAATGAGTGGGAGAGGTCTGTGTGCTGGTCAGTGCAGGAACTCAGAGCCCACTGAAACTCTCAGAGTGGGTATCGGGACCCTTTGTCATAAGGAGCAATGCTGCCCTATGGTAATTGTCTCTTTACCTGCATGCTTCACTAGGCTTTTATTTCTAGTCTTTCTATGAAATTTACAAAGTCTCCAGAGAACATGAAAAGGAACTGGACCATGAATTTGACTTGAAGCTGACACTGTATTTGGAGGATTAAAGAAGAAACCAGTCAACTTTGAATGGAGCTTCTGGATGAAGTGGGGGAAGCAGCAGCTGGTATGGCTTCTCCTTGGACACATGGCTGTGTCTCAAATGGCCAGTCTACTTGCAAGGAAGATTCCTAATCTGAAAAAAAAAGGTCTGTGCTTGGAAATCTGCCCTGTATAAACAAAACACCACCAAAAACTGACTTGGAAGTCAACCTAGGACAAATATTTGATCCTTATACGTTCATGGAAGTGAAGAAACTGCAAGGTAAGAAGCAGCAGAAGTTTCTGGGCAAGAGAGACCAGAACATGAGACTGAGCAAAGTACCACGTGGTTAGAGATGTGCACCAGACTTGAGCTATTTTTCAGCTCTTTCCTGAAAATCTGTACTTTCTGGGTCTGCTTCTCATCCTGGAATATAGGGAATTCCGAGAATGCACTAACTTTCCTTTAAACATGATACTGATTACTGTGTTGTACTCAAGGGGTTTCCATCTTCTAAAGGAGCAAAAACTAGACGATTAGATGCTGTCAGATCTGAATATTTTAAAATTTCATATAACTTTCCTTGTTTTTGGTTTTATTCAGATGTAATTCGCACATAGAAGTGTATAATTTTAACATGTACAGCGTGATGACTTAACTTATATATATTATGAAATGATTACCACAATAAATTTAGTTATCATCATCTCGTATAGATACAAGATGAAAAAGATTGTTTTGTTTTTTGTGAAGAGAACTTTTAAGATCTACTACTCTTAGCAACTTTCAATTATACCACACAGCAGTGTTAAGTATAGATATCATGTTGGTACATTATACCATCAGAATTTACGTATCTCATAATTGGGTATGTGTGCTTTTTGACCACTTTCATCCCATTTCATATAACTTTCTGAGCTGATGATGATAAATAATACCTTTATTGTATTCCTAAAAAACACCATGTAGTTTGTAAAAATTATCTCTCAGCCTCTAGATTGTCTTTTCATCTTCTTAACAGGAACTCATGCAAAGCAAAAGTTTTTTAATGTTGATGAAGTTCAATTTATTCTTTTTTTTCTTCTGGATCATGTTTTTGGTTTCAAGTTTAAAAACACTTTCCCTAGCCCTACATTCCAAAGATCCTCCATGTTTTTCTAAGTTTTATAATTTTTCAGTTTCGCATTTAAGTCTGTGACCCCTTTTAAGTTAATTTCTATATAAGGTATAAAGTTTAAATCACAGTTATTTTTGCCCCACCAATGGCTGTCTGATTGCTTTTTTTTTTTGGCAAAACCATCCCTCCTTCATTGAATTGCTTTTGCACCTTTGTCAAAAGAAAGTTGAATATATTTGAGTAGGTCATCTTGATTTCTTTCATTAGCATTTTGTAGTAGTTTTCATCATGGAAGTTTCGTGCATGTTTTCATAGAATTACACTATTTATTTTATTAAGTGATTATAAATGATATTATATTTTCAAATTTTGTTTCCATGTATTCATTACAAGTATGTAGAAATGCGATAGATTTTTTCTGTTTACTTTGTATTTTGCGACCTTGCTAAACTTACTTTTTAGTTTTAGAAGCTTTTTGTGTGTTTTTGGTTTTTGCATATTCCTTGGGATTTTCTATGTAGATAATCATGTCATCTGCACATGGCACAGTTTTAGCCCTTTCTTTCCAATCTGTATGCCATTATTTCCTTTTCTTGCCATGTTGCACCCACTAGAACTTCCAGCACTATGTTGAATAAGAGTGGTGAGAGTAGATATCCTAGCCTTGTTCCAGATCTTATAGATAAAGCATTCACTCTTTCATTCTTAAGTGTAATTTTAGCATCAGGTTTTTTGTGGATCCTATTTATCAAGTTTAGGAAGTTCCCCCTCAATTCTTACTTTTCTGAGAGGTTTTTCTTCTTTTTTTAAACATTAGTGGGTGTTGAATTTTTTCAAATTCTTTTTCTTCATAGATTGATATGATCACGTAATTTTCCTTTTACAGTTTTTAATATATTGGATTATATTAATTTATTTTCAAATATTCAACCAGTCTTAAAACTCACTTGGTCATGGTGTGTACTTTGCTTCATATATTGCTGAATTCTATTTGCTGATATTTTGTTAACGATTTTGCATCTATATTCATGAGGGATATTTGTCTCAAGTTTTAGTTTTGTTTTATTTGGTACCATCTTTGGTTTTGGTTTCAGAGTAATACCAGTTTCAAAAAATAAATTAAGAAGTGTCCTCTCTTCTTCTTTCTTCTTTAAGAGATTCTACATAACTGGTGTCAATTTTTCTTAAATTATGACTTCAGTTTACTTAATTGTTATAGGTTTATTCAAATTATCTATTTCATATTGGATGAACTGTGGTAGTTTTATGTTTCTTGGGGAATTGGCCAATTAATCCTAAATTATCAAATTTAGCTGTGCAGTGTGGCTCATAGCATTCACTTATTTTTATTTTGATGTCTGCAGGATCTGTCTTATTCCTGATATTGGTGATTTGAATTATCTGTTTTGCTCTTTATCTCAGTCTTGCTGGCAGTGCATCAATTTTATTTATCTTGTAAGGAAGCAGCTCTTTATTTTATTGATTTTCTCTATTTTTTTTTCTGTTTTCAGGCCTATTGCTTTCTGCTCTTATATATATTATTTCATTCCTGATACTTGCTTTGAGTAACTTGGCCCCCCCTTTTTTTTTAGGTTCTTGAAATGGGAGTCTAGATTATTGATTTGAAACATTTCTTTTATAAAAACCTAAGTGCTCTAATTTAGTGCCAAAAATTTCCCTCTCATCCCTGCTTTACCTATGTCCTCCAAATTTTGATATGGTATATTTTCATTTTCATTTTGTTAAATATATTAGATGTTTTTTTCTTGAATCTTTTCTCTTTGATGAATTAATTGTTTGTAATTGTTTTGTTTAATTTCCAAGTACTTGGGGGATTTTTCTGTTTTCTTTCTATCACTGATTTAGAGTTTGATTCTGTTGTGGTCAGAGAACACACTTTCTATGGTTTAAATTCTTTCAAATTTGTTGGATTTTTTTTTAAATGACCCAGAATATGGTCTATCTTGGTATAAGTTCCATGGATGCTTAAAAATAATGTGTGTTCTGCTTTTGTTGAGCAAAGTATTCTAAAAATGTCTATTAGGTTCATTTTTTGCATGGTGTTGTTCAGTTCTTCTATACCCTTGCTGATTTTCTGTTTAGTTGTTCTGTCAGTTGTTGACATAGGGGTGTTGATGTCTCCAACCATACTGGTGGATTTGAATATTTCTCCTTTTAGTTCTATTGGGTTTTGCTTCATTTATTTTGCATCTGGGTTGTTCGGTATTTATATTTATGATTGCTATGTCTTCCTGGTGCATTAATCCTCTTGTCATCATCATTAAATAGCCTTCTCTGCCTCTGGTAATTTTATTTGCTCTGAAGTCTACTTTATCTGATATTAATATAGCTAATGCTGCTTTCTTTTGATTAATATTTGCATGATATATCTTTTTCCAACTTTTTCTTTCAACTTCTTATATCATTTTATTTGAAGTGAGTTTCTTGTACAGTAAGTCCCCTACATACAAATGAGTTCCGTTCTGAGAGCGCGTTCGTAAGTCCAACAGAGTTAGCCTAGGTACCCAGCTAACACAATCGGCTATATAGTACTGTATTGTAATAGGTTTGTAATACTTTTCACACAAATAATACATAAAAAATAAACAAACCCCAAACATAAAGAAAACATTTTTAATCTTACAGTACAGTACCTTGAAAAGTACGGTAGTACAGTACAACAGCTGGCATACAGGGGCTGGCATCAAGTGAGCAGGCAAGAAGAGTTACCCACTGGAGGAGGGAGAGGAGGTGGGAGATGGTAGAGCTGAAGGATTGTCAGCAATAGCAGATGGAGGGAAAGTTGCTATTTCACTCACACCTGACGTTGATGGCACAGGTTCTGGTTCCCTGTTGGATTCAATTCTATCTACCCTACTGAAAAAGCGATCCAGTGATGTCTGATTAGTAGCTCTTTTTTTTCTCGCCATAGATGACATGGTAGCACTGGATTGCATTCTGAACAGCTGCTGCAACCTTCGTGTACCAGTCTATGTTAAGGTCCTGTGCATCAAAAACTAACAGTGCCTTGTCAAATAAAGAAAATCCCCTTGCCATTTCCTGTGTCGTGAATCTCTTCAGTTCTTTAGTTACTTCTTCCTCTTGTCTCTCTTTGTCCTTTCTCTGGGCCTCCAATTCCATCAGGTCTTCATTAGTAAGCTCCTCATGTTGCACAGCAAGGAGTTCCATGAAGTCGCCGTCCTGCAGATCTAGCTCCAGCTTCTCACTGAGGGTCACTAAGTTGCTGAAGACCTCTTTGGACTCCTCATCCACCTTCTGAAATCCACAAAAATTGTGAACAAACTGCGGGCAAAGTTTCTTCCAAACTCCATTCATGGTGACGGCCATAACCTCACGCCAAGCAAAGTCAGTGTTTTTTATGGCCTTGTAGATGCTATAGTGCTTCCCAAATTTCCAAAGTTGTTCCTGATTCATCACTCAGCTTTACAGCCTGACGAAAACTGTGACCTAAATGATATTTCTTGAAAGTCGCTGTAACTCCCTGGTCCGTAGGTTGGATGAGCGACGTAGTATAGTATTCGGTGGCAGAGCCACTACTTTGATGTTGGGATGAAAGTCGTCCATGAATGGGGAGGTGGCCTGGAGCATTGTCAAGCAGTAGAAGAATGTCCAATGGGATGTCCTTCTCCAAGCAATATTTCTCTAACCTCTGGGATAAAGTGATGGAAAAACCAGTCCTGGAAAATGACCTGTGTAACCCAGGCTTTGGGGTTATTTTTCCACACAATAGGGAGAGAGCCCTTGGCTATGTTTTTAAGGTCTCTTGGGTTCTCTGAGTGATAAACTAAGAAAGGCTTCAGCTTCATATGGCCAGAAGCATTGCCACCAAACAGCAGAGTTAGCCTATCCTTTATTGCTTTATAGACTGGCATCAACTTTTCCTCCTTACTGATATAACTTTGGTCTGGCATCCTATTCCAGTACAGACCTGTCTCATCCACATTAATAATCTGCTTGGGTAAATATGCAGCTTCATCAATAATTTCTCGAAGCATTTCAGGAAATTCCTGGGCAGCTACCATATCTGCACTTGCTGCCACGCCACTTACTTTTACGTTGTGGACGTTGGCTGTAGTCTTGAACCAGTGAGACTAGCTATGGCTGGCATTAAAACATGCACCCTCTGATTCTTCACCGTGTTTCTTCTTCAAGTCTTCACAAAGGCTCTTAGCTTTCTCTTGAATCAGCATTAAGCTGAGTGGGACTTGACATTGATGCTGATCCTGCATCCACACTGAGAAGTTTCTCCATCTCCTCCATCACTTTTTCCATGCTTCTTTGATATTATTGTCGACATCATCGGCACAGTAAATTTCACATGTTCCATGATCCTGTTCATTTTTAGAATTGTGCCCATGGTTGAACGATTCATGTTATAAGAAGGAGCAATGTCTACCATCTTTTTACCTCATTCCACTCTCTGAATTATTTTCACTGTTGTTTCCATCGTTATCGCTTGGCGCTTCTTAGAAGTAACAACTATGTAATCGCTGCTTTTACACTTGCTTCCGGACACCCTGGGCTTGAAATAAAGATACTGTACTACTGTACTGTATACAGTACTGTACAGTAAAGTACACAAAAGCACAACCACTTGTAGAGGATGCATGCATATGACAACGTACACCAGACATGTGAACTAACTTATGTGATTGGACATGTGAACACACATTTGCATTTTTGAAAGTTTGCAACTTGAAAGTTCATATGTAGGGGACTTAATGTATTACAGACAGCCTGCAGAGTCATGACTTTAAATCTACTTTGCCAGGCTTTGTCTTCTAATTAATGTATTTAGACCATTTTTGTTTAATGTAATTTTAATATATTAGGGCTTAAGTCACATATTATTTTTTGTTTTGTCTTTGTTCTCTTTTTCTTATTTTTTTTCTTTTTTCCTGTGGGTTACTTGAATATTTTCTAGAATTACATTTTGATTTATTTATCATTTTTTTGATTTACCTCATTGTATAGTTTTTTTATTTTTAATGGTTGCTCTAGTTATTACATTATACATATAAAATTTAGCACAGTCTAATGGTGGTGTCATTTTACCACAGTGAAGTATGAAACCTTGCTTTTCTTTACATCCCTTTACCCTCCCCTATCTGTAATTTAATTGTTGTAAATATTTCCTTTATGTACATATGGAACCACATGAAACAGTGCTATACTTTTTACTTCAATCATCAAACATGATTTAGTATTTTGACTATAGTTTTGCACACCATGTTCTATTTTACTTCCTGATGTTCCAAGATTCTTTCTTATTGTGTTTATTTTTCTCTTTAGAGGACTTCCTTCAGCCATTCTTTTAGATTAGAACTGCCAGGAACATATTCTCTTAACTTTCCTTCATTTCAGAATATCTTGATTTCCTCTTCATTTCTGAAATAAATTTTCATTGTATATTTGATTCTAGATTGAATAGTTCTTTTTTTCAGCACTTGAAAACTGTAGTGTAATTCCTTCTGCCCTCCACTGTTTCTGGTGAGAAATTTGCTGTCATTCAAATATTTTTCCTCCATATGTAATGTGCTATTTCTCTCTCACTTCCTTAAAAAAATATTTTTTGTTCTTTTAGTCTTCCAAAGTTTGACTACGATACATCTTGGCATGGATTTCTCCTATTTTCAGTTCACTCAGCTTCATTCTTTAAGTATGCCTTTTGCTAAACTTCAAAAGTTTTCAGCTTTGATTATTTGATTTGATGTTATTCAGTTACTTTTTCATTACTCTCTCCTTTCTCCTCTATTTCAAGGATTCCAGTTGAATGAATATTAGATATTTTTGGTATAGTTGCACAGGTCCCTGAGGCTTTGTTAATTTTTTTAAAGTCTATTTTTTCTCTATTGTTTCCAACTGGGTAATTTCTATCGTTCCACTTTCCAGTTCACTGTTTATGTCTTCTGTCCCTTACATTCTGCTATTGAACTCATTTACTGAGTTTTTTTAATTTAAATTATTGTTTGTTTGTTTGAGTTTTAGTTCTAAAATTTCCGTTTGGTTCTCCTTTATTTCTTCTATTTCTTGGCTCACATTTTCTATTTATTTCTAATACTTTCTGTTTTTTCATTTGTTTCTTACATGTTTTTAATTGCCTCTTCAATCATTTTTATAATAGCCTTTTTATAATCTTTGTCAGATAATTCTATTATCTCTGTCATTTCAGTGTTGCCATCTATTGATTGTCTTTTTGCATTCAGTTTGAGATCTTCCTGGTTCTTGGTATAACAAATGACTTTCTATTGAAACCTGAAAATTTAAGGTATTATAAGATTCTGGATCTTATTTAAACCTTCTATTTTAGCTGATTTTCTGTGACCCCCACTGCACTAAGAAAAGGGGTCGGGTGGCACCTTGTTACTGCCAAATGGGGGTAGAATTGCAGGTTTCCCACTTGGCTTCCATTGACATCTGAGGAGGGAAGGTTCCATGTGACTCCTGGGTCAGAGTGGAATTTCTGGCTCCTCACTAAGCCTTTATTCCTACCTGTCTGGCTAGGAGGAATAGGAGTTACTGCTCCCTATGTGGCCTCTGCTGGTACTACAGAGGGTGGAAATGGCCTCTTTCCTGCTGGGTGGTGGTGAGAGTCCTGTCTTTCCACTTGGCCTTCTCTGACACCATCCCAGTTGTGGGAGGTTGGGTGCCTTATTACAGCCTGGCATGGGTGGAAGTCTAGGCAACTCACTCAGCCTTTGTTGGTATGGGTGTGTGTTGGGCCATAGTTATTTCTGTGATATTTGTCTGGAGTAGAGTAGTTCTTATCTAAAAGGTATTTGGGTGCTTTTGTTTGTTTGTTTTGTCTGTGCCTGCTAGTTTTACCATGTTGCTAGCTTCTTTAACTGAGAATTTGGGATATATGAGGCCAAAAGAAAATTCAGAGAACTCACCATCATATCATCCCTGAGGTCCCTAGCCAATCTGCCTTCTTTTCTCCTTTTGGAGTCTTTTGATGTTTATTTTATGTATAAAGTCCAAAGTTTTCTGTTGTAATTAGTGGGAGAAAAAGAAAAAGTATGTTTACTTTATCTTCTTGAAAGTGGAAACTAGATCTTGCATATTGAACCACTAGGAAATCTTTCCATCACACAGGAGGGTTACTTGCTGCTTAATCTGAAATGCAGTACACATCTGAATCTCTAACACTGTGAGTGATTCGTTACAGGCCTAAGTGATTCTCCCTACTTAGCAAATCACATTAAAACAGATGTAGTACTGGGACCCATATTATTGTGGGTTATGAAAAGTAGAAATGTTGTTTCTTTTTACATAATGCCAAAATATCCAAGAATTCTGCTATAAAAATGAACGTTATGGTACTAAGGATGTACAAAAAAGAAAATATTTTAATTTGTTTAAGAAACTCCTGGGGCCTTATTATTGATAAAATGATGAGCCATTTCAGACAGCTAATCAGTTAGAAGGTAAAGCACTGAAAAGTGTGTCCCGGTGAATTTTCCAGCCTGTGTAGACGGACACTGGGAATGTTTCTTTTGTTCCTTAATCAACACCAAAAAATATCACAGAGTTCCTCATTAACTAAAGAGCTATTTTCACACATTTTTTGAGCAATACAAAAAATAAACACATAGAACAAACTAATTGAATAGTCAAGAAATACAAAGGAGTTTTGCCTAAAACTAAACACTAAAGTGTAGACCAAATTTTATTCAAAATTTTAAATGTTATAAGATTTCTAGAATAAAACAAATCCTGTGGCCTTTATTCGTTGAAAGTTCTGCCAAGTAAAATGAAGTAAAACTGAGGTTATCCATCATATTTCTAATTTTGTGCTACCATTTTGGTTTTTGCCAAATGAGACAATCATGAAGCTGACTTATGAAGTTCAGCAGAACTTTGCCCATTTTGAAGATCTCCTTGGACTAGTAATTTTCAAGGAAAAAATTGTATTTTCATATTTCCTGCAAGGTAGTGTTAAAGTGTGGCCTGTGAATCAGTGTCAGGTCATGAACGGTGAGTTACCTGTACAAGACAATTACAGAAATTAAAGATATGCATTCAGAGGGCGTCCCTGGTGGCGCAGTGGTTGAGAGTCCGCCTGCCGATGCAGGGGACGCGGGTTCGTGCCCCGGTCCGGGAAGATCCCACATGCCGCGGAGCGGCTGGGCCCGTGAGCCATGGCCGCTGAGCCTGAGCGTCCGGAGCCTGTGCTCTGCAACGGGAAAGGCCACAACACTGAGAGGCCCGCTTACCGCAAAAAAAAAAAAAAAAAATGCATTCAGAAACTTCTGTAGAAAATTGATGTCACAACAACATCCAAGTATGTAGTCAGTGGATTTGTCCCCTTGAACAGAATCTGGGCCAGTTTATATGTTGCTGAACTTGTGTGGTAGGTCCAGGTAGTACAAAATGCTCACTGAGCATGTGCATCTGGACACATTTGTCCCCAGCAGATTAGAAATAAAAATGTAAAATGAGTCTTTCACCAGAGATAGTCTTAGCAATACTGTACAGCACAGATTACATGGGTCTTATTCAAACATTTTAAAAAATATATTTTATGGCTAATTGGGTAAATTTCCAAATTAACTCATAAAATATTTTTCTGTGTTGAAATATTGACTAGAAGGAGAAGACACATCACTTTAATCTTATTGTAAAAATCTTTTGTAGATCACTGTCAAGTCAGAAATCGTAAGATGTTAGGTGGTGTTAGACTTCATTATTCCTCAGAATATCAAATACAAATTAATTAGCCAAGAAAATTTTTCATCATTTCACTCATGAGACTTTTTTTGCATTGAGAATATAGAAATAATCTGTCCACCTTTCTCACCCTAGACCAGTTGTGTACATTCAGATTTACAGTGGTTTTCAAAGTTTGATCCTCTAACTGTCACTTTTAGCATTACCTGGCAAGCAATTAGAAATACACATTTTGTGCTTCATTCCAGACCCGCTGAGTCAGAATGTCTGGGTGTAGGGCCCAGCAATCCGTGTTTTAATAAACCTCCAGGCGATTCTGATCCACATTAAAGTTTGAGAACCACTTCCCTAGACGAAACTACCAACACCACACATCTTGGTTACCACAATAGCTTCCAGACTTTGGTTCCCTTCCATTCCTCCTTTCTCTGCTCTATACTCAGATTGACATTTACATACACACACACACACACACACACACACACACACACACACAAATGCTCTCAGGCTAAAGACCAAAATAGGTCTTTTTCTTAAATTAATTTTTATTGGAGTATAGTTGATTTACAATGTTGTTTTATTTTCTGCTGTACAGCAAAGTGAATCAGTTATACATACACACATATCCACTGTTTTTTAGATTCATTTCCCATATAGGCCATTACAGAGCACTGAGTAGAGTTCCCCGTGCTATACAGTAGGTTCTTATTAGTTGTCTATTTTATATATAGTAATGTGTATTTGTCAATCCCAACCTCCCAATTTATCCCTCCTGCCCCTTCCCCCTTGGTCTTTTTAAAACATAGAATGTTAATCTCTATCAGGTGTGGTGTTCAAACTAGTTCTGAGGCATCATCTCATTCCAGTCTTTCTTCCTCTCGTCCCCTGCTCTACTGGTCTTCTTTCAGGCTTTTCTACTGGCTTAGTCCACTCCACTCTTGGACCGATTACCTCCAATACACGCTTTAGGAGAAATCATTTATCAGGGAAAACTGTAGCTTACTAGATTAAAAGTCCTCTATTCCGTTATTCAAAGGACCATGTATTATCTCTCCCAGCATTTATCCCAGCTGCGGTTTTATATTTATGTATGATTATTTGCTTGTTTGCCCAGCCCTACATCCCAAATTATTTTGTAAGTGCCTGGACAGAAAAGACCACATCTGCTTGGTTACAATTGTTTCTCCAGAGCCTAGCATTGTATTTCCTTGGTGGTTGACATTCAGGAAATTTTGAACGACTTAATAGCCCATTGCACTGTAATGAACCCCTATCAAAGGAGTGAGCCACACTGCAACTGGGCAACCACTCTGGATAGCTCTCTGGTCATGTTTCCTGTAGCTACAGTTATTAGCTATTAGTTATTATTACCCTTCTCATCCGTTTCAGTAACATATACTGTACTGTCTGTCACAATCCAAGGAGCATCCCTCTCTAAAAAGTGGAGCAATTCCTGTTCATCCATCTGCTACTAGAAAAGATCAAAGTATCAGTCCCTCATGCTGGAAGAATTCCCATCAAGCATTAAAGCTCAATGGGAATCATCCCATACCAAGAACTGAACAAATCAGTGATCATCTTTTACAGGGGTATTATTTCTATGGTTCATTGGGCTAACCTGGGAATCTACAATACTTTACAGAAAATTTTTGTGGAAAAATAAAATCCAGTTTCTGAAAAACTTACAAACAAACCAACCTTACAAACACTTTTTTTTTTTTTTTTAGGGATTCAATACATAAGCAGAAACTGGTTTGCTTATTTTTTTCCTCAGTGCCCCTAAAATTCAAATGTTTTTCACTAGCCTATAACCTTACTTCATCCCTCCTCTAAAATTTAGGGCAGAATTTAAACTTAAACCAAAACTTTGGAAGCAAACTTAAAAATTACATGGGATGGCTTTTTAACCTAGTTCCATTTATTCTTTCTCTGGTAATTCCTAAAGGTTAAGAGCTACTGAATACGATGCTTAATTAGTGATGTTAGAAGAAATTCCATACAGCAAACAAAGTAAAAATAAATGTTTTTAAATTCTAAAACAAACAAACAGAATTTCTATTCCCTTTTAAGACCTCCAAGACCTTTTTGTCTCTAGTTTCACTCTGGGGCAAATCAGTATGCTTCAGCCAAGTGACTATTTTTCTCCCTGGATTATAGGATCCAAATGATAAATTTAAAAGAAGGTAGCAATGGAGTAGCTCCCCCGAAGGCCAAATCAGATGCAGCAAAGAACGCTAAGCAATCTGCTCAAAGTCTCAAATCAAGGGATATTTTAAAAATGTGGTTAACATAATGGATATTATTCATGCTTTGTATTTTCAACATCTTCACAAAGATAATCACCATAAATAGAGTATGGGTGTGTGTGTATATGTATATCTTTCTATATGTATATATTTATACATATGTGTGTATATATGTGCATGTGTGTGTACATATAAATGTATACATCTATACATATATTCATCTATGTTATGCACACCCATATACACTCACATACCTATGTATCAAGAGAAATACAATTCTATTTGACCTTACAACAAATTTGTTGAGTAAGTTTTATCCTTTCTTTTCCCAGTGAAAATCAGGCAGTTTTCAAAGCCCTGTTAAGGATGGAAATTGGACTGTGTCTTTGCATGAAATGTTCTGCATGTGGCACGTCACTATGTCTTTAGGAAGAAGTTACTAATAGCACTAGAACACCTTTCATAGGCTCTCCCAAGGTTGTGTGATACAGTTTTTCTTCCAATTGAAGCACATGTATCTAATGGCAACACAATATATTTCAGACCAATGTCGTGGTTATTTTAAGGCTCAAAGCCTTTCAGAGGAGAAATATTTCACCTCTCTGAATTAAGGAATCAAACCTGAGTTCCTTATTGAATCTTAATTGGGTTCTTTACCAAATAACCTAACATTAAGTACTAAATTAATTAAACAGGAGGGACATTCGCCTGAGGTGGCTTTAATGGCTTGGGAGCCTATGTAAGCAAACCAAAACCTAAGCCTGTAAATGCCTCAAGGTTAAGAAAGCAAAAATTTAACAACAACCACTCACAAACATCCGGCTAGGGTTTTACAAATGAGGCGACGGCTTAATCTACAGCCAATCAAATAATTTCCTTGCTCTGCTCTACCTCTTCTCTATAAAAATCTCTCCCTAAGCTCTCATCAGTGGAGCACTTCTAACCACTTTTGGTTTGGTGCTGCCCAGTTGGAATCAATTTTTGCTCAAATTCTTAAAAAAATTTAATATGCCTTAGTTTACCTTTTATCATAAGGAATTCTACATATTTCCAAAAATTAAATCTTGTGAACTTCTCGAGTCTTATATTTAAGATGTTATCATAGAGATAATCATTTTGCAAACAGGCGTAATTTCTAGCTGAGTCCCCCAACAGGTTTATTGGAAAAAGATAAAGGATAAATTAAAGATAAAAAAGTGGGTATATGGAGTGGTAAATCATTAGGGCAAATCATTTCATACCTGGAACAGCGGTGTCTGAAGACTGTTAGTCCCCCAGCTAGGAGTCATCATTCATGACTTTTCTAGATAACTATTTCAGGTATTAGGTGGTCCTGTGCTTCAAGCAAGGCTGGGCTCCTTGGAAGCATCAGGGCATAAGTCATGAGTCTTGTTTCCTCCTAGTAAAATACGGTAATCCTATCATCTTTCTAATATTTGTTTAGAAATGTATGTATGAGGTGATGAGGAGTAGTCTGCCTAGATGCTGGGAGAAGATTTTTCTTGCCCAAAAAAAAAAAAGACCTAAGGAACGGACATTCTCCTTTCAGACTTTGGACTTTCGTTTTATGTAGCTGTTAGGCTGACAAAGGCCAACAGCTGAAGGTGGCGAGTAAAGTGATGTAAAGCACTTGTGTCCTTGATGATGAGGTTGATTTGGTGAGTAGACCAACTGGGGAGCTAACTCACTTCTGGTCTTCCTGTCTTGCGAGATAACAAATTGCCTCATCACAGGTGCCATTTCAAATTGGCTTTTCTCTTACTTGCTGCCTGAATGGCTTCACTGATATAAGTAGTTTCTGCAAAAGTGGTTGTGTAAAAAATATAACTTAAGGATGAAGATGCTGCTGATGAATGTTTTCCTACCAAAAGTTCAGTTAGTTTTCTTTTTTACTGGAAGCAAATTTAATGATATATGCAATCCATACTTGCTATTTTAAATGTCAGCCAACTTTGAGAAGGTGATAGAAACATGGGAAAATATTCAATCTAAAGAATGAGTGAGTAGTAGGTGGGAATGAGATGAAGATAAGTGATGCTTAGCTGGGAGTCTTTGGCAGTTCTTTCAAAACATAAAGAGCAACTCTTATATCTTGAAATGCATTGGGTAAATATTGCTGAAATGTCTAGGTTACCCAAATATATATTATGGGTAAGAAGAAGTTAGTCTTCTTGGTTGTGCACTACTGTATGGTTCACCAAAAGGCCGAATGAAACAAAATACCAAAACCATGTAAAAAAGACAATATCATTAGGACATCAATGTAGGACAGAGTCCAGAGAGCCCAGAAACTTTCAATGTGTCGTTATAACAAGAAGTGCAGATATCCGGCTCAGGGACTGTAGGTAGGAGAAGTCAGATCTTAGAACAGTCAGAAAATTCGTCTTCCCAGGGCATATCCAGTTTATCTAAATTTGGGGAGTGTGCCTCACTCTGGAAATATGCTGAAAGAGCTGTGTCCAAGAAATCATCTGATATGTACAGTCTCACTACTGATCAGACAAGGTAGACCCTACAAAATAAATGTTCCTTTTTCTTAACTAGGTTAGTGCTTCAAAATGGGCTAGAATCTAATGGTTGTAGAGAGGGATTTGTACTTATTTTTGAAGAAAAAAAGAGTTGTCTTTCATGCAAAGAATTGATGTTGATGTGATATTGACTGTCATTTCTGCCTACTGTTTATCTTATCTCCCCCCAAAATTATGACCCTTTCTCAAAATTCACAGGCAAGAAATTAACTTAAGTTAGTGGCCAAGATGTTCGAAAATCTCTCAGGAGTTAGTCAGAAAAGTAGAATTTCTTTTCTGTGAGGTCACCCACATAAAGAATAGGGACATAAATTCATCTTCAAAAACTAGCTCTACACAGGTTAAAAAAAAATCAGCTTCTTAATTCAGTATTTTAAGTTTACATATCCATGCAATATTGACTATGTTAACATAATAACATAAGAAGGGATTCATTTTACGTATAGCTATAGCTTATCTATGGCAAATGTCTTCCTTTTATATGAAAAAACCCTTCTTCAGCAAATGGATTTTATAGTATTAATGCAAGTTGATTTGGCATTTGGTAATTCAAATTGGTAAATCAAATATTATGCAATCTAGTTTTCCTAAATATATTTGATCAATTGTATGGCAATCTACTTGATAGGTTTTCAGTAAATCTTCACACACCTCCATAGCCGGTGATGATGGTTCCCTATTTGTTTGTAGTACCAAGTGTTGGCAGAGTCCGGCTAGAATCCTAACCATTCTCACATCTGCCACCTGAGTGAATTAGCCCATATTGTTGCATTGAATGCATTTATCTCCTGCTCAATAACTAAAATAGAAAGAACTTTTTCTTTGGCTATAATATTTATTTTATAAATATTATATATTTTTGTTATGGAAGAGATTTCAGAACTTATAAAAATATTTTAAAAATTATCATTTGATACCAATAGCAACTTTGGTATCATCTCCCTTATATGTGTTTAATGCTTTATCTGATCTTATTAAGTGGCATATGTAATAATTCTTGAAACTTTGACACATATTTGAGCAATTGGCAGCGTACTCTACTGGAAACAGCTCTGGGCTAACATTCAGATGATTTGAGCTATAATTTACCAGCTGGGAACCTTGTATTAGTGACTTAACCTCCTTAGTCTTATTTTCTCCTCTGTTAAATGGGTATGCTTAATTAAGTGGTATATTTTAAGGATGAAAATGACAAATGAGGTAAGCATGTTGAAAACTTTGTGAAAAAGTATATGGTACATGGATATAGTTGTCCCTCAGTATCTGTGAGGGTTTGGTTCCGGGAACAACCCATCACTCCCCTACCCTGGCTTGCCTACCAAAATCTACAAATGCTCAAGTTCCTTATATAAAATGATATTTGCATATAACCTACATACATCCTCCTGTATATTTTAAATCATCTCTAGATTATTTACAAACCTAATACAATGTAAAAGCTATGTAAATAGTTGCTCGTGCATGACAAATTCAAGTTTTGCTTCTTGGAACTTCCTGGAATTTATTTTCTGTATGTTTGATCTGCAGTTGAATTCATGCATGCAGAACCCGTGGCTATGTTGGGCCAATTTAATATGGCAGTTTGGACTCAACTGATAATTTTAATTATTTAGTTTTAACCTTTTAAATCATGTATTGATAAGATAGATTTGGCTCAATAGGATAGGAAAAACAACTAAATAATGGTGGCAGAAAAAAATTATTTTTCTCTCTCAAAAACATTTCAGAGGTAGCAATAATCTAGGGCTAGCATGGTGGTCTCATGATGTCATCAATGGGCCAGACCCCTGTCTCTCATCACCCTTATTTTTGTGGTCTCTATCCTTAACACTGCGCATGTGAGTTCTAGCCATTATATCTGTCTTTTCTGTGGAACGAAGAAGACGAAGGTGGAAAGGGTAAAAGTGCCCCCTTCCAAGCTGAGTCAACCTACTGCAAAGGGCATTCCTGGAAGAAACAATGACTTCTGCTTGGCAGCTCTCTCAAGGGAGTCTGAAGAATGTAGTCTTTTAGCTGAGGTCATCAGTAGTTTTCTGCGGTCAACAAAACAAAATATCTAACTTCTGCTTTTTTGTTACCAAGTAGAAAAAAAACGTTGTGAAAGACATACTGGTATCCCTTACTTCAAACTTACGCTGAACCTCCCATGTCTCCCTCTCCCACAGCATCCCTCGTTTGGGATGGGGTAGCTAAGAAATGGAGCAATGTTCAGAAGTGGAATCAGGGGTGAGCTGATGCTCAAAAATACTTCAGGCATATATCCTTGGAAATAAAGAACCTGTCTTTACATTTTGTTATGGTCGCTTTGATAATTTGAAAATAGTAAATGTTCATTTGTTCATTAATTTTTTAGCAAATATTTCTTGAGCACCTTCTATGTAGTTAATATGGCAGAAGATGTTTCTAGTGTCTTGGAACTTACAGTGGATGAAATGGCAGAATATAGACAAGTAAAAAAAATATAAGTTACTTCAGAATGTAAGTGCTAAGAAGATAATAAAATAGGTTAAACTAGGAGCAAGAATGGGGTGAGTGGAGGAGCAAAGTTTAGAAGGGATGGTGAAAGGAGGCTCCTGGAAGGAGGCAGAATTTGGGCTGAGCAGTTTTGTAGGAAATGAAAGAATAGTATTCCTATTATTAACAAATACTGTTTAGCATTCCTAATAACCCAGGGGATGCAATTGCATGTGAGGTCTGGTCCTTTCTTCCTGTTTCTTTTCTATCCATAAGCTACCTTATAGAACCATAAAAGAATTTCCACTGGTGGGTCAAGTAGGGCAAAGGAATGATGGGAACCAGGTCCACATAGACATTTCCTCCTTTGCTCTATTAATTCCTGACCTACTAAACTGATTATCGCTTCATATGATAATCTGATATGATCAAACCACATTAAAACATCATTGCTAACATCCCATCAGAAACTCCATAATACAATAGATCCATGCAGTAAGGGAGAATGTCAAGTATAATCTTCCTTGTTTTCACTTATGGTAAAACGATAACATTTTGATTTTCAAATCATCTTGTTCTAAATTATGTATGAATGTAGTTACGATTTTTTTCACCAGCAGCCATTTGCCTTCTCTAAAGCTGACCGTTCTTTTTTCTGGTAGGAGGATTTAGATTCCATTTAAGTCTCGTTAACTATTTGTGATGATGTAAACAGTTCATCCAACAGTTATTCCTCAGTTGCTTTATGCCACAAGATGAGGCAAAAATAAAGAAAATATCAGGAAAAAATCCAAATTTCTGAGACCCACTTGCCCACCTCATCATGTCATATTTATGGTACCAGGGAGGCATATTGCCTAAACCCACTGTGAGTTCAGACAGTAAGAGTCTGGGTGCATTCACTTAAGATAATTATCTATGTTTGTGGAATCAATTTGGACCCTGCTGGTCTACAGTCTATGCCAAGAAGAAAGGAGTTTATAACTTGCCTTTAGGGCTCTTGATTCATCTCCTTGAGTGAGCAGCCTGGCCAGTCAGCACTGTGTTTGAGGGGAAGCTTCTTGGCCTGGAGCACATGTGGTTTGGCAGGGCCTGGTGTGAACATGTAAGTGCCAGTAACCAGTGCTGGGTTCCAGGGCTGCATACTCACTGTGATCACAGCCCTGATCACTATCAAGTCTCTGGCAGGACCTGCTTCAAAGGAGCTTTCTGTGTGATTTGAGGTAAAGAAGCCAATAGAAGGCACATCTAGAAAAATTAGTTGGCATTGCTTTGTGTGATTCAGCCTGGGATTATTCCTATAAAGGAAGAGAGGGCAGAGGCAGATGGTCTCAGATATTACAACATCATGACTGTTGAAGGGTACTGGGAAGCTTCTGCTTCATATCACGTTTTAAATCAACAAGGATGCACTTATTGCATTATTACTGCGTACGAAACAGCATGGGGGATTGTAAAGACATAAAAGACAAACATCCTGATCTTTGATGAGCTGCACTTTTATTGGGGAGACAAGATAAATATACATAAAAGAGGGGAAAAGACACATGAAATAGTTTATGATTAAGAGCTAAATAACTAATGTGGTTTGTACTGTAATTGCCGTGAGAGCTCAGACAAGGCTTTTGGTTTTCTGTTTTTTACAAGTTTATAGTGTAATCCCTTCATCTTGTGGATCACAGAGGAAGTACCATTGAGTGTTTCCATTGGTTAATTAAAGGCAATGTGGCGTATTCATTCATGAAGGAATGACTTAATATTCACTCAGAGGTAGAGTCCATAGAGGTAGAACCTGTAATACGATCTAGTGTTACATACAGCACATTAGATATGTCAGAGTTTCATTTTGCAATTTCATATTCTTATAGGGCCAGATGGGGTGAAGTGGACTGAAGGTGAGACCTTGCTTACTGGTGAGAATAGTGGAACATGGCCTCACTAGAGAGGCAGCCACTGAGAAGCTGTAGTCTGTTTCATCAAGGATGAAGACAGGCTTAGTGTTGCCTAGTCTTCAGATTTTTTTCAAGAGGAGCCAGAAATGAGAATTCGGAGATAAAATTCACTAACATTTAAAGCACTCTGTTGGAGCTGGCTAGAAAAGGTGGCTGCACTTTGCACCCCCCTGCTGTGGGCCTGTGCCTGCTCTTACCCTGAGCCGTCAGTACCTGCTGGTCCTGGCAGCAGTGCCTTTCCAGCTGGCACCAATGATGAGGTCACGTATTCTAGAAAGCACCTCACTGTAAAAATGCTAATCAATATCTGAAGTGCCCAGTTGCTCCAGACTAGACATAAAATAAGAGACAGTATTTGCAGTCATTTTTGAAGCAACCATATCCAAATGGAAAACAGGAACATTTATCTTTCCAAACATCCTCCCTAATATTTCTTTAATTTGAGGGAAAAGCTGTAGCTGCCTTGTCTTGTCAGAAGTCTTCCCTGAGCATCTCTTTGGTCTGCACTGACTGTGGGACCAAGCCTTGCAATTTGCATTAAGCATCTCCATGGCAGGAATGAAAGCAGGGCTTTCAGGGCTCTAGTGGGCTGTTGAGCAGAGGTAAATGCTGAGTGACAAAACTTTATCACATCTTTCCTCTGCCTCTGCTCTAAACTGAAGAACTCAGGAGACTAAAGAAATCCACTTCCCTTCCTAGTCTCTTTCCGTGATTCTTTTCATGCACCAAACCAGACAGAAATGGGATGCTCGGGCGTGCAGGCCACGAAAACCCTCTCCACTCCTCTTGTTTCCTCCCACTCCAGCAAGGACAGTCGGTCAAATCAGCGTCTGCATCTTCACAGTGAAGATATTAAACACTGACTTTTATTGGCCGTCTATCCTTTCTCATTATCCTTCTTATTTAGCGCTCAAAAGCAAATTATATGCACATATTTAGAAATTTATGTGTTGGGTAAATTAATATTATATTGTTCTCCGTAGAGCTTTAAGCTCAAATATAGTTTCTGATGATCTTTATTTTACCCGAGTAATGTGTATGTTTTGAAATGGGATCTGAACTCTCATTGAAAGGGAACACTTTTGTAACTACCTTTTTTTTTTAATGGACCTCTAAACTGCATACCAAAATTATTTTAGACTTACCCTTTCTCCTTTTCCAGACTCCTGAAATATTCCATCATGCTGTTTATAAAGTATTTGCTTTTGTATCTTTCTTGTTTTACTTTCAATTATTCAAAATGTGCTTATTTTCTTCTTTTTTTTTTTTCTGTCATTCGTAAAATGGGGTTTGCATAGACTTTATGCGGTACTGCATTTTCCTGAGTAACACCACAGGGCTTTTATTAGGCTTGGAAAGGATGGGGTAGAAGCACATTGTTAACCAGTCTTTACTGCCGTTTAGCAGCTCATCTAAGGCCAGCTTTAACTCACCACCAAAAAGGGTCATAAGTGATTTATCAAATGAATCACTGTACCTGGTGATCCTCTTTAAGGCTCAACTGTACTCTGTTCAGGATTCAGAAATGGGGTATGACTGTGGGATAAGCCTAATTGAAATATATTGATCTAAGAGATCGGGAGTTACCTGGAGAAAAATTAATCATGTAAGGGGTTTGAAGTGTACATGTGTGGCCCCAATTCTGTATCCCAATATTAGAGCAAGGGGAGATTTGGGGTACGGTTCAATAGGTGTCTATAGTTTGGGTGTGTCTATGTAGTATATAACACTACTTTTCCTGTCTTTTCCTTTCTCTTTTTGTCCTGAGCATGTATGTCTGTGATCTCCATCAAAGGCCTCCTAATACATTGTTTATAAAGTGAGATTTAAAAACACATTAAAAGTGTCATCTACCATTTGCAATTGAGAAATAATATACCAAGGATCAGTGACTGAATTACTTTAATCAAATAGATCTTATTAATTTAAAAAAGAAAACCCGCCAATCTAATTGAAATAACATTAAATTTGATACATTTAGTTTGGAGAAAATAGAATCTTTAATAATATTAAATTTCCCATTCAAAAACATGGTGTGCTTTCAGTTTATTCTCATCTTGTTTTATGTATTTTGGTAAAATTTTTTAAACATAAAGTGTTGTTATTGTTTTATTATGTTACATTTTAAATTACATTATATATATTCATTTTATATCCTGGCATCTTATTGAATGATTTTAATAATTCTTCTTAAATGGACACATCAGTAAATAAACAATAAGAAAGGCTATCATGAAATCTACCAGTACAATCAATAAGTTTGATAGAGCCTACACACTTAAACAGAGAATATACATTTTTCTTATGTCCATTGAACATGTATAAACCTAATCTTGTATTTGCCACATATAAAATCTTAAATAAAAATTTATAAGTACTAATGGTTATTATTTTTATGTGATAATACAGTAAAATTAGTTAGGGATTGTCTCTGTCTCTTTTATTGAGCTTCATAAAAGAATGTAGCTAGTACAATAGGAGAAGAAAATGAAAAACCTGGCATAAATATTTATAAAGTTCTTTTTTATGATGATATAATTTTATAGCTAGATCATTCAGGAGACTTTAAAAAAATTTTATTTTATATTGGAGTATAGTTGATTTACAATGTTGTGTTAGTTTCAGGTGTACAGCAAAGTGATTCAGTTATATATATATATATATCTCCATTCTTTTTCAGATTCTTTTCTCATACAGGTTGTTACAAAATATTGAATAGAGTTCCCTGTGCTATACAGTAGGTCCTTATTGATTATCTATTTTATGTATAGTAGTGTGTATATGTTAATCCCAAACTACTAATTTGTTCCCCCCACCACCACCTTTCCCCTTTGGTAACCGTAAATTTGTTTTGAAGTCTGTCAGTCTATTTCTGTTTTATAAATAAGTTCATTTGTATCTTTTGTTTTTAGATTCCACACCTAAGTGATATCATATTTGTCTTTCTCTGTCTGACTAACTTCACGCAGCCAGATAATCTCTAGTTCCACCCATGTTGCTGCAAATGGCATTATTTCATTCTTTTTTATGGCTATGTAATACTGCATTGTATATATGTACCACATCTTCTTTATCCGTTCCTCTGTCAATAGACATTTTGGTTGCTTCTATGTCCTGGCTATCGTAAATAATGCTGAAATGAACAATGGGGTGCATGTATCTTTTTGAATTAGGGTTTTCTCCAGATATATGCCCAGGAGTGGGATTGCTGGATCATATGGTAGTTCTATTTTTAGGTTTTAAGGACCCTGCATACGTTCTCCATAGTGGTTATACCAATTTACATTCCTACCAACACTGTAGGAGTATTCCTTTTTCTCCACACCCTCTCCAGCATTTATTGTTTGTAGACTTTTTCATGATGGCCATTCTGACTAGTGTGAGGTGATAACTCATTGTAGTTTTGATTTTCATTTTTCTAATTATTAGTGATGTTGAGCATCTTTTCATGTGCCTTTTGACCATCTGTATGTCTTTTTTGGAGAAATGTCTATTTAGATCTTCTGCCCATTTTTGATTGGTTTGCTTGTTTTTTTGATATTGAGCTGCCTGAGCTGTTTGTATATTTTGGAAATAAAATTCTTTTTTTATGATGATATAATTGTATAAGTAGATCATTCAGGAGACTTTAGGTTATATTCTTTATAATAATCAAAATCAGTGATTTGGGGCCTGCATTTCACCTTTTATGACAATGTCTTTCTACCCATGCATGATCACTCCAAAGGATGCTTAATCATCCCAAAGAGCAGCCCTGCTTATTGTTACAGTGTGGAAAAATACAGGAAAATCATACTCAGACCAAAAGGAATCCCCCCCCTCCTTTTTTTTTTTGACCAGGGTAGGCTATTAACAAAGGGCATCACTGTTAGGTACACACCATCTAATGTTCCCTGTTCAGCCTTTGTTGCATTGGCGGTTCTGCAACCCTGGTGTCAACTAAGCTCACCAGTACAAAGGTCCACTGAAATCCAAGGACCCAGAAAGAAAAATGCACTTTATCCACAAGGAGGGCTATTTTGGTGAACACAACTGCCATCACTGTCTTTCAGCAGTTTCTAGAACTAAGCAAATAGGCAGAGAGGGACTCTTTCCCCTGATGTTATCATAAGTGACAGGCACTCTTTGTCAATAAGACTCTTTTCAGATCACATCCCCACCTTATTAAAAATGAAATCTAAATAAAAAGTTCATTTTGGCAGAGGGACTAAAATTATAGATTAATTCTGTATTTATAAATCTATTTAATGATTTACATATAACCAATGGGTTTGTAGGAATAATATCTACTAAAACTTCCACATCTCTTGTCAATATTTTTCTAGCAGCATAGGTTTTGCATTCAGCCACGTTATAAGATCTTTTGCACATGATTCTTTTTTCATTTGAAATGCTTTCTGAGAAGAATGATGGTTAAAATAAGATTAATTAAACAATTATGTAGTGAGTCCATTTCTTGAGTTCAGACTTTGGATGAGGATATAATTCTCCCCAGCTGAATTTCCAGCTCACTCTCTAAATTATTAGAATGAGGGGGATTATGTTTTTATTTCTAGAACCAATATTAAGAATAACTTATATTAGCTAGGTTTTGCTCTAAGAATGAATTCAATTTGCAGGAACTTCTTAAATTGCATATATATATATATATATATATATCTTCATAGAAAATGCTAAGAAATCTGCCTGCTGTATTTCTACATTGGCATCAGCTGAAAGCCCCCCAAACACCCTATAGGGATAAAGCAACACCAGCTCTAAGGAGCACTGTTGATCTCAACCAATAGTCAAAGAAATGAAGGGCTGGGTAGGAGACAAGAGGAGCAACTCCCACCCTACCCCAACTCCATTGCCTCCACCAGTTGACATTATAATATCCTGGGCTCCCAGATCTATGTTTTACCTCATGTACATTAGATGATTCAGAGTCTGGCAGGATTCATAGGAGATGTTTTGTTTAGCTGTGTTTTGTAGCTGAGATGTTTTAAAATGAGTTTTTTGAGAACGCACAGCTGGACAATAAAGCTGGCACAGAGTTTCTGGGTTAGGGTTGAGGCAAACTGAGAAACAATACATGAGACCTGGATCATGCTGACTAGGAGGGCACAGAATGCACCCCTGTTAATTTTCAGAATGTTACAGATATCATCATTGTTTTTAAATGCAATTTCTATACAGATCCACACAGAGTGACTATATCAAGATTGTTCTAGATTGTTCAGTGTGTCCTCTTATGTTTTAAAGGAGAAGAAAACAAATTTCTTCATGAAAGAGCTAAATTAGTATAGAATATCTGATGATTTCTAAAAAGTTTAATAATGTCATTTAGGAGGAATAGAATCTCTTGTACATCCATGAAGGAAAAACATGAAATAAAACTCAAATTTTAAACAAAAACGTGATGGACTTGTTTAATATCACCCAATGTTATGAAACCTAACTGCCTAAAAACTAGATCAAATTGCTCTTTTAGATTTGTCATTTGGTGTTTTCTTTGTTTGTTATTAAAGCCCGTACCTTACTTTGTAATACACATTCTGAAGAAAAGCAAAAAAAATCAAATTTAGATCAACATTTATCTAAAATTTATTTAGATTCCAAATGTTCAGTCTGTATGAAGCTGGAAAAGACTGTATAGTGTTTCTTTTTTTTAACATCTTTATTGGGGTATAGTTGCTTTACAATGGTGTGTTAGTTTCTGCTTTATAACAAAGTGAATCAGTTATACATATACATATGTTCCCATATCTCTTCCCTCTTGCGTCTCCCTCCCTCCCACCCTCCCTATCCCACCCCTCCAGGCGGTCACAAAGCACCGAGCCGATATCCCTGTGCCATGCGGCTGCTTCCCACTAGCTATCTACCTTACTACGTTTGTTAGTGTGTATATGTCCATGACTCTCTCTCGCCCTGTCACAGCTCACCCTTCCCCCTCCCCATAACCTCAAGTCCTTTCTCCAGTAGGTCTGTGTCTTTATTCCTGTCTTACCCCTAGGTTCTTCATGACATTTTCTTTCTTAAATTCCATATATATGTGTTAGCATACGGTATTTGTCTTTTTCTTTCTGACTTACTTCACTCTGTATAGTTTTTTAAAAGATATATCGAATATACTTATTTTAAATTTCAGGCTATGTGTAATAGACATTTTAAAACATTTTTTGAATTTTTATATTCATTCATGCATTCAACAAATATTTGCTAAGCACCTATAATGTGCTAGCTACTCCGCTGTTGGGGGTACAAAGCAATTCCTGCTCTCTTAGAGCCTTTATTCTAGTTAGGGAATGAAAACAAAGGGTAAATTATCATTTGTTAGGTTGTGTTAACTGTCTTGGAGACAAAATTAAGCGCAGAGGGAACAGTAAGTGCCTCAGGGGTGGGTACTATGACATGTGGTTTGCAGCTTTAAAGTGTTCAAAGACCTCACTGTAATATAGTAAATAAGCTACAAGGTTATACTGCAAAGCACAGGGAATAGAGCCAACACTTTATAACTTTAAATGGAATGTAATCTATAAGAATTTTGAATCTATGTTGTATACCTCAGACAAACAATATCGTAAATCAACTATAATTAAAATAAAAACCAAAACAAAGAGCATGTCACTGAAAAGTCACATTTGAAAGACCTGATGGAAGTGACAAAATACACAGGAAAGTATTACTTAGATTTCACCTTCTTTTCAAAAAGAGTTAAACTGAAATAGTTTCTAAGTATTTAAAAATGGCGATATTAGAATAATTTATTCAATTAGTCGTTATATGAGAAAGATGTGTACAGTCCACTGTGGACCTATGATCATCTCAAAGGTGGCCTGGATGTCCTGCAACATCCTAACAATTTCCATTTTATTCAAGGCAACTTTAAGATTCAGTGTGGCTTCGTTTCATTCTTTTGAAAATTAGGGATATGGTCATTGTATGGACCTAGCTTTAACCACTTAATGACTTTTATTTAATAAGCAAGAACATTCCATTCTCCATTCTCTGACCAGAATAATAACATCGTGAACCAAGCAAAGAAGCCAATAGAACTGAGACCTGAGTTTTTGGCTAAGTGCTGCTCACTGAGGCTCCTTGTGACTCTAGACAACTGGGTCTCAGTTTTCTTACCTGCTAAGCACTCCGTTTGCATACCATGATCCTTCAAGTTTCTTGGAAGTTGTTAAGTGTTTATCATTTCCCAAATTCTCTGATTTCACCACACATTTCTGTGCCTCTTACTCAAATAAAGGGCCGCAGGATAACAACTGTTTTGTGGGAAATTTTGTGGATGACTCAACAGACCAGACTAGGAATCCTGAACACGCCTTTCTACCTGTGCCCATGTGAATCATTTTCTTGAATTTTCAGCTGTATGCACTTACTGCGGAATTTGTTAGTGGCCTTGCCAAGGTCCTTACCCCGTTGCTCAATCCACATGCCAAGCTGCTTCATCTCCTGCTATTGTTGTCCAGAAGTTACAGCTGCCCTACGTGGCTGGAAGCAGTGTTTTGAAGTACCCCCACACCTGGGTTGTCCTGTTCTATCTCACCATGCCCAGATTCCAGGAATCCTAAGGTAATCCTTTCTCCTCGTGCAGTAGCTCAGTGAAAATGTGCTGTGGTGTGTCTTACTGAAGAATTAATTCTATGATGACTGGCTCTGTTCTGGCACTGGGATGGCCTTATTTATTTGTGTGTTTGTTTACGTTTATTGCAGGGAAATGATATTTATCGGAGCTCAAAAATCCAAAGTCCAACTTAATATTGTTTTATTCTCTTCTACTTCTACAAAGATATTTGAGTACTTCAACTCACATGAGTCTCCTCTCCCTTCTTTTCTGAGAGGAGAAGGCAGCTTTGTGGGGTAGCCGAAAGAGCACAGGTGTTTATGTAACTTGGAAATGAGCAAATTGGATTTCAAATCCAACTCTACATCTTACTTGGCTGGTTATTTGGAAAAGCACTTTGACTGCAGCTACTGACTATTGATTGTAATGAATATATATATATATATATATATATATAAAATATAATCACTATTCACTACTACCCAATATGATTTCATTTTTTTAAAATACCTATTGTGGGGACTTCCGTGGTGACGCAGTGGTTAAGAATCTGCCTGCCAATGCAGGGGACACGGGTTTGAGGCCTGATCCGGGAAGATACCACATGCCGCAGAGCAGTTAAGCCCATGTGCCACAACTACTGAGCCTAAATGCTACAACTACCGAAGCCTGCGAGATCTAGGGCCCACGTGCCACAGGCAGCCCAGGTGATTCTGAGGTTCGTAATCTATTGATCTCAGAAAGGCAAACTCTGTCATAGACTCTGCACTACTTAGGAAAGAGCATGTGGTTTTTACAGCCAAATAGAACTCAGTTCAAATTCAAGATCTGTAATTTACTATCTTTGTGTGTGAGTTTGGGAAAGTATGTAACCTCTTTGAATCTCAGTTTCCAACTATAAAGCTGGATAATTCTTACCATATAGGTAAGATTAAATGAGGTATTTTACCTAGAGCATTATTTATTTATATATGTATTTTGACAGTAGGTCCTTGTTGATTTTCTATTTTAAATATAGCAGTGTGTACATGTCAATCCCAAACTCCCAATCTATCCCTCCCTCTCTGCCTTGCCCCCTGGTAACCATAAGTTCATTCTCTAAGTCTGTGAGTCTATTTCTGTTTTGTAAATAAGTTCATTTGTATCATTGTTTTCAGATTCCACATAATAAGTGATATCATATGATATTTGTCTTTCTCCTTCTGACTTACTTCACTTAGTATAATAATCTCCAGGTCCATCCAGGTTGCTGCAAATGGCATTATTTCATTCTTTTTTAATGGCTGAGTAATATTCTGTTGTATATATGCACGACACCTCTATCCATTCATCTGTCGATGGACATTTAAGTTGCTTCCATGTCGTGGCTATTGTGAACAGTGCTGCAATGAACATTGGAGTGCATGTATCCTTTTGAACCATGGTTTTCTCCAGATACATGTCCAGGAGTGGGATTGCTGGATCCTATGGTAGCTCTACTTTTAGTTTTTTAGGGTACCTCCATACTGTTCTCCATAGTGGCTGCACCAGTTTACATTCCCACCAACAGTGTAGGAGGGTTCCCTTTTCTCCACACCTTCTCCAGCATTTACTGTTCTTAGATTTTTTGATGATGGCCATTCTGACCAGTGTGAGGTGATAACTCATTGTAGTTTTGATTTACATTTCTCTAATAATTAGCAGTGTTGAGCATCTTTTCATGTGGCTATTGGCCATCTGTATGTTGTCTTTGGAGAAATGTTTATTTAGGTCTTCTGCCCAGTTTTTGATTGGGTTGTACTAATTCTAATAGGAAAAAAATATTGTGCATGCATTGATATAATGTCCTAAGCTAGGTTTAATTCCTTAATTCTTCTGTGGTTACTCAGGGGTGGAAACTGCCAGTAGTGGGAGCATGGTATCTAAACATGACATTCACTTTTGAATCAGAGCAATGATGCTAGACAAAGGCTGTTGAAGGAAACGTATAATTTTATACACTTGATTGCCCTAAATTTTACTATAAGAAAGAAACCTCATCTATTTCTGGCTCTGTAACTCCACTTAAGTCACAGTGTAATTTCCCATAAGGGTGAATTGAGATGATTGCTCAAGCACACAATACCTGTAAGTTAATCTGTTTTGAGGCTTCCTGGTATGTCTGCTGCTAATGCAGGTAGAAGCTGGAGGGCTTAATGAACAAGTTGTTTTGGGGCCACTCCAGAGGTGTGAGTGTACTTCATTGTACTCTGAAGGTCATCAAGGAGGAGCCTGAGGAGAACCCAAGCCCCAGGTAGGACTCCCTGAGATATCACTGACTTGGAGTTACACTGACAACCCTCCATGAAAAGCTTTCCTGATGCCCAGAGACTGCTGTTCTTCACACCCTCCCAGTGCACTTGATTGTTGTACCTCCACAGCCTTAGGTGAATGTACTGGACTTGATTATTTGCACGTCTGTCTCCCACTGAGGACATAGATTTTGGTTCTCTCCTTTTTATATCTGTTGAGAGGACACTGTCAGACATTGAATAAATGAATAAGTAAATGATTCTCCTTAGCTATATACCCACTTCCTGGACTGGGTGGTTCTCTCCTGTGTTAAGTTTCTCTATGGAATTGTACAAATGTTTTGCCTAAAAAAGGCTAAATTAGTTCCTTTTGTACATGTAGTACCTTTAGAGTTAGTGAGTTGAGTATTTTATACACTAGTGCTTCAGCATTGAGAAGAAAATAATTGCCCTTGTGATTTGTTAAACAGATGAAAAAGATTTTTTGTTTTCTACTTTGTACTAAAGTGCTTCAGAAATCATTTTAGCAAGTATGCATATCTTTAAAAACAGATCTCAAATAACAAAAGGCCAAGAAAATATTTTATGATAATTTCAGATTCATTTATATAAGTTTAAAGTTAACCCATAGCTATCATGAAAAATAACTCAAACTTTCAGAGCCTTTTACTAACCAATTATATCCAAAATATGTAGAAAAGAGCTATTGGAATGTTGAAAAGGTTTTTTTTTATAAACTAACTGAAATGCTGAAACATTTTTATAAATGTTATCTTGGAATTTATCTATTTTTGTAAAAATGTTCTAAAATGCTAAAAAACCCAATCTGAGTTCAACCTGGAGACAAATAATGATGTGCAAGGAGAAAATGCCATCTTTCTTGAGAACATTCTCGATAGTTCCAGATGAGCTGTGCTTAACCACAGTATGCCTGGAATCAAGTCAGGTTGCACCTCCCCCTAGACTAGTGGGATGTTCCAACCATAACTTACCTGCCTTGATGTCATATTCTCTCTGCATCAGAAAGGTTTAGTCAATTTAAATATGTTAACTCAATGCTAGGAATAACTAACGAGATCTTTGATGGCTCCCTTTAATTAAGAGAATATTGTCCCCAAACCTCATTATATTATTTTCATTTAAATTAGATGAGAGAAAAACTAATTATACCTTTAAGCCTCTCACCTACACCTCCAGTTGATAAATATGCCAATAACATTAAAGAAAAAAACACGGCACAATGGAATCAGTTCTTTGGTTGTAAGGAAATTTATTAGTAAGCATTGAAAAATCATCCAAGGAAAGATCTAGGCAGGAACATGAGACTCCTAGAAGAGGTGTGCTGGTAAATCATGATCTCTCTGCAAGGGAATCTGGTCATTGTAAGAGTGCTGCGTGCGCAGGCATGAACGTGCACTTAGAAATTTCCACTTAGGAAATGGTAAAGCAAAAGTCAACTTTGAGACCTTCAGATGAGAAAAATGCGCTTGAACTTCACCAAATGCCTCCAGTTCATTTTCCCTCAAGCTATAGTGAATTCACATGAGAGTTGGCGTTTTATTTTCACTGTGGTATACTTGGCCAAAAAGAATGCTTACAGCAGGAATTGTTTCTGTTTCTCATTGAGGGTTGGGATATTTCCCAAGGATTTTCCAAAAGAAATATTCAACTCTGAATCATTGTGAATGTTAGCATTTAGAATCACTTGAATATGGATCTTTGGGAAATACTTTGAAGTTAACTTATTTTTAGAATGTAAAATATACGTAGGAAAATACACCAATCATATGTACAGCTTGATGATTTTTTTTCCACAAAATGATGACTTCTGTGTGGACCCAGGTGAGGAAACAAACCATTATTTGCACCCAGAAAACTCCTTTTTTCTTCCTTCTAACCATTAATCCCCAAAGATAACCACTATCCTGATTTTTTTAACTTGATATAAGTGGCATCATACAGCAAAGATTGTTATGTGCTGTATTATTATATTAAGATTTTTATGTCTTATTCTTTCACTTCACATATGCATGTGAGATGCATACATGTGGTTGCTATAGTCAGTGTTCTTTTTCTCATCACTGTGTAGTTATCTGTTGTATCAATGTACCATAATTTATTCATCTATTCTACTGTTATAGACATTTGATATCCCTATTTGAAAGCTATTGCTTGAACATTGTCATGAACATTGTCATTGTCTTTTGGTAGACACATGAGTGCCTTTATCTTGGGTACAAGTCTAAGAACAGAATTGAGGGATTATTGGATACATGGCTTTAGTAGCTTGAGTAATTTCTGCTAAGCAATAAGAGTACCACTTGATTCATATCTTCTGCAACATTTGGTGTCTTTTAAAAATGTGTTATATTGGTGAGTGTGCATTGTGTCTCTTTTCAGTTTTAACTTGTGTTTACCTGGTGATTCTTAAAGCCCCTTTTTAAGTATTTAGGAGACATTTGAATAGTTTCTTTTGCGAGTTGCTTTTTCAAGTCTTTTGCCTATTGTTCTATTGTGTTGTTTATATTTTTCTTACTGATTTGTAGGAGTTATACACATTCTTTGACAATACACTTATAAAAATATTTTTATGCTTACTGTATAGATTACCCTTTAGTTTTGTAATGGTGTCTTTTTCTTTTGAGGAATGGCAATTGTTTTAGCATAGTCTAGTTTATCATTTCTTCCCCTCTTCTTTAGCCTTTTTAGAATCCTATTTAAGAAATACTTGCCTACCTCAGGTCATGAAAATATTCTCCTGTTTCTTTATGAAAGCTTTAGTGTTTTGCATTTCACATTTAAATCTACAATCCATCTGAGATTGGTTGTTTTGTATGGTGTGAGACAAGGATCAAATTTTATTATTATTTTTTTATATGGATATCTAATTGATCCAGCACCCATATTGAAAAGTCCCTCTTTTCTGGAAAAGACTGTCTTTTCCCCCCTGTACAGCGGTGTCATTGTGTCATAAATCAGATGACTGGATTTTCAGTTCTGCTTCACAGATCTATTTGTCTATCCTTGTTCCAAAGTCACACTGCCTTAATTTCTGTAGATTTTTAATGTCTAGCAATCTGTCAGTGGAATTTCTCCAGCTTTGTTGTTCTTCCAGTTTGTCTTGGCTATTCTCGACCTTTTTCATTTTCACATAAATTTTAGAATCAAGCTCTCAATTTATACCAAAAAAGCACTGAAACTTTGTTTTTTTTTTTTTTGTGGTACGTGGGCCTCTCACTGTTGTGGCCTCTCCCGTTGCGGAGCACAGGCTCCGGACGTGCAGGCTCAGCAGCCATGGCTCACAGGCCCAGCCGCTCCGCGGCATGTGGGATCCTCCCAGACTGGGGCACGAACCCGTGTCCCCTGCATCGGCAGGCGGACTCTCAACCACTGCGCCACCAGGGAAGCCCTGAAACTTTTATTGTATTTATGGATCAATTGGATAGACACAGAAGTTACATTTTTACAATATTGAGTTTTACAATTTATGACCATGGTATATTCCTATATCTTTTTACATCCAGTTTGATTTCTCTCAGTAATGCTTTGTACTTGCATATTTTTTGTCAGATTTACTTCCATCAAAGTTATTTTTCAGGTATTATTATAAGTGGTTTTGTTTTAAATTTTTTATTTTCTATCTTTATTTTGGAAGATAAAATGCAATTGATTTTGTACACTGATCTTGTATCTAGAGATTTTGCCCAATTTACTTTTTAATTCAAATGGTTTGAGTGTAGATTGTTTTTCTTTTGTTTTGTTTTTGCTATTTTTTGTGTATAATATCAAGTCATCTGAAAATAATGAATTATTTTGCCTTTATTTTTAATGCTTTGTACTGGCAACTCCTTTTAGTACTGTACTGAATAAAAGTGGCAATAGCAGATAAGTAATAAGAATCGTCTTATTACTGGTCTCAGGGGAAAATTTTCAATATTTCATTATAAAGTACAAAATTTTAATAAGAATTTTTGAACATTCTATGCTGTTTAGAAAGTTCCATTCTATATCCAGTTTAAGAATTTGTATTGTAAATTGATACTGAATTATCTGAAATGTTTTCTTTGCATGTATTAAGAGGATCACGCAATTCTTCTTTTCTTCTGCTAACGTGTATGAACACTAATTTAAACACTCCTGCCTTACTAGAATAAATCCAGTTGTTAATGATGTATTATCTTTCTATCAAATATTCTTTTATATAACAATTTACTCATGAGAGACACTAGGTCAAGTATTTTTACCCACCTTTTAAAATAGGTTGAGTTTTTTTTGCCATCCTGGCTCTTTTGTTGTTTTTTGACATTTTAATTCTTTTAAGAAATAAAATTTTAAACCATCCAATTTTTATAGCAGATATATTCACGTAGGTAATACCTTAGAGTGATTATTCCAAGCATGAATGTCTGGTACTCTTGTGTTGTTACACTTTGGGTAAAATGGGTTTTCCCAACTTCTCCAGACATCACAGTTCATACACAGTTTTTCTTAACATTCAAGCAGTAATAGTCCAAGTCACTCTCTCACTGTCTACAAAATGCTGTCTTTAGTGAGATTTTGCTCCAAGAATACATTTTAGTTGGAAATTTTTACCTTAGCTAATTTCTGCTCATTTTCTTTTCTTTTTTTTTCCTGCTCATTTTCTTGAAGTGTCATTGCAGAATAAAGTCTGTTTTTTACCTTTGCATAACCCAAAGTCCCATTTTAAGTGTTTTTCTTTAATTAGATGTGTAATTTGTCTTCAAAGGGGAATCCAAACTTTTACTTCTGTAGAAAATTTTAAAAACTGAAATCGAGTGAATTCTATTATCATACTTGTCTTTTCCATTTAATCGTGATTTCTGTCATTTACATATATATTTTTTACTTATGTGTTTTCTGTAATATTATTTTAAATATTTTTTACATTAAGACATTTTATTTACATTTAAAAATAGGACACAATTGACAGAAACTTAAGTATAATTGGGAAAAGTTCATGAGTCATTTAATATGAAAGTTGCTGTGTGTAATGGTACTGCGACAAAATGATGGATAGAAAATAACCATAATCTAGAAACTTCTGTAAAAGTCTGGTAATTATATTTCATGGATGTAAGTATCTTTCTACTCTGTTTTTGTTTGTTTTTTTCTCTCTTTCTCTTTCTTTGTTGTAATCTAGTTTTGGATTGTATGATTGCAAGAAACATAAATTCACTCCAGGAAGTGGAGAAAAGCACAAGCTATGGTAAGGATTAAATAGGCAAATGCAGTTATCCAAAAAGGAGAAAGATAGTGCCAGCAGGCCACAGTAGAACCGGAACTAGAAATTCAAAAGTGAGTTTACTCTCTCCAACTTGAAAAGGCCTATCTCTGTTTGTCCAACCTAATTTCTGTTTGACTTCACTTTAGTTTTTTACATGGTGTAGCATGGCTACCCCTCCCTCCCATATTTGCATGGTTTCAGGATTCACGTGCCCTTTGTTATTTCAGATACTAAGGGGGAAAGATTCTTAACCTTCCCTTCTTATGCTTCCACATGAGAATCTTCATTTAAAAGGACTCTAGCTTCTTTTCCTACACTTTATTGACTCCATGTCTTGAAAGGAGGAAGGATTATTTTGGTTTGTTTGTTTGAGAGGAGTTGTGGAGCTTGCTCTGCTAAGCAGCTGCTTCACTACTCTCTTTGGATCTCCCTGCCTGTGGAAAGTGTACTTTTTTATCTGCTCTCATTTCACATGCATCTGCTACTTAAATAGGAAGCCAATAGTGATCTACCTGTGCCAATTAGGGCCTGGATAAATAACTGTTTTAGTCCACTTGGGCTGCCATAACAAAATACCACAAACTGAGTGGCTTATGAACAACAGAAACTTATTTCTCACAGTTCTGGAGTCCAGGAAGTCCAAGATCAAGATGCCTGCAGGTTTGGTGTCTGGTTAGAACCCACTTCCTGGTTCATAGACAGCTGTGTGCTCACATGACAGAAGGGGGCCGGGTAGCTCTCCGGGATCTCTTTTATAAGAGGACTAATCCCATTAATGAAGGCTCAATCTCATGACCTAATCAACTTCCAAAGGCCTCATCTCCTAATACATCACATTAGGGGTTAGGATTTCATCATATGAATTTTGGAGCAATACAGACATTCAGACCATAGCAATAATTATTTCCAATTTAGGAGTAAATTTTTAGCAAGCCCCTTTGGCTTGAGATCAAAAATCATAATCCCCAATTAGCTTTTCCTAGTAGTAAAGGTGATATTTTGAGTTCCATTTTTCTGACTTTTACTTCTATTTCTCCATCGCTTTCAAAAGAACAAAGAGACCTATTACAAAACCCGCATAGAAAGAAAATATGATCCCTAGTTCAAATGATATAAAAACAATTCAAATGTTGAGACTGAAATGAGAAAAATAATATTTTAAGTATACAGATGAAAATATAAAGCATTTCTCTGAACTTGAATGTAGAAGGATTTTGTAAGCAAATAAACAAAAAAGTACAAATATAAAAACTAGCTTCATACATGACAATATTAAAATAAAAATACCTGGGTCTCAAAATCAAATAAAGTACAAAAAAAAAAAAAACCCAAAAACAAACCCTCAGACTGAAATAGAAAATTGTAGCCTATAGATCTAACACAAATTCCTATAAATCAGAAAGAAAAAACAACCCATTAGAAAAATGGGCAATGCATAAAAATTATCATGGGTAGTCAGGAAAATGTAAACTAGTTCCACAACTAGTTCCACGATGAAATGCTAGTTCTACAATGAGATACTAAAAATATCAAGTGTAATAACGTAAAGTATTGGGAAATATGAAGAGCAATTAGAATATTTATACTCTGATGGCAGGGGTATAAATTTGTGCAATCACTTTAGATGGCAACTTGGCAATATTGACTTAAGCTATAGATATATATACCAAAGGACCCAGCAATTTCATTTCTATACCCCCTCTCCCAGATATGTACAAAGAAACATGTATAACGTTCATAATGACATCAGTTATAGTGGTTAAACTGGAAACAGATCTATGGTAGTAGGAGAAAGGATAAAAAAAAGTGCATTATATCAACACAATAGAACACTACATATCAGTGAAGGCGAATGAATTTGAGCTTCATATATCACCAGGCATCAGTTTCACAAACGTGATCTTAATTGAAGAAAGCAAGGTGCAGAAGTATACTTATATATAGCATGTGTAAGGAAAATATGGGGAAAATAAAGGAAGGAATGATAATACACCAGATTCAGGTAGTAGTCTTATCTGAGGAGAGGGAAAATAATGGAAACTGTTGAAATGTTTTATTTCTTAAGGTGAGTGGAACATGCATAGATAATCATCATATTGCACGCTATACATTTTTTAATGTCTAAGATATTTTATAATTTTCTGAAGGAAAGGTTGCCTTATCCTGAAATCATAGGTGGTAAGGCTTGTGGAATATGGATCTTACCACAATACATGCAACCATCATCCTGGGGTTACTAACACTTGTTGGCTCCTTATTGCCTACTGGAGAGAAGTTAAATATCCTAGCATGACATAGACGGTCTTTTACACTTACGATCTTACTTTCTTTTCCACACTGATTTTCTCCTATTCTCTTCTTTCTCCTTATAACATATGCACTGAGTAACCAATGAATCATTTTTAATTCCTTGCATGTACTACTTTTTAATGCTTTCATCTGAAATGCTTTATTCCTCCTTAACTTCTGATCATCTTTCAAAACAGTTAAAATATTGCCCTTGTAAAAATATCTCCAATTTTCACAGCGTTACATACTTCCAAGTGTTGTAATAGGTTTCTATATCTGTATTCTCCATTAAAGGCAGTTTGTGGAAGGTACAACCAGGTTATTTATTTTTGTTGGTCAGTGTCTGGCATAGCAGGTGCATAATATTAGAAGAATAAATTATTAGAAGAGATGCTGAAATGTCACAAGTTGAAGCATCAGTTGTTAAATTGGTGACACAAACAGTAAGTAGCGTGCAAGTTCAGAGAATGTCACTGTGGGTTGGAGTGGTCTGGAAAGACTCCATGAAAGCTTAAGCTAGGTCTAAGAGGATGGGTAAGGTTTGCAGTCATTGAGAGAGGTAAGCTTCCCAAACTGAAGCAGTAATGAGAGCAGAAGTTTGGACAAGGGGAAGCCTTTCTTCACTCTGCACATCTCAATGCATATGCTGCCTCTTTAGGAAGCTAGTATCTTTATTCTCAGTGTTCCATAGAAACTGCTCACATTTCCTCACTGCTTATGGTAAAAGCAGAGACTGTTATGGCTTCAGCTCATAGAGAAGGAAAGAGAGAAGGAGATAATGCAGGAGATGGATGTGTGGCTCAGTTACAATGTAGTCCCCGCCTAATCCCACAGGGAGCTCTGTAGTATGAGTAGCACTGAGAGTTGATCCCACCTCTAGGCAAGCAGTGCATCCTTTTATGTACCCGGGTCAGTCAGTTATTGACAACAGGCTGATTTTGAGAGGGCCCCATCCCTTGAGCAAAAGAACTTCCATTTGGCTGGAGGCAGTTCTCTTAGAGAGGGGCCAGCTGTGACCATGAGCTACTAACACACCCAGCAGCTGGGGGATGGGTGTTCTTGCCTGCTAAGGTGGATCTGATCAAGGGACTACTAAGAAATCTGCTTAGTTACCCTATGATAAGTATCTACTTTCCCACCCTTCTGCTTTGGCCCCATTTGGTATCATGCTATTGTATCACTGCCCCCATCTGCTGGGCCACTGATACTGCTTTTGCTGGCACTGTCACTTTAAAATTGATCCTGATCTTTTGGTCACTGCTGTGTTTCCTCGTCGTTGGCAATCTAGCCGCTTCTTCTGGGTACCACCATTTATTGCCATGGGATGTCAACTCCTGCTGCTGATTCTGTCAAGTTCAGGTTCTATTCAAGGTCAAAGCTTGGAAGAGATCCCCTTGCAGTCTGTTACAGTGTATTTGTTAATTGGGTACCCAAAGCAGAGAAGATTGTACCCTAATGTTTTCAAGAGTTAACAGTAGAGCCACTCTTTTGCTTACTCTAATAGTCACCCAAGCATTACCCAGACTTCCTTATTCTCTAATGACTAACATTCTGTTATTGAAACACTATAATCTTCCCAACTTTCTGCTCCCTTAGGATGAGTCCTCTCCTCACTGGTCTCTCAATCCCTCTTGCAAGTGGACATTTGGTAGGTCAGTGCCACTGAAGCTCCGGCGTACCCAGACATATCCAAATTACAGTGGTGGCAGAATCATGTCCTCAGCTACATATGCAAAACTCAGATTAAGACTAAATTATTTGGAGAGTTGAAATTGGAGTTAACTCACTATGCAGCAATTATTATGGGGAAAAACACTGTGTTAGGTTCTGTTCTGACCCCCATGATAGGGACTTCTAGTGTTTGCAACAATGTGTGGACCTCCTATCCCTCTAGGCAAATGGAAAGCCAATGAGCTGTGAGTGGAATGACTTCTGGGATGAGGCATTCGATTACCAGTGTCGTTTCTGGGCTGAAGCATTTAATTATACGTGTGAGTTCCTCTTGTGCTTCCACGGCCCGCTGCAGCAAGTATGGAGGAGGGTTTGGGTGCAGATAGTGAAGCAGTGGTTGAAGCAGTCTCTGTCATCATACTCAGAGTGGGCATTGCATAAATGAGAAACATGAGGAATAGTTTTTCTTGAGTTAAGCCATTGAGATTTGAGTATTGTTTGTCAGTACAGCATAAACTTAGCCTGTCCTCACTAATAAGAACAACCACTTTTATTCCCTTCTCATTCTGAAAAATATGGTCTCCATAATGAAGGAGATTTTGGTGAAGACTACAAGTTAGAAAACTTCACACTCGTAAATTTTTCTTGCAACTCCATTACTCCTTTTCCTCCCCTCTTCTGTCACCTGGTATGTTATTAAGAAATCTTTGTGTTTGAGTAGAATGGTTTTATAAAAAAAATACTGAACATAAGTAGATTCCAGGTGGTTAATCTATCACAGTTATTAAGATCAGCCAGATATCTGAGTTACAAAATGAGTGGTCTGTATAATTTAAGAAGTCAGTAATCAGGTCAGTTGCATAGCTCTAGAAAGCCGAACCTTTCAAACTCTGCATATCCTCTTATTTTTATTTTTTTTTGGATGAAGTTGGTCAGAAGTATGTCTTTAATCAATGTGTTCATTTTGGGGAGTCTGATAACTAATACTAATACTCTATATATAGATTATAAAATATGTTTCCTCACTGGAATCCCTCAAAATAAATAAATCTCAAAAATACCTTTATTGACACTCTGTACTTGGTGAATTGAATTAAAAAAAAAGAGAATCTGGCACATTCACATCACAATGTAAACTTTGCTTTTGAAATATTATTACAGCCAAGATATTAACTATTTTAAGAAAAACCACTCTGAATGCGTGGTATGTGTGATGTGGCAAATCATATTTATCTCAATACATCTATTATGTAGAAAATAATGAACCGATAGTAAAATTTACTTCTTGCAAACCCAATGACTAAAATCGGCAACTGTTTTATGTGTGTGGTCGATGTCTCTGCTGCTTTACTTTTTAACATTTTAGAAAACAAAGCTGGAGGCCTGCTTTTCAGAATCCCTAATTCCTTTGTTATTTTTAAGAAGGGTTCTCATCAGGGCACGCTCTGCTTTTAGAATCAGCAACAGCAGTTCATGGCCTGTATCTCATGAGCATTATTTACTTCTGAAAGTTATCTGTAGTAAAAACAGCTCCTATAAGTAAATTAATATATTGCAAGTTTATTAATGTGAAAAATTTAAACCGTAAAATATACCTGATGATTTAAGTGATGAAAGAGAGCTGATAAAAGCAGTGCTGAGAAAGAGGTGTGAGATCCCAGAGGCAAACAGAGTTTACATTGATGGCTGGGGAAGGGGGGGTGGTATTGGTTGGTTCTGAATACTTCTTCCCTACAGGTACTGTATGATGTCATACTGCAAATCGACCTTTCTATTACAAAGAGTGAAGACACTTCCTACAATCTTTCCACAGAAAGATATTTCAGTGTGATGGTAAACAAGTCTATGTGTTTAACACTAGTATTTAAACCGTCTGTTAAATGCTCTTTTATTTTAAAAATACTTAGAAAATGAAACATTCATTTTCATGACCATTAGTTATAGGATTTTAATATTTTTCGAAAAAATTATAACAGCAATAGCTATATATTTACTGAACATGAATTATATGTAAGGCAGTGTGTTCTACATGGACGATTTCATTTCATCCTCAAAACAATCCTTTAAATTAGATACTATTATTATTTCCATTTTACAAAGCAGAAAGTGCAAATGGGCTAAGTAACTTAATCAAGGTCATACATGTAGTCACTTATAATACACGAATTGACCAATATTTGTCTGGCCCTAGGGTTTCAGAAATGAGTAAAACATAGGCCCTGCTTCTGAGGAAATTTGTGGCAGAGGTAGACATGTAAATAGCTATTCATATGGTATGAAAAGAACTATATACTCGAATCAGGAGCCATGATTTGACACAGAGAAAATAACATGTGAGCTGAGAGTTAGATTTTATCAGAAGAAAGGGGAAGGTCATTCCAGATACCATAACCTTCACATCCAGAGATAGAGAGGCGTGAAAGGGCATGGGGGATGCTGATGAGTGGGCACAGCTGGAATGGAATGTGTGGGGAGAAGAAAGAGAAACCCTTGTTACCCAACTGACAGAGCTAAGATAATGCAATTAATCTTTGATTTAAACGTTTACCATTTCCTTCCTTTTCTTCATTGCCTGTCTTCTTTATTCATTATGTGCTCACTATTTCCACAAAATCTTTAGCGTGCTTATATTTTTTAAAAAAACATAAAATAGAATGAGATGAAAATATATGAGCAGTTGCTGTATAATAGACTCGGAGACTTGACAAGAAGAAATAGAAAAGAGACATGGTTCCATTATTTAGGCCAAAAGTGCTTTCTAAAATTAAATAGCAAATAGCGCCCCACACATCCTAGATGATCTAGGAAAAAAAAGAAAAAAGATATTGAGTTACACACATAATTTAAAATTCTAAGTTCTGAGTATTAAACCCACTCACGAGGTTGGAAAATCCCTAAGGTTATCTAGGACATTTGAATATACCACAACCCATGGGGAAACTCCTAAAGAAAAGTAAGTTTATTTTAGAAGAACCAGGGTTTTCTGAGCTGATGTTTAAAGATGCTAATGTAATTTTTAAGGTTGAAAGTCTAACAGTTTATTTCAAAAGGCAGCGTGCTGTTATATAAAATTTGAAATAGAATACAAAATAAAATTCTAAGATTGTCCAGAACACATATGGCTACTCAGGGAGTCATGCATACAGTTACTGCTCACCAGAAAAGTAGAAAACATAAGGCATGAGATATGTTTTCACCCAAAGAATAGCAAAATAGGGCTGGAACAAACACTAATTTTGTCTAGCTTTTTCTAACAAGAGAAGAACCTACTGTAGAAGTAAAGAGGCCGAAGCATGAAAGATAATCATGTATAACACAAGAGGTAAAAGCCTGCAGGAAGAGTGCAAGTAAATGCTTGTCTCACTTGTTTATCATTTAAGAACAAAACCATTTAGGGAAATACGTTTGACATAATAGCCTGTGATGGCAAAGGCTGATAAAATTACCATTTTATGCATGGAAATAATAATAATGAAAGACAGTGTGAGTCAGAGAAAAAGTTATGAATGCATGTATATATATGACACATAGAATTTATACAGAGGCCCTAATACCTAATAATTCAGGGAACACAATGGAGATGGAAAAAAGAAAAAGAGAGTGAAGGGGAAGTCAGGAAAGATGTAGCAGATGTGACTTTTTCCAAAATGGCTTCAACAGTGTTTCTCAACCTATATGTTCTTTGATGCTCCTCCCATCGAGAGATGGGGGTCTATGGTCCTACTTTAATTGGGGTGGGCCAGTGACTATGGTGAAAGAAATGCCATGTGACTTCCGAGACTAGGCCATAGAAGATGATGCAGTCTCAACATGGTTCTCTTGGGACACTCTGCGGTGGGACCCTGAGCTCTGCGGAAGATGTTTGAGGCTGCCACATTGTGAGGAAGCCCGGGCCTCATGAATATGCCACATGTAGATTATCTAACAGCTCCAGCCAAGGATCCTGCCAAACACCAGTATCAACCATTAGACATGTGAATAAGAGATGCTTCCAGACGATTCCCACTCCCAGCCTTCAAGTCCTTCCAGCCAAGGTCTCAGGCATCATGGAGCAGAGACAGCTGTTCCCACTGCTCCCTTTCTAAGTCACTGATCCACAAAATCCATGATTGTAATAAAATGCATATTTTTAGCCCCTGAGTTTTGGAATAAATTTGTTATGCATCAATAATGACAAAAACTAGAGAGAATAGAAAATAACTTTCATTGTTAAAAGCACTGAGATTGAACATTCTTGTACTCAGGTCCTTGTTGACCTACACCTAGAAGTGGTATTGCTAGATCATGGAATCTCAGCATCTTAAATTTAATTAATTGTTGCCACGCTCCCATCAGCAATGCATAAGAGTTACCATCAACACTTAGATTTATCATAACAGTAAAATTGATCTCTCTGACAAATATGAGAAAACATCTCAATATTACTATAATTTGTACAGCAATGTTTAGTGCAGCATGTTTTAATACAGTAAAATCTAAATGTCCTTAGGGGAACAAATAGATAATTTGCTCATTATTCATACAAGGGAATACTATAGAGCAATTACGATCTGTGAACTAGAACTATACATATTAATATGATTAATCCCAGAAACATAGCATTGGGAAAAAAGCAAATTGCAAGAGAATATATAGTATGATAATATCTCTATGCATTTAAAAATCCAAACAACATCTCTATTGTTTAATCATTCATAAAATCGATGGAGTGTCTGCCAGGTTGGCAGGCTCTGTTCTAGACACTGGGGATACAACACGGAAAGGAAAACATAAAGGTAAACATATAGATCTTGGCCTCCCAGAGTTTGCATGGTTGGTAGACACCATGCATATGAGTGTATAGTGAAAGAACGAAAATGTGCACAGCAGTGATACCAGCTTCCAATAGTGGTTACTTCTGAGGAAGGACAAATGCAGAAGGGGTAGGTAAAGGGTAGGAAGTTAGAGTATAACTTTATGCTTTAGTTCTTTAAAAAATGTGAAACAAACATGGTAAAATGTTAACATCTGTAAAACTTTGGTAGCAATTACGTAGTACCTTCTGTGCTTTTCAGTTTGAGAAGTTTCATCATTTACAATAAAAAAATATATCTATTGATAGACTACAACTCAGTGGCTGCTCTTCACCTATAGGGGGAATATCTGTCTTACTGATAAGTGGCACATGTGAATAAAAATTTAATGTTTAAAATTTATCAGTATAGCCAGGTCTTAAACTAAAAGAAAGCAGTGTAATATATTGGAAAGAGTTTAAATAAGCTTTGGACCCTCGTAAACCTGAATTAATATTTTATTTTCTCCACTTCCTATTATCAGTAGCTGAGGTACTTGGCCTTCTGGAAGCCCACTTTCGTAATCTGAAGTTAGTCGTAATAAAATAAAGTGTAAACAGTCTGTTGTCTGAATCAGAGATAAAATAGAAAAAAAGCTAACCTTTTTGAATGCTGGTACATGTCAGGCACTGTTCTAAGTGCTTTACATGAATTAGCTGTGTGATTCCCAAACTGTGTACCGGGGGAACACAGCAGCTTGGAGGAATATTTCAAATGTTTAAGGGAAATATTATGGTACTCAGTATCTTTGGACAATGCTAGAACTTCTAGCTCAAGCTATTTCATATTTTAAGCCTTAGATCACATAATATTCTCCACGACTATGTTTTATCTTTGCTATACTGTTTTTTTTTTTTAAATTATGTGTGCTATATTTTCTAGTGGCTGCTATTGTAAGTTGCTAGGACATAAATACTTATTAAGTAGTCATTAAACGGTATTATGAGGTATTTTGTGTGGGCTGGGGACTCAGTGAAAAGAATTACTGACACTTAGAGCTCTATGAACAAATAAGTTTTGGCTTCTTTGAAATAGCTCATTTAATCTTCATATCAACCAAAGGAGGTAAGTCCTAATCTTATCTCCATTTTACAGAAACTAAGACACAAAGAATTTTACTGTCTAGCTCAGACAGCTAAAGAGTATTATGCAGGATTTGAACCTAGTCAGACTGACTTCAAATCTCATACCTGTAACTAGTACATGCTACCATTTCTGTGTATATAACTATGTAAATACAGTGTGATAGTATCAAATATCCTACACCGAAGGGGAATGTCCTGAGGATAAATACAGTTTCAATCAGAATCTTAGAAGTATATAATTTCAAGCTGGAGCTTGAAGGGACTTTATATATTTTTGTACAGGGAGGAAACTAAAGTCCGGATGAGTCTCCAAGACAAGCACACCTGTCACTGGCAGAGTCAGTAGAAGAACTTCTCCTCTTCTCAGTTCTGATATAACTTTGTGAAACTGAAGAAATTCTGTTCAGAAGTGGCCAAGAAAAATAGGATATACTTAACTGTGCCACAGGAAGACAATAGAAAAAGACACACCCACATTTGGAGAGCAGTGGCATGGCAGGCATATTTGTAGTTGGTAAGAACCGATAGATTAAAAACCAGGTGTTTTTCCACTGAACTCAGGGGATTTACAATGCTTATTTCAAGCACTTACTAGAGCAACTGCTCCCATTGGACAGTCAAGTAATTCTCACTAAAATGGTCTCATGTGAGCTCCATGCTTCCATAATCTGTGAAAAACTTCCTTCCGTTTTGCTCCCCAGCAGATGATGTAATACTCACTTCTTTTCTTGTTGACTGGCTTCCTCACCAGCTGGGAGCTCCTCCAAGGGCAGGGACCATGGCTGTGCCTCGCTCAGTATTTCCAGTGTTAGTCAAGCATAGTGCCTAACATATAGTCGTTGCTCAAGAGATGTTTGCTAAGTGAGTTTATAATGAATGCATTTTGGCAGAAAGCTATATATGAACTATGGTGTCATTTATTTAATCAGCTCAAATGCAAACTTGTCTCCAATAGGAAACGCCTGATTTGGACTTCACCTAAGTAAGAAATAAGTGTCTATTATGTTAAGCTGCTGAAATTATGGGGTTTATCTGTTACACAGGCTTCTGTTTCTCTAATACATCTGTTCACTGGCCTATAATCACCTGCTGTTTTCCCCAAACCAAAACTTTATCAAGAGTCAGGCCTCTCTTTATATGTTCGAGCTCACTTGGAACCATCATGCAGATCCCCTCTGCTTTGGCCAGGGGATGAGATATACACACATCTTCTTAATGCTTTGAGAATTCACCATCATCATTCCCACCTCTTTGCTTTTATTCCTAATATTCATGTTGCTTGGAATGTTCATTATCTTACTTCTTACCTATCTACTTTCCTCATTATCTAGCTTAAGGTAATCACTGTGCTATACCTTTTGTGATACTTGTAGACCCATTGGCAGTCTTCCTCTGACACTTAAGAGCATGACAGTGCTGGGCTGCACCATTTGGCTCATGACTATGCTGTCTTGCTTTATTCGTATTTGTTTCTTAGTCTAGACTCCCCAAGTTGATTCCAAGCTCCTTGAGGACAGGCATCAGTCCTCAAGGAGCATCACCATGTCTAACATGGTCCTAAACAAATGTTAGTCATTCAGTATTTCATGATTCACACGCTCCATTGATAGCAGCCTCACATATTGTTTAATTTCAATCTCCGTGCCTTCAGGTGTACTTAAACTAGAGTTTTCCACACGGTTATGTCAAAGTTTAGACTATTTTCACATTCTTTGCTCTCAAGCCAGTGCAGCAACACATTCACTCTTCTTTGAATAAAACTGAGTCATCTTCATGGTGCAGATCTCAGAGAAGAAGGAAAGTATCAGAGATGTGAATGAAGATGGTGGCTAAGAAGGGATAAGAGAATTGTTCCCTTCCTGCTGTTTTCTCAGCCAGCAAGGCATCCCTTAAGAAGTGTGCAGATCATTAAAAAGTAGGAATTTGTGTGAGTTAAGAATAAAGATAGATACTTTAAACTAGCTTCATTATAGCAATTGTAGTAAGGATTTTTGTTAAATCTTCAGAGGAATGTAAATCACTTTTAAAAACTGTTGGAAAAAAAATGTTGGAGGGGTTTAATTGAAAGTCAGTTGTATGCGTGAAGAATATTGACATCACAAAATACCTTCAATAAAATTGATACTGATGATTTTTGTTGTCACTTCCCAACCACCTCTAAATATTCCAGTTATTTTACAATTTTATTTTAAACGTTTTAATGTTTGCTTTCAAAAATATGAGTCTTTCCCAGTTACGCTCACTATATCAAGTTCAATCAAGAAGTTCTTAAGCTTCTGGAATAGGCCTAAACTATGAAAAATTGAACAACAGCTAAAAGAAATTGAGAGTCCTATAGGCATTTTGCTTTAAAGTAAAAGATGGCGTCTAGCTTGGGAAGAATGATGGTAAAAGTGACACAAATAGGATACACAGAACAAATTTTTTTTTTTTTTTTTTTGCGGTGCGCGGGACTCTCACTGTTGTGGCCTCTCCCATTGCGGAGCACAGGCTCCAGACGCGCAGGCTCAGCAGCCACGGCTCACGGGCCCAGCCGCTCCGCGGCATGTGGGATCTTCCCAGACCGGGGCATAAACCCGTGTCCCCTGCATCGGCAGGCGGACTCTCAACCACTGTGCCACCAGGGAAGCCCCACAGAACAAATTTTAATGAGAAAAAAATAATTATTCCAGTTTCTGGAAAAATGGTTGTTATGGAATAATCACTGCAGATGTTTAACAGCAGTTAAAAGTACTGAATGGCACACATTAAGAATTAGGAGTGAAGATGCCAATTTAATAGGCACCTGCATTCTGTTGAAGGTTTTGTAGGAGAGCAAAATTTGCCACCCCAAAATGTGTCGCTTTGTCTTGAGGATTGTTTTAGGATGATTATTTTTATTTTTTTATTTTATTTTTGATTTTTGGCTGCATTGGGTCTTCATTGCTGCACACGGGCTGGCTCTAGTTGCAGCGAGCGGGAGCTACTCTTGGTTGCAGTGCACGGGCTTCTCATTGCAGTGGCTTCTCTTGTTGTGGAGCACAGGCTCTGGAGCACACAGGCTTCAGTAGTTGTGGCGCATGGACTCAGGAGTTGTGGCACACAGGCTTAGTTGCTCAGCGGCATGTGGGATCTTCCCGGACCAGGGATGGAACCTGCGTCCCCTGCATTGGCAGGCGGATTCTTGATCACTGTGCCACCAGGGCAGTCTCTAGGCTGATTATTTTTAAATCTCAAAAGACTCAGGAAGAACTTCCAAACTTCCTCATAACGTGCCTAAAAGAATTTAGATGAGGACCTATTCCAGGAAGAGATCTATCACCACAGATTACTACAGTATAATATGAACTATGTGTGGTAGACAAGGAGGAACCTAGCAGAGTCTGTTTGTTAAAATTCCTCTGTGTCCATTTGCTTCTGTATGGCCAGCAAACATTTGTTTACCAAACATTTGCTCTTTTCATCTTCCTGTGAGTTGCTTTCCTTCTGTTTGAAGTCCCAGACCCTTACCCCCTTCTCTTTAGCTCAGAATAGCAAATATGCCTTAATTGCCTGACTGTCCTTTGAGCCCCATATTCTGTGGAGTTCCCCATACGTAATTAAATTTGGTTTTCTCCTATTAATCTGTCTTACCTCATATTAGTTATCTGACCAGCCAAAAGAACCAGGAGGGGAAGGGGAAATGTTTTTCATCACCCAACAGCATGCAGTGGATAAGCTTACTATGATTTTTCTCTCTCATTTTCTAACCTCTACCCAGCTCGGCACAACCAATTTCATCTTTTGAGATTTTATTATTTTTCTTTCTAATATGCTTCATGACACTTTTGTGGCTGTGTGCCACATGAGGGGTTGAGGACAGGGAGAGAGGAAAGGAAGAGGTTTCAGTTTGTTGCTACTACTCCTCTAAGAATCAGAAACAACAGGGAATAAAAGGATGCCTGCTGAGGTGGTTGGAAACGACAAGCCCCCTGATGAGTTGTTGTACAAACAGAAGCCTTTGGTAACATGAACCATGGCCCCTTGTTAAATTGTGTCTGATGTTGACACCCTCTGCTGCTATGATTTTATTACAGCTAGCTCAAAATCCAGAATTCCTTTATGAACTATGTGAGAACCCACTAAAAGCATTCTCTGATGATACAGTCAGCTCTGCAAAGAACATCTGACCTTGAATCAAGTAATGCATGAGGGGGAAAATTTCTGGTATGTTGTTGAATGGACAAGAGTAACATGTTTCTCTCTGTAAATGCGCTTTAGATGACATTGAGTAGCTTTAGAGAGGTTTATAACAAAATGGGATTGGTATGACAGTAGAATTCCATAACTCATTCTTTTATGTCTCTCAGTGGAGATCTTTATGTAGTCAAATGTCAGATTATAGGCTCAGCACAATAGTTTTTAAAACATGATCCTGGAGGGGTGGGATAGGGAGGGTGGGAGGGAGGGAGACGCAAGAGGGAAGACATATGGGAACATATGTTTATGTATGACTGATTCACTTTGTTATAAAGCAGAAACTAACACACCATTGTAAAGCAATTATACCCCAATAAAGATGTTAAAAAAAAAAACTGCAAAGGCAAATAAAACAAAACAAACAAACAAAAAAAACATGATCCTGTATGTCAGAGCACCTCATCATTTAGAAAGATATCTTTGTTTTAATACTGCCTGATACAAATTTAATTTGCTTTGGTGATCAAGGGATGTAGTAAGTGTAGTTAACACTCCTTTGTGCTTGCATCACAAAACTTCCAATAGAAACCAGTCAACACAGATTTCATTAATGTTCTTAACACTGGGCAGAGAAGTTTAAATGAGAAGTATGAACATCTTTTCACAAATGCACATCTCTACTAGATTTGTTTATCTCTGAGTAGGCCCATGTGATGAAAACAGTATGTCATTGTGGGGTTTCCCAAGTGGAGGGCTGTAACTCTTTGCACAGAACAAGGAGCGTACTGTGCCATTGGGAGATTTGGCCTTGTTGCATTGCCATTTATATAACTTTGATTATGGCATCTTCCATGCCAAAGTGTCAGGAGTTACTTCTTGCCTAAAAGAACTGTGGTTAGTTCAGAAACAAAGCAGGTTTTAATCCACATGCTTTTTATTTCTTTTACCCAGGCCCTATACTACTAATCATCCTCTCATGAAAAATTTCAACGTCTCAAGTTCAACATCTGTGCTTCAATCTATGACTCTTTAGTGAGTTCCTAAACTTGCAACAAAACCACAAAAACATAAATCCCAAACAGAATACAAACAAGTAAGCCTCAAACTTTTAAGAGCTGCTGGCCATCTATTTTAGGAGATTATGTTAAAATAAGGATTCTGAACTATGAGTAAAATTCTTCATGTTTGATTTTGTATTGGTAATAGCATGATATAAGTACAAAGATGGTAATCCAAATTAGGGTGTCCAACTGCTGTTCTCTAACCCAAACTATGAATCTCTGTATGACACTTAACACACTGCAGACATTTGATAACAGTGATGGTTACTTTCATGTGTCAACTAGACTAAGGCTAAGGGATACTCAGATAGCTGGTAAAATATTATTTCTGGGTGTGTCTGTGAGTGTCTGTTCTGGAAGAGATAAACAATTGAATTGATAGGCTGAATAAAGAAGGTTTGCCCTCACCAATGTGGGTGGGCCTCATCCAGTCCACTGAGGGCATGAATAGAACGTAAAGGTGGTGGAAGGGTATATTTGCTCTTTGCTTAAGCTTAGACATCCAGCTCCTCCTGCCGTCAGACGTCAGTGGTCCAGGTTCTCAGGTCTTTGGACTCGGACTGGGATTTATACCATTGGCTCCCCTGGTTCTCAGCCCCTTGGGTTTAGATTGGAACTATACCACTGGCTGTCCTGGGCCTCCAGCCTGCTGACAGCAGATTATGGGGCTTCTCAACCTCCATAATTGTGTGAGCCAATCACTCATAATAGGTCTCTTTCTGTGTATCTCTATGTATATCCTATTGGTTCTATTTCTCTGGCTAATCCTTATACAATAACTTATTAAAATAGTATTCTAAGTTCTTACAGCCATAAGTATCTGTAATAACCAACTAGTAAGCTATTGCCCATTTAACTTTTATGTCAAATAAATGCATATTAGTATTAGAAGTCAAATAGAGACCTAGGTGGAATATTGGAAGGCACAAAGATTTTCTTTGAGTTTAAGACTCCATTTCAGATCAAAAGTTGAGTGATGGAAAGTCTTTTCGGTAAATCTCCTGAAAGTTTTTCTTCTCACTCTTCTTTTCACCTGTGTAAGAGGACTGTGCTAATGACTAATATGGTGGTTAATGTGTAGCAGCTGAGAAACTGTTCTCAGCACACGATATATATTATCGAAGAAAGAAAATAACGTCCCCTTCCCCTCCAAGGAGGTGCCCACCTCCTTGTCCTTGTAGCCTTTGAATATGTTACTGAAATAGCTAAAGGGACTTTGCAGAGGCAATTACATTTAAGGATCTTGAAATGAGATTAACCAGGGTTATCCAGGTGGGATCAATCCAATCAATTGAATCCTTAAAAGTGGAGAAACTTCCCAGCCACGGTCAGAGTAAGATATGCCCAGAGAAGGAGAGTCAGAGAGATGCAAGTTGAGGATTCCCTCTGCCATCCCTGACTCTGAAAATAGAAAGAAGCCAGGAACCAAAGAATGTGAACGGACTACAGAAGCTGGAAACGAAAGGGAGTATTGGTGAGTTGAAATTGAATCAATAATTTCCGAATGTTAATATGTACAGCAAACTTATGTGTTACTTGTTTGAAATGCACATCTCCAGGCTCAATCTCAGGCATTCTGATTCATTATAGCTGGTCTAGGGCCCTAAATTCTGAAATGTAAGTACATTTAGATGACCGTTGATCAAGATGAGCTCTAAAAGCCATTCTAACTTGATTTTATTAGAAGTAAGTTGTCATATTAAACATGTAATTTGTCTTATTTTCCATATTTATATTCCAGAATCAGGGAAAAGTTAACACACAGGCAAAATGGTACTTACTCTTGACTCCATTCAGGTTAGCCTGGCTGAAGGTCCATCTCTAGAAAATTAACCTCAATTTTTGAAAACTGAACCAGAGCACATAACCAGAAAGCTCAGGAATGTCCTCTTTCAGAACATCTATCACACATGTTTATTTGTTTAATGTGTGTTTTCCATGCTAGACTATAAACTCCATTGAGGCAGACAACGTGGGTACCTTATTCACATCAGTAGCTCTACCAGCCAGCAAAATGCCAGACATTTTGAATCAAAAAATACTTTCTTTTCAGGGAGATGGAAAATGCACGAGTGTTGCTGGTGGAAGGAGAGATGCAGGGCAGGGATAAATGGAATAAATATTTAAGAAATAAAATGAGCAGATTTACGAATCCTACGGGGGATTACAGCAGCTTAGGTTGTTGGTTGGAGATATCTTCATCAAGGAAAAAACACATTTGTGGAATATTAGTTTTGGAGACCATATGTTTGAAATATCTACGGGAGAAAATAACCGGGGAATATCAACAGATATAGTTGACTTTACAACTCTCAGGTGTGATTAAACAGAATAATGTCCCGAAAGATGCCTGTGTTCTCATTCTCAGAACCTGTGAAGGTTATTTTCCATGGCAACAGGGGCTAGGCATGTGTGATTGAAGTTGAGAATCTAAAATGGTGAGGGTAGGGCTTCCCTGGTGGCGCAGTGGTTGAGAGTCTGCCTGCCGATGTACGGGACACGGGTTCGTGCTCCCGTCCGGGAAGATCCCACATGCCGCGGAGCGGCTGGGCCCGGGAGCCGTGGCCGCTGAGCCTGCGTGTCCGGAGCCTGTGCTCCGCAACGGGAGAGGCCACAACAGTGAGAGGCCCGCATACCGCCAAAAAAAAATAATAATGATAAAATAAAATGGTGAGGGTAGCCTGGATTACCCAGGTGGGCCCAATCTAATCACATGCATTCTTTAAAAACAAAGAGTGTTTCCCAGCTGCCGAGAATCAGATGGTGGCATGAGAAAGACATGACTTACTGTTGCTGGCTTTGATGACGGAGAAAGGTAGCCATGTGCAAGGAACGCAGGCAGCCACTAGAAACTAGAAAAGGCAAGGAAATGGATTCTGTCATAGAACCTCTAGAAGGAACTCAGGCCTGCCAGCACCTTGACTGTAGCCTAGTGAATCTGATTTTGGACTTCTGACCTCCCAAACTGTAAGAGAATAAGTTCATGTTGTTTTAAGCCACAAAGTTTGTTGTAATTTTTACAACAGCAATAGAAAATGAATATACTAATGAACCTCTTCCACCTAACAGAACAAAAGAAGTTTATTACTTAAAGACAAAACTCTCTTGGGCCACACTCTCTGGAGTCAGGAAAGGAGTAACTTTTCCCCCTCCATTCTCTTTCATTTTGAGAGACATTTGCTTGGATGTTGATTTCTGATCTGGTTTTCACTGACACATGCTTGTAAAGCAACTAAGGAAACTGTCAGGGCGAGGCATGTTGTAGCCCACAACAGAAGGTAGGACACCAACTCTGCCAATCACAGGGTCCATGCCAAACTACTTGAAAGAAAAATTCACATTCTCTGCCCTAGTTCGCATCCTCTACATCTACCAGTTTGGGTTTTCTCTATCACTTGTGAAATGCTGAGGCCTTCCTGAGAACCACAGGGAAGCTATGCCTCCAGGTGGAGTCTGGCCCCTTCGGATGTATAAGCATGGCTGTGTTTAGAAGCAACAGCAGAAATTGTACATGTGTCTCTTCCATCATCTCTGATTCTTCTTGTTCAGTGTTAGAGTCCAGTCTCATCAGAAGAGAACCAGAAAAGGGCCTGTCTGGCCATCTTGACAGAGAGCCAAAAGGAGAATGTCTTCCAAGACCAGTAATGTTAGCTGTGAAGGTCACCAGCTGAGAACAGCTGTTTCCAGTGAAATGACTTAATATTTTTCTCATTAGCCTGGGGTTATGGGCTTTTGGGCAGAAGACCATTTCATTACATATCGAGGAGAATACATATTATCAGCATGTTTTAGGGCTGCTGTTGCTCCCCTTAATCACACAGCTGAGGTAGTGCTTGTCAATTTTCTCCACTGTAACCTTACTCCTTTTCCCTCTTTCCATACCGTAGTTTTTGGAAGTCACCATGCACAACCCGTGCATAAGGAGTGGGGAGTTACATTCTGCCTCCTGGAATACGGAATATCTACATTAAGTTATTCTTGTATACACATTTGTCTATTTGCCATTTATTTATTGAATAATTTACTTACAGCAGTATGGACTCATAAGTATTTATACTTTAGTTTATAAGCCAATACTACTTTATTTTGTTGTTTTGGTTTTTTAAAATTTTTATTTTATGTAGGAGCATAGTTGATTAACAATGTTGTGTTAGTTTCAGGTGTACAGCAAAGTGATTCAGTTATACACATATATGTATCTATTCTTTTTCAACTTCTTTTCCCATTTAGGTTATTACAGGATATTGAACAGAGTTCCCTGTGCTATATAGTTGGTCCTTGTTGGTTATCTATTTTAAATATAGCGGTGTGTACATGTCAATCCCAAACTCCCAATCTATCCCTCCTCTCCGCCCTTCCCTGCTGGTAACCATAAACTCATTCTCTAAGTCTGTGAGTGTGTTTCTCTTTTGTAAATAACATTTGTATTGGTTTTTTTTTTTTAGATTCTGCTTGTAAGCGATATCATGTGATACTTGTCTTTCTCTGTCTGACTTATTTCACTTAGTATGACAATCTCCAGGTCCATCCATGTTGCTGCAAATGGCATTATTTCATTCTTTTTACTGGCTGAGTAATATTCCATTGCAGTACTATATTTTGTTGCTAAAATTGTTCTAACTTTGGCCTTTGGGAGTTGTTTCAGTTCATGCCTATGTCCCCTTCACCCACCATATTACTGTGTGCTTTGTCTGTTTTATTTTTCCCTGTTTTTGTTTTGAGTCTTCCTTGCTTTCTGGCACTACAAGGTGTTCCAGATTCATCTTGCACATTTCCAGCTCCACTCCTAGAATGTGTGTGTGTGTGTGTGTGTGTGTGTGTTTTCCCCAAGAAGTTCTGGTTACTCTTACTGGTGAACGGTATTACAAGACAGGATCTGAGTGTTAGATGAGCTCATTGCTTCTACTCAGCTGGCAAAGTAAAGAAGTGCGTGTACTAATTTGAGTATACATACATGCCTGTAACTTTTTTATATGTAATCATATGTTTTATATTAAGCTGAAAATAAATTCATATGGCTGTCTCCAACTCTAATCCATTACGACATGCAGCTTTGTCTTCCTCCCCTTGCTTACTTGTAACCTCCTACTCCAACAGTGAGGGAACTGGCTCCCATCGTCCATATCAATTTAAGTAATTGTTCAGTTCCAGTATACATGTAGAGTGGTTTCAGAGCTTTTAACACATATCCCCACGAGAAACAACTTTATGAACTAGAATACATTGCTTATGTACAGTTGCTTTTTTTTTAACATCTTTATTGCCGTATAATTGCTTTACAATGGTGTGTTAGTTTCTGCTATATAACAAAGTGAATCAGCTATACATATACATATATCCCCATATCTCCTCCCTCTTATGTCTTCCTCCCACCCTCCCTATCCCATCCCTCTAGGTGGTCACAAAGCACCGAGCTGATCTCCCTGTGCTATGTGGCTGCTTCCCACTAGCTATTTTACATTTGGTAGTGTATATATGTCCATGCCACTGTCATTTCATCCCAGCTTCCCCTTCCCCATGTCCTCAGGTCCATTCTCTACGTCTGCGTCTTTATTCCTGTCCTGCCCCTAGGTTCTTCAGAACCACTTTTTTTTTTTAGATTCCATATATATGTGTTAGCATACGGTATTTGTTTTTGTCTTTCTGACTTACTTCACTTGTACAGTTCCTTTTGACTTTAATCTTAGTGATCTTATTTATTTCCCAAGTTACTTATGTTAACACCTTTTCTTCCAACTCTGTTTAGTGAGGTCGTTTAATCCATTTGTAATACTGTTGGATTTTTTTTGTTACATTCTGCATTTGATCTTAAGATTCCATAACTTCTCGAATGACTTTTATTTTTTAATTTAAGAACAGTTGACTTACAATATTATATTACTTTCAGGTGTACAGCATAGTGATTTGATATTTTTATAGATTACATACCTATGCTGTACATTACATCCCTGTGATTTATTTTGTAACTGGTAGTTTGTAGCTCTTATTTCCCTTCACCTGTTTTGCCCATCCTCTTACACCCCTCCCCTGTAGTAACCACCTGTTTGTTTTCTGTATCTGGGTTCGTTTATCTAATTTTGTTTGTTAGTTTGTTTTGGTTTTTAGATTCTACATATAAATGATATCATGCAGTATTTGTCTTTCTCTGTCTGACTTAATTCATTAAGCATAATACTCTATGGGTCCATCTGTATTGTCACAAATGACAAGATTTTATCCTTTTTATGGCGGAGTAATATTATGTTGTGGATATATATACCCCATCTTCTTAGCCATTCATCTATCAGTGGGTACTCAAGTTGCTTCCATATCTTGTCTCTTGGAAACAATACTGCAATGAACAGAAGTGTGCGTGTATCCTTTCTAATTACTGTTCTCATTTTGTTGAGATATATACCCAGGAGTGGAATTGCTGGATCGTAGGTTCTACTTTTAATTTTTCAAGTAAACTTTATGCTGTTTTTCATAGTAGCTTTACCAATTTGCTTTCCCATCAACAGTGTACTAAGGTTCCCTTTTCATACCTTCACCAATACTTGTTATTTGTTCTCTTTTTGAGGATAGCCATTCTGACAGGTGTGAAGAGATACCTCTTTGTGGTTTTGATTTGCATTACCCAGATGATTAGTGATGTCGAGCATCTTTTCATGCGCCTGTTGGCCATCTGTATGTTATCTTTGGAAAAACGTTTATTTAGGTCCTCTGCCCATTTTTTAATTGGATCTTTTTTTAAATATTGAGTAACATGAGTTCCTTAAATATTTTAGATATTAACCCCTTATCAGACATATCACTTGGAAATATCTTCTCCCATTCAGTAGACTGCCTTTTTGTTTTGTTGATCATTCCCTTTGCTGTGCAAAGCTTTGTAGTTTGATGTCTCATTTGTTTATATTTGATTTTATTTCCCTTGCCTGAGGATATATATCCAAAAACACATTGCTAAGACATGTCAAAGAACTTACTACCTCGGTTTTCTTCTAGGATTTTTATGATTTCAGGTCTTATTTTTAAGTCTTTTATCCATTTTGAGTTTATTTTTTACATGTGGTATGAGAAAGTAGTGCAGTTTGATTCTTTTGCATGTTGCTGTCCAGTTTTCTCAACACCGCTTACTGAAGAGACTGTCTTTTCCCCTTTGTGTACCCTTGCCTCCTTTGTCATAGAATAATTGGCCATATGTGCATAGGCTTACTTCTGGACTCTATTCTGTTCCATTGATCTCTGTGTCTGTTTTTAAGCCAGCACCACACTGTTTTGATTTGAAGTCAAGAAGCATGATACCTCCAGCTTTGTTATTCTTTCTCAAGATTGTTTTGGCTATTTAGGATTTTTTTTGTGGTTCCATACAAACTTTAAGATTATTTGTTCTAGCTCTATGAAAAATGCTACTGGTATTTTGGTAAGGATTGCATTGAATCTGTAGATTCCTCTGTATACTATGGATATTTTAACATTTATTTTTCCAATCCATGAATACAGTTTACGTTTCCATTTATTTGGGTTGATTTCAGTTTCTTTCATCAGTGTCTTATAGGTTTCATAGTGCAGGTCTCCCACCTCCTTGCTTAAATTATTTCTAGGTATTTTATTCTTTTTGATTTGATTGTAAATGGGATTGTTTCCTTAATTTACTTCTGAGAGTTCATTAATAGGGTAATAGAAATGCAACAGAACTGTGCATATTAATTTTGCATCTTACAACTTTACTGAACTTGTTTATTCTAATAGTTTTTTCGTGGAATCTTATGGTTTCTTATATAGAGGATCATGTCGTCTGCAGACAGAAATAATTGTACCTAGTCCTTTCTGATTTGGATGCTTTGACTTCTTGCCTAATTGTTCTGGCTAGGACTTGCAGTGCTATGTTGAAAAGAAGTAGCAAGAGTGGGCACCTTGTCTTGTTCATGATCTTAGAGGAAAGCTTTCAGCTCTTCACTGTTGAGTATGCTGTTACCTGGGGGCTTGTCATACATGGCCTTTTTTATGCTGAGGTACATACTTTTTATTCCTAGTTCGTTGAGTTTTTTATCATGAAGGGGTCAAATGGTTTTTCTACTTCTGTGTTTTTCCACTTTCTGACTTACTTCATTCTGTATGACAGTCTCTAGGTCCATCCATGTCTCTACAAATGACCCAGTTTCATTCCTATTTATGGCTGAGTAGTATTCCATTGTATATATGTACGACAACTTCTGTATTCATTTGTCTGTCGATGGGCATTTAGGTTGCTTCCATGACCTGGCTATCATAAATAGTGCTGCAATGAACATTGGGGTGCATGTGTCTTTTTGAATTATGGTTTTCTCTGGGTATATACCCAGCAGTGGGATTGCTGGGTCATATGGTAATTTTATTTTTAATTATTTAAGGAACTTCCATACTGTTCCCCATAGTGGCTGTATCAATTTACATTCCCACTAACAGTGCAAGAGGGTTCCCTTTTCTCCACACCCTCTCCAGCTTTTTTTGTTGGTAGATTTTTTTGATGATGCCCATTCTAACGGGTGTGAGGAGATACCTCATTGTACTTTTGATTTGCATTTCTCTAATAATTAGTGATGTTGAGCAGCTTTTCATGTGCTTCTTGGCCATCTGTATGTCTTCTTTGGAGAAATGACTATTTAGGTCTTCTGCCCACTTTTTGATTGGGTTGTTTGTTTTTTTAATATTGACCTGCATGAGCTGTTTACATATTTTGGAGATTAATCCTTTGTCCATTGCTTTGTTCTCAAATATTTTCTCCAATTCTGAGGGTTGTCTTTTCATCTTGTTTATAGTTTCCTTTGCTGTGCAAAAGCTTTTAAGTTTCATTAGGTCCTATTTGTTTATTTTTGTTTTTATTTTCATTACTCTAGGAGGTGGGTCAAAAAGGATCTTGCTGTGATTTACGTCAAAGAATGTTCTTCCTATGTTTTCCTCGAAGAGTTTTATAGTGTCTGCTCTTACATTTACGTCTCTAATCCATTTTGAGTTTTTTACATGTAGCTGTCCAGTTGTCCCAGCACCACTTATTGAAGAAACTGTCTTTTCTCCATTGTATATCCTTGCCTCCTTTGTCATAGATTAGTTGACCATTGGTGCATGGGTTTATCTCTGGGCTTTCTATCCTGTTCCATTGATCTATATTTCTGTTTTTGTGCTAGTACCATACTGTCTTGATGACTGTAGCCTTGTAGTGTAGTGTGAAGTAAAGGAGTCTGATTCCTCCAGCTCCATTTTTTTTCCCTCAAGACTGCTTTGGCTATTCGGGGTCTTTTGTGTCTCCATACAAATTTTAAGATTTTTTGTTCTAGTTCTGTAAAAAAAAAAAAAAAAAAAAAAAAAAAAATGCCATTGATAATTTGAAAGGGATTGCATTGAATCTGTAGATTGCTTTGGTTAGTGTAGTCATTTTCATAATATTGATTTTTCCAACCCAAGAGCATCGTATATATCTCCATCTGTTTGTGTCATCTTTGATTTCTTTCATCAGTGTCTTATAGTTTTCTGCATACAGGTCTTTTACCTCCTTAGGTGGGTTTATTCCTAGGTATTTTATTCTTTTTGTTGCAGTGGTGAATGGGAGTGTTTCCTTAATTTCTCTTTCTGATCTTCTGTTGTTAGTGTATAGGAATGCAAGAGATTTCTGTGCATTAATTTTGAATCCTGCAACTTTACCAAATTCATTGATTAGCTCTAGTAGTTTTCTGGTGGCATCTTTAGGATTCTCTATATATAGTATCGTGTCATCTGCAAACAGTGACAGTTTTACTTCTTCTTTTCCAATTTGTATTCCTTTTATTTCTTTTTCTTCTCTAATTGCCAAGGCTAGGACTTCCAAAATGATGTTGAATAATAGTGGCAAGAGTGGACATCCTGGTCTTGTTCCTGATCTTAGAGGAAATGCTTTCACTTTTTCACTATTGAGAATGATGTTTGCTGTGGGTTTGTCATACATGGCCTTTATTATGTTGAGGTAGGTTCCCTCTATGCCTACTTTCTGGAGCATTTTTATCATAAATGGGTGTTCAATTTTGTCAAAAGATTTTTCTGCATCTATTGAGATGATCATATGGGTTTTATTCTTCAGTTTGTTAATATGGTGTATCACATTGATTTGCGTATATTGAAGAATCCTTGCATCCCTGGGATAAATCCCACTTGATCATGGTGTATGATCCTTTTAATGTGTTGGGTTCTGTTTGCTAGTATTTTGTTGAGGATTTTTGCATCTATATTCATCAGTGATACTGGTCTGTAATTTTTTTTTTTTTGTAGTATCTTTGTCTAGTTTTGGTATCAGGGTGATGGTGGCCTTGTGGAATGAGTTTGCGAGTGTTCCTTCCTCTGCAGTTTTTTGGAAGAATTTGAAAAGGATGGGTCTTAGCTCTTCTCTAAATGTTTGATAGAATTCACCTGTGAAGCCATCTGGTCCTGGACTTCTGTTTGTTGGAAGATTTTTAATCACAGTTTCAATTTCATTATTTGTGATTTTTCTGTTTATGTTCTCTGTTTCTTCCTGGTTCAGTCTTGGCAGGTTGTGCATTTCTAAGAATTTGTCCATTTCTTCCAGGTTGTCCATTTTATTGGCATATAATTGCTTGTAGGAATCTCTCAAGACCCTTTGTATTTCTGTAGTGTCAGTTGTTACTTCTCCTATTCATTTCTAATTCTTTTGATTTGAGTCTTTTCCCTTTTTTTTCTTGATGAGTGTGGCTAATGGTTTATCAATTTTGTTTATCTTCTCAAAGAACAAGCTTTTAGTTTTCTTGATCTTTGCTATTGTTCTCTTTGTTTCTATTTAATTTATTTCTGCTCTGATCTTAATGATTTCTTTCCTTCTACTAACTTTGGGTTTTGTTTGTTCATCTTTCTCTAGTTCCTTTAGGTGTGAAATTAGATTGTTTGTTTGAGATTTTTCTTGTTTCTTGAGGTAAGCTTGTATTGCTATAAACTTCCCTCTAAGAACTGCTTTTGCTGCATCCCATAGGTTTTTGATCATTGTGTTTTTGTTATAATTTATTTCTAGGTATTTTTTGATTTCCTCTTTGATTTCTTCAGTGATCTCTTGGTTATCTAGTAATGTATTGTTTAGCCTCCATGTGTTTGTGGTTTTTATATTTTTTCCTGTGCAGTTTATTTCTAATCTCATGATGTGGTCAGAAAAAATGCTTGATATGATTGCAGTTTTCTTAAATTTACTGAGGCTTGATTTATAACCCAAGATGTGATCTATCCTGGAAAATGTTCCATGTGCACTTCAGAAGAAAGTTGTAATCTCTTTTTGGGTGGAATGTTCTATAAATATCAATTAAATCTATCTGGTCTTCCTCTTAGGAAGGTCCAAAGGAAGGAGCTGTTTCAGTGATGAGGTAAGAAGCCAAAGTGCATTGGGTGAAAGAATAACACAAATATACATGGATTCTTGGTCTTACGAGATGTTAAAATCAAGAGAGCAAATGAATATAGCACTGATGTTGAATATAAAAAAAAATCTTTCTGGTCTATTGTGTCATTTAAAGCTTCTGTTTCCTTATTTTCATTTTGTATGATCTGTCCATTGGCGTAAATGAGGTGTTAAAGTCCCCCATTATTGTGTTACTCTCAATTTCCTCTTTTATAGCTGTTAGCAGTTGCCTTATGTATTGAGGTGCTCCTATGTGGGGTGCATATATATTTGTAATTGTTAGATCTTCTTCTTGGATTGATCCCTGATCACAGTGTAGTGTCCTTGCTTGTCTGTTGTATAATTCTTTATTTTAAAGTCTATTTTATCTGATATAAGTATTACTACTCCAGCTTTCTTTTGATTTCCATTTGCATGGAATATCTTTTTCCATCCCCTCACTTTCAGTCTCTATGTGTCTCTAGGTCTGAAGTGGATCTCTTGTAGACAACATACATATGGGTCTTGTTTTTGTATCCATTCAGCCAGCCTGTGTCCTTTGGTTGGAGCATTTAATCCATTCACATTTAAGGTAATTATCGATATGTATGTTCCTATTACCATTTTATTAATTGTTTGGAGCTTGTTTTTGTAGGTCCTTTTCTTCTCTTGTGTTTCCCACTTAGAGAAGTTCCTTTAGCATTTGTTGTAGAGCTGGTTTGGTGGTGCTGAATTCTCTTAGGTTTTGCTTGTCTGTAAAGCTTTTGATTTCTCCATCGAATCTGAATGAGATCCTTTCCGGGTAGAGTAATCTTAGTTGTAGATTCTTCCCTTTCCTCACTTTAAGTATATCATGCCACTCCCTTCTGGCTTGTAGAGTTTCTGCTGAGAAATCAGCTGTTAACCTTATGGGAGTTCCCTTGTATGTTATTTTCATTTTTCCTTTGTTGCTTTTAATAATTTTTCTTTGTCTTTAATTTTTGTCAGTTTGATTAGTATGTGTCTTGGCGTGTTTCTCCTTGGGTTTATCCTGCCTGGGACTCTCTGTGATTCCTGGACTTGGATGACGATTTCCTTTCCCATGTTAGGGAAGTTTTTGTCTATAATCTCTTCAAATATTTTCTCAGGTCCTTTCTCTATCTCTTGTCCTTCTGGGACCCCTATAATGTGAATGTTGTTGTGTTTAATGTTGTCCCAGAGGTCTCTTAGGCTGTCTTCATTTCTTTTCATTCTTTTTTCTTTATTCTATTCCATGGCAGTGATTTCCACTATTCTGTCTTCCAGGTCACTTATCCATTCTTCTGCCTCAGTTATTCTGCTATTAATTCCTTCTAGTGTATTTTTCATTGCAGTTATCATATTGTTCATCTCTGTTTGTTTGTTCTTTAATTCTTTTAGGTGTTTGTTCTTTAATTCTTCAAGGTCTTCGTTAAACATTTCTTCTTGCATCTTCTGGATCTTTGCCTCCATTCTGTTTCTGAGGTTCTCAATCACCTTCACTACCATTATTCTGAATTCTTTTTCTGGAAGGTTACCTATCTCTACTTCATTTAGTTGTTTTACTGGGGCTTTGTTCCTCCATCTGGTACATAGTCTCTGCGTTTTCATTTTGTCTTTCTTTCTGTGAATGTGGTTTTCATTCCACAGGCTGCAGGATTGTAGTTCTTCTTGCTCCTGCTGTCTCATTGTTGAGACTTCTTGCATGTCTTTTCCTCAAGACTCTTGGCCCCTAATTTTCTTTTCTTGTGATGTCTTTCTCTTGGTTTTTTGCATGTAATGCTGGCTTCATAAAATGAGTTTAAAAGTTTTTCTTGCTCTTAAATTTTGGGGAAGAATTTGATAAAGACTGGTGTTAATCCAGCAACAAAATGAAAAGGCAACCTGTGGAATGGGAGAAAAAAATATTTCCAAGCCAAATATCTGATAAAGGGTTAATATCCAAAATATGTAAAAAACTCATATGGCTCAATAGCAAAAAATAATAATAAAAATGGGCAAAGGAATTGAGCAGTCATTCACCTAACTTATATGAAAACTTTTATATACACAAATGCCTGTACATGAATCATTATAGCAGCTTTATTCATAGTTTTTAAACAGGAAGAAACCAAATGGCTTTCAATAGGTAAATGGCCAACAGGTATATGAAAAGATGCTCAACATCATTATCAGGGGAAGTCAAAACTATGAGATACCATCTCACATGTGTTAGCTTTATTATTTAAAATCCAAAGGTAACAAATGTGATTGAGGTTGTGAAGAAATCGAAACACTTGTGTACTGCTGATAGGAACATAAAATGGTGCAGCAGCCATGGAAACAATATGGAGATTCCTCAAAAAATTAAAAACAGAACTACCATATGATCCAGCAATACCACTGCTCAATATTTACCCAAGGGAATTGAAATCAGGATCTCAAAGAGATATCTTCACTCACAGGTTCACTGCAGTACTATTCACAATAGCCAAGATATGGAAACAACAGCTGGTGTCCACTGATAGAAGAATGGGAAAGGAAGTGTGGTATTACATACAATAGAGTATTATTCAGCCTTTAAAACTGAGGAAACTGTGCCATTTGAGACAACAGAGATGAATGTGGAGAACATTATGCTAAGTGAAATAAACTAGTCACTGAAGGATGAATACTGTGTGATTTCATTTATATGAGGTACACAGTGCCAAGTTGGGACATTATTCCCCAAACTCCACAGCTGTTCACTCTTGGTGTAAAGAAATGTTCATTAATAAGGTTTTTTTCGGGGTTTTTTTGTTTGTTTTTTTTGTGGTATGCGGGCCTCTCACTGCTGTGGCCTCTCCCATTGCGGAGAACAGGCTCCGGAAGCGCAGGGTCAGCGGCCATGGCTCACGGGCCCAGCCGCTCCACGGCATGTGGGATCCTCCCGGACCGGGGCACAAACCCGTGTCCCCTGCATTGGCAGGTGGACTCTCAATCACTGCACCACCAGGGAAGCCCCATTAATAAGTATTTTACAAATGTATTTTGAAGCTCAATTTTATCTTAAAGTACGCTTATATAGTAAGTTAAATGTATACCTTGTTTTCCTTTTCAATTTCTTATTTTTAAATGTCTCACTGCTTACTCTCTTTTATAAAACTTCCCTTGAAGCTTTCAATTCTTCAAATTACATGTCATGGTTAATATTTAGATTTATTAAGATTGTAGGAAAATGCAGAAAATTTAAGGATAGAAAACTTAGTTATTTTGAGAAATGGACTTGGGACTAATTTGAAGTAACAATGCAGAACAAAATAATCATCTGTAAACACTTGTTTACATCGATCTGTTCATTTTCACAATTTATTTCTTAATGCTTTCCATTTCTAATGCATTCCCTGTTTCTTTATTGTAATTTCTCCTTCTCTTTCACATTGGGCACCAATTCATTGTCACCTCCTTTATTTTCCTCCACACTGAAAACCCACTCCCAAAGTACTTTCACTCAACACTTACACAAAAGAGGTTTTTTTTTCTCACTCCAATTCTTTAGAAGAAAAGCTAATTATATGCCTTTTTTTTAAGAATACAGGTTTTCAAACTATATCAAGAAGCATGCTGTTAACAAAGTTTATAAGGATTTTCAGCATGATTTTTTTCTTTTTAACACTCTCCTTTATCATCCCCTCCTTTCACAAATCTTTTATAGAAAGATTTCAGAGCATCATTTATGAAAAAACTTAGGGAGAAATCTGTAGTAGAGTGTACCTACAAATACTTAAGTTTTATCAGAAAAGTAGGAATGTAAATATCCCATAAATGGCAACATATCTGATGATGAGATGATTGGTGGAATAATAAAAGAGTAAATTACCAAGCACAATTTATACTCAGTATATATTTACCTGAGATGTAGAACAATTGATACACCTTTAGTCCTTGATCTCAACAGAGCACATAGGTGATTTCTAAGATCAAGAACTACAAGATCATGAATTGTTCCACCTTCTAGGTGAACGCATATTGAATATCAACTGTGGAAAGGTACAGTATTTCACCTTGAGTATTTTATAATCTAGAGGGAGAATTACAGGTACAAATTTAACAGTTTGTATTTTAATGTAAATGTTAATATAAGGCAAAATACGATCAATGTCATAACTTAAGTGTAGAGGGTTTGAGGAATTCAAAAGAAGGAGAAAGATTTTATCTGATACGGTAACCTGGTTGAGTTTTAAATAGGAGGGGGCATTTGGGATGGACTTGAAGGACTTAAAAGAATTTCACAAGAGAGAACAGAATGAGCAAAGCTAGAGGTGGAAAAGGGTAGTGAATATTTAAGAGACTTAAAGTAATGCTGTGTAGATTTGGGGTGGATTAGGAGTGAACAGTAAGTTAAAATTTTAGCTACATTTCCATTTTCAGAAATTGCTAAAAGTCAGATCAACGCTTTATCTAATTCACTAGACAGCAAGGAACCATTGAAGAGTTTTGAGTTGATTATTTTAGCAGAGATATTTAAGGCCAACTAGATGAAATATTAACAACACAATTGGAAATTACGAGGTCACTGCAGTTGTCTCTCTAGGTCTGGATTTAAAACCTTAGTGTGTATGAAAATAGTCTGCAGAGCTCTAAGCCAGTGATTGGACCCAACCCCTGAGACTATGATTCACTTCCTAAGCTGTGGGGCTCAGGAATCTTTCCTTTTAACAAGTCCCCCAGATGGCTCTATGCACATTAAAGTCTGAGTATGTTAGCGATAGGTGAGAACATAACCTGGAGTGTGGCAGGAGAAATGCCTGATAGGGTACAGACGAGACACATGTGGCACCCTGGCTGCAAAACCTGAATTTTTATAGATGACTCAGTTTCAGTTCTGAGGCTCGCTTAACTGAAGCATCAAAAACAATGAACATTTCTTAAGTCATACAGTGCTAGTTCTCAGAATTGCTTCCTGAAGGTGACTAAAACTGAACACTGCCTTAACACACATGGTTTGTGGTTGGATCTGACAAGTTGGGACTGAATCGAGAGACTTAGAGTGTCATCTACTTATTCGCCTAACTTCTTAAAAGCACGGTGGAGCTACTGAGAGAGATTGCAGGGAAAATGGGGAGATGAGATTGAGCTCCTCCCAGTCAGAGGTGAAATAAAGGAGTGAGTGAGTGAGTGAATGAAGAGGAAACATGGTTAACTTTTGATGAAAGTTTACAAGACAGAGGTTCAAATAGCATGAGAAAAAAATATCAACGGTATCCTAATAACAGATTTTCGAAGATTACAAAAGAGATTCAGGAAGTCTCTCTGACTTTCTACCACAACTGGGAACGAAGTAAGCCAGAAGCAAAAACCTCTTAGTCTGTCTTGTAGGGCCTTTACTTCCTATTCCCAGAAACCCTTGTGCTGGAGTTTACTACTCAGTAACGTTTAATAGCAGACAAGATATTTCAGATGAGGCCATGCCTGGTGGAAGATCTGTTTGAGTATCTCTTCGAGGCAACATATGTTTCTGGTACTAGATTCTCCTCCTTATCCTTGGAAAATTCACCAAAGGGTAACATGAAGCTCAAAAGAGAACCTCAAGGAAAAGATTGGTGCTACAGAGCAAACATTATTTGCTCTGAAGAAATATAGTTGTGAATCAACTCTGCAGGAACAGTATTTATAAATACTCCTCTACATATCAGCCCTCAAGACTTTCTGTTAAGGTTATGTCTGACTGAACAGTGTTTTAAGTTCTGGGAAACAACTGTTTTCTAGATCACTTACCAGAGTATAATTTGAAATGATTAACATAATTATTAAAATTATAATTATTATAATAATCATGGAGCATTTTTATAGCAGTGGGAATACTTTTAGTTTAATAGCTGCTGAAGTAATCTCTCTGTCAGGACAAGAAACCAGCAATAAAGAACACAGCATTTCTTTAAATTGATATTTCATAGTATTATTTCTAGTATGTTTGACTCGAGCTCTGTCACTTGGAAGATAAATCTCATGAGTTGGACTGTCTGGTGTTTCAGCTTCCGAAATATTATGTACAGTGTAGTGTTTTAAATTGAAAAATTCAGATAAGAATCTAGCAGGTGTTTGATTTATTGGCGAAGTCATATAATTCCCTTTTTTGGTCACTGCGGAATATTAACATTAGTCTTGGATGACTGGAAGTAGATCCTATTTATTTTAGTTGACTTGCACTAGGATTATATAAAGGATAGTGTTCTGCTGCAGAAGAGATTTGCCTATTCTAACAGAGAACAAAGGCATTTCTAGCCACAAGGTAATTTAGTATATACCATTTCATCATACATGGTGAACACTTTGTAATGAAAACAGTGAAGCAACTGACACAAAGTAGCTATTGTGTGAGGGCTCCTGAGTCATGTTTATGTCATACTAAATATAGTTACTAATTTCAATCATAACCATATGGCATTTTAGAGACCCTAGTATCTAACTCCAATATATAGAAACACATACTTGATCATAAATAAAAATTTAAATCCCACGTTAACAGGCCCTGTCAAGTTTACCTTCTGTAATAATTAGATAGCAGACCAGAAATCACATATTTTATGGCCTTCCTTAGGATATTAGGTGACTTCTAAAACAATTGATTATTATAATGGCATATGATGAATAATCATTAATTCCATTAAGAGTAATTTTGATGCAAACTACTTCATACTGAGCTAATTTTTCCTTCAGGTGAGTTTCAGTATTGATAGTATATTCTTAGACTATTAAAAGTTATAATTAGGGACTTCCCTGGTGGCGAAGTGGTTAAGAAACCGCCTGCCAATGCAGGGGACACGGGTTCGAGCCCTGTTCTAGGAAGATCCCACATGCCACAGAGCAACTAAGCCTGTGCACCACAACTACTGAGCCTGAGCTCTAGAGCTCGTGAGCCACAATTACTGAGCCCATGTGCCACAACTACTGAAGCCCGTGCGCCTAGAGCCCGTGCTCCGCAACAAGAGAAGCCACCACAATGAGAAGCCCACACACCACAATGAAGAGTAGCCCCCGCTCGCCGCAACTAGAGAAAGCCGACGTGCAGGAAAAATAAATAAATTAATTAATTTTTAAAAAGTTATAATTAAAGATACAGTCTCTCTAGAAAACAAACAAGTATCAATGATTTTTTTGAGATAACCATGCTTATTATCCAAGCATATCCTAAACCATTGTGTGTATTCAATAAAAATTTAACAGGAATAGAATAGAGTATATTTATTTGAGTATTTAGAAATGTACTCAGGATTCACTTGAATTTTGGAGGACAGAGAAAATGAATATAAGCATAAAAATGATTAAATACATACAGCATGTAATTCGAAGCTCCAGTCCTGTAACTAAATCTAGAAAGACCCCTCCCTCCTACCACCAGGAAAAAAAAAAAAAAAAAGTTGTGCAGAGGGAACAGAGATAATATTAAAACAAGAAATCTCCAACCCTCTTTAAACATTGAATTTCTATTGAGTATAAACTTATATTTCACTTTACGTGTTTGTTTTGCTCGGAATTTTCTAACTTCGGTTGAGATTTTTTTTGTCACTTACTGGTTTGGAAATACTTTTGACTTTCGTATTCTGAATAGACAATATTTAAAGTGAATGCCTTGAAGGACTATGAGAAAGGTTAAATTTACAGCACTTTCCATCTAAAACAAGACAAATTGGAAATTCAAAGAGAAAGATAATTCTTTAAGCTACTTCTGTGTGGAATGTTCATACTAATTTTATGGGTCTTTATCGAAATACTACATTTGAACCTAAGCAAAATAATAGTGTGTTAAGAGAAAAGTCATTGGTGGTTTAAAACATGCATGGAGACTTTTAGCTTATGTTGATGCTTGCTTATGAGATATCAAAATATTAAATTTTATGGGAGGGAATTTTTTTTAAAAGCTACTAGCCTTTGAGCACATATTCATATGGATTTACCAGTATGTTTTATGGAATTTATACATTAATTTCATCATTTATTTCTACACTTATTAAATACTTAATATATGTTAAATCTAGGATATTCAAAGTGAATTTTTGTTCTTTGGCCTAATGGAAATAAGTACAGTGTCTCCTTGTACCTAAGTGCTTCGTAAAGTTACCAGTAAACAACATTCCTTCCATTTTTCAGCCTCATGTCTCCTAATGCTCAGAAGTGATTCCAGACTGTGAACAAGGCTAAAAGATACTAGGATGCACTCACAATTGAGATATTGTTATTGGGTCAATTTCTGTGCCTGACACACCCTTCCCTTGGGAGGAAATCCCTTTGGGGCACCTGGATGAGACAGTTAAATTGATTCCCAGCAGGCTGTCCTACCAGAGTGCACCACATGTGTAGACAAGCTGACACTGGGCATAGCTTAGGCTCCAGTGGAGATTCCCTTTTAAGGTTAAATGGGGTTCAGGTTGGGAAGTATCTCCTCTTTTAATACAAGGAGTGGCTTGGATTTTCTCTTGGAGGGAATGAGTCATTGTTTCTTAGAAGGTTAAATAGACCATGGATGGGTGCTTGGGTCAATGAACCAATAGCCTGAAAATGTTTTATGGGAATGTAGCTTTAACCATTTGCCTGTCAGGGAAATTTAAAGTTGTCGTAAGCATTGACAAAGCTTAGTTCAAAGCTTAGTTCAAAGCTACAATTCACAATTGTTATCAGTTACTCACTTTTTTGTTTTTAATAGCAATGAACATCATTTGGATGTATGACAATGTTTCCTAAGAGTTGCAAAGAAGTCCCATACCACACTGTGACTGATGGGTAATGGGGAAATTTTCCCTCTGCATTACCATCCTCAGGAATTTCTTCCAGCTTCATTATGACACATTAATATGTTATTGTAGTCATTTTGCAACCTCTCTACTTCTGGACAAATAAGATATGCAGCTTTATCTTGGTACGCTGACTTTCTGAGGAAACTTCTTTGGGTGTTCACAAAGTTATTGGAATAAAAATCTGACACCCAAAAACACATTTTTATTTTCATTCAAACAGAATTTTCCACATAAACAAGTTTGATCGCCTAACACTAAATATTATAGAGCACACGTAGAAATTTTAGCTGGCCACAGGATGTAAGTGGGACATAGAACTTAGTAATTAGGATTTACCATGGAGGTGGCAACAACTTATTTTTATAAAAACAAAATCCGAGCGTTACTCATTTCTCTTTCTCAGAATTCACTCACAGGGTTTGCCTAGATCCTATGAGTCACGCTGCCATCTTCAGCCCTGGGAAATGGGCCTCCCACGTTTGTCTCTCTTTCTCTTCCCCAAACACAATGTGGAAAGACAAAGAAGGGCCCCAGTCAAGAAGCTGCAAAATTGCCTTAAAATTATTGCTTTCATACCCACTCTCTCTTCTGCAAAGAAAGGATGCTTAATGACTTCAAGATAATCATAAGTTCACTAGAGATATCAAAGACCGTTTTTCTACCAGGTTCCTGCAGTGGTTTTTCTGTCTCAAAATCCCATTTCAAGATTGGCTTGAGACCTGGAAACCAAGATACCAGGACAATCAAATTATCTCATGAAACCAGACTACCAATAATTCTAAGTCGCACTGATCTTGGCTACCAAAAGATCTCAGTAGATGATTAAACTTTATGAAGTGGAAGTAACATTTAACTTGCTCTTGACATGGGATCTTAATTGTATGAATTACGAGTATATTTCTTCTGAAATTTTCACCTTATAATTGGCACCCATTTCTCCCCCATCCGTATTGCCCTAAAACTGAGATGCTTAGTTAAAAGTGTCTTCTTGTTATTTCTTATTTCGTTTTCATCTGTCTATGCTTCACAGTCAAACTCGGTTTTAGCCGAACAATGATGAGGGCGAGGGAAGGGAATAAATATAGTAAAAGCAAGGGAAAATAATCTCTGTTTCCTTAGCCATACTCCAGTAATCCAGCCCTCCGTCACCTTTTTGTCACCCATCCCCCCTCAACCTCGGCATTTCAGGGACAGCTGTGAAGCATGTAAATTTGATAGAAGGCTAGTCCATCCTTTAAGGCGGTTATTCTCAAGGGGGCAGTATTACCCCTAATGGGCTGGGGAGAGCATTGATTCTTTGGGAGGCAAAATCTTAGATAATAAAATGGCTTGTAGCTCTCCAAATGATTTGCATGCTATATATCTGTACATAGACATGTATACAATGCATTTCAGGTATTAAAATTTCATAGGGGGTTACAATTAGGAAGAAGAAGGCTAAAGACTCCATAGGGCAGACAATAATAATAAAAAGGTTGAGAAACACTGCTCTTCTCTTCTAAAATGACTTACCTATGGGACTTCCGTGGCGGTCCAGTGGTTAAGACCCTGCGCTTCCACTGCAGGGGGCACAGGTTTGATGATCCCTCATTGGGGAACTAAGATCCTTCGTGCCGCACAGTGCAGCCAGAAATTTTAAAAAATAAATTAAAAAATTAAACCCTAATAAAATAAAATGACTTATGTAAAAACAGTCCCTTCCCCAGTTCCCGCACGCTCTGGCATTGTTAAATCCAAACCTAAACCAGAAGGAAATATTTTAGCCTTCTCCCAGTTTTCCTAATACTGTGTTTCTGTATCATTTTAATATCAGTTACTGAGATTCGGTGCTTTTTCTGTACCTAAGTGCATCTTTTTAGTAGCACTTTGCTCTTTGCTAAGTAATTAGGAAAGAATGTATCTTAATGTTTGTTAAACATCCTGTTGACTCAACCAAATCCTTCTTTGTCATTAGGGTTATGGCAGTCTTTTGTCCTAAAGCTTTTTTCTTTATTTCTGAAACATCTTTGGCTATGAAATCAGGATTGCCTTGAAGAATTAGTTCACAGGTGACAATTTCTTTTTTGTTCAAGTCATAATATTTTTTCACAGTACCTTGGGTATTTACCACTTATTTTGAGTATGATGTATGAAAATATGTTTTGTTATATGTTAATGTGCCTGTGGATCGGCTAAGTTGAATAGCACAGCCTTCCTCAAATATTCAATTTCAAGTGCCTATTGCAAGTAGACTAAATATTTAACAAGTTGTATACTAAATATGAATTTAGTGATCATTTGCATTCTTATAGTTTTTCATTCAGATTTTTCTTTTTATTGAACCAAATTGGCATGTTCGTAGTTCCTTGCAGACTCCTTTTTGAAGAAAAAATACATATAGTTTAGAAAGCGCAATTACTATTTCCAACAAGGGGGAAACACAAATATCAAGTGCAGAAGTAATTCCATCGAAATAGCATAGCCTTAGAAATAATTAAATGCTTATAACTCCCAACTGTGTTTTTCTAATTCAGACCTCTCTCCCAAACTCTAGACCAGGAGGTAGCAAACTATGGCCCTCAGGCCAAATGTAACTACAGCCTGTTTGTGTAAATTTTTATTGGAACACAGCCACACCCACTCTTTTGCATATTGTCTGTGGCTGCCCAATGGCAGAGTGGTTGTGACATAACATCTGGCCCACAAAGTCTGATAAAATACTTACTCTCTGGTTTGCTGATCCCTGCTCTAGACTTATACACCTGACTCCCTCTTTATATCCGCACTTGTGTCCAAAAGACATATCAAACTGACATATATGTCAAAAGACATATCCAACTGAAAATGTTCAAAACCAACTTTCATCTTTCCTCTGAAACCTGCTCCAACCAGAGTCTAACCCATCCAGTTAATGGCAACTCTATCTTTCCGGTTGTTCAGACTTAAAGTTTTGGAGTCATTTCTCTCACCCCACTTTGAATCAATCAGATCATCCCACAGGTCCTATTTGCAACATGTATTTAGAATTCAGTTTCTTCTCCAGCACCACCCCTGCTAACGCTGTGGCCTGAACCAGCGCCATGTTTCAATGATGCTACTGCTATTGCTGCCTGGGCTGCCTTCTTTTGACTATGGCCTTTACAATCCCTTTGTCTTCTTTCAGCACACATCTAGAGTAATCTTGATGAAGTAGAAATTACTCTGTGGCCCTTCTCTAAACTTTATGGTGGCTCCCAAGTTTCCTTAAAGTAACAGCCATAGTGCTTGTAATGACTCACTCCTGCTTCACGCCTTCACATGAGCTGTGTTTTCTGCCTATAAATTTTATCCCTTCGATATCCACATGCCTCACTCCTTCACCTTTTGAAATATTTTTTAATTTACAGTTATAAATTTCTATCCCTCCACCACCTCTCAAGGGTCCTGATATTCCTTATCTTGCTCTATTTTTCCCATAGCACTTACTACCTTTAATATACAGAATTTAGTTTTTTTGTCTATTTTCAGCTTCCACTCTTAGAATATAAGCTCTGTAGGGAAGGTTTGGGGAGACATTTCGTTTACCTATTTATCCTGAGCACATTAAAAGAGTAAGTGGCCCATAACAGATCCAAGTAAATGTTTGATGAATCACAAATTATTGAAAATTAATATTTTAAAATATTCAATAAAAAGTACAACAATAACATTTTTATCTGATAAGTCTTCTTTAAGACATTTGTATGTGTGAATGTGTATGTATGTATGTTCTTCTGGGTAATTTCCCATGTCGCATAATACTGCAATTATTGTAAATGTCTTCAAACTGTGATTGCACTTTCTTATGTAAGACCACTTCATCTCAGTGTCTCTGAGATCACTGCTTTTTCAGCTTTTCTTCCAAACCCTCAATACCATATTTCCATGTCACATCATTTGTTTTGAGAGTTGTTGTTGCTCTATGACCATCTCTAAGTCATTTTATTCCCCCAAGTCCATTTCTTCTACCTTCAGAATTTAATTAATAGAATTTCTATTTGATTAATAGAATCCTCCTACATTTTGATTCTATCCACATTTATGATGATATTTCCCTCGTTAAAACTTCATGACTTAACCTAAGTTCTTTAGAAACCAGAGCCTAAGGCAAGGATCAAAAATCTTTATTGAGGAAGTACAAGTTTAAGGTCAATGATATGGTGGAAAAATGGTAGTAAAACAAGGAGAGATGTAAAGCAATGAAATATAACGGGTTATCTCACTAACCACCCTTTTCAACCAGTTGTAGAAAAAATAGTGGGGTACTCAGTAGGTGTGTTCTGGCACGCAGGAAGTTTTTCAGTGACTGCAAGGGAAAGGCCATAACTGAAAATATTGACCAAAGAGACAAAGAAAGGGAAAAGTATCTGCCTAGCACCTTTTGACTCCCACTTCCCCTTATTCAGAGTTTCCCCATAGCAAGTTGATGTTCCTTACTTTTATGTTGCTTTGTCTGGCTATGCAGAAAGCAGTCAGTGTGGCATTGTATTGAAACCCAGAAATGACTTGACACAGATGAGCTCAGCATGTGGGAAATGAGGACAGTTTAAGCACGATGTTTTAAAATCTGACTCAAGCCTCCTCTGAGAACTAGACAAGGGCACCAGCAATGTCCCTGGTGGTCTGCAAGGAGGGTGAATTCTTTAGAATTAGGCCACTGAATCTGAGAAGGGATACCAAACCACCAATTCCAGTTATCATCAGCTTTATTCTACTTCTAGCCATCTTCAGAAAAAACACCTTTTGAATCTTGTTTCATTCCTCTAAATTCTCTATCATTGGTCCGAATATTTGCGTTCTCACTTCCAAGCAACATGCTCCTGCCTCTGCCCCTGATCCGTAGCCTTTGGTGCCTCTATGATCTCAGCGTCAGCTCCCCTTTGTTCTTCTTGCTTTATTATCCACAGCTAGTCAATCCAGGGTTGCTTTTTTCTTGGAACTCTAGCCAAGAACTCAGGAACATCTCCAACGCTTCTTCGTCTGTCTCTACTTCTGGGTTGCTATTTAACACTGGACAGTGTGACAAAAACATATGAATGAATGTTAAGCAAATTCATATGATTTTAAGCTTAACCATATTTTCACTGCTGTCCTTGAATCCTTTTATTTATCTCAAATGGACTCTCTAACATTTTCACCACCAACTATTGAAACATTTATGTTTGTTCAACCTCCAAATTCTAGTTTATCATCTCACTTCTTACAGATTATTAAATTTACTGATTTATTAGTTCAAGAGTATTCAAAATGGGCTCATTCCCATTTGAAAATCTTGTTTCAGTTGATGTTGTTACTGATGCCATGATTTTATTCTGGGTTTCCTCCTCTAGAATCTTGCTTCAGTAAGGAGCCACTCTTATCTTAACTTTGTCCACTTTTCTTTATCCATCTTCTCAAGCTACTAGCTAGTGTCTACTCTATCCTAAAATTGAAGCACACAAGAGGGAAATGAAATAAAGCAATTAGTTATTCTTTCTTTTTTTTTCAGCTGTAACCTAATACAGATTCAATTACATGGTAAAGGCAGTATTTCCAGTGATATAATCTGTTTTTAGAGATACTTAGACAAGATATAGTTTGGGGATAAAAAATGAAGAAGTACAAACTTCTGCTCTTACTGTGTGAATTCTTTCACATGGCTAAACCCAAAGTGTCATATTCAGACTTCAGCAGTAAAAGTGATTTGAATAAGCGTCTAGAAGTTGACTAGGAGCCATAGTTCTGGTAAACAAGCTCACACTCCCTTAGACAAAACTAGGTTAGTCAAGATGCAACCTTAGTAGTATGTAATTGTAATATTCCTTTCCTTACCCTTGATTAATTAGCATTCATCTCAATAACTAAACCATATCTCCTGGCTTATAATTATTGCTATAAAAATGATGAAGCACTTCAGGAATGGTGGTTTGAGGAGCTCTATGGACCCTCTCCCTAGTGAAACAATTATAATTGGTGAAAATCATGAAAAACAACCACTTGAGGTATGTGGAAATTGTTCTAGGACAAACAGGCACCTAAAGAAGTGCTTAGAGGAAAATTTATCTATAAAAGCCTTTATTTAAAATAAAGAAAGATAGAAAAATAACTTTCCACATTAAGAAACTGGAAAAAAAGAGCAAACTATACCCACAGCAAGAAGAAGGAAATTGAAAATAGTAGAGTGGAAATAAATAAAATGGAAAAGAGAAAATCAATAAAACCAAGAGTTGGTTCTTTGAAGAGATAAATATATTGATAAATCATTACTTGGCCCACAGAAAAAGAGAGAGAAAAATCAAATTACTAAAATCAGGAAGAAAAGGGGGTTCACTACCACCTTACAGATTTGTTTTTAATTATAAAGAATACTATGAACAATTGAACATCAACAAATGAGACAACACAGATGAAATGTACAAATTTCTAGAAAGACAAAATACTGAAACTAAACGAAGAAGTAGAAAATCTGACTATACCTTTAAGTAAAGAGATTGATAATTTAAAAGTTGTACCTAATGAAAAGCCGAGGTCTCTAAATGGCTGCACAGGTGAATTCTACCAAACTTTTAAACAAGTAATACCAATCCCCCACAAAGTCTTTCAAAAAGTAGAAGAGGAAGTCATATTTCCCGATTTTGTCTGTGTGGCCAGTGTTAACCTAATACCAAAACCAGACAAGACCTCATGAGAAAAGGGAATAATAGATCAATATTTCCTATAGAGAAGCAAAATCCTCAACAAAGTGTTACCAAACTTAATCCAGCAATATACAAAAAGAACAAGGATTAGACAGCCAGGCCAAGTAGAATTTATTCCAGGAATTTAGCACCAAAAATCAATTTTGAAATATACCTTATTAATAGAATACTGTACAAAAATCACATGATCATCTCAATAGACACAGAAAAAGCATTTGATAAACCAAATACTCTTTCATGATAGAAGCACACAGCAAACTAAGAGAAGGGAACTTCCTTAAATTCATAAAAGGTACCTATGAAAAACACAGTTAACATCACACTTGATGGTGAAAACCAGAAAGCTGTCTTCTGAAGATCAGGAATAAGACAAGAATGTGCACTCTCTCCACTTCTGTCAAACACTGTACTGGATGTTCTATCCAACGCACTTAAGCAAGAAAAGTAATAAAAGATATCTAGATAGGAAAAGAAAAAACTCTCTTTATGAACAGATGACATGATCTTATATTTAAACAATTCTAAGGAATTAGAAGAATACTCTAAGAAAGAACACAAGTTCAGTAAGGTTGCAAGATATAAGATCAATATACAAAAAATTGATTGTACTTATATGCACAATAACATTAAGAAAATGAACATTAAGAAAATAATTCAATTTACATCAGCATCCAAAAGAATAATATACCTGAGATTTAAATTTAACAAAAGAAATGCAAGCCTTGTAAAGTGAAAACTGCTACAAAACATTGAAAGAAGTTAAAGAAGATAGATAAACAAATGGAAAGACATTCCATATTCATGAATGGGAAGACTTAATACTGTTAAGATTGCAGTACTCTCTGGCTTACTTTCCTATGGCTGACGGTACAAATTACCACAAACATCGTGGCTTAAAACTACAGAAATGTGTTCTCTCACAATTTTAGAGGACAGTAACCCAAAATCAAGATGTTGACAGGGTGGCATTCCCTCTGAAGTCTGTAGAGGACAATCCTTCTACACCTCTTCCAGCTTCTGGTGGCTCCAGGAAACTCTTGGCTTGTGGCTGTGTAACTCTCACGTCTGTCTACATCTTCATATGTCCTTCACTTCTGAATGGCTATGTCTTCTTTTCTATGTCTTATAAAGAGTGCTTGTAATTGTATTAAGGGTCCACTTGGATAATCCAGGATGATCTTATCTCAAGACCTTAATTCCATCTGTAAATATTCTTTTCTTCTAAGTAAAATCTCATTCACAGATTCTGGGGCTAGACCACGGACATATTCTTTAGTGATCATCATTCACCTGCTACCCTTTCCTAAATGAATCAAAAGATAGAACATAATCCCTATCCAGCTGGCTTCTTTTCTGGAAAATTGACAAGATCATTCTAAATTTCATGTAGAAAACAACGGACTGTGAATAGCCAAAACAATTTTAAAATAGCAGAATAAAATTGAAATATCCATGCTTCCCAATTTTAAACCTTACAGTGAAACTACAGTAATGAAGGCAGTGTGGTACTGGCATAAAGTGAGACATACAGATTGATGGAATAGAATTTAGAGTCTAGAAATAAATCCACACATTTTCAGTTAATTTTTTTCAACAAGGGTGCTGCAAGAGGTCAATGGGGAAATAAAAATCTTTCAACAAATGGGTGAGAATAACTGGATATCCACATATAAAGAATGAAGTTAGACCTCTACCTCACACCATACACAAAAATGACTCAAAATGGACTGTGGACCTAAATGTAAGAGCTAAAACTATAAAACTCTTAAAAAACTTCAGAGTAAATTTTCATGATTTAGGATCGGGCAATGGTTTTGTAATTATGTCAATAAACGTACAAGTAACAAGAAGATAACTTGGACATCATCAAAATTAAAACTTTTGTGCCCCAGAGGGACACCATTAAGATAACAAGAAGACAACCCACTGAATAAAAGAAAATATTGGTCTATCAAATAACTGAAAAGGGTCTTGTATCCAGAATATGTAGAATTCTTAGAACTCAATGTAAAAGACTATCCAATTAAGAATGGACAAAGCATCTGTATAGACATCTCTCTAATGAAAAAAATATATATATAGCCAATAAACACATAAGAGATGATCAACATCATTAACCATAGGGCAATGCAAATTAAAACTGCAATGAGATACCACTTCAGCCCACTTCGATTGTTACAATGACAAGAATCAGATGGAAAGAGTGAGAAATTAGACCCTTCATATGTTGCTGTGAAGTTGTAAAAACGGTGTAACCCCTTTGGAAAACAATTTTTCTGTTCTGCAAAATGTTAACTACTGTATTTGTATATGACCCAGCAACTACACTTGTAGGCATAAACATAAGAGAAATAGACATGTCCACACAAAAACTTGTACATCAATGTTCCTAGAAGCATTATTCATGATAGTCAAAAAGTGGAAACAGGGGCTTCCCTGGTGGCGCAGTGGTTGAGAGTCTGCCTGCCGATGCAGGGGACACAGGTTTTTGCCCTGGTCCGGGAAGATCCCACATGCTGTGGAGCGGCTAGGCCCGTGAGCCATGGCCGCTGAGCCTGCGCGTCTGGAGCCTGTGCTCCGCAATGGGAGAGGCCACAACAGTGAGAGGCCCTTGTACTGCAAAAAAAAAAAAAAAAAAAAAAAAGTGGAAACAATCTAAATGTCCATCAAGTAATGAATGGATTTTTTATATCCACATGATGGAATATTATTGGGGCATAGAAAGGAATGAAGTACTGATACAGGCTACAATATGGATGAACTTTCTCATCATGCTGAGTAAAACATTGTGTTAAGTGAAAGAAACCTGTCACAAAAGACCGCACGCATATTGTATATTTCTATTTATTTGAAAATGTCAAGAATAGGCAACTTTTAAAAGACAGAATATAGACTAGTGGTTGACAAGGACTAGGGCCTCTGAAGCATGGGATGTGACTGCTAACAGGGACAGGGTTTCTTATGAGGTGATAAAAATGTGCTAAACTTAGATTGTTGTGATGGTTGCACAACTCTTTGATAGTCATTGAATTATACACCAGAAATGGGTGATTTTTATGGTGTGGGAATTTATCCAATAAACTTATTTGTTTTAGTGGTTACCCTATTTTTTTAAGAATATGTGTATGCAGCTTCCAAACTAATAGAGGGGACAAAAACCTCAACCAATATAACAGAAATCAATAGGGAATAAAAATAGAGGAAAAGAGGGAAATGAAATTTATGGAACAGGATAGTAGAAATAAATGTAGATGTTAATAATTATAGTAGAAGTAAATGGACTAAGCTCATTAATAAGGCAATATTGTTTTGATGGATTTTAAAAAATCTAGCTATCTCATATATACTGGAGGTACCTAAAGCCTAATGGGAGATAAAATAAGATAGAGGTTTTATATACAAGGTAATATGTTTCTCCCATGTCAAGTATTTAGACTGACCATCTGACAATGTTTCCTCAAGCAGTTATATATAATGTAGTTGCAATGTAGTCTATGGGATTAAAAATCCAAAGGACTCAGAAAAAGATTACACAGATGAAAAAGGGTTTCCTTTAATTATTTTATCTTTTTCAGTAAAAAAAAAAAAAGAAATGCAAATGAAATTATTAGATTTTCATTTGGCATTAATTTTTATTTTGGAGATGTATTCACTGCTTAATGAAGGTTAAAAAGTATAGCACTATGTTAAATGAACAGTGTAATGAATGAGATATCACCTCATACCTGTTGGAATGGCTATTATCAAAAACGCAGGAAATAACAAGGGTTGGCGAGCATGTGGAGAAAAGGGAACCCTGCTGCACTGTTGGTGGCAGCGTAAGTTCATGTAGCCACTATGGAGAACAGTATGGAGGTTCCTCAAAAAATGAAGAATACAACTACTGTACAGTCTAGCAATTTCACTTCTGAGTATTTATCCTAATAATAGGAAAACACTAATCCAAAAGGACACATTCACCCCCATGTTCATTGCAGCATTATTACAATAGCAAAGGTATGGAAACAGCTTAAGTGCCCATCAACAGATAAAAGGGTAAAGAAGATGTGGTATATGTATATATATACACACACACAACAAAATACTACTCAGCCATAAAAAGACGAAATCTTGCCGTTTGCAACAACATGGATGGAACTTGAGGGCATTATGTTATGTAAAATTAGTCAGACTGAGAAAGATAAATACTGTAAGATTTTATTTCTATATGGAAAAAAGAAAAAAAAACTAAATAAATGCACAAACCAAAGAAAAACAAACACATAGATACAGAAGCAGAGTAGTGGTTATCAGAGGAGAAGGCATGGGGAGAGTGAAATGGTAAAGGAGATCAACTGTAAGGTGACACATGGAAACCAAATTTTTGGTGGTGAGCACGCTGTACAGAAGTAGAAATATAATGTTGTACACGTGCAACTTATATAATATAAACCAGTGTTACCTCAATAAAAAATGAATTTTAAAAGATCAAATGAATAATTAAAAAAATATCCTGCCAGTGTCAAGTGAAAGAGGTAATACTAGAAGACTTTGAAGTTCCCAGTGTTGCTTAATGCGTGTTTGTGTTTCTCACAATGCCCAGAATAATGTATTTTACACAGTTTGTGTTCATAAAATATTAGTTGATTTTTCATAGCAGTTTCACTTTAAGTTCTTGCCCAAAATCCAGGTAGCTCAGGATCAACCGGTCTTTGAAAGGTGGAAACCCCACTTGTAACTGAAAAGTTGCTGGTTCTTGGGCGTTGATGCTATTGAAGACCCGCACATCATTGTTAATAATGTGGGGACACCTATTTATAAATGATAGGCATAGAAGAGTCTCAGATATGTTCATGTTTTACCAAGTGCGATATGGGGACAGTTTGTTTTATTTTAAAGAGAATACATTTTTTTCATTTTGTTTCAAAATGACTGCAGACGGTTGAGAGTGAAAGGTGTTTTATTCTTACTGACTCTCAAGTTTGCTGTAAATCACATGGTTTCTTTCTTGGAAATACAGAGAAACTGTGAGCTGGAAAGAACCTTAGAAATGAACCTTAGTCCTGTTATTTTACAGACTAAGAAACTGTAACCCAGAAAACTGAAGCAACTTCCTAAGGTAACAGATTTAGTTAGTGGCTGAGCCAGAACTGGAATCTGTGTTTGCCTCATTCCACCTCCAGTGTTGTTTTTCCACTATTCACAATCCTCTTTTGCATATATCATGTCAAAATGACTGGTCAGTTTACAAAAACATGAAGTCCAGTTGGTTATTTGACCTGTCAGCCTGCCGTGTGAGCTGCAGAATTGTCCGTTATGTGTATTACATAGGGGATGCTGTTATTTTTTGTAGCACATGGTATCCAGTTCATGAAGACGATAAGGAAAGCATATCTTTCTAGTCTCTGTATCAGAATATGTTGTGTTTTATTCCAAACAACTTGGTTCTATCTTAGGAACACTGTGAATTCCATAACCGATCAGTTTTCCCTTTTCTAACTAGCGGCTGGAAAGCTAAGAGCTAATGTGTGGCCTAATTTTATTAGTGCAGAGAGTGCTGTGTAACAAATTATTCTGTTATCTTTAGTTCTGGCTCTGTTTTACATCCCTACATTTGATTTTTTTTCTTTTTTTTTTGCTTTTACACCTATTTCAATTTTGTCTTGCAGGACATTTGGTCCTGTCCAAAATGTTACGACATTTGGTCCATGTCAAAAGGACCTTGATACTTTGTTCTGTCCAAAACCATTTGGCATGGGTCAAATGTGCTCATGGATGTTTTTGACAGGCCAAATTTCAAGGATTTTTTGATGTGGACCGAATGTCTTACAGCCATTTTAGACAGGACCAAATATCTGCTAACCTTAGTTTGTGTTATATTGGGTGTTTTTTTTGGTTGTTGAAACTTAAATCCTTTTTTTTTGTTAAGACATATATAAACAAATATGTAGGGGATTAAATTCACTATGCAACTATTTTATCATAGATTAAATTTCAGTATTTATTCCATAGTTTATTTTGAAAATATCTAGAAAGAGTTTTCCAGCTCAATTTGATTAGTTTACTCTCTTCAACCTTGGTCTAGTGTCATTTTGATAAGTTTACATCATGGAGATGACGTGAGGAAATTAAATTATTTTATAACTTGTTTACGTAATTTTATTTGCCTGAACTGTATCTGAACCTGAATTTAAACTTGCAGAAGATAAGTAACAGATTTGCTGTAAAAGTATCTCATATAAATGTGAAGAGATGTTAATTATCAGTACTTAAAAAATTATTTTAACAAGGTAAAATGTTTACTTTATTGGGGGTTCCTTTGGAGTTGAAAAAGCTGTTTGTATAGCAAGTACATTTCTGAGAGAAGATCAATAAGATTGGCCTAAACTTCAAAGGTTGTTCTTTTCCAAATAGTTCACATTTATTAGCAGTGAAGAATCACTTAAAGGGATAAAGATACACTGTGGATTACAGAGTAGCTCAGAATTATCTGACAATCCTAGTTGATGTTTGCAATTTGTTCAGGGCCTAATAATCTGGTTTTACTTGAAAGTTGATTTACTTTATAAATGAACATTTACTGTTTCTGATTATCCTGTTCACAAGACTACATGACCTCAAAAGCAAAAGGTTTCAGTGGTCCTTCCTGAGCTTCTACCCTCAGCTTTTCTAAGTGTTCAGCTACATGAGCTCTTCCTTGGTCTGTTGTATGTGGTGATACTATACATGAAGAATCAGCAAATGTTTTGAGGGAAACAGGGGCACAGGATTTCAGGCTCACTTCTCTGTGGTTCCCTTTGTTCCTTAATCTTGGCTCTTCACATTCTGGCTGCCATAATCATTCTCGGATAACTTCAAAGAACCGGTGTTCGCAGTTCATCCAGTTCATAGAGTGATTCTCAGCATGAAGATTAACCTGATAAAAGCTACATTACCATAGCGTATCATAGCATTTCTCTGGTAAAACAATACTTGTATATTTTCTGTTTCAGGGACAATAAATGTTTCGTCTCCTCCTTCCTGAACTTAGAACTAGTGCTAATCCAAATGTAATGGCAAAAGTTGATTTCTCTAAGCCTAGGAAATCGAAGTAATAAAGTTTAAATTGAAGTAGTAAAGTTTGACTTCTTGGCAACCTTTCTCCTATCCAAAATGTCTTGTAGTCAGCTTACTAGCTGCTTCTAGTTTACCATGGCATCGCTCAAGCTTCACCCTTTGCTTAAGATCTGTTTTGAGCTACCTTTTCTCTCTCACTTCAAAACTGAGTAGTCTCTGTCTCATATTGTCAACTCTAACTGCTTTAGTCTATCCTCTGAAAGCTTAGAGCATCCCTCCTCATTAAAGCAGAGTTAGCTATTAAGTTGCCTCTTATTTCTAAACTCCAGTGTTTTTCTGCTGCTTCATTTTCTATTCTCTGAAGAACTTGCTGAAATTCAGGCCTCAGATGTCACTTCACTGCTTGATACCTCTCAGGCATTCCCCATAGGAAAGTGTCCAGACTCCTTGGACTGGTAAGGGCTTTCCTGTGCTGGTCACATCCTACTTTTTTGCTGCATTTTTATTTTTATTTATTTATTTTTTATTATTATTATTTTTTTGCGGTACATGGGCCTCTCACTGTTGTGGCCTCTACCGTTGCGGAGCACAGGCTCCGGACGCGCAGGCTCAGCGGCCATGGCTCACGGGCCCAGCTGCTCCGCGGCACGTGGGATCTTCCCGGACCGGGGCACGAACCCGTGTCCCCTGCATCGGCAGGCGGACTCTCAACCACTGCGCCACCAGGGAAACCCTTTTGCTGCATTTTTAGCCTTACTTCTGCATGCATCTGAAGGTCCAATTTCTCGAGATTTTTTTCATGGAATTGTTTTTCCAGAACATGTCATATCTTTCCTACTTCTCTACTTTGGTCATATGCTGCTTTCTTCCATAAATGCTCTTCCTCCTTCCTTTCCCAGAAGAAATTCTACTGGCCCTTCAAGGTCCACTGAAGCATCATCTCTGTTGTGAGACCTTCATTCTCTTCCCTCCCAAGTTTTAAGGCCTCTAGGACTCTGTGATGATTCTAATATTGCTCTTTTTACATTTTAAGAATTTAAAACTACTGCTAATTGTTCAGATGTTTTTCTCCTGCTGGTCTGTTAGCTCCTGAGCACTGCGCTCAACAAGTAGTAGTTGCTTTACAAGTGTTTGTTTTCCATAACTGAACTGCAGTGAAGACCGGTGTTTGGTCTGGGCCTCAGCCAGTTCTTTCGACAGAGGACCAAGTGTTTCAAGCCCTGCATGGAAGTCCCACGGGAAGCTCTTTTGGTCAGATGGGTCTTTCAGCACTTGTCAGCTCATAGCATCGAGGTAGCCACCTGCTTTCCCTTCAAACTTGTCCAGTCCTAGAAATTATTAAAAATATCATCAATTTTTAAGCACAACAAAGTTCTTTGCCTAATCCCTTCAAAGAAACTAAGTTTTTTTTTTTTTACTGTTCCCTGTGGGGAAAAGACTGTATGGAAGTACTAATATTTTATCATTTGAGCCATAAGTTGTATCTATACCTCTAAATTTAGTTCTGAATTGTCATTAGGGTATAATACCTAGTAGTTCCATGATTCCTTAGTAAGCTAGCTGACTGTTACCTGGGGGTAGATTTTATTTAGCAATTGAATTGAGAAGTATTTGGGTTGCTTTTTTAGGGTTAGGTGATTTTCTAGCTTATGCTCCGAAGATCTAAACTGTAATGGAACATTGAATGCAAAACAGACATCTGCCTGTGCCTGAAGCAGTGCAAAATGAGATCTTAGTGCCCTTGATGCAAAGCTTCCCAAATGCATACTGTGTATAAAATTGAAGAATGCCAGGGAAGGAAAATAAAACGGGTGAAAACACTTTAGGGCCCACCCTAGGATACTTTAATAAGGGTGGAACAGAAAAAATAGAACAAATGTAGTTATACCAGGGAGAATTATAGAAGGAAAATTAAATATTTGATGTCTTTTTGAAGAGCCCAAGGGGTTTATGTTGCTGTCGGCTGTTTAGATGACTGTGCAGCATTTGTACGTCATAACACATACGACACTGATCCGCAAACGTATATTCCAAGGAGAAAAGGACAGGATGCAGAAGATCTTAAGTGGAACGGGGACAGGGTGATTGGGAGCATCAGAATCTCCTACAGAGATTTCTTTGAACAATTAGAAAACTTCCTGTCTTCACACCAAGAAATTATGACGACCCTTCTAGGGAAGCTAGAGGCACCCTTCCTACCTCCCCTTGAGGTTCACTGTTGTTATTTCTAAATTCAGTGACTATCTTTATTCAACACCTAGATTACTTTCTCTTGAGGTGTAGCACATAGCAGAGAAATCATATGAACTCATTGCGTGCACAGGAGCATATTATGCTATCAGGGTGTCTTCATGACAGTGTACAGATCACGTTAAACATACCAGTTGGAACTCTGCACTTTGAAATTGGCCCGGCAAGGCCAAGCACTGACTGCTCTCCCTTTAGCCTCTTTGAGCCTCTTTTTTCCCTGAGGTTCATTGAACTTAAATGTTTGGTAAAGTGGCAGCACCTCTCCAGTTTTAGAAAGAGGACACATTTCAACACTGATGAGCAACGTTTCTTATCTCAGTCGCCAGCCAGTATGTTAAACTTCCATCCATCAATTCTGACTAAGCTAGGACTGTATGATGAATGCTTATAGATTTTCTACCCTGCTGGGGACTTGAAAAGCTTTAGTTGGAAAAAAAAAAAAAAAAGCTGGCTCCTGGCGTCTGCCTTGAGTTGTAAAAGTATTCCTCTAAATTAACATGTTTCTCTGAATTGTCCCCATATGCTAATTTTTTTAAAGTGTGCATTAGATGACAAAAACTGTTAGAGCCTAATCTGAGTCAATATTGATAGCCGTCGGATTAGAAACTTTCTCATGGAACATAGATTTAGTCATTTAACACAAACCATCAGAGAAGAACAATACCAACCACCGAGCATTAAGTCCCCACCCCTAACAAATGTTATCCCAACAAATAACTTACTCCAGAGGATTAACATAACCTAAATTTACTTCACCATTATTTATTATTATATGGAGAAATATATACCAAAAGAAAAAGACCCTCTAAATTTCTCCAAGGCCTTGGAGAGAGCTGATTTTTTGAGATGCTTAATTTAATGCAAACATTCCACACTCACTGATTAAATGAAAAGCAACGTGAAATAACTATCTGTAGCACATTTTTCATTTATTGCGCAGAGCTGGCCTGAGGCTTGTTTTTAAAAGTACCAGATGTTTTTTTTTGAGAAATATATTTGTCTTTGTGTGATGACAGATGCTCTTTGAAATGACAAAGTATATAATAGCAGAGTTTGCCATCTGAAATCAGGAAATTCAGTTTTTTCCCCCAAGTCACATCTAAAAGACAAAGCTCACTAAGGTTGTTTTTTAACGTGAACACATTATAAGCCCGCCACTTTGAATTTTATTCCTCAGCTAGGAGGACTAATTAATTCTAAAAGGCAAAGGCTTTATTTAAGAACAATTTTCCTGTTTTGATTCAGGTGTTGTGTGGTATTAAAATAAGTTATTGGGCTTCCCTGGTGGCGCAGTGGTTGAGAGCCCGCCTGCCGATGCAGGGGACGCGGGTTCGTACCCCGGTCTGGGAAGATCCCACATGCCGCGGAGCAGCTGGGCCCGTGAGCCATGGCCGCTGAGCCTGCGCGTCCGGAGCCTGTGCTCCGCAAAGTCTCAGGTCTAAGCCACCTTCTTTTTCTCTGTTCCTCAAAACTGAGGAACACATGCAGGGGAATGTGACCAATTCTTCACTTTATAAGTGTGAGGAAAAGTGCCACATAAGTAGTTATTACACTCCTGAGAGGATATCACTGATTATGGTGATAACAAGGGTGAATAAATAGAGCCAATTTTAAGATATGTTCTATTGGTTGCAAAAGATAGAGAAAAACTGGTAGTATGCTGTGTTGATGAGTCTGTTTGGAGATTAGCATTCTTATACTTGGTTAGTAGGAATATAAGTGATGACACACTGTAGGAGGGGACAATTTCATAATAAAACTAGAAAAATAGTTTTGAGCCTGCAGTTCTACATCTAGGAATTTATTACGGAAATATATTTGCAAAGACGAAAGGACGTGAATATTCCATTACAATAGTGTTGTAATAGAAAAAGCGGCCTAGATGTCTAACCAGTATGGGTAAAATTAATAATGATTTATTCACCTATTAGTAAACTTTTATATGAATACTACGCTACCACTTGGGTAAACATAGGAGTATACACATACCTACCTAGAAACATACATACACATGCACATTCATGTGAAGTCACTTATATTTTTTTCTATGCAATGTATCCATGAACTGTTTCTGAAAGGGTGCATGTGAAAATACTAAGCTGTCTCTTCTGAGGAAAAAAACTAAAGACTAGGATGGGAAGATGATATACTTTTTATTTATTATTTTGTGTTGTCAGAGTTTTTGTCCATGAATTGCTTTTTACAGTTAAATAAGTAATTATTTTAAAATATAATTTTTTCAGAAAAGTTTATTTCAGGATAAATCCTATATTCTTTTTGTCCTACATTATATGTTACTAAGGATAAAATCTCCCAATAGGCTAATTGGAAAAAATTGAGGCTGTGGCCAGCCCTTACTGTCTGAGAGGTGATGGTGTGGAGAATGCTCACACCACACTTAGGGCTTTCCTTCTGGAGCAGGTAGAACGCTAATGAAAGCAGTGGGGTTTGTCAGAAATGCATTTATCTTGTCGTATATTGTCTGCCTAGCACCTTTCTTTTCTTCTACAAATGTCATCTTCTTTCTTTGGGAATTTCTCTTCCCTCCCTCCAACCACATTTCCACAGAAAAAAAAAAATTTTTTTAACCTGACTATGCCTCCTTTGCCAGGGTTCCCAGAGAGGACACTAGATTTAAGCCCAGCCAAACACATCCTTCCCTGAGAGCAGGTTAAGATGAAGTTCACACAGACACACACACACAGGCATACACACACACACACACACACACACACACACACACATTAGCACCCACTTGAACATTTTTCAAATTAGAAAGTGAGAAATTAAGAATATTTAAAAAATTACTTAAGCATATATGTGCATCTGTTATACACACCATAAACAGCACTAGATGTCAACATTCTGCAAGTGGTATGGAATGAGGCAAGATTTGTTATTTCTGATTGAAATTTTGTTTTAATTTTTTGGATTTCTTTGAAAGGAATTTCTCCTTTAAACATTCCAGAGATGCCAAAATGAACACTATTACTGTAATGTACATTTTGAGTGATATCAAAATGCCAAAACACTAAAAAAGCTATAGGAGTAATTATTACATATTTGCTTTTTCTTTTTATTAAAGATAATATGTTTTATGTTATAACATGACTTATTTCTGGGACAAGCTCTGGGAGCTCACAGATTCCTATTTGACAGTTTTTGTTTTCATGTTGCATCTACTCAAAATGTACCATCACGAAATTTGGGGGGTATTTATAAAATATGACAGGCCTAAATATTTTTACTGACCAGGACTGCCGACCTTTTTCCCCTTCATAAGAAGTCTTCTTTACAGTCAAAAATTTTTCATTTGTTTCAGTGAAACCCTCTGATGTATTTCAAATTCACTTGTTGTAATAGCATTAATTAAAATAACAACAAAACATGAAAATAACAGAATATCCAACAGTAGGGGATTGGTTTAAAGGGAATTAGTAAAGGAGAGGGAGTGGCCAAGATGGTGGAGTAGGAAGACCCTCAGCTCACTTCCTGCTGTAGACACACCAAAATTACAACTATTTAAAGAACAACTATCAGTGAGAATGACCTGAAGACTAGCAGAAAAGATTCTCTACAATTAAAGGTATAAAGAAGGAATGACAGAGAGATGAGTAAGAGGGGTGAAGATGCAGTATAGTCAAAATCCACATTCCTGGGTAGGTGACCTGCAAATGGGAGGATAATCACAATTGCGGAAGTTCTCCCTAAGGAATTAGGGGTCCAAATCTGGGGGTCCTGAGCCAGGAAGACAAGCCCCAGAATGTTTGCCTTTGAAGGCAAGCAGGGTTTGCTTATAGGAGAGCAAGAGGGCTGTAGGAAACAGACTCCATGCTTAAAGGATGCATGCAAAATCTCACATGTTTCAGGACCCAGTACAGAAGAAACAATATGAAAGGAGCGTGGGTCAGACCTACTTGTGACCTTGAAGAAGCCTCTCCCAAAGAGGCAGAAGGCAACTGGAACACCCTTGGGGACACAGACACTGGAAGAAGCCATTTCGAAGACATTGTTCTACCACAAGGACACTTGTGCTGGCAAGCATCATTTTGGAGTCCTCCCTCTAGCCTTTTAATGCCATTGGCTTACCTGGCAGCTGGTTGGCAACAGTCCTAGGACACCCCAGGCCAAGTTGCCAGCCTCATGGGAACCCAGTCCCACCCGCCAGGAGGCCCAGGACCTTGCCCCACCCACTAGAGGGCCAACCCCAGGCCTGGGATCCTCCACACCATAGCCTCACCACCAGAAGGTTGATACCAGCCCCAGGAGCTGCAGCCAGCCACCCTAGGATGTGGTCCTGCTCACAAGTGGCCAGCCTCCACACAAGGCAGGGCCTGGAAGCCAACCAGGCCAGGAGACAGCATTGCATATGAGTGTACCCACATTAGGCAGCCTTGCCACAACGGAATGAACCATTTAGTTCATATAGGGGGTACCCTAGATCCCAGTTGTGGTGACCAAAGGAGAGTGTGTCACTGAACCCCATTGAATGTCTCCTACATAAGGCTACTTCTCCCAGACTGGGAAATGTAACTGCTCTACATAATACACACAAATAAACACAGATAATTTGGAAAAATGAGGTGACAACAGAATATGTTCCAAACAAAGGAACAAAATAAAACTCCAGGAGAAGAACTAAGCAACGTAGAGCTAAGCAACCAAGCCTACCAGACTGCCTACCAGACTACCCACGGTAATCAGCTTGCCACATCAGAAGAACTCACACAGCCAACATATAGGACACACTTAGAGCATAGAGCTCTGAAGACCAGAGAGGAGTGTGCTCCTGGGACTCATAGGACATCTCCTACAAAAGGCCATTTTTTTCAGGGTGGGGGAATGTAACCAATTCACCAAACACTTAGAAATTTAAAAAGCAAATTAGGCAAAGTGAGATAATAGAGAAATATGTTCCAGATGAATGAACAAGGTAAAAACCCTGGAAGAAGAATTGGGTGAAGTGGAGATAAGCAATTTACCTGATAAAGAGTTCAAGGTAATAATAATACAGATGGTCAAAGAACTCAGGAGCAAAATGGATGAACACAGTGCAAAGTTAACAAAGAGTTATAAAATGTAAAGAAGAGCCATACAGAGCTCAAGACTACAATAACTGTAATAAAAACACACTAGAAGCAATCAACAGTAGATTAGTTGATAGAGGAATGGATCAGCTATCTGGAAGACAGAGTAGTGGAAATCACCCAAGATGAACAGAAAAAAAAAAATTTAAATGAAGACCATATATGCCTCTGGGACAATATCAGACATACTAACATTTGCATTATAGGGGTCCCAGAAGGAGAAGAGAGAGGTAGGGGCAGAAAATTACTCAAAGTGATACTAGCTGAAAACTTTTCTAACCCAGGAAAGGAATAGATGTCCAGGTCCAGGAAGTACGGAGAGAATTCCAAACAAGATCAACCCAAAGAGGTCTACTACACCAAGACACATTACAATTAAAATGGCAAAAATTAATGATAAAGAGAAAAAATTTAAAGCAGCAAGGGGAAAGCAACTAGTTTTGTACAGGGGAACCTCCATAAGACTATCAGCTGACTTTTCAGCAGAAACTTTGCAGGCCACAAGTATTAGCATGATATATTTAAAGTGATGAAAGGAAAAAGCCTACAACCAAGAATACTCTACCTAGCAATCATTCAGATTTGAAGGCAAGAGAAATTATTTTATAGGCAAATAAAACCTAAGAGAGTTCAGCACCACTAAACCAGCTTTACAAAAAGTGTTAAGGGGACTTCTCTAAGTGGAAAAAGAAAGACCACAACTAGAAATATGAAAATTATGAGAGGAAAAAAATCTCATTGGTAAAGGCAAATAGATGAACCATTTATAAAACTAGTAGGAAGTTTAAAAGTTAAAAGTAGTAAAATCATCTATATCCACAATAAATAACTAAGGGATCCACAAAACAAAAAGATGTAAAATATGGTGTCAAAAACCCTAAATGGGGGTGGGGGACTGTAAAAATGCAAGGTTGTTAGAATACATTTGAACTTAAGAAATCATTAACTTAAAATAATTTCTTATGTATATAGGTAGCTATGTATAAACCTCATAGTTATCACAAACCAGAAATCTATAATAGACATACACAAAAGAGGAATCCAAACATAACACTAAAGATAGTCATCAAACCACAAGGGAAAAGAACAAAAGAAGAAAAAAGGAACAAAAAAGAGCTACAAAAACAATCAACAAAATTACAATAAGTACCTACCTATCAATGATTACTGTCATTGTAAATGGACTAAGCGCTCCAGTCAAAAGAGTGGGGCTTCCCTGGTGGCGCAGTGGTTGAGAGTCCGCTTGCCGATGCAGGGGACGCGGGTTCGTGCCCCGGTCCGGGAAGATCCCACATGCCGCGGAGCGGCTGGGCCCGTGAGCCATGGCTGCTGAGCCTGCGCGTCCGGAGCCTGTGCTTTGCAGCAGGAGAGGCCACAGCAGTGAGAGGCCCGCGTACTGCAAAAAAAAAAAAAAAAAAAAAAGACATAGAGTAGCTGAATGTATTAAAAAACTAAGATCCATCTATATTCTGCCTACAGCAGACTCACTTCAGTTCTAAAGACACACACAGACTGAAAGTGAGGGGATGGAAAAATGTATTCCATGGAAATGGAAATGAAAAGAAAGCTGGAATAGCAATACTTAGACAAAATAGACTTTAAAACAAAGATTGTAACAAGTGACAAAGAAGGGGATTAGACAACAATAAAGGGTCAATCCAATAAGATGTAGCAATTATAAACATATATACACCCAACATAGGAGCACTTAAATACATAAAGGAATATTAACAAACATAAAGGGAGAAATTGACAGTGACAGTAATACTAGGGGACTTTAACACCCCACTTGCAACAATGGACAGATCATCCAGACAGAAAATCAATAAGGAAACACTGGCCTTAAGTGACATACTTGACCAGATTGACTTAGATGTATATAGAATATTCCATACAAAAGCAGCAGAATACACTTTCTTTTCAAGTGTTCATGAAACATGCTCCAGAAGAGATCACATGCAAGGCCACAAAACAGGTCTCAGTAAATTTAAGAAAAGGGAAATCATATCAAGCATCTTCTATGACCATAGCGGTGTGAAACTTGGAATCCACTACAAGAAAAAAAAAAAAACTTCAGATGCCACACTCATGTGGAGGCTAAACAATATGCTACTAAACAACCAATGGATCACTGAAGAAATCAAAGAGGAAATCAAAAAATACCTGGAGACTGAAAATGGAAACACAACCATCCAAAATCTGTGGGACACAGCAAAAGCACTCCTAAGAGGAGAGTTTATAGTGATAAAATCCTACCTAAGGAAGCAAGAAAAATCTCAAACAACCTAACTTTACACCTAAAGGAACTAGAAAAAGAAGAACAAACAAAACCCAAGTTAGTAGAAGGAAACAAATCATAAAGATCAAAAGAGAAATAAGTTAGAGACTAAAAACATAGCAAAGATCAATAAAACTAAAAGCAAATTTTTTGAAAAGATAAACAAAATTGATAAACCTTTAGCCAGACTCATCAAGAAAAAGAGAGAGGGCCCAAATAAAATCAGAAATGAAAAAAGACAAGTTACAAACAACACTATACAAATACAAAGGATCATAGCTATTACTCAAGCAATTTCACACCAATAAAATGGATAACTGAGAAGAAATGGATAAATTTCTAGAAAGATAACCTCCCAATACTGAATGAGAAGTACAAAATATGAACAGACCAATTACCAGTAATGAAATTGAATCAGTCATTTAAAAATACCTCCCAAGAACAAAAGTCCAGAATTCGCAGGTGAATTCTACCAAACATTTAAAGAAGAATTAACACCTATCCTTCTGCAAGTATTGTAAAAAGTAGAGGGAAGACACATTTTGAATTCATTCTATGAGGCCAGAATCAACCTGATACCAAAATCAGACAAAAATATCACAAAAAAAAGGGCTTCCCTGGTGGTGCAGTGGTTGAGAGTCCGCCTGCCGATGCAGGGGACACGGGTTCGTGTCCCGGTCCGGGAAGATCCCGCATGCCGTGGAGCGGCTGGGCCCGTGAGCCATGGCTGCTGGGCCTGCGCGTCCAGAGCCTGTGCTCCGCAACGGGAGAGGCCACAACAGTGAGAGGCCCGCGTACCGCAAAAAAAAAAAAAAAAATCACTAAAAAGAAAATTATAGTCTAACATCACTTATGAACATAGATGGGAAAATCCTCAACAAAATATTAGCAAACAGAATTCAACAATATATTAAAGGAATCATACACCATGATGAAGTAGGATTTATTCCAGGGATGCAAGTGTGGTTCAGTAGTCACAAAACAACCACCATGATATGCCACACAAGCAAAGAGTACAAATATGATCTACTCAATAGATGCAAAAAAAGCTTTTGAAAATTTTGTTAGAAACTCAACAAAGTGGGTATAGAGGGAACATACCTCAACATAATAAAGGCCATATATGAAAAACCTACACTCCAATATCATACTCAAGGAGAAAAGTTGAAAACATTTTCTCTAAGATCAGGAACAAGACAAGAATGCCCACTCCTGCCAGTTTTATTCAATATAGTATTGGCAGTCCTAGTCACAGCAATCAGACAAGCAAAAGAAATAAAAGGACTCTAAATTGGAAGTGAAGAAGTAAAACTGTCACTATTTGCAGAGGACATGATACTATATACAGAAAATTCTAAAGATACCACCAGAAAACTATTAGAGCTAATAAATGAATTCAGTAAAGTTGCAGGATACAATACTAATATACAGAAATTGATTGTGTTTCTGTACACTAACAGCAAACCATCAGAAAGAGAAATTAAGAAAACAAACCAGTTTACAATTGCATCAAAAAGAATAAAAGGAGTAAGTCTAACAAGGAGGTAAAAGGCCTGTACTTAGAAATCTGTAAGAGATCAAAGAAATCAAAGATGACACAAGCAAATGGAGAGATATATCATGCTCATGGAATGGAAATATTAGTATTGTTAAAATGACCATATTCCCCAAGGCAATCTACAGATTCAATGCAATCCCCATCAAAGTACCCACAGCATTTTTTACAGAACTAAAACAAACAGTTCTAAAAATTCTATGGAACTACAAAAGACCTTGTCTAGCCAAAACAATCTTGAGAAAGAAGAACAAAGCTGGAGGTATCACACTCCCTGATTTCAAACTATATTATAAATAAATAACTAAATAAACAAATGTAACTACATCAAACTAAAAAGCTTTTTCACAGTGAAGGACACTATCAACAAAATAGAAAGGTCACCTCCCGAATGGGAGAAGGGATTTGCAAAGGATATATCTGGTAAGGGGTTAATATCCTAAATATACAGAGAAAACATACAACTCAATATAAAAAAGAACAATTTGTTTAAAAAATGGGCAGAGGATCTGAACAGACAATTTTCCATAGAAGACATACAGGTGGCGAAAAGACACATGAGAAGAAGCTCAATTCATCAGGGAGATGCAAAATCAAAACTGCAATGAGACATCACCTCACACCTGTCAGAATGGCTATCATCAAAAAGACAAATAGCAAGGGCTGGAGAGGATGTGGAGATGAGGGAACCCTCGTGCCCTGTTGGTGGGATTATAAATTGGTGCACACACTGTGGAAAACAGTCTGAAGCTTCCTCAAAATTTAAAAATAGAACTGCCATATGTTTTAGCAATTCCACTTCTGGGTATTTTTATGAAGAAAACAAAAACTCTAATTTGAAAAGATACAGGCACCATATGTTTACTGCAGCATTATTTACAATAGTCAAGGTATGGCAGCAACCTAAGTGTTCACTGATAGATGAATGTGTAAGGGAGGTGTGGTACACACACACACACACACACACACACACACACACACACACACACACACACACACACACACACACACACACACACACAGGACTATGACCCAGCCATAAAAAAGAATGAAATCTTGCTGTTTGCGACAACATGGATGGAACAAGAGGGTATTATGTTAAGTGAAATAAGTCAGAGAAAGACAAGTGTACACTTTCACTTATATGTGGGACCTAAAAAATAAATGAATAAACATAACAAAATAGAAAAATAATCATAGACACAGAGGACAAACAGGTGTTTGCCAGAGGGGTGCTGGGCTAGAGGCTACAGGCGAGGGAGATTAAGAGGTACAAACTTCCAGTTACAAAATAAATGAGTCACGGTATAAAACGTAACCATTTCATGATGTTTGCAAGTCAAATCACTATGCTATACACCTTAAACTTATATAGCGCTGTATGTCAATTATAGCTCAATAAAATTGGAAGGGAAAAAAAGGTAAAGGAGAAGATGATTAGTTTCTGGATGGTTCTCTTGAGAAAAGAGCAGACCTAGGAATGTTAGTAGAATCTAAGGAGGTATGGTAAAGGGTAGGTTCAAATGTGTGATGAGCAAACCTGCACTCTGAAGACTTGCCCAAACTCAGAGATGTATTACAGGATGAGTGAACAGATGCACCAGCTACAATGCAACAGATGTTCCCAGCTGCAAAGTCACAAGAGATGCTTTTAGAACTGAATGTTTGGACCAAATTATAAAAAGCCACAAATGACATATGATGATAGCAGTGTTTAAGCAAAAGAGAACTGATGACTCATTGGAAAATGAACTGAAGTGGGGGGAAAGCTATTTTACATAATTCAGTCTGAGGGATGACACGGGTATATAAATGGGAACAATGACAGAAATTCATGACCAATCAATAACTGTGATAGTAACAATGACTAATATTTATTTATTCAGTATTTACTCTGTGTGGGTGCAATTCTAAGTGTTTTAGAGCAAGATGTATTATTTACTTTTCATAATAATCATAAGGAAGCTCTTATTATCCCCACTTGATGCAGGTAACGGAACAGAGGTTCAAAAAATTTAAGCAACTTGTCCAGGATACCCAGCTGGTGGTAAACAGTAGCTCTGGGATTTCACAGTGGGCTGTCTGGCTCCCCGATGCCATGCTGCTTAATGGGATTTGGTGATCCCCTTGATCGCTTTCTCACCCCTTCTCTCTGAGCCATGCCCTACCACTTTCCTCCTTGCTAACTCTTCTCCACTAGGCTGGCCTCCTTGCCGTTACGGAACAAGCACTTTCCCAAGTCAGCTTTGCTGCTTTTATTCCTTCTGCCTAAGACGCCCTTGCCTTGGAGAGCCACATGGCTTTCCCTTCATCTTCTTCAGTGAACCATTTATTGACCTTCCTATGCAAAAAAGCTTCCCCACTCTTCTTATACCTTTATCCTGTTTTAGTTTGCACTGTAGAATTGGTCCAACCTGACAAATTATTTATTCGGTTATTTGTTGACTATCTCCCCCAGCCCTAACAAAATATAAGGTCCTTAAGAGTAGCAGACTGCCTGTGTTTCACTCTAGTGCCTTTGTAAGTATCAGGCACAAAGTAGACCTTTAGGAAATATTTGTTGAATAGATGCACAATGGGAACAGAAAAAACTTTCTGTTGGAAATTTGATTGAAGGACACGTCCCAAACCCATCAAATGTATATCCACTAGACAGTCAATTCCATGATGGTATAGATCACGTCTCTCCAGCTTTATATCTCCAGTGTCTGACGCAGTACCACAAAGGAATTACATGTTCTATTAATATAACCAACAAGAAAAGTAATATATGTGCCCCAAGTACAGTAGGTATACCACAGTAGACATGTGGGTGACCTTTGCCTCCACCTACCTCAGATGGCCTCTCCCTCCGGGTTTTCCTTTTCCAGTCTGCTCATACTTTTTAGTTTGTGATTCAGCCAGTTATCTCTCTGGGCTCCTGGGTCATTCGTTTATTTCTTGAATCGATTGCCCTCTTCTTTCCCTTCTCAAGGTTTTTCCTGCACCGTTCATTGGCGTTCCTTTGTTATTATTTTGTCTTTATTTTTTTGTGTGCATTCGTATATTTTCTGTCTCACTTGATGTTTTCATGATCTGTACCACTCTAGTATTTTTTGGTATCATTTACAAGGGTATGTGCATGAATGAAAACATGAATGAATGAATTCAAGGGTGAAAAATTTTTTTCTGATAGGGAGAATGAAGTCAAAACATTTATGTATCAAGTAGACAGGATGAGCCACCTGCAGATTTAATTAACTGAAATGGGGCTAACTGAATAGACCACTTACTACAAACTCCAAAAGCCCTTTGGACCAGAGTGGAGTTGGATTATGGCATCCTCTGATAAGTTTGGTTGTTCCTTATTTGACTAGCTTTCATCAAGGAAAAAAAATTAGACAAAATATCTCAAATATAAAATACCATAGAATACTGTGAACATTACTAATTAGTGTGTATCCTTTAGATAACAGTCTCTTTCTGTGTCTATGAAATTATATGTTTGCTTTTCTCTTTCAGGATGCAGAGTACTAAGGAGTAGGAACAATACTTATAATATTGTCTTAAGTAATGCTTTACCATCTCTCACATAAATGTATCTCCCATATATATTCTATAGGAAGGAATGACTGTAGACATTGAGAAGCTCAGGAAAGGTGGCTTCATGGAGAAATGAGGTTTCCACTTTTGCTGGAAAGAAAATCGCTACAGCCACAGTCTAGCTTGGTGACGTGCTGAAAGTACATAGCTGGGGAGCTTGTGCTAGTGCCCATGAAGTATGTCTTCTGAGAGATGACACACTGCCTCTTAAAAGCTATACAGTTCTTATAAGAATGCTCAGTAATTCACAAACATAATGCATGTGACAAACTAGATGAACTCAAGCTGTTCACCAAGGATGAGTGATTTGGCGGGTTAATTTAATTGCTCATTGTCTGACCAGTTGGAATAATATTCTGCCTGGAGACGATGCCAGATACAATCTGAAAGTGACCAGTGCAGGAGTTAAAGTGAACACATATCATGTTAGAACCGAAGTGGACATCACGCATTCAGAGTTCACTTCTGACTTCTATAAAGTTATTTCAGCATCTCCTGATAGGTGTTGGCCCACCATGGCAAACTCTGGCGATTTGGGGTTATCATCTGTTTTATTTGTCTCAAGAGAGAAAAGCTTCACCCAGACGCAAACGTCTTGTTTGCTCTTAGCTTTCTTGTTTCTCTCTGGGCTTGCAAAGTTTGTCAGTTTAAATGTGCCTTTTAAGATATTCCTTCAATATGACAACTGAAGTTGGCTGGTGTTAAAATGTGGTACCATAGGCAGAACTGGGCAAAAAACAAGAAAACAGATCAAAATGGCATGGATATACATGTTATACTCAGAAAGAAACTTGATCTGTGAGTTCTTGCAGTTTTGTTTAATAAATGTCTTTGTGGCAGGATCAATTATAAGTTAATAAAAATGTGTTAAAAAGGAAATCCCTGATACTAAAAGAGAATTCCCTGCTTGTTGATTTAATGTAATTTGTCATTAAAATCATAGTTTCTGATGATAGAATATCAAGCAGACGCCAATGCATTTTTTAAAGTGAACGTTGAAGTTAAACAGATTTACACATAAAACATTGAAGTTATTTTGAAAATCTATACATTCCCACATACAATGTAAAAGCTAACCTGAAGCCAATTTAGACATAAAATTTTGTGTATTTTATAAAAGATCTATTGCTTATTTGACAGTTCACTTGGGAATAAAAATAACAATGACAATAATGAGGCAAAAAGGGATATCTAAAATTTATTTTTCGAAGTGATAAAGATTTCTAACAATATAAAATAATTTGTTTGCGTAGGCAGAAATAATAAACACCTATACTTGATTGCTGCCTTAAAGATAGCTTGAAACTAAGTTTTATTGTTAAGGCCCTAGAGCTCATAATAGGTATATTGTCCTCAGAGGTGTGAACTCAGTGGTTTGGCAAATACTGTTCTGTAGATATGGACTCAAAGTGGGGTGGGAGGACATTTGGAAGTCGCTTGGTCGCAGCTTATTTTTGAGTATTCTGAAGAGTAAAAATAAAGCTACTTTGAAATTACTTTTTAGTTTAAGGACTTCACAGCCTTGAGCTACCCAATCAGAATTGCGTGTGTGTGTGTGTGTGAATTTAAAGCAACAGATTAAACCTCTTTCCTTTCTTGAGTAATACAGCTATCACACGTTGAAAACTTTCTTTGCACCACTGTCAGGCATGCTTTAAAGGGGAAAGACAACTGATGAGAATTAAACCTGAATTCACAGGGAGAGCATGGGCCTGAGTAAATGAAAAGGCGTTATTTAGGAAGGAAACAGGGAAAAACCTAAAATGGATTGTTTATTTCCATTGTGCTTGGGAAAGAATTAAGATTCGGAATCCAAATGCCATCGGAAATGACTGCCTTTAGGGTACCAATACGTAAGGAAAAGGCCTGAATATCTAAAAATTCAATCCCATTGTCAGATTCATAACAATAGACAATGAGAATGTTAAACATGACTATACTTTTTAAAGAGCTGAATCTCTGCCATGACCAATAAATTAGATTACTCACTTTTAAACTACGATTGTCTAATATTGCAGGAACTGACCATTCACTTTAAAAAAGAATACACCACTTAGAGTAGCAGTGTCCTGCCGACTAGATTATATGTGTGATGTTCATGCTTCTTGAGTATAGATACATGATCATTGGAGTATTACCATATTTTTTGGAGTTGTTTAAGTACTTTGATTGAAAAAAAACAAAAAAAAACACCCCCAAACCTTTCACCTGTAGGTCATGGCTTTCTCCATGCCTTCAATTTTCAGGAGTATGTGTCTAGTTAGTACCTCATGGGGTCTGCCTGGTCACTTGTGGGCTATCTTTGAGAAGGAATATCTTCTGACCTTCTCTCACACAGCTCGCAAGCTTCCTTAAAAGACAACCGCCAGTTGGCTTTCAGAATTTTACTGCACCTACTGCAGTAATGTTACTGCTACTGGAATTTTAAAGCACCTCTTTAATGCCACGCCCTCCCTACCCCCACCCAAACCATCTTCACCTACTGACTCATGTGACGCTTTCCACTTCTTCTTAAATGTCAATTTCATATCTTGGAGCAGCTAGAAACAAATGGCCTGTTTAAAATAAAGCTGCTTGTTCGAGGTAACAGATTAAGACTAAACAGATTATAATCTGTTATTCAATCAAAAGGCTGAATAGCAGGCTTTTAAATCTCACCCTGTTTGAGGGGAGAATGAAGCAATAAGGACATTTTAATTTACTGTTACAGAAAGGTGAAAGTGCTGCATAAATAGGAAACAAAGACAGAAGCAAACTTTCTAGATTTCACAGCTTTACTCTGAGTTAGCTTAGCCTTCTAACCAGCAAAAGTTCTACCTGGGTGGAGAAAAATAGAAAAGGTTAACAGTGCACTTCTGCCTTGAAGCTGCAAAATCTGACAAGATATATACTTTTTTAAAAAGGTTTTGTACTGTTAAAGGAAGGGAGGATCTGTAAAAAGATCGGTGATTTAAGACGGGGTATTGGAGGTTATCCCGCTACACCTGCCAGCCTGTCTTTCTGTCCAAATCTTCTAAACCCAGAAGTCATCCCTGCTAAGCCCCATGGGGCTGCTCAGCTGTGGTCGACGTGCTCTGTCTCAGGTTACTGGGAGCTGGAGGGGATTTGGGGAGTGTGTTCAATAGTTCTCACAGGCAGCTTTACAGTGTGCCAGTTCGGATCAAATCCCTGACCCTCAAGTCCCCGGGCCTGGTTGCCTGCGTTTGAGTCCCAGCTTCCGTCATTGTCTGGTGTTCCTGGCCCCTGACTTCCATAGCTCTGCAGCTCTTCCCTGAAAACGGTGGGCTTGTCTCTCTGACACCAGTGCCTGCTCATTTGGACTGTGTTTTATCTCATGTTCCAATCATGAATGACTTGACATTCTGAGCCCGAACATCCTCACAAGAATCTCCCTCTCCTGGATCTGCTTTCTGGTCACCTGGCCCCGTGGGTCCCTCTACTTAGCTTCTTCTTTCTTTGTCCATCTTCCAACTTCTGTCAAATTCAGGTCCTCCTCTGGCCAGGACCACACCGCCTCCTTTTGGGAATTTTTGATACCTTGTTTTATTCAGGAAAACGATAAGTGAATGGGTTTGTTTATAGTTAATAGTTGAACCTCTACTATTTTATACACTATGTTATAGTTGGCCTTAAATCAGTAAATCATAAGTCTTTAACAAAGATGATAAGAAAGTCAAATCATAAGGATATAACAGTATCATTTTACAGCGTTTGGGTCTAACAGGTTCATATATATTTAATATGTTTTCAAATTAGCTCTAGGTCATTGGCTTCAGCCATGTTTTCTGGTGGGAGAGAAAGAATCTCTCATGTATTACACAGAATGCTCACATTGTCACCAAATGAAAGTTGTCTGATTGGCTCTAGGTAAATCATAAGGTCTTATTAGGGGCATCCTGCCTGCAGTGATGTGAGGAGGGAGAGGCGATATGAGCAGAACACTGCACAGATTGGGAACCTTTGTCTCAGTGAAGGTCTAGACACAGAGGAAAAAGGAAGATAAATTATTGTTACAGAGCAAAAATCCACGGGCTGCAAAAAGGCAGGGGTTGTGCGGTGGCGGCGGGGAGGGTGGAATTATTTTAAAACAATGACTAGGAAAAGTTAATTTATTGATACTAAAGGAATTTGTCACTGATGATTTGTCAGAAAATAAATTAAGGTCCTAAATGGCTCATATATTCCTCTCACAAGTGTGGTTGTAGATTGGAGAATCGTCTGAATATGAGAATATTAATTCACTGCAGTAAGAAGGCAAGCTGGGGATTTTCACATCTTCACAACAAACTCCCAAAGTTAAATAAACTCATAGATTCTTGATTACAATAAGTCAAATGACAATTATTCAAAACTTGGAAGATATTCACATAAATTTCCTCATGTAATTGAATGTCTGATAAACAAAACGCTGAAGTTTTGTAACTTGGACAGCCTATGTCTCTGCTTTGAAAAAATTTCAAACATCGAGATCAACAGTTAGGTCCTTCCAGTAAAATAACTTTAGTCATAGAATGTGGAAGTACATTATTTTGGGTTTTCATTTTTATTTAGCTGAGTTACTAGTGATTAGTTATCCAGGAAAACCTACATTTGTTAACCCAGAAAGACTTAGGATACATGTTAAAGAGTCAGGTTAGAAATTTCACTGATTTGTGGTCCTGCTGATTTCTATCTGAAGCAACGTTTCAAATAATGGCTTCTTTAGGGCTTCCCTGGTGGCACAGTGGTTGGGAGTCTGCCTGCCGATGCAGGGGACACGGGTTCGTGCCCCAGTCTGGGAGGATCCCGCATGCCGCGGCGTGGCTGGGCCTGTGAGCCATGGCCGCTGAGCCTGCACTTCCGGAGCCTGTGTTCCGCGGCGGGGGAGGCCACAGCAGTGAGAGGGCCGCGTACCGCAAAAAAAAAAAAAAAAAAAAAAAAAAAAAAAATGGCTTCTTAGCACTGGTATTTAACATTTAGCACGAGAGCGAATGGGGAAAATGGAATGGAATACTGAAAATCGCTGTATATACATTTCCTATTTCTTTCTAGTTCCAAATCTGTAATAAGTTTCACTAAGCTTTTTCATCAGAAAAATTCTGTCTTTTCTTATGGGAGGTTTATTCCTTATAGAGAAAATAAAATCTATTTTAAGGAAAATCTGATCCTTGACGAACTGCTGAATTTCAAATTAATGCCAGGAAACCCTCACAGTGAAAGTAACCAGTACTAAGGCAAACACTACTGGATAAAAGAATTTAACAATTGGTACTCTTCATCTTCACCAGGAGATGAAAAGGGCACACATAGGACAATCAGAACATACATTTTTCTACAATGAATCCATGTCAAATTCAAAATTAGGTCTCTCTTCCTGACTGTAAATCCCTTGGGCACTTAATGAGTGTTCCAGCTTTCAGAGTTCTTGTTTTTTAATAAAAATCTTTATTAATTATTTGAAATTAGAATGTCAATACATAGTTGAAATTTTCTAATTTCTTAAGAGACTGTACCATTTTAACCAATATATGTGACTGGCGTCGTCTTTGTTTTAAACCTCTAAAAATTTAACAAATTACTTTTCTAATTAAGTTGACATATTTTAAATAAGGTTATGACTGAACTACTGCTGTTCTCTGGCCAGTAGGGCAATCTGCATGCAAAATTAATCACCCAGTGATAGTCAGCATCTTGTCAACTTATCTGGTTGTTCAGGCAATTATCTCCAAGAGTTAGTTTCAATTCCGTCCAATTAGGATTTGATAGACAATGAAAATGATGATAACCCACAATATAGAAGACATTATTTTTTTATTTTTAGAAGACATTATTTTACATCTTGAATTGCATTTTCACTTTTAGGACATTAAAAAGGATAAATACATCATATACTATGTTTTCTTTTTGCTTTTTTAGACATATGCAACATCAACAGTCTCTAGATATGGATATATGTTTTTAAATGAATTATTCTAAATTGCTGAAATTTAAAGATTTGATTTAAACACCTTATTTTCTATCAGTGTATTTTTTAAAACTAATGTCTGCAGAAAGCACTGTACCGTGTACATTAGATTCAGCAAATACACCATCCATTCCTTGCCCCTGAGTGTTTAACACTAAGGTAGAAAACCCAGACTGGACCTTAAACATTCTCTGAGATCCATGAGGTAAGAATCATGTATGTTGTGTAATTTCCACCACTTTTTTTTTTTTTTTTTTTTTTTTTTTTGCGGTACGCGGGCCTCTCACTGTTGTGGCCTCTCCCGTTGCAGAGCACAGGCTCCGGACGCGCAGGCTCAGCGGCCATGGCTCACGGGCCCAGCCGCTCCCCGGCAGGTGGGATCCCCCCAGACCGGGGCGCGAACCTGTGTCCCCTGCATCGGCAGGCGGACTCTCAACCACTGCGCCACCAGGGAAGCCCTCCACCACTTTTTACAGACCTTTGCATAGAGTAGGTCATTAAATATTTGCTGATCTAATTAATGAATGATAAGGGAGAACTATATTTATCAGAGGATATTAAATAACAGCATGAGTTTGGATTTGATGTTTTGAGTAATAGGGAGCTATTTTAGCTGGTGAATTTTGATATAAACAAAGCATTTTAAAGAAAATTGCTTACTATTTGAAAGTGGTGGACTTTCCTGGTGGTGCAGTGGTTAAGAATCCACCTGCCAATGTGGGAGACACGGGTTCGAGCCCTGGTCTGGGAAGATCCCTCGTGCCACGGAGCAACTAAGTCCGTGCACCACAGCTACTGAGTCTGCTCTAGAGCCTGCAAGCCGCAACTACTGAGCCCATGTGCCACAACTACTGAGCCCATGTGCCACAACTACTGAAGCCCATGCACCTGGAGCCCGTGCTCTGCCACAAAAGAAGCCACCGCAGTGAGAAGCCTGCGCACTGCGATGAAGAGTAGCCCCTGCTCGCCATAACTAGAGAAAGCCTGGGTGCAGCAACAAAAACCCAACACAGCCAAAAATAAATAAATAAGTAAATAAATTTATTAAAAAAAAAAAAAAAGAAAGTGGCTTCCTAGGGCAAAAGCTAGAGTATCAATAATTTTCTTCTCTAGTTCTTACTGGCTTATTTAATTTTTATTGATTTCCTTCCAGAATTCCTCTCAGTCCTATTCACTCTTTTCAATTCTCATTGCTCTATTGTAATTGATGCCAATGTCACATCTAAGCAGGATAATAGAAACTGTGTTAAAGCCAGATGGCTTGGCTTTTAATTCTGGTTCAATCACCTACTATCTATATGACCTTGCATGGATCACTGTGCCTCAGTTTTCTCATCTGAGAAAGGGGATTAGTACTTACTTCATAGGGCTGTGAGGATTAAAGTTAATAAGTACCTAGCCTCTGTCTGACACAATGCCTGGCTCATAGTAAGCCTATATTAACCATCAGTGAGGATTATTATTACTACTACGACTACTGCTACTACTATCACCCATCAGCCTTCTAACTAGTCTAACAAGCCCCTAGCTTTGCTCCCTTCTAATTCATTCTGTATAATGCTGCCAGAGTTAATCTTTCGAAAATGCCCTGCCTCAAACCTCCCAAAGGCTCCCCTTGGTCCCCCAAATGAAGTGTAAACTCCTAACATGGTTACGAGGCCTTTCAGTGCAGGCAGCCCCCAGCCTTACAGCCCCAGTTCCAGTCATACTGAAATTTTTTCTGTTATTCAGCTGTGCCAAGCTCCCTGTTGCCCCCATGCCTTGGGAGAGGCAGTTTCCTCTGACTGCAGTATTCTTTCCCTCCCCGTCTCCTGCAGACTTCACTTGTCTAACCCCTACTCACTCCCTCATACTGAACATTAATAAATATGCCAGGCAGCCCACATTGGCCCTTAGCTTAGGCTGGGGTCCCTGCTCCATTGTGCATTATTGTAACTTCTTGCGTCATAGTCTGCCTCCACCGTTAGATCACATCCTATCTGGCTCAGTATTTTCTCTACGGGATCTATCACACAGAGTCTGACACGTGGTAGGTGTTCGAGAATGTGTTTTTGTACACATGAATGTATACATGGACAAATGTGTGAATAATTAGACGATTTTTCAGAGGCATCAAAGTTTGTTCTTCCTCTAAGCTGAGCTCGCTCCATCTTACTTTATCCCTTGGAAATGGGAAACTCCTTCTGTGTTCCTAAATGTGGCACTGTGTTTCATGCCTTCATGAATATGTTCCTTCTCCCTCCAATGTTCTTCTCCACTTGGCACATGTGGCAAGGTCCTGTGTGTCCAGCAGTGAAGAGCTCCAAGGCCATCTCTCTTGTGAAGCCCCTGCTGCAATTCCCCTCCACAGAGCTACCCAGCCATGAGCTATGCTTTGAGTTGACGCGTGCTTCCACGATTTCGCTGTGCTACACACTTTTATGTCTACATCCTAACTAGAGTGTATGAATCTCGAAGGAAGGATTCAAACCCTATTTTTGTTTTTCCCAGAGCTTGCGGAATACCTGGCACCCATCGGTATTTCAACGGGTAGAAGTTGAATTGGAAGTTGAATGTCATAGAAGACAACAGAGGTGAGTTTTAAGAAGGCAGTGTTGTTGAGTGTTGCCAGATGTGATGGGATAATCCAGAGACACAAGAGTTCATGTGCAGGGTTGTATTATATATATAAAAAAATAGTGCTAACCTCAGATGTAGGGGAATTAAGAGATTACATGATAAGCAAGTAGAAAACTTAACATAGTCCTTTCTGTTAAGCACCGAACATCTGCCCCATAGTAAGAATTGCTTTACTCTTAGTAACAAGTCTAATATCTGAATATCTAATAACAAGTACATGTTGTCTGAGGATATTTTCTCTCTCCAGGCCCCCACTGTTATTCTAAAACTCCCATTAGCATTGTTGTGAATAATGACAAGTGAGGATGGTGAATCAGACTTTTAATTGGCCCTGAACTGATCACCATGAAATTTAATCATTTTCTCAAATACTGTGAATTTGATCCTATAGTATGGCTATTACAGAAGATAAGTCTTAAAAACCAAACTTGTTGAAAAAATTCTGCTTATCTCATGAAAGAATGGCATTAGGCAGACATTTTAAAATGTCAGCTACTATTGTAATTCAAAAGAATGATCATGAAGTGTTAGGAAAACACAAATGAAATTAAATGTGAACTATTTAACCCCTAGTACCGTCCTCTCACATCTAATTCACATGTGTTTGGCAAGTGTGCTGGGCTCAAAACCTTGAACCCAAGCACTTTGCAAAATCATATGTATATGGCTTATTAAAAAACAGTTACATAGGTGTTGGACAGGCTCTCAAATTGATTCTGTAAACAGAACAAGTGGAGGAGGAACATGATAATGGGGTTAAGATCATGGGCTCTGGAGTCAAATTTCTTGAGTTCAAAACTCATTCCACCCCTTCCTCCTACGGAACTTTGGGCAAGTTACTTGATCTGTTTCCTTATCTGCAGAACTAGAAAAAATAACGTCACCGAACTCAGAGAGTAATTATGAGGTTTAAATAAGACACTGCTTTGAACAGTATCTGGCACGTTGTGAGGGCTCGATAAATATTTGCTATTATCATTATTATTAGTTCTACATAAAGGAATATCAATCATAATAAAACCAAGTTAGAATTTAGAGCATATTTGTTAAGCTGCTGATGAAGATGATTATTATTAAGAACTGTTATGTTTATTTTCTGCTCTGTGCTTGATGCTGGGTAAGATGTTCTAGCGGAACAATTTCATTTAGCTTCACAATGGTACTGTGTATAGGTATTATTAACCCTGCTTTATAAGAGAGGAGATTAAGACTCAGGGACTTTTCAAACTTTGCTCAAGATCACAGGGCTGGTCAGTACAGAGCCAGATTTCAAACCCAGGTGTGTGAGACTCCTAAACCAGCACCCTACACATGTTCCTATGCTGTAATTCAGAGTCTGACGGAAAGGAAAGTTGAGGAAATGGACGCTTGTCGAGTGCCTGTTCATTGCAGCGTTATATGTTTTCCATTAATCCGTGATGCTTCTCAATTTTTAATCAAGCCAATTTCCTAATCTGGGAAAGGATTTAGGAAAAGAGTCTACCATGTAAGGTTTTACTAAAATAGCCCTGGGTTCCCAAAAGGAACAATAGACCTTTGTGCGAAAGGTGAAATGATGCCCCTAGTTCATTGTTAGGCAACTGTATGAAAGCTGGGGGTCAAGAGCTTTGCACAGCAAACTGCTTCGGGGCCAGAAAACATCTCCCTTTGTCCTATGGGACCATGAATGGCGTACAGTTGGTCAGGGGGAGAGGGAGGCATGTAAACTAGAATAAGGAGAGATCAGGCAATGTCCAGGAGATAAAAAGACAAGATGAAAGAAATTTCTGGATGGCCAGAGGTCAAGGCAGAAACTATTAGGTGCTAATCTACACCTCTAGCTTGGTATTATCTTCAAGGAAGCATGCAGCTACGTCCTCAATAGAAGTTCTAAGTTGAACGTACCCTGTTCCTAAAGATAAACTGATATACCAAGCTCCCACCAGAGTTCCTGTGCCCTGACTTCCCATTGCTCATACTCCCAGCAGTCTCAGACCTTTTCATGACTATGATTCCCATGGCTGTACGCTGTTGACTTAGTGTCTCTGATTTTAGAAACCGAATATCTGACCTTCGCCCCTCATTTCCTACCAAAAAAAAACCCCTTCGTTCCCACTCTATTCCTCCTCTTTGTTCTGCCAGTAAAATTTGTTTGGACAATTGCCAGTGCTTTGTGTGTTCTGTCTGTTCATGTGTGTTTGTGTTCACTTTGTTTGTTTGTTTGTTTTTTCCACAAGTTGCCACACATTACCTCCCCTGGCCAAGTGGAGAACCTGGAAAGTTGAGAGAAAAGCACTTTAGGTCTTTGGAAAGAGGTGGAGCTTACTCCATGCACCAGCTAGGCAAGTGACAGACCTGTCTAAAACAAGTAGGAAAATAACCAGCATTTAAGGTGTGAGTACAGCCATCTAAGAGCTTAGTAAATGTCCAGTCCTGCCCGAAGCACTTTCTGTTGATTATCTCCTTTAAACCTTATGTGCTTTGACATTGGTCCTCTTATTTTACCAATTGTATATATGAAGAAACTGAGGCTTAAGAAGTAAAGCACTGAGTCAAAGAATCTGCAGTGTTTGATGTTGGGATAGTGGTTACGTTTCAGGGTATTGACCGGAGGGAGTGGCCCAGGGAGACCCACTGTGGAGCTGGCTGTGTCTTCTTTTTTGATCTGGGCGCTGGTTACATAGGGATGTTTGCTCTGTGAAACGTTGTCACTCTTTACATGCCTCGTCTATATTACATTTCAATAAATGTTTCATTTTTACAAACTCTAATAATAATTTAAAAAATAACTTGTTCGTGGTCTCAGTGGAGGAGCTGAAATAGAATGCAGGTCTTTCTGTCTCCTGAGCCCAAAGATTTTAACAGAACACACTGCCTTCCCTTTGATCGTCTCAGGGTATACCAGATAACAAAGAGTATGGGATTGAATCTCCCGAATATGTGGAGTTTTGCTGTCTGAATCATCTCCTTGGGGAAATAGCTTGTCCCCGATAGTGTAGAAGAAATGTTAGGCACACAGTCACTGCAGAGGAGACATTTATTATGGGTTTGGGGAAAGAGGATGTTGAAACAGCCATGGCCTCTGCAGTGCAGCAGCAGGAACCAAGACTTGGTTTCCAGGGGCCTTAAAGATTGTCGAGGAGTAACGACTTGTCACCCCAAATTAAGTTTAGGTTTTCTTTGATCCTAAATCTGTCCAGTGCACTCAATTGGGCTCCAATTCCATGACCCTGGGCTGGACAGCAGAGTGGAAATGAAGCTAACCTGCAGTTCTGAGTTAAGTCACCCCTCCCCCATGAAAAAGGGGAAAAAAAAAGGAACCAAGAAACAATATCACGGACAAAAGTGGAGTAGACAAACCAGATAAGAGAAGCTTCAAACCAACCGGGACAGTCAGGTAAAAACTAATGGGGTCCAGCAGACCTGAAAGTGCAGAAAGCGGAAGAGGACGAGGCGGCTCGGTGTTATATTGGAGGCAGGGTCTAGAGAGATTTCTAAGGCACTGTGACTTCACCCTCCGGTGGGAGCAGACTATGTAGGACACCAGTTGCTTGGGCTGCTCTACGGCAGCCAGTCAAGGCTCCAAGCACTTTAGGTATTTAGTAACTCCGTATGCGCTGCTTGTCACAAGGAGAAGGTGGATCATGGAAATTGTCTTCTGTTTCCTAACATTCCTAATAAAATCTTTACAAATTCTTCATGTCCAACCACGGTGACATAAAGTACTCTGGTTCCCCCGAAGCCTATTAAAAGTCTCTGACACCTGCGCACAGCTCTGTTTTCCCCTTGGACAAATACAGGAAAATAATGGGCGCTTCACTAGTCCCTTTCCCGTAGGTGTTTTCCAAGTTCCACAGACAAATATCCTCCGTATTTTGTCTGCTGAAATATTTATTTCAGTGTCACTCGGAGTTTGGCAGGTCTTAGCTGACCAGGTCATTTTTTTCCTTCCCTTCGGCTAAAGTTGCATAAACCTTCAGGTCAGAGAAGGCCACTCTACAGAAAAGGAGTCAACAGCACTTCCTTCTACTTTTGTGACCTGAAATACTCCATGGCAGACTGTGCAGACCTTATCTTGTTTCCATTGCTTTAGACACGTAGGAGGTGCTAACATCACTTCAATACTTCGCTTTGTTTTGTTTTTTTTCTACCTAAAGGGAGAGAGGCCCCATCTCTTAGGAAATGACATATTGAGGCTCAGTCTAGGAAGTTAGCATAAACCACACATTAGTAACTGAAACTTTCAAATTCATGCTGATGGGAAAAAAAGGAAAGCAAAAAGTTTAAATTATTGTTGATTACCAAATGCCATCAGAACAGGGAGGAAGAGAGAGGAATAGCAAAAAGGTTCACTAAACCTAAAAATTGGTGCTGTGAAAGGCATAATAAGAGATGATGAATATGGCAAGATGGCGATAATCATCTGTCCTTTGAAGTGTTGTCATAAGGATGAGAAGAGTTGTCTGTAAAGCAACCACTGAGTATTAATAGGTGCTAGACGAGGTTCTAAGTATTTTACTTGTGTTACCTATTATCTTTAAGTCTATTATCTTTTATTCCTCACAACCACTTGTAAGGTAGAGACTCAACCCCATTTTACAGATAAGGAAATTGAGGCAAAGAGGAGCTTGAAGTTTTTGCCCAGAAGAAGACAGCTCCTCATTCTGAGTCAGGATTTGAACCTAGGTGTTCTAGCTCTGAAGATCACAGCATTAACCCTTGGCTTTTCAGAACCGACCTCAGTATACAGAGGAGTCTTGAGCAAGGTCTTGGCTGGTGGGATTTGACCAGGTGGGGGCAGCAGGAGATGCTCAATACTTCAGCCAGAGGGATCTTTGCAACATGCAACTCTACTGACTTTATTCTTGTGCTTAAAATCCAGTGAGGGTTGGGTCCAAGCTTCTTTGTAAATGTAGCGAAGCCCTTCATGATGTGGTGTCTGCTTATCCCTTTAACTCATGCTGTTGTTTGGTTTCTCTTGCTATTGTTTTATTGTGGTTTAAAGAAAAAGTTTCATTTCTTTAGTACATTATGTTTGATTTTGCCATACTCTGTTTTAGTTGTTCATATACATGTCTGTCTGAGAGGCTAAAATCCTGTGAGGGAGGCTCCATGTTTGTTTTCTCTCTGTTATCCTCCCAGCACTAGGGAGTGATGATTAGTTTTATTGAGTTTCTCTCCATTTGATACCTTAAAAATGAAAAAACAAAACAAATTAAATTAACTAAAAAGCCACCCAATGCCAATTCTGCATTTTCCTTGGATTAAAGAGGGAAAGATTGATCTAAAATTATGTTCTAAATGCTGAGTACCAGACTTAACTGCAGAAAAAGCAGATGGGCATGCATTTTTCACATGGATTCCCATGCCCAGATATTTAGTTGTTAATAAGCTCACAAGTGATTCCAATAGGCAGCAGCTAGATCTGGGGACCACTGATGGAGCATAGGCTCATGTGGCAAAGTTACATCTGGAAAGGGGGTCCCTGGGCATCATCTGTGCATTGAATTCCTGGGATGAGAAGCCACATTAAACAAGATGAGGGCATGGCAAGACACAAACCACAAAAAGTTTCCAGCTTCAGACATAAGGAAATTATTTGTTTAGATATAACATAATCTTCTTTTGAAGACCAGAAAGTACCCTAGCCTCTGGAAGAAAATCTTTTCAGCATGAAGAGTGGAAGCAAAAGGTATTTTTGGTTGAACACTTACTTAACCAAAACACTCTAATTTCAGAGCATTCCAATTGAGAGTTTGTGTCACAAATAAAATAAATAAGACCTTTCAAGCCCGAATAGCCAGTTTCCTTTTATTTATCCTCTCCTTTTCAAGGTACTACAAATAATGAGTTTACGTTGATTAGTGCCAAAGTAATACATATTTTCGCATTAAAATTTCCTCTTAAACAAAGTCGTTGCTCACTCATGCCATGACCTTAAGAGGCTGTTTAACTTTTCTAACATTCACTTTCTTAAGGAAGAGGGAAAAGGAGAGGAAAGGGAATAAATGGTTTCAAATAGCCTTCTAACACTAATATTTTAAGATTCTTCGATTCATCGGTTATAGGTACAAGGTCTAGGCAAGCTGAATTTGGGGATATGCTCCAGTGGAAATAATTCTCTACAGAATTACAGACAAACATTCTGTTGACCTTAAGTGAACTTACACCAAGTTGGTAAATTCCATCATAACTCCCATCCTGGACTCACAGCTGCTTGTGTCAACATTGATTTGTAGCTATAAGGTTGGCCTTTGTACAACTATTGTCTGAAACAAGTTTCCCATTTGTGTAACATATGGTTTAGTTTATATTAATCAGCATGACTGAAGGAGTAATTCTTCAATCTGAGTATGTGAGCTGAGTATGTGTATGTGTACAGGACAAGGCCTACCTGCCTTTGTGGAGGTACCCTTAGAATTTCCGCTTCATTCTGAGTACCTTTATGGCAGGCCTCTACCTTGTAGGAGGAAGATTTCCAAAGTGCCCTTTCCTTAGAGTGTGAGAGTAGCTATAGGAAATTTTCCTAGTCTTCTAAACTGGCAGGGAGCTCAATCTTCCAAACTCTGATTCCCATGTGCTCAGTAACTATTCATCAGCCCTTCATAGTGGTGTCTCAACAAGTTCTATCATAACTGTTCAATAGCCCTTATAATAGAGGTGATTCATTCCATCAGCATATCCAAAAAAATGTTCATTCAGGCTTTCATCCTTTCACCTATTTTCAGTTTACGGCTAAGAAATATCATCCGTATCTGAACTTTCTTAAATGAAATGGTCTTTTTAATAACTGAGTTTTCTGCATATCCAATGGGTAAGTCTCAAACATTTTATTTTGAGCCTTATTTATTATTATTTTTTTTTGCGGTTCGCGGGCCTCTCACTGCTGTGGCCTGTCCCGCTGCGGAGCACAGGCTCCGGACGCGCAGGCTCAGAGGCCATGGCTCACGGGCCCAGCCGCTCCGCGGCACGCGGGATCCTCCCAGACCGGGGCACGAACCCACGTCCCCTGCACGGGCAGGCGGACTCTCAACCACTGAGTCACCAGGGAAGCCCTGAGCCTTATTTTTGAAACTAATTTCAAAAATAGTTTTTGTCCACTTCCCTAGTTTAACAGGTGTACTAGAAGGAACAACCCATGATCTATTAGTGTTTGTTGTCAGTAGAATGTTATTGAATCTTTCTTTGATCACTGAAAATTTTTTCTATGTTTAATCATTCTAAATATCAATCCTAATTTTTCGTGACTCTAAAGAGAAAAGATATTGGAGAGAGTCCCAAACCACCTCAGCGATAACTCTTGGGGCCGTTTGTTGGAACATATAATTAGTTGGAACGGCTCCATCTCCAAAATCTTTGACAACAAGAACTGACCATTTGACCAGAGCATCCTTCATTTCCTGCGCTCTCACACAGCTAACTCCCACGAGGCCTCCTCTGTCTGATCACATCTGGATCTCCAGTCCGTCTCCACAATCTCCCCTCCCCTCCCACAAGCCCAAAAGCTTCTAAGTGGCTTCACTTCCATCTGCCCTCCGGGGACATTGTTTCAACCACCCTCTTGAGAATGTCCCAGTCCCCTTGGAAGTTCTTGTGTCCTCCATACACGGAATACCCCACCAAGGATCACAGTATGCTTTCTTGTCTTCATAGCTTCTAAGCATTTCTGGAAACAACTACACCACTAAGAAGTTGGGTGTTCACAAAAGTGAGTGACCCCTGAGCTCAGGTGTTCAGTAATGTCCCTCAGCAATTCAGTTCTTATTTTGCTTGAACATTTCAGTCTCCCACCCCCTTGCATAGATCCTTTACACTTTTACTAGTTTTTCACAACTCACTAGTGAGCCATTTTGTGTTCTCTTTCTCACTTTTAGAACACAACCTTCCAAACAATTTTATGGACAAAATAGAGTTTTAGGAATGAATTCTCTCAATTTCTCCCTTTCATACCACACATGTTATCAAATGTGTCTAGTGGGTCCAGTCTCAGAATGTGAAGTGTCCCATCTCATAGTCAGAGACGATTTTTAATTTATGTTTTAGGTCTAAGATACTTCCATGTTTTCCAAGCTCTTGATCCAGCCCTCAACCTCCCTTTTCAAGCTCTTCAGCTGACTGGTTCCTGTCACTATGTAACATGCTTAAGTTTCTCTTCAAACAAAACCAACAAGCAAAAAACACCACCCCATTTGTTCTGAGTGTTCCCTCTATCACCCTATTTTCCTCTTCTCAATCATAACCAAACTTCTAGATAAAAAATTGATATTTTGCTTTTCTACCTCCTAATCCTTTTTCGTTCTGCTTAATTGGCTCCAACCTACATCACATCACTGAGATCGCCCACGGTAAGATGTTCCTATTTGCCAAGACCAAGTGCATTTTTCAATCCATATTCTGCAGTTTTCCTTCACCATTCATTCCTAGTTTTCATTCCATACCTGTCTGGCTGCACCATCTTTAGCCTGCTTCATACTGCCTGTCATTCTTTAGACGACAGAGCTGTTCAAACATTTTGCCTTTGTTCCTCTTTGCTTCTTATTTCCAATTCTTGCTGGCTGTTCTTTGCTCAGTGACAATGAACTCCTATACACTGATGACTTCCAAATTTATACTGCTAGCCCAGACAAGAATTCTGCAACTCATATCCATATATTCAGCTCCCTGTTTTGCATTTCTAACTGAATATTCCGTGAACTTCAGGTATAATAGTTAAAAACTAAGCTCACTGTTCATTTCTCTTCCTACTGACCTATGCAAGCATAGTCCTCTGTTCGCATTCTGGGTTTTAAGCCCCTCATCAGCACTACCACTAGCTCAAGTGGAACATTGTGGGAATTAAAACAGTGTGCCCTTTCTACTTTACTTTTATCTTTCAGAAGAAATGTCTTAATGTGCAGATTTTGTTAAAATTAGACACTTTACCAGCATTTGCCAGAAATTTTTCATAATAAATATACAAATCTATGATGCCTGAGATTTGAATATAGCCCTTTAGGGTCATGCAGTGCACAAATTCTTCAGACATAAATGGTGACCGCACCACTCCACCTAATATACTATGGGAGTATTCCTAGATGTAGATGTCTTGCCAATATTGCCATCTAAATAAAGGTACACTCTACCCTTTCTTCTCTGTAATTAGAACATGGCCCCATTTCAAACCCTTATTCTAGGTCAGTTCATCTGCCTCTTAAAAACAGCCTAGCCCCTTCTAATCCACTCTCAACATTGCCTCCAGAGTAATATTATGTGATACATAAATAGGATCATGACCCTTAACAAATAAATTAATTTTGTATAACATACATTCAAAAAGATAAACAGATCCAAATGGGCAGCTCATTTTTTACAAAGTGAATACAGGTAACCACCACCCTGGTCAAGAAATAGACCATTACCCGTTCCAAAATCAGCCTAGAGCCCCCTCCCAGTCACAACCTCTCTCGAAAAATATCACTAACTAGATTCACAACACCATGAACCTGTTTTTGCCTGGTTTTGAATTTTGTACAGGTGTGATCATTTGGTATGTACTCTTTTGTATGTTGCACCTTTGTTGCAATGCTCTTGGTAAGTAAGGTTGCCAGATTTAGGGAATAATTTCTGATAAATATTTTTTTAGCACAGTCAGCCCACCAAATCCCCGGGTTCCACATCCATGGATTCAATCAACCACAGATTGAAAATATTTTTTAAAATTCCAGAAAGTCCCAAAAAGCAAAAATTGAATTTTCTGCACGCCAGCAACTATTTACATAGCATTTACATTGCACTAGGTATTATAACTAATCTAGAGATAATTTAAAGTATATGGAAGGGTATGCGTATGTGTAGGTTGTATGCAAATACCATGCCATTTTATTTATTTATTTATTTTTTACATCTTTATTGAGCATAATTGCTTTACAATGGTGTGTTAGTTTCTGCTTTATAACAAAGTGAATCACCTATACATATACCTATGTCCCCATATCTCCTCCCTCTTGCGGCTCCCTCCCTCCCTCCCTATCCCACCCCTCTAGGTGGTCCCAAAGCACCAAGCTGATCTTCTGTGCTCTGCGGCTGCTTCCCACTAACTATCTATTTTACGTTTGGTAGTGTATATATGTCCATGCCACTCTCTCACTTTGTCACAGCTTACCCTTCCCCCTCCCCATATCCTCAAGTCCATTCTCTAGTAGGTCTGTGTCTTTATTCCTGTCTTACCCCTAGGTTCTTCATGACCTTATTTTTTTCTTATTTTCCATATATATGTGTTAGCATACGGTATTTGTCTTTCTCTTTCTGACTTACTTCACACTGTATGACAGACTCTAGGTCCATCCACCTCATTAGATATAGCTCAATTTCGTTTATTTTTATGGCTCAGTAATATTCCGTTGTATATATATGCCACATCTTCTTCATCCATTCATCCGATGATGGACACTTAGGTTGTTTCCATCTCCTGGCTATTGTAAATAGAGCTGCAATGAACATTTTGGTACATGACTCTTTTTGAATTATGGTTTTCTCAGGGTATATGCCCAGTAGTGGGATTGCTGGGTCATATGGTAGTTCTATTTGTAGTTTTTTAAGGAACCTCCATACTGTTCTCCATAGTGGATGTCCAATTCACATTCCCACCAGCAGTGCAAGAGTGTTCCCTTTTCTCCACACCCTCTCCAGCATTTATTATTTCTAGATTATTTGAAGATGGACATTCTGACTGGTGTGAGATGATATCTCATTGCAGTTTTGATTTGCATTTCTCTAATGATTAATGATGTTGAGCATTCTTTCATGTGTTTGTTGGCAGTCTGTATATCTTCTTTGGAGAAATGTCTATTTAGGTCTTCTGCCCATTATTGGATTGGGTTGTTTGTTTTTTTGATATTGAGCTGCATGAGCTGCTTGTAAATTTTAGAGATTAGTCCTTTGTCAGTTGCTTCATTTGCAAATATTTTCTTCCATTCTGAGCGTTGTCTTTTGATCTTCTTTATAGTTTCCTTTGCTGTGCAAAAGCTTTGAAGTTTCATTAGGTCCCATTTGTTTATTTTTGTTTTTATTTCCATTTCTCTAGGAGGTGGGTCAAAAAGGACCTTGCTGTGATTTATGTCATAGAGTGTTCTGCCTATGTTTTCCTCTAAGAGTTTGATAGTTTCTGGCCTTATATTTAGGTTTTTAATCCATTTTGAGCTTATTTTTGTGTATGGTGTTAGGGAGTGATCTAAACTCATACTTTTACATGTAGCTGTCCAGTTTTCCCAGCACCACTTATCGAACAGGCTGTCCTTTCTCCACTGTACATTCCTGCCTCCTTTATGAAAGATAAGTTGACCATATGTGCGTGGGTTTATCTCTGGGCTTTCTATCCTGTTCCATTGATCTATATTTCTGTTTTTGTGCCAGTACCATACTGTCTTGATTACTGTAGCTTTGTAGTATAGTCTGAAGTCAGGGAGCCTGATTCCTCCAGCTCCGTTTTTCATTCTCAAGATTGCTTTGGCTATTCGGGGTCTTTTGTGTTTCCATACAAATTGTGAAATTTTTTGTTCTAGTTCTGTGAAAAATGCCTTTGGTAGTTTGATAGGGATTGCATTGAATCTGTAGATTGCTTTGGGTAGTAGAGTCATTTTCACAATGTTAATTCTTCCAATCCAAGAACATGATATATCTCTCAATCTATTTGTATCATCTCTAATTTCTTTCATCAGTTTCTTATAATTTTCTGCATACAGGTCTTTTGTCTCCTTAGGTAGGTTTATTCCTAGATATTTTATTCTTTTTGTTGCAGTGGTAAATGGGAGTGTTTTCTTAATTTCACTTTCAGATTTTTCATCCTTAGTGTATAGGAATGCCAGAGATTTCTGTGCATTAATTTTGTATCCTGCTACTTTACCAAATTCATTGATTAGCCCTAGTAGTGTTCTGGTAGCATCTTTAGGATTCTCTATGTATAGTATCATATCATCTGCAAACAGTGACAGATTTACTTCTTCTTTTCTGATTTGGATTCCTTTTATTTCCCTTTCTTCTCTGATTGCTGTGGCTAAAACTTCCAAAACTATGTTGAATAAGAGTGGTGAGAGTGGGCAACCTTGTCTTGTTCCTGATCTTAGTGGAAATGCTTTCAGTTTTTCACCATTGAGGACGATGTTGGCTGTGGGTTTGTCATATATGGCCTTTATTATGTTGAGGAAAGTTCCCTCTATGCCTACTTTCTGCAGGGTTTTTATCATAAATGGGTGTTGAATTTTGTCAAAAGCTTTCTCTGCATCTATTGAGATGATCATATGGTTTTTCTCCTTCAATTTGTTAATACGGTTTATCACATTAATTGATTTGCATATATTGAAGAATCCTTGCATTCCTGGAATAAACCCCACTTGATCATGGTGTATGATCCTATTAATGTGCTGTTGGATTCTCTTTGCTAGTATTTTGTTGAGGATTTTTGCATCTATTTCATCAGTGATATTGGCCTGTAGTTTTCTTTCTTTGTGACATCCTTGTCTAGTTTTGGTATCAGGATGATGTTGGCCTCGTAGAATGAGTTTGGGAGTGTTCCTCCCTCTGCTATATTTTGGAAGAGTTTGAGAAGGATAGGTGTTAGCTCTTCTCTAAATGTTGGATAGAATTCGCCTGTGAAGCCATTTGGTCCTGGGCTTTTGTTTGTTGGAAGAATTTTAATCACAGTTTCAATTTCAGTGTTTGTGATTGGTCTGTTCATATTTTCTATTTCTTCCTGATTCAGTCTTGGCAGGTTGTGCATTTCTAAGAATTTGTCCATTTCTTCCAGGTTGTCCATTTTATTGGCATAGAGGTGCTTGTAGTAATCTCTCATGATCTTTTGTATTTCTGCAGTGTCAGTTGTTACTTCTCCTTTTTCATTTCTAATTCTATTGATTTGAGTCTTCTCCCTTTTTTTCTTAATGAGTCTGGCTAATGGTTTATCTATTTTGTTTATCTTCTCAAAGAACCAGCTTTTAGTTTTATTGATCTTTGCTATCATTTCCTCCATTTCTTTTTCATTTATTTCTGATCTGATCTTTATGATTTCTTTCCTTCTGCTAACTTTGGGGCTTTTTTATTCTTCATTCTCTAATTGCTTTAGGTGCAAGGTTAGATTGTTTATTCGAGATGTTTCCTGTTTCTTAAGGTAGGATCATATTGCTATAAACTTCCCTCTTAGAACTTGTTTTGCTGCATCCCATAGGTTTCGGGTCGTCATGTCTCCATTGTCATTTGTTTCTAGGTATTTTTTCATTTCCTCTTTGATTTCTTCAGTGATCATTTCGTTATTAAGTACTCTATTATTTAACCTCCATGTGTTTGTATTTTTTACAGATCTTTTCCTGTAATTAATATCTAGTCTCAAAGCATTGTGGTCAGAAAAGATACTTGATACAATTTCAATTTTCTTAAATTTACAAAGGCTTGATTTGTGACCCAAGATATGATCTATCCTGGAGAATGTTCCATGAGCACTTGAGAAAAATGTGTATTCTATTGTTTTTGGATGGAATGTCCTATAAATATCAATTAAGTCCATCTTGTTTAATGTATCATTTAAAGCTTGTGTTTCCTTATTTATTTTCATTTTGGATGATCTGTCCATTGGTGAAAGTGGGGTGTTAAAGTCCCCTACTATGAATGTATTGCTGTCGATTTCCCCTTTTATGGCTGTTAGTATTTGCCTTATGTATTGAGGTGCTCCTATGTTGGGTGCATAAATATTTACAATTGTTATATCTTCTTCTTGGATTGATCCCTTGATCATTATGTAGAGTCCTTCTTTTTCTCTTCTAATAGTCTTTATTTTAAAGTCTATTTTGTCTGATATGAGAATTGCTACTCCAGCTTTCTTTTGGTTTCCATTTGCATGGACTATCTTTTTCCATCCCCTCACTTTCAGTCTGAATGTGTCTCTAGGTCTGAAGTGGGTCTCTTGTAGACAGCATATATATGGGTCTTGTTTTTGTATCCATTCAGCCAGTCTGTGTCTTTTGGTGGGAGCATTTAAATCCATTTACATTTAAGGTAATTATCGATATGTATGTTCCTCTTCCCATTTTCTTAATTGTTTTGGGTTTGTTATTGTAAGTCTTTTCCTTCTTTGTGTTTCCTGCCTAGAGAAGTTCCTTTAGCCTTTATTGTAAAGCTGGCTTGTTGGTGTTGAATTCTCTTAGCTTTTGCTTGTCTCAAAGGTTTTAATTTCTCCATCTAAACTGAATGAGATCCTCACTGGGTAGAGTAATCTTGGTTGTACGTTTTTCCCTTTCATCACTTTAAATATGTCCTCCTCTCCCTTCTGGCTTGCAGAGTTTCTGCTGAAAGATCAGCTGTTAACCTTATGGGGATTCCTTTGTATGTTATTTGTTGTTTTTCCCTTGCTGCTTTTAATATTTTTTCCTTTTATTTACTTTTTGATAGTTTGATTAATATGTCCCTTGACGTGTTTCTCCTTGGCTTTATCGTGTATGGGACTCTCTATGTTTCCTGGATTTGACTGACTATTTCCTTTCCCATATTGGGGAAGTTTTCAACTGTAATCTTTTCAAATATTTTCTCAGTCTCTTTCTTTTTTTCTTCTTCTGGGACCCCTATCATTCAAATGTTGGTGTGTTTAATGTTGTCCCATAGGTCTCTGAGACTGTCCTCAATTCTTTTCATTCTTTTTTGTTTATTCTGCTCTGTGGGAGTTATTTCCACTATTTTATCTTCCAGGTCACTTATCCGTTCTTCTACCTCAGTTTTTCTGCTATTGATTCCTTTCTGGAGATTTTTAAATTTCATTTCTTGTGTTGTTCATCATTGTTTATTTGCTCTTTAGTTCTTCTAGGTCCTTGTTAAACGTTTCTTGTGTTTTCTCCATTCTATTTCCAAGATTTTGGATCATCTTTCCTATGATTACTCTGAATTGTTTTTCAGGTAGACTGCCTATTTCCTCTTCATTTGTTTGTTCTTGTGGGTTTTTTCCTTGATTGTTCATCTGCTGCATAGTTCTCTGTCTTCTCATTTTGCTTGACTTACTGTGTTTGGGGTCTCCTTTTCACAGGCTGCAGGTTCGTAGTTCCCATTGTTTTTGGTGTCTGTCCCCAGTGGCTAAAGTTGGTTCAGTGAGTTGTGTAGGCTTCCTGAGGACTGGTGCCTGTGTTCTGGTGGATGAGGCTGGATCTTGTCTTTCTGGTTAGCAGGACCACATCTGGTGGTGTGTTTTGGGGTGTCTGTGACCTTATTATGATTTTAGGCAGTCTCTCTGCCATGGGTGGGGTTGTGTTCCTGTCTTGCTAGTTGTTTGGCAGAGGGTGTCCAGCACTGGAGGTTGCTGGTCATTGAGTGGAGCTGGGTCTTAACGTTGAGATGGAGACCTCTGGGAGAGCTTTCACCATTTGATATTACATGGAGCCAGGAGGTCTCTGGTGGACCAGTGTCCTAAACTCGGCTCTCCCACCTAAGACGGAAAGGCCTGACACCCGGGCAGAGCACCAAGACTCTGTCAGCCACACGGCTCAGAAGAAAAGGGAGAAAAAAAGAAAGAAAGAGAAAAGGTAAAATCAAGTTATTAAAATAAAAAATAAGAAAAATTATTTAAAATTAAAAAGTAATAAAAAAAGAAATAAAGAAGAGAGCAACTAAAACAAAAACCATATCTACCAATGATATCAAGCACTATAAACTGTACTTAAAAAAATACAAAAATGGAGAGACAGAAGAACCCTAGGACAAATGGTAAAAGCAAAGCTATACAGACAGAATCACACAAAGAAGCACACACACACACTCACAAAAAGAGAAAAAGGAAAAAAAAATATATGTATATATAAAAAAATAGGAAGAGAGCAACCAAATCAATAAACAAATCTACCAATGATAATAAACTGTAAATACTAAACTAAGATAAACAGAAAAACAGAAACAAATTATATGCAGAAAGGAAACCCCAAGTCTAGAGTTGCTCCCAAAGTCCACCGCCTCAATTTTCAGATGATTTGTTGTCTCTTCAGGTATTCCTGAGATGCAGGATACATCACGTTAATGGTGGAGATTTAATCCGATGCTCCTGAGGCTGCTGGGAGATATTTTCCTCCTCTTCTTTGTTTGCACAGCTCCTGGTGTTCAGCTTTGGATATGGCCCTGCCTCTGCCTGTAGGTTGCCTGAGGGCATCTGTTCTTTGCTCAGACAGGACGGGGTTAAAGAGCAGCTGATCAGGGGGCTCTGGCTCACTCAGGCTTGGGGAGGGAGGGGTATGGAATGTGGGGCAAGCCTGTGGCGTCAGAGGCCAGCGTGACGTTGCAACAGCCTGAGTCGCGCTGTGTGTTCTCCTGGGGAGGTTGTCCCTGGATCCCGGGACCCTGGCAGTGGCGGGCTGCACAGGCTCCCGGGAGGGGAGGTGTGGACAGTGACCTGTGCTTGTACACAGGCTTCTTAGTGGCTGCAGAAGCAGCCTTAGCGTTTCATGCCCGTCTCCGGTGTCCGCGCTGACAGCCGCGGCTCGCACCCATCTTTGGAGCTCGTTTAGGCGGTGCTCTGAATCCCCTCTCCTTGCGCACCCTGAAACAATGGTTTCTTGACTCTTAGGCAGTTCCAGCCCCCCTCCCGGCTAGCTGTGGTGCACTAGTGCACTTCAGGCCATGTTCACACAGCCAACCCCAGTCCTCTCCCTGGGATCTGACCTCCGAAGCCAGAGACTCAGCTCCCAGCCCCCACCCACCCTGGTGGGTGAGCAGACAAGCCTCTCGGGCTGGTGAGTGCTGGTCGGCACTGATCCTCTGTGCGGGAATCTCTCCGCTTTGCCCTCCGCACCCCTGTTGCTGTGCTCTCCTTCGTGGTTCCAAAGCTTCCCCGCTCCGCCACCCCTGTGTCCACCAGTGAAGGGGCTTCCTAGTGTGTGGAAACTGTTCCTCCTTCACAGCTGCCTCCCAGAGGTGCAGGTTCCGTCCCTATTCTTTTGTCTCTGTTTTTTCTTTTCTCTTTTGCCCTACCCAGGTACGTAGGGTGTTTCTTGCCTTTTGGGAAGTCTGAGGTCTTCTGCCAGCAATTCAGTAGGTGTTCTGTAGGAGTTGTTCCACATGTAGATGTATTTCTGATGTATTTGTGGGGAGGAAGGTGATGTCCACGTCTTACTCCTCCACCATATTGAAGGTCTCCAAGCATGGTATATTGCCAAATGAAAATTAACTGACCTAGAAAGGGCATTAGGACATTTTAAGTAAAGACATACTTTGGAAGAATACATGGAAAGAGTAACCTGGAAGTTTTTCTCTAGTGTTTGTTGTAAGTGATGTGATTACATGATTCTGATTCTGATTCTCTTATTTGTGTTTTTCTGTTTTCCATCCTTTATGAATAACACAGACAATTGAATAATGTATGTTATCTTTCAAAGGATTTGGGTAATTTACTAATGGCAAGAACCTGCAGGAAATATAGGTAATCATTTAGATGTTTTTCAGGGCAAGCATCAATGACCCTCCCTCAGTCTGCCAAGGCCCATTGAGTGGGATTTCTCTTGGTATCAGAGTTCTAGTCTGAATCAATCACTGGTCTAATGAACTAGTAAAATATTCTGTTCTTTTTATCTACTTACTAGAATACAAACATGTAATAATAACAGGTAAGGTGAAAGTTCCCTGCTTTATTAAACTTCATCCGTGTTCTTAAGGACTTATCCAGATATAGAGCTTCCATTGAAGTGGAGTGAGTTCTTGCATCAGTGCTACACAACAAGTAACTGGAAAGGAAAAGGAAAGGAAAAACTGACCATTGGTGAAAAGTGCAGATTACCTTCATGTCTAACAAACTAGGAAAAGTAATCTGTAAACTATATCTTACCTGTTAACTATGCAAAATAAGTCACTTTATAAAACAGCCTTTCAAAGGCACTTACTGGCTTGATCTAATCTAATCCAGTCTACAAATGTCAGCTGGATTACATCATTTCCCATGCTTCTCTGATTATCTCATGGCGACCATCATTCAAAGAATCAGGAAAAGAAGCTTTATTACACATTACTTAGGGAGAAAATACTGTTTCTAATGAGTTTCAGCCTTAATTGCAAAACATGTTTTCTGCCCATTGATGGTAAAAATTGTCAAGGCAGCATAAGTAGTGGAAAGGATGTGGGCTTTTGAGGCATATAAATCAGAATTTGAGTCCCAGCTCTGTGACCTTGGGCAGGCAACTTAATGCCTCTGAACTTGAGCTTCTTCTTCCTGTACTTCAGAATCATAATAGTTACCTCACAGGATATTGTGAGTACTAGAGAAAATATGCCAACAGTCCCTGTGAGTGCACACCACACAGTGGGGTCCCTCTCTTTGCCCCAGTTCTCCTCCTGCCCTTTCTCCTCTCCATAGAGTTTAGGAACCAGAAGTAGTGACCAACAGCTGGAGTAATACATTTGTGCCTTTATTCAGCACACATGTGTTGGACTTTTTCTATATTCCAGGTATTGTGTTCGATGTTGGGTATACAATATAGTGAACAAGACGCTGTCAAGACTTGTAGCTTCTTTCCTCTAGAAGTCTGCACAGATAAGAAAATAAGCAATAATAGAGCAGTAAGCAATACGGAAGACAAGATAAAGGAACGCCTAACTCAGGGACAGACGTCACAGGGGAGGTGATCCCTGAGCTGAGCCTGAGGAGAGTGGACATGTGAAGACAGGACATGATGATAGTGGAATTTAAGGACATTCCAGTTCTCAGCATGGCAAGGAGAGAATACGCATGCTAGGGAAACTATAAACATCACATTCAGAGCTTGGATTTTTTATGGCTGTTTGAGGTGATAACACTTTTACGGGGCTTACTAGATTTATTCCTATGGAATTTGAAAGCAAAGGAGAGTTAGTAAAAAGGCATGATAAAATATATACTTTTGAAAAGTTCACCTTGGTAAGGAAGTAGAGAATGCACTAGAAGGTGAAAAGACTCAATGTTGGGAAAGAGTTAGGAGGGTTTTCAAATAGTTCAGGCAAAAAATGATAAGGTTTAGGAACAGGGAGTGATAGTCATGGGATGAAGATGAAAGTGCTGATAGAGAAATCATCCATACACAGGACTCATCCATACACAGGACTCAATGATTGACGGGTATGTGGTAGGTAAAATCGCTGCTCCATCAGTTACTGGGTACGTAACCTAGTACCTACCTAGCAATTCATTTCACTTTGTTAAGTCCCAGTTTTCTCTTTTATAAATAGTGGATATTTCAGTGCCTACTTCTCGTGTTACTGGGGATATTGAATGAAATGGAGTACACTGAGTGTTTAGAACAGTGTCTCATATATGATAATTAATCATTATGGGTATAGTAACACTATCATTTTAGGTACTGTTACCATATATAACTACATAATCATGATTGTTGTTGTAACTACTGTTACTACTATTTGTCCGCCTTGGAAAAAAATAAGAAACAAAGTCTACCCTACTTATCACGAGCACTTCCCCTGCTGAAAAACTCAGTAGATTTCATCACGATGAGGCTAGGTCCGGGCAAGAGGCCAGTGAGGGTGCCTGAACTTCGTAGTCTCTGAGTGCCTTTGAGCTCCCTTGAGCAGTCTGTGCACAGCACACTTCTACCAAGCAGCTCTGTAAAACTGCAATTTTGAGACCGAAAAAAAAAATGCGTAACATTGTCGGTGTAGGCAAACATTTAATGCTGCCTCATCAAAATGTTGCCACTATTGTCAACTGTAATTTGAAAAGCAGTGCTTTTAAGTTTTTAGAGAGAAAATATGAGAATTCAGCTAGATTCAGCACCATTCAGCACCATTTTTAGTTTTAGTGCCCAGAGGAGCCCTGAGACTATTTCCATCAACAAATGAGGTGCCCCTTCTAACATAGGGATGTCAGAGGCAGTAGAAGAATGGGAATTACTAAAAATTTAAAGAAGACACAGTGTCAGTTATGTAAATTGAATAAAATTACCATGACAGTAATGATTAATGTTTAGATGGACTGTTTCTGCCCAACTTAGGTCTTCCTTCCTCCCCTACCTATCGTGCCCCAATCCTAGTACCTGTTTGCTCCTGGCTTTTGTACTGTTGCAGTAACTGGAGCAACCCAACCCCAGCCCTTATCTGCAGGAAGGAAACTGGGGGTAGTAATAGCTGAGCGAGAAACAAGTCGAACAGAGCTATAGCCAGCTCCACAGATAAGCCCAGGGCCAAGCCACATAGGCAGGACCAGCTGCATAACATGTAGGGCCCAGTGCAAAATGAAAACATGGGGCCCCTTGTTCAAAAATAGTTAAGAATTTCAAGGCAGTGACAACCAAGCATTAAACCAAGCACTAGGTGCTTTTCCATGTGGAACCCTGTGCCACTGCTCAGGTGGCATGCCCACGGGTCCAGCCCCACGAGTGTCTTTCCTTCTCCCCTTAACACTAGTCCTATCCCTATAGGAACCACCTCTGGTGGTCCAGCCTTTAGCATGTCCATGGCAGTTTACTTTAATCCAAAAGCAAGTAAATATTCAGGCTTTACTGGCAGATACATGATCCAGCTAATGGTTTAGGATTAAATGATCCTTCTTCACTAAAGCCTCCAAAGATAAGACCCTTTAATCAACTGTCAACCCCTCATTGTCTGGAAATGAGACATGGTTTATAACGTACGTGAATGTATATGAAAGAATAACCCTTAGGAGTTACTTAATCCTCAGCATGCAATGGAAAAATGGAAATGGAAATATTGTCTGTAAAGAGGCCAGAAGTTCAGCAAGGAACTCATGAGCTTCACATATAATATTATAATTTGATCCAATTATTTTATAGACCCTTCAAGTAGTTAACCATTGTTCTTTTAAAGCCCGTAGTGCAGTGAGTTATACAAGTAACACTGGCAAACCATTCCATTAGGAATGTCAGATGCCTCTCTGACAATATGGTGAAAGATGTAAAACTCATCCAAGATAAATGCATATTTCCATAAACACACACACACACACACACACACACACACACACACACACACACACACGCTTCTCAAGCATTCTGGTGTCCATTCAAGAATTTCAGGTTTAAAAAATTCTGCTCTGAAGCAACACTTTTGTCATATGTTCAAATAAATTTTACTTTTCCTGAAAGATTCAAAGGGAGCTATTTTTAACCTAGTAAAGATATAGGTGATATTTATTATTTCACCGTATGGCTAGATGAAATTAGAGAAGTAAGCTGAAGTCAGGTAATGAAGGATCATGCTAAATGTCTCTGTAAAAAAAATTTTATGCATAATTATTTGAAAGGAATATAGCCATCACGATATATCCCTAATTACTTCAGTATTCAGCTCTTAAAAGTAAACATATTTTCCTACATAGTGAATATAGCCATTTTTACACCTAGAAAATGAATAATAATTTTTAATTTCACTTTATGTCCAGCCATAATCAGATATCGTCAGTTTGTCTCTGCTTTGTCCAAAACCAGGACCCAATCTGGGACAGTGCATTGCATCTGGTTGTTATGCCCCTTAAGCCTCATTTAGTCTAGAATAATCTAGATAGTTTCATGTCACTCATGGAAGAAAGCAGATCTCTGGATTTATCTCATGGCTTTTTCTCAGCATGTTTTAAATCTAACCCTGAAATTTCTTATGACTGGGAAGTTCAATCCCAAGTTTGAAGAGATTCAAATTATCTACTTGAGGCTAGAGTGCATTGTGCCTGGTGTTGTGTGGAATTATATTACAGGAGACAGAGTATACCTCTTAAGATTTGGTTTAATACCTAACTCAAATGATAACAAATGCATTTTCCTGGACTTCCCCTTTTTAGTTTAATTGTGCATTAAAGGATTTTTATGAAATTAGTTTTAAACCAACTATAAAATTATTCTTTTTGATGTTCAGTATGTCAAATATTGCTGCTAATCAGAGCCCTTTCAAGCTATTGTCTGCTTTTAACATAACTCCATTACATTTTGAAAGCTATCTTTCTTTTTAAACGTTTAACTTTATTTTTTTCTAATTTTATTGAGATACAATTGACAAATAACATTGTGTAAGTTTAAGGTATACAGCATAATGATTTGATATACATATATATTTTGAAATAATTACAAGAGTAAGGTTAGTTAACACAAGCAGCACCTTACATAGTACTGTGTGTGTCTGTGTGTCTGTGTGTTGAGAACACTAAAGATGTACTCTCTCAGCAAATTTCAAGTATATAGTAAAGTATTGTTAACTATAGTCACCATGCTATACATCACATCTCAAGAACTTATTCATCTTATAACTGAAAGTGTGTAACCTTTCACCAACGTCTCCCCATTTCCCCTACCCCCCAGCCCCTGGTAACCACCAATCTACTCTTCATTTCTGTGAGTTCAACTTTTTTAGATTACCCATATAAATGGGCTCATACAGTATTTGTCTTTCTCTTTCTGTCTTACTTCACTTAGCATGATGGCCTCAAGGTCCATCCATGTTATTGCAAATGGCAGGATTTCCTTGCATTTTTATGGCTGAATAATATTCCATTGTATATATACAACCGCATATTTTTTATCCATTCATTTGTCTATGGACATTTAGGTTGTTTCCATGTCCTGGCTATTATGAATAATGCTGCAATAAACATGTTGGTGCAGATATCTCTTTGAGTTACTGATTTCATTTGCTTCGGATATATGTACCCAGTAGTGTGATTGCTGGATCATACGGTAGTTACATTTTTAATTTGTCGAGGAACCTCCATACCGTTTTCCAGAGTGACCTATACCAGTTTACATTCCCACCAGCAGTGCACGAGCATTCCCTTTTCTCCACATCTTGAGCTCAGAATGTCCCAGGCTCAGTCTGTACCTTTTGTGTCCCAGGTCAAGAATCAGCCTTTTCTCCCAGGAGCTCTGATTCCTTTTACTGGGGAATGATATTAGAAACAGAAATATCAGTCTAAGTGTGTTTTTTTGATATTGTAAGGAAATTATATCTAGGCCATTTCAATAAACAAAGCAAGAAAATAAATGTATTTTTAAATCATGAATTTATATTTAGAGTTTGTATTCTATATTAACAATACAGCAGTTTTACATAACTTTTTTGATTTTATAATGTTCCCTGTTCCCTAACACTGAAAATCTTGATTTCTGATAAGGTTAATAACATTTATGTGCTTCTGTGCTGGTCTTGAGCCTGTTTATCCTCAGATTGACTCCATATTCTTCCCTTACTCTACCACCCTTGTGGCTTCCATAACAGCCAATAGTAGTCACTTGTGGGAGATTGGTGGGGGGCGGGGGCCAGAGTATTTCTACGCTTTTCTCCCTATCTTGGGAGATGACTCTGAATATAGCTGTTTCCACTCTGTAACTCCAGGTCCCCAGGACAGGCTCCAATTAGTTCCAGCTGCCAACAGGTGATGTGGTCCTCTGGACTCGAGAGCATCATCTTTTCTTTTTTTGGTCTCTCTAGCTTCAAGTTAGAGTGGCTTCCTTCTGTCTCTGAACTCTGGGTTGCCTTATCACCTCCTCTTGGCTTCTCGGTTCTTCTGTTACCTATGTAGTTTATTCCCTAATTTATATCCCCTGAAAAAAAAGATTTTTGTTGCCTTGGTTGGACCTTGATGGTAAAACTTTATAATACTGCATAAATACACTAGTTACCCAAAAACTACTGATGATAAAATGTCTTTGTGATTCTATTGTTTTCCTTGTAGAATGCGTCCCTAAAGATGCACAAAGATCTATGTCCTAAAGCTACTTTAAAAATTTTTTATTTGCAATTATATTATCAGTTGAAATAGAGTTATATATATTTGCTTAAGTTTGTTTCCAGTTGTAAGGATTCCTTTTTCATTTTTATCTGCCTTTTTTAAAAAAGTAAGGGAGAGACACTGAACCAAGATGGCAGAGTAGAAGGATGTGCTCTCGCTCCCTCTTGCGAGAGCACTGGAATCACAGCTAGCTGCTGGACAATCGTTGATGGGGAGGACACTGAGGCTCATCAAGAAGGGTGCCCCACATCCAAAGATGGGGGAGGGGCCGCAGTGAGACGGTGGGAGGGGCGAAATCGCAGTAGACTCGAATCCCATGACTGCTGGGTGGGTGGCTCACAGACTGGAGAACACTTATACCACAGAGGTCCACCCACTGGAGTGAGGGTTCTGGGCGGCCCCACGTCAGGCTCTCCAACATGGGGATCTGGCAGCGGGAGGAGGATTTCCTAGAGAATCGGACTTTGAAGGCCAGTGGGATTTGATTGCAGGACTTCGACTGGATGGGGGGGAGCAGAGACTCCACTCTTGGAAGGCACACACAGGGTAGTGTGCACGTCGGGACCCAGGGGAAGGAGCAGTGACCCCAGGGGAGACTGGGCCAGACCTACCTGCTGGTGTTGAAGCATCTCCTGCAGAGGTGGGGGGTGGTTGTGGCTCACGGTGGGGACGAGGACACTGGTGGTGGAAGTTCTGGGGAGCGCTCCTTGGCATGAGCTCTCCCGGAGCCCGCCACTGGCCCCACCGAAGAGCCCAGGTAGGCTCCAGTGTTGGGTTGCCTCAGTCCAAACAACCAACAGGGAGGGAACCCAGCCCCACCCATCAGCAGTGAAGCAGATTAAAGTTTTACTGAGCTCTGCCCACCACAGCAATGGTCAGCTCTACCCACCATCAGTCCCTCCCATCAGGAAACTTGCACAAGCCTCTTAGCCTCATCCACCAGAGGGCAGACAGCAGAAGCAAGAAAAACTACAATTCTGCAACCTGTGGAAGGAAAACCACATTCACAGAAAGATAGACAAAATGAAAAGACAGAGGACTTTGTACCAGATGAAGAAACAAGATAAAACCCCAGAAAAACAACTAAATGAAGTGGAGATAGGCAACCTTCTAGAAAAAGAATTCAGAATAATGATAGTGAAGATGATCCAGGACCACGGAAAAAGAATGGAGGCAGAGATTGAGAAGATGCAAGAAATGTTTGACAAAGACCTAGAAGAATTAAAGAACAAACGAACAGAGATGAACAATACAATAACTGAAAAGAAAACTACACTAGAAGGAGTCAATAGCAGAATAACTGAGGAAGAAGAACGGATAAGTGACCTGGAAGACAGAATGGTGGAATTCACTGCTGTGGAACAGAATAAAGAAAAAAGAATGAAAAGAAATGAAGACAGCTTAAGAAGACCTCTGGGACAACATTATATGCAACAACACTCACATTAAGGGGTCCCAGAAGGAGAAGAGAGAGAGAAAGGACCCGAGAAAATATTTGAAGAGATTATAGATGAAAACTTCATGGGAAAGGAAATAGCCAACGAGTCCAGGAAGCACAGAGAGTCCCATACAGGATAAACCCAAGGAGAAACACACCGAGTCACATAGTAATCAAATTGGCAAAAATTAAAGAAAAAGAAAAATTATTGAAAGCAGCAAGGGAAGAATGTCAAATAACATACAAGTGAACCCCCATAAGGTTAACAGCTGATTTCTCAGCAGAAGCTCTACAAGCCAGAAGGGAGTGGCATGATATACTTAAAGTGATGAAAGGGAAGAACCTACAACCAAGATTACTCTACCCGGCAAGGATCTCATTCAAATTTGTTGGAGAAATCAAAAGCTTAACAGACAAGCAAAAGCTAAGAGAATTCAGCACCACCAAACCAGCTCTACAACAAATGCTAAAGGAACTTCTCTCAGTGGGAAACGCAGGAGAAGAAAAGCACCAGATAGATTTAATTGATATTTATAGGACATTCCATCCAAAAACAGCAGGTTACACTTTCTTCTCAAGTGCGCACGGAACATTCTCCAGGATAGATCACATCTTGGGTCACAAATCAAGCCTCAGTAAATTTAAGAAAATTGAAATCATATCAAAAATCTTTTCTGACCACAATGCTATGAGATTAGAAATGAATTACAGGGAATAAAACGTAAAAAACACAGACACATGGAGGCTAAACAATACGTTACTAAATAAACAAGAGATCGCTGAAGAAATCAAAGAGGAAATCAAAAAATACCTAGAGACAAATGACAATGAAAACACGATGATCCAAAAACGATGGGAGGGCTTCCCTGGTGGCGCAGTGGTTGAGAGTCCACCTGCCGATGCAAGGGACACGGGTTCGTGCCCCGGTCCGGGAAGATCCCACCTGCTGCAGAGCGGCTAGGCCCATGAGCCATGGCTGCTGAGCATGCGCATCCGGAGCCTGTGCTCCGCAACGGGAGAGGCCACAACAGTGAGAGGCCCGCGTACCAAAAAAAAAACACACAATGAACAAAAAAAACCCACAAAAATCTATGGGATGCAGCAAAAGCAGTTCTAAAAGGAAAGTTTATAGCTATACAAGCCTACATCTAAAAACAAGAAAATTCTCAAATAAACAATCTAACCTTACACCTAAAGGAACTAGAGAAAGAAGAACAAACAAAACCCAGAGTTATCAGAAGAAATCATAAAGATCAGAGCAGAAATAAATGAAACAGAAAGAAAGAAACAATAGCAAAGATCAATAATACTAAAAGCTGGTTCTTTGAGAAGATAAACAAAATTGATAAACCATTAGCCAGACTCAACAAGAAAAAGAGGGAGAGGACTCTCAAATAAATAAAATTGAGATGAAAAAGGAGAAGTCACAACAGACACTGCAGAAATACAAGGCATCCTAAGAGACTACTACAAGCACTCTATGCCAATAAAATGGACAACTTGGAAGAAATGGACAAATTCTTAGAAAGGTATAAACTTCCAAGACTGAACCAGGAAGAAATAGAAAAAATGAACAGACCAATCACAGGTAATGAAATTGAAACTGTGATTAAAAATCTTCCAACAAACAAAAACCTAGGACTAGATGGCTTCACAGGTGAATTCGATCAAACATTTAGAGAAGAGCTAACACCTATCCTTCTCAAACTCCTCCAAAAAATTGCAGAGGAAGGAACACTCCCAAACTCATTCTGTGAGGCCACCATCACCCTGATACCAAAACCAGACAAAGATAATACAAAAAAAGAAAATTACAGACCAATATCATTGATGAATATAGATGCGAAAATCCTTAACAAAATACTAGCAAACAGAATCCAACAACACATTAAAAGGATCATACACCATGATCAAGTGGGATTTATCCCAGGGATGCAAGGATTCTTCAATATACGCAAATCAATCAATGTGATACACCATATTAACAAATTGAAGAAGAAAAACCATATGATCATCTCAATAGATGCAGAAGAAGCTTTTGACAAAATTCAACACCCATTTATGATAAAAACCCTCCAGAAAGTAGGCATAGAGGGAACCTACCTCAACATAATAAAGGCCATATACAACAAACCCACAGCAAACATCATTCTCAATGGTGAAAAACTGAAAGCATTTCCACTAAGATCAGGAACAAGACAAAGATGTCCACTCTCACCACTATTATTAAACATAGTTTTGGAAGTCCTAGCCACGGCAAATCAAAGAAGAAAAAGAAATAAAAGGAATACAAATTGGAAAAGAAGAAGTAAAACTGTCACTGTTTGCAGATGACATGATACTATACATACAGAATCCTACAGATGCCAACAGAAAACTACTAGAGCTAATCAATTAATTTGGTACAGTTGCAGTATACAAAATTAATGTACAGAAATCTCTTGCATTCCTATACACTAACAATGAAATATCAGAAAGAGAAATTAAGGAAACACTCCCGTTTACCACTGCAACAAAAAGAATAAAATACCTAGGAATAAACCTACCTACCTAGGGAGACAAAAGACCTGTATGTAGAAAGCTATGACACTGATGAAAGAAATTAAAGATGATACCAACAGATGGAGAGATATACCATGTTCTTGGATTGGAAGAATCAATATTGTGAAAATGACTATACTACCCAAAGCAATCTATAGATTCAATGCAATCCCTATCAAATGACCAATGGCATTTTTTATGGAACTAGAACAAAAAATCTTAAAATTTGTATGGAGACACAAAAGACCCTGAATAGCCAAAGCAGTCTTGAGGGAAAAAAACGGAGAAGGAGGAATCAGACTCTCTGACTTCAGACTATACTACACAGGTACAGTAATCAAGACAATATGGTGCTGGCACAAAAACAGAAACATAGATCAATGGAACAAGATAGAAAGGCCAGAGATAAACCCAGGCACCTATGGTCAACTAATCTATGACAAAGGAGGCAAGGATATACAATGGAGAAAAGACAGTCTCTTCAGTAAGTGCTGCTGCAAAAACTGGACAGCTACATGTAAAACAATGAAATTAGAACATTCCCTAACAGCATACACAAAAATAAACTCAAAATGGATTAGAGACCTAAATGTAAGACAGGACACTATAAAACTCTTAGAGAAAAACATAGGAAGAACACTCTTTGACATAAATCACAGCAAGATCTTTTTGGATCCACCTCCTAGAGTAATGGAAATAAAAACAAAAATAAACAAAGGGACCTAATGAAACTTAAAAGCTTTTGCACAGCAAAGGAAACCATGAGCAAGACGAAAACACTACCCTCAGAATTGGAGAAAATATTTGCGAACGAATCAATGGACAAAGGATTAATCTCCAAAATATATAAACAGCTCATGCAGCTCAATATTAAAAAAACAAACAACCCAATCCAAAAATGGGCAGAATACCTAAACAGACATTTCTCCGAAGAAGACATACAGATGGCCAAGGAGCACATGAAAAGCTGTTCAACATCACTAATTATTAGAGAAATGCAAATCAAAACTACAATGAGGTATCACCTCACACCAGTTAGAATGGGCATCATCAGAAAATCTACAAGAAACAAATGCTGGAGAGGGTGTGGAGAAAAGGGAACCCTCTTGCACTGTTGGTGGGAATGTAAATTGATATAGCCACTATGGAGAACAGTGTGGAGGTTCCTTAAAGTACTAAAAGTAGAATTACCATATGACCCAGCAATCCCACTACTGGGCATATACCCAGAGAAAACCATAATTCAAAAAGACACATGCACCCCAATGTTCATTGTGGCACTATTTACAATAGCCAGGTCATGGAAGCAACCTTAATGCCCATCGACAGAGGAATAGATAAAGAAGATGTGGTACATATATACAATGGAATATTACTCAGCCATAAAAAGGAACGAAATTGAGTCATTTGTTGAGACGTGGTTGGATCTAGAGACTATCATACAGAGTGAAGTAAGTCAGAAAGAGAAAAGCAAATATTGTATATTAATGCGTATATGTGGAACCTAGAAAAATGGTACAGATGAACTGGTTTGCAGGGCAGAATTTGAGACACAGATGTAGAGAACAAATGTATGGACACCAAGGGGGGGAAGCAGCAGGGCGTGGGGCTGGTGGTGTGATGAATTGGGAGATTGGGATTGACATGTATACACTGATGTGTATAAAACAGATGACTAATAAGAACCTGCTGTGTAAAAAAATAAATAAAATAAAATTCAAAAAAAAAGAAAAATAGGAAAGTGAGGAATGCAATTGAAAATAACTTAATGCCTTCAGAAGTTTTAAAATTTTTAGTGGTTTTAATCATTATGTTAACAGAGATCTGTAACATATTTATTAATACAAAAGAAAAATCCTGTCCTATAACATCATTATCTTATTATTAATAAACTTTTGTTTGTTGGAAAAAAAATAAAAATTAAAAAAATAAGGGCAGTGCATTTAAATGGTATGATAGTCAAAACTATATTAAAAAAATGTACACTTAGATGCCTCTCCTGACCTTTCTCCCTCACTTCCCCCTTCCTGGTCTCTATAATTAACCATTTTTGTTAGCTTTTTGTTCATCCTTCCTATGTTGTCCTTTTTGCAATCTCTGTATTCCTCCATTTCTTATACAAAAGTATAATATATATATATATATATATATATATACTCTTCTGTACCCTGCTTTTTTCATTGAAGAATTTATCCCCCAATTCTCTCCATAACAGTACCTAAAGACATTTCTCTTTCTCTTTTATTACTGCATATTAGTCTATTGTATGGATGTACCATATTTAATTCAGGCAACTCCATGGTGTTAATATTTGATATATTTCTAATTTTTGCTATGCATATAATACCAAAACGAAAACCTTTCTTCATCTGTCATTTTGGACCTGTGTGGGTGGGGATTGCTGGTCCAAAGTATAAATGCATCTGTACTTTGGTTAGATTTGCCAAATTCTCCTCCATGGGGTTTGTACCATATTCTAATCCTGCCAACAATGTATGAGAGTACCTATTTCCCTAGTCTCACCAACAGAATTTGTTGTTGTAGTTGGGGTTTTGCCAGTCTGATAGTTGAGAAAGAATATCTCATTGCATTTCTTTTGTTATATTTGAAATTGAACATCTTTTCCTGTGCATAAGGACCATTTGTATAATTTTCTATGATCTATCTTGGAAACATTAGAGAAAAAAAAAGTGGCCTAGAAGTTGGGCACGTAGACACTATCATGACTTTCAGTTAACTAGTCTTGGTTCTCAAGCAAAGCATAAAACTGCTGAGCCTCAGTTTCTGTCTTCTACCCAAAGAATTTCCGAGGATGAAGTAAATATAGTATATGAACATCATTCTGGGGTCTGTAGCACATTGTGTATTCTTCCTCATCATTCAATAATCTATATCTCACATTAGATTCAATGTTCTTTTCTCTCCTCTCTCATCATTTAGAGTCTATGACCTACAGGTTATAGTCATTATAAAATCTGGAATGAAAACTTTCATTGATTTTTACATGTCCACCTTCTCAGACAACTAGTTTCTATTCATGATCACTTAAGTTCGAAGAGAGTCTTCTGCTTCAAAAAAAAAAAAAAAAAAAAGCAACCAGATGTTCCTTTTCCTTTCTAATGTGATGCCTTTTTAGTTATTTAGAGAAAAACTAAAGTTTGCCTTTCAAAGATTGGAGGATATTTATTAGTTTTCTAAAATCTGACTATTAGTATAACATTGCTAGAGGAAGATGATAAAGGAGAACCCTAATCTTGATTAGATGCTTAAATACACAAAGATCAGATAAAAGTATTGAACTGGCTCTTTCCAAAGTTTTCATGCGTTTGGGCAGTGGTTAGAGTGCATTGCAATTGCAGGACACTTCCTCAGAGTGCAAGTACCTTTTGATTGTTCTTTTAAAAGTCCTTCCTGGAAAGAAATAAGAGAAATAGCAAAAACTCAGTTCTCTCTTAGAAGATTAACCTTTTTGATACTGGTAAATGGCAAAATTTCTTGTTGAAGAAGAAATGACAGCTGTGTATATGAGCATATTCCTGCCTTTGGCAGGGTACAAAGAGTTTAATCTTTCCTAAACCCCACTGTAATGTCTGCTGTTTAAAATCTTCAGTTACCCTGGACAAGCTCTTCATCAGCAGCTTGCCATGCGCTCATAGCAATGTTACTTGATATAGTTAAGCTAGTTGGAAGTAAAATTCAATTAATAGCCAAAGAAATATGATATACTTGGAAATCCAAGTCTTTTTTTTTATTGAAGTGTAGTTGATTTACAATGTGTCAATCTCTGCTGTACAGCAAAGTGACTCAGTTATACACATATGTACATTCTTTTCTAAATATTCTTTTCCACTGCGGTTTGTCCCAGGAGATTGGATATAGTTCCCTGTGCTATACAATAGGACCTTGTTGTTTATCCATTCTAAGTGTAATAGTTTGCATCTACCAACTCCAAATTCCCAGTCCATTCCTCTCCCTCTTCCTCCCGCTCCCCCTTGGCAACCACAAGTCTGATCTCCATGCCTGTGAGTCTGTTTTGTTTTGTAGATAGGTTTATTTGTGCCATATTTTAGATTCCACATATAAGTGATATCATATGGTATTTGTCTTTCTCTTTCTGACTCACTTCACTTAGGATGATCATCTCTAGCTGCATCCATGTTGCTGCAAATGGCATTATTTTGTTCTTTTTTATGGCTGAGTATTATTACATTGTATATATGTACCACATCTTCTTTATCCATTCATCTGTCAATGGACATTTAGGTTGTCTCCATGTCTTGGCTATTGTGAATAGTGCTGCTATGAACATAGTGAATATAGAGGTTCATGTATCTTTTTTAATTATAGTTTTGTCCGGGTATATGCCCAGGAGTGGGATTGCTGGATCATGTGGTAATTCTATTTTTAATTTTCTGAGGAACCTCCCTACTGTTTTCCATAATGGGTGCACCAACTTACATTCCCACCAACAGTGTAGGAGGGTTCCCTTTCCTCCACACCCTCTCCAGAATTTACTGTTTGTAGACTTTTTAATGATGGCCATTCTTACTGGCCTGAGGTGGTACCTCATTGTAGTTTTGATTTGCATTTTTCTAATAATTAGTGATGTTGATCATCTTTTCATATGCCTACTGGCCATCTGTATGTCTTCTTTGGAGAAATGTCTATTAAGGTCTTCTGCCCATTTTTGGATTGGGTTGTTTGCTTTTTGTTGTTGAGTTGTGTGTGTATATATATATATATATATATATATATATATATACACACACACACACACAACTAAGCTGTTTGTATATATATAAAGTGTATATATATTTGTACATATATACAACTGTATATATATAAAATTGTACATATATATAGCTGTTTGCGTATATATACAACTGAGCTGTTTGTATATTTTGGAGATTAAGCCCTTGTTGGTTATATCATTTGCAAATATTTTCTCCCATTCCGTAGGTGTCTTTTCTCCAAGTCTTAAACAGAGTTTGCTAGCAAATATTTAAATCATTGACCTTATTTTTATATCCTGATGTAGGTCACATGTTTCATCATAATTTCCTCATTTGACCTCGGCAGATCTAGATTTTTTCAAAGCAAAATATAACTAACAAAAAGGAATTGACTAAATAAGTAGACTGATTGGGAATTTGGGTATTCATTCTAAACACGTGTGTTATTTTCCCGAACTATTTTTTTTTCACATACAGAATTTTACAGAACTGTCCTTTTATATACTTTCAGATTTTAAGAAATACTACAAAAAAAATGAAAGCCAGTGTTTCAAATTTGAGGTCATCTGGTTCAAGCAACAACAGAGAAGGCTTAATGTCTCAAACCTCTTTCCAAATTTTTTCATAATAATTTTGTTAAACATTTATGCAGAACTTTGTTTTCTTTATTCAGGAACATCTCCAGTAAAATTCAATGTTCTGAAAGATGCATATGATGTTTCTTGCAAGATTAATGAGATGTAGAAAAAGGACAGGAAAAAATCCAAGTATCTATTATACAATTTGCATTTTTAGAGACTTGCTTGCAAACCTTAACTAAAAAGATGAGTCTTAGATTAGATTAACTTATTATTCATTTAATGGAGGAAAACCAGAACTTTTTTTTTTTTTGAATGTTTCGTGTTTATAGGTCAGGAGGAAGTCTGCTTTCTCTTTTCTACTTCTCAAATTCTCTGATTCTGGCAACATGAATACAGTGTCTAGAAGAGATATGTTTTGGCAATGATCAAAGAGACACAGTGTTTTACAATTAGTTCCTTTTAACTTGGACTGTTGTCTGTAGATGGTTGTTTGTCTTAATATATTGAATAATTAGTAAAAGCACCCCATTGGCTATGTAATTAGTGGGCACACAAGAGAGGATAGAATAGGAAAGATGTAATAAATTGTGTACACTATCTAAAACAAGAATGTATATGAAAGCAGTTAACTCCATATCTTGAAAAGACCTTGGAGATTAAATTCTTTATAAAGGAATTCCCCACAATAACAAATGTTACCAACATAGTAATATATGTGAATATAATGGTTTAGAAATGACTCTTAATAGAATATTAATTTAAGTTGTTTTCCAAGCATTAGTTAATTGTTTTGCTATTTTCAAAACTATTAGTTGAGATAGATCAATGTGAGATGAAATTTATAACTTGTTTCTCTCTAATAACTCCTGGCTTATTTCCTTTACCCCTTTGATACCTTTAATTCTATTGATCAACCAAACAATGAAAGACGTATTTATTAAGTACCTACTACAGACTCAGTACTTTGCCAGATATTGAGGGTAAGGCATATATATATATATATATATAACATATGGTCCCTAAACTCAAGGAATTTACAATTAGATTATAAGTGTTAAAGGAAACAAAGTGAATAAAATGAACTTGAAAAGTTAGAGATGAAAAACAAGGTAGATAACAAGGATGCCAAGATAATTCAATGAGGAAAGAATAGTCTTTTCAAGAAATAGTGTTAGCACAGTTATGCACACGCAAAAGAATGTAGTTGGACCTCTACCTAATGCCCTATGCAAAAATTAATTCAAAATGGACCAAAGACCTAAATGGAAGATCTAAAACTTTAAAACTCTTAAAAGAAGGTAAAGGGGGAAAACTTTATGATCTTGGGTTAGGTAGTGATTACTATGATATGACAACAAAAGCATGAAAAATAAAAGAAAAATAGGCAAATTGGACATTATAAAGATTAAAAGATTTTGTCTTTCAAAGAACACTACCAAGTAAGTTAAAAGATAACCGACAGAACGGAGAAAATTTTTTGCAAATCATATCTGAGACCTGTCTCTGGGATATATACAAAAAGTGCTTGCAGTTCAATAATAAAAAGACAACTCAAAAAAATAGTCAAAGTATTTGAATAGACATTTCTCCAAAGAAGATATACAAATGGTAAATAAGCACATGAAAAGATGCTCAACATTAGCTATCAGGGAAATGTAAATCAAAACTACAATGAGGGGGCTTCCCTGGTGGCACAGTGGTTGAGAGTCCACCTGCCGATGCAAGGGACACGGGTTCGTGCCCCGGTCCGGGAAGATCCCACATGCTGCAGAGCGGCTGGGCCCGTGAGCCATGGCCGCTGAGCCTGCGCGTCCGGAGCCTGTGCTCCGCAACGGGAGAGGCCACAACAGTGAGAGGCCCGCGTACAGCAAAAAAAGAAAAAAAAAACTACAATGAGATGCCACTTTATACCGACTAAGATAGTTATAATCCAAAAGACATAATAACATGTGTTGGTGAGGATGTGGAAAAACTGGAACTCTCATGAACTGTTGGTGAGAATGTAAAATGGTGAAGCTGCTTTAGAAAACAGTCGATCAGTTCCTCAACATGTTGAACACATAGTCAATATATGACCCAGCATTTCTCCTACATATATACCTAAGGGAAATGAAAGGATATTTTCACATAAAAATAAACATGAATGCTCTTAGCAGCAGTACTTATAAAAGACAAAAAGTGTAATCAACCCAAGTATCCATCAACTAATTAATGGATAAACAAAATGTGGTGTATTCATACAATGAAATACTATTCAGCCATGAAAAGAAAAGAGTGTTATTATGGGCTACAACATGGATGAACCTTGAAAATATTATGAACTTGAAAAAATATATATAGTCAAAGAAGGCAGTCACAAAAGGCCATATATCATATGATTCCATTTATATGAAGTTTCCAAAATAGGTGAATACTTAGAGACAGTTAGTAGATAGTAGTTGCCTAGGGCTGGGTTTCAAATACGGGCTTGAAGGGAAATGGGGAATTACTGCTAATGGGTTTCTTGAAGTGATAAATATGTTCTAAATTGATTGTGGTGGTGGTTGCACAGCTCTGTGAATATATTAAAAGCCAGTGAATTGAATACTTTGTATGAATTTGATCTCAATAATGCCATTAATTTTTAAAAGTGGTATGCCTATAACTGGGAGGTTTAGATGACACTCTCAGCCCTTATGGATTCTGTGATCATAGGAATAATGCCTCTTTATTAAAAAGAAAAAGATAGGAATTACAGAGAATTTTAGACTTAAAGGGGAATTTGGGAAACATCTAGTCTAATTCTCTAAATATTCCCATTTTCCAGATGAGCAACTTAAACAATAGAGTGGCAGTTAAGCCCATGGATTCTGGAGGGAAACAGTGGGTCTCTGTCACTCAAGGGCTAAGTCATGCTAGGCAAGGCCTGTAGACTGTCAGCCGCAGTGTTACAACTACAAAAAGAGGGGGATACAGAATATGATCCACAGTGGAGTTACTATAGGATTACACACACACACACACACACACACATGAGCACTCTTTAGATTTCAGCATAAGGCCTGAAATATAAATAGTGCTCCATGAAAGTTAGCTCTCGTTCGGAAAGTGTCCCCGTTCTCCCAAGTCATATTGTATGTATAGTGGAGCTGGGGTATAAAGTATCAGGTTTTCTGCCTTCTCTTCCTGTGCTTTTTCCATGATATCAAAGATTGAAAAATACTGTATTATTCTACCAGGAAAAATCTGAGTATCTGTGAAGCCACACCGCTTGAGAACAATTGATTTCCTATGATTTTGAAAGTCTCTAGCCAGAATGAACCTGCGCTTAAGCTTTTAAAAAGGTCTTGTAATACATCCTTCACTTGTAGACCTATAGTTTTGCAAGACTGTACTTATATCTTGGCCTTGGGGATCATTTTTCTTTCCTCTGAATTCTCACTCTTGTTTCACTTTCAATCTATTGCATATGTTAATCTGATATGATGACTCATTACATCTGCATTTCTTATGTAATCAAACAGCTTTACAGAACAGCTAGCTTTCAATCTTGATCCAGAGTTTATCCTCAAAGAGAAATAGAGAATAATGGCTGCAGACCTTTCTTTGAGTTTTGGTAGCATTCTGTAAGGTTAATATGAATTGCTCCTCGCATACATGAGGTTACATGCTGAATTTGATTATTGACTTCGGCAGATATCAGATATCAAAATGCTATCGGAGTAGTATTTTGACCAGCAGCCAAAGACGTTCTTTCTACAAAGGTACTATAGGAAATTATCTAGATAATATTACAAGGCATAGGGCTTCCCTGGTGGCGCAGTGGTTAAGAATTCGCCTGCCAATGCAAGGGACATAGGTTCGAGCCCTGGTCCGGGAAGATCCCACGTGCCGCGGAGCAACTAAGCCAGTGCACCACGACTACTGAGCCTGTGCTCTAGAGCTCATGAGCCACAGTTACTGAAGCCCGCGTGCCTAGAGCCGGTCCTCCGCAATATGCAAAGCCCCCGCAATGAGAAGCCCGCGCACCAACAAAGAGTAGCCACCCCTCGCTGCAACTAGAGAAAGCCCGTGCACAGCAACGAAGACCCAACACTGCCAAAAATAAATAAATGAATGAAGCTTTAAAAGAGAGAAAATAATCAAAATCAAATAAAATTTAAAAAATAATACAAAGCATAGGTATTTATAAGGAACATTTTATAAGTGCACTCTTATGCACTGCTGATGATAGTATTTGTTGATATAAGCATTCTGGAGGATATTTTAGCAAAATATTTCAAAAGCCTTCAACCTTTGAGTGAACATTTACACTGCCAGGAATTTTACCAATAGGAATCATGAGACATATGCCCAAATATTTGTTTATTTTAAATTGACCAAAAAAGTATATATAACCATAAACTTTTAAAAACAACTTAAAAGTCTAATGATGATGGCTTGGATAAATAAAACTAAGCACATCCATGGTTTGTATTTTTTTAATTCATGATTTAAAAAATGACTATTCATAATACCTTATGTTAAAGTAATGAGTTTCAAAATAGTATGCATGATAGGATTACAATATTATTAAAATGATTCTTTATCTATGTATGTGTATGCATTAAGCCTTATCATTTTGACTTGATTTGCAAAGCATCATTTGTATATAATTAACCCCAATAATTTCTTCAGACTCATGAGCTTTGCAAATCTGCGGACGTCTCAGCTAAATGTCTTTTTTCGAAAACCCCTGTTCTCAGAATATAGACTGTGAAGGCAAATAAATGGGAATACTTTAGTGCAGTTATTTTATGGTCTATTAGCATTACTACTGAATAGTATTAAAATCCCTCTCAGTCTTTGGACTCTGAAAATGTAGGTCCCATGACAGTGTTCATGTAAAAGTCTTTATGAGAATTTTCAATGTGACCTATTATTATGTTCATTATTTTTCATTATATTTATTTTAATCCTTGTAAAATATAATGACTTTAAAACAAAGTAGACAAAGTGGTAAGCTGTGTCTGCCTGATGTGCTCCCAATGTGCTGTAGTGTATTTGAAAGAGATCGAGATATCATCAAGGCTCTTTTCCTAGTAGCTCTGCTTTTCTTTGGTACTACTCTAGACTTTGCGGTTTTGTGGCTTTGCCTTCTTTTTATGTCGTATAGAATTATAGGACATGTATCTGACAAAATATCTACTGGACATGACAGAAGAATGGTCGTATTCTAACTCTTGTATCTCTTTGGTGTTTCCGTTTCGGGTAAAGTCTTTTATACTACTGGGAATGCCTATTTCATACCAGTAAAGATAAGCAGAACAGTTCCCTCTTTAGCTCTAACCATTTTAGTCGGCTCTGTTGTTTCTCAAAGAGAATGTCTGAACTCATGTGTGAACATGTAATGCAGGAAATGTGGAAAGTGATTATATGTAGAAAAAGAGATGAAGTGATTAAAGCACAGTGTTTTTTTTTTTATCCTACTGGTGGGTCCCTTTAGTATGAGGGTGAGGTACTTTATGTTACCATGTTCTTGTACCATCCAAACAGTGGATGTGGTCAGAGATGCACATCCACTGAGTTGAAGGAAAGCCTTCCACCGTCAAGTAGCTATTCCTCTGAGTATTACCCTAACCCTGCCTGCTGTTTCTGCCACCTTGCTTGTTCACAGAAAGTGTTTCAACATGTGCTTAAAAAAGATAATGAGATTATATAGATTATACACATATATGGCACAGACACTGTGCCAACAAATTATCAAAATGAATGTTTCTTAATTTTTTAAAATCTTTCCCCTCTCCAAGAAGACAGTTGTATCCAGCAATAGAATGCGTATTTTCTTTTCCAAGAATTTTGAGTGATTATTGGAAATCTCTTTAAAATTCACATTGAATATCCTGAGAGTCAATAGGTATTTTATTTTAATAGAAAGATAAATGATCCTCTGATGTCAGACGTGGGGTATCATTCAAAACATTTCACAGCAATTTTCACGTAGAACTCTTTCATGGATTAGCACAGGCCCCTGGGATAAAATTACCCCAATGTGGATTTTGAGACTTCCCATTCCTGACAAGACAGCTAAACGACAGAGAATGTTAGCTTCCTCCCCCAACTCGATGCTGTAGATGCTGCCTGAGAGCGGAAGAGGAGTGGGTCTTATGAACTAACATGGAAACTATGAGAAACCCTGGATGGATAAAGGGCAGAAGTGGCATTGTGTGAAGGTGACAGGCAAAGTACAAAGTACTTTGGAGTACAAAGCGGTCAGGTACTACTGTGGGAAATAGGCTGGCAGAGGAGTCTTGAATTTTCTTTTCTGTGACAAAAATTAGCAGCATCCTCCAAAGCTACTTAATATCTAAGGGATAACTTCTGTAGAGTGCCCAGAGAGAGTACAGAGCTGATGGAAACAAGAAAGGCAGACAAAGGAACCCTAAACTAGTCCCACTTCTCCTCCTTTCCTCCCAGAGATTTCTCCAGAAACTACTAAGTTATAATCAAAAGAGGTTACCACCTCACAATATTATTTTTTAACTTTCAAAGAATTTGATGCCAATTCCTGAGGGATACATTTTCCTTAGAGCATGAAGTAGCATGAATGAGACATTAATAAAAATAAGCTACAAAGAAAGCTTTAATATGTTCCAGAAATTGCAAAATTACATTGTCTATATTTTCTGACTATAGTGCAGTAAAATTAGAAATGAATATCAAAAAGAAAGAGAAAAAACTTTGGTTTAAGAACTAATAATCTCTCCTCTGTCTGCATATTTATTTTAATTCAGTATGAGTTATTCACATCTATCCACACATTTTCATGTCTCTGTGGTATCTGGATAATATTATAAGAGAACATGAAAATAGTGGTTCAAGAAACCTTCTTTCAAATAACTTTCCATAAGTGGCTTTAACAATTTGGTAACAATAATGGCTACCATTTATTAAACAGTTATGATGTTCAGTGTGTTCTTTATGTATTTTGTGTCAAATTCCTTAGGGGAAAAAACCACAAACACCCAGATTCAGAGAGGCTAAGTAACTTGCTCAATGTAGCACAGCCAGTAGAGGCAGAACCAGGGTCTAAACAGAGTTCTGCAAGATCACAAGGCTCACTCTGTTTCCACTAAAGATAGTACTGATCACCCAAGAGGAAGACAATGTTGTCTTGAATCAGATTTGTAAAGAATTATGCAAGTATGATTAAAAATAATTTTAAGAACTTTAGTATTCTTGCATATTTAGGACTACACAACTTATTCATTTATTACTAAACCATTTTTAATTGAATGTTTACCATTTGTAAGACATTTACCAGGGGACTATTTACTGATAAAAATTAAAATTTGTAATATTTCAGATTTCAAATTTCACAAACAGCTGACTTCCAATATCAGAAATGAACCTCCTCAAATGTCATTTTGAAATTATGCTAAAATGTCGGTTTCCTTTGAAACTGGAAAATCCGCTAAATAAAATAACATTTGGTGATTGGTATTATTCAGCTACCAGTAGGCTGCATACTGGGGTAATGAAGATAGTAAAAGCATGAAAGACTAAAGGAGGGAAAAGGCTTATAAACAAAACCATGAAAGTAAATGGCTCTTCTACCCTTTACTGATGCCATGTGATGTACTAGGTAGAGTACAATTTGCACTCTTTCAAAGTCATCTCCAGATGAAAACCTCAAAGCCTTTATCTTTCCCAGTAAACACTTATGATCATAGACCAGGATAAGAGACAAAATTGTTCATTGAAGTCTCGCCCTTTTACGGAAAAGAACAAATAAGAGGTTTCCTCACGTTGAACTTAAAGTAGCTTAAATGTAAGGAATTCCAACTGAAATAAAAGCTTAAAGATCTTGATTAGGATCAAGAATTCAAATACAGTCTCTGGACGTTTTAAGCATATACTGTTTCATAGAAAAATAAGTGTCTTACTCAAAAATATTATGTGGAAAATAAAGCAAGTATTTTCTTATTCGTTTCAAATAGTAAGTCTTTGGGCTAAATAATATCATGAAACTGTACATTAACTCATCTAACTATTGTAGACATTAAATATTTTTAAACTAGTTGCTCTTGGAATAATGAAAAACAGTGTTTATAGCTGGAAATTTTATTTGCCTCATAATATGTGGGAAAAGAATTATTTGTATAGCTATTTGCCATATTATCTTTACTAAATTGGGAGATTTATTCATTTATCTTTAAATTTATGTTGCCATTTCAAAATTGTTAGAGCATAATCTAGTTTATTTATCCTTGGTTATATGGTCAATCATATTTCTCCCCGATTAAGGATTACTTAATTAGTTAATTATAATTATTACTTAATTACTATTACTATTAAGGATTACTTAATTACTTCATTATAATTATTACTTAATTATTATCTTTGGTCATATATCAAAATATTTCTGATAAGCGATGGAAAATGGAAATATAAGATTGTAATGAAGGGACATTTTATGACTGGACATAGAGATCCATGAATCAGAAAGTCATTCACATGAGAACTACTTTGATCTTTGAGAACTGTGCATCCCTTTTAATTCAAAGTTGAAACTTATACCAATAAATTAGTCTGATGGAAAATAGAAAGTTAGAGCACTTCACACTGAACTTCGTACAAAGAATTTACTCAAAAACATTGAACAACTGACTGAGATATAATTACATTTGACGTATTAACCTCTCTAGGAATTTTCATTATGATCTTTCCTTTGGACAAATTGGACCAGTCTGACCTTTGGCACATTCTAGTACGAATCTTATGTCATAACACATTATTTCAGAACAAACTGAAAATACAATAGAAACATCTCTTCCAGTGCCATGAAATGGCATACAATAGTTTTTCACAGATAAGCATTTCAGCTTTCCACCACCAAAGCTATGATTCAAAATCTTGCTTTGCGGGGCTTCCCCAGTGGCGCAGTGGTTGGGAGTCTGCCTGCCAAAAAGGGACGTGGGTTCGAGCTCTGGTCGGGGAAGATCCCACATGCCGCGGAGCAACTGTGCGCTCTGGAGCCCACGAGCCACAGCTGCTGAAGCCAGCTCGCCTGGAGCCCGTGCTCCGCAGCAAGGGGGACCGCCACGGTGAGAGGCCCCACGCACCGTGGCCGGGGGTGGCCCCCCACTTGCTGCAGCTAGAGAGGGCCTGCGCACAGCTGCGAAGACCCAACACCGCCAAAACTAAATTAATTTAAAAAAAAATCTTGTTTTGCATCATTTGTTGTGTCACCCTTTCGCTTGCCTTGCTGCTTTGACCCTTTAAGCCACACCATAAATCAACTTCAGGTAGAAGCCACGTTTAAGGCCATAGTTTGGGACCCTCACCCACCACTCCACTGGATCTCAAGCTGACTTAGCCTGCCCCCTAGTTGAGCTTTCTTGCCTTGACATTCCAGCATGCAGGTAGCAGTAGCTTCCTATTTTGCCTTGGGCGGTCACAACTACATCTGGCTGAAAATTTTTTATCCCAACGATCTTTCTGGGCAAGATGCCTTTGCCAGTGCTTGGAGAGCTTGCTAACATTCTTGAGTGTCTGCCTGTCACTTTTGACTGTTGGCTGTGTAGCAGATGTGAATTTTAAATGTTGTTAGAATAAAATTCACTTCACCTAATGCCAGCTGAATTAGGGGCTGAAGGCAGGTCCACTCAAGGTAGTGTTTCTGAACCAGATAGGCAATTTGTTTTTTCTTTCTTTTTTTTTTGTGTGGTACGCGGGCCTCTCACTGTTGTGGCCTCTCCCGTTGCGGAGCACAGGCTCCGGACGCGCAGGCTCAGCGGCCATGGCTCACGGGCCCAGCCGCTCCGCGGCATGTGGGATCTTCCCGGACCGGGACACAAACCTGTGTCCCCAGCATCGGCAGGCGGACTCTCAACCACTGCGCCACCAGGGAAGCCCCAGATAGGCAATTTTGTTCATCAGCTGTGCCTTCAGTTTCCATTCAGGGTAGGTAACCTAAGACCATCTATCTAGAAACTAGATGTAGGCTTTAAAGATAGTCAAAGCAGGACATTTTTACAAAAGGGTGGCCTGTTCCCTAGTATGGAACTAGGGAATTTTGACAATTTCAAATCAGATTAGCTTGGGTAGCCCCAGAACAGGGCATGAATAAATGTTATTTTTATTTCTTAGACTACTATAATCTGATCTTCCCTGAAGACTTTAACTTACTCAGGCAAATTGGGAAAATAGAGAGGGGTGAAATACTGATCATAGCTAAGGAAACGTAATAAACACTACATATCCTTGTTTGTCCCAGGGGCTATTCCAATCCAGAACTCTTAACACCATGTGTGATAATTATGATGGGTTGAAACACAACCAGAGTCATGGAAGTTGGCCTGGAAATGGTGCGATGCAAGCTTGCTCAGGTCTTTTCCATAACTTCCTTTTTTTATTTTTTTTTGACATTTATATCTTTTGACCACCTTCATCCAATTTCCCCTCCCACCCCTAACTGGTAACCACAAATCTGGTCTCTTTTTCTATGAGTTTGTTTCTTCTTTTTCCTATTTTTTAAAATTCCACGTATAAGTGAGATCATATGGTATTTGTCTTTCTCTGCCTGACTTATTTCACTTAGCATTAGCATAATGCTCTCAAAGTCCATTCATGTTGTGGCAGATGGTAGGATTTCTTTCCTTTTATGGCTGAATAATATTTCATTATATATACACACCACATCTTGTTTATCCATTCATCTTCCCCTAGACACTTAGATTATTTCCATGTCTTAGCTATTGTAAATGATGCTGCTATGAACATGGGAGTGCAGATAGCTCTTCCACATGTTGTTTTCCTTTTCTTGGGATAGATTTCCAGAAGTGGGATTGCTGGAACATACAGTAGTTGTGTTTTAATTTTTTGAAGAATCTCCATACTGTTTTCTACAGTGCCTATACCAACTTACAGTTCCACCAGCAGTGCACAAGGATTCCCTTTTCTCTACATCCTCACCAGCATTTGTTATCTTTTATCTTTTTGATAATAACCATTCTAACAGTTGTGAGGTGCAATCTGGTAGATTTGCATTTCCTTATGGTTACTGATGTTGAGCACCTTTTCATGTACGTGTTGGCCATTCATATATCTTCTTGGGAAAAATGTCTATTCAGGTCCTTTGCCCATATTTTACTTGGATTATTTGAGTTTTTCCTATTGAGTTTAGGAGTTCTTTATATATTTTGGATATTAATGCTTTATTGGATATATATTTTGCAAACATTTCTCCCATTCCACAGGTTGTCATAACTTCTATTTCTTTGCTAAAATTTTCTAGTTTTTGATTTGTTTCATGAGGATTTATAATTGATTTTTAAAGCACTTTATAACAGCTGTTTTAAAATCAGACATTCCAACATCAAATATATCTTGTTATTGGCATCAGCTGGTTCTTTTCTCATTCAGATTAGGGTTTTCCTGGTTCTTGGTCTGTTAAGTGTGTCCAGATATTTTGGTTATTATGTTAGGAGACCACTGATCCTATTCATATTTTCTGTGTTAGCAGGCCATTGCCCTGTGGAGGTTGAGCCTATAGGTAACTTTTGTTCATTCTGTTCCAATGACAGTTTGGGTTTCTGAGCCCTCGCAGTGTTATTCCGGTTGGCTTCATTCTTCTGATGCTTTTAGCGTTCTTGCTTGGGCCCTTCTGGTGTCATCTGTCAGCGTGGAAGGCACTTCCTTGGGCTATGTACAATTTCTGGGTGATCTTCTGGGGGAAGACGCTGGTGAGGAGCAGGGAAAAGTGAGTGTATACAATCTTGTTCCAGAATTGGAAGCCAGCCCAAGTCCTTAACCATCCTCCTACGAGTTCTTGAGAGTCTTGACTGCAAATGCACAAAGATGTTGTCCAGAAAATATCCAGGTAGAGTAATATCTAGATGACAACATCCAATTGAGAAATATACCCTGGTGGAAAACAAAAGTCCATTTATCAATGTTTGGGAGATGAGAAGCACTGCACAGGTCATTGGACATTTTCATGTCCTGAAATTTCCTGATGCGTTGCTTGAAATTTACCTTCTTTTTTCTCACACTCACCTTGGGATCTCTGTGAGACTCCAGCTTTGTGAAAACCCAGGCTCCATGGAGCTGGTCCAGGAGTCCTGCTACTAGGGAAGTGGGCAGTAATTTCTAATAGTAACGCCACTGAGGGTATAGAAACCCTGGCACAGATAAGTTCTCTGCTCTTTCTTCTTTGTGAAGAACATTTTGACCCCTGTAGGGGAAGTGGAAAGTATTTTCCCATTATTTACAAAGCACTTTACACCAAGATTACCTGTCCACACACAAGTAAAAGGCTATTGATGGCCCAGGTGCTTGTTCAAAGAGCCCTCTACTCCTCAGTTATATCTCAGTCTGGTTTCTCTTCATTTCCTAACCCTACTCTAGCATTTGGCTCAGTTATGCGGTTTCTCTCATAGCTTTCTCAGCATGTCAGGGCATCTCTCGTTTTAGTGGATGTGACTCCTGCTTTAGCTCCAGTAACCTCGACATGGTGCTATAACGGCTTTTGCCAGGCAAGGTCCAAGTGGCTGGTGAAAAGTCCCAGTACCCAGCATAGTTCTCATTTCCATCACAACAAGCCATGTGGTACCGATACATAGAATCTTACAGAAGAAGGACGGCGTGTTGAGTCAGGTTTCAAAATGAGACGCCTCTCCTACATCTACCCCTGTCAACTCAACTTCATTCCTCATTCCTAGAGAAGGGGGCTTCTGAAACACTTGATATCATGGCCTGTGAGTACGCTGACCACAAAATACAGTGGATTTGGTGGAATGAGCTATTCTCACACTTCTTGGTTGACAGGTCTGTTGCAAATCTTCCGTAGCTTTGATTCAGTTACTAAAGCAGATGTTTATGTTGGTCTCATTGAGAGCTCTTGGGACAATCAGAAAAATCACACTTTGATTTTTCTACCAGCTAGTCCCAACGTCAGAGATCAGGAAGACCTCGTTGTTGTGGTTCTTCTTTGTTGAATAAATTCCCCTTTCGTTTACATCCATCTGATTTATGATATATTGACCCTTCCCTTGTTTATCCAACAAGAAATTTTGGACACAGGACTCTTCTATTAGGCATTCTAAGGCACAGACTTACAAAGTTTATTTAATGTATCACTAACATATCTAGTGGTGCATTTCTTTTAAACAAATTTTCCTCTAACAATAATCATAAGGTTTGCAAAATGGAAAAAGATTTCAACAAAAAGTTACAAACAACTGAATGTATACTGGGCACTGTGCAAAGTCCTCGAAATACAAAAATAAAAAATAACATGGATCTGGCTCCCAAGAGTTATGCAGTGGAACAGAAGAAAAATTACACGCACACGTGAGCAATAGTTAACATATACTAAAAGTGCAATATTATAAACACTGACAAAGCCAGAAGTCCTATATCAGAATTGCTTTAGACAGGCAGATGAGTCAGGAAAGACTCAGCAGAGCAGGTAATAGTTTTGAATCAAGTGTTTAGAATAAATAGGAACCAATCACGTGGGAAGAGAGCAAAGACATTCCAGGCTTAGCGAGGCCCATGGGCCAAGTCACAGAGGCGTGGAGCAATAATATAGGCGTTGGGAGCTATAAGCAGCTCTGCGTTGCTCAAGTCCAAAGGGATGTGAGATGAGGCCGTAAGGGGTTTTGCAGTCCATGAAAAGCAGCTGGGATTTGGTTCTTTAAGAAATAGGAGGGGCTTCCCTGGTGGCGCAGTGGTTGAGAGTCCGCCTGCCATTGCCGGGGACACGGGTTCGTGCCCCGGTCCGGGAGGATCCCACGTGCCGCCGAGCGGCTGGGCCCGTGAGCCATGGCCGCTGAGCCTGCGCGTCCAGAGCCTGTGCTCCGCAACGGGAGAGGCCACAACAGTGAGAGGCCCGCGTACCACCAAATAAAGAAAGAAAGAAAGAAAATAAAATATAAGAAATGGAAGAAAACAGGGCTAGAATAAATGTTGAAAAAAAAAGAAAGAAATAGGAGACTTAAGATAGATTTTAAAGTGGGAAGCTTTGCATTTCAGAAAAAATCACTGTTGATTACAAGTAATACTAACACCCGTTTTAAAAATTTAAATTTATAACCTCGTGTTCGATCATGTTGCCCCTTCAAAGATCTGAAGGGTTCTTATATAAATGTAAGCATAAAGACATCTTAGGCATTGCATACGTCTTAGGTAGGACTCATGTAAGAATAGCTGGTAGCTTCTTTCTGGCCTTATGGAACCATAAAGAGAAAATGTGCCGTCTTTGAAGAGGAAACTTCCTGTCTTTACGAATTTTCTAGTAAGCATCAAAGCCAAATGGAAAAAAAAAAATTATTCCCGTAATGCTCTCAACAGTCTTGTCCTCCCAGGCCTTCCTAGTGGATGGGAGATCTTGCCCTTTGTACGCATAGAGTGTGCTCGTCTGTGCTGTTGACTAATGCTTTATATCTGTCTTCCAGACACCTATCCATAGAGGCAGCCTTCATTCCCTATTTCCAGATGAGAATTTAAGTCAAGGAACATATCAAGGAAAAAAATTTAGGTTATATACGCCACGGAAATTATCCATCCATGACTGGTTTTCTCTTATGAATATTTGTACTGATACTCTCATGTTGCTTAAGAAAGGTGATTGCCAGAGAAAGATCAACAGATCACACCTTCAACAGGTGCGCCCAGATCCTGTGCCCCTTCACACGGGCAGTAAAAGTGAAGGTGCCCAGGACCATTTGTGATCATCAACCTGTCTTCCTCTCTCTGTCTCATGTCCTCCTCTTGCCGTGATGACGCAGACAAGCAGGCAGGGCAGCAGCATAACTCTGGGTTTGAACCCTGGCTAACATTGACACAGATTTCACAAGCCGTGGCTATTAATGCAAAAGCACATCAGTTTGGATCTTATGGAAGAAAGGATGATTTTTGTTGGCATCTTAGGTTCTTTATAGGAAATGCCCTGCATGAGGAAAGCCGCGGAATGAAAGCAATTGATAGGTAAATAGAATAACATCGTGGCATCTCAGTGTCTCATGGATATCACTTTCACAGATAAAACTTAAGTCTCTCTGTGTAACTGACAGGTAGGCCATTAGCCATTTTTAATAAAAGAGTAGACAAGTTTCTCTCCTGTGGCTTTTGCTGGTACTTTTTATAGCCGAAGTGTGGTAGGAAGTAGGCCCCAAGTTCCCTTGGCAACAAGTAGAGTAGAAGCGATACACAGAAATCTGAATCATCGGTGAATCATCTGAGGATTTCTGTTTCCATTCCTTGGAAATAATTTACTGATTGTTTTTTTTTTAATCTGTGTGATGTTTGCTGACTCCAAGGGAAGAGCACAGAGACTGACTCTGGTCAGTCATTTAAGAATCATTCTGAATGCTCCAAGTGGACTTTAATATTGATATCCAGAAACCCACTGTTCTTTATTAAGACAACACTCACTGTTTAAAGGGAACAGATCCGCACATCAAGGCATCAGCAGTGGGGAAGTTCCCCTTCACCAAATAAACCTGATGTTCCCAGGAAGATGTTTCAGGACATTGCTGCAGTTAAATTCAATTTTTCTTAGCGTCAAGGAAAGGTGATCTCTATACAGCTCATTGTTAATCACAGAGAACACTTTCAGACACTGAAAGAGAGAACTGATATGGTCGCCCCTGAAACGTGTGTGCACACGTGCGTGCGCACGCACACACACACGCACACCCCCCATGTGAAACTTCTGGACATCAGTTACTCAGTTTTTTCCCACTAGTTTTTTGCACGAATACCTGTCTTGTATAATCCCTTTACCTCCATTCTTGTTGCTTCTCCCTTATTTCAAGGTTTATCACTTTGTCTTCCTGAGTCGGTGTCTTTATTCTATTCTTTGTGCATAGAGAAAAAGAACTTCCCCTAAAAATGCTTTTTCTCATGTCAGCATCCCAATAAAAACTCATGAATTGTTCAGTGACTTCTTGTGGACCATGACTTAATTATCATTGTATTCACAGCATGCATCATGGTGTGACCCACAGAATATGTTCATCAATAGATATTTATTGAATGATGCATTATAATTGTGGAATTTTTGATTATATACTTCCCATAAGAGATCTAAATCTATGTGTGAGCATAAATCTAATCTCATAAGTCTTTGCATCCCTAGGTGCTGGCATGGTCTCTGGTATAGTATCATGCTCAACCAACAGTTATTGAAACAGTGAATGGCATTCAAATTCTGGGCGCTTGTATGCATATTGTAATCTCCCCTATCTAGGTGGCCTCATTTCCTACCAGGCCCCTCCTTCCTGTGAAGTGACCCTTTGTACCAGTCAAGCCCCATGTAGTCACTCATACCATTTTCGTCAGATGAATTATCACCACCTTTCCCACCACCTACTTAAGTTCTATCCTTCGAGGCCCAGCCTAAGTTTCATTCTAGTCACAAATGGAGAGATTTTTTGATTCCTCCAGTCCTCACAGATCTTCATGTTCTTCTAACTCCTCGTGTGTATGGCCTTTATTCAAATTTTGTCCCTAATGCAATCTTCCACCGTTTGCTTCCTTTTTGATTCCTGGGTGATGTCACTTATTTCCTAATCCTCGGCGTCTCCCATATATTGATGACACTAAGCTCCGTCATCTCTAGCCCTGATGTCTCCTCAGATCGTGAAAACTCAGTGTTTTATAAGTTCTTCAGGCTCAAAAATGTTCAGAAGTTAGTCATATCGTTACATTTTGTAGGTATGTTAATTGTAGTATTTTTGTTGCGAGTCTTTTTGTTCTTAGGAATACGTATTAAAATATTTATGGATGAGGGCTTCTCTGGTGGCGCAGTGGTTGGGAGTCCGCCTGCCGATGCAGGGGATGGGGGTTCGTGCCCCGGTCCGGGAGGATCCCACATGCCGCGGAGCGGCTGGGCCCGTGAGCCATGGCCGATGGGCCTGCGCGTCCGGAGCCTGTGCTCCACAGCGAGAGAGGCCCCAGCAGTGAGAGGCCCGCGTACCGCAAAAAAAAAAAAAAAAAAAAAAAAAAAATTATGGATGAAATGATACGTTGTCTCAAATTTATTTAAAAATAATATGGGAGAGGATCAAAGGAAGAGTTATGCTATTCTATGCACTACGTGTTTGGAATTTTTCATAATACAAACTGCTTAGAATTTTATTCATCATTTTTCTCTATTAGTGCCTTCAGTCACTTCAAACCTGCTCCTCCTTTGCTTAAATGCATTTTTCCCCCCAACCCCTGTCCCAACCTCTGGGACATTCTCAAGCCGGGAGCAGAGATTGACATGTGAAACTGACCTAGTTAGCTGCTCATGAGATCAGTGCCCAAGTAGAATATCCTGGTGTCAATCAAGTAATTAGAAACAATTTTTGAAAGTGAAAGGAGAGACCAACTCTCTTCTGAAAGAAAACTAAGATAATTGAGAGTTACCCCTCCACCCCCCATATCCCCAACTTTGTGATTCTCTACACATACGACAAGAGAAACAACCAAAATCCATGGTCACGTTGTGTCCTTTGCTTGAACTATCTTTCCCTTCCCCTCTTACCTACTTAGAAACTATCTACTTAAGCTTCATTTAAGACTCTGGTCAACCATCCCTTTCTCTTTGTAGCACTCCCTGGACTCTCTCTGTCTCCTACAGGCAGAATTAAATGGTTCCTCATCAATATTCATATAGGACATTATACCTACTTTCTTTTTTTTTTTTTACTACATCTCTAAGGAATATAGTGACTAGTTGATCTGTGTTCTTCTGGCATTGTGCTAATGTGGCGAGAACTAACTTAGACAATTTCCCCCACGCTGTAAGCTCTGAGTTCAGGGACTCTCTTCCTCTCCTTGATTCCCTAGATAGCACAGTGCCTTGAAAAAGGTAGATGTTCAATGAAAGTCTGAAATTGAATCAGAGAGAATCTAATTTCTTTGTATATGTTGCTCCCTTTTTCTGCTAATATCCATATATTGAAAGTCTTCTTTCCTCATCTCCCCCACTCCAAAGCGTTCCATCTTCCTCTGAATTCACAGCACATATTATGATCTGCTTTGGTTTTGGTGTCCTATTTCATTTGCTGTTTAAGACTGGTGAGAACAATGACCATACCCTTTCATCCTCCTGTTTTCTATGGAGCCTGCTCAGGGTTTGATTCCCAAGCACAATTGAAAAATTTTTGAATTGAATGTTTGAGTGTAAAAGACCCAGGAAGGGCCTGTTTCCTCCTTGAGGTCAGCAGTACCAAATATTTGAGGTCCACTATTTGCTTAAATAATTTCATGAGCTCCATTATTTATAGAAGGAATAAAGAGGTCTGTAAATAGGCAGCCACAATTCAGAGAGTGAGTACTCACAAAGTTCCTTAAGGTTTCAAGAATTATGCAGCATATGTCACCCATTTAATCAGTTACTGCTCACAAAAACACAACGATAGAGGATTTGTATCTCCATCTTAGAGTTATGGAAACTGTGGCTACATTAGTAGCAGATTCAGGAACAGAGCTCAGATTTTTATCCCAAGACTTCTGAATCCAACTCCAATGTCCTTCCCACCCACACCACAGGTGCCTGTGTGTAAATCATACCAGGCTTAGTTCAGTTAATACAGTCAGGGACTTGATCATCTGCAGATTTGGTATTCACAGGGAGTCCTGGAACTAATCCCCCATGGACGCCAAGGGATGACTGTGCTTCTCATCTGTTACAGGTCTTTTAGAGAAGCGTTATAGCATAGGGAGTTAGGAGAAAACCTCTGATGCCAGACTGTGTTCAAATTCCGGCTTTGTCTAGCCTTGTGACCCTGGGCCAGCCAACAATCATGCTGGAGAGGGAAAAAAAATTGCTTTATTAATTGAGGCAGTGCCCTTCATGAAGGAAACTCAGGTGGCTGCCGTGGAGGCTTCTTGCTATCAAATGTGTTCACTCTGTGCCTCAGTTTCCACATCAGTAAATTAAAGATGATAATACTCCCTATCTCCTAGGGTTGGGCACAGGATTAGATAAGTAAATATACATAAAGCATTTAAAACAGTGCCTGGCACATATATATAATGGTTTGCGTCTGTCACTATATTAATCATTTATTTTAAAATAGAGCATATGCAATACATTTTGTATAGTAAGAAAAGCAGAAATATTCACTTAATTTTTGGGGTCAATATTTGAACCTCGTTCTAAGATATTTATGGAATTAGCATCTAAAATTTCTTTCATATACTCCACAAGCTTTCTAAACATACTTAGTTTACAAAATCAGATTGGACATTGTACAGGAATAGCTTTTCTCATAATATGTTAGTACTTTCAGTTACATTCCAGCTGGAGTCTGAAATGTTTTTGCATGCAGAAACTTAAAAGTATGTGAAAACAACATGATTCAAACTTTTTATTCATTTTCATTAATTGTGTTGTTCGTTCACATATGGAATAAAAACAAAGTTGATAGTTTTTTGCTATCACTGGATAGGAATCAATCACCCCCAAAACAGGGCAACATATTGGGAACTATTCTGATGTCTGCTTGTGAAGGAAAAACTAACAAAATAATACATCATTTATTTAATAATGTAATCTATACATATCGATCGAGTATTCTCGTATTCCAGGAATTATTCTAGAAAAAGGACACAGATGGTGTCCTCTACATGGAATTAATCTGCAGGTGTAAGGAGACATAAAATAAAGTAAACAAATAAAATAATTAAAAATGTTATGGTGGGAGTTATGGAAGAAATGTACAGGGTGATATGACCCACTAAATAAGTGGAAAGGTAGAAGGATGAATTTAGGTAAGGTAATTTGGGAAGATTGAGCAGAAACTTAAAAGACCAGAAGAAGGCACAGAATTTGGTGACGTAGTCTGAAAAACAGAGTAAAAAAAAAAATCAGCCATAGAGACTGGTAAATACCAACAGGATTTTGTTTTTGTTTTGTTTTCTGGGCTCATTTTACTTATATTTTTTGTCCCTATCAGTAAGTTTGCTTTGGTTCAAATGCAGTTAAAATAGCTTGGATGAAGATCAAACATTATCCGAGATTCATGTTTCTTTCTCTGTTTCCTTTTAGTATAAATGTAATGCTCATTATAAAAAATTCTGGAAATTAAAAATTTTAAATAAAGTAAAATTTACCCACAATCCAAAAACGTAAATGCAAGCGTTACTAACATGTTGGTCTGTTCCTAAGGCAGATTTTTTTTTAAGTTCAGTTTGTGGTTATCTAACCTTTGTGAAATGAAGTTAAATGAAGTAGGTGGCCAACTCGGCTTAGAAAAAAGAGAGGCAAAGCAAAGGTCATGCCGATATTGGGTTTACACGGTAATAAGCATGTTTGGGTTTAAAAAGTTACAGTTGACCAGAAAAACTTGTAGTGGTCAGAACAATATGGCCAGAGAAATGTTTTGATAGCAAATGTTGCCAAGTCTTATCTCCCTAACAGTTGCCCCACTTTGGAAGTAATAGCCTTGAGGGAGAGGGACCGTAGAGAAATCAGCCTTGTTCTGATGGAAAGAAGCTGGGATGGGTGATGCTTCTGGCCCTTATATGGTCCCAGCTGAGTCTCAGTGGATGACAAGACCACAGCAGCAAATATCTTGCTTATTCACATCATTTGAGATCTAATTTTTTCGTAACTGTCAACATTATATTTTCCTTCTCCTCCTGCTCATTCTCCCTCTCCAGTTCTCACACTGAAGAGCCTCTAGGTTCCAACTTGCTTTTTGAGGCAATACTGAACTCACAGATCACAGTACCACCTTCTTTTGGATAGCGTAAGGCTCATGCTTTAAGGGGCTCAGAGCACACACAACTTCTTTGCTTCAACCCTGAGAATAAACAAAGTAATGGAAAATAAAGGCCCAGCAGCAGCCAAGTCTGAACAAGAGGAGCCCATCCATAAACACTGAAAGAAAAGTATGCTGATTTAAAAAATCTTCCACTGGGAACCAGGGATGGGAAATTAGAGGGAGAGATGATTGGGATATTGCTAATTTCTCTATTATCTTTCACCTTACATAATAAAGAGACTTGTCTTTTGCAGTGCTGATGTCAAAGAACCAAATTAGGTTGACGCATTGATGTAAGATAAGCTAGGAAAAAGTAAAATATGTTATTATGACTCAGGAGTCATTTGGCAATTATTTTTTCCCTTTCAGGTATAGGTAGGTAGGTAGGTAGAGAGATACAGATACTTATACATATGTATGTGTGTGTGTGCATTCATTATTGTAAATACAATTCTATCCCTTGTCTTTCTCACTAAACATCTTCCCATGTCATAAATTCATCTTCAAAAACATCTTATTAAATGAATAATCTATTATCATACAGCTGTATCATAGTTAATTTAACCAAAAGTACCCTATTGCTGGACTTTTAGTTTGCCACAAATGTTATAGATGATGCTATAATGAACATCATAGGATATTAATCTTTTTCCAGTTGCTATTTTTTTAAGGATAAATCCCTAGACATAGATCTACTATAATCAATCATTTGAGTGTTTGTCAAGTCGTAGACCTGTATTGTTAAGTTGCTCTCCCAATAGCAATGTTTAAAGAAGACCTTCTCACTAAACCCAGCAGTATTAACTGTCTTTCACAAAAATCTTTACTGGCATGAATTTTAGTAAAATTTAAGGTCTGAGTCAGAGTCACTTGTTATTTTCCTTTCTATTTTTTCTTACTTCTATCTTTCTGGAGGGTGGGGATATCAAAATAGGATTCATGGTAGAGCTAAAACATGCACAAAATAATAAGCCACAGTTTCAAAAAAAGAGCATGTAGTTTTAAAAATGTGCACAAGATTGGTCAATGACTTTATTTTTGGAAAGATTATTTTCTTAGGGCCATTTCAGTGACCTTGGGTTAATACTGCTTTTGAATCCTGTATGGTGAACATTGGCTATTTTTGAGCACGGAAATTTCGAGATCTTATTTATACACTAATATACTTAACTGCTCGATTATGTGGGATTTTAGCTGAATGGGTAAAACAAATTCATTCTTCTCATAGTTGTCAAATCAGACAGCTGTTTTCTTTCTAGTAACATCCTTTTCATATTTGTCATTTCCTTTGTGGAATTGTGAAATAGATTGATCAACTTTTCCCCATAATGCTAATTTACTTCACTATCTACTTATAATTTTACCTATTTTTATATAATCTTTTTTTAAATTAAGTATAATTGATTTATAATATTACATTAGTTTCAGATGTACAGCAAAGTGATTCAGTTACACACATTTTTTTTCTGATTCTTTTCCATTATCCGTTCTTACCAGAAATTGAATATAGTTCCCTGTGCTATACAGTAAATTTTTGTTGTTTATCTATTTTATGTATAGTGGTGTGTATCTGTTAATCCCATACTCCTTATTTATCCCTCCCCCCAACGCTTTTTTCCCTTTGATAACCATAAGTTTGTTTTCTATGTGAGTCTGTTTTTGTTCTGTAAATAAGTTCATGTGTGTTATTTTTTAGATTCCACATTTAAGTGATATCATATTATATTTGTCTTTCTCTGACTTACTTCACTCAATGTGATAATCTCTAGGTCCATCCATGTTACTACAAATGTCAATATTTCATTCTTTTTCATGGCTGAGTAATATTCCATTGTGTGTGTGTGTGTGTGTGTGTGTGTGTAACATCTTCTTTATCCATTTATGTATAGATGGACACTTAAATGCATTCTTATATACAAGGCCAATGTACCTTTGACTAGAATAGTACTAAATTCTAGTCCCCCTCTACACAACCAACCATTGCCATCAGGTTAATGTGGATACTTTTTAGACTGTATTCTATGCATGTGTAAACATCAATAATCACAGAGAAAATGTATAGTGCTGTTTTGGTATTTCTCTTTTTTAGAAGCTGTGTCATAATATACCTACTATACCAAAAACCTGATCTTTTTCAGTGCCTCTTTCCTGTGAACTCTGGCCTTATATTCTCTACCACAGATTATGAGTCCCTCTGTATACAGATATTGAGTTCACTTCAAGTTTCTTGGTGTAGAAATTTTTTATTTAAGAACACCTTCTTGATCCCAATATCAAAGAGAAATCATACTACAATTTAGTGTAAGACTTTTACAGTACTATATTTAATACATTTATAGTATTATATTTATGCTTTGATTATAATGATCTAAAATTTCTTTTTATGAATATGAGATATGAACTAACTATATCTTTCTAAATAAGTAAATTTTTCTCCCAGAACATTTATTTTAAAATCTACCCTTTATCCATTTATTTAAAATGCCATTCTTATTGTATCTTAAATAAGCATATATGCTTGCATTTATTTTTAGACTCCTATTCCATGCATCTAGTTAATTTCTGTCCCACTACTATACTATTTTTATTACTATAATCCTATAACATGTTTGATACATAGTAGGCAAGCCCATTCCATCTTGGTTTTCTTTGATAGATTTATCTTGGTTATTCACTCTTCTTTATGGGTTTTAGAACAGGTTTTTGATATACAGCACTGTATAAATTTATGGTGTATAGCATAATGATTTGACTTAAATACATTGTGAAATGTTTACCGCAATAAGTTTAGTGACCATCCATCACCTCATACAGATACAAAATAAAAGAAAAAAACCATTTTTCCTTGTGATGAGAACTCTTAGGGTTTCCTCCTTAACAATTTTTATAGTAACACACAGCAATTGTATTTCCCATATTGTACCTGCATCCCTAGTACTTATTTATCTTATAACTGGAAATTCGTACCTTTTGGCCACCTTTGTCCAATTACCCCTCCCAACACTTTTATTTTATTTTTTAGTGTTGTACTAAATTCATAGATTATTTTAGAGAGAATAGACATCTTTAAAATACTGAACCTTCTCATTCATGAACAAAGAATTTTTCCCCATTTATTTAGGTTTTCTTTTATGCCCTCCAGTGGAGTCTTGTTAGGATTGTTCCTAAATATTTGATGTGATTGTTTCTGTTATAAATAGACCTCTTATTCTATTTTATTTTCTAACGGGCTTACTGCTGTGAATAAAAGCTACAGGATTTTATATGCTGAGTTTGTATTTGGCCATCCTGATGGAATTTACTTACTGGTTTTAAATTTGTCCCATTGGTGTCCTCAGGGCCAATTATCTGCAAATTGTGACAGTTTTGTAACTTCCTTTCCAATACTTGAGTTGTTTTCCTTATTTCATTACATTGTCTGGGACCTTGAGTTGAAGATTGATCAGTTGCCTAATTCTTGTCAATATGGGTCTGCTTTAAATATCTCATGATTATGGGGAGGGCTTGATGCAAGACTTTGGTAGATCCTTTTATAAAGTCAGGGAAATTATGTATTTTTTTATTTTACAGAAAGCTTTTTAAAAATTGTCATAAAGATGTTGAATTCCTTTAGGATTCTTTTTCAAAATCAAGTGAGATTATCAAATAGTTTTTATGCTTTAATGTATTAATATAGTGCATTCCACTGAAAGATTTCTAATGTTGAGCCACTTTCGCTTTCCCAAGATAAATCCCTATTTGGTCATTCTGTATTATTTTTTACAGCAAATTGCTGGATTCGATTTGTTACTATTTTATTGTTTTGTATCCATAGTCAGCCAGTCAAAAATGTCTTGTTTCAAGAAGATTTGTTAGTGCTTGCTCATAAAATGATCTGGGCCCTTGATGAGGGCTGGTAGGGGCAAGATATTATTCCATTACCATTTCCGTGTTTGTTACTGTTTTTTGTCTTTTTTAGATTTTCCAGGTCTTCTTTTGTCAATTTTAGTAATTTTTTAATCTTCTGTAGATATAGTCTTACATAATCTTACTTTTTAAGCTGTGCTTTATTTTTTCTTAATCATAACTTTAAAAAAATTGACCTTTCATATAACTTTTCAATGAATTAGTTTTTGTTTTTGAATCATGTCAATTATTTCTATTTGTTTTACTCATTCATTTTTATATTTATCTTAATTCCTCTCTTAAATTTATTTTTGTAATTGTTTTAGATTGTTGGATTGATTGCTTAGTTCTTTTATCTTAAATCTTTCTAACTTTCTAATAAATACATTTAAAATGACAAATTTTTCTCTGAGTATAGCTTTGGCCACAAATCACAGGTTTAATATGTAATCCTCTTAGTTTGAGTCAGTTCTAGACATACTTTCTTCAGTCTTTGCTAATATTATAAATTTCATTTTCTGCAGTTATTTTAGTGTACTATAGATTAGCTACCTTTTTCATTCCTTGGATACTCAGGAGAGATACAATATATATTCCTTGAAAGTAAAAAGCCTGGCATACTAGAGCACACAACATGAATAGAGATTGAATAGTGCATAATATTTCATTCCTAGGAATATGGATCCATAACATGTTACCTGGAGCAAATGTTATACATTTTAATGAACTCTATTGTTTCAAAAAGATTTAACACTTCTTTGGGAAAAGGAAGAACAAGAGTCAATTGAGACTGGAATTAAGTTCAAAGGGGTGACACTAAGCAGAATCACACTATTTATTTTATTTTTAGACTTATGAAAAAGGCTGTTTCTAGTTATGCTCAAAATCCAGTACCCAGGGTCATATGGTAGTCCTTAGGTTTTTTTGTTTCTTTGTTTGTTTTTTTACCGAGAGAACATTAAAATTAGTGAAATATATCAGGCAGAGAAAGGCAAATACTGTATAATATCATTTATATGTAGAAGCACACACAAAAAAAACAATACAAATGAACATATGTGCAAAACAGAAACAGACTCACAGATATAAAAGACAAACTTGTGGTTATCAAACAGGAGAGGGGCAAAGTAGGGGTATGGTATTAACAGATACAAATTACTATGTATAAAATAGATAAGCAACAAGGATATACTGTGCAGCACAGGGAACTATCCCCACTATGCAGCTCAATATCAGAAAAACAAACAACCCAATCCAAAAATGGGCAGAAGACCTAAATAGACATTTCTCCAAAGAAGATATACAGACTGCCAACAAACACATGAAAGAACGCTCAACATCACTAATCATTAGAGAAACGCAAATCAAAACTACAGTGAGGTATCATCTCACACCAGTCAGAATGGCCATCATCAAAAAATCCACAAACAATAAACGCTGGAGAGGGTGTGGAGAAAAGGGAACCTTCTTGCACTGTTGGTGGGAATGTCAATTGATACAGCCACTATGGAGAACAGTATGGAGGTTCCTTAAAAAACTAAAAATAGAACTACCATACGACCCAGCAATCACACTACTGGGCATATACCCTGAGAAAACCATAATTCAAAAAGAGTCATGTACCACAATGTCCATTGCAGCTCTATTTACAATAGCCAGGACATGGAAGCAACCTAAGCGTCCATCGACAGATAAATGGATAAAGAAGACGTGGCACATATATAGGATGGAATATTACTCAGCCATAGAAAGAAACAAAATTGAGTTATTTGTAGTGAGGTGGATGGACCTAGAGTCTATCATACAGAGTGAAGTAAGTCAGAAAGAGAAAAATAACTACTGTATGCTAACACATATGTGTGGAATCTTAAAAAAAAAAAAAAGGTTCTGAAGAACCTAGGGACAGGACAGGAATAAAGATGAAGACATAGAGAATGGACTTGAGGACACGGGGAGGGGGAAGGGTGAGCTGGAACAAAGTGAGGGAGTGGCATGGACTTATATACACTACCAAATGTAAAATAGATAGCTAGTGGGAAGCAGCCGCAGAGCGCAGGGAGATCAGCTCGGTGCTTTGTGACCACCTAGAGGCGTGGGATAGGGAGGGGTGGGAGGGAGACGCAAGAGGGAGGAGATATGGGGTATATGTATACGTATAGCTGATTCACTTTGTCATATAGCAGAAACTAACACAGCAATATAAAGCAATTATACTCCAATAAAGATGTTATAAATAAATAAAAATTTTTAAAAAAACACCAAAAACTAGAAGAAAAAATCCAGTACCATTCACTTCATTAATTTTGGGTTTTTTTTTTTTTTAGGATTCATGGTTTTCTCCCAATTGCCCTGGTCGGATACGAAGCCCTAAATTGGTAAGAAGTCTATTGGACTGATAGGAAATATTTCTTAGTGCCTGGAAAGAAAGAATCTGTTGGACAGTATGAAATGCAATCACGGGATTCCTGTTTCTGGTGGTTTATGCTGTTTCTAACAAAAACATCTGTGCACACTCATATCCTTTCTTCCACTACCTGAATGCAGAATTCTGCTAATGGAACTGACTAAGGTAAGTGTTTCACACAAAACCCAATTTTGCAGACATTTTATTTTTTGATGTTTTATCTTCACCTTTCAGCTCACAGGGTTTTAGAGAGCCGGAAACTTGATTTTCGCAGTGCACAGACTTTCTATTTCCCCTACTTTTCATACACATTTTTGAAGATGATTGGCTATGAATCTAATCTCGTTAGCACCATGACCTTTTCACCACCGAGTTTTAAGAACTACCTGTTAGACCACTGCCTAATAAGCATTAGGAAGTAAAATGCATGGGATATATGAAGTTATCAGGCAGAACTGTATTTATTCCCTATTGATACATAACTAACAAAACGTTACGTAAAATACTTTCTTCCTACTTTAAAAGATTTGGATTAATCCTCCTTTTCATTCTAGGATAAATAATATTTACACTACAATTAAAATTTAACTAAGTTTGGCAAGCTGCACAGAGTTCAAAAGTTTCTGGAAGTCTGGAAACCTTCATATTTTATTTGAACTGGACACTCATTTTTACCTTGGCTATTATGTGGGTCTGGTTATTTCCAGACTTAGAACTCACTAATCCTTGTAAATTTTAAAAGAATTGGTAAAGTAAATGTGACACAGAAGTTGTTCATGTGACATTGTCCCTAAATGAAGAAAGAGAATAGTTTGCAAATAACTCACCATGCCTATAAAGAATTTTTTGGATCCCAAGTGGTATAGCTAGATTGTGACTATATTTACTGCTTTTAACTGCACAGTTGCTCAGCTATCTACTTAACCTTTAACTATTCGGTTGTGTACTAACTTACAAGAATTAGGCACAAGTATCAGGCTTAATTGGTAACCTTTAATGGTTGTTAAAAACAAAACAAAAAACTTTCGTTCTAAGCATAATTTCTAGATGAGAAGTAATAGCCATTAGCTGGCAAGTAATAAAACCTGACAATGAAATACTAAGAATTCTCAGGAACGCAGTCTATATGAGTTTTTATTAAAAATTGTATACTTATATCTACTTTTACTTTTTTTTTTTTTTTTTTTTTTGTGGTATGCGGGCCTCTCACTGTCGTGGCCTCTCCCGTTGCAGAGCACAGGCTCCGGACGCGCAGGCTCAGCGGCCATGGCTCACGGGCCCAGCCGCTCCGCGGCATGTGGGATCCTCCCGGACCGGGGCACGAACCCGTGTCCCCTGCATCGGCAGGCGGACTCTCAACCACTGCGCCACCAGGGAAGCCCTACTTTTCCTTTTTAATGAGAAGTACAGAAACCCTGTCTTTGATTCTTAATTAGTAAATATTGTGGAATTTTACTGTTAAAAGGGTTTTTTATTTCCACTGATATAAAATATTTTGCTCATTTAAATTATAGTCAGGACAATGACTGAGGGTCAAAATCCAAATACAGCTTGTGCCATCACTTGGTCCAAGTCAGAGAATATAATCTTTATCTTCAGGTGGATGTTCAGTGTGAAAGCAGATTACCTTAGCCGCAATTACATCCCCTTGGCATGCTTACATTAACCTTGTTTTGAGGAGAAAGGTTCCCGTGGTATCTCAGGAAACTTCTAAGTGTGGATTAAGAAGTCATAACTTCCTTTATTTAAACACTTCCTCATATTTTTCTTTTGTCAACTTACTAATAGAAGTAGGCTTTTTCAACAAAGAAACATAATTAAAATGAAATTTCAGCCCGTTTTCCCCATTTGATAGCTTTATAGTATAGCAAAAGAGCCCACCGTAGAAAAGAATATGCGAAAAAGCCTATATTGGTTTCCCTGGCGAAATGAAATTGGGTTTACAGAGTGCGAACAGTTCAATTATTTTGGTTAAAAAAAAGTTAGCTCTCTCCATGAGGGTAGTGGTGTGTTGGTTGAGAAGGTGGCAACGTGGTTATTGATGGATATCGTTTATACATGCAGGTGTCACAGGAAAACCTAATGTGGTCTTAATAGTCCTTTTCATGTTCTTTATGCCGGTAGATTGTTCTTATTGTTGTGGTTGTTACTCAGAGCCTGTAGCTACGGGTAATCCGATTCTGTAAATGCTCAGTGGTCCCAGCCTCTGCTCTTTTCCTATGGCTGCCTGTCAGCTGGTGTGTAGGCTGCAGTGGTTTCTCAGCTCTCTACATTTCTTTTACAAGCTCACCCTCGAGCATCAGAAAAGTGTATTTATTTTCCTACCTCCATACTTAAGGCTATTCCTCTTTAGCTCACTGAACAACCATCTGGATATCCGTTGACATACATTTATTGCATATAGACACTCCATCAAAAGTGGTGAAGTATTTAGCGTCCTCTCAGAGATAAATTGTCATATTCACAGCAAATAAATCAAGATATAGATCATCAGTTAATGACAAGCCATTCACTTACTCTGGTAGCCTTAAAGTCATTCAGTTAACATTTATGTTCTGTGTTCTTATTGGATTTAAGGTACTACTATCTGTGGGAAATTCTCTGAGTTACCACACTCACTCAGAATGACTAGAGCCCAGGCAAATATATGTTATATTTTTCCCCTACTTTTTTTTCTATTTTTCTTATTTTAGTTTTTGAGTATATCGTAAATAATTTGATTGTGTTTCATTTACATGGTTTCATCTATATTTTTGGAAACACCTCACCACCATCATAAAAGAAGAGTTAATACTAATTGCATGTGCTAATTGCTTCACATGAACGATTTCATGGCAACTCTATGAAGAATGAATATTACTATTATGAGTCCTGCTTTGTAAGGAGGCATGGAAGGGTTAATTGAACAGCAAGGTTAATTGAACTACCCAAGGTCATATAGGTAGTAAATAGTGTAACCAGGCTTTGAACCCAAATTGTCTCACTTCAGAGCCTAGGCACTGGCTTTTTCTCCCCACACCCCCCTTTCCGTATATAATGAGCTTACTATGTTCCAGCAACTCTTCTAATGCTCTGTATGAATTAACTCATTTGATCTGCATAATAACTGTTAAAGTAAGCACAAATATTATGTGTTCTGTGTAGATAAGAAAACTGAGGCATAGAGAGGTTAACATGCTCATATTAACACAGTAGGTATATGAACTGGGAGCCCAAGCATTTTAATTTCAGAATCTGTGCTCTTAACCACTATGCTATATTCTCTTTGATCTTTGAAAAGTACTCACAACAAAAACATGTGGTTTCTAGTAAAGAAAATCTATCTAATGAAGATACTTGCAGAAATAGAATTTTTTTTCAAAAATGTGTTTTCCACCTCTATTGCCAATACGTTTTTAATTGGCAATTTCCCAGAGGTAGCAAAATCTATGAACATTTGTGTATTATACAAATTCCACATATGTTTCAGGTTCATCACAGTTATTCGTGATTCATGTTTTTCTAGTCCTCACATTTACATCTGGCTTATTTACTCTAAACAGGAATCAAATAAAAAGAGGAGAGATATCTGGGGACTGATAATGGAATTAAGGTGTATGGCAACTTCAATTTGGGGAAGGGTAAAGAAATCTCACTTAGAAACATATAGATGAGTTTAAACACCCTGGGTTATTCACACCAAATGTCACATTCACAGTATGTGAAAACTGATGTAAACATGCCGTCAATAGCAACAGAGTAATTCCAAACATAATGCTCATAATACTGTGATTAATAATACTTCAAAATGCTAAGGTCAGTAATGAAGTTATCATTCTAATGCAGTGGACAGAAACATCATGGTTTTAACCAGTGTGACTATTTGATTAATGCTTGTTATCTCTTCCATTCTCTAAGTTCCATATTATCAGGTACTGGGCCTGTTTTAAATCACTAGAGTATACCCAGTGTCACTATGTGCTCAATGTTGAGTACAGAAAATGAGCTCGAGAAGCATTGAAGGAGTGAATAAATAAATGCAGACATAATAGTGACTGAGTTTCAGCGTACATCAACCTAAATTCAATCCTTTTGTTCCAGATACAAAGCCTATGGCACCAAGTTTAAGTCCGGCTCACTAGATAATGGGCAAAGGCCATCGCTATAACCCCTACCTTGGAGGTATGGTTGAGTCAGAATTAGGAAGACAACAGTGGCCAGAGGTGGTAGAGTCCAGGGACATTTGTCTCTGTTTACTCCCTGATTCAAAATAAACTAATCATTCCCCATCAGCAGCTTTGACCCTAGTGGATCACTCCTTCCTTCTTGACACAATTTCGTCACTTGGCTTCCAGGACCCCATACGTTCCTGGGTTTTCCCGTAGCCTCCTTTAGCTGATTCCTCTTCTTCTTCCCAACTTCTTGAATTTTCATTTTTTTTTGAATAGTCTGTCTTTAGAAGAGCAGACTTTTAAAATTTTAATAAAGTCCAGTTTAGCAATTTTTTTTTCTTTTAGAAGTATGCTTTTGATGTCTCATCTAAGAAATCTGCACCTAATGCAAGAACACACATTTTCTTCAAAGTTGTCTTCAAGACGTTTTATAGTTTCAATTTTGCTTTTAGGTCTCTGATATATTTTGACTTAACATTCTCGTATGGTGGGGGGAGATATGAATCAAAGTTCATTTTTTGGATATGGATGTCCATTTATTCCAGGATTATTTGTGGAAAAGATTATCCCTTCTTCACTACATTGCCTTTGGATCTTTGTCAAAAATCAGTTTTCTAAGAGAATGAAAAGACAGGCTAGCAACTCAGAGAAGACATGTGGAAGTTACATATTTGACAAGGAGCTTGCACCAAAATAAAAAAGGAACTCACAAAATACTACAGTAAGAAAACAACCCAATTAAAGCATGTGAAAAAACTACTAGACACCATCAAACGGGATATTCAAAAGGCAGAGGAACATAGGAAAAGATATTCAACATCATTAGCCATTCAAGAAATGCAAATTAAAACCATCATGAGTTACCACTACACACATGTTAAAATGGCTAAAGTAAAAATTACAATATTAAATGCTGGTGAGCATGTGGGACAGCCCATAAATTGCTGGTGGGAATGTACTAAAGATAAGAATGTTGAGACAGTGAGAAAATTGTCCTGCCTTGATTTCTTCTTTTTTTTTTTTAATATATCTATCTATTTATTTATTTATTTATTGGCTGCATTGGGTCTTTGTTGCTGCACGTGGGCTTTCTCTAGTTGAGGTGAGTGAGGGCTGCTCTTGGTTGTGGTGTGCAGGCTTCTCATTGCGGTGGCTTCTCTTGTTGTAGAGCACGGGCTCTAGGTGCACGGGCTTCGGTAGTTGTGACACGAGGGCTCAGTAGTTGTGGCACACGGGCTTAGTTGCTCCTCCGCATGTGGGATCTTCCCGGACCAGGGCTCAAACCCGTGCGCCCTGCATTGGCAGGTGGATTCTTAACCACTGTGCCACCAGGGAAGCCCTGCCTTTACTTCTTATGACAACAAGTATATATCATTTTTCAAAACAACTTTAACTTTATATTATGTATCTGTCTTATTTGCAGTATTAGTTTAAAGAGATCATCTGTTTTAAATAGAAAGATATAGCATATATCAAGATCTATATAAAACACAAAGGCCGGGCTTCCCTGGTGGAGCAGTGGTTGAGAGTCTGCCTGCCGATGTAGGGGACATGGGTTTGTGCCCCGGTCCGGGAAGATCCCACATGCCGCGGAGCGGCTGGGCCCGTGAGCCATGGCCGCTGAGCCTGCACGTCCGAAGCCTGTGCTCTGCAACGGGAGAGGCCACAACAGTGAGAGCCCCACGTACCGCAAAAAAAAAAAAGAAAAAGAAACCCACAAAGGCCATATTTTGGATGTGATGTAAAATATAATAATAATGTGAGAGATATTTAGAAAAAATGAGATTGATGATTTTTTCCTTGGCCTTACTGGAATTATTTGAGGATAAATAGTTCTTTAGAACTAGCAGGACAAACAAGATGCTCCTCACTGCCAAGTCAGTGAACTTCTCAAGTTCAAAAGGAGTCTTCAGCTATTGCCTAGAGCCATTTCCTCATTTTTGATGACAGCAAATGAGTGCTTCATTTTCTCTTTTATAGTGTTATGCCCTTTAGCTAATTCTGAATAAAACTGCTGCGCTTGTTTGGTGAGAATTTTTTCAACATTCCTCTCTGAACATACCCACTGTTCATGACTAGACCACATAAGTTCAGAGCCTAAAGACAGCTTTCAAAACACAGACGCAAAATAAAATGAAAGTATAATGATGGGGGATCTCCATATTAATTTGCCATTGATCTGTCTTGAGTTGTTTTCACATCTGACCGTACCCTTCCAGTGCCAGCTCAGGCTGTGTAATGAGACACTTAAGACTAAGATTCTGAACAATTCACTCATACTTCACAGGCCAAAGGTTAACTCAAGGTTTAAAACTTTTACTTGAGACCTTACAGAATCACATCGTGCTTTCCACAGGTCAAGACACCTGCTGGTGTGCTGTTTACCTCCTGGTAAACACTGCCTAATGTATGGCTAAAAAGGCGTATAGAACAGAAAATAGTCATAACAAATGTTCAACACTGTTAACATAAATAGCCAACAATCACCCTTTTTCCTGACTACATGTATTTAGTGCGATTCTTGTTAAACAAAATATTTTTCAAACCTAAAGCTTTGCTACTTAAAATTCAGGCATAAAAATCTTTTCCCAGGACTGATTTATATCTAATATTTCTACCAATGTCTGTGTGTCAGCACCCAACCATGACTTCAGTTTATTGTCAACACACGGATAGACGAAGCTCGTGCATAGACCATATTTATTGAATTATTCCTATCCTAGTCTCATTGTAATGCAAAATGCTTAAGGCTTAGAAAAACATACAAATCAATTATCCTAATCTGGAGCTTGCAGGAAGAATCTCAAATGAAATTTTAAGGTTTTATTTCATCTGAATATGAAATTGATAGCTGAAAAATAGGAGTTTATCAAGGGCATTCTTAGTTTGTTAATCATACAAACAGTGGGTACTCCAACATTTGTGGGATGGATAGAAGTCCATGAACAGAACAGAAAAGAAAGAAATGCCATAAATGCAAGGCAGAAGGCTACTTTGGAAAGGAAAAAATGGGGTAAGAGACAGCTTGTAGGTATTCACTGGAGGCCTCTTTGCCAGTGTAGAACAGCATCCAGATGTGGTGGCCTTGGGAAGTCCAAGAATAAGCAGAAATTCCATAATGTAAAATTCATGGACTATAAACAGAGCTGCTGTTTTTTTCCTTAAGTTTAACAAATTGCATTTTTATTATCTTTTTAAATTTTTATTTTATACTGGAGCATAGTTGATTACCAATGTTTTGTTAGTTCCAGGTGTACAGCAAACTGATTCAGTTATACATAAACATGTATCTATTCTTTTTCAAATTCTTTCCCATTTAGGTTATTACAGAATGTTGAGCAGAATTCTATGTGCAATCCAGCAGGTCCTTGTTGGTTATCTATTTTAAATATAGCAGTGTGTACATGTCAGTCCCAAACTCCCATTGTATCCCTCTCCCCTCACCCTTCCCCCCTGTTCTCCCTAGTGGCTGCACCAATTTACATTCCCACCAACAGTGCAAGAGGGTTCCCTTTTCTCCACACCCTCTCCAGCATTTATCTGTAGATTTTTTGATGATCACCATTCTGACCGGTGTGAGGTGATATCTCATTGTAGTTTTGATTTGTGATTCTCTAATAATCAGCGATGTTGAGCATCTTTTCATGTGCCTCTTGGCCATCTGTATGTCTTCTTTGGAGAAATGTCTATTTAGGTCTTTTGCCCATTTTTTGATTGGGTTGGGCAAGAATATACAATGGAGAAAAGACAGTCTCTTCAATAAGTGGTGCTGGGAAAACTGGACAGCTACATTTAAAAGAATGAAATTAGAACACTCCCTAACACCATACACAAAAATCAACTCAAAATGGATTAAAGACCTAAATGTAAGGCCGGATACTATAAAAACTCTTGGGGGAAAACATAGGCAGAACACTCTTTGACATAAATCTCAGCAATATCTTTTTCTAGCCATTTCCTAGAGTAATGGAAATAAAAACAAAAATAAACAGGTGGGACCTAATTAACTCAAAAGCTTTTGCACAGCAAAGGAAACCATAAACACAATGAAAAGACAACCCACAGAATGGGAGAAAATATTTGCAAACGATGCAACCAACAAGGGATTAGTCGCCAAAATTTACAAACAGCTCATGCTTTCCGAATAAAAAAGAGCTGCTCTAGATATAAGGAATTCTTTATTCCCCAATTTTCACCACCAACAAAAACCAAAAAATACTTTTATCTATTCTTATATTTCTTTTTATTTTGAGGTAGTTTTCAATGGACTTATGCTCAAGATATCGTCTTTCCAGAAAGTTCTAAAAAGGCATTTAAAATTAACTTTAAAGTAGACACCCATTAAAAAATATTCTTAATCATTCATGACTCAGATAATTTGTGTACTTGTAATATGCCATACTAAATGATAATATTTGTTATAAACAAAAATCACTAAAAAATAATTTTTCCTTGGAAGAGTTTTAATGTAAACACAATGCTTAAAAGACTATAATTTTATAGCATTTTATCTTAGTCCTCAGTTTTTGAATTACTAATAGATGTCTTCTAAATCAGTTATTTCTACAGATGCCCAACTATGTTTTTAAATGCCCGAATCTATAGTATGGCTCCCTAGCGTAACTGTAGTCCAATAACTATAATCCAACAGAAATATAAAGTCAACAAGATAATATATGGAATGTGTCTGCCACATAAATATTTGTCTTAGCTTCTGTATTTTTTTTTTTTTTTTTTTTTTTCCGGTACGCGGGCCTCTCACTGTTGTGGCCTCTCCCGTTGCGGAGCACAGGCTCCGGACGCGCGGGCTCAGCGGCCATGGCTCACGGGCCCAGCCGCTCCGCGGCATGTGGGATCTTCCCGGACCGGGGCACGAACCCGTGTCCCCTGCATCGGCAGGCGGACTCTCAACCACTGTGCCACCAGGGAAGCCCTTAGCTTCTGTTTTTAAAAGGAGAAAGAGTTTTATTTCTTTCCCCAGGAGCAGTACACATTTGGAATAATTTTCTATAGTTAGAAGGCTGTGCAAGAAATGGTTTTTTTTTTTTTTCTTAAAAGACAATCATTCAGGTGTTTCCACACTGTCAAAGATGCAGTGAGTTAGGATGTGCTGATCTCTTTGCTCACGAGGGCAGTTTTAGAACATGAAGCTCCAATAAACGGAAGGCTTAGCTCTCTTAACAGAAGCTGGCTTTCCTCATGTGAGCTGACCCCCATCACAAAGATACTGTGTTCCTATTGGTTAGATCAATTTCATGGATTTTTCTGCCCTTGGAATGACCCATAGCTGTAAATATAACCACGAAGATGATATGTCTTCATGGTATGATATGATATGATAGCACAATAAAGACATTTACTCCAGTGTTTTCTCATAGCAATGGGAATGTTTACTCAGTGTATCTTAGTGGAACAACTTATCTCTGACTATCCAGATAAGATTTTTAAAATTTCTTAATTGTGGGAAATAGACATAACATAAAATTTGCCATTTTGACCATTTTTAAGTGCGCAGTTAAGTGGCATTAAATATATTCATATTATTGTACAACCATCGCCATCACGCATCTCCAGAAATTTTCCGCCTTCCCAAACTGAAACTGTACCCGTTAATCAGTAACTTCCTTTTCCCTTTCCTCCCAGTCCCTGGAAACCACAACTCAACTTTCTGTCGCTGTAATTTGACTACTCTACTTACCTCATGTAAGTGAAATAAGGCGGTATTTGTCCTTTTGTGACTGGCTTTTAAAATTTATTATAACATCCTCCAGGTTCATCCATCTTAGGGTCATATGTCAAAATTTCCTTCTTTTTAAGGCCGAATAATAGTCCATTATATGTATATGCCACAGATAAGAACTTTTAATGTGCATATGATAACACAAGCTGTGTGGACATATTATCTAAAAGCATTGAAAACTGAAAGTTGAATTGCGTGAAACAATTTGAAGGTGTCAAATCCTAAAAATATAGACTAAATTAGTGTTTCTAACAGATAAATACTTTCTCTGGCTCTATCATGAACCAGTTAGTGTTGGGAGAGACAGGATGATAATGAGTTTAAATTGTATAAATATATGATCATTCAGATAAGTTCAGTCATTCTTTTAAAATGCTATAATAGTTTTGAAACGAGAAAGAGAGCACATGTTTGCACAACATTGTGACTGCACTAACTATCACTAAATGGTACACTTTAAAATGGTTAATTATCTACGAATTTTACTTCAATGAAGAAAAATGCTATAATGATAGAAATTTTCTTTACATTTGTACTGGAAATTGTATTTTTACTACAAATATCACATGTGTTGGTAAACAATTTTGAAACATTTGTATTTCAGTTTAAAGGATTAATTTAATACTACAGTTAATTATTATTCATAAATGCAACGGAACAGGAAATAAGCTTTGTGGAAATGCCTTTGCACATATGGTTCTCTCTGCTCAGAATAGTTCCCAAGGTCTGCCCGTCCTCACAGCCCAGCTCATTGACCATCTTCTTATAGGAGCTATTCCCATTACCTAATAATAAAAGTTTCTCTTTTTTGCCCCTGTCAGAGCACTGAGGTTCTGCCTAGTTGTAATTGTCTGTTCCCCCTGGTAAACGGAAAGTTCCTTGAGGACAAGGTCGTACTTTCTTCCTCATCAGTCATATAGTACATTCTCTGTCAGTCCTGGTTATGTTGCAATTTACTGATTTGAATTCGTTAAAATTGATTTTCCTTGCTCACTGGACTTGGCAAACCATTGTTTCATTGTAATTTTTCCTCAAATGCTCCATCCATTTGGAGTTAAGAAAGTGGACACTGAAAATTAAAATTGAACCTGGCTACTACATGAGGTCATATAAAATTGAGTGGCTGGACAAATATTTCTTTATTTGTCCATTATCTTTCTTTAATAAGCATGCATTTCTTGTTGCTTTACTTTGAAATTAGTCACTGGCCATTTGTTTCTTATTTTAAAGCAAAAATATTTTCTTAACTTCTCTTGTATGTATCTTTAGTCTACCCATCATAACCAAAGCAGCTGAATTTTCTAGTAAATATCTATGGTATATACAGCATTGAGCAATATCCTGTTGATGAGAGTCACTGTTCTTGAGTTATGGTCAATATATGCTTAATATAGCTCAACCATACACACATGAACTCATTTAAGGAAAGTGACAAAATCTGTATCCAAGGCACAATTATAGACAATAGAATAAATTGATCATAACAAAATTATTTAAAAAATAGTTTCTTCCATGTAGTATATAAAATTATTTCCTGTGAAACAAAACATCAAACAGAATGAATCAGTATGTGATGCCAAAAACTGAGCCTTGAGAAGTGGCTAAGTTTAAAGATCTGCAGATCCTGCACAGACAGGGAGAGAAAGAGGACGCCAGTGCCATGAGAGCTAAGGAAAGAGATTGTTATTTGGAAAACGGGCAAAGGTAATAAGGGTCTCCAGGAAAGGATTATAAAGCTCTGAAGAAGTAAATAATGACAAAGTGCATGTAATGGAGTTGCAAATTTACTCACATCCTCATTTAAATTTGAAAAGAAAATAGAGCCTCTTCCTATCTCTGTAACAATCAGATCTTCCTCGTGATATGCATCTACAAGGTAAGAAGAAAAATCTAAAGTTTGGTCCATCCAAAACCTAAATCCACTATAATATTAATCTCTGGTAAAATGAGCAGTATCTTAGAGGCTGTCTTCTTTGCCCTTGTCCAAAATGGTTTTTACAGTTTGGAGTGTGTGGTTTATTTGACATTGTAGAGGCAATGGAAGGAGCAGCCTCTGTAATCTCTTTGGCCTCTGTTGTGAAGCGGCTGACTGGTCTGCTGGCTGAGCCAAGTGGCAGTGGAAGGGCTCCTTGAGCATCTGATCCGTGTCTAGGCATCTGCTGGGGAACTTATGGTCTGGACACCCTGGACTTGGTCAGGGCACAGTCATCTTCCTGCTGACTCAGTCCCACCATAAGCTTCACAGGTACTTGACTACACAGGTGCTGAGCCTTGACTTCTGAGCTCCCTGGAAGAGCCCCCCCCCCCCCCCCAGCCTCTCAGCTTCCACCTATCCCCCTCAGGGCACACAGGCCCTTGTGGGTCTGATCTGGGACACACAGGAAGCAATGTAGAAGGAAACCAAACTTGGGTCTTCTCTCTGCCTAATCACTCTCCACCACCAAGTTTATCTGCTGTTTGGGGTCCAGATTGATACGGAGCCTTTGAGGGCAACTTGTCCCGTGTCACACACCTTCTCCTTTAGAACTTTAGCCTGGAAACGGGAGATCTAGCTGTAAATATCTCTCTGGCTTCTACCTGCCCCTCCCTTTCTCTTCCTATCAACCCCTCGGGACCAAAAGGGTAAGATTTTCCCTCTTCCTCTTTCTTTTTGACTAGAAACTTTTTTCTTTTTTTTAGTGATCAACCTTGCTAGGCCAGCTTCTAGACACTTTTTAAAAAGGAGAAATGAAAGAATTTAGAACATTTTCTCAAAGTCTGGCTTTCAAGACTCTTGTCTGTCTGCATATTGCCTTTGGGCAATTTCTTTTTTTTTTTTTTTCTTCCTTTCTGCTGCAACTCTCCTAATCTCCGTTAAATTCCCAAGACTGTCTAAGGAAACAGCTTTCCACAAGGAAGTGAAAAAACATAAGCACATTACATCTCTCAAAATATTATATCCATTATGTCTCATCTCATATAATGCTATTCTTTGTCTAATAAGAAAATATCTAGATTATATTTCCATGCTCTAGGAAATTCTTTTAAAGAATGCTAAATTTTGTTTGACTTCTGACATTTTAACGCCTTTTTTGTTTAAAAAGACAATTTTTAGAGCAATTTTAGGTTTACAAAAAATTGAGAGGGAGGTACAGAGATTGCCCATGTCTCCGGCCCCTACACATGCACAGTCTCCCCCATTATCAGCATCACTTACCAGAGTGGTATTGTTTTTTTTTTTTTTTACCAAGGATGAACCTACATTGACACATCATAATCACCCAGAGTTCATAGTCTATATTAGGATTCACTCTTGGTGTCGTACATTCTATGGATTTGAACAAATGTGTAAATGACATATGTCATCATGATAATATCACAGTATTTTCACTGCTCTAGAATGCCCTTTTGCTTATTTTTTCCATATTTGTATTCTTTCTGGGTAACAAATGTTACATTCTCTAGTCTTCTAATCTTCTAAAAACACAGTGTTTACTTATTAAGTTGTTCATATTAATTTCCGCGTCTTAAAGGTAAAATCTAATTGTATTTGTAGAAGTTTTGAACCGAATGTGTTAGCATTTAAACGCCCCATTTGAGTTCCATTATGTTTGTTTATTTTCTTTATGGCACTTCAGTTCACAGTGGTGATTTTAATCCAAAATATTTGCCTTTCAAGATGCACGTTCTACCATTTACAATCCACACTGAACCTCTTCATAGAACACTGTTTGATGGTACCTACAAACTTAAGATGGCTTTTATTTTCGTTGGTGTTTGATTACATTTACCTATTGAGTTTTTGAGTGTGAGAGAACATCCCTGAAGGTTTATAGTGGTTCATTTTTTCTGAACTCGTTTTGGTAGAGTTGGTGGTTCTACTCTAGATGTTTTTAAACTCTTGGATTAAATTATAGATATATTTTTGGCAAAGGAAAAAATTTAAATTTGAGGTTATCCCCTGCAAGCTTCAGAGTAAGTGAACCAAAAATTTAACTGTGTGATTTAATCATTTTAAAAGTGGTAGACCCAGTTTTGACTATAAGTACAGTCATATCAGTGGGAAAGGACGTTTGAACTAGGAGGTATAGACAAAAACTCATTTTAATTTCTGGGTATCTTCCTTAACTGTTTTATCAGATTACCATGTAGAGCAACTTGCCATTCTGTGGTTACTCACTTCTAAGATTGTAAATGTCGAGAAATGCCAGACTATCACCTTGGACTCCAAAGTGAGATTGTTTTGTGTATATGTGGTTTCGTACCCAAGTGAGTCATTCTGCCAAGAACCTTGAGAATATGTCTCGTCTAGACATTTCAATCTTAATGACTGATACACCAACCCTGGCATAAGATTAGGTATCATTAGAAAGAGGATGTAGGTGTAAAATGGTTCTATGCAAATACAAATATTATATTCTTAAACCCACAAAATCTTGAGTAGTCATTTCCTCTGCTAAACCTTTCCATTCCCACCATTTTTATTATCATTTTTGTCAACAACTGCTCCTCAGTAAACCTCATATCTTTAAAATAATCTCTGCCTGTCCTATTTATATTTCTAGCATGTACTGTGATGCCTGCCTTAGTTGCTTCAGTAAAAATCTGTTGAATAAATACTGACCTCAAGGGACTTACAGGAAAGCCATAGTATTTGCACCTCTGATATTTTTATCTAACTCTTCTTTTCTTCAGTCTTTTCCTTAAGTATTTCTGATAGCTTCGAGGAATTGGTCACTGGTTTTCACAATGTTATCCTATTTTATCAAGCAGCAGATATTAGGAGAGCTATGAATAATCATATAAATGTTACTTTTATCAGATTTTTTTGTTTTATAAGAAAATCCGTGTATGTTAATGTAAGATATTCCTTAATTCTGAGGGAGTATTTTTGGGAATAGCAGTCAATTTAGCATGAATAAACCTGTTAGTGATGGTCATAGCGATTAAAATGGAAGTTTGGAAAACTGAATGTTAATTTTACCCAGTGCTACTCCTGTGGGCCCCCATCTTTAGAAAGTTTTAAGTTTGGAATCAAGTGGTAAAATACATTATGAATCCAAAAGACTTTTCGTGAAATATTTTGATGAGCATGATATAGAAGGATGTACACTAAAGGCATAGCCTGCGTATATTTTCTCTTTAGTGAGCAAAGGGCTAATTCTTCATAGGTTGAGAACACAAAATTCTTTTAGAATCACCAAGGGTAGCATCCTTTAGAAGGGTAGATCTGATGGGAAGCTGCTATTTGCCTGGGGGAGGAGAGGACCTTTTGGGTTTTGAGAATTGAAAAGAAAAATTGCCTAGTGTTGTGGCTGGACCAAAAGTAGGGCTGCTCTTCAGCTGATATGCCCATATCAGTTGTTAACTTATAAATATTTCAATACAGTTGGTACACTGCTGCCTGCCTGCTTTATTCTCCCTGTTCCTTTTCCTGGAAACAGTAGACCTTGCAATCAAGCCACTAACTGGCACGTGCCCAGGGATCTTCTCGATGCTTCTCCAGTGCTAGGGCTTCTTTCAGTTCTGATTTATCCCATATAGCATCCCCTCCTGGAAAGGTTTCATTTAGGCCTGCCAAGCATGATGTACAATCCCCTTTTTGGTAAACCTGAATGAGTGTCCAGGCCAGCGCCCAAGATGACGGGCAGAGCAGAGGACCCAGCCGCGGCCACGAGGCCAAGGTCCACACCGGAGGTACAGCTTCACTCTTCACAGCTCTAGTGCTCCACTGGAGGGATGCCACCGCTCCCCAGATACTCAGACATAACTCCGTCATGTTTTGGAGCTACCTGCCCCTAGAAAGCAGCACCTTGTGTCCATGGCAATGGACCACCACATGCAAATCCCCACCGCTTAAGTGCTACACTTTACACCCATGAACAGCAGGGCGTAGAAAGATCTTCAACCTAAATGGTTGAGGTAACTTTGGGAAACATTTCACCATGGGTAATGTTGGGGAGGGATCTGCCCCACCCAAGAGGAAGTAGTACCCATAACTTGGCCCACTATGTGCTAAGATCTATGTTTATTCTCCCACCAGAGCATCTCTTTAGCAGACAGGATATCAAGACAGAAACAAGCTAGTCTGGACTACCCCACGAAACAGACAAAAGCACCAGAAACTGGGGACAATTAAGGCACATTGTTTCTTCCTGAACTATACATAAATAAAATACTGAAAATTAAATAAATATTCTCTCACTTGGGAAAAACTTTTTTTCTCCTCTTTTCTTTAACATTTTATCAACTTCACAATGGTCTCAAGAACCTTAGCTCTCCTTGTCTTTAGCCAACCATAGCAGACAGAACGATGGCCTCCCAAAGATGCCCATGTCCTAATTACTAGAGTCTGTGAGTACATTATTATGTTACAGGGCAGAAGGGAGTTAAGGTTGCAGATGGAATTAAGGTTTCTTGTCAGCTGACTTTAAGATAGGAGGATTATTTTGGATTATTTGAGCGGGCCTATCTAATCATATAGTCCTTAGCAGACAACCTTTCCTGCCTGTGGTCAGAAAGAGAGATATGATGATAGAAGAAAGGGCAGAAAGATGCTACTTAAAAAGGATTTGCCCTGCCATTGCTGGCTTTAATGATGGAGGAAGGTGGGTGCAGGGCATGAACCAAAGAATGTGAGCACCTCTAGAATTTGGAAAAGGCAAGGAAATAGATCCTTGCCTAGAGCCTCTGGAAAGGAATGCAGCCCTGCTGACACCTTCAGCCCAGTGAAAAACCCATGCTGGACTTATACCCTATAGCAGGGGGCCCCAACCCCCGGGTCCTGGACCGCTACCAGTCCAATCCAATAGGAACTGGGCCGCACAGCAGGAGGTGAGCAGTGGGCGGGCGAGCAAGCCAAGCTTCATCTGCCGCTCCCCATTGCCCTCATTACTGTCTGAACCATCACCCGCATCGGTCGCATGACCCCCTGAACCATTGTCCCCCACCTTCCCCCATCCATGGAAAAATTGTCTTCCATGAAACCAGTCACTGGTGCCAAAAAGTTTGGGGACCACTGCCCTATAGAGCTATAAGATAATAAATTTGTATCATATAAGCCATTAAGGTCGTGGTAATTTGATACAACAGCCATAGAAAACTAGTACTCCATCCCTTCCTCTCCCCCAAAAGAAAACTCAATTAAAAAGTTTATGATAATGACACAATTCTGAAATCACATTCTCTGGAGCCAAGAAAGCAGAAAACTCCCCCTCAATTCCCTTGCAGTTCGACAGACGTTTGCTTAGTTGTTTGTCTCAGTCTGGGCTTTCTGACAACATTTTCTGAAGTTACTGAGAAAACTGTCAGGGTGAGGCATGCCTGACACACAACAGAAACATATTAGGCCCTTTGATGCTCTACAAGTCATACATACGTTGACAGCCAAACATCTTGGAAGAGAAATTCACATCCAGTTCCTAGTCTCAGCATCTATCAGTTTGGACTTGCTTCATCACTAGTGAAGCTCATCTGAGGCCTTCCTAGAAGCCAGGGGGAGCTGTATCTGTGGGAGAGTCTGGACTTGATGGATATCTGAGTGTGGCTATGGGTAGAAGAAACAATTGTAAATTACATATTTTTCTCTCCCATCATCTCTGATCCTTGTTGTTCAACATTATAGGCTAGTCTCAGGTGTAGAGAATCAGAAAAGGGCCTGGTCTAGCCATGTTGGCAGAAAGCCAAAATCTCATCCAAGACCACAGATGGTAGCTGTGATGGTCACTGGCTGAGAGCAGACACTGTGGGAGAAGGCAGGATGGGAGAAGGTAAAGGATCTGTTGATTAGTGCATATAAATGCATCCTTAGGCATCAGAGGGATACTTGGGAGTGGAGTATCAGGGTTGGGGGGCTAAATTCCTACATTCAACCAATGGAAGTTTAAGCAATTCTAATTCAAGTACTTAAGGGAAATCAAAATATATTTTGTGGTCCACAATCTAGTAAGGTGTAAATATTGGTTACAGTGTGGGATTATGTCTAGTGCAACATACATCCTTATTACAAACCCTAGAATGGAACTGACTTATATTTGGGATGTTATACTGGGATGGATAGAGGACATCATATGGGTGTGATATCACCGAAACAGGATTTCTGCTTTGAAGGAACCAGCAAACTGTGATGAGACGGAAATTCAAGAAATTAAACCAACAAGCTGATTTCATATCCTGAGCCGGTATAGAGAGAGATTAGGAAGAATGTCAGGAAAAAAAAAAAAAGAGAAGAAGAAATGCAGTCTTACTAAAGCTTGCTGAACAAGTTGATTACTTGAAATCATCAGGTAGATTCTAGTAACAGGAAGTGATCTTTAAGTCCCCTACCTCGTACAGTACGTTTTTTGAAAGAGTGAATACTTTTCTTCAGAGAAGGGTACTATGACATATGCCATGGATCTAGGCCTGGTAACATTCCTATAAATCCAAAACTGGATTAACAGGAACCTCCTGTAAGAGAAACCGCATCCCTTTGCTTCCTTTCCAATCCCACTCCCTCTGTGCTGGCGATGGCTCTCCTTGTCCCCTTCTTGGATCAAGTAGCAAGAGCTATACCCTGGCTTCCACTGTTTTGCTCATCTCACCAGCCTATGGCCATCAGGCTCTTTTCCTAAAAATCAGATCTGACCTTGTCTTTCCCCTGTTCAAAATCCTTCAATTAGCTCCTAATCTGTAAGTACTATCACCTAACCTCTTATGGTTGAGATTTAAACTCCCTTAATAAATACTTCTTGCCTTGCTTTCTAGCATTATCTCCTGCAATAATACCCCTCTCCCCATGTCACCCCCAATATGTCTATTTTAACTGCAAGTGTCTAAACATGTCTTGCATCCTGCTGCTTCCATATGGAGGAGAAAGAGCTTGATGTTTTCAATGGGAAGATTCAGGTTTTAGTCCATCATTTACTAACTTTGACTTGGAGCAACTCACTTTCTCTCTCTTTTTCTTGATTTCATCATCTGAAAAGTAGGAAACTAAGATGCACGCTTACCCTACAGGGCAGCTATGAGGGTCAAATGAGAACGATGGTGAAAGAATATTTTACACTGTAAATTATCTGAATGAAAGCTATTATAAATGTGGTCATTCTCCTCCCCTATTAGATACCTGACTCCTGTAGGTAACTACCCCGACTTGATTTTGCTCTCTCCAAAATCTCACATAACAGGCTTCCAACAAATGTGTGACAAATTGAATGGAAACATTCCATATTGTATGAAGCATTCCAATATTTACAATATGCATCATTAAAAGTTTGTACAACATAGGGTTACGGAGGACAGTAGAATTGTCACACTCTTCCAAGTAAATCTGAAAGTTGGAAGGCTACAAATGAGAAATCTATTTCAATACTGTACATTCTGTTTTCAAAACTTAATTAAGGCAAAGAAATTAACATTGTGATGGTAAGTTTTATTATGACTGCTTTTCTGATACTACAACTGATAATACTATTTATAAGAATCCTAGAAGCTACATAATAGGTAAAATATGTAAAAAGTCAATGCATTTGTTTTTAAACCAAAGAGGGCAAAATGGAGGAAAATGGAGAGAAGGAGGAAGAGAAAAAGAAGATAGATAGAAGCTTCCTCTGTTCATTCTTTGCATTTTGAGTTATGGAGACCCTTCCTTTCCTTACAGGTGACGTCTGAGAAAATAAAGGATCAGAGAACATAGATTTTGAAAGTTAAAAGTTTTCTTACAGTTCATCAACTCCAAACTTCTTACTTTACAGAAAGAAATTGAGATGTAAAAATGATACAGGAAAGCCGTAAATATGATTTTAAACTAGTGATTTAAAATCTGGTAATGACAGATGAACTTTTTGCTAGAGGAGTTGACAGTTATCTTCAAGTATATCTTCCTTCTAGAAAAGCAGACACTGCTGCTTCTGTTTCTTATAATGGTATCTTTATTTCCTAGGGAGTCTCTCCAATGTGACGGGAAGTGGTTTTCCTAAAGCCATGAATAATAGCCTCTATCCTTTGTCAGGCGCTGCAAGTAGAATGCATGGAACAATACCCCTGTGCCCTCGCAGAGTTAATGAGTCTCCCAGGGCTACTAATTTACCAGGAGGGGGTAGCTTAGAATTCGGGGAGATTCTTCCTTATTTTATCAGTGCCCTTTTATTTTGTTAACCTAATGCCCCTAACATTTCCCTCCATTATACTTCTTTCCTTCCTTTTATACCAAAGTCCTTACATGAAAAGTGTATGCTTACCACCTCCCTTACTTTACCTCTCACCCCTTAATTTGCTTTTTGGCTGCTTTCCATAAACCAATATTCTCTGTATCAGGAACTTCTCGACAAATTCAGATGTCTCTTCTTAATCTTCTCCTTCTTGAATGCTTTGTCATATTAAACAAGTTTGACTACTGCCCTTCCTGAAACTCTTTCATCACTTGAATTCTAGAATCCTAAACAAGAAACTTCCTGACCACCCCTCCAATTACACTTCATCCTCCTGTCTGTTTTCTGTGGCTATTGCTAGGCTCACAGGTTTTCTTACTCTTATCTCTCAACAGATTTACCTATGTTGATGGCCTCAGTGATCACATCCATGTTGGTGATCCCCAAACCTTGGTCTCTAGTCCGGATCTCAAATGAGCTTTCTAATCTTGTAATCCCAGCTGCTCTTCTTTAGATCTCTTACCATATCCCAACTTAACATCTCTTAAAACTAAACTCATCATCCCACTGACTAAATTGTGCCCCTTTCCAAAACACCTTTAAAATTATTTTAAAAAAATACAAATTTCTAATTTTTTACATTTCAAACATATATTTTTGTTCCTACTTTAAAAACATACTTGAAGAATGACTTTTTTTTGATTATTTATTCTGTGTTTTCATAGTGAATGCCTTCATTTCTATGCCTGCTGTCATCACCTGAATCCATCCATCTCTTCACCTACCATCATCCCCCATTTAATCATCTTCCAGACAGATTTACTTATAAATGGTCTGTACAAGAAACTTCCATGCCAGTTTTCAGTGGATTAAGTTGATTAAGTAGTCCTGAGTACATTAAGCGGTTCCACTCAGTAGAACTAATCCTCACCTGCCTTTAACCTGGCTTCTCTAAATCAATCACCATGTGCCCGCCTGTCTTCTCTGTTACAGGAGGGTAGGATCAGTCCAACAGCAACCAATCTATCTTTTGTTTGTTCTTATTTGGGTTGGGAGTAACTCCATGAGGAATTAAGAAGGTGGAGAAAAACATCCTCCCACAATGACGGTTTATCTAACAATGTCCTACGCCAAGGTCATCCTTACTCCTAAGAGCTATTGATTCATGATCTCTAGTTGTCATTTCTAGATTTTGCCAAAAAGTTACTGCCCTTCACGCAGCTCAGCTTCCAACAACAGAGCACTTGGCTGCTTTACTTAGAAAGGCTAGCTTCTGTGCCAAACATATGTGTCACTCTGTGGTCTTTATAGCTGCAATCTGTTTTAAAAGTCAAGTATGGGTAATCATGTCAGGGAATAGGCATCTATATTGTAACCCTTGAAGAACGTTAGTAATCAATTTTTCTCTATAATTTTTAAGTCGTGTTGTTTCATGGGTTTATTTATTCTTCAAGTTGTAGATTCATTCATTTGACAAATACTGTCGAGCTACTGATACTGGACAGCAAGTACTTTGGTTCTGAGAATAAAATGTTAAATATGATAGACACAGACTCTGCCTTCATAGAGTGGAGAAAACAAATACTAAACAAGCAATTACAAGGAAGCATGAGGAGTATCATGATAAGGGAAATACCGAGTTCTGTGGAAGCATATGGTATTAATATTACCATCTCAGTTCCACCACCTGTTGGCAATGAGGTCTCAATTAAGTTGCTTAACCTCTTGAAGGCTCATTTCCTCATATGTAAAATTGTGGCCAATAATAATACCTGCTTTGCAGATTAGTTATGAGGTTAAATTTTTAAGAAAACACTTACTACAGTGTTTGGCACTTAGTAAGCACCCAATAAATGTTAACTGCAATAGTAAGAGAACATTAATTTTATGTTATAACACCATTTTACTGTGTTCATTTATATTCTTAAATTTTAAATTTTTTTAAAGTCTTTTTTTCTTAATTCTCAGCATTCAAGTTTTTAATAAATTAACATATCAGTGTATTCCTCAACATGCCTACTTTTGTTCCCTGGCAAAACCATGTACGCTGTGGATTGTACTGTTAGACTGAAAGAGAATAGTGCATTTCTAATGCTAACATGAGGAACAATGCTAAAATAAATGCCTAACTTCTGGCATTCTTGCTTTTTTTTCTTACTTTTCCCATGAAAGGTCTACATATTATCTAAACGTCCTGCTCATCTTGTAAACCTTGAGCCTCTTAATATGGTGTCTGGCAAACGTTAGGTTCTCAACAAAAATAATTGTTGAACATGTGTTAAGGCTGAAGAGATTTACTTTTCAAGTTCTTTTTTTCCCCATCCTTCAAATAAGTACCTACTGCAAATTTACAGATCTATTTAAAGAGAATTGGAAGGTTCCAGAGTTCGTTGTCACATAGATGAATTTTCAGGTTGGCATTTATCTGATCTAACATTGAGTAGCGCCCTTTACAAACCTAGCTTTGGGACATGACATTGCCAGTTTCCCGAGCTCAGGCTTCGTAGACACAGTTATTGCCAATTGTTGTAATGTTGATATGAAAAAGGCAGCTACTGGAGTTAGCAGTTGTTCCAGTAAATCATTCTACAGCTGGCTGAGAGTCGCAATCCATAGTCTTAAATAGATATATCTGTCATTAGTTTTATTAGCTTCAGTTTTATGTGTGTCATCTGTTGGTTTGGGGTCTAGAAACTGGTGTGGGCAAATGTTTTTCTCAAAATGCATTTTTAAAAAAATGCACCGATTCATTTTTGCTCCACAAACTCAGAATTCACAAGCAATTTTGTATTTTACCTATATAATCTTTCACATTACTGAATGTTCATTTTAGATCCCAGAGTCCAGCTGAGGCTATCTGAGATGGATAGAGGTCTGTTTGTCCTGTGTCATTCCCTAGTTGCCTCTAACAACTAGGGAAAGCCTCTAACTGTTGGAGAAACTGTAACTGAGAGTCTATTTTCATCAAATTGAGAGAACAAACGATTGACTGATTAATGTATATACAATCAACCTAATGAATTTGAGGTTGTTTCCACTCTAAGCCCAGATATGCTAACTTGAAATAATTACAGAAAACAAAGAGGAAGACGAGAAATGCTACATTAAGAAATCCCGGACAGGAAAATGTATAAGACAAGACACAAACCTTAGTTCTGAGCTTCCTACTTCACAAGGGAAAAAGAGAAACAGGATTACTTCATTCTCATTGTTTGGAACAATGACCCTCAAACTGGTCCTCCCTAAGGAAGGTTAAAGACCAACAGCCAGGACCAGGGCCTCTTAACCCTGAGCCAGCAAGAACAGCTCCAGTCACCTGCTCTCCATTTTGGGAAAAGGCACAGGCTTTAGATAGACCACAGTCTACATGACTTTAGTTTCTTTTGTAACTTAAGAAATGACTCATCTAATTTGAGGAATCATATAGTTCAAGAGAAGAATTTTTTTTTCCTGGTACAGAGTTCTAGGAGTAATTTTCCAGCTATGGAATATTAAAAAATCTATACCAGTTTTTCATAAAAACACAGAGGCATATACAGTAACTTATGTTTATTTCTAAAAGTGTTTCTCAATAAAAAATCCATGGCATAACATTGAAGTGTGGTCCTGTAAAACAATTCCAAATAGCCTTTATTTTTGTATTATAATAACCTCCTAACTGGTCTTGTCTTTTCCTATTCATTTCCAAAATGCTACCAGTTATTTTTCCAAATATAATTTGTACAATATCATGGAATTAATTCATTAATAACTACTTAGTGAAAATCTATGGACTTGTGAACCTAAAACTGCTCGAAAAAAAAAATAGTCTTATTTTAAAAAATGAAACCCGTGGACCTCATAGACACAAAAAAAAGCTTTGCCATAGTTTGTAAGGCCCTTTATACTCTGCTCCCAGACTATTTTTCCAGTTTCATTTGACAATGATTTCCCCAGGATAAGTACAGTTGTTTTTGGTTTTTTATTTACATCTTTATTGGAGTATAATTGCTTTACAATGGTGTGTTAGCTTCTGCTCTACAACAAAGTGAAGCAGTGATACACATACATACGTTCCCATCAGTTGTTTTTTTTTTTTTTTTTTTGAAGCCAGACTGCCCCTTCTAGACCAAGAGCTCCAAACAAACATCACAAATTAATCACAGCAGACTTTCACATGAACAAGGTTATAGCTTCAGATTTTTCATTAATCAACTATTGCTTCCAGTACCTACCTACAAACTCACGGGAATTTGTTCGTAAGATGCAGAATATTTGGCAGCCCATTTATGCCCTCTCCCACTTTTTATATACCACAACATTGAACCTCTTGTAATTTGAGGAACACACCGTGCTCATTTATGCCACCCTGACTTTGAACATGCTGTTCCCCTTACCTGGAATTCTCTTCCCCTTTCATGTCTTTCATGTAAATTCATATTTCATCTTTCAGATGTTTTCTCAGGTGTCACTTTTTCTTTGTGACTTCCATGATACCATGCCATCCCCATAACCCCAAGGAAGCTAAACTTGTTCTCCTCTGTGAATTATAATTATCTGTATGTTGACTCCTCAACTAGATTAAGAGTGAGCTTTTGAAAACAGGAGATGTGCCATATTCATCTTTGTCTTCTTGACACTTAACATATTTCCTAGGACACAGGAGTTTCTTAATAAAGACTGGACAATTATTGAAATACACAAGAAAACACATATCTGTCTCTAGTGTATCCCTTCACCCTCACCACAGCTTCCTTGACTAATTCATTTTAGTTGTGTATAAAGGGCAGAACAAAAGTCAGGTCCAGGCTTAGTCTTTACTACCAGTTAAAGTAAGATGTAAAGTGTCCACAGTGGATTAAACTGGTTAATTACTAAAGCATTCTGGCCTAAAGAAATGAGGAGAATCCAATTAATCTATAAGAATATCCTCACTGCATCAATAGGAACTAGTTAGAAATACAGCTTTAAGGACCTTCTAACCTTTCTTTTCATTTCTTTTAAAAACAGATAAGGAGATGAGGCTGTAAAACATGGAAAACAGATTTAAATTAGGCAGAAAGCAAGAAACATGCCTTTACAAAAGATTTTTCTCTCACGAAGTGTACAGAAACCACTAGGTCTAAGTAGGATTTTCTCATAAACTTGAGAAGTAGAAAACATTCTCTGCACATGCTAAGGGCTTGCCATTCTAATGATGATGAGAAACATGCATTTGAAAAACAATATAGGAACAATATACTTTGCCTGATGTCTCCTCTTTGTATTTGACTAGCAGTGTAGTCGGAGGAGGTCCATGAAATGTTGACCATGAAGCTGTCAACACTGCAAGAGGATTTCCCTTGCCCAATTTAAGGTTGCCAGGTATTTGATTTGAACTTGGTTATATCGATAAATAAGGATCTCCATCCAAATGCTGAACAACTGTTCTGATTTCCTATTTCCACATCACCAGCAAAGATTCTAGGTTCTTAAATAGTCACCCCAGGTACAATCTAAATTAATATATATCCCAGTATGGACTTTTTTCCCTTACCTACTCTTTCAAAGTCTCATCTTTTTATTCTTCATTATTTCCTTACTTCTTAAACCAGGGGTCCTTGGGACAAGTTTCTGGTGTCCCTAAATCCTTAAAACTGCATACAAGACATTCTACAAATGTTTATATTCTCCTTGGAAAAGGGTGCAGAGTTTTCACAAATTTTTCAAAGGTTGTGTGCTCCTAAACCATGAAAAACTGCTCCATGGAAAGTTGCTTTCCTCTCAGTATTCCCTCCTGAGCAACCTTCACTTTTTTTTTTCTGCTCTCTCTGTTGAAGCTTTACTACTGTCAGAGCTTCATTTCATATTTCTATTTGGATGACATCCTGCTTCGTAGCCATTAGCTACCAGGCCCTAACTCACTCTCAAGCTTTAGATCTGTATTTCCAAATGCTACTGGACTGACCCCTTAAACTCATTTTGTCATTCTAAAATATTGATTGAAGTCCCACTCACTGCCTTTGGCACTAGAAAGACAGGACAGTCTTGAAAGACATTTTTATCTATATTTTCGTAACTGTCATTTCCTGAGCATGTAATATGTTCCAGGTTTCACCTGTATTATTTTATTTAATTCTCATCACAAATCTGTGAGGCTTACAGATGAAGAGACATAGTCTCAGAGAGAGTATATGACCTATTGAAAATTACCTATCTGTGTAGTTGGAAAAACTCACTCTGAACTGGCATACATGTCTCTAGGATCCAAGTTTCGGACTACTTTGTTACACAGTCTCTATTATAGTATAATCACAGTTTAGCGTTGGAAGCAGATCACTGCAATAACATGTAAAATATGATAAGCACAGGATCATTTACTACTTAAAAACACTCTACGATTTCCAGTGGCTAGAAGATTAAGTCCATACTCTAGCCCCGTGTACGCTGCCTCTCAGCCCTCGGTTGTCACCACATTCCCAACACATTCTGGCATCTAGTCACATCAAACTACTGACCCTTTTCTCAATACATCATGCTTTTCTCTTGTACTTCTCCACCTTGTATGCCATTCAGTTGGCTGGAAAATCATTTGCCTGTCCCTCTTGTCTTCTTAGAAGAGTTTTGTTTTATTTTCAAGATCTATTGCTGCACCCATCCCCCAGATGCTCTGAGTGTTGGCTGACCAGGCTTACTGCTTTCCCTTCTCCTTATCATTTCCCTCTGCTTTATGGAAGCCTCTATGTCCTGCATCCAGGAGGTTATCCATCCTTCCTTCCTTCCTCCCTGACACGAGCCAGGTGGTGGTAGGTGGGAGCCTGTAGGTGGGAGCCTGTAGGTGGGAGCGACTCTGTGACACAGTTCACATCCCAGGCTGGCTCTAGCTGCGACCACTCTCCTGCCTGGGTCCTCCCCCTTCCAATCCTACTTCTCACATCCTCTTCTCCTGAGAGCACTCCCTCTGTAAAAACTCTTAGGAATGTGCCCTAAAACAGAAGGAAAAGAATTTTTCCCTTGAGAACATTTTAGAAATAATAATTGTCAATGAAATATTATTTTAAAATATATTATTCCCAGTATGTGCTTTTGGTTTGAGGTAATTTTGTTAGATGTTAAGATACGAGCTAGAATCAAATGAAATCTGAATCAGAACTGAATCTAACAGCAGAAAAAGTAAGTCATTAAATAATTTTGCCTCTGTCTTTAAACCTTTCACGAACGTAGCAAGACTTTCCTTTCACTGTCTTCAGAACTTGCCCCAGGTTTTTTCTGACTTCCTCAAGCCCTGTTTGCTGGGTAATGCCTGGTCTTCAGCAGTTAGCTTATCACTTCAGAACCCCCGGGGTTAGACTGGGCATCCTTTTTACGTGCTTTCAGGGTACCTTGTGTTCACCATAATCCTCAAACTCATCACACTCCATTGTGATTTCCTGTTCACTCCCCTCACCCCAATACTCAGTATATTTTCTGAAAGCGAGGCAAGGACCATGTCTTATTCTTGATGCTATCCCCATTACTCAGTGCACTCAGGTACTTAAATATTTGTTGAATGAATGCATCCTTTATGCCTATCAAATAAATATACTGTACAATTTTTTTTTTTTTTTTTTTTTTTGCGTTACGCGGGCCTCTCACTGTTGTGGCCTCTCCCGTTGCGGAGCACAGACTCCGGACGCGCAGACTCAGCGGCCATGGCTCACGGGCCCAGCCGCTCCGCGGCATGTGGTATCTTCCCGGACTGGGGCACGAACCCGTGTCCCCTGCATCGGCAGGCAGACTGTCAACCACTGCGCCACCAGGGAAGCCCTATACTGTACAGTTAATGAAATGATCTGGCTTCAGCACATAAACCAAATTACCTAGATTATCTCGAATTACAAGCAATGTATCAAACTTGTTATTGACATCTGAAAAAAAGAAACATTGTAGCTGAGAAAACTTGACAGTTACCAAACCAATAATTAAACATAGCATGAAAGCAATTTTTAGGTTGTTTAAGTTCAACAATCAAATGTTCAGGCTATGTTGTGTTAAGTATATAAATTCAACTCAAACACATGTTGATTAAGCACTTAACATTTCACCAACATGGTTTTCAATTGCATGAGAATTACGGCTTATTAATGAAAAAAATTATAAATAATATGATAAAATTTAAAAGTTAAGGAACAAACACATGGCACAAGCAAGTACTTTATGAGATTGCTAGAATATTCTTCAAATCAGTTACATATTTCCTGACTTTGCTACATCACTCTGGTTTCAGCCTGGCTCCTGACTCATCTCCATTTCTATGTGTGTCTTCTTCTGTGCCCTTGAGACAGACAGACAGACACACACTCACACCTATTTATCTATCTATATATATATCGATGAAACTAGGAATGGTTTTGATCCCTTATGACTTAAATTCATTCACTTGGACCTCAATTATGATAAACACTCCAGTTCTCCCCTAAATGTGCATCAACAGATGAATAGATAAAGAAGATGTGGCACATGTAATATGGAATGGAATAAATAAATATGGATGGAATAAATAAATAAATAATATTTATATGGAATAAATAAATAAAATGGAATATTACTCAGCCATAAAAAGAAACGAAATTGAGTTATTTATAGTAAGGTGGATGGACCTAGAGTCTGTCATACAGAGTGAAGTAAGGCAGAAAGAGAAAAACAAATACGACATGCTAACGCATATATATGGAATCTAAAGAAAAAAATGGTACTGATGAATCTAGTGGCAGGGCAGGAATAAAGATGTAGACATAGAGAATGGACTTGAGGACACGGGGGCTGGGGAGAGGGGTAAGCTGGGGCGAAGTGAGAGTAGCATCGACATATATACACTACCAAATGTAAAATAGATAGCTAGTGGCAAGCAGCCACATAGCACAGGGAAATCAGCTCGGTGCTTTGTGACCACCTAGAGGGGTGGGATAGGGAGGGTGGGAGGGAGGCTCCAGAGGGAGGGGATATGGGGATATATGTATGCGTATGGCTGATTCAAGTTGTTGTACAACAGAAACTTGACACAGTACTGTGAAGCAATTATACTCCAATAAAGATGTATTAAAAAAAAAAGAATACTCGTGCCTTAATGGTGGTTTGGCATGTGGGCTGGTTTAAAGATAAAAGGTCTCTTGACTCCACAGATGCAACAAAAACTGTTTCTGGGGGGAAAAAGATGACAAAAAGATTATTTTATTACTTTAGAAAGTATGAGGTCAGAGAGCACAGAGCAAAATTTTTCCAAATCTGCTCAAAATCTTGACAGACATAGAGTTATGTCTGTCAGTCCGTTTCCACTTACAGAATCATCATAGTGCTTCTAATTATTATGATAAAAATGTAACAATAACAGGAAAATATAAAATTGAAGTGAAGATTTTTCGTTTCACTTATAAGAAAGGTATCATTCAAACTCGTGGGCATTCTTAGGACTAGAGACTGCGAATGTCTAGATACCTATAGAATGTGCAATTGCTGCTCCTGTGTTTTTCGCCCAACAGAACCAATATTTCACAAAATTTGTTTAGAACAATATTATCTGAGTAAAATTAATGACAAGAAAATACCATGAGACATTTTTAACAGCCGCTTGTCATGTCAATACCCATATATTTTTTTTTTAAAAAAGGAAACAATATTAAATACACTTAGATAGTACTGTTTGGTTTTCTCAATGACCCTATGAGGTATGAATGAAATTTGCATACGTGTGTATCAGGACAGGAAACAGAATAAGCTCCAGGTTCTTTAAGTAGATGGAAACTAAATACAGGGCATTAAAAGCTTACAAAATAATTGGAAAGGCTAGAGATGGAGGCTCTAGGCTGGGCATCCAGAAATGTTTCCAGAACATGGCAGAACTGACCTATTAGCGGCACCACTACTTCTGCTTCAGTCAGAAAGGTGAGGAATCCCGAAGTCGCTACAGAATTTGAGTTCAAACGCGCACCGCTGTAGCTACAAGTAAGGAATCAGGAAACCACCACTGCTGCCACTGCAACAACCTCTCAAAACCCATGAAACGCAGAACTTGGATGCTGGAACCTATCACACAAAAATCATGTCTTCACAATCTTTATTAGCAGAAAACGGTGCAAGCAGCAGGAAGATGACCTCCACTTGACTTCTGCCTTCTAAATCTTAACAAGGGCATCTAATTGGCTGAACCTAATTTGCATCTGCAACTTTAATTGGACAGGAATCTGGGAAGTGCAGTTTTTAGCCTTCAAGCTTCTGCAGTACAGAGACGCACACTGCAAAGCGGACAATGGTTTCAACCGGCCACATCCACCTTACGCGATTTGAAGATTTTAGAAATTTCTTACCCAAGATCACAGAACTAGCAAGTGCTAGAGCAACAAACTTGAATTCAAAGATTTTTGGCCACTTGCCCAGTGCTCTTTCCACTACATCAGTCTACAGCACTCATTACTCTGTGAAGACATTTGCCAAAGGAGACATATTTTCAAATCTTGTGCTAATTATATTTTCAATGAAGCATTAATTCAGGCATCTGCGATTATTGTTACCTTTTAGTCTTATGTCAAATCTAGTTGTTCTTCCAAACTAAGACTTAATCTTATTTTACAGTACTTACAGTTAAACCAACACAGCAAGGGTTTAATACCTTTGAGTATTTTTCTCAGCAGGCTTGCTGCTTAATCCATTTAATGTCAGAACAGCACAAACCTTCTTATTAAAATGGGGGAAAGGACATCGTTAGAATACATTAGTGGCTGTCTTTCTGCTGGGTGAGACAGCGAATATGGCAATATTTATACCTCATCTTTATTTTAATTTGCATTTTCTGCTAACGGTGCAAGGAAAACATTTAAAAAGAAAAGATATGGGGTGCTAAATCCTCTTGAATTTTAATCATGCATAAAAGAAAAATAGAAGACTGAAACTTCTCTTTGAGAAGTCTTCCTAAGTGTATACTTCAATAGTGAAATTAAAAATATGGAATATGCAAATAAAATACTTGGACATATGGAAAAATTTTAATGTATCTGTAATATCTCATTAATAAAAATTAAATCACAACTTTCATTCCAAATGCTTTTTACAGCAACTTTGGGAACATATTTTTATATGCACATTTAATGATATAAGTACAGAAATTTCTTACCTATACATTAAAAGAAAAATATAAATTACTAGATAACATGTATATTTAGACTTGATAATACTATGTGAAAATTAAAAGAAGGGGTTAAATTCATGTTACTACATAAAAAATCATTCAGTTCTTGCCCAGGTTAGCATTTAACTCTGAGCTGTTCAAGAATAAAAAGAGTTAAAGTTTGCATTTTTTATCTTTCATATGCTTTTCATCTACTGTCAAAACACCCTAGCAGGATTTAGATTGGTATTTTGATTAACACGGGTGTATGTTTGGGTGCTGGTGGTAGTGCTGCTTTGCTTCAAAGAATCATGCAAAAAGTTGACATAAATCTTAGATCACAAAATCTTAGTTTAAATAAGTAAATATGGAAAACTATAATGTTTAATAAATTAAATAATTGAAAATCCTATTTCCTGAAGAGTTTAGATAGGATTGTTTACATTATAAAATGATCCAGTTGGTATTCCATCAAATACCAATGTACTCCAAAACAATTATTGATTTCCATGCTTTTTTTCAGAAACACATTTGCTCTATGTGATTCTTTATTTATAGACCCAGATAACCAGGATGGATTCAACCTGAAGCAGGTACAAAAAGAATGTGCAAGGTTTATCCAAAAGCTGGGAATAAATTGAATCCTTCTATGCCATTCCCAGCAGGACTCCTTGCCACTCTAAAGGCAGATGGGAAGTCGATCGATGTTCAGGCAGGAAAGCAACTCAACTGAAGTTTACAGTTTTACAAGGGAAATTCTTTCACCCTGCCTTAGAAGGAAAGGGTGGAGAACCCACTGTTACACAGGACACTCCACCCTCAGCTACATCCCCTTGATTAATTATGTAATCAGATCTCCTTTATCATGATCTACTTACCAATCAGGTAATGGCAGATTTTTCTGATGCTTGCTATAGAGGTTGCTTTAGGGGGGGTCCTGAGAGCCTTATTATACTTGTTTGGCACAGCATTAATGTGAAAAGATTTAACTTAGGGTGCAAGTTAACATTTTCCCCAGAAGTTTTTTTTTTTTTTTTTTTTTTCTTGCGGTACGTGGGCCTCTCACTGTTGTGGCCTCTCCCTTTGCGGAGCACAGGCTCCGGACGCGCAGGCTCAGCGGCCATAGCTCACGGGCTCAGCCGCTCCGCGGCATGTGGGATCCTCCCGGACCGGGGCACAAACCCGTGTCCCCCGCATCGGCAGGCGGACTCTCAACCACTGCGCCACCAGGGAAGCCCACCCCCAAAAGATTTTTAAAGAGCTATTAATTTAGCACGTAAGCCTTACAGATGTAAATCCTGATTACTGAATCACTGTAAAGTCTTACGCAAGTCAGGGAGTATCAGCAAAAAAGTGGATAACAAAGACATTTCAAATTTATAGTAGAAGAACAAGTGAAAAATATTTGTGAGGTAATGGAAACTATTAACGTTTTAGTATATGTAAGTAACTGGTGGATACAGCAAAATGAATAATTTGTTGTTAACGTAAACCAGCTGAGTTCTTCAAATGCACAACTAACTACTGTACACATACATCCTTCAGTCCATAGATGGTGCAAAATGGGAATCTTGGCTTCTAAGTTTGTTCTCAAGCCAGAGAAGTGCAGAAATTTCATTTGTGTCTTCTTTCACTTATCTTCAATATGTTTCCTGGAATATAAAGGGCTAGAGAAAGTTCCAAAGCTTTAACTCATGTAAGAGCTGGGTGGGTAATATATCAGTCCTGGCCTCACTGAAATAGTTATCAGGTCTCAAAGAATTATTTTGTCTGGGAATTCTAAACTTGAGAGTAAATGGCTATTTGTTTTGCTCTTACTTTTTTCTCTTTTTATTGTGAACACTTTTAACATATGGAAAAATTGCAAGACTAACACAACAAATGCCTATATTCCCTTCACAATTGTGTATACATATAAATATACATATATATGTGCATATACATTTTTTTCTTAAATAAGTTGCAGACATCAGGATATTTCATACTTAAATGTTGCAGCATGCATTTCCTGAGATCTCATTCACAACCACAACACAATTATCACCTCTAAAAGTCCTGATATCCAGGCCACAACCTAAATCAACTAAATCAAAATCTCTTGAAAGGGCCCGAGGCATCAATATTTTTTAAAGCTCCCTGGAGATCACAATGTACAATAAAAGTTGAGGGTCATTGTCTACAGAATGATTAAATTCAAGTTAAATATTTTCAACAAAGGATACATCGTTTTTGTTTTTTAATATGCATAAGAATGTGGTAGTCTTTTAAAGTTTAGCAGATCTAAATTATAGATTTTAGGACAGAGCGTCATAATAATTTATATTTCCTTAAGTTTTTCTTATCATGTTAATATAATTTTCTTTTGAAATATTTATCTAATATAAATATATTTGAACTTCATTTCAGTATTTTCTATATCATGATTTTAAATGCATGAAATATGTATTCTTATGTAAATCTTAAATATATTTATATCAAAAGCTAAATAACTTTAAGCACAAGATATTTATACATATACATTACTTAATAAACTGTTTGTCAGATATGAATCTTAGCACATAAAATATAAAGCTTCTTAATAACTTTTTCATAATCAAATGTCATGTTATAAGAATAAAAGGTCCAGCAAGCAAAAGTTAAAATCTAAACCTAATACACGTTAATATTTTAAAAGATAACGTTTTTTTCATTTGTTAAAAATCTTGACTTTTTTATGACAAAGCATTCTTCCTAAGGAAATAGAAGTAATTTTGACCAACAACAAATTATTCCTACATTTTATTGTACTTTTCCTATCAGTGTTAAGATTAATATTAGCTTAAAAGGTATTAACAGACACTGCAGAAATACAAAAGATCATGAGAGATTACTACAAGCAACTCCATGCCAATAAAATGGACAACCTGGAAGAAATGGACAAGTTCTTAGAAAAGCACAATCTTCTGAGACTGAACCAGGAAGAAATAGAAAATATAAACAGACGAATCACAAGCACTGAAATTGAGACTGTGATTAAAAATCTTCCAACAAACAAAAGCGCAGGACCTCATGGCTTCACAGGCGAATTCTATCAACATTTAGAGAAGAGCTAACACCTATCCTTCTCAAATTCTTCCAAAATACAGCAGAGGGAGGAACACTCCCAAACTCATTCTACAAGGCCACCATAAGCCTGATACCAAAACCAGACAAAGAGGTCACAAAGAAAGAAAACTACAGGCCAATATTACTGATGAACATAGATGCAAAAATCCTCAACAAAATGCTAGCAAACAGAATCCAACAGCACATTAAAAGGATCATACACCATGATCAAGTGTGGTTTATCCTAGGAATGCAAGGATTCTTCAAAATACGCAAATCAATCAATGTGATACACCATATTAACAAACTGAAGGATAAAAACCATGTGGTAATCTCAGTAGATGCAGAAAAAGCTTTCGACAAAGTTCAACACCCATTTATGATAAAAACCCTCCAGAAAGTAAGCACAGAGGGAACTTACATCAATATAATAAAGGCCATATATGACAAATCCACAGCCAACATTATTCTCAATGGTGAAATACTGAAATCATTTCCACTAAGATCAGGAACAAGACAAAGCTGCCCACTCTCACCGCTCTTATTCAACATAGTTTTGGAAGTGTTAGCCACAGCAATCAGAGAAGAAAAGAAATAAAAGGAATCCCAATCGGAAAAGAAGAAGTAAAACTGTCACTGTTTGCAGATGACATGATACTATACATAGAGAATCCTAATGATACTACCAGAAAACTGCTAGAGCTAATCAATGAATTTGGTAAAGTAGCAGGATACAAAATTAAAGCACAGATATCTCTTGCATTCCTATACATTAATGCTGAAAAATCTGAAGGAGAAATTAAGGAACCACTCCCATTTACCACTGCAACAAAAAGAATAAAATACTTAGGAATAAACCTACCTAAGGAGACAAAAGACCTGTATGCAGAAAACTATAAGACACTGATGAAAGAAATTAAAGATGATGTAAACAGTTGGAGATATACCATGTTCTTGGATTGGAAGAATCAACATTGTGAAAATGACTATACTACGCAAAGCAATCTACAGATTCAATGCAATCCCTATCACACTACCAATGGCATTTTTCACGGAACTAGAACAAAAAATTTCACAATTTGTATGGAAACACAAAAGACCCCAAATAGCCAAAGCAATATTGAGAAAGAAAAACGGAGCTGGAGGAATCAGGCTCCCTGCCTTCAGACTATACTACAAAGCTACAGTAATCAAGACAGTATGGTACTGGCACAGAAAAAGAAATATAGATCAATGGAACAGGGTAGAAAGCTCAGAGATAAACCCACGTATATATGGTCACCTTATTTTTGATAAAGGAGGCAAGACTACAACATGGGGAAAAGAGAGTCTCTTCCATAAGTGGTGCTGTGAAAACTGGACAGCTACATGTAAAAGAATGAAATTTGAACACTCCCTAACACCATACACAAATATAAACTCACAATGGATTAAAGACCTAAATGTAAGGCCTGACACTCTAAAACTCTTAGACGAAAACATAGGCAGAACACTCTATGACATAAATCACAGCAAGATCCTTTTTGACCCACCTCCTAGAGAAAATGGAAATAAAAACAAAAATAAACAAATGGGACCTAATGAAACTTCAAAGCTTTTGCACAGCAAAGGAAACCATAAACAAGACGAAAAGACAACCCTCAGAATGGGAGAAAATATTTGCAAATGAAGCAACTGACAAAGGATTCATCTCCAAAATTGACAAGCAGCTCATGCAACTCCATATCAAAAAAACAACGCAATCCAAAAATGGGCAGAAGACGTAAATAGACATTTCTCCAAAGAAGATATACAGATTGCCAACAAACACATGAAAGAATGCTCAACATCACTAATCATTAGAGAAATGCAAATCAAAACTACAATGAGGTATCATCTCACACCAGTCAGAATGGCCATCATCAAAAAATCCACAAACAATAAATGCTGGAGAGGGTGTGGAGAAAAGGGAACCCTCTTGCACTGTTGATGGGAATGTAAATTGATACAGCCACTATGGAGAACAGTATGGAGGTTCCTTAAAAAACTAAAAATAGAACTACTATACAACCCAGCAATCCCACTACTGGGCATATACCCTGAGAAAACCATAATTCAAAAAGAGTCATGTACCACAATGTCCATTGCAGCTCTATTTACAATAGCCAGGACATGGAAGCAACCTAAGTGTCCATCGACAGATGAATGGATAAAGAAGACGTGGCATATATATATAGGATGGAATATTACTCAGCCATAAAAAGAAATGAAATTGAGCTATTTGTAATGAGGTGGATGGACCTAGAGTCTGTCACACAGAGTGAAGTAAGTCAGAAAGAGAAAAATAAATACTGTATGGTAACACATATAATATGGAATCTAAAAAAAAAAAAAGTTTAAAAAAAAAGTTTCTGAAGAACCTAGGGGCAGGACACGAATAAAGATGAAAACATAGAGAATGGACTTGAGGACACGGGGAGGGGGAAGCGTAAGCTGGGAAAAAGTGAGAGAGTGGCATGGACATATATACACTACCAAATGTAAAATAGATAGCTAGTGGGAAGCAGCTGCATAGCACAGGGAGACCAGCTCCGTGCTTTGTGACCACCTAGAGGCGTGGGATAGGGAGGGTGGGAGGAAGATGCAAGGGGGAGGAGATATGGGGATATATGTATACGTATAGCTGATTCACTTTGTTTTAAAGCAAAAACTAACACACCATTGTAAAGCAATTACACTCCAGTAAAGATGTTAAAAAAAGAAAAAAGGTAATACTTTTTTTTGGCTTCTGACTGTGACATTGTGTAGCATATCCAAACAAGGAAAGAGGGCATTATGCATTTAGAAATAGCCCTTAGTTACTTATGTCTGTTATTTTGTGTTAGAGCAAGCAACTCGTAAACTGATTATTTTTCAAGAAATGAATCAAACCAGTTCACAGTGAGATAAATTATATATTTTTGACTGGAATAGAAGTCACAAGACCTCAATTCTAGTCTCCGATTAGCAGGGTACTTTATCTCAGGTTTCTCATCTGTTAATGAAGGGTTTAGCTATCCCAAAGATTCCCAGACTTTCCCAGTTCATGGCTCTCTTATTATCTCAGAAGTGTTTTCATGGTCTGGAGGCTAAAAGAAATACCTAACAATTCCATTAATTAAGTAGCTAGGTCCAAACGTATCATGTATGTCTGTCCTAACAACTTCGTTGCTATTAAAAAAAATAATACACATACATTTCTAAAACTTTTTGTTACGTTCTTAATGGCGTGTGCATGTTTATTGGATACTTTACAAATTCTGAAACCTTGGAATTGGATGGGAAACCAGTGTCCTCATTTCCTGTTCCACAGGCATTTTCCCATGGTTCTTGTGTTTTATAACAGCAACTTGCAAAATGCTGCCTTAAAAGATGTCATCAGAAGGTTGGAGTACAGGGCTTCCCTGGTGGCGCAGTGGTTGAGAGTTCGCCTGCCAATGCAGGGGGCACGGGTTCGTGCTCTGGTCTGCAAAGATCCCACATGCTGCAGAGCGGCTAGGCCCGTGAGCCATGCCCGCGGATCCTGCGCGTCCGGAGCCTGTGCTCCGCAATGGGAAAGGCCACAACAGTGAGAGGCCCAAGTACCGCAAAAAAAAAAAAAAAAACAAAAAAAAAACGGACTGAGTACAATTTCATGTTGAAGGTCTAATCTAATTGGAGGTAGTGTTTTGCATGGTGTCCAACCGATGTCACTGTGTTGGCCTTGAAAATTTTAAATAGCCCATGAATGTAAGGTCTAAGAGGTGCCCCTTTGAGTTTGTTGGGGCGCCCTTGGGGTGCCCCAGTACACAGTTTGTGAAGGATGGGCTATGCTCTCTAAAATATTTAATGTAAATGTAATATGTGATGTAAAATGTAGAAGCAGAGGATAAGTGAAATAGATCATTCTGAAGGCCTGGGGTAAGAAGCTGCAGGATTGAAAAGAAGGTAAACATTGTAATAAATGTCTGTCTGCTTGGGGTGCACTTTCCCTCCCCGTGTCACCTACAAAATGCCTACCCGTGTCTCACAATTCGCCTCAGGGTAGCCTCCCTTAACCAAGGCAAATTCACCTATTACACATTCTCAGAGTATTCATCTCATAGCACTTATCATAGTGGCAATTATATATTTATTTGTATAACTACTTGTATAACTTCTCTCTCTCATTAGAATGTAAGCTCTAAGAGGCTAGGAATATGTCTGGTACCAGCACCACATCCCACGGTCTGGTATATTATAGAAGCTAAAACCTTGCTGGATGAAATGAATAAATGCACATACTCTGACAGAATAAGGTTAGCATTCATTTCAGTTCTTTTTTATTGTAAAACAGCTGCTATTTATAGTAGCATTCCTAAAACTTATTTCTTTTTCTCATAACATTTAGCAGGAAAAAAGAACCCACAGATATAAAGCTGCATCGTAAACCTCAGAAAGTAATCTCACCTAAACTAAATAAAAGGATAATGTTGCTTTGGAAAAGGCAGTCAAATATTCATAAACTCTTAGAGGCAAATTAATTTTATAAGAAAAAGTCACTTTTTGGAAGGCGTGATTTTATTTTTATCTTATTTTTAAATTAATTTTTATTGGAGTATATTTGATTTACAATGTTGTGTTAGTTTCTGCTGTACAGCAAAGTGAATCAGTTATACATATATCCACTCTTTTTTAGATTCTATTCCCATATATGTCATTACAGAGTATTGAGTGGAGTTCCCTGTGCTATACAGTAGGTTCTTATTAGTTGTAGTGTGTATATGTCAATCCCAATCTCCCAATTTGTCCCTCCCCCCCTTCCCCCACGGTAACCATAAGTGTTTTTCCTACATCTGTGACTCTATTTCTGTTTTGTAAATAGGTTCATTTGTACCATTTTTTTTTAGATTCCACATATAAGCGGTATCATATGATATTTGTCTTTCTCTGACTTACTTCACTCAGTATGACCATCTCTATCCATGTTGCTGCAAATGGCATTATTTCACTTTTTTATGGCTAATATTCCATTGTATATATGTACCACATCTTTTTTATCCATTCCTATGTCAGTGGACATTTAGGTTGCTTCCATGCCCTGGCTATTGTAAATAGTGCTGCAATGAACATTGAGGTACGTGTATCTGTTCGAATTATGGTTTTCTCCAGGTATATGTCCAGGAGTGGGAATGCTGGATCATATGGTAGCTTTATTTTCAGTCTTTTAAGGAACCATACTGTTCTCCATAGAGACTGTACCAAGTTACATTCCCACGAAGAGTGCAGGAGGGTTCCCTTTTCTCCACACCCTCTCCAGAATTTATTGTTTGTAGATTTTTTGATGATGGCCATTCTGACCGGTGTGACTTAGTATCTCATTGTAGTTTTGATTTGCATTTCTCTAATAATTAGGGATGCTGAGCATATTTTCATGGGCCTTTTGGTCATCTGTATGTCGTCTTTGGAGAAATGTCTATTTAGATCTTCCACCCATTTTTTGATTGGGTTGTTTGTTTTGGGTTTTTTGTTTTTTGTTTGTTTTTTGATATTGAGCTGCATGAGCTGTTTGTATATTTTGGCAATTGCTTGTCAGTCATTTCATCTGCAAATATTTTCTCGATTCTGTGGGTTGTTTTTTCATTTTTTTTTTAACATTCCTTTTCATGATTTTTAAAAAATTTTTACTTATTTATTTATTTCATTTATTTACTTTTGGCTGCATTGGGTCTTTGTTGCGGCACGCAGACTTTCTCTAGTTGCAGGGAGCAGGGGCTACTCTTCGTTGAGGTGCGCAGGCTTCTCATTGCGGTGGCTCCTCTTGTTGTGAGCCACAACAAGGCTCTAGGTGCGTGGGCTTCAGTAGTTGAGGCTCATGTGCTCTAGAGCCACGGGTTAAGTAGTTGTGGCACACAGGTTTAGTTGCTCTGCAGCATGTGTGGGATCTTCCCAGACCAGGGATCAAACCCACGTCCCCTGCATTGGCAGGAAGATTCTTAAGCACTGCGCCACCAGGGAAGTCAAGTCTTTTCATTTTGCTTATGGTTTCCTTTGCTGTGCAAAAGCTTTTACGTTTAATTAGGTCCCATTTATTTATTTTCGTTTATATTTTCTTTTTTAAAAATACATTTATTTATTTGTTTTTATTTTTGGCTGTGTTGGGTCTTTGTTGCTGCATTCAGGCTTTCTCTAGTTGCGGAGAGTGGGGGCTACTCTGTTGCGGTGCATGGGCTTCTCATTGTCGTGGCTTCTTGTTTCAGAGCACGGGCTCTAGGCGCGCAGGCTTCAGTAGTTGTGGCACGCAGGCTTAGTTGCTCCGCGGCATGTGGGATCTTCCCGGGCCAGGGCTAGAACCCGTGTCCCCTGTGTTGGCAGGTGGATTCTTAACCACTGTGCCACCAGGGAAGAACTCGTTTATGTTTTCATTACTCTAGCAGGTGGATCAGAAAAGATCTTGCTGTGCTTTATGTCAGAGAGTGTTCTGCCGATGTTTTCCTCTAAGAGTTTTATAGTATCAGATCTTGCATTTAGGTCTTTAATCCATTTTGAGTTTATTTCTGTATATAGTATTAGAGAATGTTCTAATTTCATTCCTTTACATGTAGCTGTCCAGTTTTCTTAGCACCACTTACTGAAGAGACTGTCTTTTCTCCGTTGTATATCCTTGCCTCCTTTGTAATAGATTATGTGCCCATAGGTGCGTGGCTTTGTCTCTGGACTTTCTATCCTGTTCCATTGATCGATATTTCTGTTTTTGTGCCAGTACCATACTGTTTTGATTACTGTAGCTTTGTAGCAGAAAAAGCCATGTTATTACATAAAAATTGCTCATAGAAAATTTTAAAATCTTAGCAAAGGCCACAAACCACACTTTGAGAACCATGTTCTACAGTGGTGATATTAGAAGTAGAAGGTGATAGTTTCTAGAAAGTGGCAACTCATTCTTTTTTTTTTTTTAATGGCATTCTACTACAAAGCCTGATTTTCTTGACATAGTAAGCACAAATTTTAAGGGAAGTGCATGATGTCAGTATTAAAATGAAATGAATTCTGAAAATCTTATTGATATTCTATTTTAATCCTGGTACAAAGATCAATTAGTAAAATAAAGTCAAACAGAATACTAAAGTCAAACAGGAAATAGGGATATGGAAGTAGGACAAAATAAGATAGCAAAGGATTGTATTAAATAACTAACAACCTTAAAAAGGGTGGACTTTTTTTAAAACAGTAGATTAAGATTGATTTATGGGATTTTGTACATTTAGTATATCCCTTTTCTGAAAAAGCACTTTAAGGTACAGAATCAATAAATTATGTTTTGTTATGCATTTTTCACCCTTAAAGTTCCTATGCAAGGAGGAAATTATTTGTTTACACTTTATACATTTTAGACAGAATGGCTCTGGATAATAATACAGAGATGGGGAAATAAAAGAGAAGGTAAGATAAAGATGGTTGATTCTGTGCCCTTGGAATTGCTAATCCATAAACAGCAAACTCCCCTGTATGCACTGTCTTCTTTGGGAACTCGTTCCACCTTTTGCCTTAAACTAAAATCTAGCTCTCCCCAAGGCTATCAGCTCCCAAATGGTGCCTAATTATTTTCTTTCATCACATATACAGGATATAGTGTTGATGTCCACCTAGTTCCCCATTGCCATATCCTGGATCACTTTTACCTTACAGTCTTGTAAAATTAAAATAAAACAAAAACCATCACCCACAAAACACACCTGTCCCTTTGTAGGTCATGCTACCTCCTCATCACACCTTCTTTATCTTTCTGATCCAAAATTATCAGCCTTCTCTATCTCACCCACCACTCTTCTGTCCCCCAGCTTATAGAGTAATGTTCCTCGAACTTTATGTACCTTTGAATCACCTGGGCGATCTTATTAAATTCAGATTCTGAGTCAGTAAGGACACCCAGAGATTCTGCATTTCTCATAATTCTCATGAGAAGCTGTGGACCACTTCGAAGAGTAAAGCACTAGAGGGGTGTTATTATCAAAACTACAGTTATCCTAACTCCCCCTTTCTGCTTTGGCACTCTTTCCCTCCTGCCTTTACTATTTTTTGTATCAGTTCTTCTTCTTAATGTTTTTTGTCATTTTTACGCAGTCAATTTCAATCTCTCTTTCACCTCTCTCTCATCTGCTTAAGTACCACCCGCTTAAAAAAAAAAAGAAAAAGAAAAAAATCCCAATTTAACCCTTTACTCCCCCTAACTGCCATCCTAGGTCTCTCACTTTCACAAACTTTTTTAAAAAAACAATTGTCTGTGTTTGCCAATGTCACCTCCTCATCTCCAATTCAATTCTGTTCCCACTTCCGTGTGATTTGTAGGTCCATTCGTCCACCAACGGTGTTCACTAAAGTTACAAATTACCCCATTTTGAGAAGCCAAAAAGGACATTTCCAGTTCTCATCTTATTTGAACCTCTCAACAGCATTCAATACTGTGAACCACTCTGACATTTTTCCTCTTTGTCCTCCATGACAAAATCTCCTTATTTTCTTGTTACCATTCTAGCAACTCTTTTTCAGTTTTACAGCACCATAATCTTCTATCCAGCAATTAGATATTACATACTGAAGTTTTTTGGTGCCCAGTCCTCCTTTTCTAGCATATATTTGCACCCCACAACCTTCATAATCTCTTCTTTGTCACTTAAATGCAGATGATTTCTGAGATATTCTCCAGCTCACACATCTTTGAGTTACAAACCTATATATCCTACGGCCTACTTGACACCTTTGATGTCTCAAAGGTACCTCAAACATAAAAGATCCAAGCTAAATTAATAATTTCCCACCAGCACATGCCATTATTACATAGCCTGATACACAGTCCAAAAAGCTATTATTGTGTTTTTGACACAACCTCTTCTGTCACTGTCATATATTCATCCTTTCCATCTTTCAAGACCTCCTCAAATTCTGTGGAACCTATTCACGTTTTTTCCATCTACACTATCACCTCCACCCTTGTATCAGTAATTGTCATCCCTTGGCTGGGCTACTGCTAATGGTTTCCTAAGGAGTATCATTTCCATTCCTTTCTGCTCCTCCCTCTTTTATCTGTTCTACACTCTGCAGATATGGTGATATTTTGAAACACAAATTTGATCATTTGTGCCCTTCTCCCCTGCTCATCCTGAACTTGTTTTAGTCCATCATACTACGTACCAGGCTCCTTCCCACTAAACGGATGTTGCTTGTACTATTTCATTGGCTTGGAATGCCCTTCCCCTCTTTTCTCCTAAGACTTTATCCTTCAGACCGCAACTCAACTGTCATGATTTTGCAAAAGCTTATCTTTGTCCCAATGACTAGGTCAAATTTCTCTACTAGAAGACCATACTGAATCGTGTACTTCTCCATTACAGTATTTCCTGAGAGTATGGTACTTTTCTGTTTTTGTTCACCATTGTCTCCTCAGTACTAGAACAATCATGGCACACAGGCATTACCCCAAAATATCTCTTAATTGAATTAATGTGTGGAGGGGGTAATTATCCACAATATTTGGATAGGAATCGCAAATGATATGGCATTTGAGTTGGGCACTCTCGGTGTTATTATTGAAGAATAAGGTGGAGGAAGATGAATTAGGGATGTTGCTAAGCACAAAACTTAATAGTATTTGCTGGAATATTTAGATGTAAGTGGTAGGGGAGTTGAAGATGTTTCATAGGTTCATTGGAGAATGGTTGAGCCAGAGACAGAACAGGGTTTCAGCTAAAGAAAATGATGTTCAATTTATCAATGTTCTGAATTTGAGGTAACAAACTCACCAGGTGGAAATGGTTTGATGACATTTTGAAATGTAGGAATGGATATGGTGTGAGATTTCATCTAGACATCTTAGTCTTGTTGCCCTTCTGCTCCTGACAAGCAAAACATACTCCTCTCGTCATCTATTTCCTTATCTATTCTTTCTTTTTCTTTCTCTATCCCACTGTCACTTCCCTGGACTTTTACCTGGACTACTTCAACAACTCCCTAACTACTCTCCCTGCATCCAGTCTTGCTCTCCTGTAATCTAGTTTGCACTTTCATTCCAGAGTGACTTTTCCAAGACACCAGAATGTCATTTTCCTGCTGTGGATCCTTAAAATGTTTCCATTGACTGCAGAATAAAATCTGGACTCTTGATCAAAGCTTTATGATTTGATCCTAGAATTCCTGAATTTCACTTCCAGCTCCTCTCTCCAGCCATACCAGACTACTTATCCTCAAATGCCTCCTGCTGCCTTTCTTCCTTCCTTTCTACCTTACTGAAATCTGACTATAGATTAACAAAGTTATTCTGGCTGGGGAAAAAATACTATACTGTCTAGTGTGGAGACAAAAACCAAACCCAAACAAAAAAGACAAGTAAACGCCTAGCCTTCAAGTTCAACTCAGATGTGGCCTCCTGAAGATTTCTTCTCGAGGAAAATTTATAGTTCCACTGGTTTTCTGCCAGCTCACTGTAATTCTTAGCCCCAAATTAGCTGCATCACTGTCTCTTACATAGGTGAATTTAAGCTCACTATTTGGCATTTCTATCCTTGAGACTGTCTAATTACAAAGCGTTTGGCTACACATAATTTGTTGTCACACGTCTTTCTGGACTGGAAATGTGTCCACAGATTCCTTCCCTTGACCTCAAGAACATGGATACCGGGGGTGGGGGAGGGGGTCATTACGCCTTGCGTCATCACGTGCCGAGAGGGTGGGGCCCTCAAGGGAACTGTAAGGAAGGGCGGAGTCAAGTAGAATGGGGCGGGGCTGCTAGGGGGCGGGGCCGTGAGAGGCGGGGCCACGAGGCGGGGCGGGGCCAGAGAGGAGTCGGGGGCGCTTCTGCCATTCAGCCGGTGCAAGCGGCGGCGGGAGGCAGCGCCTGTCGAGTCCCCTCGACGCTAGGTTCCGAGAGCGTTACTGGGACCACCGGCTCAGACCAGAGGCAGACGCGTGGTCGAGCGGAAGCTGGTGGCACCGAAAGCGGCGGCCGGAGTCCGAGCTCCAAAGGCGGGAAGTACCCGGGATCGGGGAAGCCCCGGGAGCAGCGCGGCGTCGCCTCCTTTACCCAAGGGGCCGCGGCGACGGTCACGGGGCGCGGCGCCAGAGCGGGCGACCCAGGCTGGGATTCCAAACAGGCGGCCCAGGCTCCTCCTCCATTCGGGCCGCCTCACCTGCGGGCAACGCTGCGCCGCCTCCGCCCGTATAGACGGCACCTGCGTCGCCCGGCTCACCGGTCTCCGCCCCTCGACCGCCGGCGCCAGGCCCGGGCGGCGCACTTGGACTCGGGGCTGCGGGAGCCAAGGCTCTTGGGGTGCGGCGTCTTTGCCACCGCCCGGGGAGGGTGCAGGTGGAGCGGGCGCGGCTGCGTGGAACCCGGCGCCGGCCGCCGCCGCCGCCGCCGCCGTCGTCCCGGTCGCCGCCGGGTCCCGGGGACCGGGCTGTCCGCGCCCGCGCCCGGCGAGAAGCCGCCGCCGCCAGCCGGGCACCATGAACAGCAGCAGCGCCAACATCACCTACGCCAGTCGCAAGCGGCGGAAGCCGGTGCAGAAAACGTGAGTGTCTGGTGCGCGTCCTCGGCGCGGGGGTGGGCGCTCAGGCGCGCAGGTGCCGGAGGCCGCCTCACCCGTGCCCACATCCCCGCGGCCTGGTGATTAGGTCCCTTCCCCACGCAGTCCGTGGAATCGCGATTTGGAGGCCGGTCGAGAAACCCAGGCCTTGCGTTTTTCCGTGTTTAAAGATTGCATATAAAAAATTGTGCCCCCCGTTCCCCACTCTCCAGGGCACGCGCACCCTCGCACCCCCACCCCCCACCCATTTGTAGCACTGTTCACTGTGCTATGGTCCTAATTTGTTGACAGCTCTGGTCTGCCCTGTGGGGCTGGCTGGTGGATTAGTTAACCTAAGCCCGTCTTGAAATCCCCTTTCACATTTAATATCCTCCTCGGTTAGGTTAGAGGACGGTCACCATTCTCATTCCTGATGGGGGGAGATGCTTTTAGGAGCTAAACACGTGCTGTCTGCAGGAAAGGGAATGAGTGTTTCTAAAGGTATTTTTTAGTCCGGTGCAACTGGCTTTCTGTTGCACTCTTTACTTATTTGGCAGTAATTTTGTAGCGCTCAGCGTGAACGCATCGGTACAATGTATAGAGATGGTAGCAGTTTTGAGTGAGTGTAGTAGCCAGAATACAGTAACGGATTTGTATTTTCAGTCACCTTTTGGGGGAGCTTTCTTATCACTTTGGGTCTGTAAATGATTTGGAGCTGGAATTATTGAAACAGACGTTTTCATTCTTAGCATCTTTCTCTAATTCCCTTCTCCCTCTACTTCCAAGTTTAGTCAGTTCTGATAGATTACAAACTTAGATTTTTTGTTTGTTTTGGTGGGATATTTGTGTGAGATGGCAAATCCTTTTTTTTCAGAAAAAAGAAAAATCCGTGCTTGAGACAGATTTACTTTTGTGAATTGGCAGTATTCATGTGTTTATTCCTAATTATTATCCCTGAGTTATTTTACTTCACATTTTTCAAACTTTCATAAACAACCTTCAGAACACATTAAACAGTTCCTCAGAACAAATCAGAAGTGTGCATTTGGCTTAAAACTTAATTTAGGTCACTAATCCAAACCAGAAAAATAACAGTTTAAGATTAATATTTAAAACCAGTTTAAAAGTTTAATTATTCTGGAGTTTTAATTTCCTTTTAGAATTTCAGTGATTATAGGTCTTCAGATCTAGACTTGGCATTAACAGAGGATATTCATCTATAAATAGACTGATTAAAATTTGGAAGACTTATCCTGCAGTGTGGCCGACATTAGGAATACTGCCGAATCAGCAGTTTTTGTCTTGGCAGTTCTGTTGACATTGGTTTTCAATACTTGCGTTTTATAGAGTGGTTTCTTATATAAAAATGTATTTGTCTAATTTGACTTTGTCCTTAGTGGTTATTTAAAATTGAGAGGCGTCACAAAGGCTTCTATGTATTTACTAATACACTGGTATACTTGGCATTATATATAATAGAGTTTTATCATAGGTGTTATGTATATGGTCACATAACCTGAAGATGCCCCTGATGGATTTTTAAGTTACTGCATTTCAGTCAGTGTGTTACAGAAAGACCTAGATGACTTTAATAGAATGCTTTAATTTTTATTCATCATAAAGTTTAACATTTTTGGCTTCTCGCTAATGTTTTATTAAAGATTTTTCCTTTAAACATAGTACTGTACATTTTATTTACGTAAGATGTACCTTTTATTATTTTATATTAGCATTTTAATATACTTTCTAAGATGTTAGTATATTTGTATTTAATAATCTCTAATACAGTACAACTAAAGCGTTTCTACATTCACCCTTATTTTATTTAGTTAGTATAAATGTTTATCAGATCTTTATTGAGCATCATGCGTTGCTTTTAATCATATAAATGCCTTAAAAGGTCACTGCTCCATAAGAAAAGCCTAGTGCTGGCATTTACAGAATCACATGAAATTGTTTATAAATTGTTTTTACCAGAATGAAAAAATGGTTAACTTAAAATGCAGTTAATCAAAGTCCATTTTAAGAAGGGGGCCATAAACCCAATATTAAGTTTAATGTTTTTTTTAGTTAAATTACTAGTTTGTGGCTCATAGGCTCTATAATATGTTGGCACATTGTCAGAAAAATTCATCTTGTTTGAGCTGAAAATGTTATTGAGATCTATTTAACTTTGACCCCTTAAGTCAGCCATTGTATCTTAAAGAGAAAATATGTTGTAGCATAATTATAGGACTGTTAAAAAGATGGCCATTTAAATATACAATTCCATAAAATTTTGGAACCAAGTGTGTGACATACTTTTAACCTGAAGCTCTTCCAATCTTCAATGGAATTTATTAAACGGGATCAACGCCCCCTAGTGGCAAAGTCCAACGTTGAAAATTATCTTAGTACGAAATATATTTTAAACGTGTTAAATTTAATCCCGCTAAAGTATCTTGTACATAGTAGACACTCAGTAAATGTTTCTTTTCTTTTCGGAGTAATGAAAGCTAGAAGATTAAAGGATATGAAGCAACCTTGCATCTGATCCATGTTCCTAAAGAAATTTTCAAAGATACCCTTAGGAATAGGTTCTACTGTTTCCTTACGTGTTCCTTAAAATAACCCTGCTCAAAAAAAAAAAAAAAGAAAGAAAAAACAATTTGTTTTTACTTAAATCCTCTTCTTGTTTTATTTTCTTTGGAGATGAAAGCCTTTTTGTACATTTCTTTAATTACTTTGCTGCATGAAGATAGGTGAAAAGCACACTATTGAATTAAATAGAGTCTGGGTTTCTTTTCCCCTAATGATAATAACTTTGGATGTATTTTTGCAGTTTTTAAGTTCTATTAATACATAAAAAGTTTTAGTGGTACTTCAATTTACCATATTTTTAGAAAATTAGTGCTGAATATTGGCAAATAATAGGTGTTGAGTAAATGAAATCTACACTTAAAAATGATATCAGTAGTGGTGGTGATCAAGCCAGCCATCATGAAGTGTCAGAGTTAGAAATAACTTCTCAGCCTTAGTTGACCCTTTTTACTTTGTTAACACACTAATAACATTAGTATAAAGGCAGTGTCTTCCTTGCTATGTTTGCTGAATTGCTATTCATTCTATTTAAACCTAATGAACCTCACTTATACAATACCTACTTAGTTGAATAAAATTATGTTTTACTGAAACTGTTTGATATAAACGTACTATGATAAAATTTCCTAAATAGCTTCTAAAATAAAAATATAGGTATTTCTAGTTACATAATTGTTTCTCCACTGTTGTTTTTCTTTCAAATAAGCTTTGTTCAGATAGTTTATACATAGTGACTATAAAGCCTCTCACATATTGGACCTATGAAATAAGTAAGTGAAAGTGATTAGTTATTGGTAACATTTATACAAATAAATGGTGTAAAGAGGAAACAGTGAGCACTAGTTGAAAAAGCGCTAGTTCTAAACTAAAATTGAAAAAGCACTAGCTCTAAACTAAAAGATGAGGTCTACTTTTCTCACTTGTATAGGTCTTGGCAAGTGATTGACCAATAAGGCAGGCAGTCAACACCTGCATTGCCACCCTCACAACTAAAATTAGCAGAAGAAGAGTATTTTATAAGCTGTAAAGACTTCTAACAGAAATATAGATTCTATTTTTAAATAATTTCAGCTTACATTATCACAGAGCAATCAATTCTCCTGTGAAACAGTAAGAGGCAGTATATGATTGCATTCTCAATTGTGGGTAATGAAATGTGCTACTCCACTGGTGAAAAAACTTACACAGTGCATGCTTATTGGTGCATATAATTTAGACACTTACTTAGAAATTAGTACCATGCAAATCTTTAACAACAGTACCTTTCTACTTCCACTCTTCTTTTAAAATTGATATTTTTGCATACTGGTTTTATATAACAAAAAACTACTGTTTGTTAGTACTTATTGTGACATAAGCATGCAGAGTGCTTTACAGACATCATTTTATTTCATTTTTATAATAGTAGTATGAAAAGGTATTATTATTTCAGCTTTCCAGATAGGGACCTGAGGTTCAGATTCAAAATTGTTAGGTAGTAAATGAAAGGATGAGTTTTAATATCAGATTCCAGGTCTTTTGGCTCCAAAGCTTACGTTCATTCCAACTTCGCAGTGCTGCCCAGGTAAGTTCAGTGATGCATATGGTACACCCACATACTAGGGATTTCCTTAACGCTCACTGTTTCTTCTCAGATAGTGTTATGAATAAATTATTTCTCTTTGCCCATACATGATTTGTGCTTGCTTGACTCCATACTTGCATTCATGCCCTTTCTTCTTAGAGTCTTTTCCTCCTGTTTTCATTGATGTGCTAGCTACCTCGCCTCCTTTAAAACATTGTTTTCAGTGGCTGCATGGTACTCCCTTCTGTTAAAGCTCTGTAATTTATTTTGAGGCGGAAATTCTGTTATTTCCAATCTTTAAATATTTCAACTAGTACTTCAGAGAATACCCTTGAGATATGTGAATTTCTATGTAAATTTTTAGTTCATTCCTTAGGAAAAATTCCTGTAAGTGGAAATTTGGGTACAAAGATATGATATACGTTTACGGTTGAGCCAAATATTATGCTCTGAAACATGCTGTCAAATTACTCTGCAAAAAATTTCCATTCCTATTGGTAGTCTGTAGGAGTGCCTATATCCTTGCATTATTAATTGTCAACTTCATAAGCCAAAAAAAAAATGGGGTAGATAATGGAACTTCTATGTTGGGATTGTATGTGTGGAATAATAGTGAGTACATCTGCAGATTTTTCTACTTGAGATGTCCTTTACATACTGATTTTCTTTGTCTTTTGTTTTTCAGTTGTTTTTCAGTTTGCTCTTTTACCTTATTTTTAATGAAATACTATTTTGAAAAGTATTCGTTTTAAATAACACATGCACATGAAAAAGTCAATAATGTGTATAATGTTATCTTAAGTTTAGCATAGTAGGCATTATCTGTTGATGTTTTATTGTGATAGTTATGGTTATTAGTGCTATTTAATCTCTCCTCACCTCCCAGTATAATTTTATCACAATTTTGGATTAAATTCACATGCAGTGTTTCCTTAACTGTAAGTATTGTTTATTGCCGAGTTAAGTAATATACTATGATAACATTTTCTTTTCTGTTCTCCGTTGTCATTGATTTCACTTTTTACCTAATTTTCATCTTCATATTATTTATATCTGGGTTTAGCTGTGTCTTAGGTTTATCCAAGACAGATTTTGTGTTTCTATCTCTGTTTTCCTTGTTTGGCATGATCTTCCAGAGAGAAGGGTAGTTGCAGAAAGCCATGTACTCTGCCATCATGAAACTGGAAGTGATTTACCTATCTTTAAGACCTGATGTAGAAACCACATTTCCATGAAACCTTCCCCCATTACTCTACCTGTATGTGAGCTCTTACCTTCCTGAACTCTCCAGCATCACTTTTATGGCGTCTACATTATTGAGCAATACATTATGTTTGATTTTTGGCTTGTTATAGAATGTATCTCCTCCTAGTAAGAAAGACAAGCTCTGTAAAGATAGGTCTACCTTTTATTTGTCTTTATAGCAACCAGAACTTCCTAGTACCATATACATAGTAGGTATTTGAGAATATTTACTAATTTAACAATTGGCCACCAGTTAAAATTTTTCATGTTTTAGTGATGTATTCTCTGTGGGTTCCAAGGGAAATACAAAGAAAAAAAGTGTATATTTTAAAAAGAAGAGGAAAAAGGGAACATTCTTAATGATTTTTTTCCAGGATTTTGGAAGTAACAGTGATTTCTAGGGCATATTTCATGTTCCAGTTTTCATTGTTAAAGTCTTGTGCTAAAGATTATATGCCGTTTGTACCTCATCACCACTCCTTAAGCATAGCAAAAGAGGGAAAGGGAAGAACCCATCACAATTGGTAGAGCGGCTGCAGGAGAGCGACTGAAGAATTCAGACTCCTTACAAGTAACTGCCAGCCAGAATTCGCCGAAGGTTTTGTAGACATTTTTTTGCTTCGCATAGGGGAGTAAAATATCCAGCTGTATTCCGAGTAACAGTGAAATTTGACTTCATTTGTGTCACAGATCCCCTCTCCAATGTCACGTTAAGTATACAATTTATGATGATAAACATTCAGCATTTATATTCAGAGATAAATAAGCATGCACTGAAGCCATGGGGAGGAAATGAAGAATGAATGGGTTTAAGAGTTGGGCTTAATGGGGTGTACGTGGCATGGTAGAGAGATCTATCGAGAAATACTTCAATTTCCTAGCTGTTGGAATGAGAGTCATACCATAATAGATGCAGAGAAGCGGTGCCCAACTTCTGAAAAATATGAATGTGAGGACCTTCAGGTACAGGGGCTGGAAATAAACAAGTTACTGGTAAGTAGACTGAAGCAGTGAGAGTAGCTTACATCACCCACAGGAAAAAGCCGAGAGGGCAAAAACTCAGTACTGTGATAGGTAATCTTCGTTAGAAAATGCCACCTTAATCTAAGGATTACTGAAACTTTGTCTTTGCGTGTCATTTTGAGGTTTTATGGTAAATGTCATAAAAATATAAACATTTACAATTACAGTAATTTATGATTAAACTGGATTGTTATGTTTTTCAACTTCGTTTCAAACCCTGAGCACAAGTGATGAGCCTAAGAGACATTTTAGCCTGGGATATTAAAAAGGTATTAAAGAGAGCATGCAGGCTGGCACTGGACATGCTATTGGGCTTGTTACTGCCAGTACTTATGGCATGCAGGGCTTCTAAAACAGGAACATGGCATGCAGTCAGCTAAAGTCTTGCTTTCACAACAATTTTGGTTTACAGGTTGGGACAAGATTTTTTTTTTTTTTTTTTTTAGATGTTGGGGGTAGGAGTTTATTAACTAATTTATTTATTTTTGCTGTGTTGCGTCTTCGTTTCTGTGCGAGGGCTTTCTCCAGTTGCGGCAAGCGGGGGCCACTCTTCATCGCGGTGCGCGGGCCTCTCACCATCGCGGCCTCTCTTGTTGTGGAGCACAGGCTCCAGACGCGCAGGCTCAGTAGTTGTGGCTCACGGGCCTAGTTGCTCCGCGGCATGTGGGATCCTCCCAGGCCAGGGCTCGAACCCGTGTCCCCTGCATTAGCAGGCAGATTCTCAACCACTGCTCCACCAGGGAAGCCGGGACAAGATTTTTGAGGTTAAGGTTTAAAAAAATAATAAATTGTTCCTTTCCCCGATCGACGTCTACAGTCTCCCTATTTCAGAAGGTGTCTGAATTCCAGATATCCCAAATCCAGTCTTGCAGGGACACTTATTTACATTTCAGATGTAGACTTTTGTTTAAATAGATGGCTGGCAGTATGTTTTGGCATAGGTTTAAAGACAATACGAAAGTAAAAGTCCCAGCGTAACTCAGGTGTAATTGATGTAGAATTACTCTCTATTTTTAATTACTTGGTGCATCTTTAATAGGTGTGGATAAGTATGAAGTATTTTCACAAAATAGTTCTGAATCTTTCTCATAAAATCGGTGAAAAGGTGTCTCAAATCTATGACTTCAGCTCTAACAACAGTGGGTTCGAAATGCCAAGTCCAGTGGGTACTTCTCAGCCCTGACTTTCCTTAACAACTTGGCGCATTTGACTTTGTTCTGTGACCTCCAAAATATTCTGCCTGGGTTCTTTTCCTATCTGCCTTATCATTCCTCCTCCGTACTCTTTGCCCGCGGCCCTTTCCTCAACGTTATACCTAAATGTTGGCATCATTGAGGTCTGTCCTCAAGTCTCTTCTTTCTTCGTTTGGCATACTTTCCATTAGGAAATATAGTTGTGATCCTAAGCTACGAATCCCAGTCATTTGCAACCTCTCCTCACTCACCGTTTTCCTCTCCCTTACTTCCTATACCTAGGAAGTCAGCACGTCAGTTTAGTTGACTGAACACTTGAGTCTGGCTAGGTACGGAGCTTTGTGGTAGGTACAAAGTGCTGTGTTTAAAAATCTCAAGCCAGGCCTTACTTGTTATCGTCCCACTATCACTCCCTGTGGTCAGGCTGCAATCATTTCCTTTCTGGACACTTCTGATCAGCAGCCATTAATTGAGAGTCCACTCCGTGTCAAGTACTATGCTAGGCACTGGAGATACAAAATGATTAAGTTGATATTGTAATAAGAGAACAAACAAGTATATGCAATATAGGTTGCATAACACTTGACTTAGGAAATTCAATCTCAAGCTAAATATTCCATAATGTGCATAATAATACATTAGAGCTGTGGACAGTTTTGCATTGTGTATAGAAATAGTCTCATCTAGTGCAGGGTTGACTACTGCAAAAAGCCAGCGCAAGACAGGCAGCAATATCGCATGGAGGAACACCTCTAAACCTCTTTATCCTACTGTTATTGTTATTTCTTTCTGTGTCCTAGCAGCTTGTCTTGCTTCAGTGTTTGTGTTACTGTCTTCTCCCCAGTGTTTTATAATCATTACTGGAAAGCTACCAAGAGTGCACGACTAGATTTTATTTTCAATTACGGGAAATGCTGTCTGCACAGAATATTCCTTAATGGAATGGTGCTTAAGGCATTTACATAAGATGCATAAAGTACAGTAGTCACCTGGGAGGAATCCAGTGGGAGTAGGTCAGGGAAGACTACAGTAAAGTGATCTAATTGAGCAGCGCTTTGAAGCTGGTTCCCCGCTCAGTGTTCTGTGCTTGGCACGTGTGGTGTGTGGTCACTATTTACTGAGGGAAGGCGGCCCTAACCAGCTTCCCCTTCTCTCTCTTTACCCTGTGCTTCACTGATAGGCCCTCTCACAGTTCACCTTTCCTCAGTTATGCCGCCTCCTGAAATCCTGTTCACCTTTCAAGATGTAGCTCAGATACCACCTTTTCTATAAAAATCTTTTTTCAAGCAGTTGCTCACTGAACTCAGCTCCCGTCACACTTTTTGAGTATACAGGAGAAGAATGTTTTCCTGGACCACCCAGGACATAGGTGCAAATAACTATTTGCTTTAACAGGTGATTAGTCAGTAGACAGTTATTCAATGAGGTAGACATGCATTATAGGTAAAAGTTGAGATTCAGTTGATTAATTGGAGAGATGCAGTAATTAGGTGTGACTTGAATTTGATTATACACGTGACCAGGGAAAATAGCTAGAGAAATAGTCACCGATTTCTGTTAAGTATGTAGTTACATGCATAGTCTAGAGGAAGTATCTACCGACTTATTTTGTATATATGCCACTTTATCAGTTTCTTACTCTTATTTTTTGTAGAAATAACGTGAACTGTAATAGAAAAAAATAGAAATAGACAAGTTCTAAAGAAATTACTGGGTAGGAACATTGAAAAAAGCCTGTTAAGTTTTCATATTACTTTCTATTATCTTTTTGCATAAAGTATTACTTCTTCATGTTCATATAACATTGAAAACATGTTGTCGAGAAATGTTTTGATTGAATCAAATTAACAGCATTATACTCAAGCCAATTTCCACTCTTTCAGATGAAATTAATTTGAATTATCAAAAATGTCTTTGTCTTCTCAGTAAAACTGGAGGAAAAAAGTCTTCATCATAAGAATGCTCTGGCTAATTCTTTATTTTTCTGGCAAATGGTGGGGTACAGAGACATGATCTAAAAATTACTTTGTTTGTTTGGTTTTTTTAATTAATTAATTAATTTATTTATGGCTGCGTTGGGTCTCCGTTTCTGTGCGAGGGCTTTCTCTAGTTGTGGCAAGCGGGGGCCACTCTTCATCGCGGTGCGCGGGCCTCTCACTATCGCGGCCTCGCTTGTTGCGGAGCACAGGCTCCAGACGCACAGGCTCAGTAATTGTGGTTCACGGGCCCAGTTGCTTCGCGGCATGTGGGATCCTCCCAGACCAGGGCTCGAACCCGTGTCCACTGCATTGGCAGGGAGACTCTCAACCACTGCGCCACCAGGGAAGCCCCTGTTTGGTTTTTTGCTATCTTCTCTTTTTATATTTCAACATTAGGTGTCTGATGATCTGTAAATCCACTTTAATGAATTTCTGTTATGAAATCCTGGCTAAGGCTTTTGTGTGAAGTTCAGTTTCTCATTTCTGAACTCAAGTTCTACTCCTAACCATAAGTATCATTTTTCTCAGATGAAAATCATGCTAAATGTTGGGATTTCATTGGATTTTCTAATTGAGACGCAAACTATGATGGCTAATAATTAAGAAGGATTACTGGCCAGTCATAAAAGCAAAATTTGCGGGCAATTGCTGGTAAACAGTTAACCTCTGATATTTGTCACAGTCGACAAATATCAATAACTAAAGTCAAAGTTTTTCTCGCCTTAATATCGGAGGACCCCATTAGATGGCTGGAGGACCCTGTGGAGATGCCACAGTGGCTTTGAGACGTTGTCACTGACAGGAAAGGGTTAAATATAGGAAGCTGAGGACGATGAAGAACAGCTTTTTATTTAGGGTCGCTCCTGTTTATTTGCAACATAAATGATGCTAAGATGATTTTTGTGGAAGATAGCAAAGGAGGCATAATTTTCACATAACTTACTGCAGATTTCTTTCTTCCCCCTAACAATAGATGTGTTTGAAGGGGAAAAACGCCTAATAGATTTGTTAATTGGGAATCATGTACCACAAATGTATGAGGTATATAAGAGGTACTCAGCATTTTCCTGTGATGGGTTCATACGTTTTTAATAAAACATTATGAAGGAGTTTACCCATTCCCTTGTTTTTCTTAATTAAGATATGAAGGGAGCATTTTGAAAGGATTTATGTAAACTTGAAGTAGATTTTAGATGTTTGTTTTGTTAGAAAAATAGTTGAGATGTTATAATGTGATCAGAATTTTTTCTTTATAGATTTTAATGTATTCTATGGAATTTTGTTTGTTTTTTAGTGTCAAGCCAGTCCCAGCTGAAGGAATCAAGTCGAATCCTTCAAAGCGGCATAGAGACCGACTTAATACGGAATTGGACCGTTTGGCCAGCCTGCTGCCTTTTCCACAAGATGTTGTTAATAAGCTGGACAAACTTTCAGTTCTTAGGCTCAGTGTCAGTTATCTAAGAGCCAAGAGCTTCTTTGATGGTAAGACAGAAGGGTTTAATTTTTCTACAGTCGCTTACAAAATACTTACGTTGAATACGGCCGTTTCTGCTTCTGTGTTGAAAAGTGCAAAAATTAGCCTTACGTGAAAGAGTTCTGTTTATTGCTGGATAGTAAAACTTAGGTAGCAAAGCCAAATTTTTAATATTTCTGAAATCAGTTTTCCAGATTGATTCATCAAACATATGCTGCCACTTAAATAATATGTGGTGTCATTCTTTGAAAATAGTAACACTCATATTAAGAAGGACACTTTCTGGTTCTTCTCCTTTCTACTCAATTTTTTAAGGTCTTTTTTTTTTTTTTTTTTTTACTGGAAAGAATAAAACACATATTAACTACTATGATATATTTTTGCTGGATTTCCTTCAATATGTTTCACAGATACATCATTTTGTTTATCCTTTCAAAGTTATACTTCTACTGCTTTACATTAACTATATGTTTGCTCCAGGAAAATGTAATTACAAATTTCTTTTCCATTGGAAAGAGCATTTTGTCACTGGAGTCAGTAGAGTTGGATTTCAGTCTCCATTGTGCCACTGACAACTATTTGACTTTAACATGTTAGCATCAGTTTACTGCTTTAAGCTAGGGATTTGAACTAGGTGATGTTTGTTACACTTTAATTGCACAGTATATCATAGTCATAAATTATTTTAAATGGAAGTTTTTGTTTGAAAATAATGCTTCAGTGTGTCTTCTCATGTAAAATAATTCCTCGATTTCTCTTTTGGTCTGTTTATATGTCAGAAATAGATTTTTTAGGAACTGTTCCGTCTTTTAAATATACCATGTCATTTTACCCATAGTAGTAAAGAATTAATGATAAAATCTCGGTGACATGTCAGTGCTCTCAAACTTTAACGTGCTCATAAATCACATAGGGACCCTGATAAGATGAAGGTTCTTATTCAGTAGGTTTTGGTGTCGCCAGAGATTTTGCTCTTCTTACTAACTGTCAGATGATGCTGATACTGCTGCCCTTGACATATTTACAGATACTTGAATTTGCGGTTTGTGTGTAGAATATTGCAGAATAGTTACTTCCCTGTAGGTCTATGTTTAGATGGTTTGCTGTGTTTAGTCTGAGCATCTTTTTTATTTATTGGTTTGTTTGCATGCTGTATGTTCTTCATTTTGGATTAAAAATTATATAGGTTTTTTTTAGGTGAGAAATTCTTTTATCATATTTAGAGTCAAAATATCCCTTAAAATATTTGCATTTTACAATAAAAAGGATAGCAAAACACAAGATCATGTACGAGTTTAAGTATTCAAGTTTTTGAAGAGCCAAAAAGGAAAAGGAGAATAATGGACTACCACAAAGCTGTAGTACAGTAATAAACGCCTTCAGTGAGTGCAGACTAAAGCAATAAATGTACTCCTTGGGTTTCTGATTCTTGGTCAAAAACTGCTCGACTAAATGATTAATATAATCCAATTACGAAGTTGCTTGGCTTTTTGTTGCTCCTACCCTGAGAAAACCATAATTCAAGAAGAGTCACGTACCACACTGTTCATTGCAGCTCTATTTACAATAGCCGGGACATGGAAGCAGCCTAAGTGTCCATCGACAGATGAATGGATAAAGAAGATGTGGCACATATATACAATGGAATATTAGACAGCCATAAAAAGAAACGAAATTGAGTTATTTGTAGTGAGGTGGATGGACCTAGAATCTGTCATACAGAGTGAAGTAAGTCAGAAAGAGAAAAACAAATACCGTTTGCTAACATATATATATGGAATCTAAAAAAAAAAAAGGTTCTGAAGAACCTAGGGGCAGGACAGGAATAAAGACACAGATGTAGAGAATGGACTTGAGGACACAGGGAGGGGAAGAGGAAGCTGGGACAAAGTGAGAGAGTGGCATGGACATATATACACTACCAAATGTCAAACAGATAGCTAGTGGGAAGCAGCCACATAGCACAGGGAGATCAGCTTGGTGCTTTGTGACCACCTACAGGCGTGGGATAGGGAGGGTGGGAGGCAGATGCAGGAGGGAGGGGATATGGGGATATATGTATATGTATAGCTGATTCAGTTTGTTATAAAGCAGAAACTAACACACCGTTTTAAAGCAATTATACTCCAATAAAGATGTTTAAAAAAAATTGTATAGTTTAACCATTGTGATCTGGGCAGTATACACTGATTTGAGGATAATAACTTCAGGGAAGATTATATATTTAAGTGTTCATAGTAGACGCTTATGTTTTCTCTGATCTATATAAAAAGCCTTTGAATTTTCAATCTTCATGTATACCAGACCCTTCATCTTCTAGGTGAGTCACGTGATGTTCAGTGATGTGTGTGTGTGTGTGTGTGTGTGTGTGTGTGTGTGTGTGTGTGTATGTGTGTATGTATCAGCTGTATATTTATTTTGTCATCGAGCTAGAACTAGGTTTCCACGTTCCCTCTGTTGTTTTTGTTGACCATATCTCAGTTACTTCTCTTTTCTGGGGACCATATATATATAGCAAAATCCTGAGAACTTTTCCCTAGATCTGTGATTCTCAAAGTATAGACCCTAGACAGTCAGCATTAATGTCACCTGGCCATTTGTTAGAAATGCCAAATCTTGGGCCCTACCCTAGACCAATGGAATCATACACTCTGGTGGTGTGGCAAGTTTGGGAGCCCCCGTTGTAGATTGTAACCCCAAGGTCAATCCCAGCTTCTTGGGATGCAGTCCTGATCTTCAGCATTTATTCACATGCTGTGCTGTTTGACCTTATGATGGAGGGTTCCGTGACATGTAAGATGTGGTCTCTGTCCTTAGAGGGTTTATAGTCGAGAAGCCAGGGAGGCACTATTCCTTGACTCTGGTCAAGATGTATTGACATGATCATTTTGCCTTTTCGTTTCCTGCTCCTCTATAATGGGAAATCAAATTATATGTTAAAAAGAGAAAAAAAAATGTATGGGTTTTTCCCTGTTTAGAAGCAGTGGAGTAGAATTGAAGCTGCTTGGAGAATAGCCAGTGTGCCATTTCAGTATTAACATACTTACTGCTTTCTAGGCTGTCTCTATGTGTGTGAGTATGTGTATATGCTTACACACATGCATACACATACATATACATTAATATATGTATATTTAATGTAAAAAGCAGTCTCCCTCTCTCTCTCTCTCTCTCTCTCTCTCTCTCTCTCTCTATATATATATATATATATATATATATATATATATATATATATATATATATATTTCATGAATAGATGTGTATCCTGTTCAATACCTCGAGTAAAAGCGATTCCCAAATCTACCTTATAAAGAATGTCATAGTGTAGCGGGGCTCATTGTGGAATTCTCACTTGTTAAAAAGTATTTTCTTGGCTTTTCATTAATAAGTTTATTTTTTATTCTGGCTCAGTGTATTCGACAGTAAGATCTTATTACCCTATTTGTGTCATTCCTTCATCAATTATCTTTTTTTTAACATGTTTATTGGATTATAATTGCTTTACAATGTTGTGTTAGTTACTGCTGTGTAACAAAGTGAATCAGCTATATGTATACATATATCCCCATATCCCCTCCCGCTTGTGTCTCTCTCCCACCCTCTCTATCCCACCCCTCTAGGGGGACACAAAGCACCGAGCTGATCTCCCTGTGCTATGCAGCTGCTTCCCACTAGCTATCTGTTTTACATTTGGTAGTGTATATATGTCCATGCCACTCTCTCACTTCGTCCCAGCTTACCCTTCCCCCTCCGCATGTCCTCAAGTCCATTCTCTACATTTGCGTCTTTATTCCTGTCCTGCCCCTAGGTTCTTCAGAACCATTTTTTTTTTTTTTTTTAGATTCCATATATATGTGTTAGCATACGGTATTTGTTTTTCTCTTTCTGACTTACTTCACTCTCTATGACTGACTCTGGGTCCATCCACCTCACTATAAATAACTCAATTTCGTTTCTTTTTATGGCTGAGTAATATTCCATTGTATATATGTGCCGCATCTTCTTTATCCATTCATCTGTTGATGGACACTTAGGTTGCTTCTATGTCCTGGCTATTGTAAATAGTGCTGCAGTGAACATTGTGGTACATGACTCTTTTTGAATTATGGTTTTCTCAGGGTATATGCCCAGTAGTGGGATTGCTGGGTGGTATTATCTTTAATTTTAGGTCCTTTGAATTACTGGTTTTTATACTTTAGTATGCATCAGCATAACCTCGAAAGCCTGTTGAAATGCACATTCTAGGACATGCTCTTTTTATGCTGATTCTTTGTAGGTTTATGTAGAACCCAGGAATCTGTATTTTTACAAGCATTCTAGATAAGTCTGAGGCAGTGATTTAACCTGGTTTTGATTATGTCCTGAATTATTAAAAAAAAATTTTTCTTTGCCTTTAGAAGGACAAATCCAAATGTACAAAGTTTTAGAAAGACTATAAGTGTGATTTCAGGGTAGTGTGTATTCTAAGCAGTTTTGTAGGGTTGTTCAGTACAGGAACAGAGTTTGATGGAAGATGACGGAAATAATGTGTGAAAAGTCCCAAAGTCTTCCCCAGACCACCAGTTATCTAGGAAGGCAATGCAATATTTTGAAAAAACACAGAGAATAAAATTTGCACGTAATTCTTAGGACCTGAACAAGTACTAAATGCAAATGAGGAGACTTGGAGCAGGCGGACAGTGATTAGGATTTTTGTGTGCGGTTAAAACCACTCTCCCACTATTAGGGAAAGAGTAGAGCGAAGTGAAGGGAAGCTCTAAGTGAATAACAGGATGCAAACAGGGGGTGTGTGAATTCCTGCGGAAAGAACAATATAAACGAGTAATCATACAATCTTGTTAGAAAGGAAACTCAAGTTTTACTGTAACAATAGATATTTTTCCAAGAAAATACATCTATTTATTGTGAGTTTAAATAATCCAGCTTGGATGGGATCTTCTTAAACTTTGGAGCCATGACTATACTTCTAAGACTGTCTGAAAAGCAGCACTTAAGTTTCAAGTACAACATTAATCTTTATCCATTTCTAATTAATCAAAACATTCTAAAATATAACTTTGAAGTACTTGAACAAGACTCAGTCATTATGGTAAAGTTAGAAGGTGTTTCTTTGACATAATTAAACTGAAATCATTTTTTAATACATTTTGTAATTCAAGATTGTGCTGTATTCTAAATAGTGTGCACTGTGCTGAATTCATGAAGAAGAAAAAGGGGAAAAAAGGCTTCTGCCCTCTAATAGCTCAAGGTCGAGTATCTCAGAAACTGTGACAAATATTGTATGTGAAATCCTTTAAAAATGTGCACATTAAATATTTATAATGCAACATTTAGGGAGCATTTACAAGGGAGGGAGAAGGATTAGAAGTTTCACTAGTTATTAGTTTTGGTTTCAACTGAGGAACAGTGGGAACCTTTGAACGTTTAATCCTTGAAAACTCTTGAACTATATGTATTCTAGACAGTAAAGCTCAGAGAATTGTTTTTCAGTTTGTACACTCTTTATTTTACAGATGATGAAGCAATGATTATAAAATTTTCATTTTCATAATAGGCTTCTTTTTTGGTGCACTTAAATATGCCATTTATTGCCTGTTTTTCTAACTAGAATGGAAGGTCCTTGAGAATATTATCAATATGTTTACTGTTACACCTTAAACACTTAGGACAATGCCTGCCCCAGAGTGAGCCCTCAGTAATTATTTATTAACTTAATTGTATTAACATATCTGAAAAACAATGTGGAAATTCTAAATTATATACTTAGAAATATGGCTCTAGGGCTTAGTTTTTGACGTTAATATTTTGCTATTTCCAAATAAGCTTTCTGTTAATAGCCAATTATAATTATTGGTTCTATCAATTATATTCTTCTCTATTTCTAAATGTACAAATGCAAGGAATGTTTGTTTTAAGGAATCAGAGCAGTAAGGAATTTTTTACATGGCTTTTAATTAACTGATTGGCTGGATCATACAGTGAAACGTGTAGAAGTGTTTAAGGATTCAGTCTTCTTTGAACTAACTGTATCACTGTGCCCTTTCTTGGTGCTTTCAGTACTGCCCCTTACGTTCTTGTGCCATCCGCTTTGCTCCTTTGCCTTCACTTTGTGTTCATTATCTTGTTCCTGGGCCTATGGTCGTTTTCTTCTTTGCTGCATGTTCCTGTTGTATTAATACTTCCCAGTCGTCTGGCAGTCTTGGTGTGTTTTTCAGTTTTGTCAGCGTAGATAGGATGGACAAATAGGTCTCTGGATTTAAAGGAAAAAAATCACTCTTTGTAAATTTGATAGATTAAAAATTCCAGAATAAGGTGATACTTTATTTTTAATTTCTGCACAATGGACACATTTAAACATGTTTAAGGATTAATAACAATGATATGTTAATAATAGATTAATTGAAATTATAGAAGGTGTTTAAGTTCTATTCAGTTTCCTCAGTAACATTGTTCTTCTGTGTTACCTTCTATTCTTCCCTGCTTATTTTAACTGTTTAAAGACTTTTCTAAATTATGTATCTTTGAAGTACTTCTGTAGTGTCTTTTGTATTTTTAGGAAACAAATTTTAACAATTCAAAATTGCTATTTTCTCATGTTGGTAATTAAACATAGTAAAGTACAAAGTTTGCATCTTGATAGATTAAATCAAAGTTGAGGGGAGCCTGAAGACAGAAAATGACGAAGTGGAGCTATGACCTGGCAAGTCAGTGTGGACTTAGGTCTTGGAAATATAGACTGAAAGCCTAAAATCTTTAACATCACGTTCACGCTTTTTCATCAAATTTCAAATTGTTAAAATTAAACTTTCCCCTTCTAATTTAAAAAGAAAAGTAGAGAATAAAAAGAAGACCCCAGTCATAAAATGAGTTTTAGACTCACATATCGTGTTACCTTTGAGATGGAAAATATTTAATAAGTTTAAATTACTAAATGACTATGAGCAATCATAGTTTATTAAGAGAGACTTAGATTTGGGTGGTTATACATAACTCAGTCTTTGAAATTGGTCGATGTGAAAGGAAAGGGTTGTTTCCTCCTATATTGTGTCTCTTAATGCCAGAGTCAAAACAGTGGACATTGTGCTTGTTAACTACTCTGAATCAGTATGGTAATTCCTAGCAAAAGTAATTTCAACATGTAAAAATTTTGAATTAGATTTCATTATCAGTTTTAAAAATATTCATCATCATGTAAGGATTGTTTAACTTATTCTACTTTTCGACAGCAATCCCCAAAATTGATGAGAATGACTAATCCACGTTCTTTGTTGAGACACAGATACCTAATGAGGTAAAAAGGGCAGAAAAGTTTTCTTTCTTTGAGGTAATAGTAAATGTCAAGGGCATGTAGTATTTGTTAATTCTGTAAAATACTCATGGTAGTTATTATACCATTAAAATAGAGTCATTAACTGTGAAATCTTTTGCATCCTTCATTAATCTCAGTCATGAGTTACTCTTCATGACATCTCTATAACTGAGATGTGCAAATTTAATTTGTGGAAAGGAAAACTTATAAACAAAAAAAAGGTGATTTTTGTGTGGGCTGCGTTAAGCCTGACAGAGGTGAGCTTGAGGATCTGAGTTTCTAATTCCAAAGTTCTGCATTTGCAACTGTCATAGGGAATAGTTTTCTGGTTATTTTTAAAACTAGGCAGTGTAGGGGCAATGAGTCATGAATCATTATAAAATGGTGATTATTTTAAGCATGTATTAAGTGTAAATATTTTACATATTGGAGTATTTTAAATTCACCAAGTCTAAAAATGCTGTGAGAGGAGAGGATGGTGAGAGTTTATGTGATGATCTAAAATTTATTCAACCTCATTGTTTACCATGGATCTTTTTTGACTTTATTTTACATTAAAAATTATATGTGCTCTTTTCTTGGTCTTCCTTTTGTAGATACTTTAACAGTTCATTTCCAGTTCATTAGGTTTTCAAAAAAGAGCTATTGTGTTTATTCATCTTCAGCTTGTGTGTTTCTCTGGATTTCAGAGCATTATCTTGAAAAACAAATATATATGCATGTATATATATGAAGAATGAGCTTGCACAAGCAGTAAAAATGAATTAAATAAAAAGCCTTTTTAAGGGTTGATGTTTTATAAAGTTTAAGGCGTTTGTATGTGCACTTTCTTTTTACATTCACAGGGTTTGGGTACTAATTTTATCTGCTTTTTTTTTTTTAATTACTGTGTGTCAAGTAATTTACAAAACTTGCAGTATGGCAGCAGTTGTGATTTCTGAATCCTAGAAATGTCCAAAGTAGGTTTGTTTGCCTAAAAGATCAGCACATTTGAAATCATCAAATAGTGTTGAGTGTCATTAACCCATGGTGTTATCCATTTTAGATGGTAATTTAGCTATGTGTTTTTTTCCAGAATTTACATTTGAAAACATGAAACTCTCCTAACATTCATGATACCTTCCATAACTAAAACTGTTAAGATTTAGAGATTCTTTTAAATTTTAATTTATGGACTTAATATAATCAAATCCATGCAGATTGAAACATGGATGGATGAAAAGAATGGTAGGACATTCTTATTGAGTCAGGGTATTGTGGTATTCAGATCCTGGCTTTTATAGTTAATAATATGGCCTCTTTGGATCAGGAATTTAATCTCTTTTCCTCAGATATCCTAACTTACAGCAGAAGAGTCAAATTCTATGAATAAGTAAAGTGAAAAAATAATTTTATGATATTTTACATAGGATACTTTTACCTCTGAGTGTTTTCCTTTGCTTTGACAAGTATTTTTTTAAAAACAGTGACAAATATATAACAGAGTTTCAAACTGAACCTACACTCATTATATCCTTTATTATATATTTTGCTTCTCTCTTGTCTCTTTTAAATTTACTGCTTTAATAGGTTTTCTCTTTGATCATTTCCTAGTGTTATATGACTCTAGGATCCTTGATCCTTAATTGCTTGGCCATGAACAGTTCCAGTTGGTCATAAATTTATGAGCTTAGCTTTCTTTTTTAAACAGAGATTACCATTGGGGGAATATTAAAGCCAGCCAACTTTCAGCAGTTTTCTCTTTTTTTTTTTTTTCCCCAGGACAGATTTTAAATGTCTGTAGTTAAATTGTTTGACTTTTTGTGAGTCTTTGCTGATCTGGTTAATGGAAATATACATTTGCCATGTTATAGTGTTTTAGAAACTATTTTCACATGTAATATAAAATTAATCACTTGAGGGTCTGTAATAAAACACATTTATATTACCACTAATCATTTTTATTTAGTAATTTATGTGTTATTTTTTAATCCTGCTCTTACAGCTTTTTGACTTTTTAATCAATCATTTTTAATCAGTAGCTCAAATTCATTTATTTGTTTGTAGCTGGAGATTCAGATTTTGGAGTCATCATAATGTCATTGGAATAGTATTTTAAACTATGAAAGTGAATAAAATATTCCTGGGGAAAGCATATAGAATAAGAGGGAAAATACCAAAGATGAAATGCCTTAAGGATGGGCAGAGATAGAGGAAAGCACATCTCTGTGTGTGGAATACGAAACTGTGCTATGGTGATAATGAGTTTGCTCAAAGATGACTTCATTTGTCAAGTTCTTAAAGGGGCAAAGAGAAAATTGCACATGAAAGTGTAAACTAAAGTGAAATTAAAGTCTACAGAAAAATAATAATACTAGAGGTGGTAATTTCTGATTCTTGGTTGTCCATAGAAGACATAACGCCATTGAGGTGTCAGCCGTGGGAGGTTGAGAGAAGAGACAGTCAAGCTGGATCAACTTAATGAACCTAGAATTGTCTGTATCGAATTCTTCTAGCCTTAAATTTGCCCACATGATGTGGGAGTGCCTTCATGGTCAGTTTTACAGAATATTCTGTTGCCTCCTACATTTTTGATAGTGTCTAGTTTCAAGTGTCTAGTCTCTGTGTTACAGAGGCAGCTTCCCTCTCTTTGTCCTGGCCCAGGAGAGGGAGACTTTGTCATGTAAGGGGCGCACCAGCAGGCAGGGGACATGGGGGTAGTTCGGTTACTAACCCTGTGGCTTTAGATTAGACCTTTGTCATCACTGTTCCACAGAGTCTTCATCTTCTCAGCATGGACAGTAAGAATGCTTGCCTGCCTGATGTTTCAAGTGTGTAGTGGGTTTATCCTAAAAAGTAAGATCTTTGTGAACCACAGTTATAAAATTTAAATTGTATACAGTTGACCCTTGAACAACACAAGGGTTAGTCGAAAATTGGCATATAACGTTACAGTTGGCTTTCCATATCCATGGTTCCTCCATCTCCAAAGTTCTGCATCCGTGGATTCAACCAATCACGATCATGTAGTGCTGTACTATTTGCTGGAAAGAATCCACATGTAAGTGGACCTGCCCAGTTCAAACCCCATGTTTTTCACAAGTCAACTGTACATACAGAATTTTTTGTTATTGCCCTGTGTTTCAGTAGTAAATTATGTGGTTCTACTTTCATCTTTATAAAATTGGGATTAGAATTACCTCCTGAAGACATATTAATAATGAACTCTTTAAGCAGAGGAAAGATAATTTTAGAAAGTATGAAGGAATGAGATCCAGAACATTTGTGAGTTATTTCCTAAATCCTGATTTTCTAAGTCACTAGTTCTCAAAATGTGATACCTGCCCCTCAGCATCACTTGGGAACTTGTTAGTAATGCAGACTGTGGGGCCCCATCCTAGACCTACTGAGTCAGAAATTCTAGAGGGTGGAGTCCAGCAATGTGTTTCAGTAGCCTTCCAGATGATTCTAATGTCTATGAAAGTTTGAGAATCACTGCTCTGGCTGATTAAATTTTCCTACTTAGAATGCAGTTTTAATTCCACTCTTGTTTATGTGGAAAGCTAAATGCAACTCATTCCCCACTGAAAAGGTAAATTAATTGCTCTAGTTGGTTTCATTAATTCAGAGACCTAACATATCATTACAGTAGAATTGCATGTAACTAAACGTAAAACTGGAAAAATGTTGAGTAACATCTTTGGAAGTTAGTTTCCACTTAATCGAGAGTGAGAATAGATCTAACTTTTAAGGATTTTTGCAGCTTTAGAATGATGTGTTTCTTTAGATTTGCTAAAAAGACAGTAACCGCCAGTTATGCAACCTACATTCATTCATAAAGATATAAACTAACATGTGCCTTTTTAAAACCTGAATTTACTTTTTTTCTGCCTTGGTGAGTAGAAACTTCTAGGCAGAAAAAAAATCTGTGAATATCATCAGAAAGCACTGAACTGTGTACACCTAATCTTTGTCTCCTGAAAACTTAGAATATAACATAGTTTTTTAAAAAAAATTTCAGTTTCTTCCTTCTTTCCCTCAAAAGGACAATGCTTCATTTACCAAACAAACAAACTTGATGTTACTGAAGTGAAATATCTATCTATTACCTCAAAGGATCTAGAAGGAACTCACTTTAGGTACACTTATATATGATTGGAAATTATTTGTAAATACTCATCCATACTAGACTGGGGATGTTTTCCGTATATTCAAGAAATACTACATTACTTAACCCTTTCTAATTTATAGATGTAGTTGGTTGAATTTCATAATAGGTGATAGCTTTGCTCTCTTTTATGCTTATACGAATGTGGGAATGGAATTTAACTTTTCCTACCAGAAGTAATAAAGGGGGATGATAAACATTATTGTAAAATAAATTGAATTTATGTCAACAATTAGAGATTAAAAAGGCTTATGCTTTTTCCTGGCAAGACATTTACCATGTCATCTTTCTGTTTAAATGCCAACTACAGTAACAAAATACAAAGTATAGTTTACCACATGCCAATATTTGTTCCCCGTGAATTTCTCTCTTGAGAAATTCAGGGCATGTTTTTTGAAGAGGAAATATTTGGCTTGTAGGGAGAAATGGAAATCTGAGCTTAGATGTATAAGGAAGGAAAGTGCCGTATTAGGAAACATGGATATGATTAAATGCATGTGGGAAAAAGACTTGAATCAGTTGGTAATAATTATATGGGTAATATTATAATCTGATAATGCTGTGATATATTTACACTCTAAATTCCATTATCAATTAAATTCTTGTTTAATTGCATCATTGATCTCTCAAAGAACAAATAGTTGAAATATTTTGATGGTTTATTATCTTAATATTCCGCTGAATGCTGAAAGTCAGAGCCTTACACTTTGGAAGGTGTAAGCCTTACACTTTGCACATGTGGGGAGGATTTTAACAAATGTCTCTTCAGTACGGCCAGTGTTTCTCGAGTAGCAGAACTGGCTTATGACTTATTTTCAGATATTTTATTTTGTTTCTATGAACTGCCATGTATTTAATTTCCGGGGGTGTAATGATTAAAGTGTCTTCTGTATCTGATGATGCATATAATTTTTATAACAATTTACATGTTTGAAGTACCTTCAGATTTATGTTGCACAGTCATCATAGCAGTCCTGTTAGACACTCTTTAATGCTCCCTGTTTAGAGATGAGGAAACACTCAATTATCCCTAGTTTGCAACTTTTAGTGTCAGCTTCCATAATGGTTTGAGGGTGTGTAAACTCAGCATATAGCCCATTTTCTCCATCCTTGACTGTCAGTTATAGATTCAGGCATTAACCCAGGTGCTCTACATGTTATTTGAGCTCTCACAAGAATTTGTCTCCAGAGGTATCACTGTCCTAATTTAAAGATGAGGAAACTAAAGGTCAAAGGTGGTTAGCATGGGAGAGAAGTCTGGTAGGTGATTAAAATAATAGCTCGTGCAATTAGGATTAGGCTACCTGGGTTCTTATCTAGGCTCTACCACTTAAAGCTAGAACCTTGGGAAAGTTTCCTAACCTCCTTAAGTCTCAGTTTCCTGATCTACTGAAAGGACAGTAAGGCCAGTTCCATAGAACTCTTATGAAGATTAAATAAATAAGACGTAATACATGGAGACTGCCTGGCATACAGTGTGGGCTCTAAGTATCACATATTATTATGAAGGAAATTATTTAAGGCCACTCAGATGGTAGGAAGTCATATCCCCACATCATCTTCTTACTCTTTTATTGCTTTCTGACCAGGGCAAGAAATGTATATGTGAAAGTGAGTAGTATTAATTAATACATCTTCCAGTAACTTTAAGAAGGGAGAGGCGGTAGGTATGAGATCAAGAAGTAGAGGACAAACTTCATGGAAAGGCAAAAATTACATAGTTTGGGTCAGGTGGCTAGGACATAAAATAAGTTTTCTATAAAGTCATATTAGTATTTTTTAGATGAGAATGGGAAGGAAGTGCACCCTTCCTCGACTCATCTTTGCACAATAGTTACTTGAATTCTTAACTGATTAATTATTAGCCTTAAACAAGAGAGCAACAGAAATACTTGTTTGCTTGTTTTTGGAAGAACCCTCCAGTGGTCCTTCCCCCAAATGCATTTACCACTTTTCCTACCTAAGCAGTAGTTATACATACGTATTAAACATTGTCCCTCTAACATTTAGAATTGTAAGCATTGTTGTTTAGAAAGAATTTATTCTTTTTCAAGTTCCTCTGATACTTTAATTAAATTCCATCCTGGTACTTAATGTTTTTGACATTCTTTACCAATATTTTTGACATTCTTTTCTAGTTCTTCATTTCCATAGCTTATATGCCCTACTTAAAGGCAGAGTCTGTCTAATGTCTAATTACATTGGCTAATATCCCCAATACAAGACCAGAAACAAATTGTAAGTTACTGAGATGAATGGCCTCTTTCATTTCTTATTCAGCTTCTCAGTGGTCCAATAACTCTAGTGGGAACTGACATCATTCCACTGATTAAAAGTTAACTTTAAAAGATTCCTAATAAGAAAATTTAGACATTGTAAATTTGACACAATTAATATCCATTTTTAGGATGACTTTGCTTCTTTCATAATGTCGGGGTTTGGGTTTTGTTGTTTTCTTTCTAATAGCAAATCTTATTGATATTTGGTATAACTCTTAAATTGTGCCTCGTACTGGAGCTTTTGGAAAAGTAGGAGAGTGTAGTTAACCCTTACATTGTGAGGTTTTAATGCGTTCAAGCAAATGTGGCCACTGGAAAGCAAGGAACAACAAATCTGTCCTTTACCTTTCAACGAGAAAAGATTAAGCCTTTCCTTTGGTCTTGGTTAACTGTTAGATCAGTTAATTTACCTCAAACTATATTTTGGCCTAAAGAAATCTGTTCTGTGGCCTTTTGGAATTGTTATATTCAGAGGCCAGGTTTTTGGCTTCTTCTTTCAAAGAGATATGCTTCAAGTTCTGCAAAGGCAAGGACTTGGCATAAGAGTCCAGTGTGACACATGCACTGCTGGTTTACCAGAAAATATGCTTCACACATGAAAATGTTTTATATGTGATGCTTTGCTCAGACTGAGAGAAAAATCTGGTTATTAATATATCTCCAGCTTATCACTGAGCCAGATTATCCTTAACGCTTAAAAATCCAATGAAATAAGAAATCTTAAAAGGAACGTCACAGTTGGTTTGGCTTAATGGTGTCTCTTATTTTAAATATCACAGGTTAAAAAAAGATCAGAAAAATAGAAAGGTGGTGTAATAGTGTGTCTAAAAGTTTCAACTTTATAACAGGGCAATCTATGAGCTTTGGGAAACACTGCTAATAATTAAAGCTACCAACTGATATTGAGCTGCTCTACGTCAGGAACTTCACATATATTCTAATTATTCTTCACAACGGCCCTGCAGGGTGTTTTTGTTTGTTTGTTTGCTTTTTCAACTACCACTTTACATATTAGGAGCCAGGCTCAGAAAGCTCACACACTTAGGAAAAGGCAGAGCTGAGATTTGAACTCAGCTCTGTCAGATACCAATGTCCATCCACATGTTTTAACTGAGAAAACATTTGAGAGTGCTTGGAAAAATGCTATATAAGTAAATGGTAGCAATTATTATTTCTGTTCAGCTGTGCTGCCTCCCAGACTATAAATGCACACACACACGATGTGGAGAGAGATGGGAAGGTGGGGAGATGCAGCATTACTGCGTGGTACCCTCTATAATAAGCATCCCACCATCCTGTCAGACTCCCGTTCACATATGCAATCCATAAGCAACTAGAAGATGATAATGAAAGAGAAGCCACATTACAAGGTGTAATACCTAGGAATAGACATAAAAATACTTTTTTGTGGAAAACTTCAAAACATTCTAGTGGGACAAAAAAATACAGACTTGAACAAATGGGAAAACATACATGTTCTCAGATTGATTCAACATCATAAAGACATTAATTCTCCATGAATTGACCTATAAATTTAATATGAACTTAATACTACTAACAGTTTTTTTACCTTAAAACTAGACAAGAGGATCCTAACCTCAATGGACATATATTTCTTAATAAGGCATTTGGTTGATTCTTCTCACCACCCAGTAGTTCACAGATGTTAAGATAAATATGTAGAGACATATTAAAAATATTTTTATAGGTTAGGTTGTGAGGAACCTTATTCTCCTAAATAGATAAGAACTGCAGGAGTGTTTATAGAAATGTCGTGGCAATTCTTTGAAACTCCTTAAGTAATATGCCAAAAATCATATAGTGAACTCATCAAAAATTATCTTTAAGAATCTGTCAGGGACTTCCCTGGTGGAGCAGTGGTTAAGAATCTGCCTGCCAACGCAGGGGACACGGGTTCCATCTCTGGTCCAGGAAGATCCCATATGCTGCGGAGCAACTAAGCCTGTGCGCCACAACTACTGAGCCTGTGCCCTAGAGCCTGCGAGCCACAACTGCTGAAGCCCGCGCTTAGATCCCATGCTTAGCAACAAGAGAAACCACCGCAATGAGAAGCCCGCACACCAACGAAGAGTAGCCCCCGCTCGCCGCAACGAGAGAAAGCCCTCGCAGCAAGGAAGACCCAATGCAGCCAAAAAAAACCCCACCAGAATCTGTCAGCTGACTGGAAACCACCCATTGGCAAAGGATTGTTCACTTAGTTACTGTAGTACCAGTAGATACCAATTTTTCAAATTATCTCTGTGTTTGGTGTATAGAGGTTTTTTATTATAGCTCTTTGAAACTGCTGATTTTAAAAACCACCTATACTATATCATTGTTTTTCCCTTCTTTTCATAGTTGCATTAAAGTCCACCCCAGCTGACAGAAATGGAGTCCAGGACAACTGTAGAACAAAATTCAGAGAAGGCCTGAACTTGCAGGAAGGAGAATTCTTACTGCAGGTAAATTGTAGTAAATATAGTTCGTTTTCATTAGGACAGTTATAAATGGAGAATTAACTAACAGCCTTCTAATTATCCCCAGTTTATTTAGGACTCACCCAGCGTTTCATACCACTTTCATCTGAGGCACAATAGCGGTATAACGTTAGTGTTGTACATGAAAAAATGGAATTTTATGAAGCATATTTATTAGAAGTCTAGTTATCACTTTCCATGTTGCATTTCTTTAAATAGCAAGAACTCCTAGATTATTTTAAAGGTTCTCATTTAAGACACTGGATTTATGTATATGTTTTGAGGAATATAGCTCCATTAAAATAATTTTATTTGTTAAATAGTTTGAAATTGTTCTTAACCTGAACTTTATTTTTTTCAATGTGTTCTTATAATTATATTTTCTTTTAGCAGCTGTGTGTGACTTATCAACTTGCTACAGATTTTTTTCAACAACCGTCAGCCCTATTGTCATGCGCTAGAACTTGGAGAGTTTCTAGTAGATTTGTCTATAAAAGTATTTTAAATCTTTTCCAATTTTTTCTTTCTTTTGGATCTGATACAATGCTCGATTCTCAGTTAAAATTCTCAGGTATTTATCTTATTAAAGAAAGATAGAATGAAGATGTGTGCTATAAAGAATATATATATATGTATAACTGCATCACTTTGCGGTACACCTGAAACTAACTCTCAACACTGTAAATTAACTATACTTCAATTAAAAAAATGGTATAAAAAAAAAAGAAACTAGTTAAATAAAATAAAACAAAACAGAAAAGATGTGTGCTATAATCTGCGCTATTACTATTACATAATAATTTTCAATTCTACCCAGTGAACTGAGTGGAGAACTTAATTTGCCATTGTGACAAAAAGTAGCCATAAGTTTCAGTAACTCCATTCATTCAGTAAATGCTTAAGTGTAACCTAACAATTTATAAGATTTTATTATAATTTTGTAATTGTGTTCAAATCCCTGATACTGAAAATTAACTTTTGCTTCCATTATGTTAGAAAAAATTAAATATATTCAACCGTGAGTCGTCCTCCTCCTGCCTCTAGCTGAGGATTTTTATGTATATTAGCTGAAACGTAAAGACCCCTTATTCAGGTCACAGGAAGCATTCTAATAATTGCTGCTGAATGTGATTAAACATGCATCTTAGTTTATGTAGTAAAGTAATAAGGAAGTTCTTTATCTCAAGTGAAAATAGACAAATGTGGCATGCCTAACACTTGTTAAACTGCTTTAAATTATGGGCCAGTGATTATTTTTTTAACATCTTTATTGGAGTATAATTGCTTTACAATGGTGTGTTAGTTCCCGCTGTATAACAACGTGAATCAGCTATACGTATACATATATCCCCATATCCCCTCCTCCGTGCGTCTCCCTCCCTATTCCACAACTCTAGATGGTCACAAAGCACCGAGCTGATCTCCCTGTGCTATGCAGCTGCTTCCCACTAGCTATCTATTTTACATTTGGTAGTGTATATATGTCCATGCCACTCTCACTTCATCCCAGCTTACCCTTTCCCCTCCCTGTGTCCTCAAGTCCATTCTCTACGTCTGTGTCTTTATTCCTGTCCTGCCCCTGTGTTCTTCAGAGCCATTTTTTTTTCTTTTTAGATTCCATATATATGTGTTAGCATATGATATTTGTTTTCCTCTTTCTGACTTACTTCACTCTGTATGACAGTCTCTAGGTCCATCCAGCTCACTGGAAATAACTCAATTTCGTTTCTTTTTATGGCTGAGTAATATTCCATTGTATATATATGCCACATGTTCTTTATCCATTCGTCTGTTGATGGACACTTCGTTTGCTTCCATCTCCTGGCTATTGAAAATAGTGCTGCAGTGAACATTGTGGTACATGACTCTTTTTGAATTATAGTTTTCTCAGGGTATATGCCCAGGAGTGGGACTGCTGGGTCGTATAGTAGTTCTATTTTTAGTTTTCTAAGGAACCTCCATACTGTTCTCCATAGTGGCTGTATCAATTTACATTCCCACCAACAGTGCAAGAGGGTTCCCTTTTCTCCACACCCTCTCCAGCATTTATTGTTTGTAGGTTTTTGATTATGGCCATTCTGACTGGTGTGAGGTGATACCTCATTGTAGTTTTGATTTGCATTTCTCTAATGATTAGAGACGTTGAGCATCCTTTCATATGTTTGTTGGCATTCTGTATATATTCTTCGGAGAAATGTCTATTTAGGTCTTCTGCCCATTTTTGGATTGGGTTGTTTGTTTTTTTTGATATTGAGCTGCATGAGCTGCTTGTTAATTTTGGAGATTAATCCTTTGTCAGTTGCTTCGTTTGCAAGTATTTTCTACCATTCTGAGGGGTGTCTTTTCGTCTTGTTTATGGTTTCCTTTGCTGTGCAAAAGCTTTAAGTTTCATTAGGTCCCATTTGTTTATTTTTGTTTTTTATTTCCATTTCTCTAGCAGGTGGGTCAAAAAGGATCTTGCTGTGATTTATGTCATAGAGTGTTCTATGTTTTCCTATAAGAGTTTTATAGTGTCTGGCCTTACAGTTAGGACTTTAATCCATTTTGAGTTTATTTTTGTGCATGGTGTTAGGGAGTGTACTAATTTCATTCTTTTACATGTAGCTGTCCAGTTTTCTCAGCACCACTTATTGAAGAGGCTGTCTTTGCTCTATTGTATATTCTTGCCGCCTTTATCAAAAATAAGGTGACCATATGTACGTGGGTTTATTTCTGGGCTTTCTATCCTGTTCCATTGATCTATATTTCTGTTTTTGTGCCAGTACCGTACTGTCTTGATGACTGTAGCTTTGTAGTATAGTCTGAAGTCTGGGAGCCTGATTCCTCCAGCTCCATTTTTCTTTCTCAATATTGCTTTGGCTATTTGGGGTCTTTTGTGTTTCAATACAAATTGTGAAATTTTTGTTCTAGTTCTGTGAAAAATGCTGTTGGTAGTTTGATAGGAATTGCATTGAATCTGTAGATTGCTTTGCATAGCATAGTCATTTTCACAATGTTGATTCTTCCAATCCAAGCACATGGTATATCTCTCCATCTGTTTGTATCATTTTTAATTTCTTTCATCAGTATCTTATAGTTTTCTGCATACAGGTCCTTTGTCTCCGTAGGTAGGTTTATTCCTAGGTATTTTATTCTTTTTGTTGCAGTGGTAAATGGGAGTGTTTCCTTAATTTCTCTTTCAGATTTTTCAGCATTAGTGTATAGGAATGCAAGAGATTTCTGTGCATTAATTTTGTATCCTGCTGTTTTACCAAATTCATTGATTAGCTCTAGCAGTTTTCTGGTGGCATCATTAGGATTCTCTATGTATAGTATCATGTCATCTGCAAACAGTGACAGTTTTACTTCTTCTTTTCCGATTGGGATTCCTTCTGTATTTCTTTTTCTTGTCTGATTTCTGTGGCTAAACCTTCCAAAACTATGTTGAATAAGAGTGGTGAGAGTGGGCAACTTTGTCTTGTTCCTGATATTAGTGGAAATGGTTTCAGCTTTTCAGCATTGAGAACGATGTTGGCTGTGGGTTTGTCATATATGGCCTTTATTATGTTGAGGTAAGTTCCTCCTGTGCCTACTTTCTGGAGGGTTTTTATCATAAATGGTGTTGAATTTTGTCGAAAGCTTTTTCTGCATCTATTGAGATGATCATATGGTTTTTTATCCTTCAGTTTGTTAATATGGTTTATCACATTCATTGATTTGCATATACTGAAGAATCCTTGCATTCCTGGGATAAATCCCACTTGATCATAGTATGTGACCCTTTTAATGTGCTGTTGGATTCTGTTTGCTAGTATTTTGTTGAGGATTTTTGCATCTATGTTCATCAGTGATATCTGGGCCCATGATTTTTATTTTTCCCCTAGAATGTTTAGACAAATTGTAAACATATCCTATGTCAAGGACCCAGAATAAAAATATACTGTTGCAAAACTAGTGTTACCTTTTTAATTTTCTCAAGATTGGAAATATTTAGGTATTTAAAATAAGTGGTCTTGTCATTAATTCTGTTGGATGCCATTTGTATAATATGTGATGCTTCCTCTCTAGCAGGAAGCATCAGACACTATACAATTTGCTTAGGGCCATACCTCTTATCACTTATGGAGCAGATGAACACATTGTAGATATGTGAAAATGGCATATTTCATTATACACAGTTGCCATAATGGTATCTTACTTTATATTTCCAACGTGCGGTTATCACCTAGTTATCACTTAGAGGCAGAGGATGTTTCCAGAGGTACAGTATACCATTTGGCTTGAAACTTTTGAAACGAAATCTTTTCCTTTGGTTTTAACAAAGGAGGCACATGAAGAAAATGTTACAAGATGTTTAATGAAAGTTTAAAATATTTATTTTCTTGATTAGCTTAAATTTGTTACTGTTTTGTGAGGAATAAAAATAAAACAATAAAATAACTTTTTGTATTGTTTCATTATCTGTTATTTGCTTTACTTGTTTATTTTCATATACTTAAATATGTTCTATCCATTGCTACTTAATACTGTGCTTATTAAAATCTGTAGCTTCATTTTTGAGATAACAGCAGTTGAAATTATAAATAACAGTACTAATTGCAGTTTATTTCTCTTATTAAATAGTAAGTGAAGCTCAACATGATTTTCAGATAGAGAGATAGTTGTGACTTAGACCAAAGAATAATAATCTCTTTTATTAGTATGTAATTACCAAATTAATTCCTTCTTTTAGTTTACTAAGATAAATAATTCAGTGCAAGTAATAACCTTGCTCCACATGGTATTTAAGATCATTTAATATCCATATAATTGGTATGTGTATATTCTTTTCAGATTGGTATGTATATATTCTTTTAAGAGGCTTTTTGTTTTATTTCTGACAATTAACGTTTGTCTAAAAGTGTTTATCTGTCATACCCTAAATTATCTTTGTGTCACCTGGCATGCACTAATGAGCTTATTGTACAGTACTAAATTCGTTCCACTGTTCGAGAAACATATTCTACAAAATAATATGCATATGATCAATGGATACTATTTTCTAGAAGGAAGACATCTGCAAGATAAAAAAATGCAGTAATGGATATATACTATTACTGCCAGCTAAAACTTAAGAATACTCGATTTTGGGGGTGTTAATCATTAAACATTTAAGTTCTTGGTGGTGCCTTCGCCATTTTTCATCCTGGGGAAATTGCCAGGTTTTATAAGGCATAATATCTGAAGTCAAGGATCTTAGATCCCAGTTGTGATTACATGAGTTATAGGCATGCAACAGTTGGTGATCAGTAACACATAAAAGCAGTAGATCGTGATATAACGTTAAGTGTGCAGGCTTCAGAGCTAGACAAAGTTTACCTTCTGGCTCAGCTTTTTCCTAGCTGTATGGCCGTGGGCAAGTTACTGTGCAGCTCTTTACCTCAGTTTCCTCGATTTAAAAACTGGAATATGACACCTACTTCAGTGGATTGCTGAGGGAATTAAAGTACTTGAATACGTTAAAAAAAAAAGCATTTAGAAGAGTGGCTGTTAAATAGTAGGCTGTTGAATAGTAGGTTTGTTGTCTGCATAATTAAGTTCTCAGAAGTATATTATAGACCAGGGATCTTGAAGGTGAAAGGACTTTGAGGGAAAAGGAAGACAGTCACCGTATTTCTTTTACCTCTTCTAACACTGAGGGTATCCACAAGACTGTGTGAGCATCATAAGCACAGGCGCAGTACCTTCTTCAGTTTTGAGTCTCAGTACTTAGCATGCATCCTCTTTGGTATGCAATATTTCATTAAGTGTTGAATGAACTACTTGCTGTCGTTTATGTATCTCTCTGTAGTTCACAAAGCATGATCATGTAAATCTTTATCTGCTCATTTCCACAACCTCATATTATAGTAATGGTGCCTTACGTGAATTGAGCGCCAGCTCTGTACCAGGCACTGCACAGTGCCTGTTTTTCAAACAATGACACTAAAGCTTAAAGGGGTAAATAACTTAATAAAACCACACAGTTAGTAAGAAACAGAAGAATCCAGTCCAAATTCTGACTCCAAACTGTGTGGTTCTTAAACTAAACCATTCCACGTCTCATTTTACATGAAGAAGAGTGTCTCAGGAGGGTTTAACGATGATCACATAGCATAGAGTAAAACAAGTAGTGAATTAAACTCAAGCAGGAAACAAGGAGGGCTTTAGAATTAAAATATGTGATCACGATTAATGTTTAAGTTGATCTAAACACTTTTATTACCTTAGACTATAGAGATATTAACATTGGACTTGAACCACCACTAAAAGAATAGAAAAAGAGAGGATAACTTCTAAACTAAAAGAAAGAAGAAGGAGTAATAAAAAATAATTGGCCCAAAGCAGGCAAAATGGAAAGAAAAAAGCAGCATAGTATAAGTGGAACAGATAAAAATAACACCTATAAAATGATAGCTTTAAACCTAAATATATTAGTAATTATATTAAATTTAAATGGACTATATTTGCTGTGTACTTGTCTTACATGTATTTGTTCTACATGTGTATTTTATGTAGAGTCCATTTGTGTATTCCTTTTCTAATAAAAAGTTTTTAAAAGTTTTATAATACTTTGAGAGCATCCACATTTCAAACTGTGTCAGTGCTTAAACTATCTTTGCACAGAGCTTTTCTTCTATCAAATTTTTTTACGGTTCTAATAAACATCTTTACACACTATCTTCCTTTAAAAGCAGTGTGACAGATTACAGTAAATGATGTGTATACAATTATATTTAAAAAACATGTACAGTATATTTAAAACAAAATCTAAAGCATGAGGAAGAAGAAGAAATAAATATTAAAGTTATTGTGATTGAGTATTAAATTACTTCTGAGCTTTTCTTTGGCAGAATCAAAAGGTGTGAATAGATTCTTCTCACTACTGGGGTATGTGGTGTTTCTGCATTTGTGGAGTATAATAATATTAACCATTTTAAAGATTTTTTCATCAATAAAAGTAACAGCCTTAACTGAAGTCAGTATTTATGGATGATAATATTTTTATTTAGTCACATTACTAATCTTGTAACTTTTTTCCTTGTAGGCACTGAATGGCTTTGTACTGGTTGTCACTACAGATGCTTTGGTCTTTTATGCTTCTTCTACTATACAAGATTACCTGGGGTTTCAGCAGGTAAATACATTTTTCTTAGGTCGTTAAAAAAATTTTTTTGGAAAATTAATTTTCTACGTTTAATTTATCTTATACTTAGGGACACAAGTGATAGTTTGTATATATAAAATTAATTAAAATACATATGCTATAGAATAAAAAAGTATATGTTTGCAGCTAATATATTTTTATACTTTTAAAAATCTACTGCATTATAATTTCCTTAAGGGTGTATGTGATTCATGGATTTTGTTTCTTCTTCCACTTATAAAGAACTCATATATATACGAAACTTTAGGGTAAGGGGCAGATAGGGTTTGGACAGGGGCAGACAAGAGAATATTTACCATCAAATTAGTTATGGATACTGGAAGGTATATGACAACTATGAAATGAATGAGGTGATATGTAAAGGTATGAGCAAAATACTACGGCTTCTCCCTTTAATTCCGACTTGTATGGATTACGGAAGCTTTCCTGAAGAAAATGGTATTTAAGCTAACCTAAAGAAAGTGTAGGTTCCGGATGGGTGGACCATTGTGGAGGGAACACAGAGAAGAAAAGCTAGACGTAATGTAGACAGTAGGTTGGAAGGCCTTGAAGGAGGTGAGCGTGTTTGGTTTAATGTTACTGAGTGTATAGTGAATAAATGGAGTAATAAGGCGTTCAGCATATTTGAGGGGCAAGAACATCCAATATGATTTGAGAAGTTTGTAAGTACACTTGAATGCTAACTACTCTTATGTATCAGTAGTTCTTAAATTCTAATGTGCATAAGAATCACCTGAAGAACTTCATAAGCTGTCATAACATTGATGGGCCTCCTTCCCATATAATCTGATTCAGTACGTCAGAGTGGGGCCCATGTATTTCATTTCTAACAAGCTCCCAGGTGATGCCAAGACTGATGGTTGAATGGCCCCGTCTACACTGTTATATAGACTGAAGCTTAAATTATGTCATACACACTATAGAAGCCACTAAATGTTTTTGTTAAAGGGAACGTGTATGCTCCAATCTGTACTTCAGAAGATAACTCTGGCATTGTGTAATGGATGGCATAGAGATGACTTCATGCTAGAAGATAAAGTTCGTAGGAAGATTTAAGTCCAGATAGCTAAAGTGGTGGAATCTGGCTACTGACACAAAGCCTAACTTAAGTATTTTTGGATTTTAAAGAAAATATACTAATGTCCATGGAAAAGCCTGTTTGCAACTTAATTACATAACTAGTTTAGTTATTATTTGATGTGATTCATAACGGTTAAGAAATCAGAAAGATTAGCTGTTTCCCAATCTGTTTTTCTTCATATATGCATATAACCTGGATATTCTTTAAGAAAACATTCATATCTGACATTGGTGGTGGTTTATGGCACCATTTTTAAAACTGCATCTTGTGACTCATTAGTGGGTTATGAAATTGATATAGTGGATCACCATCAATCATTCCTTTTAGTTGCTTAAAATGAAATAAAATAGAAAACACAATATTGTCACACACATGTGGAATCTAGAAAAATGGTAGAGATGACCTTATTTGCCACGCAGAAATAGAGACAGACATAGAGCACAAATGTATGGATACCAACGGGGAAAGGGGTGGGGTGGGAAGAATTGGGAGATTGGGATTGACACATATACACTATTGATACTATGTATAAAATAGACAGCTGATGGGAACATACTGTATAGCACAGGGAGCTCTACTTAATGCACTGTGGTGACCTAAATGGGAGGGAAATACAAAAGAGAGGGTGTATATATATATATATATATATATATGGCTGATTCATTTTGCTGTACAGTAGAAGCTAACAGGACATTATAAAGCAACTATACACCAATAAAAATAAATTTTAAAAATATTGTTACACATAAAAGAAGTGTTCTGTGAAACTTTTTTCCACGTGTGTATACACACACACACACACACACACACACACACACACACACACACACACACACACACACACGATGGATAGAAAATGTATTTCTTGCCATGAGTTGCAATAAAAAAAGTTAGAGCAATTCTGGTGGAAGGGCCATTTACTGTAGTAAATGCTGAGAAGCAAGAGGTGAAGGAGGGATTCTGACCTGGTCATGGCATAATCCCTTCCTCTTATGGAATCTACTAGAAGTAAAAATTTCATATAAGGAAAATTATTAGAGAGCAGTGAAGGAAATACATAATACTATCAAGCTTAGAGAAGTCAAATGCAGCTGGATGTTCAGACAAGGTTTTGTGGAAGAAGGAGGATTTTAAAAGATCAGTAAATAGATAAAAATCAGCAGAACTTAATGTGCTGCAATTAAGGAGTGGGAAGGTGACTTATTTGACTGAAAAGCATTCACACAGGGAAGTGATGGCAAATAACTTTTGACTTGTCAATTACAGTGCTAGTCTCTTTCTGGCTTTTCCTATATTGGATTCCTGAAGAGCTTTGCAAGCATTTCATTTGCGTTCATCACCACTAACAAGCACCCACTAATCTAGCAAGGTTTTGAAATTAGTAAGCCCCATTTTAAAAAAATCAGTACTTCTTGTTAATTTCCTTTTTTTTTTTTTTTTCCTTTAGTCTGATGTCATCCATCAGAGTGTGTATGAACTGATCCATACTGAAGACCGAGCTGAATTTCAGCGCCAGCTGCACTGGGCGTTAAACCCTTCACAGTGTCCAGACTCTGGACAAAAAATGGATGGTAAGAATGTTTACCAAAAGATAGTGTTGGGGATTTTTTGATATAATTCTGTGAAAGAAGGCAGAGAACCTTTAGGGGCATAGAACTCCCTGGTGAAGGTTGGGAAGAAGGGGAAAGACATGAATCTCTGGCTGCGGGCCAGAGCCAGGTCACAGGGAACCTGGTGACCTAAGGAGGATTTTGACAGATGACAGCCATTGATGAATTTCACGTGACAAAGTATACCCATATACTCACTAATATATTGTATAAAAAGAACTCTTACACTGTTGTGAAAAGGGGGAAGGAATGTACAAGGTTGATTCTGGAGTGTGTATGAATTGTTCTGTGTTTAAAATGCACCAAATATAAAAGCAGACTAGCATATATGCAAGGATAAAAAAACCTTCTTTCAATGCAAGCAGTGTTTTCACACATCTGTGAAAATGTTAAAAAGAAGAAAAGGATTAGAAAATATAGAAATTGTTGACAGGATAGCTCAGTAGAAGTAAAAACAGCCGAATAGGTAAAGTTCTATGTAGTGAAAATGTTATTCAATAAGTTTTCATTTCTTTTCACTAGCTCCCCTTCTGAAAGCGATTTTTCTTTTGTAATCCAAATACAGACTTCGATTTAGAAATTAACACAAATTTCAGCTATTCAAACACTTAATTTTACAGCAAAATGAAAGTAACTTTGTGTTGCTATTATTTCTACAGAAGCTAATGGCCTCTCACAGCCAGCAGTCTATTATAACCCAGACCAGGTTCCTCCAGAGAACTCTTCGTCTATGGAAAGGTGCTTCGTTTGCCGACTGAGGTGTCTGCTGGATAATTCATCTGGTTTTCTGGTAAGGTGCAAAATCTTTTACTGACATTTACTATGAAGTTTTAGAAAATTAAAAAGAAAAGTGAAACCAATTTAATTTGAATATTTGAGTTTGGGTTATAAAAATCTACTTTATTAAATAATTTTATAAAGGACAGTAACTTTTTAAAATCTTTCTAAAGTTATAGAAATATCTTCCGTAACTCAAAATCTCTATCCTTTAGGATGCGGTAACAAAGACTAGTGGAGTAACAGGGAACTCTCTATCTTTCCCCTTTTTTTGGACTTTTTAGGTATAAGATAGAGAATTATATAGCACTTCTTTGGCAGCAGACTGCTTACCCTCCTTGGATTTAATGCCTGCCAAATGGAAAAATTATCACGGCCTTTTCCGCATGGCTGGAATAACTACCGTGTAAAAAAGTGGTTGTGTCTTCATGATTGCAGGATCCTCCTCTAGTATGAAATGCTCTTGAATAGTGTGAACTCCTGAGTAGGATGGCCAGGGAGCAGCGTAGGCAGGACGCTAAGAGTAGAGACGGCCCGGCCTGTCAGGTGCCTGTGTCCTGAAGATTGTGCACTCCACCAGGTACAGAAGGAGATAAAGCATGTTGCATATTACTTTTGTGACTTATCAGGAATTGGAAACAGATGATCAAATCTATTAGCAAACAATGATTTTTGTTGGTGTGTTTATTCCTGAAGATAGTTTTGCTGACCCAGAATTAGAACTGTGCTTTGAGCTAGTTTGCTAGTATTGATGATCACTTAGTATATATGTCTAGGTGGAATTTCTTTGTGTAATTGGGCCTTTTCTCCCTTGTGCTGCTCTCATATTGATGTCAGAATCATCCCTTGGCCTGGTACTGTTTTAAGCAGCCAGATTGATCATGGTCATGATTAAATTGTCTCTGTTTCCTCTCTCTTCTAAAATTGTTCTTTAATAGAGTTCTGTGTTCTTTGTATGGTTTTATGATTCATTTTAGTGTTTTTAAACAGTTGTTTTATCTCTCTATAAAAGATTCCTATGAATTTTGAATATACTCTGAGCTGTGGACTAGTCCACAGACTATATCTGAAAATTAGTAAGTACTTGATGGCTTTATCACTATTCATTCGTTTAGGAAATAGCGTTTGAGTGTGCAGTGTGTACGGACCCGTGCTAGGCGTGGATGGTAGGGCAGCCGCAAGGTCAGAAAACCATTAGGTCTTCCTTTTGTGACCTATTAAAGCACTGAGTGGTTCACTTACGAATCCCTTGAGGATAGCCCTCATACTACCTTTTAGGATATTTTTAATGGGCTTTCTGGGGAGAAAGGAATTCAAGTCACATTTGATAGCCTCATGAACTTTTATGGAATTATCAAGAACACTGGAAATGGCCCTGACGGAGCCTTTTAAAAAGGAACCATTTTAAAACGTTAATCTTAATGAACTGTTTTTTGGTTTTTTAAGGCAATGAATTTCCAAGGGAGGTTGAAGTATCTTCACGGACAGAACAAGAAAGGGAAAGATGGATCAATACTTCCACCGCAGTTGGCTTTGTTTGCAATAGCTACTCCACTGCAGCCACCATCCATACTTGAAATCCGAACCAAAAATTTCATCTTTAGAACCAAACACAAGTTAGACTTTACACCTACTGGTTGTGATGCCAAGTAAGTGAAACCTTTTCAGGTTTATTTTACCAAATGTATATTTTGTTGCAGTAAGTGTGTCTTAGCATGTATATATTTTCCATATGGTGTTGATTATAGTATTGTTTATTATTATAGTAGCTATTATTATTTCATACTTTACAGCATAGCCTTTTAAAATAAAATTTCATCACGTTCACAAATCTTTTTATTATTTTACAATATTTGACACAATTTCTGTATTACACAGCTAATGTGTTTATATAAGATTCGGTATCCTGATGACATTTATTGTTGGCTTGTTTTACATTTTTAAATTATACAAATTTTGACTTTTAGCCCTAGAAGTTTAGTAACCAAAGCATGTTGCTACTTTTCTCCTTCCTAATAACGCGAATGCAGGCAGGTTGGAGAAACCCTGCCCCTCAAAATGTAGTATAGGTATTCTAGAATTTAATTAGAGATTTTGTGTTTCACCTATATAATCTACTCTGTTAGACTGATCTTTAGCAATAATTTTCATGGTCTTTATTCAGGAGAAGAAAACAGTCTAAAAGTGAAATTTGCAACCATAAGCAAAAGAGAGCAGTTACAGAACTGTGTGTGTTTCTACCTGCTAGTGTGAAATTCTGCATGTCAACATAGTACAGAAACTAGCATATAACTAATGAACTGATGTTGGCTACTTCATTTTTGTTAAACTTTAACTGCATTCTTATTTTGCCTTTCTTTTAAACAGAGGAAGAATTGTTTTAGGCTATACTGAAGCAGAGCTATGCATGAGAGGATCAGGATATCAGTTTATTCATGCTGCTGATATGCTTTACTGTGCTGAGTACCATATCCGGAGTAAGTTGTAGTTTCTCATGAGCTTGGCTGTGAAAGCAGCTTACGCTCTAGTACGTGTTTCAAATTATTACTAATGTAATGTGTTTAAGGAAACTATTTGGATAAACTTCTCCTTAGTATCCCGCAATTATGATTAGCCTGAGTTACACTCTCTAGTCATTAGCTGCCACACGGGAATTAAGTAGTTTAATTACTCTGAAAATGACCGTTTTGCCCACGTTTTTGCTCAGGAGTTTTTTTAATGGCATCATTTTTAATTCTAAAACTTACCTTACTAGAGATTATGCTTTAAAATTGTATAGTAAAATATTAGGCTGTAGGAAATGTTCCCTTTTTTTTTTAAAACGAAAACAATTTTCCCTCCAAACTCTATACTCTCTTTTCACGTGTTACGAGAACTGTCTGACTTAATCTTTCCTTGAACCATTTAAATAATAAATTTAGTATGAAACAGGAAAAAATAGCAATGCTGAAGAAGTATTATTTTCATACATTTTAATATACTGTGCTTAAAAGTCGTCAATATATTTATCATCTTTGGTGATATGTGAATTACATCTAGAAATATTACAGAGATTATTGTGTTGATTTTGGATTTGATAATTTTTTTTTGTTTCAGTGATTAAGACTGGAGAGAGTGGCATGATAGTGTTCAGGCTTCTTACAAAAGACAATCGATGGACTTGGGTGCAGTCGAATGCACGCTTAGTTTATAAGAATGGAAGACCAGATTATATCATTGCAACTCAGAGACCTCTAACGTAAGTACAAAGACCTAGAACATTTCATGTTTTGGTTTTTTATTTTAATAATAACACTTTGGTTTATAAATTCTCCTTCATGAAAACCTAAAAATAAATTTTAAGAGAATTTACACTGGAAATAAAAATTGAAAGGTAATATGTACAGAAAGAAGGCGGCATAGGGTAAGGACATTGAGAAAACAGAGTTAACAGACTTTCTTGAACAACTGTGTATGTAGAGCTACAGAGGGAGAATAATCAAAGAAAACTCCAAGGGTTTATCCTGGGTATATGAAGGAAAGATGAAAAGCCAGCGCCATCTGTCAGATAAAATAAAAACATAACAGTGCTTTGTTTAGCATGTTTGCTAATAAGCAGGCAGTGATTTTTTAAGTTTCTCGTACATTCTCGAAGTGAGTAGTTTGTCAGATATTTGTATGGCAAATGTTTTCTCCAGTCTGGCGAAATGATTTTTGTATGTGGTTTTGAGGGTAAGGATCAAGATTATTCTTTTCCCTTATATAGATAGCTAGCTGACTAGTAACATTTATCGGAAAGATGGTTTTTTGAAAAGACCATCTTTTCCCCACTGCACTGCATTTCAATCAGGGGGATTGTATCTGGGGTTCCATTGGTCTGGTTGTCTATTTTTAGACCAAAACACATTGTCTTAACTATTCTGTACCTTAATATGCCTTGATATCTTGATGTATGCCCGCCATCTCGTTTGTTCAGAATTTTTGTTCTCTTTCAAGATAATCTTGGCTCTTTACATTTCTATATAAATAGTTTAGAAATCAGTTGTCAATTCCCATGGGAAAATTTGTTTATAAGAATGGAAGAACGTTTTTATACATTTGATATTTTTGTTTGCTTGTTCTATTAGTTTTTATGAGATCCATCGGAGCTCTTTACCTAATATGGATATTAAATTTTACATATATACACTTTTACATATATACACTCTGTGTAGTACATATGAACCTACAACTATGACATTTTCTCCATGCCTTGATTTATGAATTCCTTCCCCATGCAAACATTTTTAATTTTCATATGTCAGTCTTCCTTTAGAGCTTCTGGGTTTTATATGTTATTTCAACGAGCCTCATTTTTACATTTGGATCTTTATTCCATTTGTAATTTTTCAGGTAAGGATGGAACCTGAGTGTGAAATTAATGACTGTATTATTAAGTTTTTGGACAAATTCTAAATTAAATTGGTCTGAAAAACAATTTTAAGTACTTATCATCAGAAAGATTTCTCTCAAAGTTCATGTTCCCTGCTATGAAACTCAACTACAGTGTATTTTGCTTGCTATTATTTTTTCTAAAGTTTCCTATTTTGAAATGTTTATGATGCGACTCTCCTTAACATACGCCAACTTTCTTGTGCACAATTTTAGAGATGAAGAAGGAACAGAGCATTTACGAAAACGAAATCTGAAGTTGCCTTTTATGTTTACCACTGGAGAAGCTGTTTTATATGAGGTAACCAACCCTTTTCCTCCCATAATGGATCCCTTACCAATAAGGACTAAAAATGGTGCTGGTGGAAAAGATTCTGCTACCAAGTCAACTCTAGGTAAGGATTCCCTCAATCCCAGTTCCCTCCTGAATGCCATGATGCAACAAGATGAATCTATTTATCTCTATCCTGCTTCAAGTAGTACACCTTTTGAAAGAAACTTTTTCAATGACTCTCAGAATGAGTGCAGTAATTGGCAAAACAGTGTCGCACCAATGGGAAGTGACAATATCCTGAAACACGAGCAGATTGGCCAGTCTCAGGAAATGAACCCAACCCTCTCTGGAGATCACGCAGGGCTCTTTCCAGATAATAGAAACAGTGACTTGTACAGCATTATGAAACACCTAGGCATCGATTTTGAAGATATCAAACACATGCAACAGAATGAGGAATTTTTCAGAACTGACTTTTCTGGTGAAGAAGACTTCAGAGATATTGACTTAACAGATGAAATTCTGACCTACGTCGAAGACTCTTTAAATAAGTCTGCCTTGGGGTGTTCAGGTTACCATCAGCAACAGTCCATGGCTCTGAACCCAAGCTGCATGGTACAGGAGCACCTCCAGTTAGAACAGCAAGAGCAGCTACAGCAGCATCAGAAGCACAGAGCAGTGGAGCAGCAGCAACAGCTGTGTCAGAAAATGCAGCATATGCAAGTTAATGGCATGTTCGCAAACTGGAACTCGAACCAATCCGTGCCTTTTAATTGTCCTCAGCAAGACTTACAGCAGTACAATGTCTTTTCAGACGTACCTGGGACCAGTCAAGAGTTGCCCTACAAATCTGAGATTGATACTATGCCTTACGCACAGAACTTTATTCCCTGTGGTCAGTCTGTGTTGCCGCCACATTCTAAGGGTACACAGTTAGACTTTCCCATTGGGGATTTTGAACCAGCCCCATACCCTACAACTTCTTCTAATTTAGAAGACTTCGTCACATGTTTACAAGTTCCTCAAAGCCAAAGGCACGGACTCAATCCACAGTCAGCCATAGTAACTCCTCAGACATGTTACGCCGGGGCTGTGTCAATGTACCAGTGCCAGCCGGAAGCTCAGCACAGCCATGTGGCTCAGATGCAGTACAACCCAACAATGCCAGGCCCGCAGGCATTTTTAAACAAGGTAAGAGTTTTATTAAACTGAATAAACCCTTTAGGTGATTCTTCGTACATTATAAATCGAACCAAGTTATAAATTTTCTACGTCAGTGACTGATTTTAATCTATTATCTGTAGCATTCATGTGAGAGAGCATTTTAAATTTTATCTATTTTTTTTATAAGCCAGTACTTTTTTAATATGTTAGTAATACAAGTATATCATAGTTACCTGAAAGGAGAAAGAAATCAAGGAAAAAAGCAACATGGCCTTAAGTGACAACCAGGTGAAATTAGTTAAAAGTATATTATTTAGAATAATCTTGATTTTTAAAAATACGGCCTTTTAAATTTTTAAAAATATTTTCTTCAAAGCTCAATTTTTTTGCTGACATATAATTGATTTACAATTACTTTCAGGTGTACAACATAGTGATTCAATATTTTTATCGATTATACTCTATTTCTGTTGAAATTGGGTTAAAAATCAATATAGTTGTGCTTCCTTCAAATGCTTTTGTCCTAGATGATCTCTGGAATTCAGTGCTTGGGTTCCTTGGTGTTCTCTGGCAGTCGCTCTATGTGACCTGCCAGATCCTCATTTTATCCTTTAAGGTAGAATAGTTTTTTTCCCTGGCATTCTTTTAAAAAAAAAAAAAAAAAAGGGTATCTCAGCTGGCTTTCTATCAGGGGACTCAAGCTGGATGCTTTGTCTTCGTTTAAATGTGTCATTCTAACCCTTCTAGCATCGTGGAAACTTAAAAAAAACCAAAAAGTGCTTGCTGATGATTGCTGCTGTCTTCGGCCACCCAGGAATACATCATGTTTGCATTTATGCTTTTCCATTAGAAAATATTTAGTTCATTTTACCGTATATTTAAGTTTAGTTTTGAAGCGAATCCTGGTTATAAGACTATGTATTATAATAGTTTAAGACTATGTATTATAATAGTTTATAAATGTTACTTGACTCTTTTTCACTAATTGTTTTTTTCTGGCCTTTTTATACACGTGGTTTTGTCTGATTATATATGAGGTTTGTCTGATTATATATGAGCTTATTCATAGAAAATGGCTGTGAAAGTTTTTCTTATCCTCATTCCTGACTTCCTTCAGTTATTTAACAATTGGTTACAGTCTATCTCACGACACTGCTGTGAAGTAAGCCTGGGTAGGTAACTTCTGTACAGTTTACTGTACAAGTTAATTATGTAAAATTACATTTTGAACAGGGCCTGCATTAGCATGAGTTCCTTACAGTATTTTCTTCCCCCACTGTTTTGTATTACTTCTTTATGAATGATAAGAATTCTAGACCTATATATTCCCCCTAGGAGTTATAAAAACTAAAGAAAATTAAAATTCCATCTGTGGCTCACATTATATTCTGGTGGACAGCACTGCTGTAGGCAGTATATTTAGAGAATTGCTGATGTGCATTGTATTATGACTGATGAGAGTAATTTATTCAAAACCTACCATTCTCTGGGCACTTACTATATTCCTTTTGAAAACTCGACGAAGTTTAGAAGCAGTCTGTTTTGATTACTGAAACCTAATATTACATAGGCTTCAGAAAGGTAGATGTCATTCAAAGCAATTAAGGGTATGATTATAATGTTACTTTCACTAACTATATTCTAAAATACAAAAGGCTCCCTAATCTGTAAAAATCCTACAGAACTAGGTATCTCTGTCATCTCTCCTTTTTTTTCAGTAGCAGTTATGGAAATCAGCCTAATTTCATCGTGACACGGCAAGAGCAAGTATTTTACTTTGCTAACTTATTTCCGTAATTAGGACAGTAATTTTAGTAGTAAAGCATGTTATGAATTAAAAAACTTGGTTCTAGCAATCATATACCCATGGTGTAATATGTTAAGAAACCTCTTGCAAATCAAAACTTACCTCCTTTGAGAAGGTTCTAGGTTATCTGTAGTTCAGTGTAGTGATCTTCAATGTAATTAATTCATCGGTACCTAGAACTTTTAGATAAAATCTGCTCAAAACAAACTTACTTATGACAGAGAGTACAGTTACTGTGATTCACGATTGGTACTCTCTGATCCATCAGTTCCTATCCAAACCAAAGGCAGTTCACTGATCAAGTACTCTCTCAGTGTATGGAATGCCAGGTCTGCAGTGAGACAATGATATTATTCATCCATACCATGTAATAGAGAAACCAAAAGGCTGTAAACGCAACTAATACAGAATATATGTTCAGTATGTCTTCACTGAATGATGTAAAATTTAACAGCAGGAAAGGAAGTTGAAGTTTAACAACGTGCAGGACAAAGTTTTTTTTTTTGTTTTTTTTGTTTTTTTTTTTGCGGTACTATGGGCTCTCACTGTTGTGGCCTCTCCCGCCGCGGAGCACGGGCTCCGGACGCACAGGCTCAGCGGCCATGGCTCACGGGCCCAGCCGCTCCGCTGCATGTGGGATCCTCCTGGACCGGGGCACGAACCCGCGTCCCCTGCATCGGCAGGCGGACTCCCAACCACTGCGCCACCATGGAAGCCTAGGACAAAGATTTTAAAAATACATTTTCATACATCTAACGGCTTAAGATATACGAAGGATCTGTTCTAATAAGTTGCATTGCAATTTTTGTTTGTTTTCAGTTTCAGAACGGAGGAGTCTTAAATGAAACCTATCCAGCTGAATTAAACAGCATAAATAACACTCAGCCTACCGCCCATCTTCAGCCGTCAGAAGCCAGACCTTTCTCTGACTTGACATCCAGTGGATTCCTGTAATTCCAAGCCCACTTTTCATCTTGGTTTTTTGAGTAAATTCGTTTGTGAAACATTATTAGGGAGTAATAAAACTGTCATTGTTGGATGTTAGCAAGTTCACGTGGAGGCATTGATATATGTAGTTCTCACTGTTTTTCCAAACCAAATTTTAATGATTTTATAAGAGGAGTTAATTACATATATTACCATCATTAAAATAGAAAGTATGCTGCCACAGAGGAGTGAAGTAATCTACACTTTATAGTATTCTGAGATACCACAGAATATACAAAACTTATTCAGGGGGACATTATGACACTTTTAAATAAGAACTTTTTCTCTGTTGGAATTATTTCTGTCAGAATAAAATGAAATACTTCGAGTTTTGAACTTCAACATTCTTATTAGTGTACCAAATATGAACTCTTTTCTTTTATTTGTAGCTTCTGCTTTTATCTCAGATGTTAAAATGAGTGGTTTGGTGCTTTTATAAAAAGATAATCTCAGTGCTCTCCTCCTTCCTTGGTAATGTAAGTGCCTCACAATTTTTTCTACCTATAACACTGTAGGAGTATGTTTTATATAAAATATACTTTCTCTTTTTAAAATTAATAACATTCTGCACACAAATATTATCAGTGTTTCTTAAATTCAGTCATTTTTATTAATCCGGGCATGTTTTAACTGCGCTACTCACCCCCTTTCTTCAGGTAAAGGGCAAAAAATGGTTGAAAAGTTAATTATTTAATCTCGTTGTTTCTAGACTTTAATGTTGCCGTGTGCCTTATGTTGAAAGATTTTGAAAGGGAAGATGTCTTTCCAAATTATTTTTTAATTATCAATCATATAAATAAGACAGCAGCACTAAAATTTCAACAGTTTTCAGAAGTAAGAGATATACCACCATTTAGCTTTACTAAAATCTCCACCTTAATAGTTGAATGTTGCAGTGTAAAGAATCTGCTGTTAAATGCTACAGCATTTAACTTAAAATGAAGAGACGCAGCTTTACTTTTAGCTCTTTAATAAGTAAAGCACCCATTTCAATATATATAAATTCTTTAAAAACTGTTGTAGATCTGTGATCCTTTAAGATGTTGGAATATGTTCACTATAAATTTCACTTCTTAGTATAGTGGAAACTGTTTTTCTCATATTTGAGGAGTGTTAAGATTGAATATAGCAATGTTTGGTGCAAAGTATTGGTATGAGTGAAAAGAATGGTGCATTGTATAGTTTATAATGAACAAAATTATTTGTAAAATATTTTCTTTCATTTAAAGATAGTGCATACCTTATATATGCACGTAAATCATTTGTTTGGGTCTTAACATATTTTATCAGTGTGTCTTTTTAAGATAGCAAATAATGAATCCAACTTCTTTCAAAAGTCGGTATTAAGAAAAAGACAATCATGCAGTTCTCTTAACTTCAAGTATTAGGTTGTTTCTATGATATGATGACCTCTATTATCAGTAAGGCAAATTAATCAGGCTATTAATTTAACCATCCTCAGGTGACTTAAAAGTGCCACCATCTGCCTTTCTTTTATTTAAATATGACATCTGGAAAGGCACAGACACGTTTTGCACGTATTATATAAAAACGTGATGGAATCCCACACTGAAATGTAGTATTAAAATACATGTTTTTGTTTTTATCTTTTTAGTAAATTAATGTATATAAAAGTGACTTCAGACAAAATATCTACATCAGTTTTATGCATTTTCAGACAAAATTTTGAACCTGTAGAATCAGTTTAAGAGTTGAAAATAATAAATCTGTCTAAAACATTTCATAATTTGTTTCCAGCATGAGGTATCACTAAAGATTTAGACCAGTGATCCAGATTAATATTCCATTTTCACATTTAAACCTTTCATTAAAAGTCTTCATATAAACCATTTTTGTTAGTCTCTTCCACATGTTACTGAATGGTTTAGTGGGGGAAAAAATAGGCTTTTTAAATTGTGAATATAATGACAATCAAGTATACACTTATAAAATTTAAAAAACTTAAAGCAATATTGTATATTTTTATCTATAAAAGTAACTAAAATTTATCCAAGAATAATAAAATCACATTAAACCAAATACACCTTTGTCTGTACTGCTAAGTGCCAAACAAAGGAAGAATGGTTTGTGTACTGCTGTATTGAGGGATTTATTTTTAGGTGATGTGCACTTCTGAGGATGTGATGTGCCTCATTTGATCTTTTTCCTATGCCAGGTTGTTCCTACAGTACCTGAAGATTTACCAGAGTGTTCCAATGTATTATATAGCTTTCAATCATTGCTATGCTCAAACTAGTGTTTTTCAGTATTACTAAATTTGAGGTAAATGTTTTCATGGGTATTCTCTCCTTCAAGATGTTAATGCTTACATATGCCATGAATACATTTTTGTTTAAAATATGATTTGTAATAAATATCCTTCATTATCAAAAAATTGTACACAATAATATATATGGTAATAAAATAATCACCAAGTATGAATAATATGTTTTAAGGCAAATTCTTCTTTCTGGTCCATATAAAGGAAGTGAGTACTTAAAGTATAGTGTTATAATTATATTAGATGAAAGCAGTCTTCAATATTTAAGGATAGGTTAAGTCAATAATTCATATTTAAGGATAGGTTAAGTCAATAATTCATAAACTTCTTATAAAGTTCTGCCCCTGGATATTTTGGCCTTGACAGGAATATAAAAAAAAAAACACACTTCAAGTAACTTCATAGGTTAAAATGCTTCTGAAATGGATGTTGTTTTAAACCTTGTATTATCAGTAGTGTAGTCTAGTGGTATTTGTTTTGTATCTCAGATTAAAATCCAACATTCCATTTTAATAGCCAATATTTTAAGAATATTTATGACAAAAATTTAAACAACCCATGTTCTATTCTATGCTTAGATTAGAAAAGGTATTGCCCAAACGTACACCTCTAACAAATATAAATGGCATGTTAAGCCTTTGGTGTTAAATTCATAACTATTAAACACTCACCAAGAATTCTGCAGTTAGAGTTGAAAAGAAGTTCCTGGGGAAAAGTTTTCATTCTAGTAACAATTTTTCACATTAATTTTACATTGATTCTTAATCATTAGGTATTTTTCTCAACAAGTCGATAGAAACATAGCCAATTAGCATCATACTTAATTCTGAATATTTGAGAAAGACTAACACTGTCTTTTGCCTACGTGCACAATATATTCAGTTTCAACTGTCTGATCTGAAAGAGTCAAGAAAAATCCAGATAATATTTCTGATCCCCACTTTCAGTCAAATGACTTCATCAGCATGAATGACTGCAACTTGCCCCCTTGTCACCAAGCCTGTCAAACACTGACCAGGGATGTTAGCTACTCACAAGACTAGGGAATGTCTCAAGTTTTATCCCAATGTCCGCAGAGGACCATGCTTCCAGTTGCACTAATACGACTGAAACCATCAAAACCCCACAGCACATCCTAAGTGTGTCTGTACTTTGACCTCCACAATACCACTGTCCTCAGCTCTTAGGCCAACCTCCAACATGGGAGAAGGAGAAGCTCCCCGGCCTCCAAGATGGACACTCTCCCTAACCACAACCTGCCCCTCCGTCCCTCCCCGCCCCTTCCCCTTGGCAACCACAAGTCTGTTCTCTACATCCAGAGGTTGGGGGTAGCAGATGTAAGCTAATGTATTTGGAATGGATAAACAACAAGGCCCTACTATACAGCACAGAGAACTGTATTCCGTATCCTATGATAAAGCATAATGAATAAGAATGTAAAAAAGAACGTGTGTATTTATATTTAACTGAATGACTTTGCTGTACAGCAGAAATTAACACAACACTGTAAATCAACTCTACTTCAATTAAAAAAAAACAAGCACCCTTCCTTTCCAGTTTTCATACACTCAGCTACTCCGTCTCCCTCTTCCAGAGTCTCTTCTCTCTCCTATGGGCACCCCTGTGTACAGGTCATCCTCTATCCCAGGAAAAAGAAAAATTACTTGATTCTGCATCCCTTTTCTTATGAACTTACTTCTTTGCCTCCTTTCTCTAAAATAATGTTGGTCTCCTGAAATCTTGTTTTCTTCCCATTACGCTGCTTTGATGATGTTCACTTAACTTCCATCTTACCATAGGCTGATTCTCTCTGGCCCTGCACCCTCAATGAACTTCTTTCCTCCCTTAGGTTCTATGACATTAGCTGTCCTGCGTCCTGTTTATTCCCTCATTTGCCTTTGTTAGCTACTCTCCTCTCCTCCCACCTGGCAACAGGCTTAGTTCTGACCACCATGTGTGTTTCTTTCTCTACATACTGACCCTTTGGAAGCTCATCCATTCTGCAACTACTACCTTTATGATGAATCCCCTCAAAATCTGTGATCTCACCTCTGAAAAAGGGTGAAATAAAGACACCTTATCTCTGCTTGACTTTCGTTGAGCATCCTTTCCCTCTAAGAGCAGCATAGCAAAGCTAAGCACACAGACTCTGAAGACACCTGGCCTCAACACACACATGATGTGAATCATTGGGAAGGTTTCTTACTCTCTGAGCCTGAGTTTCCGTTTCTACAAAATAAGGATAACAGTAATAGGCACCTCACAGGATTCAATAAATAATTTATGTAAAAACAGTTCCCAGTTGCCACAACGAACCATTTGAGCAAAAAAATAAATAGTATTGGATTACAACCCAAAGAATAAAATATCCATGAGTCCATCCTGATTTGAATAAATGATTGAAGAAATAAATAAATGGGGACGAGGGGGCAAACCTTCCTTACAGGAAAATCACAAATATAGGTAACTATGCCTTCCAATAGATGGAGCTTAATACCCCTCCCCTTTGAGTGTGGGCTAAACTCAGCCTCTTGCTGAATACAGTGGAGAAAGGGGAAAAAATGTTTATATTGTAGAAACCTGGCAAGCACCACTTTAACCAAGAGATCGAGTTTGACATCAATTATGTTGTGGTGTTCTCACAGATATGCTATATGATCAGCACACTTCTGCTCTGTGGTATTTTCTCAAACACACATAGCCCTAGTCTACTCATCAGAAAATGTCAGAGAAACCCCAATTGAGAGACATGCCACAAGATTCCTGGGAGTATTCTTTAAAGTGTTAAGGTCAAGAAAAACAGATGTTGAGACGTCACAGGTCGGAGGAGACTAAGGAGGCAAGACAACGAAATACAAAGTACAACAGGGTATGTGGGATTGCATTCTGCAATAGAAAAGAGGCATTAGTGGAACGACTGAAGAAAGCCGAATCACTTTCGGCTTTAGTTAATAGTACTTTTTGGTTTAGTTAATAGTACTGTACCACTGTCATTTCCTAGCTTTACCAATGTACCACGGTTATGTAAGAGGTTAAGTTTAGAGGAAGACGGATGAAGGGAAGAAAGTCTGTATCTTCACAACTTTTATGTAAATCTAAAATTATTCCTAAATAGTAAATTTAAAAATCATTTTTATATTAAAAACAGTTTCTTGTTTGTCACATAGCAAGTACTCAATAAATGTCTGCCATTACTAATATTTCCCTGCGATTTCCAATCAACCTCTCCTCAGTTGTAGGTGAATCTCTACATTGACCCTACTCCTCATTCTGTTTACTTCTGATCTCATGAATATCTAGGTTTTCAGTCTCTAGTTCAGTGTTGCTTTCCACTTTCAAGTCCTGATATCATCCTTATCAATGATCCTTCTAGCCTTGTTTCCATAACTACTACACATCAATATAATAACCTATTTTTCCATTCCAGCCAAGAATAATCACATCTCATACTTTGAGCATTTGTAACTGCCTTATTTTTGCCAACTTGAAATCTCCTCTTCTCATCACACCATCTTTCTTCCACTTTCCCATTCCTTTCTTCTTTATTCAACTAGCTCTCTGCGTTCCTTGTGATCTCTAGCCCCATGAGTACCCATTGTGCTTTTTCAGTCCATCTGCCTGGACCTCAGTATCCGGGTTTCAGCAGTATGTTTGCTTGTACTCTGGAACTGCTCACTTCCTTCTTGGAAACTGCCACTCCAGTCCATAGCCCCGGCCAAAACATTTCTTTTCCTGATAACCAGTTTTGCTAGAAAAAGTGACAAAACTGGAATAATGGCCTCATCACAAATGTTTCACCACGTCTATGACAGAAACTGACAGTTACCGAACACCATCATCTTCCCTTCCTTCTTTGTAAGAGAACCCTGACATTTCTCTGGTCACAATGAGGGAACAAAACTATATTTTCCAGCCTCCTTTGTGAATAGGTGTAGCTGATAAAAGTTCTGGCCAAATACATGAAAGCAAAACTTTTGTGATACTTCCCAAAAAGGCTGCTGAAAGAGACCTCATGCAGCTGCAAGGAGCCGTTTTTGCTTTATCTGCTTTTCCTTTCTAGCCAGCACACATGGGTGTGATCAATGGAGATCTAGCAGCTCTCCTGAACCATGAAGATAGAAGCCATAAACTAGGATGGTGAGTTGAAAACAAGATGAGCCAGGGTCCCTCATGACGTGGAGCCTCATGTTTGGAACCACCAAAGAAACCCTGTCTGTGTACCTTGTGACTTCTTTTATATAAGAGATAAATAGACTTCGGTTAACCCATCATTCTATTATCTATCCCACCCCCACTGCCAGCCACCCATGGTATCTTCATCTTCTCAGTCTCTCCAGTGACGTTATCTCCAACTTGACTCAAAAAAGTCTGATGTAATTTTCAGTTTCCTCCTTTTTTACTTTTATGTTGCTATCAATTATCCTCTCAGATTTTCCTTAACTCCTTTTTCTTGCATTTTCAGTCACTGAATGTGTTGGTTTCTCCAGCAAGCATCATCCATTTTCTTCCAAGGACAAATCAAACTGCTACTTGATTCTTTTTGCTTTTTCCATGCATCCATTCACTCATTCATTTTTATTGTTTTACATCTGAATAGAGCAGCTTGCTACGACTTGCTTTCTTCATCACTGACCTCTTATTGCTTAAACCTTCAGTGTGAATTTAACTACTACCGATTTGTATGTACAAATGTTCTATTAAGTCAAGAAATCTTTCCTTGATACTTTCTTACCTTGGCTTCTGTAACACTGTACTCTAATTAGTTTCCTGATTGGATTACTCGTGGTCCCTCTCCTTCTATATTGCTACAGATAGGCTTTTTTTTTTAAGGTTCGATCTGTGTCCTTTTTCCTACCCTCCCCCTATACCTCTCTCTCTTTATAATCTCACCTAATCGAATCACTGTGTATAACTCAATATGTAACCTAGACCTCTTTTCTGAGTTCCTGGCCCAGATTTCCAATGGTGTATTTTGTACAATATGTAATATAGTATAGTTTTCTTTTAAATATCCTACCAGCACCTTAAATTGTCTTTGAACAAAACTGAATGCCTCATTTTCCCTCCTGAGTCTAGAGATTCTCCTACCATTTTTGTCAACACCTCCACTTCCATCTTCTAGGAGCTCAAACCGAATCCTCACATCTGGCCCTCTCTATTACCACAGTAGTCAGTCCCACTGGACAATGGAATTCTTTGCTTCTGTACTTATAATCTGAGACACTTTAGATTCAAAATATAGTTAGGAACTCAGCAAGAATGATCTGCCAACTTGCAGTAAGAAAAGACAGAATGGGAAGAAAAAAAACTTCTACCGAAGATCTGACAGGAACGTGTAGGGAGAGACTGGTTGAAGGGATTGAGAGAAGTTTCAAAATTGAAAACAAAAGTGGTTTCAACAAACAAGGACTTGGGAGTGGTTAGAGAGGAGGAGCAGGGAGGAGCATTCATTCAACAAACATTTAGCCATCCAGGCCTACAGGGGGCCATTCTAGGCTGACCTTAAAGCATCCAGCTGAATAGTTCTCTATTTTACTCCATCATGGTGGGACCTATGGTGGGGTCCTCAGGATTTGGTGTCTCTGATGTCAAAAGAACCAGAAACAGTGTATTTTACTGAGTGTCCACGGGCCATCTGCATCTCTGTCTATGGAGAGAGCTATTGAAAATTAGATTTGTGGACACCCCATGCTCACTGAATCCAATTTGTAGGCCTGAGAATCTTATTTTTAACAAGCTACTCTGATGATATGATATGAAAACCACCAGGATAGTCTTACAATTTAAGTATTAGACTAGGGAGCCCTGCCCAGGCTACACTGTTCCTTGCGTGATCCCAGCTGCTCCTCTGGCTCCCAACTGACAAGTAAAATCACGTTTATTAGGTGAACTGCCCTTCTCTCGTGGTACGTGATCTTTAGGATATCACCATGTGCTTGGATAGAATTTAAGTCTGCCCCATCAGCTCTCCTGTGCTGATGAGCTTAGACTTTTAAAACTCCAGGAGGCAGAACCAGCCCTGCCTTCCTTTCCCCATCTCCAACCCCACTGCCACCATCTTGGACAGGATCCACAGCCCCTGGAGATCAGTTTCTGATACCAGTTCTTCCACCTCTAGCGAACTTTTTCAGGAAGAGCAATGGACAGAACTCTGTTTTGCTGTCTAAAGTACACAGGCCTGCGTGAAACAGCTTACAATTTAAGACCAACCAGAATTAGGAAGGAACGCAAACTCATATATAGAAGAATTTATAGGGATCAGGGATTAATAGATTAGAATAGAGTGATCTCTGATGTGATGACCTACTTCAAGTAACTGATATGCTAGCAAGGGGGAGGGGGAAGAGATTATTCTTGTCATTTATGGTCCAGAAGTTAATCCAGGATCAATGATAAAAGTTACAAGTTAACACATTTTACCTCAATATAAAGAAGACTCTATTATTGAAAGATGTCTGGAGATGAAATAGGCTGATCTGAAATGTAATGATCTTCCTCTCTCCAGAAACACCACTTAGAATTTATGCTGAGAAAATAATTCACTACTGTTTCCTTCTATTTCAGAGAGTCTATGATTCCACTAACTTCCATGTTAGATGTGAGCTTTGAGATGTATTTCATACCCCCTGTTTTATGCTTGAAGAAAAAACAAGGCCCAGATACTATCCCGTGCAAGTCTCACAATTACTTGATAAAATGATCTCACCTATCTTGAGCTCTGGTACAGTATTCTTTCCTCAGCACAAGAAGTTTGCTTTATTTCCCACTTAGGGAAATCAAAATATTCAAATAACTTTATTTTTTAATCTTTATGTATGAAATTTTTGTTTTCCTTCTATTCAGAGTTATAGTTTCACCCTCCTTTCCAACAGAGCTGGATATCCTAATGCTTGTGGAAAGTCTAAAAATGTATCTCAACTCCATTTCCCCATCAGGTTGTATCTTCAAAAAATTTTAAACCACATATTTGTTGACATTTTAGGGTACTGAAATCTAATTTGGGGACTTTGCCATAACATTTAGAACTCAGACGGAACTCTGTGTTTCAGAATTAGGTTGACATGAATTCTGACTAAATGAATATCTATTTCAAGGATGTTAATTTCCATTGTCTGGGAAGACACTTCCCTTCCTCCTTGTTCAACCAACTGACATGTAGAAAACCCAGACCAGCTACCTTTGAATATGGAGTGTTTCATTGCACTTAAAAGGGGATAGAAAAATTTACCTTATTGTCAAGGTAAACGGTGAATGGTCTGAGATTCTACCCTACATTCAAGCCAACAGGTTAACCAGCTGCAGAAAGACATGCGATTCCTGGGTCAGAGTCAAAGGGCACTTGATAACTTACAACGGTAGCAGCAACCAGCGTCAGCATTTGTGTTGGTTCCCCACAAGGCAAGACAAACATCCGCACATGCAGTTACAGGAAAGGAACCCTGACCTTAGGGAACCCAAATCTTTCATGACAGCAGTACACAAGCCTGACCCTTTACTCTGAAGGGAGACACTGTCACTATCTTCTAAGACTGTTCACTATACAAACATCCTTGAAAAGACGGTTCACAACAAAAGCAGCCAGTGCCTCTGCTTGCAACACATGCAGAAACACAAGAGACCCTCGGAGAATGGTCTCCAGCACTTACCCTGATGGGTTCTGCTTGCTCTTTCAAGTAAAATGTTCATCCTTCCTCTGTTGACTGCCTCCTGTTTTGACTACAGAGACGATTGTTATTTGAGAGGGAGAGCATGCCAAACCTGAAGCATTTTCTATCCTCAAGTTACATTATTCTGACTTTCCATGGAAATAGCTCTGAAACCCTTCCTTTACGTCTCTAAGTCCTTGTAAAGAGCAAAGACACCATGATGTTTAAGATTCAGGGCACGGGGCACTGGGTTTGAACTCTGACTCTGCTCCCTTGCCAGATGTGTAGTATAAATCGCTCATTTAACCTTCTGTGCCTTCATTCCTTCCTCTGTAAAAAGAAGATGTAATGACTTTACCTTATAGGCTCTTCATGAGACCCAAATGACATAATACATGCAAAGTGCTCAGCACAGACACTGGCACATGACAATGAGTGTTAAAGAGGACCAATCACAAGTACGGAAATTGAAACTGTGACTTTAAAACTCCCAACAAACAAAATTCCAGGACCAGATAGCTTCACAGGCGAATTCTATCAAACATTTAGAGAAGAGGTAACACCTATCCTTCTGAAACTCTTCCAAAAAAAATTGCAGAGGAAGGAATTCTCCCAAACTCACTCTATGAGGCCACCATTACCCTGATACCAAAAGCAGACAACGATACCACAAAAAAGAAAATTAGTGACCAGTATCACTGATGAATATAGATGCAAAAATCCTCAATAAAATACTAGTAATCTGAATCCAACAATACATTAAAATGATCATACACCATGATCAAGTGGGATTTATCCCAGGGATGCAAGGATTTTCCAATATCCACAAATCAATCAATGTGATACACCACACCAACAATTTGAAGAATAAAAACCATATGATCATCTCAATAGATGCAGAAAAAGCTTTTGACTTTGGCAAAATTTGACACCCATTTATGATAAAAACTCTCCAAAAAGTGGGCACAGAGGGAACATACCTCAACATAATAAAGGCCATATATGACAAACCCACAGCAAACATCATTCTCAATGGTGAAAAACTGAAAGCATTTCCTCTAAGATCAGGAACAAGACAAGGATGTCCACTCTTGCCACTTTTATTCATCATAGTTTTGGAAGTCCTAGCCATGTCAATCAGAGAAGAAAAAGAAAAAAAAGGAATCCAAATTGGACAAGAAGAAGTAAAACTATCACTGTTTGCAGATGACATGATACTATACACAGAAAATCCTAAAGATGCTACCAGAAAACTACTAGAGCTCAACAATGAATTCAGTAAAGTTGCAGGACACAAAATTAACACACAGAAATCCATTGCACTTCTATATACTAACAATTAAATGTCAGAAAGAGAAATTAAAGAAACAATCCCATTTACCATAGCATCAAAAAGAATAAAATATCTAGGAATAAACCTACCCAAGGAGACAAAAGACCTGTACTCCAAATACTATAAGATGCTGATGAAAGAAACTGAAGATGACACAAACAGTTGGCAAAATATACCATGTCCTTGGATAGGAAGAATCAAATTGTCAAAATGACTGTACTACCCAAGGCAATCTACAGATTCAGTGCAATCCCTATCAAATTACCAATGGCATTTTTCTCAGAACTAGAACAAAAAGTCTTAAAATGTGTATGGGAACACAAAAGTCCCTGAATAGCCAAAGCAAACTTGAGAAAGAAAACAGAGCCAGGAATCAGACTCCCTGTCTTCAGACTATACTAAAGTCACCAAAGCAGTATGGTACTGGCACAAAAACAGAAATATAGATCGATGGACCAGGAGAGAAAGCCCAGAAATAAACCCACGCACCTATTGTCAATTAATGTACAACAAAGGAGGCAAGACTATACAATGGAGGAAAGACAGTCTCTTCAATAAATGGTGCTGGAAAAAACTGGTGAGCTACATGTAAAAAATGAGATGAGAACATTTTTTAACATCATACATGAAAACAAACTAAAAATGGATTAAAGGCCTAAACGTATGACTGGATAATATAAAACTCTTAGAGGAAAACATAGGCAGAGCACTCTGACGTGAGTCGCAGCAGTATGTTTTCTGAGCCATCTCCTAAAGTAAAGGCAATAAAAACAAACAAATGGGACCCTAATTAAACTCAAAATCTTCTGCACAGCAAAGGAAACCACAGACAAAACGAAAAGACAACCCACAGAATGGGAGAAAATAATTGCAAATGATGCGACCAACAAGGGATTAGTTTCCAAAATTTACAAACAGCTCATGCAGCTCAATATCAAAAAACAAACAACCGGCTTCCCTGGTGGCTCAGTGGTTGAGAGTCTGCCTGCCGATGCAGGGGACATGGGTCCGTGCCCCGGTCCGGGAAGATCCCACATGCCGCGGAGCGGCTGGGCCCGTGAGCCACGGCCGCTGAGCCTGCGCGTCCGGAGCCTGTGCTCCGCAACGGGAGAGGCCACAACAGTGAGAGGCCCACGTACCGCAAAACAAACAAACAAACAACCCAATCAAAAAAGGGGCAGAAGACCTAAAAAGACATTTCTCCAAAGAAGGCATACAGATGGCCAAGAGGCACATGAAAATATGCTCAACACCACTAATTATTAGAGAAATGCAAATCAAAACTAAAATGAGATATCACCTCACACCAGTCAGAATGGCCATCATCAAAAAGTCTACAGACAATAAATGCTGGAGAGGGTGTGGAGAAATGGGAATCCTCCTACACTGTTTGTGGGAATGTATATTGGTACAGCCACTGTGGAGAACAGTGTGGAGGTTCCTTAAAGAACTAAAAGTAGAGCTATACCATATGATCCAGCAATTCCCACGCCTGGGCTTATATCCCTAGAAAAACATAGGTCAAAACGATACATGCACCCCAGTGTTCATTGCAGCGCTGTTTACAATAGCCAAGACATGGATGCAACCTAAATGTCCATCGACAAATGAATGGATAAAGAAGATGTGGTACATATATACAGTGGAATACTACTCAGCCATTAAAAAGAATGAAATGAAATGCCATTTGCAGCAACATGGATGGACCTGGAGGTGATCATACTAAGTGAAGTAAGTCAGGCAGTGAAAGACGAATATATGATATCGCTTATATCTGGCATCTAAAAAAAATGATCCACATGAACTTATTTACAAAACAGAAATAGAGTCACAGACTTAGAGAACAAACTTATGGTTACCGGGGGAGGAAGGGTGCGGGGGAGGGATGGATTGGGAGTTTGAGATTGACATGTACACACCGCTATATTTAAAATAGATAACCAACAAGGACCTACTATATAGCACAGGGAACTCTGCTCAATATTCCGTAATAACCCAAATGGGAAAATAATATGAAAAAGAATAGGTACGTGTATATGTATAACTGAATCGCTGTGCTGTACACCTGAAACTAACACAACATTGTTAATCAACTATGCGCCAATATAAAATAAAAAATTTTTTTTAGAAAACTCAAGAAAAGTGTTAAAGAATTGCTAGCTCTTATTGTTTTTGGAGTCTGTATTAGCTAAAGACCAACTTGCTATAATGAAGAGATCAAAGAATGAGTTGTTTCAAAAATAGACTTTTGTCTCATATGAGTGGGCTCTGCTCCAGAATGCCACCCAGGCTGGTGGGGCAGCTCTTCTATCCTCAGTAGGCTCCAGCCACTGCTTCTTCCTACCAGGAGAAAGGAAAGGAAGGACCTTGTCCAGGCCAATGTATCTTTGATACATTCCTTCTGCCCACATTCAGTACCCATGAACTGAGTCCTATGGTCACACCTGGCTGCCACCATCTGCCCAGCAACAATTCTATTTCTGTGGAAAAAGAAGAAACAGATTTTGGTGGGCAACTGAAAGGACCAAGAAAAAAATAAATATCACTTCTCTATTCTACTGGAATTTTGAAGCTATTGAGAAATAAGAAAAAAGTGTAAACAGGGAAAATGTCATCGTTACTAGAAACTATAACTTGGAAGAGTCAAATGGGGATTGACCACTCCATTCCCCAGTCTTGAATCCAGACCTTAAACCATTCTGGGATATTTTCAATGAGTAGAGCCAGCCTACTTTCCCATGTCACTGCCTCTTGCCATTCCAGAGAGAGAAAAAGGGAAGAAGAGACCAAATTCCTCATGCCCGGGCCACTGATAGGTGTGCTTCACATATGTGAGGAGAGTGGACAGTGGCTGTCACCCACCCAGGCTTTCTACCATGGGGAGAATTAAGGAGTAAGGCAAGAGGCTAGGAGTGCTCATCCTTCCTCATGGAAACTCGAGCAACAGGAAAAAGATTTCCCTGGCCAAACATGACCACCATCACCACCATTATTATTATTATAAGGCAAACTAATTTGGTAAAAACTTCTCTTAAGGGCCCTGTCCACTGTCCATTATTTTGTTCAGTGACACCAATGAGATGCAGAACTAAGTTAGAGTTTAGACTGAGAAAAAAGACTTGTCTCTTCTGTCAAAGTGCTGCATGATTTCTTTCATTTACCTGTTTGCTCTGCCAGGAAGCACAGAATTCAGTTTTGTACTTAGTGCAACAGTTTCCCTCTGCCTTTATGTCTGGCAAATTTTTTTATGCTTCTGCCTGACTACTCTTCCTGCTTCATCTGTTACTTCCCTCTAGACGTCACCACTTTTAAGTTTTCGTGTCAGCTGCCACAAATTCTTTTTAGGTAGGATATAAATTATCCTCATAAAGATGCAATCAGTAAATGCAGTGATGTAGAAAAAAATGTTGAAGAGAAACATGCTATCCGTGAGTGCTGTTGGAGAAAGTGTTGGCCAGTTAAACTTGGGAGCATTTACAGGAGACAGATTGGCTCAGTATAGAAGCAGCCTTAAGATGAAGGAATGATGACTATGAATAATGGTTTCCATCTTGTCTGCCTTTCTGGAGCTGTGACATTTTTTCATGATCCTTCTCTCTGACACTGCTAACTTGAAATTATTTGCACTGTCCATGAAATCCTTTACTTTTTGACCCCTCTAATATTCCCCATTGAGGTTGTCATATCTTCAACTATTTCCTATCGTACAGATTATCTGCTTTCTTTTCTGCACCTGAGTAAAAAGGGCCCAGAGTGGGAGCACTTGGGAGAACTGATGTGTGGATACATGCAAAACACCACCTTAACACTCCTACAAATAAGTAGGTGACACTGTAAGAAGCTTGTAAGTGCTTTCTTTTATAGGTGGAGTCCTATTGCAACTTGAGTCGTCATTCACAGGCTGATGAGAAAACTCAAGTGATGCACTTAAAGATGCAAAAACTGAGGCCAAAGAGGCGAAGTGGCCTGTTCAGGTGACACAGTCGGTAGTGGGTACAGAATCTAGACTTTGCACCTCTGAACTGAGAGCACTTACAAAAAGTAAATCTTCTAATGGCCACCATCCAAGCACTTTGCTGTGACGCTGAAGCCAACGTATCTCATGAACTCTACATCTCCAGGAGATGAATATAATTGCCCCAAATTTACACATGATGAAACTATTTTAAAAAGCAATCAAAACAACCAACATGGTGGCAGTAGATAAAATAGGGCCCCATCCCCCACCCCCACCCCCACCAAAGATGCGCATATTCTAATCCCCAGATTAGATGGCAAGAGGGTCTTCACAGATGTTACTAAGGGAAGGAGCTTGAGATGGAATGGTTATCCTCTATTACCTTGGTGGACCCATGTAATCACAAGAGGCCTTAGAAGAAGAAGACAGGAGGGTCAGAGTCAAAGGAGGAGATGTGATGACAGGAGAGATGAGAGAGAGAAAGCAAGAGAAAGAGAGAGAGAAGATTTGAATATACTCTGCTGCTGGCCTTGAAGATGGAGGGCCACAGGCCAAGGAATGCAGGCAGCCTCTAAAAGCTGGAAAAGGCAAGGAAACCAATTCTCCCCTAGTGCCTTCAGAAGGAAGGCAGCCCGGCCAACACCTTGATTTTAGGGTTTCTGACCTCCAGTACTGTAAAATAATTAATTTGCATTGTTTTAAGCCACTAAGTTTGTGGTGATTTAGGAATTACCATCAATAGGAAACTAATACGTTGGTTATCGATTTTAAGAAGGCAAGGGAGGCATTTAGGGAAAAAAAACAGTCCTCTGTTAAAATCATGTCTAGAGAAGAATAGAAGAGCCGTTCTCTGTACCTCTCCCTGACCATTCTGCAGGAGAGGACCAGGAAGGTCTGGCAGTGGTCCCCATCCCTCCACTCCACCCTTAGATACATCTGGGCCTGCAAAAGAACCTCCACTTTATAGATGAGAGTGGTGCCTTACGGGCGCCAGCCTTGCCTTGCCTTTGCAAAGGAATGTGGAAGAACACAGCCAATGCACAGTTTCATTACAACTTTGCCTTTTCCAGATGTTTAGCTCATGTCAGAAGCCAGGAAATACATTGCTTACAGCCCACATGTGTTTCTGAAGAAGGGTCCTGATAAATGTGTCTGGTCTTTGCAAAAAACCCCCAAAATTGGCCTGATTCCTAGGAGAAGAATGGTTTCACTACAGTAAGTTAGACATTACACAAGCAGTGTCAGTTATCCAGCTTGAAGTGTTTGTTCTTATTTTAAAATTAATAAAGCCTTTTTGAGCATGCTATTTGCAACTATGCATCTAAGGTTCTTGTATATGGGGAAGAACACATTTTTACCTAGACCTTGACAGTCTCACACTGGTGGGTCTAAGAAAAGACCATTAAAAGAGAATAAGTGACCCAGAAGTGTCAGAAAGCTTTTCTTTTCCGAACGCAGGGAAGCATATATCTGGTCAGTGCTTTATTTACCCAGAAATTTCACAACCATTATCAGAATCGATACCAACGACTATGCTACAATAAGGTGAGTTTTTATGGAAAAGGAAGACTCCAAGAAGATTATGCAACACCGTACAGCCAGTAACTGGGAGCATCAAAAACTGTGCTCAAGTCATCTGACCTCCAAGTTCAAAAACTTTTTTAAGGATATTTCAGGTTGGTCTTCAATAGGATACAACAGGAATTGCATCACTGGTTTAACTACATGCATCAAACAGTTAAAATTTCCCTTGAAGTTGAGATGCTACACTGTGGGTTCATCTTCAGATAGCAGGGCAGGAATACGTGTGTGGAATCTGTTGAGGAAAGACTGCTGAGGAATTCCTACAGTGGAGGAAATTGAAGCTAGAATATGAATGAGATAATCAATGTTGTTCTACCTAAAATGCCCCTTAGTGGTCTAGTAAATTAATATAACCAGATTTAAGAATCATCTGGTCATTTGATTGATCAATCTTTTAGGAGGTTTCTCTGCTTGATTCAAGTGAGATATGAAACTGTTTCCCACTGAACATTCATATCAACTAGGATATGCAAGATGGCTCTTTGCTCTTGACAGAACTTCAGTGTTCCCAGAAAATTAACATGTGCCTCTACACAAAGGCCATTGACAAAATACAGTCTTACATTTGTGTACGTATCAAAGAAAAGTCCTAAGCTGCAAATTGGACTTTTAAAAATTTATGAGAATACCTCACTTGAAAAACAAAGAAAACAGACTCCCATATTTTTCCTGAATTCACAACCTACGGCATTTGAAAATTCATTTAAAAATCAAGTTACCAAACAGATTTTATAGTATAGAAAAGAATTTTGACTTCTGATTACCTTCCATGTTATAAACATCCAATATATACATTTTCATTAGCCTTTTGAGGTTCTGGGGAAGCCATATGTCCATTTAATAGTTGTTTAAAGTAGATATACCAGAATCCTATTCTGGCTGTGGGTGTGCAAGAGTTTGAGTTAATGGCTACTGTTTTGTTTCCTAGGACATTCTTCACAGTGATGTTTTTTAAAGTGCTTTTAATCTTAATAACATTGAGTCAATGTCATCAGAAACTATGAGATATTTTTCAGCGTCTGGTTTATAGAATATTAGTCATACCAAATGTTAACATGGATTTGATGATCAAATAAGTTTGGGAAACACTAGGCAAAGAAAAGTTAATCAGATTCCTTTATTACAGGTCTCTAATGTATTACTGTGCTGTGTAGTATTGTGTAGTACTACCATGTAATACTACTACTAATTTTCCAAGAGATGGAACTGGTATGCAATATTTTCCAACCTTATTTGACACTGGAACCATTTTCAGACCTTATCACATGATGTTTGTATGCCAAGGAAAATACTTGGAGAAAATGTGACCTCTGGTAAAAGATCCCAGGTTCTTCTCTTGGATTGCTCCTATGGCTCAGAGTCCGTATTTTACAGATATGCTTTGGAATACCTATGACGTACCCATCCACATTGAAATCATCTGCCACTTCTCTGCCTAAGCACACAGATTCCTCCAATCCAGCTTCTCACTATGTGGAGGAGTTTCATGTTATTTTTATACCTCACGTACCCACTGTAGGGGCTCTTCTCTATATCACCTATAAAAATATTGTAAGCTTTTCTTCTGATCAAGCTTGACCATCAAAAAACTCTGTAGTTTCACCACATTATTTTGACCATATGCAGAAAGAGTTTCACCGAGTTTATTTTGGAAGGTTTTGATCTTAGTTTTCGTTGAGGGGTAGTAGGAAAAGCAGTCTTATGAGATATAGTACGGCAATTACTGTAGAGATTGTATTTAAGTCCCTTTGCGAAGATCCATATGCGTTTTTTAGTATTAGAACTAGGAAAACAGCATGTTTTCTCCTCATCAAACTATAATTGAGTCTCTTTTTATTCTGAACACCAGGAAGCTTAAAGCCAAGTGAGGGCACAGCTAGATCAAGGATTTATGCTCTTACAGACTGCACGTTTGTGTTATATTTTCACCTCTCTCTAACTAGTGTTAACCTCTCCCTCTAATTTATATTTTCTCTGCTGTTATCTTGCTTTTTCTTTTCCTGTTCCTGCTATACTATTTTATATGTTCTCATTTTAATCAGATTTATTTTTTCTTTTTGGAATGATTTGATAAAAGAACAAAACAAAGAATGTAAAAAAAGAAAAAAAGAACTCTGGTTCTAGTAATTCTTGATCACTAGAAGCAGTGATACCAGATATAACTGATACTGGGTGAGTACTTAACATTCATAGCTCAATTTGGAATACATGTCAACAAAGTTCATGGTAGCTAATTTTTTTCTGGTTTTATAATAGTGCTAGCGTACACATTAAAGGAACCAAATTCTTCAATCCTCCTTAATTGCTTCAGTTAAAAATCCATGAGTATCTAAAGGTGTGACCAAGATAATTATGAACAGAGAGGTCAACCAAGATGGCAATATAGGAGGCTCCTGAATTCCCCTCCTATGTACACACTGAATCTATGGCTACACAAAGAGCAATTACCTCTGAAAGAAATCTGAAACTAGGGAACAATTCCTACACATCAAGCAAATTAGAAAATTGCCCACATCAAAATGGGTAGAAAAGGCTGAGATATACACATGCCATAAACTCCACCCCCGCACAGCAGCATACTATTGGAAGGGAACTCCTCATTTCCAGATTCTCCTCGAGGAGCAAAGAGTTTGCTCCAACATCTAATACCCAAACTTTTAAAACTCTCAGTTGAGGTATAGGCCCCTAAAACATCTATTTCTTAAAGCCAATGAGGCTTGTATCTGTAAGACTATAGCAGAAAAAGGAATAGTTGTTAACGGGTATGCAAGTGCTTGCAATAGAGCTATTCTCCCAGGGCTCAGTACAGCGGGAGCAAGCAAAATTGCCCAACTCCTAGTCTTTCCCCCAAAAGGAGTCCATCTGCATACTCTGAAAGCTGCTGCCTGAGATTTAGGCCTTTTGATTTAGCACACATACAGGGGCTAGCTGGAAATTCCTGGAAACCAGGGAAACTAACAAACACCTTTCTCATTGACTCCTGGTAGCCTGCTCCAAGTCACCAATATCTTCCTGGAAGAAGCTTGTACATATGTCTGTGTCCCAGCTTTTGCAGTTGCTGCACAAGGGGCAAGTCCCTGGTATGTCTGGCGCTGACAGCCAGTGGGGCTTCCCTTCACAGGTCCAACAGGACTATGGCAATTACAGGTAACCCCCGCGGCTATACACCTGGATCCAGTACAGAGGAAGCAGGAAGAAAAATACCCATCTCCGGTTTCTCTGTGAAACGGACTTAACTACATACATTCCCTTCCACCTAAGGGGGTCCACATTCTAGACACTGAATGCGATCCTCTCTCTAGGGACACTGACAGGTCTTGGCACACCCTAAACTACTGTAGGTCCCTAAGAACAAAGAGGGCAGCTTGGTCACTTACAAAGTCTTGAAAGAAAACCAGGATCTTAGGCTGGACTGATTGATGAGGTTCATCTCCTATATGAGAGCACTCTGTAAGGACTGGGAAATGTGGCTGCTCTATTTCATGCATAGAAAACAATACAGACAGTCAAGGAAAATGAATAAAAAGGAATGTGTTTCAAATAAAAGAACAAGATAATTCTCCAGCAACAGATCTTAATGACACAAACTTTAGTAATTAACCTGATAGAGAGTTCAAAATAATGCTGGTAGAGATGCTCATCAAGGTCAGGAGAGCAATGCATGAACAAAGGAAGAATTTCAACAAAGAGAAAGAAAATATTAAAAAATACCAAAGAGAAATCACAGAGAAGAATGATATAATAATTGAACTGAAAAATTCAATAGAGAGGTTTAACAGCAGACTAGAGCAACCAAAAGAGAAGATCAGCAAGCTAAAAGACAAGGCAGTAGAATTCATCCAATTGAGGAGTGAAAGGAAAAATGAATCAAAAAAATGAAGATAGCTTAAGGGACTTATGGGACACCATCAAGCAGCCAATATTCAAACTATAAGGGATCCCAGAAGTAGAGAGAAAGAAGCAGAAAGCTTATTCAAAGAAATAATGACTGAAAATTTCCCTAACCTAGATAAATAAACAGACTTTCAGATGCAGGAAACCAACAGAATTTCAAATAAGGGGAATCCAAAGAGAGCCACACTGAGATACACCATAATTAAGTTGTCAAAAGTTAAAAACAAGAAAAAACCCTTAAAAGCAGCAAGAGAAAAGCAACTTTTTACATACAAGGGAACCCTATCATCAGAATTTTTAGCAGAAACTTTGCAAGCCAGAAGGGAGGGGCATGATTTAGTCAAAATGCTGAAAGAAAAAAACTGCCAATGAGAATACTCCACTGCAAAAGTATCTTTCAGGATTGAAGGAAAAATAGTTTTCCAAGCAAACACAAGCTAAAGGAGTTCAACACCACGAGACCAGCCTTACAAGAAAAGTTAACGGGGATTCTTCAGCTGAAACAAAAGGATGTTAATTAGTAACATTAAAACAGATGATAGTATAAAACTCATTGGTAAAAGTAAATATATAATTAAATTCAGAATACTTTAATGTGGTAAAGGAGGTGGGTAAATCACTTATAACTCTAGTATAAAGAGCAAAAGACAAGCGTATTAAAATAACTTAATTACAATAATTTGTTAATGGACACACAAAGTAAAAATACGTAAATTTTGACACCAAAACACAAAATGCAAGAAGGGAGAGTTAAAATTTAGAGCTTTTGTGTGCATTTGAAGTTGTTATCAGCTTAAAATAGACTGTTACAAATATAACATGTTTTATGTAAGCTTCATGATAACCACAAAGCAAAAACTTATAGTAGATACACAGATGATAAAGAAAAAGGATTCTAAGCATATCACTACAGAAAATCATCAAGGCACAAAGGAAGAGAACAAAAGAGGAAGAAAAGAAGAGAGGATGTATAGAACAACCAGAAAACAATAGACAAAATGGCAATAGTAAGTCCATACCTGTCAATAATTACTTTAAATAGAAATGAACTAAATTCTCCAATCAAGAGACATAGAGTGACAGAATGGTTACAAAAACAAGACCCAACTACATACTGTCTACAGGTGACTCACTTTAGCTTTAAGGGCACACATAGGCTGAAACTGAAGGGATGGAAAAATATATTCCATGCAGATGGAAGCAGAAAGAAACAGGGGTAGCTATACTTGTATCAGACAAAACAGACTTTTCACCAAAAAAACTGTAACAAGAGACAAAGAAGGTTATTATATAATTATAAAGGGGTCCATTCATCTGGAGGACATTACATTAATAAATATTCATGCACCCAACAGAGGAACACCTAAATATTTAAAGCAAATATTAACTTATCTGAAGAGAGATAAATTTCAATACAATCATATTAGGGGACTTCAATATCCCACTTTCAACAGCAAATGGATCACATAGACTGAAAATCAATAAGAAAATGAACCCAAGCTATGTTAGAGCAGATGGACCTAACAGACATTTATAGTACATTCCATTCAAAAGCCACAGAACACATTCTTCTCAGTCTTAATAAATTTAAGGAGATTGAAACCATATCAAGTATCTTTTCTAACCACAATGGTAAGAAACTAGAAGTCACAAGAAGAAAACTGGAAAATTTACAAATATGTGGACATGTTTTAAACAATACACTTCTGAACAATCAATGGGTTAAAGATGAAATCAAAGTGCAATAAAAATATCTTGAAATAACTGAAAATGAAAGCACAATACACCAAACTCATGCTATGCAGCAAAAGTAGTTCTTTGAGAAAATTCACAGAGATAAGTGCCTAGATTAAGAAATAAGAAAGATCTCAAATAAACAACCTAAGTTTACGACATAAGGAACTAGAAAAAAGAAGAACTAAGCCCAAAGTCAATAGAAGGAAGGAAATACAAAGATAAGAGTGTAAATAAATGAAACAGACACTAAAAAGACAATAGGAAGGATCAATGAAACTAAGAGTTGGTTCTTTGAAAGGATAAACAAAATTTCCAAGCCTTTAGCCAGACTAACCAAGACGAAAAAGAGAGAGGACTCAAATAAACAAAATTAGACACGAAAGAGGGGACATTATAACTGATACCACAGAAATACAAAGAATCATAAGAGACTACTATGAACAATTATATGTCAACAAATTGGACAACCTATAAGAAATGGATATATTCTTAGAAACATACAAATTACCAAGATTGATTCATGAAGATATTGAAAATCTGAACACACTAATTGCTATAAGGAGGTTAAATCTGTAATCAAAAACTTTCCAACAAATAAGCATCCAACAGATAGCTTCACTGGTCAATTTTACCAAACATTTAAAAAAGAATTAATAGCTATCCTTCGCAAACTATTCCAAAAAAATAGGAGAGGAGAGAAGACTTCCAAACTCATTTTACGAGGGTAGCATTAACCTCATACCGAAACCAAAGACACTTCAAGAAAATAAAATTCCAGGCCAATGTCTCCAATAAACATAGATGCAAAAATCATCATCAAAATATTAGCAAACTGAATTTGACAATACATTAAAAGGATGACATGCCATAATCAAGTGGAATTTACTCCAGAAATGCAAGGATGGTTCAACATGCACAAATCAATTATTGTGATACACCACATTAACAAAATGGAGAATAAAAATCATATAATCATCTCAATCAACACAGAGAAAGCATTTCACAAAATTCAAAATCTTTTCACAATGAAATAACTCAAGAATCTTGCTAGAGAGGGGATGTACCTCAACATAATAAAGGCCATATATGACAAGCCCACAGCTAATATTATACTCAATGGTTAAAAGCTGAAACTTTTTCTCTAAGATCTGGAACCAGACAAGGATGTTCACTCATTACTTCTATTCAACATAGTACTGCAAGTCCTAGCCAGAGCACTCAGGCAAAAAAAAAAAAAAAAAAAAAAGCCATCCAAATCAGAAAGGATAAAATAAAATTTTCTGTATTTACAGATGATGTGATATTACATAAAGAACATTCAAAAGACTCCACCAAATAATGGTTAGAACTAATAATAGTGAAGTTGCAGGATACAAATTCAATATACAAAAACCAGTTGTGTTTGTGCATACTAACAATGAATTATCAGGAAGAGAATTTAAGAAAACAGTCCCATTTATAATAGCATCACACACACACAAATAAGAAATACATTACCTAGGAATAAATTTAACCAAGGTGGTTAAAGATCTACACACTAGAAACTATAAGATATTGATGAAAAAAATTGACAAAGACACAAATAAGTAGAAAGATATTCTGTGCTCATGGATTGGAAGAATATTGTTAAAAAGTCCATACTACCCAAAGCAATCTCCAGATTCAATGCAATATCTATCAACATTCAAATGGCATTTTTCACAGAAATAGAAAAAAACAACCATCAAATATATGTGGAACCACAAGAGACCCCAGATAGCCAAAGCAATCCTGGGAACTAAATACAAAGCTGGAGACATCACACTCCCTGATTTCAAACTACATTATAAAGCTATTGTAACGAAAACAGTATGGTATTGGTATAAAACCAGCCATACAGATGAATGGAACAGGATAGACAGCCCAGAAATAAACCCTTGCATATATGGTCAACTAATATTTTACAAGGGATCCAAAACACTCAATGGGGAAAGAATAGTCTCTTCAATACATGGTGCTGGGAAAACTGGACAATCACATGCAAAAGAATGAAACTGGACCCCTATCCTACACCATACACAAAAAACAACTCAAAATGGATTCAAGACTTGAAATTAAGATCTGAAACCTTTAAAATCCTAAAAGAAAACACAAGTGGTAAGCCCCTTGACTTTGGCCTTGGCAATGATTTTTTGGGTTTGAAACGAAAAGCCAAGGCAACAAAAGTAAAAATCAACAAGTGGGACTGCAGCAAACCAAAAAGCTTCTGCTCAGCAAAGGAGACAATCAACAAAATGAAAAGGCAAACCCCATATCCAGTAAAAGGTTAATATCCGAACTATACAAGGAACACACACAAACCAGTAGTGAAAAAAACAAATTACTCAATTAAAAAATGGAGAAAGGACCTGAATAGATGTTTTTTCCTAAGACGTACAAATGACCAATATGCACATGAAAAGATGCTCAACATCACTAATCATCACGGAGATGCAAATCAAAACCACAATGAGATATCACTGCACACCTTTTAGGATAGTTATTATCAAAAAGATATAAAAAATTCTGGCAAGGATGTGGAGAAAAGGGAATCCTTTATACTGTTATTGGGAATGTAAACTGGTACAGCTATTATGGAAAATAGTATGAGGTTCCTCAAGAAAAACAGAACAACCATAGTATCCAGCAAGCCCCCTCGTGGGTATTTATCCAAAGGATATGAGACCATTATCTCAAAGAGATATCCGTACCCCTTGTTCACTGCAGCATCGATCACAATAGCCCAGGTATGGAAACAACCTGTGTTCATTGACAAATTTATGGATCAAGAAAATGTGGTATATACATACAATGGAATATTATTCAGCCTTAAAAAAAAAAGAAAATCTTGTCATTTGCAACAACATGGATGAACCTGGGGGGTATTATGCTAAGTTCAAGCCAGACAGAGAAAGACAAAAACTGCATGACAGCACTTAAATGTTGAAGAAAAAGAGAAAGAGAAAAGGAAAGAGAGAGAAAGAAAGAAAGAAAAAGAGAGAAAGAAAGAAAGAAAAAGAGAGAGAGAGAAAGAGGGAGAGAGAAGGAGAGAAAGAAAGAGAGAGACAGGGAGAGGGAGGGAGGGAGGAAGAAGAGAGTAGAAAAGAGGTTGCCAATGGATGAGGTATGGGGGAAATAAGGAGGGGTTGGTTAAAGGGTACAAAATTTCAGCTATAAGAAGAATAAGGTCTAAGGATCTAATGTATAACATGACGGCTATTGTTGATAATTCTGCATGGTGTAATCGCTATTTGCTAAGAGAGTAGAACTTAAATGGTCTCACTACAAAAAAGGGAGGGGGGTAAATATGGCCATGTTAATTAATTTGGGGGAAATCTTTCCACTCTCTCTCTCTCTCTCTCTCTCTCTCTCTCTCTATATATATATATATATATATATATATATATATATATATATATATACACACACACACACACATATATATATCTCAAATCCTCATATTGTACACTATAAATATCTTAAAATTTTATTTGTAAATTATACCTCAAGAAAGCTATGATGAAAAGATAGGTGTGAATGGTAGAAGCTAACCTTTTGAGGCAGGCATAGAGTCTCCCTAGCAGCTTTAAAAAAAATGCCCATTTTATCTTGATGCGGAGCAGGGTTCCTCACTCATGGTACTATTGACATTCTGGGACAATTCTTCCTTGTGGGAAGGGCTGGCCTGTGTGTTGCACGATGCTTAGCAGCATTCCTGGCCTCTACTCACTAGATGACAGTAACAGTCCCACCTCCAGGTGTGAAAACCAAAAATGTCTCCAGATATTGCCAAATGCCTCTAGGGATTAGGCGGTGGGGAGGGAGGGAAACACCCTTGGTTCAAAACCACTAATAGAAGAAGGAGGATTTCCAAAAGGACACAGTTTTTTGTGTTGGAGACGGTCCAGGAAATGAAATTAAATGGTGGTTTCTGAGAGGTCCTACCTGATTCATATCTTTCTCTTTCCCAACAGCACCCCTGAAATTAGTGAATAGCTGTGTGGTACCTAGCTGTAACAGATCATCTAGCAGAGAGGGTCAGTCAGAAGGGAGCCAATTAGAGACCAAGAAGAGAGGCCTTTGAGACAATAAATTATGCACAATGAGTAAGGGTTGATAGGATGTTCATTACAAAACAGTGGTGGGATTGGTAATATTATATAATAAAAAATTGTTCATCTTTATCATTTGTTTCAGATTATAGATGTAAAAATCCAAATATTAACTACGTTTGCAAAAGTAGTTCCTGCTACCGCATAATATTTAGAGTAAAGGATAAAACAGAAAGTGAAAGTTTCATCTCTCCAAACCATTCTCCAGAGGGTGTCATTTTTAATGGCCTGCTGCACGGATGTATATATTTTCATACTCTATATGCAACCATTTCAGTGTTTCGTGTGTGTGCGTGGGTGTATGAAGCTTTTCCACTTACCACATTTTCTACTGAATGATTGTATATAAAACTCAATTTTTCCTCACTAGGAATTTGGGTAGTGATTTACTATATGCATATGCCACGAATTATTCAATCTCCCCCCTATTAATGGAAATTTAGGTTTACAATTTTTTGTAACTATTTTACAAACGAAGAAGAAATAATCATCTTTCTATGTACATCTTCGTACACTTTTGGAGATATTTCTGTTTGATAAATTCTTAGTACAGTGAAGTATATGTACATTGAAAATATTTTAAGATAACAGCCAAATTGCCCTCTGAAAAGACTGTAGCAATGTAAATCCTGCTACAGTGTTTAAAAATGCACCAAGTATTAATAATCATTTTATAATTTTTACCATTTTGATAGAAGGCAGACTGGGTTGTGTCAAGGAATGAAAGAAAGATACATTTTTTCCTTCTTGAGGCATGGAAGAGCTGGCCTTTTCTAAGGTCTGACCTCCTTCTCATGAGACAGTGGAAGTGGACTAACTCCATCTGTGGAGACCCCACTGGCCTGGGCAGGAAGCGGCACATGGATGGGCTGCAAGGCCAGGCAGACGGTGTGTGAGCAGACAGGAGGACCCCTGCTAGGTCTGCAGTAGCCACAGTCCAGATGCCATCCCAGGCCTCCCACCTCGTCACCTGCCAAGGCACCAGCCTGTGAGTTCTTAAGCTTGGGAGAGGACACTGAAACTGAATGTTTTGCTCATCCGATGGTTGGCAGCTGGGCCCAGTTCTAATTTAATTTGGGAAGTGCAGAAACGTGATATTATTTTCAACTCTCTATTGTAGAGCAGTTTACACTGGCTGACTAGACAATAATAAACTATTATCTTTTTTCTATGTTCTGGTTTATAGTAAAAATAAATCTCACTTTTCCACTTAATTATTCCATCGTTTCCAGAGGAAAAAGAACTGCAACGGTCCCTCCTGTGCTTCAGAGGTACGGTGGTGTCTGGGATTGGGCTGGCGTTTGTGATCTTGTGGTCTCTTGAATTGTGCAAAACAAAAAAGCCAAAGTACCGTCTCCCGAAATCACACTCCAGAGGTAGCTCTTGAAAGACGCTGAATTGCAGACACTTTTCATCTTTGTGAGTTGTGCTGAAAGATCTTCCTACACCCAGGCTTTCTGTTTTCAAATGGTGCAGACTGCAAGAAAGGAGCTGGGTGACCTCTGCTTTGGGATTTAAGTGGGGTGATTCGGAGCAGGTAGACATTGCACAGGGGCCCACGTGGCACACCCAGGTAGAGCCTGCTTGTACGCACAAGGCTGGTGCTTGGTCCATTTACACGGGATGCTCATTTAACCAGGGAGGCAAGGAATGCTCCTGCAAAGAGCAGATCCAAGTGTGACTTCAGTAGGTTGTTTCCAAGTTAGGGGTGGAATATTTTGCATAAAAATCCAGTGACTATTAATTGACAAGGGTCTATGCATATGTGCATCTATGGTATGTATTGGCCACAGACCTTCTCTTTCTTAAGTTTACATTCACCAGGATAACTCAGGCAGTTATAAATGATGTTTACACTGGAGAAAAAAAATCTATTTCTGACAATGCGAGAAGTGGAAAAGAACTTAGAGATCCTCTCATCGTCACACCCTCTTTTCAAAAATGAGATTACTGAAGCCCAAAAGGTGAACCAATTTGCCCAATACAACAGAACTAGTCGTAAACAAATGCCCATATACTTTGAAAAAGAGTAAAATGCATTTTATTCACAGGCTCAAAAATTAGGGCTTGATTACCATAGAATGAAGATCATCTAGCAGCGCTTCTTGATCTTGAACATGCATAGCTATCTACCCCCCACCTCACTCCCGTCTTGTTACAATACAGATTCAGATGCAGTAGGTCAAGTCTGGGCCTGAGATTCTGCACTGCTAACAAGCTCCCAGGTGGCACCCACGTTGCTGGCCTCTACTTTGGAATATCAAGTGTTTATAGGCAACGCCCTGGCCTTGTGTGGATGGACCTCAGCCTCCAGCAGAAAGGTATGCAAGACTTCCCACTGAGAATTCATTCTCTCCTGGTAAGGTAAGGAGTTCTCATCAGAAAAGTACTTTGCTGTGCCTAAGGCGAACAGAATTTGTGAGGGCTCCTTTCAGAAAAAAAAGTAAAACTAAGAGGATGGATGAATTTACATGTCTCCTATTTGTGTAAGTACACAAATTGCATTTCTTAGTATCCTTAGCACAGTAGGCTCGTAATTCAGAAAGTGCACGCCTGTGTCTCCCACTCACTCAGAGCAGGCTCTGCTTCCTCTTAAGTAATAATCAACATTGCAAAATTGCAGGTAGGCAACTAGCAAAATGTTCCCAGGAAACACAACTGCTGGCTTCCGCTCATAACAAGTTCCCCTCCCTAACCCACTCTGTTCTTTCCTGCGGGCTCTCATTCATGGGTTTCTCAACTTCAGCACTAATGCCATCTGGGGACTGGGCATTCTTAGTTGTGGGGAGCTGTCCCGTGCACTGTAGGGTGTTTAGCAGCACCTCCGGGCTGTGGTCATGTCTTAGTTTAGGCTGCTATAACAGAATCCCCTAGAACGGGTGGCTGAAACACGGTGCACTTATTTCTCATAGTTCTGGGGGGTTGGAAGACCACAACCAGGGTGCCAGCATGATTGAGTTCTTGGTAGAGGCCTTCTTCCTGGTTTAGAGAGAGGCGTCTTCTGAGATCTTCACTTAGTGAAAGCAGATAAAGAGCTAGCTCTCTTCCTCTTTTTATAAGGACAGTAATTTCATCACAGGGGTTCATGACCTAATTACCTCCCAAAGGCCCCATCTCCAAATACCATCACATTAGGTATGTGAATGAATAAGGCATGTGAACATACGAATTTGGTGGGGGGGGCACTAACAGTCCATTACAACCCACTAGATGCCAGTAGCACCACACCACCAGTTGCGACAACCAGAAATGTCTCCAGAAATTACCAAATGTTCCGTAGGAGGCAAGATCACCCATAGCTGGAAACCACTGCTTTAACGAGTAATAGTACTACGTTGGAAAAGACAACTAGCTTAAAACATAAAATTATACAATTTTACAACTGAAAGGAATCTTACAGCTCTTCCTGCATCTTGGGGTCACACTGAACTTAAGTCAGAAGCACGGTTGTTACTATCGGACATGTTTCTTTCTGTTCAAACAGTGAAGTCAAGGTGTTATCGATATTGCATTTTTCAATGGTACAAACTTCAATGAAGCAAAATCTCAGATTCCAGATCAAGATGGAGTCTTTGCTGACGTGGTAGGTAGTGGGGAGGAGTCAATACTTTTCTCCACTGTCATCGGTACAAGCTTAGAAAAGGCGAGACCAGAGCTGTACGGGGGCGCCAACATGTCCCCAGATCAAGGACTATTCAGCTGGGGTGCGAAATGTCTTCCGTCTTCTATAAGGTGCAAATGTACAAACATTACTTCAAGAAAACCTTCCTCACCCTCTGCGCGCAGCTCCTCAGCCCTCTCGTTAGCTAGCTAACTTCTGGAGCAGCTGTGTTTATACCCAGCCACAGTAGGTCAGCTTACAACATGCACCACAGGATTCCGAGAGAGAGGTTTTCTCGCTGCAGTACTAGTGACAAATGTTTTACTAATACTCTACTGACGAAAGAGAGAGCAAGAGAGAGAGAGAGCAGTTAATCAGACGTTCGCCTTTTGGCAAATGCGGAACAATGGTCTACTAAAAGAACCACTTGTTCTTAGATTTGTTAGCTCCCTGTTAAGAGAGCTCTGAAGTAAAACACATATGTTAAGTATTTAAAAACTCATTTCATGTTCATGGCTTCTCTAACATTCTGAAAACGTGATGGCCTAGAAGTGTGTCAGTGTCAACACAAGTTATTTATGGTAGATAATGTTAATAGCTTAAGGCCCTGGCACGGGGCCAGATTAAAGGGGCCCTATTTCCCCTCTCCTCTACTGAAAAGAAAAAGGAAAAAGGCTGGTCTCTCCCTCAGCTCTAAGCTGGGGGATGACATTCATCGCCTTCCAATAAACAGTCTGCTGCCCTGCAGCTTTCACGCCATCTCTATTCGCACTCAACTAATAGTACTTATACACCTACCATGTGCCAGATGCTAATCTAGGCACCTCCACAAAATTTATCTTCATGTTTACAACTCAATACATTTGGGCGCTCTCGGGGAACAAAAGGAAAGCATTAAGGCTAATAATGTCAAACATGTTTTAGAGTTCTCTGTGCTCAAAAAAATTACTTTCATTTTTAAAAAATTTCTAATTTTATCTTTATCTATCACTTCCTTGCTTGCTTGATTCCTTTATGCAGTAGATGTGCTCCCAAAATTGGGGAGCAAATTGCAATTATCTAAGTTGACTCACTTTTCAAAAGTTTTAGTATGGCTCAATATTTAAGACTGATGAAATAAACCTGCCTTTGATTAAACAAGACATCCTTTGGGAAAATGATGAGCCACGCTTTATCTGATTTTTATTTTACGTTTTTTTAATCAAAATAACGAGTTTTATCTATTTATTTACTTATTCATTCATTCCTTCTTCATATTAAATATTTTCCCTTCCAGTTATACTGAGGTATAACTGACATACAGCACTGTGTAAGTTTAAGGTGCACAGCATAGTGATCTGACTTCCATACAACATGAAAGGATTACCACAGTAAGTTTACTGAATACCCATCGTCTTACACAGATACAAAATTAAAGAAAAAATATTTTTTTCTTGTGATGAGGACTCTTGGGATTTACTCTCAACAATTTTCTTATATAACATACAGAAGTGTTCATTGTATTAATCATGTTTATACATAAAACCCTAGTATTTCTTTTTTTCTGATTTCTAATTCTGAACTTTTAAAAGTTTTCTCAAAGATGGACATTATACTATTTTCTCAAGTCATCAATGAAATCTAAACCAACAACAGATTATGTTTTTACAGTGATGAAGTAGATGGTGTAGGAATCAAATATTAACACCAATATTCAGACCAATCTAACGCAAGGTATAGCTGTGTGTCCTGCATGTTTTTTATTAGTTTCCTATTGCTGCTATAACAAATTGCCATAAACGTAATGGCTTAAAACACCACAAATTTATTATCTTATCGTTCTAGAGGTCACAGATCTAAAAATCAGTCTCACTGGGCTAAAGCCAAGGTGTGGACAGGGCTGGTTGCTTCTGGAACAGGAGAAGAAACGATTTTCTTGCCTTTGTCAATTTCTAGTGGCTACCTGCATTCTTTGGTTCATGATTTCTTCACATCACTCCGACCTCTTGCTTCTGTTTACTACTACTCCTCTGATCTTCTGCCTGCCTCTTATAAGGACTCTCATGATTACACTGGGCCCACCGATAATCCAGGCTAATTTCTCCATCCCAAGATCCTTAATTTAATCACACCTACAAAGTCTCTTATCATGTAAAGTAACATATTCACAGGTTCTGGGGATTAGAGTTTGGGCATTTGGGGGGGGCTATTATTCATTTTATCACAATGCTGAAACAAACTTCAAACTAAACTTAGTTAAGAATTGGTACGCATCCAACTAATTACCTAAACCGGTTTAAGTAAATAAGAAATAGGTCTGGAAAAAATTCACTGAGTGATTAATTTTAATCCAATGTACATCTGGGACTTTTCAGTGTTGTATTAAACCCAGGAGTGAGGCTTCCTGAGAAGATTATTGAGACGCCCTGTAACTGTGGCTTGTTCCATGGAAATGAAATGAAAACTAAAAAATGATCCAAAAACGCAGAACTTGGCTCCATTTATAAAACACATTGCTAAGTAACAATACCATACAACCTTGGCTTTGAGTTATTTTCTAGATAGATTAGTTTGATTTGAACCATTCTTTTTACCCAGACCCCGTTTATAACCAATGCTATACATTTCTGAAAAAAAAGAGTTTGGAATTAGAGTACAGTGCAGATATCTTTTCACTAAGTACTCTGCTCTGATTACCTGAGTGAGCTGCTTAGACATTTTGCTTGCTAAGAAAGTGTACTTTAAAGAATTCAGTTCTATTATCTTCCAATAGATGTAAAAAATCATCATAAACTATGGGACATCAGCTGTACTAGTTCAACAAATATTTAAATACTTCCTATTAAGGTAGGCATTATGTACTTCGAGGGAGACATAAAGATAGATTTTATTCTTGAGTCTAAAAGCACCTGTGGGGTGTTGGTCTCCTCCTCTGGATTCTGAGCAGGTTTGTATCTGCTTCAGTCAATAGAGTTCAGCAGAAGTGATACAGAGTGACTATCCACAGCCGGAAAGGTCACTGAACATCAGGTAGAACTTTTGCTCTCAGAGCCCTGAGCTGCCACATAAGGCAGAGGTGCAAAGGTGTGAGGAAGCCCAGGCCACAAGGATAGCCCACGTGTAAGGTAGCAGTGATGGTCCCAGCGGCAGCTAGCCTTCACATCATTCCAGCCCAGGCCCCAGAGACCTGAGGGAAGAAGCCTCCAGATGATTTCTGCCCACTGCCATTCAAGTCACCTGCAGCAGTTTGAGCCCATACGATGGAGCCATCCCTGTCCAGATCCCTGACCCCTCAAATCTGAGGGGGTCACGAGACGGTGGTGTTTTATGCCACTAAATTTTTTTTTTAATTTTATTTTTTATACAGCAGGTTTAGTTATCTATTTTATACATATTAGTGTATACATGTCAATCCCAATCTCCCAGTTCATCACACCACCACCACCACCACTTTCCCCCCTTGGTGCCCATACATTTGTTTCTCTACATCTGTGTGTCTATTTCTGCCCTGCAAACCGGTTCATCTGTACCATTTTTCTAGGTTCCACATATATGCGTTAATATACGATATTTGTTTTTCTCTTTCTGACTTACTTCACTCTGTATGACAGTCTCTAGATCCATCTACCTCTCTGCAAATGACCCAATTTCGTTTCTTTTTATGGCTGAGTAATATTCCATTGTATATATGTACACATCTTCTTTATCCATTCGTCTGTCGGTGAGCATTTAGGTTGCTTCCATGACCCGGCTATTTTAAATAGTGCTACAATGAACACTGTGGTACATGACTCTTTTTGAATTATGGTGTTCTCAGGGTATATGCCCAGTAGTGGGATTGCTGGGTCATATGGTAGTTCTAGTTTTAGTTTCTCAAGGACCCTCCATACTGTTCTCCATAGTGGCTGTATCAATTTACATTCCCACCAACAGTGCAAGAGGGTTCCCTTTTTTTCTCCACACCCTCTCCAGCATTTGTTGTTTGTAGATTTTCTGACGATGCCCATTCTGACTGGTGTGAGATGATACCTCATTGTGGATTTGATTTGCATTTCCCTAATAATTAGTGATGTTGAGAGGCTTTTCATGAGCTATGCCACTAAGTTTTGAGGTGGTTTGTTACACAGCAATAAATCACCAGAAAAGTCTTCAAAGTTGACTAAAAATGAATATAATGCGATGGGAAATGAAACTTTTGTGTTAACCTAGAATTGTGACTAAAGCCATAATGCTGGAAAAGTGAGGTGTTATAAGTCTATCAGTTATAATGAGAGCTGCCCAAAATAGGCACAGACTAAGAAGCAGCAGAATAGGCCGTCTACAATCACCCCGATCTCCAGGGTATTTAAGGACAGGATAGAGAAGCAGGGTGGGGAAGAGGTAGAGGAGAATTGTGATGGATCCTTTGTGATTTGTAACAAGCAGCTTTCCCCTCCCTTCCTAAGGTCATGCCCGACGAATCCAAGGCAGGTAAAAGGTGGTTCTAAGAAAATTATTCCTAGATATCGGCAAAGCTCACCAAAGAGGAGACTGAAATAACTTCAGTTGTGTTAGCCCAATCATCTGTGCTTAGAGTGGGAAGGATTATGTCATGTCCAGAGGTGACAGTAACCCCAGAATATGAGGATGAGGACACTTACTTTGCAAAGCATCATTTCTCACTAAGAATAAGGAAATGCTTATCCCACCTCCACAGGTACTCAACATAGGGTGATTTTAAAAAATACTAATGCCAAGTCCCAACCCCAGACTGACTGAATCAGAATCTCTGGGGCAAGGGGTGGGGGTGAAGCCCCAAAGTATTTTTTAAAACTGCCTAGGTGATTCTAATGTGCCAGCAGCTTTGATTATAAATACAAGCAAAAGTAGCTCAAGGAAGCTGTCCAAGGACTAGGTTCAGTGGAATGGACTAAAAATACTTGAGGAGGTAAATGTCAGCATTATGATGGGCATGGGTATGGCATCCTGGGGCTTGGTCTCCTGCTGGCTAGCCCTCTAACCCTGGCCTCTGGGCCTCAGATTCCTGTCTTTAAAATGGCACTGTGAGGCCACCTACCCTCTGTGATTGCAGTGACGAATAATGAGATAATCTATACAAGCCATGAACTGTTTCTGGTAATGTTTAAAGACTCAGAAATGAACTGGTATTCATATAGGGTTATCTTGGACGTTTACACTGAAATACTGCCATGTAATAAAGTCCTCTTGGGCTTTTCAAGCACTTTGTAAACGTATTTCATTTCAGGTATATTTTAGTATCCAAACAACCATGCCAGATTGACCTGTTATTTACCAGATTTTTCTCAATATCAGGAAAAGCTGTGCTTCCCCTAAGCAACTCGTCTGTTTTCATTTTTCTTTTATTTTAATTTGGATGTTATGAATCTTGTGGTCAATCTCTCTCTGTGCTTTGGCCATTAGAAAACTAATGTGACCCAAATCTCAAGAACTAAATAAAACTGGCTTTATTATTTTCTCTCTTTTTTCCCTTTCCTCCATAAAAATCTCAGCTTTTGCTTTATACTTTTATATAATATTTATGTATGTTTTACATACATAAATTTTATATAATTTTATAAGACTGTCTGTGTTTTTGTAAGGTGATTCGAGGACTTTGTGGAATGGTACCAGCATAAGTTAATTACATTAGAAGCACTTTTCTACGATGAGATCCAGGCTAATAGGTAATTGATTAGTTGAAAAATGCAATTAAATGCAGGGTTTTATGAAAATATGATGTATACACACCTTAAAATTTTTATTTTAACTAAACACATAAAAATTGTGCATCTTTTAATTGATCTTTTGACATAGAGCCAAACCCTTGTCTTTAGAAAAAGATCTACTGATGGAGCTAGTCACTGTCGTTCTTATATCATATCTGTACTAGCCCCATTTTTAAAAAATGGAACGAGAACTCAGAGACACTTGTAAAGAAAGCAGAGTGCAGAATCTCTGTAGAATCTTAACATTTTCTTCCCTGATCTCTAACAACTTTCCCACCCACACTTAATTCAAAAGCATTTTTTAATGACTCCCTTTCTCAAAAACATCTTAAAACTTTTAATTGAATTTTTACAGGCACAGCAAAATTCTTCCTTGTTACACTTACTTCACTTGTAATATTTGTAATTACAGGTTTGAGACAAATTAAAATGAATTTCAGGCAAGGCACAACTCAATTGCTTGGGAACAAAAGTGCATGAAACCTATTAATTGTGAACGTGTTCTAGAGCTTTGGCTTGTGTGCTTCAGACAGAGTGAAGAGCTCTGTATAAATTGTTGACTTAGAAAAATAGCTAAATGAATAGGCCCATATAAAATACACAGCTAAACTTAGCAGTGAGAACATTCAGAGGTACCAATATACACATGTGTGGAGGAACATGAGTGGATTATCGTGGGCTACTGTGTAGATGTCCATGTGTGTGTGGATGTGCATGTTTTCCCAATGGAGATTATTTTCCTCCCACCCTCTCATGGCGCTGCTCTCCCAAGGACCTGGGAATACCTTTCAGTTGGTTGTCATTTCCAGAATTGATGCGTCTTTAGTTTTTATACTGGTGGTGCAAAGGGTGTTTCCTTAACTGCTATTTGCTGTTCTCTAATATTTGGGGGAAGAGTTGATATTTTTCCCAAAGTAAAAAAAAAATAATAATAATAACAGGGTTATACGTAGCAGAGCATATTCTACCTCTTCATGGCTCTCTTTTTAAATTTCTTGATCTTGTGCCTCAAACTATAAAATAAATAATTATCCACTTGGGGGATTAATGTCACAAAACAGTGGATCTCCTTAAACCGGAAGGTAGGTTTAACATTGAGCAATGAAAACTGCTAAATATTAAGGAAAGAGTTAAATTTCTACCCCTTCTGCAGCCAAGTATTACATGCAGCAACATGTCATCTGAGACTTTCTATGACTCTCATAGGAAGGGAAATTTCACGGAAGGGTGGGGGTATGATCCTGGTGACGAGTGTGACATTTTTTGAGGTGCACTCACAATCAAAATCGTACTCAAAATGCCAAGCTTTAAGGCAAAAGATTTTTATCTAATGGCTGTTAAATCACAGTTACATCTGCAGTAATGCATAATGTTATAGGTTTATTTAAAATATCATGGAATTTGGACCAAGAATATGCACCCATACGACCTTGAAGGGCATGTTAAAACTGTCAAGTTTAAAAAGGTAATTTAAAAGAAAGTTAGCCAAGTTTATCAAATAATGAAGTACTCTTACCTTCTCTCTACCACACATTAAGGCGTGTATACTTTTAGATATCTACATGCATCCACCACTGCCTATCTTAATGATTAACATGACAAACTGAAAAGGACATTTACAGAAATATAATTTATTTAGCTATATTAACTTGAATCACAAAGTTCAGTTGAATGAGCACCCATCTCTCGGCTCTAACAATGTGGTCAGTAGATTACTAGACGGTTCTGAGAATTGCTGGGCAGCATGTCTAACAGACTGTGTTTTACTATTTTAATCACACAGCTCTTAGGGTTTATGCTAAAACCTCTAACCCAAGATTTAACCCAAAGCACTTTATTCCAGGGCAGTTTTCAGTATGGGTGGTATATTTCCATTAATAATGTCTTTCTATTAATTGTAAGTTACTATATCCCCAAATATTTTAAACATGGGGAAAAGTGTGAAGTGTTTAGGTAAATTACACGCAAAATAGTCAAGCATCTTTATTTTTCTTCCCCAGAGACCAAAGGATTAATATGAGGCTAATGTCAAGTATTCATATTAAGGAAAAATTGATCATTAGTCATAGAAGGAATGTTAGCCAGATGAAAAATTAACATTATTTGGATCAGAGTCTAATGAATCTGTCATGGACTGACGTGTTACAGTGACCTGATCTTAGAATTTTAAAGCATGAAAACACCTAAGAGCATTAGTCTCTAAGCATTGCTCTTGCCTCCCAGGAAATGCACCGAAGGATCCAACAGAGCAAAGGGAGCTAATATCAGAACTTAGATTTAAATGTACTGTTTATGTGAATAGACAACAAGCTACGTTTTACTAATATTTGGTCCACTGCCTGACACCAATGTCTGGATTCTTAGTGCATTTCTGCAATCACGAGTCATGGACTACATGTGACTGTCCTGAGGGCTTTCCACAAGCCAGTAGCATCCTTAGTCCTTCACAGCCTTTTAGAATTTAGAGACATAACTGCAGTTTACCCATGAAAACTTTTTGTTACAATATTTTTCTAGGTGTCGGAATAATTTATCTTGACTTTACTATTAGACTTTATTGCTTTTGTTATAATTTTAAAGGTTTTATCGACATTCTCCCTTAGTTCCTTAATAAATCTCAAGATGACCAAATAAGATAGTTCAAAAAAAGGAGTCTATAGTTTCTCATCTGTTTTATCGAAATGTTCTAAGTATCTTTACAACTTACAGTTTAAAATGGTGTATTTGAGCCTTATTAACTTTTTAAATAAATGTTGTATCTTGTTTGAGTTTGAGGTTCCCTGTTTTTTAAAATATTCTTAAAGTTCTCGTCACAAGAAAAAAATTGTAACTAGGTATGATAATGGATATGAGCTAGACTTATTGTGGCGATCATTTCACAATATATACACATATCGAATCATTATGTTGTATAACTGAAACAATCATGTTTGTGTCAATTATATCTCAATTAAAAAAAAAAAAGGTATCATCGTACCTCTTCCAAGGCCTAAAAAACTTTGCAATGGGCAAACCACCTCATTATGTTTAAATTCTTTAAAGGAAAATCTACTTTGGCATGTGCGTTTAAATACTCCATTTTTAAGACAAACCTGAAAAGAAGACATAAATATGTAACTGTTGCAACAATATATAAATAGTCTACAATTTCAGGTTGCCTGGAGGTGGCCCTCCCTTTAATGAAATTTAGAGAATGAGCTGCTCCTGGACATATTCTGTATATTTATGTGTTTAAGAGAACGCTGTCTATAACTTTCATTACTATCTGAAGACTCATCATAAATGCTGTGAGTCTTTCGACTGCAGGTAAAATTGTCCAGAGCTCCTTGGTTGAGTAGAGTCACAGAGGGGTTTTAGTTGGCAAAAAAAAAAAGTTAAAAAGGCTCACAGGATTGTTCATTTTAATAGCTGCACGCAATAAGCACCAATTGATTGGTGCTGGTCACATTCAGGACAGAATCTGCCATAACGAACTCATATTTCACGTTTAATTTATTCTATTTAGTACTTCATCTGGTTTACATTTTCCAATTATTTTGATTAATTCTAACGAGTTTTTTGGGGTAAATAATATTGTTTTTCGAAACTTGACTTTTTCTCAGCAACCTCTGTAACAATATATCCAAATCATCAATTTGTTTAATGATTCTATGATATCCATGAAATTTCCATTATTTGCAAAACGCCATGTTTTTATCATGCCTCTGAAGGGCCAATCTTTTTCATTTATAAATGTAGTAACTACAATAACCCTTTTTAGCACCTCAAAATAATACCAAATGTTCTGTCTCTTCCATTATTCAAGATAGTAATCTGATACATTTTTATTTGATTTCCATGTAATCCAAGCAAACACTATTCTTTATTGTCTGTCCTACCAAGACTTTGTCAGGTCCTTTGGTCTACAGAAAGTAGGCAGCTCTGTCTGCTTTATAAACTGGTTTACACCATAGCCTCATTTCTTCGGAGAAATTGAAAAACATTTTAACAATAGATGCAGCTGAAAGAAAAATGAGAAGACTGAAAAGTTTAATATAAATATTCTTACAAACCTTCCATTTTAATTAAAGCTTCTACTAAGTGAGCCCCTTATGACTCTAAGTCTAACCTGCTTCTCATTAAAAGGTAAAGTCTGATAGAACTTCAGAGATCAAATAAATCCTAAAAATCCCTTAGGCAGAGCCAAACTAAAGCAAAATTTTACACAAAGTGTTTTTCCCCTGGACTTCCTCCAAAACATCCATCCTTCCCTTCTTCTGTATCCCCAAACGTGTACTTACTCCAAATCCCACACATAACTTAATTTCAATTTTGTGGTACAACTGCTTATAAAAATTTAGCCCAGTAGAGGTCAAAGCCTTCTCCTTTTGCCAAAGAACGTTTGCATTGTTAACTTTACATTATTTGCAAAGGAGTAGTTCCCTTCTCCATAGACCTTCTGCATCTTTAGTGAATTAACCAGCTGTGTGGTTCTATCACATTTCTCTCTGCTGCCACAGCAAACAACCAGTGTTTAGAGATTAAGTCAAACTGATTTAAATAAAAAGAAATTCAGAATCGCTATACAGTGCGAGTGTATTTTCCTTTGGATTATTTATTAACCTCTTATCAGAAAATGGACCAAAGACCAAAGTGCTTATTTCACTAGGAAGAAATGTGATGATTCAGTGAGTTGCTCCCTACAGAATCAATAGAAAGCAGATGTCTTATTTTTCTTCCCTGGCAATCGGTACTATGTAAGTCCTCTACAGAAGATGATGTTTAGCATGTTTGCATCTAAGTGTGGATTTGTGCTACTGGCAGTCACGTGTGAAAGATTGCTGCCCCACTCCTATTTGATTTTAAGACTAGGTAAGTGAGTTGCATTTTGTTTATCACAACACTGAGCCAAAATAAATTTGCCCCAATCTATGTACGGCCATCAGGTTAAGTCCAGACCTAGCTTCTTCAGCAAATGTGCAACTCTACACTACCCTTAGGCTTCCACAGACTATCTTAACTAGGTTAAATGAATTACTTCCCAATCAAAGAAAACAACAAGATAAGAATGACCTGTAACATAGGCCGTTTCAGTCATACAGTTGGCAAAGCATGCCCTACTTACTTTCTAGAGTAACACCTTATCTTTGTTACTGTAGGCAATCATTCTGGGAAACTGCCACCTAAAGCATGTAGATGAAAGTGGTATTTTATTATTAGATTACCTTTCATTTTTTCTTATTAAAAATCCATGTTGATTACAGAAATATTAGACTGTTACAGGTAAGCAAATACAATAAAGTAAAAACTAATCTGTAATCTCGCCAGTAGGAAATAACCATTATTAGTTAGCACTGATACACATATTTATAGACCTTATAAGCTCGTTCCTGTCCAAAGGTCTTTCCACTGCTGTTTCTTCTGCTTAAAATGTTCTTCCCCAGATCTACGTGTGCCTGCCTCATTCAGGTTTCAATTCAAATGTCACCTCTGTAGACAGGCCTTCCCTGACAGGTCTAGACGAAGCAGCCCCTCCCCAGCCTCCCTGTCACTCTTTATCACATCACCCTAATTTTATTTTTCCTTATAGTCCATAGCGGTACCTGAAATTCATTTGTTTGTGGTCGTAGTATGTCTCTCGACATTTTTATAACAGCTGAGCCTACAACCAATGTCAAGCACATTTTTGTTTTTCAGGAAGTATTTGTAGGTCTGTTAATTGGAACTGACCATACCACGAACATTTTTCCATGTCAGAAAATATTTTCCCAGAACACCATGTGGTGGCTATATCCAGTGGCTCTGTGTATATAGGTGTGTATGGGTGTGTCAGAAATTATTTTTATCAATCATTCTAAAATTTCATAATTTCAAATGTAGGACATTTTGGTCATTTCCAATTTTTCACTATGTTAATCATGCAGTGATAAGCAGCTTTTTTTTCTTGTTGTTTTTATGTGTTTTGTTGTTCGTGTTGTTGTTTCAATAGAATTTTATTTACAAAAGCAGACGGTAGGCCGGATTTGGCCCACGGGCCATGGTTTTCCAAACAGCAGTTGTTTTTGTTTTTAAACAACTTTACTGAGACATAATTCACTTACCTATCTATGTCTAGTCTCTCAATGAAATATACAATTCCTCCATTTCAAGTGTACAATTCAGTGTTTTCCGTATTACATTATTAAATTTTTTTCCACTTCGAATCATTTTTTCTCCCAGTTTTGTTGCGATATAATTGACATACGGCGCTGTCTAAGTTTAAGGTGTACAACACAGTCATTTGACTTACATACACCCTGAGATGATTAACACAGTGGGTTTACTGAACATCCATCATCTCATATAGACACAAAATAAAAGAAAAAATATTTTCTCCCTGTGATGAGAACTCCTAGGGTTTACTCTCTTCACTTTCATACATAACGTACAGCAGTGCTAAGTATATTTATCATGTCGTACATTACAGCCCTAATGTACATGAAGTACATTACTTCTTTCCTCTTGTAATTCCAAGTTTGTACTTTCTGATCACTTTTATTCAGTTCCCTCTCCCCTCCCCCCCACCTTTGGTAACCACGTATCTGATGTCTTTTTCTACGAGTTTGTTTGTTTTTAAAGTATGACTGACCTCCAGCACTATGCTAGTTCCTGGTGTTCAACATAGTGATTTGATATTCTACACATTACAAAAATGGTCACCACAACAAGCATCTTGATAGCTACATCTGCGTGCACATCCAGAATTATTTCCTTAGGAAAAATTCCTAGAAGTAAGACGGCTATATTAAAGGGTATGCTCTTTTTAAAGCCTCTGGCAACATGTATTCAATTATGCTGCCGAATATGGAACAAATCAACACCCTCACTAGTGATGTAGGAAAGTGCTCATTTATTACACCCTTGCCAATCTCTGAGTTCTGTCATTTAAAACTCCTTGCCAGTGCTATTTTTAATGTGAAACTGTTGAAATTACGAATATTTCATGTGCATGCTTGTGTCAAGGACACAAGGAAAACTGATCAGCCATAAGTCTCAGTGTGACTTCTCAGGGCATTTATCATGACATGACTCTAATCGAGTATCCTCCCACTATCAACTAGACCTTTTCTCGGTTTTATACATCTTTTTTTATGAGTTGCAAAACTGAAGCTGAATTTAACTGTCTCCAAATGGGCTGCTTTAAACTGTAAATATTATCCAATGCATTTAAATCCAGTAATATTCTAAATATAGATCTCATGTTCATTAACATCTAAAAATCATACAAGGAGAAATAATCTTGGGCTAGAAACCAATTTGGTTTGGCTACGGTATTTGGAAACGATGGCTAAGTATCTAAAACTCTTCATAAGAATTGCAGAAACACTAATGACATCCGAAAATTACACGGATTTCATGAGAAAATTAAGTCTATTTTTTGACAGACCTGAGCAGAAACAGAATGGGATCCATAACGTTAGCTCTTCTTGTATATCCAGAGCGCTGCTCAGTAATTTATTGACAGGGTCAAAGAAATAAGCACTGAAAAAAATGAGCTGAACACTGACTGGGTGTAAATGATTGTCCACGGAGGACACTATGAAGCATCGCAAATGACCCTGAACCCAAATATACTTTTAACTCCTAAACATGAATACCAGGCCCTAGACATATGCTCATGGTAAGAATATTGAGGGATCTCAAGGCAGTACACAACAGACTAAATGTATGTGTCTTAGGAGAGAACAAGCACAGAGAGTCACAGAGGACTGCCCTGGCAGAGGTGGAACTAAAAACTGAGCTGAGTGTGGAAATAAATCAGCATTGCAGTCAAAAAGCTAAGCAGGATGACAAAAGGGTTTCTTGACCAAAGGTGGAAATGTGGGGAGGAGTATTTGTTCAGGAGATGGACAGTAGGCCTGAAAGTGTGGGTAAACACAGAGAGGGGTGGGGAAGCTACGTGCCAGCAGACCCCGGAGGACCTTAGCTACTAATGTAAGCAAGCTAAGAATTTATTCATTGTGAAGAATCAAAGGGCTGCGGCAATGTTGTTTGTTTTATGGTTTAATATTTTTAGGTAGAAGATAATATTTCAGTGAGAGTTAAACCTCATCTATATCCTTCTCTAAATAGATGGCAGATATAAACCTGCCAACCTGAATATACCCAATTGCTTTCAGAAGAGATTTCAGACCTTCCACTATGGATTCCAAGCAGCTTTTTCAATTTTTTTCCAAGTTTTGTGTGTTCCAACCGGCCAAGTGACTTGTCGGCAACTGTTCCTTTTACATTCTTGATTTTGTCCTCACTGTTGTCACCGTTTGAAAAGTGTAGATCTTCCCAGGTACTTAAATCTAATTCAGTCAGGCCTTAGCCAAATGCTACTTCCCTGTGAAGCGTCTCATCTGTCCTCTGCTGAATCACTCCCCCACTTTCTCTGTGCTAGTAAGTAATACATTCTGCCCTAAATGATAGTCCTTCCTGTTCTTAACTTTAGTCCTCTGTTGAATTCTTAACTTCATGAGGATAGATATCAGGCCCTTTATTATTAAATTACATCAAATGCTTCAATAATTTCCCCTTTTTTAAACTAAGACAATCATTGTCTGTTATGAGCTTATGACACTTGCCCAAGGACACATGGCTACTAAGTGGGGATCTGAAAAATGTCAGGCTTCAGAGAACACTGCTTTCTCAAAGAATCAAGCATCCTTTTTAAGTAGAAGCAAAGTGTTCCGTCATGTTGATGTGCCATAATTTACTTAACCATTTTCTTGATATTGACATTTAAGTTGCTTTTATTTTTGTCATGTAAAACGGCACTGTAACTATCATTTTGGTGCCCAAGACTTTTTTTTTAAGATAAAGTAACAATCCAAGTGAACTACTGGATCAAAAGATATGATTATTTGAAGACTTATAATGCGTATTACTAAATTGTTTACCAAAAAAGTTTTTAAAATTATGGTTCCTGGATACACTCACTAAACAGTACTCTAGTGAGCACATATCACTAACACTGAGTTTTTTATAACTTTAATTGGTTAATTTCACGAACCTATCTTTATATATATTTATGTCCCTTCCATTGCTAGTAGAGATAAATACTTTTATGCAAATTGCCTTTTTATATCTTCTGTTGTGAAGTCCATTCCAGTTCTTTGACCATTAATTTATCAGACATCTTACTATTTTTCTTATCAGCTTGAATAAACAGTTCTAGAAAAGAAGTAACATAATATTCCCACTGGAATTACTTAGCCAAACTGTTAAACATAGATATAATCTATCTATTTCAGTTATTTCCAGAAATATAAAAGTTTAAGATTTTTATCTTTTGCTTTTTTAACTGTGATTTCTTCTACCCTTTTTAAATCTAGGAAGCCCTTGCTTCTTCAGAGACTTATGAAATATTCATGTCTATTTTCTTTCACTTTAAAAAAGTAGATATAATAGGTTTTCTAATAATTCTTATTCAACCTCTAATCAATTTATTGATTTGGCAGCATGGTTTAGAAAATGATCAAAATGTAAGAAAAACTTATTTATTTTCTCTAAATATTTAAGCACTTAATAGCAAGAGCTCTGTCTTTATCACCTGTGTGCACTGTGGAGGGCTCAACAGAGAGTCTTACAAAATCCAGGTACAACAAAAAAGCCTATTACAATTGGCCTGAGACTTAAATTTTATGCCATTGGGGGTGATTTGAAGAAACTAAAGTCATCAAGCCAGGAGTCGGTGCTGGCGCAGTGTCTTATTGAATGTCACAGGGTTTTGCCAAGAAGAAATGGAATAAAATCTGTATTTTATACAAATATCATATATACCTAAGAAACTTTTGATCACTATTTTAAGCCCTTAAGTATTTCTACCAGGTCTTCTCCAAAGAGTCTACCTAAATTTTTTTACTGTAAAAAGTCATGCAAGGCAAAGTATTTTGCCAACAATGGTTTAATAATTCTGGGTACACAAATAAAGGATAAACCTCACTACTCATCAAAAGACAAAAACAAAACAGAACAAAAATCCTAAAATATTTTAAGTCTGAGGTTGAAATGATACATAAACTCCTAAGAATGTAGGAGAGGGCTTCCCTGGTGGTGCAGTGGTTGAGAGTCCACCTGCCGATGCAGGGGATGCGGGTTCGTGCCCCAGTCCGGGAAGATCCCACATGCCACGGAGCGGCTGGGCCCGTGAGCCGTGAGCCATGGCCACTGAGCCTATGCGTCCGGAGCCTGTGCTCCGCAACGGGAGAGGCCGCAACAGTGAGAAGCCCGCGTACCGCAAAAAAAAAAAAAAAAAGAATGCAGGAGAGAACAGATTTATTATAACTCTAATCAGGATTTTAAATTCGATATCCAGACAGATCTAATTAACTTTAATAATGAAGAAAAATGGTGTAAATAATTATGGAAATACTTTCATAGAAAACACACTCCCGAATGCATACCTATGACACCTACACCAATACATAAAGACTATGTACTTCAAAATACAGCAGATAAAAGATCAATTCAGGTGTGAAATCTGCTGAATGACTGCCAATCTAAAGTCTTTGTCAAAGAAAGTTCTCAATGGAAGAACAATTACCACCGTTAATTACTAAGCAGAGCTTTTCATAGATACGAAAAAGCATTCTCGGACTTCCCTTGGTGGCGCAGTGGTTGGGAGCCCGCCTGCCGATGCAGGGGATGTGGGTTCGTGCCCCGGTCCGGGAGGATCCCACGTGCCGCGGAGCGGCTGGGCCCGTGAGCCATGGCCGCTGAGCCTGCGCGTCCGGAGCCTGTGCTCCGCAACGGGAGAGGCCACAACAGTGAGAGGCCCGCGTACCGGAAAAAAAAAAAAAAAAAAAAGCATTCTCATAGCACATGTGACAGAATATGTTTCATCCTTTCCATGTGCCCTTACCCCCCTTATCTGTAATCAGGGATTGGTTTCTAAGTAAATTTGTGATTTTAAATGACACAAATTCTTTCTCCATCTTGTTTCCTCTGAAGTCTTGCTCTGACTTCGGAGCTGAATGAGGACCAGAAGCCTTCCGAGCAGCACACTCATGCCTATTGTTTCCTCCTCCACCACTACGCGAAGAAAAACACATTTGTATTGGTATTAACGCATCCTGAAATGATACCATAATCTTTCTGAATACCGAGCCATCTTCTGAAGCGTCAATTCAACCCTGGATTTCTCTATTCATGTTTTATCCAAAATACGTTTTCTTTTGAAAGTCTCATGATTTTCCAATTAACGTGTGCTTTTGTTTACTACGTTATCTGCCTCTATAAAGCAGAATACACATTCTGTGGGAGCAAGGTCTCTGTCTAATCTACAGATAAGCATTGTATTTCCAACGCTTGGCATCAAATATTTACTTCACGAATGAAGACAACACGCCTTTATTCCGATGATGTAGCATTTTCAGAGCATTATGTGTGGATTGCCTTATTCCCGTTACCCATTCTTCTCAATCATTATCTGAATTCCGCACTTGAGAGCACGGAACACAATGCTTCTTTCCTAACTCCCAGCCCCTCCTCACTCTAGACAAGCAAGTATCAAAGCACAGTCCAGGGACCCCTGGCGGGGTTTTGAGATCCTTTCAAGGGGTTCGTGCTGTCAGAACTATTTTCATAATAATGCCAAGATGCTATATGCCATTTTCACTTGTTTTCACTCAAGCACACACTGGAGTTTTCCAGAGTCTACATGACACGTGATGATGTCATCGCTCTGATGTCTAATGTGACATGTGCTTGTGTACTCTTTTGTTTTCAAAGTTTGTTTTAATATGCTAAATATCAGTAACTGTGACTCACATAAACACAGGTCTTTGAGGTCCTCTCTGAACCTCACGTATGATGATTATACATGGTTTTTAGGCAACATGATTTCAATGTTCCAAAAAGTAACTCACAAGTGGACCTTTAGATAAACCATTCATAAACACTGGATCTTCTGTTTATGTATGGAATAGGTTGTCAAATTAGACCTTCCCTATGATCAATTTCAGCAGCGGCCCCTAAAACCAGTTAAGTTCCAAGCAGCTCAGGATCCTAAATGGAGGTGCAAGACCACCTATGCAGCTCATGCTACATTGTTCAACTGATCACCCACATCCAGCTTATACAGAACAAATCCTTGCGTCAAGAAGAAGGTAGTAATAACTTTGTAGTAAATGTGTTATGTATTTCTCCCATGCGGGAGGGGAAATGGGAGTCTTCCCATTTGTCTCAAATCAATGAAGGGAGCTTTGAAAGAACCACTTGAAGAACTTGTCATATTTCCCTTGGAGTGTGGGGCTAGGGAACGGTCTAAAAATCACCCAGAGCAATACACTGGCAGCATTCTGAGAAGGGAATAAAGGGCTCCCCTTTGGCCAACGGTATACAAAGGATGCACGATTTCCAGGGGCTAGGAGGGGAGCTGATGGCAAGATCTCTTGAAAAGGAAGAGGGCTTCTGGCTGTGAGTACAACAAACATCCATTACCGAAACTGAGCAGGCTCCAGGTAAAGGCAGCGGAAGGTCTGGGAGGAGACGGACGCACAGGGTCCAAGGAACTCTCGAAAGTCCCCCACAGGTGAGTCAGCTTTTGTCATCTACCACGTACCAGTGCCCTGCTAACTGTGCCAATCAAGAAAGACTTCCCTTCACTTCCCTCTTCTCTCTGCCTTTCTTTGACCACCAGAAAATGCAGCTAGAAAGTAAGGGAGGAGCTGTTTCAAGGAAGAAAAGCGGCCAACTATTCCCTATTCCCCACTGCAAGATTCCCAGTCCATGGAAATTTGGATGAAGCTGGTCAAAAGGTACAGATTTCTTGTTAGAAGATAAATCAGTATTGGGGATATACAATATGATGACTATAGCTAACACTGCTGTATGATCTATTTGAAAGTTTCTAAGAGAGTAGATTCTAAAAGTTTTCATCACAAGAGGAGAAGTTTTTTTTTTTTTTTTTTTTTAGTGTCTGTATGACATGACGGATGTTAAATAAACTTACTGTGGTAATCATTTTGCAATATATGTACGTCAAGTCATTATGCTGTACACCCTAAACTTATACAGTGTTGTATGTCAATTTTATCTCAGTAAAACTGAAAGGAAAAACATGTTTTTTTCCTGGAGAAAACAGCCAGGCTCAGATGGCTTCACTGGTGAATTCTACCAAACACTTAAGGAAGAAGTAAACTCTTCCAGAAAATAGAAGAAAATGCATTCCTCCTCATTTTATGACTCAATCATTTTATGAGGCCAGCATACACTTTATACCAAAACCAGGCAAGGACATCATTAGAATAGATAACGTCAAACAACATTCAGAACATGTCCACTACAATCGCTAAAATGGAAAATTCTCATACACTGCTGATAAGAGTGCAAAATGGTAAAGCCACTTTGGAAAATATTTTGACGGTTTCTTATATAAATTAAGAACATACTCATATGACCCAGCAATTCCACTTCTAGGTATTAAACCAAGAGAACTGAAAACATTTCTACATAAAGACCTGTATGTGAACGTTCATAACAGCTTTATTTCGTAACAGTCAAAAACTGGGAACAATTCAAATATTCATCAACCTTAAACGGATAACTAGTTGAGGTACATCATACAATGGCGTACTACTCAGCAACGAAAAGAATGTACTGATATATGCAACAACTTGGATGAATATCCAAAGCATTATGCTAGAGGAAAAAAACCCAACCCAAAAATACATACTCCATGATTTCATTTATCTGACATTCTAGAAAAGGCGAAACTATAGGGACAGAAATCAGATCAGTGGATGGCAAAGACTGGGAGAGGGAAGAGACTGCAAAGGACTGAGAGAAAGCTTTTTGTTAGCGTGGAAATGTTCTATAATCTTGATCACAGTGTTGTTACAAGACAATATAAATTTGTTAAAACTCATTAACTGAACACTGAAACACAGTGAAATTTGTTATATCTATATTATACCTCGATAACCACGAAATGAAACCCTGAATGAAAATAGATAAGTATATATTTTTAAGAAAAGATTTCCAGCCCAAGAAAGAACAGCAGTTGTAAATTGGATGACAGCTTTGGGTTTTGAAATTACACTGGACAAGGCGTTTCAATAATTGGAAAAAGAGACTACTTATTTATTACCTGGGTAAGTTACCAGATCTATACAAGATTCCATCCAGGAATGGAAGGGTGAAGTCTATGGAGCAAATTCAAAGGGACAGAAGGAAAGAAGAAAAAAAAGGCATCTTCCTAGAGAACATATGAAAGGCATGTTTGTCGTATGTTCAAGCAGAAATGCTGGAGACATGCTAACTCTTGCTAAATTTACCACAGCTTTCTCATCCTAGCTTTCAATATGACCCCAACCTCTCTTTCCAGCACTGCCTCTCTTGAAACGCTTACTTACATCTTTTTGTCAGCTCTGCTACCCCATCCCCAACCTACCCCATTCTTCTGCATACCTGTATTTGCACTATTTCCTTTCTCTAGAATGTTCTTCCTCTTATTTCTGCCATTTGAAATCCTTTGTGACTTTCAAGGTTAACTTCAAAATACCTTTCATAAAGCTCGTAAAGAAGCAACAGCTGGGATGCCAAGTCCTAAAATCCTTTATGAGCTGCCAGTGGCCTATGACAACACCTCTGCTTATTTCTAAGGGTTATTTTCATGGGATTTACTCCAAAAAAGTGATAGGTTCCCGACTGCCAACTAAGGATTAGTAACAAATCTTCAGCTCTCTCCTGCTCTGGCACACAGAGCTGGGTCATTTGTAATTCACCCACTGTCCTTACCCCTTTATTACAATGCCAAGAGTAAGAGGTGCCTCCTTTTCCAGGAAGCCCTATAATGGATGCTGCTTCAGATCCCTGGACACTCCCATAACGACCACATCAGCCGTATCAGAATTCATGGAAGAAAGCACCACAAAGAGGAAATTTAAACTCTTTAATCCTCCCATGAAATGAATGAATGCTCCAGTCATTATTGTAATATCTTAAATAAGCACATTTGAGGATTTCCTTTTCTTCATCCTATACTCGTTCTCATATCATTTTTCTGTCTTTGGAGAAAGGGATCTTATTTATTGATTCATGTTCTGGTGTCGGTTGTGAGAATGGGAAGAGTCAGCTCTTCCCTAGAGATTAGAGAGTGACACCAGCAAAGCCTTTTCCTCACCCACTACCTGAAACATAGAATTATTTTACCTCTTATAAACCTACATTATTCTGCCTAGAGAACTGTTATGGCTATATGCCTACATGGGAGACCATAAAACATAAATTCTACAGAGGCAGGGTCTGTCTTTTCTTACTAATATTTGTGTCCTCTATAGCTACTAGCACATAGGAGGTATTCACTAAACATTTGATGTTAAATTAGAATACTGCTATATGGCAATCCCTCTTAAATATAAGATAAACTACGACTTTCTTGAACTATATTCAAAAGGTTCATTTATTGATGTTCCAGGGACCCTTCTCTATAAAATAATTTCCCTTTAAGACTCTCTTAAAATATGGAAACTAAAAAGGTTACAGTGGGATTCAACGTAGTAAGTTGCTTACCACCTCATTATATATAATACTGGAAAGTCTGTTATCCATTGTCAAAGTTCTTATGAAAGTGCATGGGCCAATTTCATTCTACAACTCTTTTGCCAAGTTCAAAACCACAATATCTTCGCAGCTTTTATTTTTCTTCCAAACACCATAAGTTATTACACTATATGATGCATTGCATACTTGCCAAAGCAATTCAGCCAGATTTTTTGGTTACATAAGCATGAAAGCATCCAATACTAATAAACTCCTATTTTTCTTTCCACTTTTTTTTTTTTTTATAAATTCAAAGAACTAAAGCATGTTTCTATGCCCTTGGGTTAAAAAAAGCAGCAGTCACTGACATTTGAAAAGTATTGTGCCAAAAGCCAAAATTGTGAGAATGTTTCTCAGCTGACAAATTTCTTCCTAATTGACCTGGAATTACACAAGTTTTGTAATAGTTTTTCTTGGTAATACATATAAAATGTATTGCTTATGGATCCAACACACTGACTATTGGTTTGTCTTTTGTTTGTTTTTCAAAATACAGTGTGTCGGAGTTAGTAACTTGGTTTTTGCTTTACTGCCCAGCTACAAGATTAATCCTATGTGTGTGAATTTTAAAAACTGAAATGCATAACATATGCATATTTGAACAATAATTTGGGAATTTTACTTGACCATCTAAAGAATGATGAAAAAAATAAAATAAAAAATAAAGAAAGATGATGATAGTTTTCTGTCACCAAATGTAGCTTAACAAGCAGTGGTCCAAAGCTTGCCTAAAGATTCTGCATAAGTTTCTCTAAGGTTTGTACACTGTCAATTTATCTATACATTTTTAAAAGAAAATGTTTCTCTTTCTTAATACTTGCGTGATTAGTCTGAAAAGTAGGCTTACCACAAGATAATAAGCAAGTACTGTTGAACTAGTAATGGCAGGAAAGTTAGCAACAGTAGCAGCTGTCTACTGAGGAACAGCTAGAAGATGGTGTTAAGGAAAGAGAAGCCATTCAGAGGATGGATCTAAGGTGCATCAAGAGTTATTTTTCATTTCCCAAAAGCTCAATCAAAGATGTTTGTACCGTAAAGAGAAATTTATTCCTATTTGTGAATCAATATGGCAGCTGAAATATGTAAAGTGATCCAATTCACATTTTTCAATGAAACGATGGAAACATTCTCTAAGAGTCTTCAGATCTGTATTAACAGACAGATGTTCTTTCCTGTGCTTTAGTAAGTAGCAGCCATCAACAATGTGACCATTTTGAAATATGACAGTTTGAGTGACTACTTTGCAGAAGGTCTAAAGCTAAAGGCAGGGTCAATACGCCACCGTAATAACTAGTGAACAATGAAGAATGCGGCCAACTTGCTCCTTGGTCTATACAAACAAACCATCAGGTGGACTGGTTTTGTTTTCTACTTGCCCATTACCAGAATAAGTTGGGGAGTCCATATGCATGATACAATCAAAGTTCAAAGTAGTCATTGCAGTACAATAAAATCTGAGTTTTGAGGTCTGGGCTGACCCTGTCCACCATATCTCAGATAATCACAATGAGACTGACCAAAATTTCGGGTGGGAATCCTTCCAGAAAAAGTTACATTGCTAGTAACAACGTAATCTCCTTAGTTAACCAGTTGTTTTTCTGTCTTATAGATCCACCAACGGTTATGTTAGGCGTCTTGTATTGCCTCACTTCACTGTAAGTTCACTAAAACTTCACAGTTTCTTGTGAGATAACTGGAGACAGTATGAGGTGAAAATGGAGGGGCGTTAGAAGCCAGAAACAATTTTTATTTGCAAGGAAGTTGATTGATTGATTAATAATTGCCTGTGCCTATACACACATGTATCAATGTGCTAGGTTCTGAATATACACGGAAAATAAAGAAGATATCATTCCTGCCTTCTTTTAACTGATATTCTAGCAGAGGAGACCGACTTTAACAAGTACAAGCAAAAATGAGAAGAGAATATCATGAGAGAACAGTAGGGAGAGACTTCAAATTGGATGGCCACGGATGACTTCTCCAAAAAAGTAACCAGGAAAAATGAGGAGGAGCCAGCCATAAGAAGAGAAGATTTCAAGACTTCCCTGTTGGCGCAGTGGTTGAGAGTCCCCCTGCCGATGCAGGGGACAGGGGTTCGTGTCCCGGTCCGGGAAGATCCCACATGCAGCAGAGTGGCTGGGCCTGTGAGCCATGGCCGCTGAGCCTGTGCGTCCGGAGCCTGTGCTCCGCAACGGGAGAGGCCCCAACAGTGAGAAGCCCGCGTACCGCCAAAAAAAAAAAAGAGAGAGAGAGAACATTTCAGGCTGACGAAAGGCTCAGAGGTGAAAACAAGCTTGGCCTGTGGGAGAAACAGCAAGGTGACCTCAGTGGTGGGAGATCACAAAGCAAAGGGTTTGATAGAATAGTAAGAGCTGAAGAGGTTAACAGCCAAATCACGCCAGACCTTGATGGCCAGAGAGAAGACTTTGTCTTTTATCCAAGTAAAACTGGAAGTCAAGGAGAGCATGGGATCGACAAGATACAATTTATAATTTTTTAAGAAATTACTCTGGCTGTTGAGTGGTATGTCGTGAAGGCAGGGAGACAGTCAAAGCTGGAAGATGTGTGTGTGTGTATGTATGTGTATACGTGCGTTTGTGTATGTGTGCATGTATACATGGATGTGACCTATATCTTCTGCAGTCAGGGTGTTAAAACACTTTCCAAGTCCTTAAAGAAAAGATTTTTGTGTTTGAACATTTAAAAATGGCAAATAATGTCAAAAAGTACTTAGAAGAAAGCAGGCGAAAGAATTTTAGGGCTTAGTTTCCAGAAACTTCTCCTTTTTCAAAATAAACCTATAATTTTCTTATAACCAGGGTAGGCTGACTTTAATGCATTATTTGTATTTATGTATCATATACTCATATATCCAGTTCAAGGTACTGAGGCAGGAGATAGATGGGCTCCAGGCTGAACAGTTTCTCCATAAAAGCAGGGTGAGGGAGGAGGCTGGGCCCTGCCCAGATGAAAGACCACATAGTCCTCATTTTCAAAGTCAAGGAGACCTCCCTGACTACACATGCACAGAAAGGCTCCCTGGAGGTCAGAGGAGAGGAGGTGCCACCCCATAGTAAGTGATGTCAACTACCCATAGGCCTCTTCACTGGAATCCATCTTGGCTAAGAGATGCACAGGCACACAGGGGAGGATGCTGAGATATACCAAATACGGACCCAGAACTCAGCAAAGCAAGATGATTGGTCAAAGGCAACCCAGAATAAATGCCCTATAAAAGTGATTCAAACTACCACGAGGGCGTGACTCTCTCTCTCTGAGCCCGCCCATGGGTCTATCCACACGTACTCTACTCTTTTTCCTCCTAATAAACACTTTACTTGTTTCACTACTTTCTGTCTCTATGTGGAAATTCATTTCTACACAGCTGACAGGCCAGGGCCTTGTTCACTGGTCACTGGTCACTGGTCACTGGTCCCTGGTGGTCTGGTAGCTAGGATTCAACGCTCTCACTGACGCTGCCGGACCTCAATCTCTGGTCGGGTCGAAACCCTGCTTCAAGCCGCTGTAGGCCGAGGTCACCCGAGATCAGTACAATTATTCATTTCCTCTCAGTGTGCTTTCCATAAAGAAACACACATTGCATGCAGGTAAATATATTTCTTGAGGCAGCCATACACCTTTCTCACCTTTCTAAGGCTAATCAGGTTGCCTTACTATTTCTTCTCATTACATGTTTTTAGATAACCCACATGAATAACATGTGTGGTCATATTTTTTGAGAGGCAATTGTTCAAAGTACAGTTTTTATTCGTGTTGTGGTGTCCATTGAGGGACTTTCCACAACTCCACATTCTTAGACTGCTAGAAGTTTGCAGTTTAGAAATCATCAATAGTATTGTTTAAAGCTTTAGGTTCAGAAGAAGAGTGACTGAAACATAAAGTTTTATGATATGTATAAGTGTTTGTGTATGTGTACATGTGTATGCATATGATATACATCTCATTGTGGAGACTTAGAGTAGAAGCTGGAAGGTGTGCGTGTGTGCATGAATGGAAAGATAGACAGTCCCTGAAATGTCAAGACCTAAAGAAAAGAAATGCCCTTTTTCTTTCACATATTCATTCATTTTCTTCGCCACCTGGAAGAACATGATATTGTTTTCAAAGTCCACCTGCAGATCCACAAAAGCCAAGTTTTGAAACTGTGGAATGAGAAGCTAGAAAGAGAACTCCCTGTGTCTTTTTGGTCCATTTCATGCTACCTTGAGGGTAACTTATGTCACATTTCATGACTCGTGATGTTCAAAGATGATGAATGACAGGGAGTCTATTCTGGTGTCAGATCCTGTTTTGGTCATCTCCAGGATCTCTTAGATTTGGGAAAAGAAGGAAGTGAATCTCGCAGCATAAAATCTTCCCGTTTAATTAGAAGGGTGCATGGAAGAGCCTTAAGGAAAAGGAAACATTTTCCAACTTCAAATCCCTCTCTGGACACGTCTCTTTAGGAGGAAGCTCTAGTGACGTGATCCAAGTATTATTTTCCCTGCAAAGGACAGCAATATAGTTTTCCCAGTGGAAACCTAGTCCAGTCAGTTCAAAGACAGGACTTTAGGATATATTACCCATGACTGTGCTTTTAGAAGTCTAAGTATGTGCTTTTAAACTCTAAATACAAAATTGTGTCGATGGTTCCATTTTCAGATTAATATAAATCAAGCAGGTGCTTTGAGGCAGAGCTTAAATAAACAAACAAGCAAACAAAGAAATAAATAAATTTGGGGGGAAAAAAAATTTCAGGCTTAGAGGGCAGGCAGCTTCCATTCAAATCCTGGCTTAGCCACTTACTTGCTGTATGACTGGGCAAGTCGTTAAATCTCTGTGTCTCAGTACCTTCAACCTTTAAATAAGGATAAAAATAGCACCGACCTCCTAGAGTTCATAGAGTTAGTCAAACTATCTCATGCATAGCACTTAACACAACTCCTTATTCATTATATTCACCTGATATTAGTAAACATTAGTATAACAAGAACTAACGTAACAAATTATTATGACCAAAGAATTAAGTTATTTAACTCTGTACTGTCAGGGCCTGAAGTGTTGATGTGACTTCCAAGTATGTTAGGTTATTCTTAAGGAGAATGTAACCCCTGCTGTGATGGGGCAGTTGCAAATTATGTGAACAGCTAGAAATTTTTGCTTCTTCCCTGTAGCCCATCTCAGTATCCCTCAGCAAACCAAGGGGCACCTACAAACCGCAGCTGAAAAGCAGTTTAATTGTCTATGGAAGCATCTTGAAAAAAGTGTCCAAGGGACATTTGATCATGATGCAGAGAATTATTTTTTTTTAATTCTCTTTTCCCATCACTCCTATAGTTGTCTCACCAGAAAGACAGCTGCCTTCCCATTCCTCAGTTTGACCCCAACTCTTTCTTAACCCAGACCAAGATGTCTCCTATCTTCTCTCTCTGCACCGAGGCAGCTATTCTAACTATTCTGGTTTTCTATTTAGTAACCATCTGTCCTCTCCAGTCCAAATCAGATCACACTGTAATGAACTATTTTGAATTCCTATCCTCCCTCCCTCTCTCTCTCTCACCTGTTACTCAACATCTACCCCCCCAAAATTTAAGACACATAGAAATAAGACCCAGTAACCTGGATACCAAACTCAACCCCCATCTCAGCAGCAAGAGTAAACTGTGAGACTATGACGATCATACTTGTTTTCTAAAGCTATTTTCTACTACTGTTTTCTTCTTGGCTCAGTTTCTCCTAAGGTAGACCTTAAAATATAAAAAATATAAAAGAAATGTGATCATATTGTTATTGTGCTCTCACATGGGATTCAAATAAAGCATCATGGAAAGGTCACTAAATTCTTCCTATCTTCAGAAAAGGGAAATGATAAGCAGTCCTGAAGAGCTCACCCAGCTTCCTTTCCAAAGGGCTCTGCTAACACGGTTGCCTACACCCTTCCTGTTGCTCCAGGTGCTTAAGCTGAAAATATTTAAACACTTGGCAATCCTGAAGATACTCTCTGAGGTGCCTATAAAATGACTGGTCTTGGCTTCTGCCAATACATCAGCAGGTACTTCAATTTTATTTTATCTTGAGAGGAAGTTCATCGAGTTGCAGGCCTCGCCCACAGCACCTCAACTTCTCTTTTTTTTATATGTGTAAATTTTTCTTTCTACTTCTGTCTTTCAGGAACAGGTTTTTAGCGGTCCAGGCGTTTCCCACGATTTTACCTGAATGTGGGCAACCTCAGCAGCAGAGGATCGCAGAAATATCCTCCACCTATTTTTCTCAGAAGATGTGAGAACGGTTGACTGGAGTTAGGAGCGGGAAGTGGTTGGTGCATACAGCTGCGAAAGGAGCAGTGGAAAGTTCTTTATTGATTTAAAAATAATAACAGCTCATATTTATCTTGTGACCATGGCAACGTAAGGAATGAAGTCTCTCTGCTTTCCTTTACCTCAAGCAGGAAGTGAGAGAGATGTTGGGTTCTGGGAAGCCAATGGTTTGGGGTTATTTTTCTTCCTGCCTATCGCCTACATTACTTAGAGATTTAATACTGGCTTCTGTCTTTATCATTAAATCTTTTTCTTCAAATTAAGCAATTCTAGTGAGATGATTTCTTTTATACATACATCGATGTTTTATTAAAATGAAGCTTTTAGCAGTATCCGTCATGAGGAGCTTAGCTGTAAACCCAGAGGTGATAGTAAATCCTCAAGGTTAAGGGGAACTTAGAAACTGCAAAAACAAGTTTAACTTCTTTACTCAGAGGTGAAGAATGGAACAGCTCTCGCATCAGAAACTACTGAAGTTGAGGGCAAAATTACAAGTATCGATTAAGCAGGATGGGTTATTCCTTGGCCATATTTAGGTTTTCTTTAATTTTATGGAGCAGTTTGAAAGGAGTGAACTAGTAAGAGATTTTATAAGTGTTGGTGTGATGAGAACTGACAGCTGCCAAGTAGGGAGAGAGTTCAATTTCAGTCATGCTGAATTTTAGGTGCCTCTAAATGAGATAACCAGGAAGAATTCGAAAGTGTACCTTAAACTCAGATGGCTATCGGAGCTAATAGCACACGTGTGGCAGTCGTGAAAGTAAATCTGGTGGCCAGAACTGCACATAAGGAGCTCAGGCGGAGTGAGAAGAGATGATGACTGAGATCACACACACTGCGGGAAGAGTACTATTTAGAGGACAGAGTGAATGAGGAGCTGGGGAAGGAGCCTGCAACTCCAGAGCTAGAACAGAAGGGGAAACTGGCTCTCTGTGCTTCTGGTCCAGAGCACAGGCTTTACCTGTTTTTTTCCCCAACTGCTAAAGCAGTAAGTCCAGATCTTACATCTATCTGATGTTCAGTGACACTCCCTGAGTTTTATAAAAAGTAACATTCCCAATTAAATATCACTTGATTAACATAACTTATAGATTTTTATTTAAAAGGACATTTTACTACAAAACACGGAGAGGTACGTATCATAGGGATGTTGAGGGTGGCACCACGTGATCCTCCTTACTAGCCATTGCTAAAGAGTCACTAATGATCCTGCCTCCTGACTCAGGGACACAGCTGGAAAATCAGACCTCAACCTGATGTTCTGCTGGTGAAGTGACCTATGACTCTGGAACTTCCACCCCAATCATTCCAACAGGAGCTTTACTGAAGTTGACTTTTACCACTTTAAGGAATTGGAAGCTTGCCGTTAAAACCAGCACCTAGCCATTTATTCACCGGTAATTCAAAGCAAAACAATCAACTGCATAGCAGGATGCAATAAAATCAGGAAGTGATAGGATTTTAAGTAACAAGCAACTTCTAAGATGGGCTGGTGCATTTTTGGAATAGATGAATGACAGAGCGGCCTTGAGAGATAAGCAGTTTTTGCAAAAAGAAATAGAAGTATTGAAATGTATGGCCAATAGCCCATTGAACATACACAGGGTTAGGAAAATGTCCTTGGTTTGGTAATATTTCTTATAGCCCTTATTAGGATACTAGACAGTGTGAAAATACCATCCTAGGAGTTGGCAGTGGCAAATTCCAAATTAGCATGTGTCAGTGTGCATGCCTATGTAATATGAGGGAGACATCAGATAATATACGAAAGAAAAGTAATTCATGGAGAAAGTGAACAATAGTTTCAGAGGCTGCAAAGTGAGAAAAGATCTGATGAGCATTCACTTTATTTAGGAATTATGATGTCACTGGTGACCTGAGCAAGGATAGATTCTATAAAGTGCTAAGCGCAAACCTTGGTTACAGGAAGGTGAAGAGTAGACAGAAACTTCCTTTTCCAACAATACTGGCAGAGTAAATATCCTGAAAATGATCCTGCTGCTTATCCTAGCTCCTAATTTTGTATCCTAGTAGATACAAAATTAAAAACATATTTTAATGCATGACTGAGTCGGAAAGAGTAAGAGAAACTACCAGAATCATCAGAGGCGAAAAGTTCTGGGGAGAATCAACTCAAAGAGTTATAAGCACCAAAATCATCTATTAATTCCAGAAACCTAGAGCTTTGGTTTTGACCTTGACAAACTCAGTTCTGCTTTGGCAGGAGAGCTGGAATTCAGTTCTGGGAACTGTAAAGAACTGCATCTTCAGTGAAAGTGTGAATTAGAAAAAATTTCAAAATAAATAAAATAGACATTGGATGAAGAAACAAACAAAATACCCTTGGGATTTCATGAGCCCAAGCTAGTCCTCATACAGGCTAGGGTCTCACATCTCACTGCCTGCATAGTCTGAAAAAGACTCAAGCAACCCCAGTCTTAAAGCTTCCCTAAGTGCCTGTCAAAAGCAAATGATAGCTTTCTCTAGAAGAATCCACCATCAAATCAAGCCTCAAAGAATCTCCACATGTAAAGTCCTCATGTCACCTCGGAATTTAAGTACAAAATAAACAAGGAAACAAGGAGTAGGAGTAAACATCAGCAGAAACAGTAAACACAAAATCAAACTCAAGAAAGAGTTCTGATGTTGCAACTGTCACATTCACAATATGAGATTAGTATGTAATCATTTAAAGCAAAACAAAAAAATCAAATGTATGAATAAGGAAGAAGTGACTATAAACATAAGCAGTTGGAATAAAAAATCAAAAATAAGTTGGACATACAGAAATAAAAATTGGGAATAAAAACAATAGGTGCCTTCTTAGTCTATTAGACATGACTGAAGAGTGACTCAACTAGAAATATAGACATAAAGCCATTAGCCCCAAGAGAGCACAGAGAGACATAGATGGAATATAAAATCAATCGAGAGACATAAAGGATACAGTGATAGATGTAACACAAGTCAAATGAGAATTCCAGAAAGAAATAGCAGAAAAATGGGAGAGACATTATTTTGGAAAGCAAAATCTTAGGGAAATCTCAGAATTCCAGATGATTTGAATCCTCAGATTCGGGAAGCAAAACAATCCCAATTTTAACCAAGCTGTAGAACACAAATGCCAAAGAACTTTTAAAAACCCAGAGAGAAAAACATTGTATCCAAACAAAAAATTGGAAAGATAACCGAATTCTAAATGACAACAACAGAAGCACAAAAACTGTGAGGTAATATCAAAATTATGAAAAAATTATTCATAGCTACAGACTTAGAAGTGTCTAAATCAACTAAATCAAATTTCCTACAAGCAGCTCCTCCCTACAGAAACTTCTAAAATATATTCTTCAAGAAACCGGAAAATGATTTCAGAAAAACTACCGAGTTCAAGAAGAAAAGGTAAGCGAATGAAGTGGTAAATATAAGTGAATCTAAACAAATATTAACTCTATAAAACAATAACAATGAAGTCTAATTTGAGAATGTATTAGTTTTCTGTTGCTGTGTAATGACATACCACAAATTTAGTGGCTTAAAACAACACATATGTGTTGGTCCCTAAGTTTCCAAGGATCATGAGTTGGGATCCAGCTTAATGGGTATCACAGGTCTGCAGTCAAGGCAGATATCAAGCTGTGATCTCATTTGGAGGGGCCACTGAGGAACAATCTACTTTCAAGCTCATTCACATTTTTAGCAGAGTAATTTCCCTGAGGCTCTATTACTGAGGGTCTAGACCTTTAACTGGCTGCCAGCTAGGGGCCACCCTTAGTTCCTAGAGGCCATCCCATTCCATACACCCCCTCACAATAGGGCAGCTAATTTCTTCAACCCAGTAAAGAGAATCTCTCCCCAGTGCATATAACATAACGCAATAACTGAAATGACATCCCCATCACCTTTGCCATATAATGTAATCTTATCAAGGGAGTGACATCCCATTATTTTTACAATATTCTATCGGTTAGAAGCAAGGCATAAGTTCTGCCAACACTCAAAGGGAGAGAATTATGCAAAGGCATGACTCATCGGGGGTCACCTTAGGGTGTGTACTGCACAAAGAAGTTGGGACAAAAAAACAAGATAAAGCTAAAACAGTACGTCAGAAAGAGCATGATTCGAGTTAAAGCATGCTAAAGTCCTTTTATAAAGTTCAAAAAGATACAGATTAATTTTAAACTGTATTATGCATGAATACAAAGAACAAAATAAGATGGTAGAAATTAACCAAAATATATCAGGAATCTAAAATATAAGCACACAAACATCTTTTTAAATGAAATGGTGAACAAAATTTAATGTGGCTATATAAATGTCAGATAAAATAGTCCTTAAGGTATAAAGCAGTATTTCGGTTAGAGGTTCACACTACCTAATAATAAAAATATCCCATGCGCCAAATTTCACAATTCAAAATGTATATAGTAAAAATTTGCAAGAGAGAGTCACAGATCATAGTTAGTTGGTGATTTTGAGACATATTGCTTGACAATGGATAGATCAAATTGACCCCTCCCCCCAAAAATAATCAGTAAGATACCAAAGACTTTGAGAATATAAATAACATGCTTGAACTAATTGCATTATGTAAAGTATGAAACAATTAGAGACAACACATAATTTTCAAGCACACTTGATGCGTATTGCCTATATAAGTATACAGAAACCATGTAATAAACTATAAAACTAGTTTTAACAAATATGAAATATTTGATACGATATGGGTCACATTCTCTAGCCACAGTAAAATTAAGTTTGAAGATCATGAAATGACTCTTGTTTAGAAATTTGAAAATACTTATAAATAACAAAGCAATCAAACTGGATATTAGAAAATTTTAAAACAATCATGAAAAATTATAGCATATGGGTAAAATAGTTCATAGAGAAAAATGTGCAGTCTTATGTAATATGTTAGGAAGGCTGATAATTAACTAATTAAGCACCTAATTAAATTTAGAAAAACAGTGACAAAATAAACCCAAATATTAGAAGAAAATTAACAATAAAAATTAATAAAGTAGAAAATAATTAAGAAAATCAATAAAAACAAGTCTGTTTTTTTAAAAACAAAATCCAGATGTCTGATAAAATTGATCAAGAAAAAAGAGGAAAGATACAAACAATATTAGCAAAGTTAAAGGAAACATAGCTACAGAAGAAACAGAGCAGAATGTTATAGACAATTTTAGATTATGACAACTTCAGATTATGACAACTTCGATGAAATGGGTGCATTTCTAGAAAATTATTTCTCAAAATAATTGATTTATGAAAGAACTAGAAAACGTGCGTGATCCTATAACCATTGAAGAAAATAAACTGTCATCTTCTCACCAAAAAAACTCAAGTCCACAGTTTGACAACAAATTCCACTAGATATTTAAGGAGCAAACAATTCCAACATCACATAAATTCTTCCAGAAAGCAAAAAACAATGACACACTCCTCCTTGACTTGTTTTATAAGGTCAGCATTATAATTTTGATTCCAAAAGCCAATAATGAAAGTTTCAAAGGAAAAATTATAGGTCTCAATTATGAACACAGATGCAAAAGTCCTATATAGAATATTAGCAAACTAAGTCCAGCAATATATTAAAAACACACACAGAGACACACACACATATTACTAAGTTGGCTTTATCCAAGAAATAAAAAGCTAGATAACATTTTAAAAACTATTAATATAAATTAACTGAAAAATGCTAAAAACGCATAAAATCATTTCAGTTTTTACAGATAAAAGAGACACAACATTCATTCATATTAGAAACTCTTAGTAAACTTGGAATTGAAGGAAACTTTCCTAATTGGCAAGAGTATAATAATTTCACAGGAAACATTATAGTCATTGGTAAATGGAAAAATCATTCTCTTTAAAGAAAGAAACAAAAGAAAGATACCTACTATTACCACACACATTAACATTGAACTGAGGATCCCAGAAAGCACAAGAAAATAAGAAAATGAAAAATATGTAAGGATAGAAAAAGTACAGAAGAAATCTCATTTACTGAAGACAGTCAAACCCAAAAGAAAGCTACAAAGTATTCAAATAAAAGAGCTTAGCTCGGTGACCACATAAGATCAATAAACAAAAGTTAAAAACAAAATATAAATTTTAAAAATTATAAAAACATATAATTAGGAATCAATTTAACAAAAGATCAATCTTTTCATGGAGAAATTTATACTTTTTAAAATGCATTTTAAAAAACCTAAATTGAGAGATATAAATAACAAGATTAGTATTTTAAATATATCAGTTTTTCCTAAATTGATATAGAGTCAATGAAATTTCTTCCAAAATCTAAACTGCATATCCCTTGAAATTTAAAAGACTGATCTGAAGATTTAAGGAGAAGGATTAGAGTCAAGAAGAAAAAAATGAAGTATAGATACTAGCTGTCACAGGTGTCTTAGCTTCTTTGGTCCAGAAATAGACAAATAAACCAGTGGAAGTGAAGAAAGAGGCCTGAATTAGACCAAAGCTTTTAAGGAAACTTGATAGATGACAGATTCAGCACAGATATGTATGAGTACAAGATGAACTATGCAATAGATGGCGCTCTGGAAATCGGTACCTGTATTTTTAAAAACTGAAAATGGGGGCTTCCCTGGTGGCGCAGTGGTTGAGAATCCGCCTGCGAATGCAGCGGACACGGGTTCGAGCCCTGGTCTGGGAAGATCCCACATGCCACGGAGCAACTAGGCCCGTGAGCCACAACTACTGAGCCTGCGCGTCTGGAGCCTGTGCTCCGCAACAAGAGAGGCCGCGACAGTGAGAGGCCCGCACACCGTGATGAAGAGTGGTCCCCACCTGCCGCAACTAGAGAAATCCCTCGCACAGAAATGAAGACCCAACACAGCCAAAAAAATAAATTAAAAAAAAAAACAAAACTGAAAATGGATTCCTACTTCACATCTTACACAAAAATCAGTTCTAAATGGATTTCAAGATAAAGCATAAAAGTCAAAACTTTAACAATTTTACATAGCAAAATAGGAAACTATCTTTATGGTTGTAGAGGAGGAAAAAGGAATTCTTTAACAACAACAAGTAAAGAAAGTAATTGGTGAATTTGACTCCATTAACACTGAGAACATTACGACGTTCATCAAAAGACACCACAAGGGCTTCCCTGGTGGCGCAGTGGTTGGGGGTCCGCCTGCCAATGCGGGGGACGCGGGTTCGTGCCCTGGTCTGGGAGGATTCCGCATGCCGCGGAGCGGCTGGGCCCGTGAGCCATGGCCGCTGGGCCTGCGCGCCCGGAGCCTGTGCTCCGCGACGGGAGGGTCAGTATCACTGGGAAACAATTAGTATCCAAAACTCGTAGACAAGTCTTACCCAACAACTTACCCAACAACTTTTAAACAGAAAAGAAGAGCATAAACATAAAGCAAAGAGAAAACACAAGTGGCCAATAAAAATATGAAAAGATAACCTCATTACTAATTAGGAAAATGAAAATTAAAGACATAATAAAAGCTGGTTTTGCATACAAGGAGCTTGGAAGACATCACTCCATCCTAACAACAAGTAAGGCTGAACTTGACTGAAAACTTAACAATTCTTGGGTCCGTAAAAGAAAGGAGGACAGAGGGGAAACCGCTGCCCCCAAGACTGGAGAGACAGAGTAGGGAAGAACGCTTGTTGTCACTTACCCGAGCAGAAACTCACTAGCAGAATCACCCGTGGGAACCGCTGCCAAGGTAGGAAGGCCTGAGCCATAATTGTGGAACTGATGAGGGCTCAGTGTGCACAGCTCTGAGCGTTAAAAAATCCCTGGGAGCCCAGTCAGAAAGGGGCCCCACCAAACTGTGAGACTCACTTCCATGAGCTCAGCCAGATTCCACAGTAAATATGGGAGAAAAATCCCGACATGCTTCTGGCAGGGGGAGGAAAGCCACTTTAAAATAAACCAGAGCACCTTTGTGCTTCTTAACAAGGCCTGACCTCAGGGGAAACTAATTAACCAGAGCCTAACCTGCTGGGGTATAATCAGGACCTAATTGACCTGGGGGGAAGGGAAATCTCAACTGCAGTCAGCTGTACCTTCCACGAGGGAGTAGCAAAATATCAACTCCAGCCTGCTCTAGTCATCCTGTCCCACCTAAAGGGGTAGAAAAAACCAGAAACACTAGTGAAGTTCACAGTCCAGAGATATAGGCTCCTGAAAGACTGAGACCTAATTATTCAACAAAAGAAAGTAAACAACCACTTAAAATGGGCCAAAGACCTTAACAGACTCTTCACCAGAGAAGGTATACAGATGGAAAATAAGCATATGAGAAGATGCTGCACATTATTTGCCATCAGGGAAATGCAAATTAAAACAAGATACCTCTACACACCTATTAGACTGGCCAAAATCTGGAACACTGACAACACCAAACGCCCCGCAAGGATATGCAAAAACAGAAACTCTCATTCATTGCCGGTGGGAATGTAAAACAGTACAGCCTCTTTGGAAGACAGTTTGCTTGTTTCTTACAAAACTAAACATACTCCTACGATAGGATTCAGGAATCTCACTCCTTGGTATTTACCCAAAGGTGTCAAATCCTTATCTCCACACAAAAATCTGCACGCACACGCTTATAGCAGCTTTATTCATAATTGCCAAAACTTGGGAGAAACCAAGGTGTCCTTCAGTAGGTGAATGGATGAACTGTGGTACATCCAGACAATGGAATATTATTCAGTGCTACCAAGAAATGAGCTATCAAGCCATGAAAAAAAAAGAGCAGGAAATTTAAATTAATCATTTAATTTATTGATTAAAATTAATATTACTAACTGAAAGAGGCCAATCTGAAAGGGCTACATATTGTATGATTCCAAACATATAATATTCTGGAAGAGGCAAAACTATGGAGACAGTAAAGAGAGAGGTGATTGCCAGGTCCTGGGAGAGGGGAGGAATGAACAGATGGGGCACATCGGAGTTTCAGGGCACTGTAATGAAACCATAATGATGCATACCTGTCCTTATACATTTATCCAAACCCACAGAGCGAACCGTAAACTACAGGCTTTCTGTGGTTATGATGTGTCCGTGTAGGTCCATCAGTTACAGCACATGCACCACTCTGGTGTAAAGTTGATGATGGACGCGGTGGGGGCTGTGATGGTGCATGTGTGTGGGCACGGAGTACATGGGAAACCTCTGTGCCTTCCCCTCGATTTTGCTTGAACCTGAAACTTCTCTTAAAAAAGCAGTCTTAATACAAAAAACAGTTCAAGACATAGTGAAGTGTAATTTTACATCTCTCAGACGTGCAAATTTTTTCCTCTTACACTATGTGTCGTTGAGAATATGAACCAGTGAGGACATTTAAACATTACTGGTGGTGATGCCAACTGGAACCATAATTTTGAAAAACCATTTGACATTCTTAATACGGAGATGTTTATTCTGTTGGAACAATGAATTCCACTTCTACCTTGACCTCGAGAAATTCTCACACATGGCATAAGAAAACATGTGCAAGAATGTTGGCAGCGCAGTTGTTTGTATAGGTTAAATCATACTAAATCCTGGTAATCACATATTTTTCATCTACAAAAGCTGCAGTTTCATGAGGCTCAAGGCAATAACAGCAACAACTGAAAACAATTTCTATTCATAGTAAATTCTCATGATGTAACGCATTACTAACCACAGTCACCTGGTTTGTCAGTAGAACTATAAATGGAACAGAGCTAATATGGAGCAAAAACAGCAAGAAAACAAGATACAGAAGAATACCAACAATATGATAAAATTTACATAAAACTAAAACAGGTAAGACCCTACCATGTATTGTTTAGGTAGGTATAAATGAAGAAACAAATGAAAAATAAGCAAAAATTCATGACTGCCCTTATAGGGGAGGGGCATGGATTGGAAGGGAAAACAAACTAATTTTAAAGGCACTGGTAATGTTATATTTCCTAAGCTGAGCTGTGGAGACATTTAAATTATTATATCTAATATGCATATTATTATATCTTATATGCATATTATTTTATACATATGTAATCTTTTATAATAAATGATTGATAAAGCATGGGTGGAATGTGAGGAAATGGAAGCTGAGCGCGTATGTTCCTTTTTTGTGGGGGGGCACTTAGGTGTGAAAGGAAGAGAAAGGAGAAAAGTAGCTGGAGTAGGAAACAGAATCAGAAAAGGGTCTTGTTTTTTTTCTTAGAGAAACTTGAATGTTAATGTGCTGAAAAGGAAAGGCTAACTACGGAATTGATGAATCAGGTGACTGAGGCTACAGGTAGAAATGCAAACCACGTGAAGGTGGAGAGAATCACTTTCATCAGAGGTGGGTGTCTCTCTTCCCACCAAAACTGAAGGGACAGTTTATGATACATACAGATCTTGACTGAAAGGAAGGTCAAAAAGGCAAAGAGGTTTGATGGTCACTGTTTTCTCCGTGAATTCGGATTTCAGTCATCTGTTGAAACTAACAGGTAAAACAGCAAGCCAGGGCATTAAGGAGACTGGCAGATATTTAAAGTGATTTCTGTGAGTCTGGGAAAGAGAACAAGGGTCTGCAGCAAGATGGAGACCATGAATATATCATCACATCCGTTTGTTCCTTCTCTCCAGTTGTGTCAAGATTCTCAGGTGTAAGAGTAGAGGAAAGGTCTGGAATGAGCTAAGCTTTATATTTTCCTTGGAAGGTGCCGCAACGGGCACACCTGGGCTCAAGTGATACATTAATGAGCCTCTGGGGTTTAGGCAGATGCAAGTCAGAAACAGAAGAGAGGGTGGAAGGATGGAGAGAAAAGGAGAGTAAAAGTGTTGGTGTTCTTGATGTGGCCAAATAAGGGGAGTGCTGAAAATAAGGAATTGAGAGAAATGTGAGGAAAAGGAAGGTACTGCCAAGAGTTTAAAAATCCAGAACAGGAAAATGCAAGGATGCTGATGAAGTCCAGGTGGGGTCTGTTGTACGTGGTGCGGGTCCCTGGCATTGAAGAGATCAGGGAACTGTTAATAAAGTTGGTTGGATGGGGTCGTCTGCCCTGACATTGAAATTGGCCACGAAAAATGGCAAGAAAAAAAAAAGTGATCAGAGTCTAAAGCCCTTGATGAAAGTGGAGGAGTGACAAGGGTGTTGGTGAACAAGAGATAGATGGAAGGTAGGAGATGGTAACCAGATGGCAAGAGCCCCAAAGTAAGAGAGGTTTTCGTCTGAGGAATGGGAATGAATGGTTTGAATCTGAGGAATGAGAATGGATGAGTTGTGTTGGGAAGCTAGGAGGCTTTGATAATCACCTTTTGTATGGGGTACACACAGTGTGGGAGAATAACCAGGTTTCCCTTGAGGATCAAGAGAATGCTAGGTCCCAGCTCTACAATGTTTTCAAATGCAGTAGCGCCAGGCTCCTGCCTTCACTCTTATTTTCGATCTTTAAATTTTGTTCCTAGTTATCCTTCCAACTCAGATTTATCTTTGCACTTACTTCACTTCATAGCACCTGATCACTCTGCATTGTAATGCTTACATGCCTGTATTAGTCACTGGACTGCACTCTGCTTAAGGGCAGAAAAACATGTAATATTTACCTTTAGGTCCACAACACTTAGCACAGTGCCCAGTATATAAAAGGTACTCAATAAATGTTTACTGAATACATGAATGGAAGGAATAGAGTAATATTTATAAGTGGAAAGGACTGTGAGAGCCATGGAATGACAGGTGTGTGTTCGTATTTGTGAATGAGTTTGCGTGTGTGTGTTTCTTGCATGAACTGTTACAGATGAAATAAAGATGCCCCAGAGGGCAGTTACAACAGTTTAATTATCTAAGAGGGTTTTGGATGAGAAATACCATGTTAGTCTAAAACGCAGGAAAAAAGTCAGTAGAAAAACAATAAACCATCGTGGACATGATAAAACCATCACAATTGCTTTGTGAACAACAATGAAGAGAAAATGCTAATATAGTTCTCACTGGTATATTCTGAAATTAATAATGACCTAAATACCTCCTATGAAGTTTTTTATTAAAAACACTTCCGTAATCTAAGTACTGTAGATGATAGATTCAACAAAGAAAGCTTTGCTTTATAATGTTGGAAATTAGAGTCCTATGAAATCAAGTTTATCTTTAGAAGTAGGTTTTAAGAAAACTGAAAGGATTGATAATAGTAAATATGGAACAGATGTTGCCTGAAGCAGGGTCCTGGATAAAATTTTATTTCGATATGAAGTTAATGAAAAAGGGTGGGGTCACTGGTATGATTTTTGCAAAATGTTTACATTTGCTTTCCAACCTGTAGTGTGTAACTTCCCTTTAGTTTCATAAATAGCTGAACATTTTTACCGAGTATTAAGTATGCTTTTAACTTAGATGTGATAGGTTATATATTTTACAAAAATACTAGATGAGATTCTGGAAGTGCAAATCTTGCTTTTTATTCAATGGAAGGATTTCCCATTAAACAATTTCTTCTAGTCCTTACAATTAAGTCTGCCTAGAAGATATGCCTAAAGAGATAATAAAAAATAATCTAATAATGTATATGATATGTAAGTTTGTAAACTCTAAGTTACTCCATGATGTTGTAATATTGGGGTGCTAGTATCCTGGAAAGATATAAAGATACATAAATAGTAAACAGAATATACTGTTCTCTAATGCTTAGGAGATTTGTGGAATTTGAGAAATACACGAAAACTTATATTTTGTCTCAATATGAAAACATAAAGGGAGTTTAAGGAAGAGTAACAATTGATTGATGGCAGAACTGGGACAAAGGTCAGATCTTCTGCACTCCGGGCCTGTATTTTCCCCCCTTCTCTTTTTCCTTATATTCAGAAACTGTATTCATTATACTAATGCTTGATATCTATACTAAAATTACCTTGGCTTTTACACGGAAACAAAATGATTTTTAAAAATTAAACTTTAAATTTTATTATAGAAGTATGAACTTTTAATAGAACTAACAAGAATAAAGAAAATAAAGTTTCAGGTGTAGAAGTAATTGTTTCATTAGAGTAATAGATCCAGAACCAGAAATTAGACTTTAAACCTAAGCAGAGAATTGAGATTCATAATGGTTCCCCAATATAATACTTAACTGATCTTCCCCCTCCCAAAAACAAGCACAAATTTCTCATAATAAAGAGGTTCATATGTGCAATGATATTCCAATATTATACCTTGTATAAAGGACTAAATATTAAAATGTTGTGTCCAAAGTTATACAGAAGCAGAATTGACTTACTAAAGGGCCTCTTTGGGTTGAAAAGGGCTGGAGATTTAAATAGAGGCATGGCTAACGTGGACCTATCCTTCTGACTTCCCCTAATGGCCACATAAACTTGGAAATTTCTTTATCTCCTTTCTCCCCAAATAAAACATTTCAAAGTAGTGTTGAAAGCAGAATTTAGAATTTCAAACCCGCAAAAATGTTATGGTTTGGTGTATTTAATCTTGGTAAAGTGTTAAAAATATCTACGTAGGTATTTGGTTTTATTTGGGACTAACAGCACACTTCAAACCAGAAAAACTCATCAAGAAGTTTAACAGCTGCTTCAAATAAATTTTGGCTTAAAAAAATTTTTAAACAATATTTAAAAAACAGCATATGATAAAACATTATATATATATATATATATATAATTTTCTACCACTGAAATTTTGGAAAGCTTAAGAAATTATCCAACTTTGATCTTCAAATATTAAGTATTTTTTATCTATGTATTCCTCATCTTCCTCCAAAAGGGAAGATAAAATTTAGTCAGCTCTTTCAGCTGAAAGAAACTTCCAGCTTAATCTTTGCTCTTCAAATCCCCCCTCTTGGTGCAGGAACAATTAATAACCTGTTCTGAGCAAAGCTATATGGCTCTCTTCTCTCCTCCTGACTTTAAAATAATTCCTAAGAATTTGGCTTCAGGAAAATTATCTCCAGGCTCTTATTCAATGAGTCACTAAGTCATTTATTATGTACTTGGTGCCCTAATTGCAGAGCAAAGTGTATTTTATACTATAAAGTACATAAAATAAAGGCCATGTTCTTGATGTCAGAACAAGACATTTTTTATACAGTTTTATATCAGTTGGTTCATCAAACCGCCTGTAAATAAAATAATGGGCAAAAATTCAGAGCAAACTTCTCCGGGATGTTGAGTTCCCTGAGATGAAAACCCATACCTTACTCATTGCTTCGTGCCAGCTACAGAGAGCCAGACACATAATTGTGCTTGATAAACAGTGAATGTGGAAGGAATGAAGCCTTCCTTACTGATTCTGGATCTCTGGCGTCATCTTCAGATAATTGTTTCTAGTAAGGACTGGCTCACAGACATCATTTGGTGTTTCCTTCTTTTAGCTTTCTTGCATGCTGTGGGCCACATAAATGAAGAAGTTTTGCACCTGCTAAATTTTCTATTCTGTAATTAGATTATTTATCCTAAAATGATTTTTTTTTTCCTACAAGGAAAATTAAAGGCTGACTCTTTTTCTCCTTCTTTTTTTTTTTTTTTGCGGTACGGTACGCGGGCCTTTCACTGTTGTGGCCTCTCCCGTTGCGGAGCACAGGCTCCGGACGCGCAGGCTCAGCGTCCATGGCTCACGGGCCTAGCCGCTCCGTGGCATGTGGGATCTTCCCGGACCGGGGCACGAACCGGTGTCCCCTGCATCGGCAGGCGGACTCTCAACCATTTCACCACCAGGGAAGCCCTCCTTCTTTTTGAGAATGTAAGTTCTGCATTTACTCTTTCCTTCTCAACAGAGTGTGTTTGTATAGTTAACAGCACATTGGCCACCCTGTCAATCCTATTGTTCTTCACTTCATCCAGGAGGAAGTATATGCCTACTTCAATTTTTCCTGGCGTTCGTCAGTGTCTATTCTTTTTCTTTCCATTACTTCTGTTCTTACTAGATACCACAGACACTTGCCTGATCCAGCCTGTGTTTCAAACCCATCTCTCCCCTGTCCACAACTGCCACAGGACAGTAAAAGTTAAAACTCAGTTTCTCAGCATTTCTTTCAACTGTGAATAGTCACATGACACTGTTCAGGCCAATGAAGTGAAAAGCTAATTAACAGCTCTGATGGTCTCTGTTCCCTTGCCTCCTTCTCCCTGCCTGGAGCATGCGTAGTAGAGTGGCCCTCTCGCAAACATGAAGATTAAAAACATACGCTAAGGAAGGCAAGGCAGAAAGATGCCACAAGCCTAGGACATCGACCACATTGTGAAACCACTGCACCAGCTTTAGAGGATCTATCATAACTTCTCTTTATGTAAGAAAAAATAAATCTCTTTCGCTGTAATTTTGGTTTTATTTTACATGTTGCTAAACACCATCCTAACTGTTACACTGGAATAATGTATATTTGGTATTGGGGTCAGTTACATTAGGATAGTTTCCAAAAAATAAAGTTACAATTGTTTCTTTCCAATATGTAAGGCAATAGAGGAAACGTCTCATTAAGATAATCTCGTACAAAAAGGCCGTTTCCTTTGTTTTGTTGAATATAGGTACCAGAAAATCGATAGTAATCCTAATTTATCTGAAACAGTGAGTGTGGGGCTTTTAAACTCAGGGCTTCGTAAACCCAGCTCAGGAATTTATTGAGAATAACTTAAGTGGATTATCCTATAGGCTTCTGCATTCAATCTGTTGTAATATGTTATTTTGGTTGACGTATATAAAGAAAACCCCACCTCATATTCATAGTTGGAAAAGGGAAGGATATTTTAATAATAGCTTCTTAAAAATTGCAGTATGGAATCTGAAACTTTCTCAGTGAACTTTTCCTACTCTGTTCCTTTAAAGGCCATTGGTCCCTCCTGCACTCTGAATGGATCTTCTACCCAAGCATAACTTTGTCTGATCACGCTCTGGTTATTCAGAAAATATTGCTTCCATGAGTTACCTAGCTCTTCCAAATGTCGACCCATTCATCATGTAACATTTAAAAAAATCACATTCTGTAATACTAAATTAATTTTATCAGGAGAGTCTTTAAGTATTGGGAAGCTGTTAAGCTCATAGGGTGGATAGCAGTTTTCCAAAATTCTAATTTTCACCAGAAAGCTCAGATTTTTATCCCTGACAACAAATACTGCTTATTGTTTTCCTTGAAGTAACAGGCTCACTGTGATCATTTTCAAGAAAGTGTTGAAAATCCAGATCAGGATAACCATAGCCTTCTGTCAGTCATTCTTTCAAGTAAAAATGAAAAAACTAATAGTCCAGCTCAGAATTTCAATCAATAATATCCCAAGTTCTTTCTCTTAAAACCATCATCATACTCAGTATAGTTTAGGTTTATTTCCTATTGTGTCATAGAGAATACTATAAAAACATGAACTCAAGGACTAAGATTTAATAAAGTAATATTTGTTGTTTCCTCATGGACACTCTGAACTAAATATTTTTCTCCTTTTTCCTTTTTTTGCAGTGAGTATGTGGTATCAAAAAATGCAGTAAAAACTGGTACAGTTTTGTGCCACTACCTTGATTCACGCTAAGGCACCAGAAGTTTTTATCCGCTATTCGTTTTGTACTCTCAGTGCAAATCTCACACTACGAAAAAGGCAAATAATGTCTTAGTATTATTATGAAAATAGTTTTTGAATCCAGAGGCTGCCAGGGATACACACCACATTTTGGGCATTACTCCCATATAGAATACAAGTTGACCAGTAATTAAATCAAAAATACACAATATGTCAAGAAAAGCTATTGCTCTTTTGGAATTATGGTTTTCTCAGGGTATATGTCCAGTAGTGGGATTGCTGGGTCATATGATAGTTCTATTTTTAATGTTTTAAGGAACCTCCATACTGTTCTCCATAGTGGCTGTATCAATTTACATTCCCACCAACAGTGCAAGAGGGTTCCCTTTTCTCCACACCCTCTCCAGCATTTATTGTTTGTAGATTTTTTGATGATGGCCATTCTGACTGGTGTGAGGTGATACCTCATTGTAGTTTTGATGTGCATTTCTCTAATGATCAGTGATGTTGAGCATTCTTTCATGTGTTTGTTGGCAATCTGTATATCTTCTTTGGTCTATTTACAATAGCCAGGACGTGGAAGTAACATAAATGTCCATCGACAGATGAATGGATAAAGATGTGGCACATATATACAATGGAATATTACTCAGCCATAAAAAGGAATGAAATTGAGTTATTTGTAGTGAGGTGGATGGACCTAGAGTCTGTCATACAGAGTGAAGTAAGTCAGAAAGAGAAAAAGAAATACCGTATGCTAACACATATATATGGAATCTAAAAAAACAAAAAAAAAGTCATGAAGAACCTAAGGGCAAGACGGGAATAGAGATGCAGACCTACTTGAGAATGGACTTGAGGACACGGGGAGGGGGAAGGGTAAGCTGGGACAAAGTGAGAGAGTGGCATGGACATATATACACTACCAAATGTAATATAGATAGCTAGTGGGAAGCAGCCGCATAGCACAGGGAGATCAGCTGGGTGCTTTGTGACCACCTAGAGGGGTGGGGTAGGGAGGGTGGGAGGGAGGGAGATGCAAGAGGGAAGGGATATGGGGATATATGTATATGTATAGCTGATTCACTTTGTTATAAAGCAGAAACTAACACACCATTGGAAAGCAATTATACTCCAATAAAGATGTTAAAAAAAAAAAAAGAAAGAAAAGCTATTGTCCTAGAAACCCAAGTCATTCACAAATCAGCAGCAAGGGTCACTGAATTCCCCTGCTGAAGTGATTCTATTTGTATTCCAGAAACAAGTCATTACATTAAAATGTTTGCTTTTTCTTCTAGTGGACATAATATACGCTAACATTTGGAAAAGCATGAAGAAAAAAATTAGCTGTCTTCTACCACCACCAAAGATTGACTATTGCTGATGTCTGACATATTTTCTCAATATTATATTATAAGCTTTTAACTTATTTAAAATTCTCTTGAAACATAACTTCTGTTGGCTGTAAATTATTCTGTTTTGAAGTGGTACAATGAATTTCTGACAGTTTCTATAGGGTTAGATAATTTAGTTCCAGTTTCTTTCTATTATAGGTATTGCTGCCAACATTGAATATAGATGTACAATTCTGGCTGTTATTAGGTGTTGTCAGACATTTTAATTTGGTCATGTTCTGATACACGCAATGATATTTCCTTGTGACTTTAATTTGCATTTTCTTGACAAATAGTGACATTCAGCAAGTTTCTCGTGTACCTATTTACCATCCATATATCTTTTTTGGTGTATGCTATTAACATTTTTGTACACTCTTCTCAAACTTTTATAATACATGTTTTCTGAAAAGTTTGATTCTGTTAATATGCCATTTTGTGTCACGGTTCATTTTCTTTATAAAACATATTTTGACTTATTATAGAATTAATAAATACAGCTCATGGGAAATAAAGAAAAGTATGAAGAAAACATATAAAATTTCCTCATAATCTGACCACTGAGAGATACCCAATGCCAACCCCTTATTTTTCCAGTCTTGGCTTTATGCAGTTTTCCATAATTGAGTCAATATTGTATATTCAATTTAGTGTCCAACTTTTTTTTTGCTTCAATACCATATCATGAGCAGTTTGTATGTTATTAAGTATTCTTTCCACATCACTCTGTCTTCTTTCTACACCCCTCACAGGAAATTAAAGTTTACTTAGGGCAAATACATGCAAAACTATAATTAATAGAGTACTAAATTTTATAAGGTAGGTGTTAGAAAATATGACTAAGTTTACATGGGTGTTACGGAAGGTCCCTGAGAGCTGGGGTCATCAGGAAAGAGCAGCGGAGATGAAAGATGAGGTGGGCCTTGAGGAGGTGGCAGGCGTGGGAACTAGTGAGCAGGGAGTAAATGATTCAGGATAGGAGGGAGTAGGGCGGGATCAGGGCCATCTAGCGCTGGGCGAGGATTCAGTGAGGAGAGCAGAGTGATTGGTTTGCACTGAAATAAATGAGAGGGACCAAATTTCAGAGGTCCTTTCAAGGCTGGCAAATGAGCTGCTGCTCTCTGTAGAACTGAAATGCTGACTACACTACAAAACCCTTCTTTATGATAACACACACAAAAGAAAGAGCACATGCACACTGCCATTCCCAGAAAAGACAGAAAATATTGTGTTGTGGCTAGAAACTGTATAAGCCCACTTTGGCGAATGGCACATATATTTTCCGGTTTTATGTTAATGATCAATATATGGGACAGGTATTATTGTTCTTACCACATTATTATCAAAGCTTTTTATAAAAATTAATAAACTAAGTCTAGATAGATTGAGCCATTTGCTTATAGTCACCACTTGCTCCACAAGTCACAGGCAAAGAGTTTAAACCCAGACCTTCCAATCTCATGCTTGTTCTCTATCTAAATGATGGGTCTCAACCCTGGCTACATATTAATGCTTTTAAAGCATTAAACACCCACTTTCACACCTCCTGCTCTGAATTTCTGATTTAATTAATCTGAAATGGGACTTAATTGCTTGTGGTTTTAAATGTTCCCCTGGTAATTCCCATGCATTTCCACATTTGCGAACCGCTGCTGTAAACCACGCTGCTTCACCAGCATGAACACTGCTGTTCCTCAGATGATTATGGAAAGCATCAAGGCACTTTCTCCAAGACTTACCTAGTTTTGAATTCTTAATTTGATTAATTTCTTGAACACATGTTGAACTTCTCAATGAAATTTACTTTCAAGAAACATGCATACGTGATAACGTTTTCCAAATCTTTCACATATGAGAATGTCTTATTTCTTTACACAAGAAGAGTAATTTAGGTAAATGTGGACATTGGGAGACCAATTTTTACTCAAATTTTATAGCTATTTCTCCACACTCTCTCCTGGCATTTATATTTGCAGAAGGCAAGTCTGATGCAGACTTTCCTTTTTCCTTTTTAATTTGGATTGTTTGTTTATTCTTGAAACTTGCAGGGTTCTCCATCCTTTCTAGCTATCATCTCTTCATGTTTTTCGCCTTTGACTTTTTCTATAAGCTCTGAAAGCACCTCCTATCTAAACTCTGAATCAATGTTACACATTAACGCCTTCATGACGCCAACAACACTTCTAATACTCCTACTATACTTAATTCTGAACTCCTAAAATCTCTTTATCTCACATACCTTGCTTCTCAATTCATTTTTATGACATTTGCCTCGTCTCACGGAGTGCAAACGGACTATGTCAAGAAGCATAAAAATACTATGTTCTTCGGCTAGTAGTTACTTTCTCTGATATGTTTTCCCTTGTTTTGTTTTGTCTTTTCTCCTTTATTTATTCTTAATGAAACAAGCTCTGTCTAGAGCTTGCCACTCCGCCAGTGTTTGCCCGTTGATGGGAATGTGGATTTCCTTTCATGACATTCAGCGTCTGTTGGAATCTAGCTATAGACCAACTAGAAGGTAGGTCAGTGAATATACAAGAATTTGAATATACAAGAATATACAGTGAATGTACAAGAATTTAGCCCAATTCTTGGTTCCTAAGAGGCAGTCTTCATTGTAGTAATTCTCATCTGTGCTGGGCTGATTTGGGGTATTATCCTTCCCAGGCTATGCTGTTCTGAACAGATTAAATAAATGTAAATTTCTAACATCCAGCTAGCATGCTTATAAGGGCTTCTTGTGGCTTTGCCTCACCTTCCACACCTTTATTTGTAGGATCTATATCTCCGTGATTAAGCACTGGATGCCCAGTTAAGTTTGAATTTCAGATAGAACTACAAATAATTTTTTAGTGTAAGTATGTCCCACAACTATTGGGGACATACTTACACTAAAAAATTATGTTGTTGGGGCTTCCCTGGTGGCGCGGTGGTTGAGAGTCCGCCTGCCGATGCAGGGGACGCGGGTTCGTGCCCCGGTCCGGGAAGATCCCACATGCTGCGGACAGGCTGGGCCCGTGAGCCATGGCTGCTGAGCCTGCGCGTCCGGAGCCTGTGCTCCGCAACGGGAGAGGCCACAACAGTGAGAGGCCCGCGTACCGCAAAAAAAAAAAAAAAAAAAAATTATGTTTTTGTTTCCGTTTACTCTTTGGGACATAGTTATATTAAAACATTATTTGAAGTTTACATGAAATTCAAATTTAACTGGGCCCTGTATTTGTATCTGCTAAATCTGGCAACCCTTCCTCCACACTCCTCTCAAGTTGTTCTCTAGAAGCATCAGTCTCTAATTTGCATAGGAAAAGCTGTATTAGCTGTAGTGTACTACGTAAGGCCGGACACCTGTGCAGGAGAGCGAGACAGCTGCTCAATTTTCTTGCTGGTATAGTTCTAAGATTTTGGAGCCAAAAGACAAATGGTTTGGGGATTTCTCTGCTTTTCTTCCAGCTGGGCAGCTTGCTCTGTTGCAAAGATCTGGCATTGGTGGGTCTCAATTGCATTTTTCAATACAATTCTGCCCATCTTGCGGTTGGATGTTAAGAGCTCCCAGATTCTGAAAATTCAAATTTTTGGTGGCTTTTCTCAGGGTTCATATTTTTGTGTGAGAAATTAGGAAGGGCTCTTAGCCAGAAACTATTGGAAATCAGACTCCTGGCACTCTTCAGTGTGTGTGTTTGCATGCTTGGACTACAACTTCTGAAGCATTCTCAGAGGCCCAAGATGAAGGAGGCGGTTATGTTTGGCCTAATGAACGCTGCCAAAATGGAATCAAGTGTGATATCTAAATCTACCTCCACAACGGCAAGGAGGCCTTCTCTGGAAAAGGAAATAGTGTTGCTGGGTAAGAGATTATGTTGCCTAAGGTATGTACTCCAGGTCGTGCCGTGGTTTAGTATTTACGCTTTTGTCCCTGCTGAATGCCCACAGATGTGTGTTGAAGTCATTCAGCACTGTTGGGCCCAGTGTGGTCTTGTCAAAGGTCTGTTCACCCCCTGCATGTTTTACAACCACCCCACATAGCAGAGGCATTTTTACAAGAATTTTTTCTTCCTGCTACTCTGGGGAAATGGTCCATCACACAATCCTTCACATCACTTAAAACACACTTAGCGGAAGGGCCATCTGCCACTGGCTGTTTGGCAATCCTCGGAGCACAGGAAAACAGGCTAAGTATGAGAAAACGTCTTCAGAATTGGTCTTGACACTCGTAGTTCAACTAGTTCCCAGCTACCAGCTCTTCTAAGTCATGCATTTAGCTCAGTTCAAAGCCTGACGAAGGTTACAGATCTTGCTTTTTGTGTAAATGTGCGATGCCTCATGCTGTGTTTTATCTTCCCAAACACAAGCCAATGCACCTGCTTTGCCTGTTTGATTTCTTCCATCTGGTCTCCCCTTTGTCTTGATTTACTCTCAAGGTTTTTGCCTGATTGATTTATCAAGGAGGCCTCATCATTTATTTCATGAAGATTATCTTTTTATGACCGTGCTGTTTGGTCAGCAGAACAAATTTGGTGTTAATTATATTTATTTGGCCTTTGTAGAACAAGATGATAGCTTTTTTTTTTTTTTTTTTTTTTTTGGTAAGGAATAATATCCTCCCTAAGAGATGGGGACAGATGAGGAACTCACGTGGAAGAGTCCTTTCTTCTGCTGCCATTTGTCAGAGGTGTTGAGATCAACTGAGGTGATGTCACATGACCTACCACCCTGAAAGCTCTTTTTTGAACTTGCAGTGAGGACGGGCAGTTCCAAGAAAGCAAACCTCTGGAGGAGAACCATTGAATGAAAGGGTGCTCATTTGAGATCCAGAAATAGAGAGAATAAAGAGTTCTGACTTACATCTTATAGGGGCTGAGTGTTCTCTGGTCCATGGGCCCACATGGTTTTGGGTTTTGTTCTGTTCCTATTCCAATGGGGCTCAGTAGAAATATGCTCTGCTGAGCAAAAGAGGAAGCTGGAAAAATCCTAATATGTAAGTGACTTACCCCTGTGAGCCTCTCTTTTCTTGATCTATAAAATGAAATCAAGAAATCTTTCTTAGCTGAGGTAAGGGCTAAGCTGCTGAAAGAAAGAGACCTCAAAATACAATGCTTAAAAAAAAAAAAGGCAATGACTTAAATTAGAGGTTTGTGTCTCTCCTTCTTGTGGAACCATTTTAAGGTGGGCATTCTAAGCTGGGTGGGCGGTTCTACTCCTCTGAGCCATTTAGGAGCACGGATTCCTTCCATCTTCTAGCCCCTCTTCCACCTTTATAAGGGTACAGCTGGGTCTCAGCAAATCCAGCCAGCCTGCAGGAAGGGGGAAAAGAGGAAGCCCAGGACGAGCAATTTTCTATAAATAAGTCACACACGCAAAGGTTTTGCTCTTCACCTCACTCTCATTGATCATGTGACTCATTCTCACCAATAGGATGTAAGGGAAAGAGCATGAGAAACTGACAAATGTGATCAGCAACAGAGAGGCCATGTGCCCAGGAAAAAGGAGAGAATGGGATTCTGAGGGTGAATAAGTATTAGATAGATAGCAGCAATACCAGTATCAAAGCAAGAGGTAAAGATTACATAATATTTTTAACGTGCTAAGCACATGCTAATATAGAGTATGACTAAGGGCTTAATACCCAACAAACACTCTCTTGCCCTCATTTATGTTCTTCTTAAGCGACTGGTAATTATTAAAAAAACAGGAAGGGAAATGAGAAACATGATGCACAGCTCTAAATTAAGATGTGAGGGGAGTAGGGGAAAATGAGCCAGGTCTGGGGATACCTGAAATTTAAATAACTCTCATTCCTGAATGGTTTAATTAACTCTAAGTGTCACAGTGGAGGTTGAATATGGAATAATTCTCCTAAGATACCTCTCTAAAAACATGACAAGGGGGCTTCCCTGGTGGCGCAGTGGTTGAGAGTCCACCTGCCGATGAAGGGGACACGGGTTCGTGCCCTGGTCCGGGAAGATCCCACATGCCGCGGAGCAGCTGGGCCCGTGAGCCATGGCCGCTGAGCCTGCGCGTCCGGAGCCTGTGCTCCACAACGGAAGAGGCCACAACAGTGAGAAGCCCGCGTACCGCAAAAAAATAAAAATAAAATAAATAAAAACATGACAGGGATGAGGAGTCATTCCTTTTTGGTTATAGGAACCATGACTTCTACTTTTTGTTTCTAACATAGTTCTTTTGGAAATTATAGGTGGTAGATATCTGCTAGTTTATTATTTGCTGTTCAACCATATTCAGCACTGAAAGTCCTAAGGTTATAAGCTTAAGAGCAGATTAGACTCTGATTGGGACTTTGTCAGTTGAACAGTTCACGGATAAATTTCTGAGTAAGGTGTCCAGGTCACCATGATTTCTCTTTCTGCAACTCTGGAGCAATCTAAGGGTTTGGATGATACGCACTGGATAAAACATGTGAAATGTGAGTCGTACACAAACCACTAAAAAATTTGTAAAGTATTACTGTGCCTTGAGGTCAGAAAAAATAAAAATTAGGGTAGTTGTTTGGCAGAAACAAAGTTCTGTGGGAAATAAAATCCACAAATGACTTCTATTTGAATAACTATGCTTAAAATTTTAAAAATCAATCCCATTTGTTGTAACTTACAAAACTCTTAATTCTTACCTTAAGAGCAAAACAATACATACCTATTTATATGACTATAAGGATACATATTGAAAGTCACAGAGAAGTTAATGTATAAAGATAGAGGGTTATTATTTTCTTCTTTACGTTTTTCTAGTATTCTCTATTCTTAAGACGGAGAAAATTAACATGAGGAACTGAGGGGTGGAAAGAGTAAGATTTGACACAATCATGCCTTTTAATACATCTTCAAACTACAAATGTTCCAAAAGGCTTTTCATATTGTCTGTAATTAAAATAACCCAGTATCCCCTTTAGGTGACTTGGGGAAGGAGGTACAACGTTGATTGTTTTTTCAAGTATAAATCTAAATGTTATGTGTGGTCCCCAAGACAGTGCTGGAAACAGGATTGGAACCTGTAACATGTCCATTCAAGGACCCAAAACTCATGAAATTCATTGTTCACAGGAACGTAATGAGTGCAGAAGGCTGACATTTCCTTTGCCATTGTTTCTTTCTTTAATGCTCCCTAGTGCCCCATACGCTTCCAGGAAACAGCTCCCCGCTCCTTCCTCTTCATGAACATCAAAAGGCTTAGAAGCCATTTGTAGATCCACCATGTGTACATTGTGGAGACTGAAATCAAATCTCGTTTCAAGTTCTCAAGGAGGAATTCCGGTGGGCATGGCAGAGCTACTCCAGGATATGAAGGCAAAGGCCATGGTATTCATTTTCCATAGCCAGCAAATTCTAATGTCACCAAACTCCAATAAGAGATTTTTCTTTTAAATGTGACTATATTTCCAGAGCTCGTCTATATGGTTTCTTTAAATACCTTCATACTACAGGTTGGGATCCCTAGCAATGAATTTTCAGTACAGATAACTAGGGTAGGGCGGAGGGACAGGGAGAGTGGAAATTTCCAGTCATAAATGCAAAGCACTTACTTTAGGAAGTCTTATTTCAAAATAGTGTTGCTATTCACTCCTTACTTCAGCATTTGTTCTTACCCAAACCTCATTTTCCATACACTGCTAGCAAAGGTAATTTTGGCCATACAAATCTCAGTAGTGATACTGGTTCACAAGCATAGGATGTGCTATCTTCTTATCTTATATATATATATTGATAACTATGATCTAATTTACCTATGATGGGGGTAAGGGCAATAGAGTAGAAGGGATAAATATACAGCTTCCCATATCCTGCCTTTTTTGAGAAGCTTCTACTTTTAAGACTTTAGGTGAACCATGTTTAATTTCCTATTTCTCTTTGTCTGTAACTCAGCAGTACAATAGAACAGAGCGAGAAAGTATAACTGATATGCCATCTATTAAAATAAGGTAAATGTATATTCCTGGTAATTATTTGTGTGAAGCCCATTTGAACGAATGGGGGTTCTTGGATCACAAAAAATGTTTCATCTTAATAGTGAAATAAAGTCTGGCTTCAAAAATCTCAATGCTTCCAGTCAACATAAGCCATGAAACACCTGTTCTGAGGCATCGTTAAGAGACACTACACAGAAACTATACAATTTAAACTTTTCAGATGTGCAAAGAGCCACTGTAAACGTAGTCTAGCAAATGAAACATGAATCCAAGAAAGACGGATATGGAAACAAGAAATAATGTGGAGCAAGGAACCAGTAAAACTAATACCTATCTAAAGAATTGTTGAAAATGAGGCTGTGCAACTTAATGCCTGAGTTAAAAGATTCTTTGAAAGGAAGGGTAGACAGGAACTTATTTTAAAACAGGGTGTAATTAACAGACTATGTCTAGAAATGGAAATGCACACCTGAAATCCCTGAGTATCCTTAGACTGAAGTATGAAAATAGTCTCGTGCTGCATCTTCCCTTAAAGAAAAATGAGGCTAAGGAGTCTGGGAACCCGGTCCACATTAGGAGGGGAGAGGTTGCCGTTCGGTCACCAAGGAGTCATCTACAAACAATGAACATGCAAAATCATGCAGATTGAGTTTGGAAAATCTGAAGTCATTTTGTACACTACCTATAATGTGAAGCGTTAGTTGTTCATCTTTTTTTCTATGAAAACTGCTCTTAAAAAATAAAGTTTATTAATAAAAAAAATCCCAGAAAAAAAACATGCTGAAATTTCAGATTGAATAATATGGTATGTAACTTTAAAAAGGCACATATTTTTTTTTAACATCTTTATTGGAGTATAATTGCTCTACAATGTTGTGTTAGTTTCTGCTGCATAACAAAGTGAATCAGCTGTACTTACATATATCCCCATATCTCCTCCCTCTTGTGTCTCCTTCCCACACTCCCTAGTCTACCCCTCTAGGTGGTCACAAAGCACTGAGCTGATCTCCCTGTGCTACATGGCTGCTTCCCACTAGCTATCTATTTTACATTTGCTAGTGTATATATGTCAATGCCACTCCGTCACTTCATCACAGCTTACCATTCCCCCTCCCCATGTCCTCAAGTCTATTCTCTATGTCTGCATCCCTATTCCTGTCCTGCCCCTAGGTTCTTCATAACCATTTTTTTTTAGATTCCATATATACGTGTTAGCATACAGTATTTGTTTTTCTCTTTCTGACTTACTTCACTCTCTATGACAGACCCTGGTCCACCCACCTCACTACAAAGAGTTCAATTTTGTTTCTTTTTATGGCTGAGTAATATAACACTGTATATATGTGCCAATCTTCTTTATCCATTTGTCTGTCGATGGACACTTACGTTGCTTCCATGTCCTGGCTACTGTAAATAGTGCTGCACTGAACATTGTGTTACATGACTCTTTCTGAATTATGGTTTTCTCAGGGTATATGCCCAGTAGTGGGATTGCTGGGCCATATGGTAGTTCTATTTTTAGATTTTTAAGGAACCTTCACACTGTTCTCCATAGTGGCTGTATGAATTCACATTCCCACCAACAGTGCAAGAAGTCTCCCTTTTCTCCACACCCTTTCCAGCATTTATTGTTTGTAGACCTTTTGACGGTGGCCATTCTGACCGGTGTGAGGTGATACCTCATTGAAGTTTTGATTTGCATTTCTCTAATGATTAGTGATGTTGAGCATTCTTTCATGTGTTTGTTGGCAGTCTGTATATCTTTTTTGAAGAAATGTCTATTTAGGTCTTCTGCCCATTTTTGGATTCGGTTGTTTTTTTGATATTGAGCTGCATGAGCTGCTTGTATATTTTGAAGATTAATCCTTTGTCAGTCGTTTCATTTGCAAATATTTTCTCCCATTCTGAGCAGTGTCTTTTCATCTTCTTTATGGTTTCCTTTGCTGTGCAAAAGCTTTGAAGCTTCATTAGGTCCCATTTGTTTGTTATTGTTTTTATTTCCATTTCTCTAGGAGGTAGGTCAACAAGGATCTTGCTGTGATTTATGTCATAGAGTGTTCTGCCTAAGTTTTCCTCTAAGAGTTTTATAATGTGTGGTCTTACATTTATGTCTTTAATCCATTTCTTTTTAAGATGTTGGGGGTAGGAGTTTATTAATTAATTTATTTATTTTTGATGTGTTGGGTCTTCGTTTCTGTGAGAGGGCTTTCTCTACGTGTGGCAAGTGGGGGCCACTCTTCATCACGGTGCACAGGCCTCTCACTATCGTGGCCTCTCTTGTTGCGGAGCACAGGCTCCAGACGTGCAGGCTCAGTAGTTGTGGCTCACAGGCCTAGTGGCTCCGCAGCATGTGGGATCCTCCCAGACCAGGGCTCGAACCCATGTCCCCTGCATTAGCAGGCAGATTCTCAACCACTGCGCCACCAGGGAAACCCCTTTAATCCATTTTGAGTTTATTTTTGTGTATGGTGTTAGGGAGTGTTCTAATTTCATGTTTTTACATGTAGCTGTCCAGTTTTCCCAGCACCACTTATTGAAGAGACTGTCTTTTCTCCATTGTATATACTTACCTCCTTTGTCATAGATTAGTTGACCGTAGTTGCGTGGTTTCATTTCTTGGCTTTATATGTGTTCCATTGATCGATATATCTGCTTTTGTGCCAGCGCCATAGTGTCTTAATTACTGTAACTTTGTACTACAGTCTGAGGTCCAGGAGCCTGATTCCTCCAGCTCCATTTTTCTTTCTCAAGATTGCTTTGGCTATTGGGGTCTTTTGTGTTTCCATACAAATTGTGAAAATTTTTGTTCTAGTTCTGTGAAAAAATGCCATTGGTAGTTTGATAGGGATTGCATTGAATCTGTAGATTGCTTTGGGTAGTATAGTCATTTTCACAATGTTGATTCTTCCAATCTAAGAACATGGTATAGCTCTCCATTTGTTTGTATCATCTTTAATTTCTTTCATCAGTGTCTTATAGTTTTCTGCATATGGGTCTTTTGTCTCCTTAGGTAGGTTCATTCCTAGGTATTTTATTCTTTTTGTTGCAGTGGTAAATGGGAGTGTTTCCTTAATTTCTCTTTCAGATATTTCATCATTAGTATATAGGAATGCAAGAGATTTCTGTGCATTAATGTTGTATCCTGCTACTTCACCAAACTCATTGATTAATTCTAGTAGTTTTCTGGTAGCATCTTTAGGATTCTCTATGCATAGAATCATGTCATCTGCAAACAGTGACAGCTTTACTTCTTTCCTATTCGGATTCCTTTTATTTCTCTTTCTTCTCTGATTGCTGTGGCTAAAACTTCCAAAACTATGTTGAATAACAGTGGTGAGAGTAAGCAACCTTGTCTTGTTCCTCACTTTAGTGGAAAATAGTTTCAGTTTTTCACCATTGAGAATGATGTTGGCTGTGGGTTTGTCATATATGGCCTTTATTATGCTGAGGTAAATTCCCTCTATGTCTACTTTCTGGAGAGTTTTTATCATAAATGCTGTTGAATTTTGTCAAAAGCTTTTTCTGCATCTATTGAGATTATCATATGGTTTTTATCCTTCAATTTGTTAATAAGGTGTATCACATTGATTGATTTGCATATATTGAAGATTCCTTGCATTCCTGGGATAAACCCCAGTTGATTATGGTGTATGATCCTTTAAATGTGCTGTTGGATTCTGGTTGCTAGTATTTTGTTGAGGACTTCTGCATCCATGTTCATCAATGATATTGGCCTGTAGTTTTCTTTCTTTGTGACATCTTTGTCTGGTTTTGGTATCAGGGTGATGGTGGCCTTGTAGAATGACTTTGGGAGTGTTCCTCCCTCTGCTATATTTTGCAAGAGTTTGAGAGGGGTAGGTATTAGCTCTTCTCTAAACATTTGATAGAATTTGCCTGTGAAGTCATCTGGTCCTGGGCTTTTGTTTGTTGGAAGATTTTTAATCACAGTTTCAATTTCAGTGCTTGTGATTGGTCTGTTTATATTTTCTATTTCTTCCTGATTCAGTCTCAGAAGGTTGTGCTTTTCTAAGAACTTGCACATTTCTTCCAGATTGTCTATTTTATTGGCATATAGTTGCTTACAGTAATCTCTCATGATCCTTTGTATTTCTGCTGTGTCAGTTGCTACTTCTCCTTTTTCATTTCTAATTCTGTTGATTTGAATCTTCTCCCTTTTTTTCTTCATGAGTCTGGTTAATGGTTTATCCATCTTGTTTATCTTCTCAAAGAACCAGCTTTTAGTTTTATTGATCTTTGCTATCATTTCCTTCATTTCTTTTTCATTTACTTCTGATCTGATCTTTATGATTTCTTTCCTTCTTCTAACTTTGGGTTATTTTTGTTCTTCTTTCTCTAAGTGCTTTAGGTATAAGGTTAGGTTGTTTATTTGAGGTGTTTCTTGTTTCTTAAGGTAGAACTGTATTGCTATAAACTTCCCTCTTAGAACTGCTTTGGCTGCATCCCATAGGCTTTGGGTTGTCATGTTTTCATTGTCATTTGTTTCTTTGGTACTTCTTGAATTCTTCTTTGACTTCTTCAGTGATCTCTTGGTTATTTAGTAGTGTATTGTTTAGCCTCCATGTGTTTGTATTTTTTACAGTTTTTCTCCTGTATGATATCTACTCTTAGAGCACTGTGGTCAGAAATGATACTTGATATGACTTCAATTTTCTTACATTTACCAAGGCTTGATTTGTGACCCAAGATATGATCTATCTTGGAGAATGCTGCAGGAGCACTTGAGAAGAAAGTGTATTCTGTTGTTTTTGGCTGGAATGTCCTATAAATATCAATTAAGTCCATCTTGTTTAATGTACCATTTAAAGCTTGCATTTCCTTATTTATTTTCTGTCCATTGGTGACAGTGGGGTGTTAAAGTCCCTTACTATTATTGTGTTACTGTCAATTTCCCATTTTATGGCTGTTAGCATTCGCCTTACATATTGAGGTGCTCCTATGTTGGGTGCATAAATATTTACAATTGTTATATCTTCCTCTTGGATTGATCCCTTGATCATCATATAATGCCCTTCTTTGTCTCTTGTAATAGTCTTTATTTTAAAGTCTATATTGTCTGATATGAGAATTGCTACTCCAGCTTTCTTTCGATTTCCATTTGCATGGAATATCTTTTTCCATCCTCTCACTTTCAGTCTGTATGTGTCCCTAGGTCTGAGGTGTGTCCCTTGTAGGCAGCATATATATGGGTCTTGTTTTTGTATCTATTCAGTCAGTCTATGTCTTTTGGTTGGAGCATTTAATCCATTTACATTTAAGGTAATTATCAATATCTATGTTCCTACTGACATTTTCTTAACTGTTTTGGGTTTGTTATTGTAGGTCTTTTCCTTCTCTTGTGTTTCCTGCCTAGAGAAGTTCCTTCAGCATTTGTTGTAAAGCTGGTTTGGTGGTGCTGAATTCTCTTAACTTTTGCTGGCCTGTAAAGGTTGTAATTTCTCCACTGAATCTGAATGAGATCCTCACTGGGTAGATTAATCTTGGTTGTAGGTTTTTCCCTTTCATCACTTTAAAGATGTCCTGCCACTCCCTTCTGGCTTGCAGAGTTTCTGCTGAGAGATCAGCTGTTAACCTTATGGAGATTCCCTTGTATGTTATTTGTTGTTTTTCCCTTGCTGCTTTTAATATTTTTTCTTCGTGTTTAATTTTTGATAGTTTGATCAATACGTGTCTTGGCATGTTTCTCCTTGGATTTATCCTGTATGGGATGCTCTGCGCTTCCTGGACTTGATTGACTATTTCCTTTCCCATATTAGGGAAGTTTTCAACTATAATGTCTTCAAATATTTTCTCAGTCTCTTTCTTTTTCTCTTCTTCTTCTGGGACCCCTATAATTCGAATGTTGGTGTGTTTAATGTTGTCCCAGAAGTCTCTGAGACTGTCCTCAATTGTTTTCATTCTTTTTGCTTTATTCTGCTCTGTGGTAGTTATTTCCACTATTTTATCTTCCAGGTCCCTTATCCGTTCTTCTGCCTCAGTTATTCTGTTATTGATTCCTTCTAGAGAATTTTAAATTTCATTTATTGTGTTGTTCATCATTGTTTGTTTGCCCTTTAGTTCTTCTAGATCCTTGTTAAACATTTCTTGTATTTTCTCCATTCCATTTCCAAGATTTTGCATCATCTTTACTATCATTCCTCTGAATTCTTTTTTAGGTAGATTGCCTATTTCCTCTTCATTTGTTTGGTCTGGTGGGTTTTTACCTTGCTCCTACCTCTGTTGCAAATTTCTCTGTTTTCTCATTTTGCTTAACTTACTGGTTTGCGGTCTCTTTTTCGCAGGCTGCAGGTTCGTATTTCCCATTGTTTTTGGTGTCTGCCCCCATGGGTAAGGTTGGTTCAGTGGGTTGTGTAGGCTTCCCGGTGGAGGGGATTGGTGCCTGTGTTCTGGTGGATGAGGCTGGATCTTGTCTTTCTGGTGGGCAGGATCACATCTGGTGGTGTGTTTTGGGGTCTGTTAGATTATTATGATTTTAGGCAGCCTCTCTGCTAATGGGTAGGATTGTGTTCCTGTCTTGCTAGTTGTTTGGCATGGGGTGTCCAGCACTGGAGCTTCCTGGTCGTTCAGTGGAGCTGGGCCTTAGGATTGAGATGGAGATCTCTGGGAGAGCTCTCGTTGATTGATATTACATGTAGCCAGGTGGTCTCTAGTGGTCCAATGTCCTGAACTCTGCTCTCCCACCTCAGAGGCTCAGGCCTGACACCCAGCCTGAGCACCAAGACCCTGTCAGCCACACAGCCGAGGAGGATTCCCTCCCTCCCTCCCTTCCATCCTCCCTCCCTTCCTTCTTTCATTCCTTCCTTCCTTCCCAAGGCACATATTTTTAAGCAATTGTTCACAAACATCTTTTGAGCAGTTCATTTTCTAGACACGGCGTTTTTACTTTATAAGGGTGGAGAGAATCATTGTTTTCCTTTGTTTGGGAAATACAGGCTTACACTGTAGATCCATTGCCATGGATTTTCTAACAATCCTTCTCTTAAAGGCAATAGTCCTGATATTGGCAGCCTAAACAAAAGTCCTATCAAAACATATCATTCTTGGGCTTCCCTTGTGGCACAGTGGTTGAGAGTCAGCCTGCCGATGCAGGGGACACGGGTTCGTGCCCCGGTCCGGGAAGATCCCACATGCCGCGGAGCGGCTGGGCCCGTGAGCCATGGCCGCTGAGCCTGCGCGTCCGGAGCCTGTGCTCTGCAACGGGAGAGACCACAACAGTGAGTGGCCCGCCTACCGCAAAAAAAAACCCCAAAACATATCATTCTTCTCCAGTTCCAAAGACAGCCCTGTAGGAAATATACAAAATTGCTATCTTTGGATGGTGATTATGTTTCTTTTTTATACTGTTGTGTAGTTTGCAAAATGAGTTCGATGATTGTTTATATTTTTGTTTTGGAAAGGTGAAAATAATGCCTTACTTTTTACAGTCAGAAACCCTGAAATACTTACAGGTATATTTTGAAATAAAAATTTTCTACCAATAATTTTCTACCAAGATATGAAGGAAAGGGACCAAAATTTTACCCTAGAAATGTTCAAAATGTAGAGTGAAGATATTTAGCTAATTTTTTAGTCACAACTTTGGTAAGACGGACTTAGGTATGGATCAGACATATTAAGATACCTTAAGTAATGTGATACTTTGAAAAACAAGTAACTTTTATTTGATCTTCTAGTCAGTGTTACCTGAGGTTTCATGCTTGACTGCCTCTTTCTACAGCTATGCTATTTAGTAGAAATTCTCCAGGCAACAATCTGATCAAAATCAGCTACCTCTAAATACTTAAGGTTTTCCTTAATTTCAAATGTCTATTTTTTTCTTTCAAAAAATGTTCAAGGTCATGATGTGTGCCCCCAAATCCTTTCAGTATGTCATGAGAAAAAAGTGAAACTTTTTACAAAATGATGTGAAAACTCAGATTGTAATGTTGATGAATAGCCCCTTGTGATCTGCAGCGGCTGAAAAAAGATGAGGAACCACTTCCTCATCACTTTCTCCCTGGCAAGCACTTAACACAGAGCCAGCTTTACACGTTTAACAGAAATAAATGACAAAACTAGCAGCTGTGAAGAAAATATATATCCTAAACCTTTGAAGCCCCTACTTTTTGAAATGCTTTGTCCTTCATGCATGATGACTGATGGAATAAGAAAGCACTCTGTTGCAGGGGGGGCGGGGTTTGAAGACTGTGCCTCCAACCCTCAGATCTTGAAGATGTATTTCTTTTCCATTCCTCCAAAAACCCTATCTCTGGCATGACCTCAGTTGTGTATGCTTCCCTCCATTTCTTTGAAATGACAACACATACAGAACCCTAAAAACTTCATTCAAAGGAAAAGAAAAATCTTTCTACTTGGCCAACTGTTTAACCACCCAGGCTAAGCCTGCCTCTTGGTTCCTCCTTGTCCTCCATCAATATTACCATACATTGAGCCCCGATGCTACACCAAGCACTCTGCTAGGTGCCCACATCATGCACCCTCTCAGGTGTCCATGCTGATATCTTAAATTCTTTTATTTAGCCCTCCTCTCTTGGGAGTAGTGACTTTGGTTTCCATGTTCTCAGAAGACTTTCTCTTCCTCGTCAAACTAAACATGCCTTATAGGATAAGATAGAGGGGACAGAGAGCAGGGCATAGTATAAATAACTGGGAGATTGGGATTGACATATATACACTACTAGGTATAAAACAGATAACTGGGCTTCCCTGGTGGCGCAGCGGTTGAGAGTCCGCCTGCCGATGCAGGGGACGCGGGTGCGTGCCCCGGTTCGGGAAGATCCCACGTGCCGCGGAGCGGCTGGGCCCGTGAGCCATGGCCGCTGAGCCTGCGCGTCCGGAGCCTGTGCTCCGCAGCGGGGGAGGCCACAGCAGTGAGAGGCCCGTGTACCGCAAAAAAAAAACAAAACAAACAAACAAAAAAACCCAAAAAAAACAGATAACTAATGAGAACCTACCATATAGCACAGGGAACTCTACTCAATGCTCTTTGGTGACCTAAATGGTAAGGACATACAAAAAAGAGGGGATATATGTATACGTATAGCTGATTCACTTTGCTGTACAGCAAAAACTAACACAACATTGTAAAGCAAGTATACTCAAATAAAAATTAATTTAAAATTTAAAAATAAAATAATTTAAAAAAAAGAGCTTATGAGCTTCATTGAAGAAAGCCTTTTTCCCATCCTCTTGTGGTATATAGATTAATTGCAGTTTTATCTCAGCCCCATCCTTTTGTTCCCCTCTGCCTTTTCTTAAACGGAGAAATACCAATAAATTCAGATTAGCCATAACTGAATCACGGTTTTCCTTCCTCTCATTCTTCTTGTAAACTCCACATCTGAGAGTGAGAAATGTGAGTTCCCCACTTTTCCACAGCTTCAATAACCAGACTGGAAAATGTTTTAATGGACCGCTTGAATCAGTGAATTTTAATGAGTTCCCATGTCCCTCCTGAAGATTTTCACAATTAGCTCTTCCCTTTCTCTCGTGTCTTCAGAAACTCTGTCCCAACCCGAGTGGTAATGAATTAAGCCTGTGGTAGCAATACTGAAACTGCTGTTTTTTAGTTTAAATGATAGCGATGACACTGTGCTGCTAAAATTAATTTTATATTATCATTTTCACACAGTTCTCTCTCATTTACCTTTGTTTTGAAATAAAAGCTCCTAAAATATTTCTCTCTGTACTCCTAAACATGTGACAAGGGATCTAGAGTTAACCCTTATCTTGCCTGAAAATGCTTTCTATCCCAATAGGTACCCCATTTTAAACATGTTTTTTTTTTTTATATTTAAATCTTAATCAAAGACTTTTCTAGAAAAGTCATACTCTGGGCATGTTATGTTTTTGCCAAAGTGTCCAGGCTTTGTTTTCGTCATGTCAGGGATATGACTGTGAGTTTTCCTTTATCTGTGAGAGAAAGTTGACCTTTTGTGCTCATTCTACTTCCTGGTGAGTCAGCCCTCTTTCTCTCAGCCTTGTCTCCTCACTCAGGGCCAACAACTTCTCACATTCCACTGATTCAGCACCTGCCTCTCCGTATCCAGGCTCTTCTTCAAACCCATTATACCAGCCCCATCTTTGAACCAGTGACTTCTTTGTGTGGCCAGTTACTTAACTTTTCAAAGCATCTGTTATCACATATGAAAAAATGAAAATAACATATCATTTATCATCCTACTAGAGCATACTAAATGAAAAAAAATAATAAATGAGGGTTACTAGCCATGCTAATTTTCTCCAGGAAGGAGGTAATGGTGAAATAATGAAAATTTATTTGATCACAAAAATTCTTAGGTAGTAATTTCTCTTTTATTTTTTTCCTCCAGGAATTGGGCTTGAAATTATCCATGATCCATTTTCCTTTATGTCTTTCCAGTTCAGAATAGCAGAATGGAAAGAAGTAGAAATAAACTTTTTCCAGACTTTTCCAAGCTTACTTATAGGTTTGGGGTGGAGAGGGAAAAGCAGTAACAAGTATTGATTCATTTATTCACCAAAAACTGAGTGCCATCTTGGTGCTAAGTCATTGCTTCCATAGGGAAAGGAAATATCCCTCTGGGACATTCCCTCACTTTGTAGACGTCAGCAGTCCAAGGAGCAGAGTACATACGTTTCTACAAGCTACAGAAAAAGGATACACAAGGATCCTACATCTCTGTTCACCAATTCTAAGAGCTGAGCTAAGACTTTTTTTTTTTTTAATTTTAAAAGATCTTTATTAGAGTATAATTGCTTCACAATACTGTGTTAGTTTCTGTTGTACACTGAAGTGAATCAGCCATATGCATACATATGTCCCCATATACACTCCCTCTTGAGCCTCCCTTGAATCCTCCCTATCCCACCCCTCTAGGTCATCGCACAGCACTGAGCTGATCTCCCTGTGCTATGCTACAAGTCCATTCTCTTTGTCTGCATCTTTATTCCTACCCTGCAACTAGGTTCATCAGGACCTTTTTTTTTTTTTTTTTGGTTCCATATATATGTATTACCATATGGTATTTGTATTTCTCTTTCTGACTTCACTCTGTATGACAGACTCTAGGTCCATCCACCTCACTACAAATAGTTCAATTTCGTTTCTTCTTATGGCTGAGTAATATTCCATTGTATATATGTGCCTCATTTTCTTTACCCATTCATTTGTCGATGGACATTTAGGTTGGTTCCACGTCCTGGCTATTGTAAACGGTGCTGCAATGAAAACTGGGGTGCATGTATCTTTTTGAATTATGGTTTTCTCAGGGTATGTGCCCAGTAGTGGGATTGCTGGGTCATATGGTAATTCTATTTTTAGTTTTTTAAGGAACTGCCATACTGTTTTCCATAGTGGTTGTATCAATTTACATTCCCACCAGCAGTGCAGGAGGGTTCCCTTTTCACCACACCCTTTCCAGCATTTATTGCTTCTAGCTTTTTTGATAATGGCCATTCTGACTGGCGTGAGGTGATTCCTCACTGTAGTTCTGATTTGAATTTCTCTAATAATTAGTGATGCTGAGCATATTTTCATGTGCCTCTTGACCATCTGTATGTCTTCCTTGGTGAAATGTCTATTTAGGTCTTCTGCCCATTCCATAAGTGGATTGTTTGATATTGAGCTCCATGAGCTGTTTGTATATTTTGGAGATCAACCCTTTGTCTGTTGTCTCATTTGCAAATAATTTCTCCTATTTTGGGGGTTGTCTTTTTGTCTTGTTTATGGTTTCCTTTGCTGTGCAAAAGCTTTTAAGTTTAATTAAGTCCCATTTTTTAGTTTTGTTTTTATTTTTTTGTTTGTTTGTTTTTGGGGTTTTTCTGTGGTATGTGGACCTCTCACCGCTGTGGCCTCTCCCGTTGCGGAACACAGGCTCCAGACGTGCAGGCTCAGCGGCCATGGCTCATGGGCCCAGCTGCTCCACGGCATGTAGGATCTTCCCGGACCGGGGCACGAACCCGTGTCCCCTGCATCGGCAGGCAGACTCTCAACCACTGTGCCACCGGGGAAGTCCTAGTTTTGTTTTTATTTCCATTACCCTTAGGAGGTGGGAAAAAAAGATCTTGCTGTGGTTTATGTCAAAGAATGCTTTCCTATGTTTTCTTCTGAGTTTTATAGTGTCTGGCCTTACGTTTAGGTCTTTAATCCATTTTGAGTTTATTTTTGTGTATGGTGATAGGGAGTGTTCTAATTTCATTCTTTTACATGTAGCTGTCCAGTTTTCCCAGCACCACTTATTGAAGAGACAGTCTTTTCTCCATTGTATATCCTTGCCTCCTTTGTCATAGATTAGTTGACCATAGGTGTGTGGGTTTATCCCTGGGCTTTCTATCCTGTTCCATTGACCTATACTTCTGTTTTTGTGCCAGTACCATATTGTCTTGATTACTGTAGCTTGGTAGTATAGTCTGAAGTCTGGGAGCCTGATTCCTCCAGCTCCATTTTTCGTTCTCAAGATTGCTTTGGCTATTCAGGGTCTTTTGTGTTTCCATATGAATTGTAAACTTTTTTGTTCTAATTCTATGAAGAATGCCATTGGTAGTTTGATAGGGACTGTACTGAATCTGTAGATTGCTTTGGGTAGTATAGTCATTTTCACAATACTGATTCTTCCAATCCAGGCACATGGTATATTTCTCCATCTGTTTATGTCATCTTTGATTTCTTTCATTAGTGTTTTATTGTTTTCTGAGTACAAGTCTTTTACCTCCTTAGGCAGGTTTATTCCTAGGTATTTCATTATTTTTGTTGCGATGGTAAATGGGACTGTTTCTTAATTTCCCTTTCTGATTCTTCATTGTTGGTGTATAGGAATGCCAAAGATTTCTGTGCATTAATTTTGCATCCTGCAACCTTACCAAATTCATTGATTAGTTCTAGTAGTTTTCTGGTGGCATCTTTAGGATTTTCTATGTATAGTATCATGTCAACTGCAAACAGTGACAGTTTTACTTCTTTCCCAATTTGTATTCCTTTTATTTTGTTTTATTCTCTGATTGCCATGGCTAGGACTTCCAAAACTATGTTGAATAAGAGTGGCGAGGGTGGACATCCTTGTCTTGTTCCTGATCTTAGTGGAAATGCTTTCAGTTTTTCACCATTGAATATGATGCTTGCCGTGGGTTTTCAATATATGGCCTTTATTATGTTGAGGCAGGTTCCCTCTATGCCCATTTTCTGGAGAGTTTTATCATAAATGGGTGTTGAATTTTGTCAAAAGCTTCTCCTGCATCTACTGAGATGATCATATGGTTTCTTATTCCTTAATTTGTTAATGTGGTGTATCACACTGATTGATTTGCATATATTGAAGACTCCTTGCATTCCTGGGATAAATCCCATCTGATCATGATGGATCATCCTTTTAATGTGCTGTTGGATTCTGTTTGCTAGTATTTTGTTCAGGATTTTTGCATCTATGTTCATCAGTGATATTGGTCTATAATTTTCTTCTTTTTCTGGTTTTGGTATCAGGGTGATAGTGGCTTTGTAGAACAAATTTGGAAGTGTTCCTCCTTCTGCAATTTTATGGGAGATTTTGAGAAGCATTGGCATTACTTCTCCTCTAAATGTTTGAAAGAATTTGCCTGTGACACCATCGTCCTAGACTTCTGTTTGCTGGAAGATTTTTAATCACAGTTTCAATTTCATTACTTGTGATAGGTCTGTTTATATTTTCTAATTTTTCTTGGTTCAGTCTTGGAAAATTTAACCTTCCCAAGAATTTGTCCATTTCTTCCAGGTTGTCCATTTTATTGGCATATAGTTGTTTGTAGTAGTCTCTTATAATCCTTTGTATTTCTGTGGCGTCAGTTGTGATTTCTCCTTTTTCATTTCTAATTTTATTGATTTGCGTCCTCTCTCTTTTATTCTTGATGAGTCTGGCTAGTAGTTTATCAATTTTGTTTATCTTCTCAAAGAACCAGCTTTTAGTTTTATTGATCTTTGCTATTGTTTTCTTCATTTCTATTTCATTTATTTCTGCTCTGATCTTTATGATTTCTTTCCTTCTACTGACTTTGGGTTTTCTTTGTTCTTCTTTCTCTAGTTGTTTTAAGTGTGGGGTTAGATTGTTTATTTGAGATTTTTCTTATTTCTTGGGGTGAGACTGAATTGCTATAAACTTCCCTCTTAGAACTGCTTTTGCTGCATCCCTTAGGTTTTGAGTCAGCGTGTTTTCATTGTCATTTGTTTCTATGTATTTTTTAATTTCTTCTTTGATGTTTCAGTGATCTCTTGGTTGTTTAGTAGCGCACTGTTTAGCCTCCATGTATTTGTGTTTTTTACAGTTTGTTTCCTGTAATTGATTTCCAATCTCATAGCATCATGGTCAGAAAAGTTGCTCGATACAATTTCAATTTTCTTAAATTTTCCGAGGCTTGATTTGTGACCCAAGATGTGATGTATCCTGGAGAATGTTCCATGTGCACTTGAGAAGAAACTGTATTCTGCCACTTTGGGTGGAATGTTCTATATATATGTCAGTTAAATGTCTGGTCTATTGTGTCATTTACAGCTTATGTTCCCTTAGTTATTTTCTGTTTGGATGATCTGTCCATTGGTGTAAGTGGGGTGTTAAAGTCCTCTGCTATTATTGTGTTACTGTCTATTTCTCTTTTCATGGTTGTTAGCTTTTGCCTTATGTATTGAGTTGCTCCTATGTTGGGTGCATAAAGGTTTATAATTGTTATATCTTCTTCTTGGGATGATCCTCTGATCATTATGTAGTGTCCCTCCTTATCTCTTGTAACAGTCTTTATTTTAAAGTCTACTTTATCTGATGTGACTATTGCTACTCCAGCTTTCTTTTGATTTCCATTTGCATGGACTATCATTTTCCATCCCTTCACTTTCAGTCTGTACGTGTCCCTCAGTCTGAAGTGGGTCTCTTGTTGACAGTGTATATATGGGTCTTGTTTTTGTATCCATTCAGCCAGTCTGTGTCTTTTGGTTCGAGTATTTCATCCATTTACATTCAAGGTTATTATTATTATTATTATTTTGTGGTACGCGAGCCACTCACTGTTGTGGCCTCTCCCGTTGCGGAGCACAGGCTCCGGATGCGCAAGCTCAGCAGCCATGGCTCACGGGCACAGCCACTCCACAGCATGTGCGATCTTCCCGGACCAGGGCACGAACCCGTGTCCCCTGCATCGGCAGGCGGACTCTCAACCACTTCACCACCAGGGAAGCCCCAAGGTTATTATTGATATGTATGTTCCTATTACCATTTTCTTAATTGTTTTGGGTTTGTTTTTGTGGGTCTTTTTCTTCTCTTGTTTTTCCCACCTAGAGAAGTTTCTTTAGCATTTGTTGTAAAGTTGGTTTGGTGGTGCTGAATTCTCTTAGTTTTTGCTTGTCTGAAAAGCTTTTGATTTCTCCATCAAATCTGAATGAGATCCTTGCTGGGTAGAGTAATCTTGGTTGTAGGTTTTTCTCTTTCATCACTTTAAGTATATCCTGCCGCTCCCTTCTGGCCTGCAGAGTTTATGCTAAAAAATCAGCTGATAACCTTATGGGGATTCCTTTGTATGTTATTTTTTGTTTTTCCTTTGCTGCTTTTAATACTCTTTCTTTGAATTTAATTTTTGTTAGTTTGATTAATATGTGTCTTGGTGTGTTTTTCCCAGTGTTTAACCTGTATGGGACTCTCTGTGCTTCCTGGACTTGGGTGACTATTTCCTTTCCCATGCTAGGGAAATTTTCCACTATAATCTCTTCAAATATTTTCTCAGACCCTTTCTTTATCTCTTCTTCTCCTGGGACCCCTATAATTTGAATGTTGGTGTGTTTAGTATTGTCCCAGAGATCTCTGAGATTGTCTTCAATTATTTTCATTCTTTTTTCTTTATTGTGCTCCTCGGCAGTTATTTCCACCATTTTGTCTTCCAGCTCACATATTCGTTCTTCTGCCTCAGTTATTCTGTTATTGATCCCTTCTAGTGTTTTTTTTTTTTTTTTTTTTTTTTTGCATTACGGGGGCCTCTCGCTGTTGTGGCCTCTCCCGCTGTGGAGCACAGGCTCTGGACGCGCAGGCTCAGCGGCCATGGCCCACAGGCCCAGCCGCTCCGCGGCACGTGGGATCCTCCCGGACCATGGCACGAACCCGTGTCCCCTGCATCAGCAGGTGGACTCTCAACCACTGCGCCACCAGGGAAGCCCCTTCTAGTGCATTTTTTATTTCAGTTATTGTGTTGTTCATCTCTGTTTGTTTGTTCTTTAGTTCTTCTAGATCCTTGTTAAACATTTCTGGTAGTTTCTCAATCTGTGCCTCCATTCTATTTCTGAGATTCTGAATCATCTTTACTATCATTACTCTGAATTCTTTTTCAGGTAGATTGCCTATTTCCTCTTCATTTATTTGGTCTTGTAAGTTTTTACCTTGCTCCTTCATCTGAGACATATATTTTTTGCGGTCTCCTTTTTTTTTGTTTTGTTTTTATGACTGGGGATAGTGTTCCTCTTTTACTGGTTGTTTGGCATGAGGCTTCCAACACTGGATTTTGTAGGCTGTTGGGTAGAGCTGGGTCTTGGTACTGAGATGAGGACCTCCGTGAGACCTCACTCCAATGAATATTCGCTGTGGTCTGAGGTTCTCTGTTAGTCCAGTGGTTTGTACTTGGCGCTCCCACTGCAGGAGCTTTGGCCCAACCCCCGGCTCATGAACCAAGATCCCACAAGCCATGTGGGGTGGCAAAAAAAATAAATAAATAAAAGAGAACAATAACAAAGTAAAAAGAAAAAAATTAGACTAGGAAACTGACAGATATGTTAGAAAGAATATAAAAATAAAAATATAGATGAGGGGCTTCCCTGGCGGTGCAGTGGTTGGGAGTCCGCCTGCCGATGCAGGGAACAGGGTTCGTGCCCCGGTCCGGGAAGATCCCACATGCCACAGAGCAGCTGGGCCCGTGGGCCACAGCTGCTGAGACTGCGTGTCTGGAGCCTTGCTCCACAACAGGAGAGTCTGCAACGGTGAGAGGCCCGCGTACCTCAAAAAAAAAAAAAAATATATATATATATATAGAGAGAGAGAGAGAGAGAGGAATCAACAACCGGAAGTTATAACCATACCACAATAGTAAAATAGAGGAGGGAAAAGAAAACAAAAGGGGGGTGGTGGTGAAGGCCTTGGCTGTGGAGGGCGGGGCCTAAGCAAGGGCGAGGTTTGGGCAGTGGGTGGGGCCAACGCTTAGGACCCACAGGGCTAGAAAAGGCCCTGAGGGCTGTGGGGGTGGGGTTTAGGCTCAAGGAACAGAAGCGGCCCAGGCGTGCCCTCCACCCCTCATCTCAGAGAGCAGGGGACCTCCCCTGGGAGCCCAGCAAGCTTCCTGGGCTCGAGTGGGTGGGGCAAACACCCTCTGCTCCTCTCCTGCTCCCCTCGCAGGGCCCCTCCCACCTGCCTCTCCTGTTCTCCCCTCCGCCTCCTTCCTAAGCCCCCAGGACCAATGCGGCCAGGGGAAGGGAAGAGCCTTGGAGGGCAGGGGACTGGCCTGTGAGCTCAGCAGGCTCCTCGGGCCTGAGTGGGTAGGGCAGACGCCCTCCACTCCTCTCCTGCTCCTCCTGGAGGGCCCCTCCTGCCTTCCTCTCCTGATTTCCTGGGCCTCAGGGGCACCCATCCTGTCTGGCCTCAACTTCTCCTCCCTCTTCAGTCCCCCCACGTCCTACCAGTTCACTTGGGGGTTCCTCCCTTCTCCTTGGGTGTCAGGGTCCCCCACCAGCGGGCAGGCACTCTAGTCATTGGGAGACACTAACTCGGAGTCTTCCCACACCACCATCTTGACTCCACCCCTAAACCTTTTTATAAACAGTGTTAGGAAATAATAAGACTATAACTGCAATAGGCGAAAGCAGTGCTTTCAGTTTCTCTTCTCTTTAGGTGTATTTTTAATAAAATCTGCCTTCAAATTACGTTTCAGCATCAATGCTGATAATTCTTCATGCTTCCTACTTCCCTCTAGTCTAGAATTACCTCATTTTTTTCCCCTTTTCTTTTCATGGCTGCAAAATCCTTGAATGAAACACACTATATATCATGCTTTTATAGGAACACATGTGTCTCTACTCTACCAACCTTTTTCTTTTTAAAAGAAACAGTTTTTAGAATTAAAGTTTTCATATGTCCCAATTAGAAGGTCTCATTACAATCCCAACAGAAGAATGGCAGCATACAAATCATTAGATGAGATCATTATTTTCACCTGGAATCCTCCATCCCTCAGAAATGACTTTGCCCCCTAGTAAGCACCATTTCATTTTTAAACTGAGTGTATTATCCAGCATTTAATACTGTATGTAACATGATTACAATTCATTTAACCTATGAATCATCATATTTATTCCTTACCTGTATTTATATCTCTTCTAAAGCTTGGCTTCATTATACAATGAAATTAATGGAATATACTTGCAAATTTTTACAGTTGCAAAATACAATACTATTTTGAAAATATAAATAATTAACTCTTAGGAAGGTGGGAATGGTTTCATAGGAGAAGTGCTGGCTAGAGTTAGGAGACCTGGATTCTAGTCCTAGTTTTGCCACTCACCAGCTGTTTGAACTCGGACAAACCATTTAATTTCATTTAAATTCAGGTCTTTATTATAAAGACATAAGGCTGGATCCTTTCAGTGCTAAAATTCTAAAATGAAGAGATAGGCACCTATCCCTTTCCAAGTCAAAGTGACCAACTATCTAAATACATTAACTGATTAAACTTTTATGAGAGAGTTAAAGAAACACTTTGCATTTTAAATAATATTTCTGTTAAAGTTGGGAAAATGTGTGAAAACAAAGTGGCTCATAATCTCACTGCTTAGCTAACTACTTGTAAAGAAATACATGTGCAGAGGATAAAAAGAAATCCAGACATTGGAAGAATGAATAAAATGAAAAATGGAAAATATTCACCTCCATCCCTAACAGTCACCAATTCCACTTCCTGAGTGAGAAACATTATTAACATTTGGCCGTTACTCCTTTGAAAATCATGGGACACTAGGAAATAGATGTGCTGCTTAAGTATTTCCTAATATGGGCAGATCCCACCATGAAACTGCATGCATATCGTATTTTTAAAGGGGAAATCATCATTTTAGAGAACATTTTGAAACATTAGAGACTGGTTAAAGAGCATTTGCTAAAATGTTTTCAAATGCCTATGTATGACTGCAAATATTTTTTCCTGTCCTATATATAGACAGTAAGGACAAAGGTCCATTTTGAAACAGGTCAGTTAGTCCAAATGAAATAAGATATGATTCTGTTTTCTTCAGTAAGGTAATTATTTTCCCCAAAGTTTAAATGAAACATATAAAGAGCAACCCAAAGCCATAACAAGTTTACTGGGGTTTCAACACACCACCACTAATCGTACAGACAGTTTTCTGGGAAAGGTCTCAAGTGTTCTCTGAAAAGACAGTAAGGTTTCTGAAAGCCCCACAGGAAGACCTGCATGGTAACAATAGAACCATCTGTTCTGGAAAACTGACTCCGAAATGAGTTACACTCAAGGCGAGATGACCAAGCTCTCTATATTTATGGAGAGCCCAACACGTATGTCACAGCTGTTTGGAACAAGTTTATAGGGCTCCCGGAGGTTACATTTGCAATTCATGGTGGCAAGATGAGCTCAATATTTGACTTAAAGGAAATTAGATTCATCAATATTTAGCAACTGCAGGATTCACATTCTCACAGCAAAAGGTAAGCGAAATCTCCCTTCACGTAAGGGAGCAAAGACACTACCATGAGTCATTTCTTCACTCAAACCAACGTCAGTACTCAAGTATAATAATTGTATTAAAAAATCATCTTCATATACAAAGAAAAATTCTGCTTGTATGTATTAAAGACCACTAATAAAAAGAAACCTTTACCAAGAATCAGTTCACCACTATATTCATAAACATATGGCAGTACATCGTCATAAGATTGTAAACCCTAAGGGTTTAAATCCCAGTTCTGAACCTCATTTGCTGTGCTAGGCTGGGCAAGTCCTTAGCCTCTCTGTCCCTTAATCTCTTCATCTGAAAAATGGGATGACAAGAGTAGCTGGCTCACTGGGTTGTTGTTTAGATCAAATATGTTAATACATCTAAAACACATGCCTGGCACAGAGTAAGTGCTATATAATACCAGCTATTATTTTTATTCTTATACAATGGGTCTATATCAAGAGCATGGAAAAAGTTCAAATAAAAATAACAAAAATGTTTTTAAGCTGAAGAACAAGTTATTCAAAAACAGTGTCACTGTTGAGTATTAAAACACACACACAAAAATTTAAGAGTTAAAAAGATCTGTATTCGGCAATTAGATCCTAAAAGAATGTGCAAGATATTTTAAAACATTGTGTAAAGGCTTATATTTGTGAGCTTAAAAATCCTCCATTTATGAATCCATTTTTGCATAGAAATCGTATGCATGCAAATAGAAAGACTTACACTAGAAAGGAAATTGTTGAATCAATTTTAAAATTTACAGCTCTTCCTGGGAATTCCTTAATGAAAAGGCACAAGAAGATAATTAGAAAGGACCAAACAGATGTTGGTTTCCCCTGAAATTTGCCAAACTTTTACAACATCGTTATGATGTATTTGCATTTGGGTCCCCATAGTTTAAAAGTAAGCGGGACATTTGGATCTAGAAGAGAGCAGAGATGATTAAAGGGTTGGAAAGCCAGGCTTACAAGGACGGGATCATGGAAATGATGTTGGTTGGCCAGAAGGAGGAGAAGGCTGCGGGTGACTTAACTGCAGTTTTGGTGTGTATCATACGCCTTATAAAGAGGCTAGGGAACAGATGTTTTTCCCCAATGAAAATGGAACAAGATGGAGTGGGAGCACTTGGGCTGTGACTCGAGATAAAGCTTTTTAAAGAGTTAAATTTTTTTTGGAAAAGAGCTATTGAGCAGCTAAACCTTTGTTCACCCCACCAATATTTATTCAATTCACCCTGTGTCTTAGATACTGTATTAAGTGCTAGGGATTCATTGATAGATAATAATTCACATGTAGACATAGAAATAGATAGACTGAGTGGGATCTTCTCTTTGTTCCATAATTGTCCTTGCAGTAGAGGTGACCTATGCCCACTAGAGTGTAAAAACAGAGACAGCTGAGTGGGGAAGGCGGCAGTGGCGTGCTCTGTGTCCTCTCACATTGTACAGAAATGCATGAGTTTTCTGAGAACACCATAGAAGGCACCTAGGTGGGCTTCTTGGGTTGATACCCTATTCAAGAGGACTGCCCTGAGGGTAAGGGGAACCAGCAACATATCCTGTGGGCTGTACCACAGGAGCTGGGAGAGCACTGGGGTGCAAAGGAAAGCAGAGTGGCTCTTTCAGCTCAGGGAATTACTCAGTGGGCAGGCTCCCCTTGTAGGCCCACCTACCCTACCCAAGAACTGATCTAGGAGCCACCCCTAAATGCCTGCCTCCCAAAGGCACCAACACTAGTCTTGGATTAGCCAGAGAAGCAACAGGAACCAAGAGACAAAAACGGACACAGAGGTCAGTGAAGTGATATCCTGAATAAAATGTTTAAGTACTACTGTCATATGAAGCAGTTATCTATCAGTCAGGAAGCTATTAATGTATATACCCCTAAGCGTCTCCTTGCTAATAAATGTTCTTAAAGCTCTATAAGATTTGGATTATTTTTTCCTCCATCTGTGTCAGCTATAAAAATTAAATTATAGTTCATATAGCTTTGGTGTTAAGTGTATTTGTTGTATTCTAATGCTTTGAAACTTGAAAATCAAACTACTTGATTTACTATTACTCAAAATATCTAAGTAAACAAAGTACTGTATTTTCTTTCACAGCAGTTCTCACACTCTGACCAATATGCACTTTTTCTAGTGGTTATAGTGGAGGCTGTGTTGTGTTATCCAGTCCCCCTACTAAGCGCAAAGGTTTGTATTTCCCCAGCTACTTGCACTTTGGCTCAAAGCTCAGTCCTCTCTGGGAATTTCCCTGTGTTGGAGGGAGCCACTAAAGCCACGCCCCCGCACAGGGTACACCAGCATCCAGCAGCTGATTGATACAGTGGGGTGGGTGGTGGAAGACCTGGCCCCTTCGGCCTCAATTCAAGATCTCTCTGAAGGGCCATCAGCTCCACAGCTCCCTATGAGATTGGCTGAGGCCTTCACTGAAGCTGAATCTCACCTCAGCTCTCTGGTTTCCTGTACTCGCTGGCACTCTGATTCCCAGAGCACATTCCAATAAACACCTTTCATGCAAATCTCTGTCTCAGAGTCTGTGTTCTGGGGAATCTGACCTAAGACAAATGAATATATATGTAGGAGGTAAGCAACAAATTAATGATCCATGAAAGAATAATAATTTTGGTTATTAAAAATTAATATTATAAAATTTCTAAAATGCAACCTCATCTCCATCTTCTCCTCAATTCCATTAATGTTAGAATTAATTATTTGATCTAAATTAGGAGGGTAGCAGAGAATCAATTTACTTACCAACAAAAAATCTGCTGCTGCCCTCTACCACTAGCTCCCAACTAGGGGAAAATGCAGTCCAGTTACCATTAGACTGAATAGTATCACAAACTAACAAATACATGAGCTGTCCCACCACCATCTCCTCCTCCTATCCCAGTATTTCCCCAGCTGTCTCTAGAAAGCAAGTGATGATTCATCAGACCAGAAGTGGAAAGGCCTTGCCCACTAACTTACGAAAGATACCTGAAAAAAGTTATCCCTTTTCTTATGCAACAAGATGTAGAAATTCTTGTAATAAGCATATTTTATTTAATTTGAAAAAATTTCCTTGAAACTATTTCATCTGTTTTATTATACAGCCAACTGATATTACTGAAAAAACGTGATTCTGGTATACCGTTTTGGCTTGGATAACTGTAAAAAAGTTTTCTGGAATGGCATCCAAGCACATTTTTCCCTTGTAAATATCACTGGTGAGGGAACATTCTAAAGTATAATTTGGAGCTGGCTGGATATATTTTTAGAAAACTTAATTAAGGGGGGGTTTAGGTTGGATTCCCCCCAAAAGCAGACTCTGAGACAATGATTTGGGTCCACAGAGTTTATTTGGGTAGTGATCTTAGGAAGTCCTGGTAGGAGAGTGGGAAAGGAAGGAATCCAGTAGAGGATATATTAATGAACAGGTTACTACTCTAGGTAATAGAGTTCAATCCCCCTGCGTAGAACACACCTAGAGTTGTACCATCTAAGATATGAGGAAGCTGGAGCATTTAGCTACCAGCTCCTGTCACTGGTTGATTAAGGACTGCTTCCGGGGTGTTCACTACGCAGATCTTCCAGCTTTCCCCATGCATGTATGGACCAAGCTTGCTCCTTCAGCCAGAGAAAGCTCTCAGGCAGAAAGTTGCAAGGTTTTGCATTAAGGAGCTCTCTAACTAGATGGGCATTGAGGGAATAAGAGTGGGATATCCACAGCATCTGCTAAAGGTGTTATGCAATACCTTGCCTGAAAGCCTTTGAAAATAAATAGGCCACTGACAAGACTATTTAAAGTCCATTCCTTTTGGGAAATGGCAGACATGACTGTCAGATTAACTGTAACTCTAAGATTCCAGGCTTCTAGACATATTTAAATGTCACTGATAAGTAAAAGCAAGCTATTATTTGGTCACAAAGAAACAATTTTATCGAAAAATACATTCAGCACTGAATTTTTACAAAAGGTGTATTGTTAAGAATTCATGTTGTTAAAATGTCCATACAATCCAAACCCATCTACAGATTCAATCCAATCCCTTTCAAAATTCCAATGACCTTTTTTACAGAAATTTTTAAAAACCCTAAAATTCATTTGGAACCACAAAAGACTTTGAATAGCCAAAGCAATCTTGAGAAAGAAGAACAAAGAAGGTATCATACTTCCTGATTTCAAACTATACTTCAAAGCTACAGTAATCAAAACAGTATAGTACTGGCATAAAAACACACACACAGACCAGTGGAACAAGAATAAAGAGCCCAGAAATAAATCTATGCATATACAGTCAACTAATATTTGACAAGAGGGCCAAGAGTACTCACTGGAGAAAAGATAGTCTTGTCAATAAATGGTGCTGGGAAAATTGGATATTCACATACAAAATAATGAAATTAGACCTCTATCTTATACCACTCACAAAAATTAACTAGAAATGGATTAAAGACTTAAATGTAACATGTGAAACCATAAAACTCCTAGAAGGAAACAGCAAAGGCTTCTTAACATTGATCTTGGCAATGAGCTTTTAAGTAAGACATCTAAAGCACAAGCAACAAAAGCAAAAATAATGTGGAACTGCATCAAACGAATAATCTGCACAGAAAAATAACTTATCAGAAAAATTAAGACACAACCCGTGGAATGGGAGAAAATATTTGCAAACCACATATCTGATAAGGGGTTAACATCCAAATTATATAAAGAACTCACACAACTCAATAGCAAAAAACAAATCTAATTTAAAACTGGGCAAAGGAGCCGAATAGCCTTTTTTTCCAAAGAAAATATTCAAATGGATAACAGTACATGAAAATGTGCTCAGCATCACTAATCATCAAGGAGATGCAAATCAAAATCATAATAAGATCTTACCTCCTATGTGCTAAAATGGCTACTATCAAAAAGACAAGCGACAACAAATGCCAGTGAGGATGTGGGAAAAGGGGAAGCCTGTACACTATTGGTGGGAATGTAAATTGGGGCAGCCACTGTGGAAAACAGTAAGAAGGTTCCTCAAGAAATTAAAAATAGAACTGCCATATATGATCCAGAAATTTGGGGTATATATCTGAAGGAAATGAAATCACTGTCTCAAGTACTGCCATGTTCATTTGCAGCAGTATTTACAATAGCCAAGACATGGAAACAACCTAAGTGTCCATCGACAGATGAATGGGTAAGGAAAACGTGATACACACACACACATATACACACAACTGGAATGTTTTTCAGCCATTAAAAAGAAACAAATCCTGCTATTTGTGATAACATGGATGAAACTTGAGGACATTATGCTAAGTGTAATAAGTTAGACATAGAAACACAAATACTGTATGATCCTTCTCAAAAACAACAAACTCAGAGAAACAGAGAACAGCTTGGTGATTGTCAGAGGCAGGGCATGGGGAGTGGGGGAAGTGGATAAGAGTGCTCAAAAGGCACAAACTTTCAGTTATAAGATAAGTTTTGGGGATGTAATGAATGACATGGTGACTATAGTTAACAATACTGTACTGTATATTCAAAAGTTGCTAAGAGAGTAGATCTCATATAGAATGGATAAACAACAGGGTCCTACTGTATAATACAGAGAACTATATTCAGTATCCTATGACAAGTCATAATGGAAAAGAATATTATAAAAGAATGTATATATATATGTATAACTGAATCGCTTTGTTGTACAACAGTAACACAACATTGTAAATCAACTATACTTCAATTAAAAACAAGAGAGTAGATCTTAAAAGTTCTCGTCACAAGAAAAATGTTTTACCTATGTGAGGTGATAGATGTTAACTAAACTTATTGAGTAATCATTTCGAAATCTATACATATATCAAAACATGTTGTACGCCTTAAACTTATATAATGTTATAGGTCAGTTATATCTCAATAAAGCTGGAAAAATGTATGTTGTAAATTATGAATATTCACCAAAAAATGTGTACACAAAATTTAAGATAGAAAATGTTTGTTTCTTAACATGTTAATTATGAATATTCACCAAAAATGTTTACTCAAAATTTAAGATAGGCAATGCTGATTTCTAACATGCTATGATAAAACAAGCTGGGGGGCTAGTCCACGGATGATCTAATACATTTATTTAGAAGCTTAATATAACTGTGAATTTATTTTTCCATTGTTTTTATAATTCAGTCTTAGATATCAGTCTCAGTAATGCAGCTAGGATTCTCTTCGTGATATGGAGACACTGTTCTTTTCCTGTCTCAAGTGTAAAGGTGCACATTTACCTAAATTTGTAATTGACAGCATCAGGTTGACCACAAGGAGGGCCATATGCTGTTCTTAACTCTCTGTGGCCCCATCGTCTCAAAATCAAATTCGATACAGAAGGCAAGAGACTGCGAATCCTGGAATGAGCCAGGGTAAAGCAGGAAGCCTATGACTGGCACACACTTGCCCAGCACCCAAGTCACCAGCAGGCCAAATGCCGCCTCAGGAGAGGATCTCTGTGCTGTCGGATGGCCACCCCCCAGTTAACTCAGGAAACGGGTCTGTTGAGCCAATAATATGTCAGCATCACTGTTTGTAAAGCACTTCTACTTAGATGGTGTCTAGCAGTTTACAAAGTCCTTTTACACACACTGACTCATTTCATCCTTTAGATATGCAGAGTGTGAATGACTATATCCATTTTACTGGAGTGGAAACCATGACTTAAAAGAGATTAAATAGGGCTTCCCTGGTGGCGCAGTGGTTGAGAGTCCGCCTGCCGATGCAGGGGACACGGGTTCATGCCCCGGTCTGGGAAGATCCCACATGTCGCGGAGCGGCTGGGCCCGTGAGCCATGGGCGCTGAGCCTGCGCGTCAGGAGCCTGTGCTCCGCAACGGGAGAGGCCACAACAGTGAGAGGCCTGCGTAGCGCAAAAAAAAAAAAAAAAGAGAGAGATTAAATAATTTCCTCCTTGGGAACCAAATAGTAAGTGACAGAGCTAGAGCACAAACTTTATTTCAAATAATAAAGATCAGGTCAAAGGGAAATAACAGAGAGGAGATAATAGGAGACTTAAAGGAGGACAAGCATGTAACCCACTAGAATCTTACAGCAAATCTCTGACTCAGAAATTTGGATAATCATATCTTCATGACTACAGAAGTACAGCAAGAAAAACAAGCTGCATGAAATTTGAGGTGGCAAGGGTGTGATATAAAAACAGATATCTGTGAAGTCCCTCATTGGAAGGGCTGAAAGGAAGGAAAAAATGTCAAGACAGACTCCACTTCCTGCTTGAATTTCTTCAGTGGCATCATATTGCTTACATTAGGTTGAAGCAAACCACTCAGCATGGTTCTCAAGACCTCTTAGACTGGCCTGCTCCTCGGGAGCCATATCAAACCATCACACTGCCTCAGTGCTCCTTTTCCCAGCCCTCCAGCAGTGTTCCAGTTGCCCTATCTATTTATCATCCCAAACACACATTTTCACTCGTTCTATTTCTTCTGCATGGAATATCCTTCATGTCTTTTCTCCACACCACCACCTACTCACCTTTACAAATTCAATGCAAAAGTCACTTTGCTTGATGAGGTACCTCCTCACACTGGTCAGAATGGCCATCATTAAAGACCCTACAAATAACAAATGCTGGAGACGGTGTGGAGAAAAGGGAACCCTTCTACACTGTTGGTAGAAATGTAAGCTGGTGCAGCCACTGTGGAAAACAGTATGGAGTTTCCTTAGAAAACTAAAAATAAAATTACCACATGATCTAGCAATCCCACTCCTGGGCGTATATCCAGACAGAACTATAATTTAAGAAGATACACACACCCCCTATGTTCATAGCAGCACTATTCACAATAGCCAAGACATGGAAACAACCTAAATGTCCATTGACAGATGAATGGATATAGAAGATGTGGTACATACATACAATGGAATACTACTCAGCCATAAAAAAGAATGAAATTGTGCCATTTGCAGCAACATGGATACAACTAGAGATTATCATATTAGGTGAAGTAAGTCAGAGAAAGACAAATACGATATGATATCACTTGTATGTGGAATCTAAAATATGACACAAATGAACCTATCTATGAAACAGAAACAGACTCACAGACATAGAGAATAGACTTGTGGTTGCCAAGGGGGAGGGGAGGTAGGGGAGAGGTGGACTGGGAGTTTGGGGTTGGTAGATGCAAACTATTACATGTAGAATTGATAAACAACAAAGTCCTACTGTATAGCAAAGAGAACTATATTCAATATCCTGAGATAAACCATAATGGAAAAGAATATAAATAAGTATGCTAACACATATATATGGAATCTAAAAACAAAAAAAAAAGGTCATGAAGAACCTAGGGGCAGGACAGGAATAAAGATGCAGACGCAGACGTAGAGAATGGATTTGAGGACACGGGGAGGAGGAAGGGTAAGCTGGGACGAAGTAAGAGAGTGGCATGGACTTACATACACTACCAAATGTAGAATAGATAGCTAGTGGGAAGCAGCCGCATAGCACAAGGAGATCAACTCAGTGCTTTGTGACCACCTAGAGGGGTGGGATAGGGAGGGTAGGAGGGAGACGCAAGAGGGAGGAGATATGGGGATATATGTATATGTATAGCTGATTCACTTTGTTATAAAGCAGAAACTAACACACCATTGTAAAGCAATTATACTCCAATAAAGATGTTAAAAAGGAATGTACATATATGTATAACTGAGTCACTTTGCTTTACAGTAGGCATTAACACAACATTGTAAATCAACTATACTTCAGTTAAAAAAAATTTTTTTTTTAAGTTACTTTGTTTGGAAAGATTTTTCTGACTCTCCTCTTCCCCCATTCTCATCCCAGCCCTAACACCATTACTGCAAGTGCATGTACACGTAGCAGGGCACTCACTCTATTTAATTGATTCTAATAACTGTATTCAGATTTTACAGTTGAGGGTATGTCAAAGTTAATTTGACATCTTCTTCCTTGGTGGTAGGCAAGATAGTGCATCTTAAAATCGATGGTTTCTTAAGTTTGATAAAATTTATTTGCATCATTACTTCTCGCCTGAGACTAAAAAGACCCTGAGGTCCGAGATCATTTCTTATTTATTTTATATCCCCATTGCCTGTCACATTGCCCTGTATATCACAGGCTCTTTATAAATATTTATTAAATAAATAAATGAAAAACACTGATCTTTAAATAGGTAGGTTACACAAGTGTCACTGAGGGTCTAAGAAAGATGACCCTGATAAGCCCCCTCATCTCATTTAAAAGGGTCAGCTCAGATAAGTGAGTGAATATTCCATGATCTGTTGACCCTGTTACATCCTTTGACCTGAAAATTACAACTCCCTTCCTTTTATATCATATCTCCCTGAGGCTTCCTGGAATTTGTGTTAAAACCCCCAAATCTCTTGGCAGGACACCATGGTTTTCGATAATGGACTTAGAGCTGTAAATGTAAACAGCTGGTGAAATGCCTGATCAATGAAGTCAGGCAGGCCTGAATTGAAGTCCAGGTTTTAATATTTATTAGCATGTGACCTTCTTATTTAACCACCCTGAACCTCAGTTTTATCCTTTGTAAAATGGGGGTAATACAACTCATCTCTCAGGATAGTTGTCAGGATTAATTACATTATCAAAGATAGAACAACTGGTGTGGAGCCTAGTACAGGGACGTATTCAATTAGTGTTAGAACCATCCTTATCCCCCCACCACCTGGCACATAACAGAATGAACAACAAAAATAATGAGTGAGAATAATCCACATGGTCAGGTGAGCAACATGGACCTAGAAATCCTTGCAAAATCAAATTAATGAGGTACTGAGGTAATTGTCCACATTAGTGATATTAAAATGCCATGGACATCAGTTCCTACAGAGGATTTATTCTGCTTGTCCGTCCATCCATTTGTCGTCAGGTATGAGTGAGTCATTTTAAATTTGGATCTGGTTTTACCTTCCTATTCACCAGAACATTTTTATCATAATGACACAGAATTTATGACAGTTAGACCATGTCTTTTCCCACACAGCATTATTTTAGGAACTAGTCTATAGTTATTGCTTCCAGGCACTCTCACTGTACGACAGTCTTTAGCTCCCATTAGCTGTATCTCAATAAGCCTATCTTACTTCCTCTAAACCTTTCCCATAGGCTTTGCAACTTTCTTTTGAACTTTAGCCAAAAGCTCAAAAATTCCTAAAAGTTGCTTGATTATATTTCCCTTTCTCTTCTATCAAATACTCCTCTACATTGAGTCTTTGGGAAGCAGGGAGTCACTCTACCAACTGATGAAGACTAGGTTAGGCATGGAGTGCGAGGAAGCCCTTCTAAAGGGCGTTTAGAACTGTGGGAGCAGAGCAGGTAGACCGGAGAGATGAGGAAGGAGGGAGAAAGGGAAAGGAAGAATGGCACTGGGGATTGGTTAAGGGAAGCTGGAGAACATTAAAAAAAAAAAGCATGGAAGTAGCAATAAGTGTGATGATTTGTTGCCACGCAAAGACAGAGACGTAGAGCAGGAGAGGGGAGTTTTGGCTGTTTTCCATTTCAAGAAGATAAAATGGGAGGATAGAGAGTCAGTTTACACAAAGGAGTTTAACTAAAAGCCAGATGTAAAATGCTGAGTCTTCATCAGGTAAGTTCGGCCACACTAGCTGGGAAATTCTAGATATCAGTACAAGAAGAGGTGAAAACCCCTTTGACTCTTCAATAATCTAGGAATAGAGCCCCAGAACAACGAAACAGACCTAATATTATTTTCTGATCTTTTGGCTCTTTTTGCTCATTTTGTAAACTCCACTGCTCTGTGGAGGCCTAACGCTAGTCCCCCAAATATATGTGGATTGATGACTACCTGGTCCTAATGCTCTGATCAAGACATAGACTTTTCTACCCTTCTTACAGACACAACTTTCCAATGTACTTTCTCCAAAACCCTGTGCTTTGATTAACAGGTTTAAGTGATATAATCACCAGGCCTTAGAATGCAGATTAACTCATAGACCCAGATAATGAATCTTGTTCTGTTATGTTGTTTTTAGGCAAAAGTTGAAAGAGAAAGCTTTGAAGAATGTGGAGAAACACAACTGAAATTTTGATAGTCTTGGGGCAGAGAGACTTAACACAAAGAAATAATCATCATTCATTCAAAGAGCATCATGGCCTTGGTGGAAAGATCAATGCCAAAATTCTGTGATTAATTGCAGCTGTTGAAGAAGCTAGGAAAAAAAAAAAGCATCAAGAGTTCTTGGTCTAATCAAAGACAGAAAGTTCGAATAGTTGTCCTAGAGTCAACAGTGAGTTTCTGGAAAATTCTCATGAGCCTCACTGCTATTTTGAACTATAAGACTTCACCTTCATTCTGAAAAAGATTTCGTCTTCATCCTGAAAAAGAATTGCCTGACTGAACATTATTGATTTGATAAAGAAGGTATCAATTATTTTGCTATATAAAAGTGACTAATGAGATCTGAGAGTTGTGGTATTTAGGCTTTCTTGCCTGAGAGATGTCACTTCACAGTAACCTCCTGAAATGGTAAGGACCACTACATACGTGACTGGTAACTTTTCTAGTGGTAAAAGGATAAAATAACAAGAACAGGGATAAAATAACTGAAATGAAGGAACACCTAACTAATTATACGGATAGGGCATCTCTGCTTCTGTAATTCAGACAAAGCCAATCTACAATGGATGTGTCTGCCAGAGACCTACTCGCAGAGCTGGCAGAGGGAAGGGGTAGCTGGATGGTATTTTAATCACAGACAAGGCTGATGACTAGGTTCAGAAAGAACCATAACTTCTCTTCCTTACATTTCCAAGGAGCCTTTTGGAGGAGGCAGGACTAATATACCATAAATAGAAAAATCAATTCTTCATTATAAGGCTTCAAGAGGTAACTTGCATTAAATAGTGATTGTGGCCCTGGCTTCCTCTGTTGGGCATGGGAAAAGGATGTACATTGTGTCAGAGATTCCTTAAAGTTTTGATTAAATTGAAAGTCAACTTTACAGAACATGACTACTGAGCTTGAACTTGCCACCGATCTTGAAATCATCTCTTTCTAACAACTACTTATAATATGTAAAGGAATTTAAACAGTGTACTTTGTACACTTGAAACCAATAGTTTCCAGACTTCCTACTACTTAAAGGATGGAAATACCTCTGCTATAGTTCAATTGCTTTTCTAGCAACACAGCTAAATATGATTTGAATATGATCCCAATTCTGCTCACTTTTCTGAATAACCACAACAAATGCAGTATATGTATGTACATAGACAGAACTTGTGAAGTCTGAAAAGCCAGACACACTGGGAGAGACATGCAGTTTCAATTCCAGTAAAACAACCATATGGCTAATTAAATATAGATGTTTTCTATTGATCTCTCCACTAATTGCTGAAAATTTCTACACGTTTTCGGCTAATCAGCAATTAGTTGAGGTTACTCTCATACGACATTCTACACACTACACATCTTTCTTACCTGTTGCTGAGATGAATCCTTAAGCTCTTGTATATGAACTTAAGGTTCATGCCCTTTTATAGACTTATAAGTCCATCAAACAAACAAAAAATGTACCTCTATGAGAACATTGCATGTTGTAAAAGTGGTCCTATGAGTACCCTATTCTTTTTATTTTCCATGTCAGAACAAGATAAAAAACAAACCCAAGGAATCTCTTCCTGGAAGAATTGTATATGAAATTGAGAGGGACCCTCTTTTTCACCATCGACTGAGTCACCACACTGCCAAGCCAAGTCCCACTCTCCCATCCAGTCACTTCATTCCTTCCTCTTTCATAAAGTTCTCCCCCCAAAAAGTCAAGATGAAATGTAGATATCCAGATTTGCTCACGATTTCAGAAACTATCACTCTCCTCCTAAGAGAAAGAAGGAAACATGAAAATGAACAGAAGAATGGTCTAGATCTGTTTAACCTAGCATTCTTAGAATGGGAACCACTGAAAAAAGCAGAGAATTATTTCTACATTTTCTATAGTTATAAATTCTATGGGGTATAGGACGAACATTCTATAAATAAATCAGCAAGTTGAATTTGGATCTTGTTGTATTGATTTAGGACAAATACAGAAATGAAAGAAGGCTATTTAGGCCAAATTTCATCCAACTCTGTTTTTAGAGTACAGTAATACTATGATTTGATGGACCAAAGAAAGAAAAAAAGACTGCTTTCAAAAATAGATGGAAGTTTTACATGAAGACTTAGCATGAGCTTAAGGTATACATAAATATAAACCCTAGGTTTATTACTGGTACGGTTATAAAAGCCCAATAATATGTGTTTGCTGCTTCCCCCCCCCTCTTTAAGGTAATAATGGTTTTATTATAAGGCCTGGTTTGGCTGTGGGCAAAAAGCTGAAGACTTGGATCATAGAAAAGTAGTGTGCTGGCTTTCATCACTTTCCCATAAATCATGAATATTAACTTTTTCCAAAAGATTACTGCCCTTGGGATTTTGAGTTATTCTTTTCCAAATCTATTATTTTGCATGTATTGTTTTTCCTCTCATTAAAAGAAGGCAACTTGAGGCTATTCAAACAAACTCAGATTTAACAAAAAAAAGAAGGTAAGAAAAAAAACCATTTCTACGCTTTTTTCAACCCCACTGCACATATGCAAGCTGAAGCTAAAATAAACAAAACTCTTAAATCCAGTATTAAAGACATGACACTACTTTGACAGATTCCATTAATTACTTCATTCTGTCTTTAATTCCCCTCCTAAATGATCTTCTCATTTAAGCAGTTTATGTTTGTCCTCATTATCTTCACAGCTTGCACACACTGAAAACCAGTTTCTCTGCCTCTCATGCAAAGAATGATGGTTTGTCCACAACTGAAGTTGGCCATTATCTGAAACAGGTCATTGACAAAGAGGACCTGAAGGCCCCTTTGTTACTTCTGCATTAGTGTTGCTCTCCTGGCAAGCAGACAACTTCATCAGCGAAGTCAGCCAAGGAGAGTCTATAAATGGAAGTTGTGCATACAAGGAGCAAATGCATTTTAAAAAAAAGTTGCTGACGGGCATGAAATGCTTTGATCTGAAGATGGAAAACTCCAAAGCAGGAAGGATTTGGGCCATTCTGAGTCTGATTGACTCTGTGGTTTCTCTGAGCAGTAATTCCACGGGCGAAAATAAATGCAGAAATGGTATTTTGAGACCACAGCTGTGGAGGGGAGCATGGTGAATTTCAATGAAAATCCAGTTGAATTGTGAAGTTCAGATCTTACAAAAGCAAGGGACATGAGAGAAGTAATATTGTTTCCTGAAATTTCACTGTTTTTATTTAAGAGGTTGAAAAAAGAGAAAATCCCATTTATATATTTTTATTCTTAGGAAAAATGTTAAATCCCTATTGCCTAGAACCATGTGGCAGATGCTCTGAAAAAAAGGGATGATCTTATTCCTTTTAAAATTTAGATGTTGGAAAGAGGCAATTTAATGAATAATGACAAAGGTAAAGTTTGGAGATTGGCAAGCACAGCCATGAGTAATGATTTCTTACCTTACTCTCTTCACAAACCGGTTTATTACACTGGTCAGTCAATGACAAACAAATTTCTTAGAAAGCTTGTTTCAGTGAGCGATATGAACATGCCAACATGGTATCAACTTTTACCACCACAAAAAAGAATAAAGTTAAGAATACTCAAGCAATACTGAATCACTTTGCTGTACACCTGAAACTAACACAACACTGTAAATCAAATATACCCCAATACAAAATAAAAATTTTAAGAATACTTTAAAAACGAATACTCAAGCAGAACTTTAAACATAAATAGTATTTTCTACAGAAAATAATGATGGGATGCACTGGGGTTAAATGGAATTAGATATGTTATGAGACCACAGAAATGTTAACAGTAAAGTATGCAGATATTCATTTTAAATAGAGTCTTAAGGATTAGAATTATATGGAATAATAAATATAACAGCATAATTGTTAAGAATGTGGCCTCCTGAATCTGGTACCTGGGTTTTGAATTCTGGCTCTGTAGAACTTACTAGATGTATGACCTTGGCCAAGATACTTCAATATTCTGCGCCTTAGTTTTCTCAGCTGTAAAATGATATTCTAATAAAACTTCCTTCAAAGGAAATTAGTGAATATGTGTAAAGTGTAATAGTAAAAAGAACAGAAAACTCTAAGTTAGGCACCTGGCTCTGGTTCTTCTACTAGTTAAATTCCCCAGACTTCATTTCAGCCAGCTGTAAAATGGAAGGGCTGGGCTAGATCGTCTCTAAAGTTCCTTTTTACTTTAAAAAATATTGTTTTACTGTATGGAAACACAAAAGACCCCAAATACCCAAAGCAATCGTAAGAAAGAAAAACAGAGCTGGAGAAATCAGTCTCCCTGACTTCAAACTATACTACAAAGCTACAGTAATCAAAACAGTAAGGCACTGGCACAAAAGCAGAAACATGGATCAATGAAACAGGACACAAAGTCCAGATATAAACCCATGCACCTGTGGACACCTAATATATAACAAAGCAGGCAAGAATATAAAATGGAGAAAAGACAGTCTCTTCCATAACTGGCACTGTGAAAACTGGACAGCTACATGTAGACGAATGAAATTAGAACACTCCCTAACACTGTACACAAAAATAAACTAAAAACGGATTAAAGACCTAAGTGTAAGACCAGATACTATAAAACTCTTAGAGGAAAATATAGTCAGAACACTCTCTAACATAAATCACAGCAAGACCTTCTTTGATCTACCTCCTAGAGTAATGGAAATAAAACCAAAAATAAACAAATGTGACATGATTAAACTTAAAAGGTTTTGCACAGCAAGGGAAACCATAAACAAAATGAAAAGACAACCCTCAGAATGGGAGAAAATATTTGCTAATGAAGCAAGCAACAAGGGATTAATCTCCAAAATATACAAACAGCACATGCAGCTCAATATCAAAAAAACAAACAAGCCCATCAAAAAATGGGTGGAAGATCTAAATAGACATTTCCAAAGAAGACATACAAATGGCCAAAAAGCACATGAAAAGATGCTCAACATCACTAATTATCAGAGAAATGCAAATCAAAACTACAATGAGGTATCACCTCACACAGGTCAGAATGGCCATCATTAAAATGTCTACAAATAACAAATGCTGTAGAGGGTATGGAGAAAAGGGAACCCTCCTACACTATTGGTGCAAATGTAAACTGGTACAGCCACTATGGAGACAAGTATGGAGGTTCCTTAAAAAACTAAAAATAGAGCTACCATATAATCCAGCAATCCCACTCCTGGGCACATACCTGGAGAAAACCATAGTTCAAAAAGATATATGGGGCTTCCCTGGTGGTGTAGTGGTTGAGAGTCCGCCTGCCGATGCAGGGGACATGGGTTCATGCCCCGGTCTGGGAAGATCCCACATGCCGCGGAGCGGCTGGGCCCGTGAGCCACGGCCGCTGAGCCTGCGCGTCCGGAGCCTGTGCTCCACAAAAGGAGAGGCCGCAACAGTGAGAGGCCTGCGTACCTCAAAAAAAAAAAAAAGATATATGTACCCCAACATTCATTGCAGCACTATTTACAATAGCCAGGACATTGACCAACCTAAATGTCCATTGACAGAGGAAGGGACAAAGAAGATGTGGTACATATATACGATGGAATATTACTCAGCCATAAAAAAGAACAAAATAATGCCATTTGCAGCAACATGGATGGACCTAGATATTGTCATACTGAGTCAAGTAAGTCAGAAAGACAAATATCATATGATCTTGCTTATATGTGGAATCTAAAAAAATGGTACAAATGAACTTATTTACAAACCAGAGTCACAGATGTATAAAACAAATTATGGGTACAAGGGGGGAAGAGGGGAGGGATAAATTGGAAGACTGGGATTGACATATACACACTACTACTATATATAAAATAGATAATTAATAAGGACCTACTGTATAGCACAGGGAACTCTACTCAGTACTCTGTAACGATGTATATGGGAAAAGAACCTAAAAAAGAGTGGATATATGTATAACTGATTCACTTTGCTGTACACCTGAAACTAACATAACATTGTAAAGCAACTATACTCCAATAAAATTTTTTTTAAAAGTTTATATAACCAAGTGTTGCTGCAGCAAATGTGCTACTATGATGTCAAAGTTAATTAGATATGATCATTTCCCCCAACACACACACCCTCACAGTGCTGTTGAAATGAGTGAGACAATAATAATGCAAAGCACTTTAGCCCAACAACAACAACAAAAATATTGTTTTAAAATACTTTTTTTGGGGGGTGTGCTACATTGTGCAAAGTTTTTAAGCAGAAGGTGATACTATTTTAGCAGAATATTTTTAAGGCATTTAATCACTGTCACAAAGATGTGTTTCATGGATTCCACTTTCTCTTCTTGTATTTTCTCCTCAACCAACTGCTGTTGGGAGTTCACTTGGCACTGCTCCACTCAGGTGACTCTTGTCAAGGTCACGATGATTTCCATATTGCCAAGAGCAATGGTCACTTCTTTGACCTCCTTGTATTCTCAATAGCACTTGATACAGCTGATTTCCCTCCCTTTCTCTGCTCAGCAGCCAAACTATCTTTTTAACAGATAAACACATTATTTCACTACCCTACATTAAACCCTGAAATGGATTTCCATGTCATATATAACAAATACAAATCTTTCCCCCTTGACTTCCATTGCCCTTCCTTATCTAGACACATTTCACTTTATTTTCTACCTTTCTCTCCTTGCCCAGTGCAATCCCTCCAGCCACCCTGACCTTCTTTCTGAACTTTGAACACTCTAAATGTATTCCTGTCTTAGACTGACTGGTTCCTCTACTTGGAATTCTCTCTCCATAGATCATTGCTGGCTTCTTCTTATCATCCAGTCTCAAATGTCTCCCCCTCAGAGAAGTACCTCTGATTAGACAGTACCCAGATTCCTCAGTTAGTCTGCCTCCCATTTCATATTCTTAATGAAATCTGTTATTATCTCAAATTATCTTAAATATTTATTTTTACCATGTCTGTCTCCCTCAAAGAAAGCAAGCTCCATGAAAACAGGGACACTGTATAGCTGAACGCCAAGATTAGAAAACGTTCTCCATAAATAGTTATTGCACGAAAGATAAGGAACCCAGTTTCTCTTGCATCGTGTTCAAAGTGTCACTTCCTTCCCTAAACTTTATTCACTCTTACTATCAGTTCCACTTACCTGATATCTGTCATGTACTATCCTGTATTATCATGCATTCTTTCTGCATGTATGTCTCCTTTCTCCAATTACTATAAGTTAAGAGATTTGTGGGATGAAACCATATCAGACATTACTGTGTCTCCCAGAAACTCACGGGGCCTTGTTCGCAATATCTCACTAAATATCTGATAACATATTTACTTTAAAGGAAGACAAATTGACTCAATTTATAAAAACCTAAATTATCCGTTACTGAATAGCCAAAGGGAGAAAAACAACAAAAAAAATTGCTCAAGTGTTTTAATAAAAACATGTCCACCCAAGAGTTTACTGTCTAAAACTGATACATTTGCCTAGGCAGTAAGAAAGGAGTGAGAGATGAATTTCAGGTTTTTAAATGTACAACCTAAATTATTTCAGTTCTTTAGAAAATCATTTGTTACTTATGTTAAGAACAACTGGTCTATAGTCTAAATGTTAAAATAATGTAATCTATGGAAAATCCCAACTTGGTTGAATACGTCTTACTTTACATTTTGCATATCTTGTGATAGCTAGTACACACTCATGGGCAAAATACCCATTGTCTACATTGAAAATGAGTCCTATTTCTGAAAAACAAGTATACTTTTTTCTCTTCCAGGCTTGACACTCTGCAGTGACTCCCCACCACTGTACTCAGCGGTTCAAATTCTTTAGCATGCCTTTGTAAGACTTTTCAGGATTAAGCCTCTATTCACAACTTGGTCTCACCTCTTAATCTTTCCGCTCCCCTCTTCTGGACCCTCTTTTGTCCAGCCCCCAACAAACACACACTCAGTTCTAGACACAATAAAAAACGCAGATCTCCCAGTGAACTCCACCACCTTCCCCTCTACCTTGTTTTCTCTGAAACACACTGACTTCTTACCCACCCCTTCAGTTAGCCTGATTGACTCCCACTCATCATGAGTTGGAGATCCAATTCTCCAACTTCCCTACCCCTGTGTACCCTCCTGCCCAGAGGGGGTTAGGCCCCTTCTATGGGATCTCACAGTGCTCGTGCCAGCCTGCATGGAGCAAGTGTCACACTACTGGCTGTCCTTTTTACCAGGCTGTCTCCTTGCAGTCACGGACAACTTCTCCTTCACCATTATAGCCCCAGTACCTTACCCGTAGTAGGGGCTTAACAAGTAGTTTTGAAGAAATGAATAAGTGGATGGATGAGATTTTGTTATCAATGAATGTGGCTTCTTAAAACGAGGATTAAAATAATTGATTACTTTCAAATATAATTTACTTGTATGGGAAAAAGAGTCATGGTAGTAGTGGCCTATGGACTGGAAATTTTACATTCAATATCAGCAATTTGCTACGTTTGGAACAGAAATACATAGTCACAGTTCTTTGCTCAAAGCTGCCTTCTTCGAAATAATTAACATAAATAATTCTAAAACTATCTTTTAACAAATGCCTTTGCAAACACATCCCAAACATGCCCACAATTACCAAATGAACATTGAGATTTTCTCTTTTAGCCAGATTACCTCTATTGACCTATAATAAGCAATAAGAGAAAAATTAAGGTAAGGAGAAATAGAGTCAAAAGTCTCTCTTGAGGGCATGACTATTTGGATAAATATTACTTAAGAACAGCTTAAAAATAATTACTACTGTTTTTTCTTAAACATAAAACACACGTTGTGTTTTTCTCCAAGAGCAAAATACTTGACAGTGGTCCATACAAACTATATCTAATGTGTTCACTTTATTGTCAATTGTATTTGGAACGTTTTCAAGAATACAGGCCTTTATAGGTAGAAATAATTGCCTTATTTTTTCAAGTTTTATTGAGATATGATTGACATATAACACTGTATTAGAGGGTACAATATAATGATTTGATATATGTATAGATTATAAAATGATTATCACAGTAAATTAACATCCATCACTAAACCATTTTTAGTTAATAAATCAATACTTAATAATAAATAATTTTATTATTAAATAATAAATAAATCAATACTTGATTAATAATCCATTAATAATTCAATCAATTGTTTAACTGCTTTGTTTTAAATGCAACTAGTTTAGGGGAGATTATACACATGCTGTAATTCTTAATTCTTAATTATAACAATTAAGCCCTCTTTGTGGTTTTGATGATTATTATTAATGAGTGTGCTATCTTTGGGTGTGTCTGGCTGATGGGGTACAACAGAAGAAAGAGACAAGAAGGATTAAATGAAAATGAAACAAAAACCATCTGACCACACAGATGGAAAGATGAGGTCTTTCAGAGTAGAGTCATAAATCAGAGAAAGCAATAGTCCAGGCACAATGGAAGCCATTTACCACCTGTGTCCCCCATAATAATCCTTCCTTTCTTCCTTGCCAGGAGTTCTTGTTCACCCTGGCTAGGAGTGGACTGTGTAGCTGAGGCTCCCCAGTCCTCCTGTGGGATTCCCTCTTAGAGAAAGCTGCTCATGAGAAGGGAATAGAGTTTCTCTCCGTTCTCCACAGAGGGAGAGGAGCCCTGGGGGTTGGTGGGTTTGAGGGGTCAGCAGCGGCAGACTGGGCAGGGTGTAGAGGAAGGTGAGGCTGACTTAGACAGAGGAGGCCAGCTCTCGTGCTGAGAACAGTGGGGACCACAGGCAGAGGGATGATGTTCATCTAATACAGTATAAATAACATGTGGGCAATGATAAATAGTGAAGAAATATATTAATCACCCTGAAATAATTATTAACCTAATTCCTTTGTTAATAGGCACTAAACAAGCTAAAAACAAGACATGAGTCCCCAAAAGAAGTCACTTATGCTAAGCCCTATATCACAAAACTGAGACTTAATTAGTTTTGATTCTCCCAGACATGGAATCTTAAACCAATCGGGACTCCACTGATTACCATCAGTTAGCTAATCAGACTGAGAGACCCCCACCATCTCCTATAAGGAAAGAAACCCTGCAATAATCAATCTGCTTCTTCCTGCCTAATACAACTTCCTTCTTCCTGCGCCCTCTGCCTATAAAATCTTGTGCCTTGTATAGCTCTCTGGAGCTCCTTTGTACTTGCTAGATTGGATGCTGCCTGATTCATGAATCCCTGAATAAAGCTAGTATGATCTTTAAAATGTACTCAGATGAATTTTGTTTTTTGTTTTGCGGTACGCGGGCCTCTCACTGCTGTGGCCTCTCCCGTTGCGGAGCACAGGCTCCGGATGCGCAGACTCAGCGGCCATGGCTCACGGGCCCAGCCGCTCCGCGGCATGTGGGATCTTCCCGGACCGGGGCACGAACCCGTGTCCCCTGCATCGGCAGGCGGACTCTCAACCACTGCACCACCAGGGAAGCCCTGAATTTTGTTTTTTAATGCAACCATTAACACTGCCTTTTAAAATGTTACGAAACTATTTCACCAACGTTCTTTACTTGATTCTCACAACAGTATCATGAAGCAAATAATTTTACTTTTATCCACATTTTCTACATCAGGAAACTGTGTTCTACGAAAGTCAGGATTTTGGAAAGTTTTGGCAAGGCTAGACTGGGTTCCTAGGCTTAGATCATTCACTAGGTAGCAAGTAGAATCAGTACTTAAACTTAATGACTTGAAAACTTATTATTACTCATTTTCAAGATCAGAGTATTTATCAATTACAAATACATGAAGAGTGGTCAGTAAGAAACTTGACAAGTTAATAAATGTCATTAGCCTTGGTACTTCAGCTTCCACTTTTATTCTTATTAGCTGAATAAAATATTTTCTCTCGAATTCTTTAAGGAAAAAGCTAACATATTTCTATGTTAGTCATAAGAATAACACTTGAGATTCTGCAGAGTAAGTAAGACTTGTAATGGCATTTTGTCAGAAATTAAATTAAGCCAATTATTGTGGGAAGACACTTATTCTTTATATTTTTCTTTATGTAGGAAGGAATTTAAATAATTTAAATTCTTATTTCAGAAGAAAGAAGTAGAAAAACATTGCCTGTAGGTTCTGACCAGAGTTTATGTCTCATGGTAATATGTACACAATTAACCATTGAACAACTCAGGCATTAGGGACACTGACCCTGCATGTAGTCGAAAATTTAAACATAACTTATAGTTGTCCCTCTGTGTCCCTAGTTCCTTGTATCTCCAGTTCTGCATCTGATTATTCAACCAACTGGGCTCTTATAGTACGGTGGTATTTGCTGTTGAAAAAAACTTGCATATAAGTGGACCCATGCAGTTCAAACCTGTGTTGTTCAAGGGGCAACGATATATAAGAATTTGGATATGTGATTAGTGATTCCTAATGCCTTTGCAGACCTCTCTACGACTTGAACATAGGAATACATTTGCCTCCCCTTAGGACATAATATTTACATCAAATAAATATTTACACCGTTTGTCTGTTTTTCCTGTTTGTTTTTGAGTTTGTGGGTTTTAGAAAGACAATGTGCCCAACTATTGCACACTGACCTAGGATGGCTATGCCAGAAATTCCTGTGTAGCCTGTGACCTTAATAACAAATATGTGTATGATTCAACTCCCTTAACCATTTTCCAAAAAGAACTTTCTGTTCCTTCATAACCAAGCTTTCAAAAGATGATGATATGGCACTGTTCTCACTCTTAGATTCCAGATCTACATCTCTAATATGGCTTGGGCACAACGCTGCTCTCAACCCAAACCTGTCATCATCAGGGGCTAGGAGTTCATTCAGATGATGCTTGAAAAACTAGAAAGGTGTTACTACTTCAGAGATTAACAGCTTCAAAGACTATGGATGAAGAGTTTTGAATCAAGGAAATGAACCAGGAGTCTCCTTACGGCAAATCCAACTCTTGCATAGTTGAATGATTTTTGATTCTGCCCATAAAAATGTCAGCTCTTTTCCAAATAGCTTTAAAATGCTTTATTGGAGGAAGTAATGTTTTAGGACATGTTTGAGTACTAGAATACAGAATGCTTTTCAAACTGGAAGACCAAAAATGACATGAAGAGAAAAAAGTTTCCAAGCACAGATATAACATGAGAAAACCATCTGAAGCTGCAGTGGAATTATCAGACAAGGACCGTAAATACATCTACCTAAGACGAGCGGAGTTTGAAGAAGATGAAAACATGTAGACTTATTAACAGGAATAAGGTATCGATTAAAACACTCCAAAACCCCTGATATTTGGACTAGGCTATTTCCATTCCTTTGAGTTTTAGCATAGCATTGAAAAAATGGAATGCAAGAAGACATTTGAGTTTATTTAAATATCATAAAATGGTGTTTGTACTGCTTCTAAAATTAAGACAATTTTTATAATACATAAAGGACAGGAAACAAACTCTACAAATAGAATGAAATCCATGTGGAATGGCTAAGTCATCCAGAATGTGTGTGTGTGTGAATGTGTGTGTGTATGTGTATGTGTGTGTCCGTAACTTGAAATGCTCTCAATCATTTTGTCAAGCACATTTTCTCCTTTTGTTTTTTACTTGGATATTTGAAGGAAGATGTAATTCATATGTTTTTCATTCATTTACACTTGAGGTATTAAAATGCGGCCTGAATTATGTATTCATGTACCATGAGCGAGTTATTTCTGTTGAAAATGTCTCTTTTCTTGATTAAAAAAAATTTACACTAAATTAGAATCCAAAGCTGTTAGTTCACAGCATCAGCCCTAGTCTAGAATATTCATATTCTCTTGACATATGAGAAGATGTTCTAAGTTTTACAAACAACCTCTGGCACAATTAAAATCAAGGTCTTGCCTTTTCTGTCACTATTAATGACCACTGTATGCCACGACAAAATAATCATATCATAACGATCATTTCTACTTAGCTCCCTATTTCAAGGTTCAGTACATTTCATTATATCTATCCTATGAGACGCCAGATTTAGGAGTTCTTCCTTTATGCCTCTAATTCAAGTTTACAAAATAACTTTTATTTTCACCAAATACAGAGGATACTATTATATGCCCTAATAAAATCAAACAAAATACAAAACAGAACATAAAACAAAAACACAGTTTTATTTTTCATGAATGTATGAACTTTATTTTACACACAATATTATCTCTTGGTTTCCAGATCAGCTTCTCTTGTCTGTTAACTGATTTATCTCCATTTGCAATGATATATGTCATTTCCCCCCTCAAAAAGGTCTTCATTGTCAATTTTTACGGAGAAAAAAGCAAAAAGAGGAGAAGAAAGATCACATTGCAGCACTGGAAGCCAGATGTCACGGCCTTTGCTCTCAGCTGTCACCAGGCAGAGCTCCCAGAGTCACAGTGGCTCATTATCTGAGATGAGAGATGAGCTGTGCGGGTCCTGTAACCCTAACGGGGGGAGCTTCTGCTGTGGCTGGTTCTGTGGTAGCTTTTAATTCATCCTTCATGATACCAAATGCCACTTTCGGTGGTAGCCTACTGGTGTTGACCCTTGTTTCTGTATGCCATAGTTTAAAGAACCACACTATGAAATAGCTCCAGAATGTGCCTTGTAACATTTAGTCACAATAAGGGCATTTACCTACTTTCCAATTTTTTGTTGTTGTTGTTCAACTGTTTTAGCAAATTTCAGTTATATGATACAGTGTTATCAACTATAATCACCATGTTATACGTTAGATACTCAGACCTTATTCATCTTATAACTGAAAGTTTATACCTCTTAATGAATCTCTTCCTATCTCCCCCACCACCTTACGGCAAACACTTTTCTACTCTCTGTTTCTATGAATTTGACTATTTTTGCTTTTAGAATTCTACCTATAAGTGCTATCATGTAGTATTTGTCATTCTCTGGTTTATTTCACTTAGCATAATGCCCTCCAGGTTCATCCATTGTTATTGCAAATGATAGGATTTCTTCCTCTTTCAAGGTTGACTAATATTCCACTGTGTATATATACCCCATTTTCTTGATCCATTCATTCATCAACAGATACTTAGGTTGTTTCCATACCTGGGCTACTGTGAATAATGCTGTGAACATGGGAGTACAGACATAGCTTCAAGAGATAATTTCATTTTGGGGGGATATATACCCAGAAGTGGAATTGCTGGATCAGATGGTGGTTCTATTTTTAATTTCTTTAGAAACTTCCATATTGTTCTTCATAGAGGCTGCACCAATTTACATTCCCACCAACAGTGTATAAGGGTTCCCTTTTTTCCACAACCCCACCAGCATTTGTTATCTCTTGTCTTTGTGATAATAACCACCCTTACACGTGTGAGGTGACATCTCACTGCATTTCTGATTTGCATTTCCCGATGATTAGGATGTTCGGCACCTTGGGCTACTGGATACATACTTTGGAAAAAATGTTTATTTAGGTACTTTGCCCCGTTTTTAATTGTTTTTTTCCTTTGCTAATGAGTTGTATGCGTTTCTGGTACGTTTGGGATATTAACCCCATATCAGATATGTGGTTTGCAAGTATTTTCTCCCATTTTCTAGGTTTCCTTTTCATTGTGCTAATGGTTTCCTTTGCTGTGAAGATGCTTTTTAATTTAACACAGTTCCATCTACTTATTTTTGTTTCTGTTGCCCCCAAATATTCATAAGAAATCACTGGATTAATACTCTCGAAGATATGCAATACTGCAGAGAGCTCAAGATAAGTTCTTGGTCCTTGGAACACAGAAAACAGATTCTGCCTACATTCTACAGCTTGGTCAGTTTAATTAAGGTTATTTCCTTCTGAGCTGTTTTATAAGCCAGGAGTAAGCCCACTGCCTTCCCCCTTGTCTATTTATTCAATAAGAAGATTATGGTTACATAAAACTGAATTTTCCTGAACCATGAGTCAGTGTTTATTAAAGTGCCATAGTAGTGTCTTATTAATAAGAATAATGTAAAGATTCAGGATGTTATGAATTGAATTGTGCCCCCGAAAGACACATTCAAGTCCTGACCCTTGGTACCTATGAATGTGATCTTATTTAGAAAGTTTTTGTAAATGTAATCAAGTTACAATGAGAGCAAGCTGAATTTGGGTGTGGCCTAATCCAATATGACTGGTGTCTTTATAAGAGGAGGAAAATTTGGACGTGAACACAAAAATACAAAAAAGAGACTACCACGTGAAGACAGATACAGAAATCGAACGCCTGGGGCTACCAGAAGCTGGAAGAGTCAAGGAACGGTTTTCCTGCAGAGGCTCTGGAGAGACTGTGGCCCTCCCAACACCTTGATTTTGAGCTTCTAGCCTCTAGAACTATGAGAGAACAAATTTCTGTTGTTTTAAGCCACGCAGTTTGTAGCACTTTGAGATACTCCAAGCAGCTAGACATAGAAGTCTTTCAATCCTGTAGGAGAGCTCTGGTGGTGTATTACAGTGTAGCAGTGTCCCCTTCAATGCACTGTATTTGTAGTTATAAAAATAATAAATCCATATTTTAAAAAGAAATGAACTTGTTTTCTGAGGAGCTAAATTCCAAGTGTATTATACAGAAGACATACAGTCAGAAGTGAAGATACTGCTACCCAAACTCAGTGTTGCAAAGAACACTTCTCCATAAATACCCTTCCAGAAAAGGCTGTCCTCCAAGCTGGCTACTTGCTTTACACTTTACCATAAGGACTGCATATCCTACAGACCACTGAATATGAAAATCATGTGCAAACATCTCATGTTTCTAGATTTTTGGCTAGTGCTTTTTAGGCATGGCTTTATAATATGAAAAAACTGGTGATAGCTACTCAAATTAAATAACAAATAGCTTTGCGTTTAGCTACTTGAGGGCAGGGATCATATTAGATGGGCCATGGTATCCCATTCGCCCCACACAGTATGTGCCAGATTGTTGGTGCTGAAAAAGAGTTATGAAGTAGTATGTAGACATTAGATATGTGTAAATTGTTGATTATACATGAAAAAGATAACCTGTAACTGAAAACTGAGTAAAAGTATTATTTACTGAGTACAAGGATACATTATTTAACTTAATTTTCAAAACATTTCTGTCAAATAGAAATTATTCTCCCTGTTTTATGGACAGGAAACTTAGGCCCAGAAAGTTTTAAATGATGTTCCCAAGATCACATAGCTTGTCAGTGGTGTAAAAACAGTAGGGAGGAATGACTCACAGTCCAAATCTCTGTGCCACGTTCTACGCTGTGTCCTATACCATAACCACCTTCTGGGGAAATGCCTACTCAAGACCTAGACTCCACACTTCATTGTAAACTGTTATTTGCCTGGGAACTATTCACCTCAACTGTTTTTATCACAATTTGTCCACTTGAAGTGGGGAAGTGGGGTTAAAAATATTTGAAACCCCCTTTCTGATTTGAACAATATGAGTGTACATGTGTTAATGCTTAAATCACACCAGAAACTATCAGAAAGAATGGTCTCTGTTTTAAATCCAAGAAATTAGTTTTATAATTATATAACTAAAATTCTAACCAGATGCAGTCCCAAATGAATTATGTTAACTAACTCTCTTCTTTCTCTCTCATTGCGATTATAGAAATTTTATGTTAATTTTATCTATGCTATATATACTATTCTGGACATTCTTAACTACAATACCAACTACCTTGATTAAATATATTTAAAGCCATCATTTATCATCATTTGATATATAAAGCACACCGTACTAGACTAGGTGCTTTAACTGCCCAGAATCTCTCTATATGAAGGAACAGCTCTGCCAGCACATCATTCAAAATGATTGCCATGGAGCCAGCACTGGAGCAATGCAATTGTGTCTTCTGAAACCAAGCTCGGTGGATCCCAGTCCTGTCTCAGGTATCCGGAATTTGGAACTGAGAGTCAGGAAAACTGTGGCGGTCATTAAAACTGTATCACATGACTTCAATGTTCTAAGGAAGTCCAGAATTCCCAATGACCAAGGTCCCTAAAAGCTAGCCTGATGTGAAATCAGTTTCAAGGACTTCTGAAAGACCAGCCAGAAGTAAACCAACCGAAAACTAATTGTGATAATTAAGCCTGACCATAACAGAATTTAACCACCTTCTTGCAAATGAAATAAAACCATTTAGACATTTTATAATCATGCCCATCCTCCACCACATAAACCATGCTATAGAAGACAAAAAATAACAAGTCACACTTAACACTACTGAACTGTACAATTAAAAATGGTTAAGATGGTCAATTTCATGTTTGTTTGTTTTTTACCACCCCCCCAAAAAAATCACAGAGAAATTAACTTGTTAGTTTAGAATATAGTGTTTATCCAGTTGAGGTTCTCTATTTCCCGACTGATGAGAACTTGGTTAAATTTACTGGTCATGACAAAGAGATGAGACACTTAATGTGGCCCTGAATAATAATAAAATTTAGTCTTGAAGAAACTGATAGACATTAGTAGTGGTGTACTGATAAATGTTTAACAACCATCTCTCAAACAACAAAACAGTGCTGATTTGTAAAATTAGTCAGTTTTCATGGTGTAAATATTACCACCATGCTTATTTTAAGCCACCAATGTCACATCAGTAAACATAGAATCGGGAACAGATGGATAGGCAAAATCAGCTCTCTTAAGCGGAATCCAGCACCCCATGGTGGGGAAAAGGCAGAACAGAACCACCCCAAATGTCTTCTGTGTTTTCATTTCATTTGTGTCAAGTTCAAAATGTACTGACGTAGGAAAAGAAAAAGGGAACTAATATTTATGAAGTGGCTACTGTGAGCCAGACCTATTTTAAATTATCTCATTATAAAAAGCTATGAGGGAGACCCTGCCCTGGGGCCAGCTGGGCCCTGGCCCTGCCCACTAGCAGGCCAACACAAGCTTTGGGACACCCAGGACCCCATACCCAACTGTGTCAGGAATCACCCCCCCCCCCAATAGCTATATGACACCAGCTCTGAGACCCCTGGGCCCTGCAAACAGACTCCAAGACCTGGCTATGCCTGCCAGTAGACTGGCACTAACCCGAGGACATGGCTTCATGTGCCAGTGGGTGGGCAATATCCCAAGAGTATTCTAGACCCTGACTCCATTCACCAGTGAGCCGGCACTAGCCCCAGGGCCCCCTGGGATTCTGTGGCTGGCTGCCTCATGACCCAGCCCCCACCACCCCAACCAGCAGCCTCTGCACAAGGTAGGACCTGGCAACCAATCAGACTGGGGGCCACACAAGCCTACCAGACTGCCCTCAGTGTCAGCCTGCCACAACAGAAGGACCCAAGCAGCCCTCATAGGGGGAACCCCTAGAGCATATAGCTTGGGTGATAAGAGGGGAATACACTGCTGGGATGCACAGGACTTTTCCTACAGGAGGCCATTTCTCCAAGGTCCAGAAATGTAACTAACCTACCAGATACATAAAAATACAAACACCAACTTAAGCAAAATGAGGTGACAGAGGAACATGTTGCAGAGAAAGAAACAAGATAAAACCCCAGAAGAAGAACTAAGTGAAGTGGAGACAGGCAATCTACCCAAGAAGGAGTTCTGGGTAGTGATCGTAAAGATGATCAAAGAACTCAGGAGATGAATGGATGCGCAGAGCAAGAAGTCAGAAGTTTTTAACATGGAGTTAGACAATATAAAGAACAAACAGTGATGAAGAATACAAAAACTGAAATGAAAAATACACTTGAAGGAATAAATAGTAGACTAAATGATACAGAGGAACAGATCAGTGAGCTGGAAGACAGAGTAGTGGAAATCACTGCTGCTGAACAGAAAAAAAGAAAGAAGAATGAAATGAAATGAGGACAGTTTAGGAGACCTCTGGGAAACAGCAAGCACACTAATATTTGCATTATAGAGTTCCCAGAAGGAGAAGAGAGAGAAAAGGGAACAGAGAACACATTTGAAGACATAATAGCTGAAAACTTCCCTAACCTGAGAAAGGAAACCATCACCCAAGTCTAGGAAATGCAGAGATGAACCCAATGCAGGATGAACCCAAAGAGGAACACACCAAGACACACTGTAGTTAAAAATGACAAAAAATAAAGATAAAGAGAGAATATTAAAAGCAGCAAGGGAAAAGTAACAAATAACACACAAGTGAACTCCCTTAAGGCTATCAGCTGATTTTTCAGCAGAAACTCTGCAGGCCAGAAGGGAGCGGCATGATATATTTAAAGTGATGAAAGGGAAAAACCTACAACCAAGAATAATCTGCCCAGCAAGGCTCTCGTACAGATTTGATAGAGAAATGAAAAGTTTTATAGACAAGCAAAAGCTAAAAGAATGCAGCACCACCAAACCAGCTTTACAAGAAATGTTAAAGAAACTTCTCTAAGTGAAAAAGAAAAGGCCACAACTAGACACATGAACATTACAGCATGAAAAAACTCATCCAGAAAAGCAAACATGCAGTAAAGGTAGGAAATCATTCACACACCCAGTAGGAAGGTTAAAAAAACAAAAGTAGTAAAATCATGTATATCCACAATAAGCTGTTAGGGGATACACAAAACAATTAGATATAAAATATGATATCAAAAAAATTCTGTGGGGGGGAGAGTACAAGTGGAAGGTTGCTGAAATGCATCTGAAAGTAAGAGATCAGCAACTTAAAACAATTATATATATATAGCTGTATAAAAACCTCACGGTTTTTTAAACCTCATCACAAACCAAAAATCTATAATAGATACATACACAAAAAACAAAGAGAAATCAAAACATAAAACTAAAGAGTCATCAAACCACAAGAGATGATAACAAAAGAAGGAACAAAAAATACCTATGAAACAACCCCAAAACAATTAACAAAATGGCATACATATCAATAATTACCATAAATGTAAATAGACTAAATGCACCAATCAAAAGACACAGAGTGGCTGACTGGATACACAACAAGACCCGTATATATGCTGCCTACAAGAGATTCACTTCAGATCTAAAGACACATACAGACTGAAAGTGAGGGGATGGAAAAAGGTTTTCCATGCAAATGGACATCAAAAGAAAGTCGGGGTAGCAATACTTATATCAGACCTTAAAGTAAAGACTATTACAAGAGACACAGGAGGACATTATATAATGATCAAGAGATCAATCTAAGAAAAAGATACAACAACTGTAAATACATATGCACCCAACATAGGAGCACCTAAATATATAAAGCAAATATTAATGGACATAAAGGGAGAAATCAACAGTTACACAAGAATAGTACTGGACTTTAACATCCCACTTACATCGACATACAGATCATGCAGACAATCAATAGGGAAGCATTGGCCCCTAATGACACATTAGACCAGATACACTTAATATATATAGAAAATTCCATCCCAAAGCAGCAGAATACATATTCTTTTCAAATGCACATGGAATATTCTCCAATATAGATCACATGCTAGGTCACAAAACAAGCCTTGGAAAATTTAAGAAAACTGAAATAATTTCAAGCATCTTTTCTGAACAGAACACTATGAGATTAGAGAAAAAAACTGCAAAAAATACAAACACATGGAGGCTAAACAATATGCCACTAAAGAACGAATGGATCACTGAAGAAATCAAAGAGGAAATGAAAAAATACCTAGAGAAAAATAAAAACAAAAACATGACAATCCAAAACCTATGGGACACAGCAAAATCAGTTCTAAGAGGGAAGTTTATAAAAACACAAGCTTACCTTGGGATACAAGAAATATCTCAAACAAGCAACCTAACCATACACCTGAAGGATCTAAAGAAAGAAGAAAAAACAAAACCCAACATTAGCAGAAGGAAAGAAATTATAAAGATCAGAGCAGAAATAAATGAACTAGAGACAAAAAAAAAGAGAAAAAAATCTGAAACTAAAAACTTGTTCTTTGAAAAGATAAACACAATTGATAACCTTTAATCAGACTCATCAAGAAAAAAAAGGGAGTGGACCCAAATCAATAAAATTGGAAATGAAAAAGGAGAAGTTCCAACTGACACCGCAGAAATATAAAAGGTCATAAGAAACTGCTACAAACAATTATATGCCAATAAAATGGACAATCTAGAAGAAATGGATAAATTCTTAGAAATGTACAATCTCCCAAGACTGAAACGGGAAAAAATAGAAAATAGGAACAGACCAATTACCAGTAATGAAACTGAATCACTAATTTAAAAACTCCCAACAAACCAAAGTCCAGGACAAGATGGCTTCATAGGTGAATTATACCAAACATTTAGAGAAGAGTTAACCTTCTCAAACTATTCCAAAAAACTGCAGAGCAAGGAACATTTCTGAACTCATTCTATGAGGCGAGCATTATGCTGACACCAAAACCAGACAAAGGTATCACAAAAAAGAAAATGACAAGCCAATATTACTGATGAACATAGATGCAAAAATCCTCAGCAAAATATTAGCAAACCGAACCAACAATACATTAAAAGGATTATATGCCACAATCAAGTGGGATTTATCCCAGGGAGGCAAGGATTTTTAATATCCACAAATCAATCAATATGATACACCACATTGACCAACTGAAGAATAAAAACCATGTGATCATCTCAACAGATGCATAAAGAGCTTTTGATAAAATTCGATATCCATTTGTGATAAAAAAAAACCTCTCCTGAAATTAAATTTCTGGATGGATATTTTTCTCATTAAAAAATCCTTTTAAATTCTCCCAGGTGAAAGATTACAGATAATGAAAAGTCATTATCTTTATCATCATCAAGCTGTTGTTTTCTGAATGCTTATCTAAATTGAAGGCTATAGCAGCTTACAAGTGCTTACCTTTGGAGCACAGGTGACAAAGGGGTAAACTGGAAGTTTCTGCTGGTAGCCTAGTGTGAAGGCGTGATCTGTATACTGTCAACTCTTCCTCTCTCACAAAGACTGATGTTGATATTTACAGAAGATTATTGGTCCCTGAAAGAAAGACAAGTAAAAACTATGCCAGTTATGTTTCAAAAGTATCAGTGGAACATAAGAGCTTCAAATTTCTATCTGCATGCCAATTTTAATGTATTCAAAAGTTCTTTTAGAAAAGTATATCTTCATCATTCAAATAATTACCCAAGTTAGAGTACTAAAATCATAGAAATCTGGAATGGAGAATGCTAAAAGAACTCTTGGGATATACTCCTTTTACAGATGAAGAAAGAATAACCACACCACTTTTCTTTAAAAAGAGAAGGCAGTTATTGGCTCCTAGAGAAGCAGCTCCCATCTCATCACAGTGATGTGTGGTGCTGCAATTCAGAATATTTATATTTTATAGAATTCTCACTTTAATATCTAATTCCAGAAACAGCAGCTCTCCTTAATGGTATCATCTCTGTTTTACAAATTTTCAGTACATTCAGATATTTATATCATTAAGAATCAATGTAGAGAAAAGGGAATCCTCCTACACTGTTGGTGGGAATGTAAGTTGGTGCAGCCACAACAGAAAACAATATGGAGGTTCCTCAGAAAACTAAAAATAGAACTACCATATGATCCAGCAATCCCACTCCTGGGAATACACCCAGACAAAACTATAATTCAAAAAGATACATGCACCCCTATGTTCAGAGCAGCACTATTCACAATAGCCAAAACATGAAACAACCTAAAGGTCCCTAAAGGTCCATCAACAGAAGAATGGATAAAGAAGATGTGGTACATGTATACAATGGAATATTACTTAGCCATAAAAAAGAACAAAATAATGCCATTTGCAGCAACATGGATGCGACTAGAAATTGTCCTACTAAGTAAGTCAGAAAGAGAAAGACAAATACCGTATGATATCACTTATATGCGAAATCTAAAATATGGCACAAATGAACCTCTAAAAGAGACACAGACTCATAGACATAGAGAAAAGACTTGTGGTTGCCAACGGGGAGGGGGAAGGGAGAGGGATGGACTGGGAGTTTGGGGTTGGTAGAGGCAAACTATTACATTTAGAATTGAAAAACAACAAGGTCCTAATGTATGGCACAGGTAACTATATTCAATATCCTGTGACAAACCATAATGGAAAAGAATATAAAAAAGAATGTATACATGTGTATAACTGAGTCACTTTGCTGTACAGCAAAGATTGACACAACACTGTAAGTCAATTATACTTCAATAAAAAAAATTCATCTAAAAAGAAAGAAAGAATCAATGCCTGGACTAGACTAAATTATCAGGGGTAATTCAGATCTTTCCATTCCTTATCTCCCATCATTGGTGAAACTTAAAACTTTTATGTGGAATGTCGAGTTCACAGTTTCAACTATCTGTTTGATTTCATATTACTGATATGTATGAATTATATAAAATATACAATACCCCAAACCGTTGTTTTTGCACTGGTTCTACCTTTAACAGGAATGTAATTGGCAATAAAGTATAATGAAATCAACAATGACACATGCTGGCATAAGGAAAAGAAAAACCTTCAGATTCCAACCACAGTGTCCCCAGGAAAGCTGGTACTAGTAATAGCTAAAGTTAACATACTGTATTACATGCCTTAAATGAATCGTAATCTAATTATCATAACTTCAAAGCAGGAGCTATGATTAATCCCATTTCTCACTTGACGAAACTGGGGCAGGGAGAAGTTGAGTCACTTGTCTAAGGCTACTAGTCATTATGGAAGCCAGACTTTGAACTCAGGTAACCATCTTTAGGGCCTTGGGCACTTAACTAGGCTCCCCCACCTCTATCTGTGAGGTCTAATGGGCCCCTGCCAAACCCCAAGAACTGCTCACTCTCTCCTGCAAACAGAAAACATACTTGGGGCTAAGAAGTGATGGAGATGGCAGGAGAGCAGAGGCTCCTATGTTCTGTTCTTCCCTCCCTACTTCCCTCTCTTTCTCCCCAGGGATGCAACTAATGTTCCTCCGCGCCACCCCCCCCCCCCGCCCCCGCCAGTCCACCTCCTTACAAGCATGATTGTAGGGCTATATGGTGTTCAGCATTCTATCTCCAGCATCTAGTGCAATATGGACACAAAATAGGCACTTACCATTGTACTTGTTGAATGAATCCTTTCTGTGCTGTAAGTGTTAAATGAGACGATGTACGGGACACACAGAGCTTCCCATAATACCTGATGTATACCAGATACTTAATAAATATTAGTTGTTGCTATTCTACTATTACTGCCTACTGTTACTATTATTTGTCTAAAAGATAATTTTAAGCAGAATATAAACGTTTTATTTCATTGTTCCTCTCATTTTTGAATTATGTTTTCAATTTATTTATTTATTTATTTTTGGCTGCATTGGGTCTTCGTTGCTGCACACGGGCTTTCTCTAGTTGTGGCGAGCCGGAGCTACTCTTCATTGCAGTGCGCGGGCTTCTCATTGCAGCGGCTTCTCTTGTTGTGTATCACGGGCTCTAGCTGCACAGGCTTCAGTAATTGTGGCATGCAGGCTCAGTAGTTGTGGCTCGTAGGCTCAAGAGCACAGGCTCAGTAGTTGTGGTGCACAGGCTTTGTTGCTCCATGGCATGTGGGATCTTCCTGGACCAGGGCTGGAACCCGTGTCCCCTGCATTAGCATGTGGATTCTTAACCACTGTGCAACCAGGAAAGTCCCCCTCTCATTTTTTATTTTTTAACATTTTTCGTGGAGTATAATTGCTTTACAATGGTGTGTTAGTCTCTGCTTTATAACAAAGTGAATCAGTTATACATATACATATATCCCCATATCTCTTCCCTCTTGCACCTCCCTCTCTCCCACCCTCCCTTTCCCACCCTTCTAGCTGGTCACAAAGCACAGAGCTGATCTCACTGTGCTTTGCGACTGCTTCCCAATAGCTATCTACTTTACATTTGGTAGTGTATATATGTCCATATATATACTACAACTCTCTCACTTTCTCCCAGCTTATGCTTCCCCCTCCCCGTGTCTTCAAGTACATTCTCTAGTAGGTCTGCATCTTTATTCCCATCTTGCTCATAGGTTCTTCATGGCCATTTTTTCTTAAATTCCATATATATGTTTTAGCATATGGTATTTGTTTTTCTCTTTCTGACTTACTTCACTCTGTATGACAGACTCTAGGTCCATCCACCTCACTACAAATAACTCAATTTCGTTTCTATTTTATGTGCCACATCTTCTTTATCCATTCTTCTGTCGATGGACACTTAGGTTGCTTCCATGTCCTGACTATTGTAAATAGAGCTGCAATGAGCACTGTGGTACATGACTCTTTTTGAATTATGGCTTTCTCAGGGTCTATGCCCTGTAGTGGGATTGCTGGGTCGTATGGTAGTTCTATTTTGAGATTTTTAAGGAACCTCCATACTGTTCTCCATAGTGGTTGTATCAATTTACATTCCCACCAACAGTGCAAGAAGGTTCCCTTTTCTCCACAGCCTCTCCAGCATTTATTGTTTGTAGGTTTTTTGATGATGGCCATTCTGACCGGTGTGAGGAGATACCTCATTGTAGTTTTGATTTGATTTCTCTAATGATTAGTGATGTTGAGCATTCTTTCATGTGTTTGTTGGCAATCTGTATATCTTCTTTGGAGAAATGTCTATTTAGGTCTTCTGCCCATTTTTAGATTGGGTTGTTTGTTTTTTAGATATTGAGCTTCACGAGCCGCTTATAAATTTGGGAGATTAATCCCTTGTCAGTTGCTTCATTTGCAAATATTTTCTCCCATTCTGAGGTTTGTCTTTTCATCTTGTTTATGATTTCCTTTGCTGTGCAAAAACCTTTTAAGTTTCATTAGGTCCCATTTGTTTATTTTTGTTTTTATTTCCATTTCTCTAGGAGGTGGGTCAAAAAGGATCTTGCTGTGATTTATGTCATAGAGTGTTCTGCCTATGTTTTCCTCTAAGAGTTTGATGGTGTCTGGCCTTACAGTTAGGACTTTAATCCATTTTGAGTTTATTTTTGTGTATGGTGTTAGGGAGTGTTCTAATTTCATTCTTTTACATGTGGCTGTCCAGTTTTCCCAGCACCACTTATTGAAGAGGTTGTCTTTTCTCCATTGTATATTCTTGCCTCCTTTATCAAAGATAAGGTGACCGTATGTGTGTGGGTTTATCCTTGGGCTTTCTATCCTGTTCCATTGATCTATATTTCTGTTTTTGTGCCACTACCATACTTGTCTTGATTACTGTAGCTTTGTAGTATAGTCTGAAGGCAGGGAGCCTGATTCCTCCAGCTCCGTTTTTCGTTCTCGAGATTGCTTTGGCTCTTTGGGGTCTTTTGTGTTTCCATAAAAATTGTGAAATTTTTTTGTTCTGGTTCTGTGAAAAATGCCAGTGGTAACTTCATAGGGATTGCATTGAATCTGTAGATAGCTTTGGGTAGTAGAGTCATTTTCACAATGTTGATTCTTCCAAACCAGGAACATGGTATATCTCTCCATCTATTTCTATCATCTTTAATTTCTTTCATCAGTGTCTTATAATTTTCTGCATACAGTTCTTTTGTCTCCTTAGGTAGGTTTATTCCTAGGTATTTTATTCTTTTTGTTGCAGTGGTAAATGGGAGTGTTTCCTTAATTTCAATTTCAGATTTTTCATCATTAGTGTATAGGAATGCAAGGGATTTCTGTGCATTACTTTTGTATCCTGCTACTTTACCAAATTCATTGATTAGCTCAAGTAGTTTTCTGGTAGCATCTTTAGGATTCTCTATGTATAGTATCATGTTATTTGCAAACACTGACAGCTTTACTTCTTCTTTTCCGATTTGGATTCCTTTTTTTTCTTTTTCTTCTCTGATTGCTGTGGCTAACACTTCCAAAACTATGTTGAATAACAGTGGTGAGAGTAGGCAACCTTGTCTTGTTCCTGATCTTAGTGGAAATAGTTTCAGTTTTTCACCATTGAGGACGATGTTGGCTGTGCGTTTGTCATATATGGCCTTTATTATGTTGAGGTAAGGTCCCTCTCTGCCTACTTTCTGGAGGGTTTTTATCATAAATGCTGTTGAATTTTGTCAAAAGCTTTCTCTGCATCTATTGAGATGATCATATGGTTTTTCTACTTCGATTTGTTAATATGGTGTATCACATTGATTGATTTCCGTATATTGAAGAATCTTTGCATTCCTGGGACAAACCCCTCTTAATCATGGTGTATGATCCTTTTAATGTGCTGTTGGATTCTGGTTGCTAGTATTTTGTTGAGGATTTCTGCATCTATGTTTATCAGTGATATTGGCCTGTAGTTTTCATTTTTTGTGACATCTTTGTCTGGTTTTGGTATCAGGGTGATGGTGGCCTTGTAGAATGACTTTGGGAGTGTTCCTCCCTCTGCTATATTTTGGAAGAGTTTGAGAGGGGTAGGTATTAGCTCTTCTCTAAATGTTTGATAGAATTTGCCTCTGAAGCCATCTGGTCCTGGGCTTTTGCTTGTTGGAAGATTTTTAATCACAATTTCAATTTCAGTGCTTGTAATTGGTCTGTTTATATTTTCTATTTCTTCCTGGTTCAGTATCAGAAGGTTGTGCTTTTCTAAGAATTTGCCCATTTCTTGCAGGTTGTCTATTTTATTGGCATATAGTTGCTTGTAGTAATCTCTCATGATCCTTTGTATTTCTGCTGTGTCAGTTGCTACTTCTTTTTCATTTCTAATTATGTTGATTTGAGTCTTCTCCCTTTTTTTTTTGATGAGTCTGGTTAATGGTTTATCAATCTTGTTTATTTTCTCAAAGAACCAGCTTTTAGTTTTATTGATCTTTGCTATCATTTCCTTTATTTTTTTTCCCTTTATTTCTGATCTGATCTTTATGATTTCTTTCCTTCTACTACCTTTGGGGGTTTATTGTTCTTCTTTCTCTAATTGCTTTAGATGTAAGGTTAGGTTGTTTATTTGAGATGTTTCTTGTTTCTTAAGGTAGGATTTTACTGTTATAAACTTCCCTCTTAGAATTGCTTTTGCTGCATCTCATAGGTGTTGGGTCATCATTTTTTCATCATCATTTGTTCCTAGGAATTTTTTGATTTTCTCTTTGATTTCTTGGTTATTTAGTAGTGTATTGTTTAGCATCCCTGTGTTTGCATTATTTACAGATTTTTTTTCCTGTAATTGATGTATATTCTCATAGCATTGCGGCCAGAAAAGATACTTGAGGGCTTCCCTGGTGGTGCACTGGTTGAGAGTTCGCCTGCTCATGCAGGGGACACGGGTCCGTGCCCCGGTCCGGGAAGATCCCACATGCTCTATTCTGGAGACTGTTTCATGAGCACTTGAGAAGAAAGTTAATTCTGTTGTTTTTGGATGGAATGTCCTATAAATATCAGTGAAGTACATCTTGTTTAATGTATCATTTAAAGCTTGGGTTTCCTTATTTATTTTCATTTTGGATGATCTTTCCTTTGGTGAAAGTGGGGTGTTAAACTCGCCTATTATGATGGTGTTACTGTCGATTTCCCCTTTTATGGCTGTTAGTATTTGCCTTATGTATTGAGGTGCTCCTATGCTGGGTGCATAAATATTTACAATTTTTATATCTTCTTCTTGGATTGACCCCTTGATCATTATGTAGTGTCCTTCTTTGTCTCTTGCAATAGTCTTTATTTTAAAGTCTATTTTCTCTGATATGAGAATTGCTACTCCAGCTTTCTTTTGATTTCCATTTGTATGGAATATCATTTTCCATCCCCTCACTTTCAGTCTGTATGTGTCCCTAATTCTGAAGTGGGTCTCCTGTAGACAGGATATATACAGGTCTTGTTTTTGTATCCATTTATCCAGTGTATGTCTTTTGGTTGGAGCATTTAATCCATTTACATTTAAGGTAATTATTGATATGTATGTTCCTATTACCATTTTCTTAATTGTTTTTGGTATGTTATTGTAGGTCTTTTCCTTCTGTTGTGTTTCCTGCTGAGAGCAGTTCCTTTAGCATTTGTTGTAAAGCTGGTTTGGTGGTGCTGAATTCTCTTAGCTTTTGCCTTTCTGTAAAGGTTTTAATTTCTCCATCAAATCTGAATGAGATCCTTGCTGGGTAGAGTAATCTTGGTTGTAGGTTTTTCCCTTTCATCACTTTAAATGTGTCCTGCCACTCCCTTCTGGCTTGCAGAGTTTCTGCTGAAAGATCAGCTGTTAACCTTATGGGGATTCCCTTGTATGCTATTTGTTGTTTTTCTCTTGCTGCTTTTAATATTTTTTCATTGTATTTAATTTTTTAAAGTTTGATTAATATGTGTCTTGGCATGTTTCCTCTTCAATTTATCCTGTATGGGACTCTCTGTGCTTCCTGGACTTGATTGACTATTTCCTTTCCCATATTAGGGAAGTTTTCAACTATAATCTCTTCAAATATTTTCTCAGTCCCTTTCTTTTTCTCTTCTTCTTCTGGGGCCCCTATAATTCGAATGTTGGTGTGTTTAATGTTGTCCCAGAGGTCTCTGAGACTGTCCTCAATTCTTTTCATTCTTTTTTCTTTATTCTGCTCTGCAGTAGTTATTTCTACGATTTTTTTCTCTCAGGTCCCTTATCCGTTCTTCTGCCTCAGTTATTCTGCTATTGATCCCTTCTAGAGAATTTTTAATTTCATTTATTGTGTTGTTCATCATTGTTTGTTTGCTCTTTAGTTCTTCTAGGTCCTTGTTAAATGTTTCTTGTATTTTCTCCATTCTATTTCCAAGATTTTGGAACATGTTTACTATCATTATTCTGAATTCTTTTTCAGGTAGACTGCCTATTTCCTCTTCATTTGTTAGGTCTGGTGGGTTTTTACCTTGCTCTTTCATCTGCTGTGTTTGTCTTCTTATTTTGCTTAACTTACTGTATTTGGGTCTCCTTTTCACAGGCTGCAGGTTCGTAGTTCCCGTTGCTTTTGGTGTCTGCCCCCAGTGGCTAAGGTTGGTTCAGTGGATTGTGTAGGCTTCCTGGTGGAGGGGACTAGTGCCTTTGTTCTGCTGCATGAGCCTGGATCTTGTCTTTCTGGTGTGCAGGTCCACATCTGGTGGTGTGTTTTGGGGTGTCTGTGACCTTATTTTGATTTTAGGCAACCTCTCTGCTAATGGGTAGGATTGTGTTCCTGTCTTGCTAGTTGTTTGGCATAGGGTGTCCAGCACTGTAGCTTGCTGGTTATTGAGTGGAGCTGGGTCATGGCGTTGAGATGGAGATCTCTGGGAGATTTTCGCTGTTTGATATTACATGGGGCTGGGATGTCTCTGGTGGTTCAATGTCCTGAACTTGGGTCTCCCACTTCCGAGGGTGGAGCACCAAGATCCTGTCATCCACACGGCTCAGAATAAAAGGAGAGGAAGAAAGAAAGAAAGAAAGAAAGAAAGAGAGAGAGAGAGAGAGAGAGAGAGAAGGAAGGAAGGAAGGAAGGAAGGGAAGGAAGGGAAGGAAGGAAGGGAAGGGAAGGAAGGAAGGAAGGAAGGAAGGAAGGAAGGAAGGAAGGAAGGAAGGAAGGAAGGAAGGAAGGAAGGAAGGTAAAAGCAAAGCTATACAGACATAATCACACACAGAAGCATACACACTCACAAAAAGAGAAAAGGGGTAAAATATATATATATCATTGCTCCCAAAGTCCACCTCCTCAATTTGGGATGATTCGTTGTCTATTCATGTATTCCACAAATGCAGGGTACGTCAAGTTGATGCTGGAGATTTAATCCGCTGCTCCTGAGGCTGCTGGGAGAGATTTCCCTTTCTCTTCTTTGTTCGCACAGCTCCCGGGGTTCAGCTTTGGATTTGGCCCTGCCTCTGCATGTAGGTCTCCTGAGGGCATCTGTTCTTCGCTCAGACAGGACGGGGTTAAAGGAGCCGCTGATTCGGGGGCTCTGGCTCACTCAGGCCGGGGGGAGGGAGGGGTACGGAATGCGGGGCGAGCCTGTGGCGGCAGAGGTCAGCGTGACGTTGCACCAGCCTGAGGCGCCATGCGTTCTCCCAGGGAAGTTGTCCCTGGATCACGGGACTCTGGCAGTGGCAGGCTGCACAGGCTCCTGGGAGGGGAGGTGTGGATAGTGACCTGTGCTCGCACACAGGCTTCTTGGTGGCGGCAGCAGCAGCCTTAGTGTCTCATGCCTGTCTCTGGGGTCTGCGCTGATAGCCGCAGCTCGCGCCAGTCTCTGGAGCTCCTTTAAGCAGCGCTCTTAATCCCGTCTCCTCGTGCACCAGGAAACAGAGGCAAGAAAAAGTCTCTTGCCTCTTCGGCAGCTCCAGACTTTTCCGCGGACACCCTCCCAGCTAGCTGTGGCGCACTAGCCCCTTCAGGCTGTGTTCACACAGCCAACCCCTGTCCTCTCCCTGGGATCCGCCCAAAGCCCGAGCCTCAGCTCCCAGCCCCTGCCCGCCCCGGCGGGTGAGCAGACAAGCCTCTCAGGCTGGTGAGTGCTGGTCGGCACCGATCCTCTGTGCGGGAATCTCTTCGCTTTGCCCTCTGCACCCCTGTTGCTGCGCTCTCCTCCGCGCCTCCGAAGCTCCCGCCTCCGCCACCCACAGTCTCCGCCCGCGAAGGGGCTTCCTAGTGTGTGACACCTTTCCTCCTTCACAGCTCCCTCCCACTGGTGCAGGTCCCGTCCCTATTCTTTTGTCTCTGTTTTTTCTTTTTTCTTTTGCCCTGCCCAGGTACGTGGGGGAGTTTCTTGCCTTTTGGGAGGTCTGAGGTCTTCTGGCAGCGTATTTATGTATTTGTGGGGAGGAAGGTGATCTCCGCGTCTTACTCTTCCGCCATCTTGAAGCTCCTCCCCTCCCTCATTTTTTCCATTGATCTCTTGTTACATGGCCTTTAGATTTATTTTATTCAATTTAATTAATTTTGTTATTAAGCCTAGTTGTGACCATTTTATTCACATCATAAACAAACGTGTGAGGATGATTATTCTTATTTGACCTCAACACATATGCAAAATTATTACTTTTTGATAAATAGAAGTGGAATTGCTGGGTCAAAACATACAAAATTCTAACGTTTTTAATGGTTATTTAAAAGGACTACATTTCTAAAATCTCTGATAAAAGTTCATCAATCATAACTCAGAGTAGGTTTGCCCATTTCTTATCCTGAAATGAAATGATTTAATAAGAGAAAAATACTACATGCACAAGGCTGTTTTTTCCAACATCATTTAAAATGTCAACAATTCAAAACTACTAAAATATCCTGCAATAAAGAAGTCTTTAAGTAAATTATTGTAAACCAACATAATGGAATACTGTGTAGCAATTAGAATAACAATTCAATGACTACAGAGAAACATGGAAAATATAAAAACATGAGGAAATGTTTGGCACACAATATTAAATAATTAAGGGGAAAAATAATGAAAAGAAAATTTTCAAAAATAACAGTAAGAGTGGTCCTCTTTTTATTTTCCAAAAATAATTAAATGTAAGGAGTACCACATTCTAATAAATTTTTGTTTACACGGACAGGAGTAGACAATATAAATGGGATCATTACTGAAATTACAATGTTAAGGTTCACTATTTTAAAACCTGCCATTAACTTGTATTGGACGGTTCGTTGATGCTCAACTGAGTTTCCTACAAATTAGTGAAACTGAATTATGAATTTCTTCTAATATCTATTGAAATCAGCCTTTTATGTTAGCACAGCACTTTTTGTTAGCACAACATTCAGAAGGTACAAACAATATTAACAGTGCAAGCTACTAAAATACTGTATTAATGTAATGCAAAGTGTCCTTGTTCTAATCATCTTTCTTTCTAGAAAACTGACCAGAGCCCACTTGAGTCCTACTTATCCTTGTCCTTGGGGATGGCATGGGGATATGAGTCCCCCCTCCATTTCATCCCTCTTCTTTACTTCAGCCCAATTATCAATTCCCCAATCTTATTCAAGTCTTGGAAAGAGGCTTTTGAGTCAATCCTGGAAAGAGCCATTTAAATTCCAACCACTGAGCCACTTCGAAAGCTGGATCACCTTGGTGACTACCTAGTCTCTCCAAGTCTTCACATCCTCAGCTATCTATGAAAACAACACCATCTGTATCATATAGAATCTGGGGGTTAAATGATGAAACAGGGCAAAGAGCCTACACAGGCTCTGCCCCTTCTGTGCTGAAATTCTAAAGCAAATTCCCCTCAGTGGGCTTTGCCATTTTTAAGTCAAGATCCACTGGGAATCTGAGGAGGTCTAAGGACGCACTGTGCAGAGAAAAGCGGTCCATCCTCACAAAATGTGGTGTACAATTTCAAGGGTTTCAAGGACCCCGGGGGAAGACCTTCCATTCACTGCCCAGTACACCACAGACCAACGGCTAGGAACCCCTAGGACGGTGCAGAATCTCTAATGAGGAACAGTGAAAGTAAATGTGGAAAAGAACAAAAACAAAGAGGTCATGAGGTGAAGGATCAAAGGAGGAAAAACAACTAAAATAAAAGAAATAAATGAGAAAAGAAAAAAAAAGGCAAGATGTGGAAATTTGGTTCAGGCAGAGGGAATATGTAAGAAGTATGGATCCGTTTGTCTCCATTTTCCCCAGCCTAAGTGGAATTACCTGTTAGTCATGGATTTAAGTCATTTGCAGAGTGCTTAAATAGTTAATCGTAGCCTTAGAAACATTTGACAACAAAGTGTACGCTAATCCAAAATATAATCAAGTTGTAAAAAGCCAAACTGACCTTCCAGAGGTCAAGGATGAATAACTCAAGTCAGCCCTTCCCCAGCCCCGCATCCAGTGCATTACACAGATGAGGCTTCACCTTCCCGCTTGGCTTCACCATTTAGGATAAGGGGACCATGGTTTCTGGAGGCGTGTTTGAACCACGTACACAAACAAATTAGCTTAATTATTTACTGCTTTCCCAACTCAGATGAAATGATTCTGTTTTTTTTTTTTAAAAAGTGACTCCCCCAAAACAACAATCTCAAAGCCAAGCGAGAGCTCGCCCCTGGTGCATCTCCTGCTACTTTGTTGCTCTGTGTCAGCCCTGATTCAAGGGCAGATTTCTGGTATATCTGCTATTTTCTTTCTATCCTCTCTTCCCTGAGGTTAGCCCCCTGCCCAACTAAAGGAAGAAGCGTACTTTCACATGCACTCGCAGGGCGTCAAGCAGACCTGCACACACTGGAGGATCCCCTCTGGCTCTCACATGGCCTTGTTTCCCGTTTCCAGGCATAAGTAGAATTCTCTGTCAGGGAAGCCAACACAATGGGCTTTTACCAAGATTTATATTGCAACCCAGTGGTTCTCCACCAGGGGTGATTTTGTGCCCAGGAGTGATTTGGCAATGTCTGCAGACATTTTTGGTTGTAGCAACTGGTGGAGAAGGGGGAGCTATTACTGGCATCTATTGTGTAGAGCCCAGGGATGTTGCTAAATATCCTGCAATGCACAGGACAATCCCCCATACAACTGATCAGGCCTCACATGTCAATAGCGCCAAGGTTGAAAAACCCTGCTGTAACCCCAGAGTTAGAATATGAAAAATTTGAGAGGACTGTTTCCATCTGTGATTTCTCTTCACTCCATTTACACCACCTAGTATTTGTCTAGGTGTCTTTTCCCAAGCTACACACTGAGTTTCTAATGGACCCAGAAAATCTCCTTATATGGGCTACCTCATAGGATGGGGGAAATGACAGGGAACCCTCCCACTCTCCATACTTAGTCTGGTGCCCAGGAAGGAAAACGGCTGGAAGGAAGGCTGGGAAGGAATCCCAGGTGTACTACCTAAGGGCCAACTGAGTTGGAAAAGATACTTAACTTTCCTGAATCCGAGCTCCTCAGTAATAAAATAAGAACAGGAGAATGGATCTTGTTCAGATTAAACAATATATATCTGTGTCTGACCCACTGTTTGCCAAAGTAGGTACTCAATAAATGCTATTATTAATACTTTATATCAATAGATCCCAAACTGTATTATGCATAATTAACCTGGGAAGATTATTAAAATTCACATTGTCAGCTCCTAACTGCAGAGGTTCTGATCTCCTATGGCAGGAGTGTCTACCTAGAATCTGCATTTTTTAGAAGAGACTCAATGATTCTGACCTACATGGTCTGTGGCCCGTATGTTAAGAAACTCTGCAGTCCAGGGGTTGGCCCTGGACTTCCCCAAATATTCTCAACCAGATGCTCTCTGACTCCTCTGTTTTCTCTAGAATCTAAATTCTGGGATAATTAACCTCAAGAGTCTCACTTTCCCCAACCTTATGCCCTCCTCTCTGAGAGCCATCAGCTAACTCACTGACATTTCCATCTCTTATTCTGTATAAAGAAAGAGAACATTTGGCTATATGGGCCCACAGATGAAAACTCGGGAGACAGGAAAAGAGGCATATGCTGATTTACCCTCAGAGAGCATCATGGAGTCACGGAAAAATCTGTCTTTGGAGTCAAACAGACTGGAGTTTCCATCTTACCGCCGCCCTTTGCTTGCCCCGGAGCCCCAGTATCCTCAGGTGTAAAAGGGGAATGGAAACACACATCTTTTACTAGCTGGTGCTCTCAATTACCTATTCCACATGGGTTAGTCCAACTGGGATTAGGTCCTCTTGTGTGTGGACCTAGCTACTCATCCATTCTTCCATTGTGGCTTGCTAACAGAAGCCCATCATTTGACAGAAGGCAGCAATGCACCCAGATAAAAAGCAACATACCTAAATCTTACTCACAGCTACGAGTGGGCCTGTGACTGGCCACTAAGACCCAAGATGAATTCAGTTGAGTGTTTCTAGGAAAGTACTGCTTCCCTTTCTCCCTTTTCCCTTTTCTTCATGTTCTTCCTCCCTTTTCTTTCTCCTCTGATGAATACTCTTTCTACTAACTGGAATGTGTCTGTGAGGCTGGGGGTGGACATGGACCATTATATCCATGAAGATGAAAGCCTGTGCTAAGGATGATGGAGCAAGAAGCCTGGGTCTTTGGTGGCATCTTTAAAGCAGTCTTGGACCTTCTACCTCTAGATTCAGTGCTACATGACAATAATAAGCCCCCATGTGTTTAAACCACTATTACAGTTTTGTACTACAAGCATAATCCCTACCCAAAGCACTGCTGTGGAACAGAAGTACTTCATCTCAGCCAGAAGACTACTAACACTAGCAAGATCCAGCCGCCCTACATTAAACCTCCGGCTTTTGTCGCCCTCTTTGTTTGGAACTTTCTAACTCAGATCTACCCTCTGGAATATTCTCTTCCAAGGTGTAGCCAGTTGGGTGAACTTCTGACCTACTATTTATCTTAAACTGTTTCATTTTTCTTTCTTGGATCTTTCTCCTGGTCTCATTTACCTTCCTGATTCTGATACTGTTCTTCAACCAGAATGAAATGCTTGGTTCCCCATTAAGGAAGCTGTTTTGGTCCGCAGGGATGTGACCAAGATGTGGAGTAAGGTGCAAGAGGGCAAAATTTAAGGAAGCACTTACTCACAGGTCCTACAAGCAATGAGTCAGTTATGTTAGGGTAAGTACCTCCTTAAATTGCCTCACTAGCCTCATCCTAGTGGCCCTCCCCCCCACACTCCTCCAGCCTTGCCCCTACGACCAGCTTCTGGGATGGACCTGACCTTTAATTCCAGTGTTTGTCAAACTGCAATTCATGACCACTATCTTTTAGTAAGATTTCTATAATGGACATGATATTTTGAAAGATGATATACAACAGAATAGAAAATACTGGAAGGCATCCATTGCATAGAAAGCATTCTTTACTGTAGTAAGGGTAAGTATTGTTACTTTTGTTTCAGCTATACATATAAATACATATGTATGTATGTGTAGCACCGGGCCATGAGATAAAATGTAATACTTACTGTAGATTACGGTCCAGTAATTTTGAAAAAAAAAAAAAGTTCTGTTCTTTGCTCCCAGTTAATAATCCCTCTTGATCTAGGTTTCTCACCTTCACACTAGCTATTTTCTAAATTTCACCTGCTAACTTAGCTGATTTATGTTATAGAATATTTAGCATATATTAGCAACAAGGAGCTTATGTATGTGGGATATAAGGATTCACAAAGTCTAAAGTTGTTCAAAATGATGGAGTTCTTCACAGAGTTATGGGAGAACTTCTCAGGAGTACTTAACAGCTTACTTTTATTCTTTATTTTATAAAGATTGTTTACCTTCTTAAGACTATTAATATCCCTGTATGTGTTCCTTTGAAGGAATCAACTTGATCAGTTCCAGAGTTTCAAGATCATAAAGTAGGTCAAGCCTTTATAATTATATTAGGAGCTTTGGGGAACATGAATCTAGTTTTCCAAATCCAATTTCTGAAAGAGCCAATCCTCAACTTTTATAAAACTTGAAGTTTTCGGCACACTTAGAAAACATAAAAAACATCTTTGATTCTTAGAATGACTCATATTGTAACAGCGACCTCTATTTCTGCTAATGTTTATATTGGTGCTAAAGATTTTGCAAGGGTCTATGAGAGTTTATATGATCTATCCCACCTGAGAAGCCAATACAGATATAGGAGATATCTACCGCAATTCCATATAAAATATGAAGCAAATGAAATATGACATGTGGCCTTAAGACTACAACCAAGATAAGGAAGAAGAAAAAAGTATTTGTAATCGCAGATGCAGTAAATATATCAAAGAGTTATCCAAATAGCTGATGGAAAGTAAAGTATATCATTGGCTTGTTTGCAAAATGATGCCTAACTGAGCTAATTTATCACTCTTTCACCTTGGCATGCTCTAGCCAATCATGTCCACACAAAGTACCAGGGAAAGGATGATACAAAGAGTTAGAGAATGTTTTCTTACTTTGGATTTTGAGCCTTCAGAGCCCTTCAGGGGAAGTTTGTCCAAACCCTAAGTAACAACTGCTTGCTGCCTTGGCACATGGTAGGCACTCACTGAATGAGTGTAGAAGCAATGAATGAATGCTTGACCAAGGACAGGCAAATTTAGATGCATTTTTGATCATTCACCTATCAGACTACTTACAGAACTGCCTGAGTCCACTAAGAAATCCAAAAATATTTACTAAAGTATCTTTTTCATTTACTCTGAATCATATGGGAATTCAGGAGATTCAGTTTCATATATTTTGTATTCACTTACATTAATACATTAAAATGTTATCGGTAACTAATTGCTCTGTAGAGATTCACTGCATTTGAAGCCATTTGGAAAATAAGCCTTTTATCTTTCAAACGAGAAGTTTTGTTTTGCCAAGAGTAAATCTCTTGAACACAAACACATTACAAATGGACTTTTCTTTAATGACGTTCCAAATGTGATTCCGTTGCTTGTGGTTTTTCTATTTTATGCATTTGTATGTAAATTGTACTTTATGGAATAAGACAGAGGTGGGAGAGTTTTTCTCCTTAACCTGTTCATTGTTTCCCTTCTTTGCTTCCATGTTAGAAAATTTATGAGCATGGATGACGCAAAAATCATTATCACTGTGCTAAGTGGCTTGGCAAGACTACAACCTCCAAATTCAATTCAACAAACATTTACTCAGTACATGCTAAGTGCTTCACACATTAACTGGGAACCTATAGTATTCTAGGCACTTCACAATGAAAACTTTTGAGGTGCCTCTTATTAGCCATGGTTCAAAACTGAATTAGACACTCTTCCTATCCTCACGAAGTTCAAACTACTTAATTAACCACCACATATGACCTTTGAAACAAAGTGGTTAAATCGTTTACTGCTTCTGCTATTTCCTTGCTTCCAACTGAATATTAAGTATGTCACAATATATTTCATCTTTGGAAATTCATTCCCCTTGTCCTCAGATTGGATGATTCACATTATCTTCAAAATGTTTTGGGGTTATGATCATACAAGTCCTAACAAGAGTGAGTTTTTCAGCATTGTCAGCATGAAAAGGAGAGTCATTCTCTGCTCAGTTTTAATGTGTGAATCTTCAAATGTCATTTTTCTAGTTCTCTGGCTTTCACTTTCCTTCTATGTAAATGAGGTTGGATCAGTGACAGTGATCACCCCTCCATCTCTCATCCTTTAAGTCTGTTTACACAGCTTGTTTGGTCACTGGACACTTGTACATAAGAATCTATGAAATAAGTTTGCTGGAACCAAACTTCAGAAAAAAAAAAGGAGGTTCCTTAAAAAACTAAAAATAGAACTATCATAGGACACAGCAATCCCACTGCTGGGCATATACCCTGAGAAAACCATAATTCAAAAAGAGTCATGTACCACAGTGTTCACTGCAGCACTATTTTCAATAGCCAGGACATGGAAGCAACCCAAGTGTCCATCGACAGATGAATGGATAAAGAAGATGTGGCACATATATACAATGGAATATTACTCAGCTATAAAAAGAAATGAAATTGAGCTATTCGTAGTGAGGTGGATGGGCCTAGAGCCTGTCATACAGAGTGAAGTCAGAAAGAGAAAAACAAATACCGTATGTTAACACATATATGGAATCTAAAAAAAAAAATTTTGTTCTAATGAACCTAAGGGCAGCACAGGAATAAAGACACAGATGTAGAGAATGGACTTGAGGACACGGGGAGGGGGAAGGGTAAGTTGGGATGAAGTGAGAGAGTAGCATGGACATATATACACTACCAAATGTAAAATAGATAGCTAGTGGGAAGCAGCCGCATAGCACAGGGAGATCAACTCTGTGCTTTGTGTCCACCTAGAGGGGTGGGATAGGGAGGGTGGGAGGGAGACGCAAGATGGAGGGGATATGGGGATATATGTATACATATAGCTGATTCACTTTCTTACAAAGCAGAAACTAACACAACACTGTAAAGCAATTATACTCCAATAAAGATGTTAAAAAAAATAAATTATAGGCACTTAAAGATCAAGGGCTCCCTGTTTGGTGCCTAATAATGGTAAATAACCAATAATTATAGCTGCTACAAAATTTTTCAGAACAAAGGGGAGAAACTAACATTTACTGAATGTACTTAGCAACAGAACAGAGGCATCAATTTATGATGTGTGTGTCAAATGCTGCTCAACTGCCTGAATAGTTTAGCAAAAATCTTGTATGTATTTGTAAGGCCTGTAAAACATCTGAGAAGTTTGGTCTAAATGTCTAAAAAAATAAATGCACTTGCAAAAGAAAAAATAAAAAGTCCCCATCCTACCACATGTCATGTCTGCCCACAGGCAGTAGGAATCCTTTTCTGGTTATGAAAGAATTAATGCATTCTTCATGTTCCTAGCAGTTTACATCATCTCTGATGACATTTAGGCTAAGAAAGCTATCAAAAGATTCCCAGGAAAATATGTCAACTTGTGCAGGGACTGTGCAAAACAATTAAATCCCATATGTGTGGGGGGTTATATTTATGTCTGTTTAGCCATATACACATATCCATATGTGTATATGGATATGTGTGTATATACATATGTGTATATGTATGTGGACAGAAATAGGTATATTTCTGGGCGTAGAAATATGTATATCTCTATGCACAGCTCTATATTTATGTCTTTATGTGCATATGCATAAATACCTTATTATATGCTAATTGCCAGGGCTGTGTTAATGCTCTATATACATTTTCTCATAAAATCCTCACAGCATACCTACAAGGTAAATATGTTTTAAGAAAACAGGTTTGAAAGACAGAACACAATTTGCCCAAAGTCACAATAAGACAGTGACATAGCCAGAATTAAAACCAGTTTATCCAACTGTGAAGCAGGGACACCAACATTTTATATACATATATATAGAGAAATGTCATGTAACTTATAAATTGTTGGAAACTGAGCTGTTAAGAGATGATTGCAGGAATATTTGCTTCAGTAAGAAAATATGTCAATCATGGAGGTATAAATTTGCCCCCAAAATACTTCACTGAAACTCTACCATCCTTATGCTGGTAGAGAAGGCATCTCTGTTAAGGTAAAACTAATCAGAATTGGAATATATTCATTAAAAAACCACATACAATATATTGCTCATCAGTTAATAATTTTCCTCCTTAGAACAAGAATGGCATAACCAACAAAACAACTGTGATGATACGGAAAACATCTGGAAAAGCATTCACACAATCTTCAATTATGAGGGTTCCCTCATGTTCTACTTTCTTTAGTAAAGATGATACCAATTCACATTTCACATGTTCAAATGCAAATACACAAAATAATGACGAAAACAATGTCAGAATTAGTGGATTACTTCAGATAACTGTGTCTTGTTCACCTCATTTAGTTGGTGTCCCCCAAGAATCTTGAGATATCCAAACAACACTATTAACAATGAGCAGAATTGAATTTTGCTATGTAATATTTTATCACCAACCCAGGACTTCCATACTATCCTGCTCAGGATTTATTGGGGGGCCAAAAATTCAATGCAATGTTAGCCTAAGAAACATACAATATATTTCATACATTATCTGTTGTGTTTAAATTTCTATGCAACTGTATTTACATTGGTTATTGACAGAGATTTTCCTAGCCATAAGCATTCCATTAGAACATAATTTTTTTAAGTTGACTGCTTTACTTTCCAAATATTTGAACTAGTTTCCAAAGGATTTTGCCATAAAGGATAAAATAGAAACATACACATCAACTTTTTAATATGAAGCCTAGTTAACCAAAGGGTGGTGTTCCATTTCTATAATTAGGAAAGGACTGCCCCTATCAGCTGTTATATTAGGCAACCTCTGGCAGGTAAGGAATCTGTCACACTGCTATCCATCTCTTCCCAAGCATGTTGGAATCTTGAGTTGGAGGGAGCAGGCATATATTTTAAACATCCCATTGAGCATTACAATAATTTTTTAAAATTCTTCTTACAGTGAAATTACAGACTAAAATTGGCAAACTCTCAACTGTTATCATTAATCACAGATAGATTTTGTGGTTTCAACTAGGAGATAAAGGACATAACATTTCTAGGAGGACATCACATTTTTTACAATTTTTAATAGCCATGGACATACATGGATTTAGGAAGGAGGAATAAGTTTTTTGAGAAACATGGCTCTGGATGACTTTTAAATCAGCCCTAAACATTCTCTGTACTGTGACTTATGATTTAGGCTCTGTACCTTGACTCCTGAATATACTATCGGACGCTAACTAGGCTGCCTTGCTTTTTACCCTCAGAGTTTTGCAGATAAGAAAACACACTTTACTGGAGATTCCTGAGACGTTTCTAAAACGCTTCTGAATCAAACAGAGCGTTACAGGAGCAGATTACAAAGATAACATCTGCCGGTGGGGGGATGGGGAATATATATTTGAGATTCCCTCTAATAAATCTCTGTGTCGTTTGAAAGTGAAAGGAAAAGGAGATCTGGAAGCCCAAAAGATCACAAATGTTTTGGTACCTAGTAAACAGCTCTGTGCTGGTGCTGGGTGGTTCATACTGACTTGCAAGAGTCCATTGTGAATATCTCTACCCAGTAGCTTGAAATCAGTCATGATGGGAGTCTTTATACCACAGAAACTATCAAGTGCTACATATCAATCCCTTCACCCTCACCTCGAAACATGACTGTTAAACATTTATACTAACAATTATGGAGGAGATAGGGAGGATTGCCTAAGGACCTTTATTTTTGTCTTCCATATAATAAGAATGCCATGGTTTACTGTTTGTTTTATTTAATAAGTTTCTCTATAAGGTTTATGATGGAAATTTCATTATCAACCTAAGTGAAATGGTGTTCCAGCAATATTTTTCACTGTTTTGAGGACTGAACTTATATGTGTATGCCTGGCAGAGAAAGATCTTAGATAATATAAGAGTGTTTAGCGAGGTAATTACCAGCTGGTTCTATGCTCTCAGGTTTTAATACTGACAGAGTTTCTCCAGCAGGTCCAGAATTCTTGGAAATGTAAGGGCAACAGTCATGTTTCTAGATTCCTTCAACCTTTTGACCCTTGGCCTTTGACATAAATTGCAGCAATATCTTTGTTAAGCCATCTCCTAGAGTAATGGAAATACAAAATAAATAAACAAATGGGACCTAATTAAACCCAAAAGCTTTTGCACAGCAAAGGAAACCATAAACAAGACAAAAAGACAACCCTCAGAATGGGAGAAAATATTTGCAAGTGAAGCAACTGACAAAGGATTAAAAAATGGGTGGAAGATCGAAATAGACATTTCTCCAAAGAAGACATACAGATGGCCAAGAAGCACATGAAAAGCTGCTCAACATCACTAATTACTAGAGAAATGCAAATCAAAACTACAATGAGGTATCACCTCACACCAGTCAAGATGGCCATCACCAAAAAATCTACAAACAATAAATGCTGGAGAGGGTGTGGAGAAAAGGGAACCCTCTTGCACTGTTGGTGGGAATGTAAATTGATACCGCCACTATGGAGAACAGTATGGAGGATCCTTAAAAAACTAAAAATAGAATTACCATATGACCCAGCAATCCCGCTACTGGGCATATACCCAGAGCAAATCATAATTCAAAAAGACACATGCACCCCAATGTTCACTGCAGCACTATTTACAACAGCCAGATAATGGAAGCAACCTAAATGTCCATCGACAGACAAATGGATAAAAAAGATGTGGTACATATATACAATCGAATATTACTCAGCCATAAAAAGGAACAAAATTGGGTCATTTGCAGAGACGTGGATGGATCGAGAGACTGTCATACAGAGTGAAGTCAGAAAGAGAAAAACAAATATTGTGTATTAACACATATATGCAGAATCTAGAAAAATGATACAGATGAACTGGTTTGCAAGGCAGAAACAGAGACAGAGATGCAGAGAACAAACGTATGGACATCAAGGGGGGAAGTGGGGGTAGGGGGTGGTGGTGGTAGGATGAAGTGGGAGATTGGGATTGACACATATACACTAATATGTATAAAATAGATAACTAATAAGAACCTGCTGTATAAAAAATGAAATAAAATAAAATACAAAAAAATAAATTAATTAAATTAAATTAAAAAGGAAACATTCATTGCATCCCTTCCCTCACCCTTAGCCACAAAGTCATAGGTCAGAGTCAATTATAAATTTGTTTCTTTTTTAACAGCCTTATTGAGATGCAATCGATTTACAAAGAACTGCATGTAGGGGATTGGTTCAAGATGGTGGAGTAGAAGGACATGCTCTCACTCCCTCTTGCGAGAGCACTGGAATCACAACTAACTGCTGAACAATCATCAACAGGAAGACACTGGAACTCACCAAAAAAGATACCCCACATCCAAAGACAAAGGAGAAGCCACAGTGAGATGGTAGGAGGGCCCCAATCACAATAAAATCAAATCCCATAACTGCTGGGTGGGTGACTCACAAACCAGAGAACACATACCACAGAAGTCCACCCACTGGAGTGAAGGTTCTGAGCCCCACGTCAGGCTTCCCAACCTGGGGGTCTGGCAACAGGAGGAGGAATTCCTAGAGAATCAGACTTTGGAGGCTAGTGGGATTTGACTGCAGGACTTCAACAGGACTTGGGGAAACAGAGACTCCACTCTTGGAGGGCACATGCAAAGTAGTGTGCACATCAGGACCCAGGGGAAGGAGCAGTGACACCATAGGAGACTGAACCAGACCTACCTGCTAGTGTTGGAGAGTCTCCTGCAGAGGTAGGGGGTGCCTGCGTCTCACCGAGAGGACAAGGACACTGGCAGCAGAAGTTCTGGGAAGTACTCCTTGGACTGAGCCATCCCAGAGTCCACCATTAGCTCCACCAAAGAGGCCGGGTAGGCTCCAGTGTTAGATCGCCTCAGGCCAAACCACCAACAGGGAGGGAACCCAGCGCCATCCATCAGCAGGCAAGCAGATTAAAGTTTTACTGAACTCTGCCATCAGAACAACAGCCAGCTCTACCCACCACCAGTCCCTCCCATCAGGAAACTTGCATAAGCCTCTTAGATAGCCTCATCCACCAGAGGGCAGACAGCAGAAGCAAGAAGAACTACAATCCTGCAGCCTGTGGAACAAAAACCACATTCACAGAAAGACAGACAAGATGAAAAGGCAGAGGGCTATGTACCAGATGAAGGAACAATATAAACCCCCAGATAAACAACTAAATGAAATGGAGATAGTCAACCTTCCAGAAAAAGAATTCAGAATAATGATAGTGAAGATGATCCAGGACCTTGGAAAAAGAATGGAGGTAAAGATCGAGATGATGCAAGAAATGTTGAACAAAGATCTACAAGAATTAAAGAACAAACAAACAGAGATGAACAATACAATAACTAAAATGAAAAATACACTAGAAGGAATCAATAGCAGAATAACTAAGGCAGAAGAACGGATAAGTGACATGGAAGACAGAATGGTGGAATTCACTTCTGCGGAACAGAATAAAGAAAAAAGAATGAAAAGAAATGAAGACAGCCTAAGAGACCTCTGGGACAATATTAAACATAACAACATTCGCATTATAGGGGTCCCAGAAGGAGAAGAGAGAGAGAAAGGGCCAGAGAAAATATTTGAAGAGATTATAGTCAGAAACTTCCCTAACATGGAAAAGGAAATAGCCACCCAAGTCTGGGAAGTGCAGAAAGTCCTATACAGGACAAACCCAAGGGGAAACATGCCAAGACACATAGTAAGCAAACTGACAAAAATTAAAGACAAAGAAAAATTATTGAAAGCAGCAAGGGAAAAATGACAAATAACATACAAGGGAACTCCCATAAGGTTAACAGCTGATTTCTCAGCAGAAACTCTACAAGCCAGAAGGGAGTGGCATGATATACTTAAAGTGATGAAAGGGAAGAACCTACAACCAAGATTACTCTACCCAGCAAGGATCTCATTCAGATTCAATGGAGAAATCAAAAGCTTTGCAGACAAGCAAAGCTAAGACAATTCAGCACCACCAAACCAGCTCTACAACAAATGCTAAAGGAACTTCTCTAAGTGGGAAACACAGTGAAGAAAAGGACCTACAAAAACAAACCCAAAACAATTAAGAAAATATTAACAGGAACATACATATCAATAACTACCTTAAACGTGAATGGATTAAGTGCTCCAACCAAAAGACACAGGCTTGGTGAGTGGATACAAAAATAAGACCACATATATATGCTGTCTACAAGAGACCCATTTCAGACCTAGGGACACATACAGACTGAAAGTGAGGGGATGGAAAAAGATATTCCATGCAAATGGAAATCAAAAGAAAGCTGGAGTAGCAATACTCATATCAGATAAAATAGACTTTAAAATAAAGAATGTTACAAGAGACAAGGCAGGACACTACATAATGATCAAGGGATAAATTCACCAAGGAGATATAACAATTATGAATATATATGCACCCAACATAGGAGCACCTCAATACATAAGGCAACTGCTAACAGCTGTAAAAGAGGAAATTGACAGTAACACAGAAATAGTGGGGGAATTTAGCACCTCACTTACACCAATGGACAGATCATCCAGACAGAAAATTAATAAGGAAATACAAGCTTTAAGTGACACAATAGACCAGATAGATTTAATTGATATTTATAGGACATTTCATCCAAAAACAGCAGATTACACTTTCTTCTCAAGTGCACACAGAACATTCTCCAGGATAGTTCACATCTTGGGTAACAAATCAAGCCTCAGTAAATTTAAGAAAACTGAAATATCAAGCATCTTTTCTGACCACAACCCTATGAGATTAGAAATCACTTACAGGGGAAAAAAACATAAAAAATACAAACACATGGAAGCTAAACAATACGTTACTAAATAAGCAAGAGATCACTGAAGAAATCAAAGAGGAAATCAAAAAATACCTAGAGACAAATGACAATGAAAACACAACTATCCAAAACCTATGGGATGTAGCAAAAGCAGTTCTAAGAGGGAAGTTTATAGCTATACAAACCTACCTCAAGAAACAAGAAAAAGCTCAAATAAACAATTGAATCTTACACCTAAAGGAACTAGAGAAAGAAGAACAAACAAAACCCAAAGTTAGCAGAAGGAAAGAAATCATAAAGATCAGAGCAGAAATAAATGAAATAGAAACAAAGAAAACAAGAGCAAAGATCAAGAAAACTAAAAGCTGGTTCTTTGAGAAGATAAACAAAATTGATAAACCATTAGCCAGACTCATCAAGAAAAAGAGGGAGAGGACACAAATCAATAAAATTAGAAATGAAAAAGGAGAAGTCACAACAGACACCTCAGAAATACAAAGCATCCTAAGAGACTACTACAAGCAACTCTATGCCAATAAAATGGACAACCTGGAAGAAATGGACAAATTCTTAAAAAGGTATAACCTTCCAAGACTGAACCAGGAAGAAAGAGAAAACATGAACAGACCAGTCACAAGTAATGGTATTGAAACTGTGATTAAAAATCTTCCAACAAACAAAAGCCTAGGACCAGATGGCTTCACAGGTGAATTCTATCAAACATTTAGAGAAGAGCTAACACCCATCCTCAAACTCTTCCAAAATATAGCAGAGGGAGGAACACTCCCAAAGTCATTCTACAAGGCCACCATCACCCTGATACCAAAACCAGACCAAGTTACTACAAAAAAAGAAAATTACAGACCAATATCTCTCATGAATATAGATGCAAAAATCCTCAACAAAATACTAGCAAACAGAATCCAACAACACATTAAAAGGATTATACACCATGATCAAGTGGGATTTATCCCAGCAATGCAAGGATTCTTCAGTATATGCAAATCAATCAGTGTGATACACCATATTAACAAAATGAAGAATAAAAACCATATGATCATCTCAGTAGATGCAGAAAAAGCTTTTGACAAAATTCAACACCCACTTATGATAAAAACTCTCCAGAAAGTGGGCATAGAGGGAACCCAGCTCGACATAATAAAGAGCATATATGACAAACCCACAGCAAACATCATTCTCAATGGTGAAAAACTGAAAGCATTTCCCCTAAGATCAGGAACAAGACAAGGATGTCCACTCTCACCACTATTATTCAACATAGTTTTGGAAGTCCTAGCCACGGCAGTCAGAGAAGAAAAAGGAATAAAAGGAATACAAATTGGAAAAGAAGTAAAACTGTCACTGTTTGCAGATGACATGATACTATACATAGAGAATCCTAAAGATGCCACCAGAAAACTACTAGAGCTAATCAATGAATTTGGTAAAGTTGCAGGATACAAAATTAATGCACAGAAATCTCTTGCATTCCTATACACTAATGATGAAAAATGTGAAAGAGAAATTAAGGAAACACTCCCATTTACCACTGCAACAAAAAGAATAAAATACATAGGAATAAATCTACCTAGGGAGACCAAAGAACTGTATGCAGAAAACTGTAAGACACTGATGAAAGAAATTAAAGATGATACAAACAGATGGAGAGATATACCATGTTCTTGGATTGGAAGAACCAATATTGTGAAAATGACTATACTACCCAAAGAAATCTACAGATTCAATGCAATCCCTATGAAATTACCAATGGCATTTTTTACAGAACTAGAACAAAAAATCTTAAAATTTGTATGGAGACACAAAGCGGTCTTGAGGGCAAAAAACGGAGCTGGAGGAATCAGACTCTCTGACTTCAGACTGTACTACAAAGGTACAGTAATCAAGACAATATGGTACTGGTACAAAAACTGAAATATAGATCAATGGAACAGGATAGAAATCCCACAGATAAACCCACGCACCTATGGTCAACTAATGTATGACAAAGGAGGCAAGGATGTACAATGGAGAAAAGACAGTCTCTTCAATAAGTGGTGCTGGGAAAACTGGACAGCTACATGTAAAACAATGAAATTAGAACACTCCCTAACCCCATACACAAAAATAAAATCAAAATGGATTAGAGACCTAAATGTAAGACTGGACACTATAAAACTCTTAGAGAAAAACATAGGAAGAACACTCTTTGACATAAATCACAGCAAGATCTTTTTTGATCCACCTCCTAGAGTAATGGAAATAAAACCAAAAATAAACAAATGGGGCCTAATGAAACTTAAAAGCTTTTGCACAGCAAAGGAGACTACAAACAAGACGAAAAGACAGCTCTCAGAATGGGAGAAAATATTTGTAAATGAATCAACAAAGGATTAATCTCCAAAATATATAAACAGCTCATGCAGCTCAATATTAAAAAAACAAACAACTCAATCCAAAAATTGGCAGAGACCTAAATAGACATTTCTCCAAAGAAGACATACAGATGGCCAAGAATCACATGAAAAGCTGCTCAACATCACTAATTATTAGAGAAATGCAAATCAAAACTACAATAAGGTATCACCTCACACCAGTCAGAATGGGCATCATCAGAAAATCTACAAACAACAAATGCTGGAGAGGGTGTGGAGAAAAGGGAACCTTCTTGCACTGTTGGTGGGAATGTAAATTGATACAGCCACTATGGAGAACAGTATGGAGGGTCCTTCAAAAGCTAAAAATAGAATTACCATATGACCCAGCAATCCCACTACTGGGAATATACCTTGAGAAAACCATAATTGAAAAAGACACATGCACCACAATGTTCATTGCAGCACTATTTACTATAGCCAGGTCATGAAGCAACCTAAATGCCCACTGACAGACAAATGGATAAAGAAGATGTGGTGTATATATATAATGGAATATTACTCAGCCATAAAAAGGAACGAAATTGGGTCATTTGTAGAGACGTGGATGAATCTAGAGACTGTCATACAGAGTGAATTAAGTTAGAAAGAGAAAAACAAGTATCATATATTAATGCATATATGTGGAATCTAAAAAAATGGTACAGATGAATCTGTTTGCAGGGCAGAAACTGAGACACAGATGTAGAGAACAAACGTATGGACACCAAGGGGCGAAAGCGGCAGGGGGCGGGGTGGTAGTGTGATGAATTGGGAGATTGGGATTGACATATATACACTATGTATAAATGGATAACTAATAAGAACCTGCTGTATAAAAAAATAAAATTAAATTCAAAAATTAAAAAAAAAAGAACTGCATGTAGTTGACGTGTACAATTTGATGAGTTTAGATTTATGCAAACACCCATGAAACCATCCCTATAGTCAAGGTAGTAGATATATGCAACATCTCCCAAAGTTTCCTTGGGTCACTTTGGTTTGGGGTTTTTTTTTTTTTTTCCTCGAATTGAAGTATAGTTGATTTACAATGTTGTGTTAATTTCAAGTATACAGCAAAGTGATTCAGTTATACATATATATTTTTTTCAGATTCTTTTCCATTATAGGTTCCTATAAGATACTGAATATAGTTCCAGGTTTTTTGTTTTTTGATAAGGATACTTTACATGAGATCTACTTTGCAGTAATTATGGAAAACAGCATGGAGGTTCCTTAAGAAATTTAAAAGTAGAACTACTACATGACCCCTCTTCTGGGTTTATATCTAAAAGAATTAAAATCAGGCTCTGAAGGAGATTGCCTTCATTCCCACGTTCATTGCATCATTATTCACAATAGCCAAGTATGAAAACAACTCAAGGGTCCATCTACAGATGAATGGATTTTTTTAAAATGTTGTATACACATACAGTGGCACAATTATTCCGACTTAAAAAAGGAAGCAAATACTGTCATTTACAACAACATGGACGAACCTGAAGAAAGGTGGTAAGTGAAAAAAGCCAGTCACAGAAGAGCAAATGCTACATGATTCCACTTTTAGGGGGAATCTACAGTAGTCAAACTCCTAGAAGCAAAGAATGCAACAGTAGTTTCCAGGGTCTGGAGGTGAGAACAATGGGGAGTTGTTGTTCAATGGGTACATAGTTTCAGTTGTGCTGGATGAATAAGTCCTAGAGATGTGCTGTAGGACATAGTGCCTGTAGTTCACAATACGGCATTGTGCACATGTCCATGTCTCTTAGACAACTGCTCAACTTCATTCCTCTCCTGTGTCCCATCAGTCACGGGGAAAGGACCGTTTGGTAATTATTTGGTTAATTTGACTAATCTGGGTAATACAGTTAGAAAAAAATAATCCCTCTCGTCTTTATAGAGTAATGACATTGGATTCTCAGCTATAGCTGGGAAAGGGAACTGGGAGAAATTTTTTTCTGACACATCCAAAGTATACAACAGAATAAAATCCCCAGGAAAACAAAACTCTTTAGACAAAAATCAATACACTCATGGTCACATGAGGGAAATATGTTAGGAAGCAATAGGAAAACTGTGTCCAAGGCTCAGTCAAAACCACTTCTGGAACTCTGTGTGTAATTATGCTGCCGCCCTCAGGAGAGCCAGCACAGAGTCGAGAGCATCCCATCAGGGAAACCCACTTCATGAAAGAGATGCTGGAGGTGCTGGGAGAGGCCTCCTCTGTGGACTGGAATCAGGGAAGCAGGGAAGAGTGAAAATGAACAGATAGTGCCTTCTTAGGGAAAGGAAAAGGAACACTAATTCAGACAACAGGTGGTAAACTTATGGGAACTTCTAGCCTGACAGTTGGCATTAGTTGAATCAACGATTTAAATAAATTTACAATAAAAGTTGACAAAGATACAAAGGAACAAAAAACATTTCAAACAGATTCTTCCTCTCTGAGGAGGGATTTAGAATAAATTCCATCCTCTTCTTAAGTATGATTCTATTGCCAGCACTAAATAGGTCATGGTCCTGATGCATACAGAAATCCCTATGGTATCTATGTAGAAATGTAGTCCACCATTTCCTGGAACATAAAATTAAAAAGCATTATCCAGAATCAAAAGCAGTCTTTATTAACCTTAGAAATGATAACAATCTAACACTTCATAGGTGAGTAATGCATGAGTTTTTCCAAAACCAACAATCAACCACAAACTCTTGGCTGGCCTAGGAAAGATTTTAAGGCTTTAGAATATTAGGACAGGCTTACAATACCAAGTGTTCCTGTTCATATACCCACACAAGACCAATCTGTGCTTTTAGGGAAAATGACCAGTATGTGGTTAAGGAGAATGCTGTCCTCTACCTAATCTGTCACGTAAATCGTCTCTCATGTCTGTTCAATTATGTATTGTTTATCTCGCTAAAGCAGCTTTATCTGCATCCTGGTACATAATACCCATGCAGGAGATCTTTCTGCTCCCATTTAACCTGATAGAGACCAGAATACACCAATTTCGAATGAAAGTACGGGAGAAATAATACAGATGCCCTTGGGCTATAAGGTCTTGACCCAGAGATGGCAGAATACAAGAACAGTTACTCCTGTTTGCGTGTCAGAAAGCTAGAGCAAAGTGAGGGTGGGCAACAGAGGCAAAACGTGTAGGCAGGTTCCTAAAATCCAGTGTATCAAAGCAATTTAATGCTCTGGTCCAGTGTTTCCTGTTGGCCCAATGGCTGATGACACATTGTCCAACAAGGTGGCCACAGGGAAAAAGGTTGCCTCCAAGCCTTCATCTTTTGGCAAGTAGCAAGACAACTACCTTTCCATTCTCCAGTTCCAACTATGTGGTTTCCGAATTTGACTGTACACTGGAATCCCCTGGGGAGTTTTAGAAACAAGTGATACCTTGGGTCCAGCCCCCCAAATTCTGATGGAATTATTCTGAGGTTCACCCTGGGCATCACACTTTTAAAAGCTCTGCAGTTGATTATAACAGGTGACTAAAGTTGAGAGTCACTGATGAAGAGGAACTAAGAAATTGTCTAGGTAGTGGTTCTCAAATTTTAATATATGAAATTACCTGAGGAACTTATTAAAATGCAGGTTTTTGACTTAGTAGGTCTGGAGTAGGGCCTAAGATTCTGCATTTCTAACAAGCTCCCAAGTGATGCTGATGCTGTGTGGGAAGCAGGCTTTGATTAACAGGGCTCAGGAGCAGTGATCACAAAGTTTCTGAAGCATCATCTACCATCAACTGTAGAACTTTAGAAGCTCGAATTCTCAGGCCCAACCCCAGACCTACTAAATCAGAAACTGGTGGGGCATGGGGTCGGGGGACAGTGGCAGTGGTGAGCAGCAATGTGCACTTTCACAAGCCCTCCAGATGATTCTGGTGTGACCAAAGTTTGAAACCAATGGTCAGAGCCTTGCTATTCAAAGTGTGGTTATTAGACAAGCAGCGTCAGCATCACCAAGGATTTTGTAAGGTTAATGCAGGATTTTAGGGCCCACCCCAGACTTACTGAATCAGACTTTGTATTTTAATAACACCCCAGATGATTTCTATGCATTTTAAAGTGTAAGAAACACTAGAGTCTTGGTAAAGTTCCTCCTCAAGTACCTTGCCTAGAGCAAGCGATGATGATACACTCATTTGAAACAAAAAATTAACCATATTGATTATAACTGTGATAATATGTGGCAGGTTTCTTTTTAACTACAAAAAAAATCTCGTTTATAGTGACAAGTTTTAAAATACGGCAAAGCCTAATCAAGCAAATGGAAATCACACATGCTCTCACCATGTGGAGAAAACTATTGAAAACTGTTTATTCTTCCATCCAAATAACAGCATCTCTAAAGAGACTAAAAATAAATTACTGAAAGTGATTGTTTTATCCTGCACAAACAGAAACTTGGCAATGTTTTAATTGAAACTCACACCCATCAGATCTGCCCAATGTGGCAAAAATATGAGTCTCCTGTTTAGGATAACGTGGGTTTCGGAAGGAGGTAACATTGCATCCGGTTCCAACGGTCAGCTCGGGAATATTCAGAATGTTGAAACCAAGCTATCCTATTCTGCTCCTAAGTTAGAAGGTCAGAGCTCACAGACAAAAATACCAACCAGTAATGAAAAACAGAGTGGCCTCTTTTAAGTTACCAGCAGTGAATAAATTCCCAGCAAGTTGAAACACTGATGTGTACTGGTGACCTTTAAATATACAATGAGTAAATAGTTTGGGAAAAACAAGTAATTCACATGGATCTCAAATGAATTTTCTTTCAATCTGTAACAGATCAGCTTGTTTTCTGTCAGAGGTCAGACTGCTAAAATTTTAACATTCTTGGCTGCCTAGAACTTCTACAGCCAGAGCTGTCAAATCAGAAGCCTAGCAAATTAAAGAAGCTAGAACTTTAATTAGGAATCAAGATTCCCAGCTCCTTCTAGTAAGCTAGACCAGTAAAAGCTAAGAAATAAACTGTTTTTTAATAGTACTTTCTTCAGACAGTTAAGGTATTCAACAGGAACTGCCCACTATCTTAAATGACTTTGAACTCTAATAAGACCTTTCCTTTACCTGAGTGAACACACACACATCAAACGCCAAAGTAAGAATGAAACTATGTGAGCTGTCTATTGACACTGGGAAAAGGTGCTGGAACAACCAGTCGTGTTGTTTCTGCACAAAAAGAAAAACTGGACACAGTGGTGGGAAGTAGAATAGCTCAAGAACTAAAAGATGGAGAATTTGGAGGAGGGTCAGGAATGGACAGTATAGTAGGAAGGATATGTCACAGGCAGTTCCTCTCAAAGAGGCAAGGCTGCTTGCTCTAGTCTCCTTGGCACATGTTCAAGACTTTGCTTACTTTTTAGTCAAATGATGGCTGTGCGTGTACATATTGGCATACATATGATTTTACGATAAAGCGCTTTTCTTATACTTCTTCATGTTCCTTTATATTACGGTAATACGGTAATATTACGGTTCCTTTATAATACAGTAATATGTATTATTTTAAATTACATGTATAAGTAGATTTGTATATTCCATGACTTTCATTTCAGACAAGTAAAAGGTTACAAAAGTGTTAGAGAAAGAGGGCATTGTGTCTGATAGAACCTGTGAAATTGTTAATTATCTTATCATCAATATAAGTATAATTACATGTGTGGCTACTTAATTATTACCTCAATACCAAAAAAAAAAAATAGTGAAATAGTTTTTTCCCAAATTTGGAAGGTATGTTTGGGATACTCTCTCACTGAAACCCAGTCCATGTAACATGTGAAATACAGACTGATGCAAAACCAAAGCCAAAGCACCAGAGTCTCAGGGACAGTCAAACAGGAGAGAAGTGATATTAATATAAAATGCTGTGAGCCAAAGAAAACATGATTTCAGTACAAACCGCAGCTCGAGAGTCCCAAGGGTAGAATGTGAGGTACTGCTGCGCTCCACCCCACACACATAACTTTATCCATAGGGCTGTAAAGTTAGTACCAAGGACATAATTATTTACTATGGTTAATGTGGAGGTTAGCTAGTATAAACTTAAAGTAATCTGGAAGGGTCTAGTTTGCAAATGGAACAGAACTGCTGCTCTGGAATTAGTTTCAAAATAGAGAAAAATTTAACAAGCCCCTTTTATAACCTTGGCAACGGGAAGGTACTTTAACACTCACCTTACCCATTTCTGTTTCTTGTCATCACTCGTACCTTAGTCATGCAACATAGCAATAATATGCAGAACAACATCAAAGTGTGTTCAAGGTCTAAATGAGATGAAAAAAGGATGTGTCTCAGCACTGCTTTGCTGACTTGAGTGTCCTGCGGAGTATGGAGGTAGGTACCCACTAAGGGCCATGGGGAACTCTGACTCAACATGGCAGAGCACCAGGTTTGCATTTGCATGCACACATCTTTGCTACGTTAGGACAGGAGAACACTGGAATCCAAACCAGAACTCCTCGAAAACAGGGTCCTTAAAGGCCCCAAAAAGAGAAACGGAATCACCCCCTACTTTTTTTGTTTGTTTGTTTTTTATACTGCAGGTTCTTATTACTCATCAATTATTATACACATCAGTGTATACATGTCAATCCCAATCACCCAATTTAGCACACCACCATCCCCACCCCACCATTGTTTTCCCCCTTTGGTGTCCATACGTTTGTTCTCTACATCTGTGTCTCAACTTCTGCCCTGCAAATCGGTTCATCTGTACCATTTTTCTAGGTTCCACATGTTAATATACGATATTTGTTTTTCTCTTTCTGACTTACCCTTAACACAGTAACCCACCACTTCAGCTTTGGAACACAAGAGCAGAAATAGAGATTTTTAAGATGACTGGCACATCAGCTGAATTTCCAAGGGCCTCTAATCAGCTACAATGATGGTAACCACATTTCCTTACCCAGTGGTTCTCAACTGAGCTCTATATTAGAATCACCCAGAGACCTTTCAAAATAAAATCTGATGCCCATGTGGTACACCCAACCAATTAAAATTCTCTGTGGTTGGGACCCAGACATTTGTATTTTCAAAGCCCTCCTGGGTGATTCCAGTGTTCTTCCAAGGTTGAAAACTACTGTCTTAGCCATATCCCGGAAATGAAACTAAACCCAAAAGATTGTAATAAGCTTCACAAGTCAAGTGTAGTAATTATTATCATTATCACCTAAGGCTATCCAATACTGCCCTTAAGTTAACTACAAAATTGGCTGCATTGGCCATTGGATCAGATGGAAAAAATCAGCTAAACAAAACAAAAATTTTTGATGGAAATTTAGCTTTCTGCCAACTGCATGTTTGAGTATTTGTGGCTCAACTTCAAATGAAAACAAAAGATTTTTTTTTCTAACTGAATCATGATACTCACAATATACGGCTTGACTGACAGTGCTTGTGGGCAACTGAACAGCATTAGAGATTCCTTTTTGCTTAAAAGGACACTGCGGACACTTATTTTATTTATTTCCAGAACAGGACTCTGAAAGCCAGATTTGATTCTTGCCTTAAATAATCTGTGGGATTTGGAATACAACCCAAAACTCTCTAGATTTTAATTTTGTTGACTCCAACTAAAATAAGTTTGGACTAAACGACCTCAAAGATCTTCTCCATCTCTTAACGTTCTGATTCAGTAATATATAGTTTTCTCCCGTTCCCCAAGGCATTTTCCCTCAAATCACTTAGATTCATATGGCGATACCATTTATTTTCACTACTTAGGCCACATTAATGGCAAAGAGTTGCACGATAACTGATTGTTTTGCGTGGTACACAGGAAGTACTAAGCTTTTCACAAAGGATAGCACAAAATGTAAGCATCATCCGTCAAGTGTGAAGAAATATCTCCAGTAGAGACCAAAAGAATATCTACTTTCTAATACAGATATCACTTTTCCATAAAAAATGATTGTTTTAGGAGGCATGCACTGAAGGGAAACGGCTGGCCCTGGAGGCAAAGAAGTGATAAGATAATGATTTCTACTCTTCATTGCAGCCAAATGGTAAATAAGTCACAAATGAAAAAACTTTGGCACTATTAATTCTCAAAAGCAGATTTAGGCAGAGACTTCAATAAGTCTGAAATCAGCACTTAATTTTTCATTTTCTGTTTTCTGGGAGACTTCAATGGAACGGTTTCAATTCTAAATTTAAGATATAGTGCCAAAAACCTGATTGAAAAAACATGGTGCATGAAAAGATGTTTAGGTAGGTTTAAAAAAAAAACAAAACCTGGATATGAACACTGCTTGAAAGAAAAATGACTTTCACCCCATACTTCTTTATCCTTTTAATAGAAAAAGACTCTCTTTAGACTTTGGAGCAAGGTGGCACCTAAAAATATATACTTTTATTGGTGTTGATTATATATTTTGAGTACTGGTCAAAGCCTGGAAGTTTAAGAACTACATTTCAAATGGAAATAGTTTACATAGTTTCAACATTCTCTTTTCTTTCCCATTTCCTTTAATAATATTGGATTTTAAAGTTATGCTGCCTTCTGCCTTCATATTCTCAGACATAGACGGTTTTTAATCTTTAAATTTAGAAATTCAAACAAACAATGTTGGAAGTGGTATTTTTTTCATCTATATTTTTCTAAGATTTTAGGTAACTTCTTCCTATTTGAGTGATCAAATTATTTCATCAGTGTTTCTCAAAATGAAATTACTATCTTTGGCTTAAAATAGATTCATGATATAAATATGATGAATTTTTGAGGAAATAATTCTTTCACAGTCACAAGATCTTAAGGTGCCAAAAGAGAAAAAGCATTCTACTGACCAGAACTGAAACTAGATGAAGAGGAATTAGATGTCCAATTTGAAATGATTGTTGTTAAAAGGTAAATTTTAACTACTCTAACCTAATTTGAATCCTTCTGAACTAGATTTGTTAAAGTTGGAACTGGGTTGAACTATTTTATGTTGGATTGAATCATTTTCACCAACTTTTCTCTTGGTCTTAGCCTTGCCCAATGTCTGCCTGGTCTGCAAGAATGGCAGGCAGGTACAGAAATATACAGATAATACCAAAAAAGAGGGAGAAGGTCAATATCCATTACTGCTTTTAGAGAGATTATGTGAAATGCAAGAGATTATCAGAATTTTAGGACCAAAAGTCAAGTCAGGAAACACACAGTGGGTGCCTAAAGAGACAGGACCAGGGAACGACGGAAAATGGGGAATCCAAGAGGTGGGAGAAAATTCAAACAGGGAAGTTCGGTTGGCAAACACTGAGGATCCATTGGAGGTTGTTCTATGAGCAGCCTAGTTGGAGACTGGGGGGTGCATGGCCAGGCTTTTAAAGAAGTGAGTTAAACTAAACATTATCCTTGAACACGGGGTGGGCAAAAATGTACAGAGGCTTACCTGGCAAAATGTGGGTCAAAGTGGGCTTTTTAAATGAAGTCTTCTGTTCAGTGCCCCTCTTGTTCCCCCAGGTGCTATATCTCTACAGCCCTGGGAGCCTAAGTAGCCTGGTCTAAACCTTCTAGTTTCCTCTTAGTCACTGTGGTAGGCTTCATAGCTGCAGCAGGACAATAGTAAGATCAGGCAACATGAAACAGGCCCAGATACCTGTTTTTGACATTGTGGCAGTGCTAAGCTATACAAATGACATAAAAAGAGATGAATATACCTAATCTTCTGAACCAATGCCTTCTCCCCCAATGTGGGGATGCCAGCAACAGTAGTGTTGGATAAACTAGAGATTGTGTGAATCTTTTCTAAGCACTGGACACAATCCAGGTTCATTGAGCAAAGCAAGGAAGCTACAGGTGATGCCTATTAATTCCAGAGGAAGGGTCTGTTCTGTTTCAGGGTGTAGAAAAATTTGTAAGTACTAATTCTGCAAACTCTTCCAAGTGCTTCCTCTGAAATATATGATTAGGAGCCCAGGGTTTTAAACAATAGTTTTGAATATGCTACACAGCTAAATGCTTCCTGCAGGAAGTGTGCTGTTTTGTCTGAGATCAATAAGTCCTATAAAAGGGGTAAACTCGATCTTCTTGGTCAGTCCACCATGATTGTGACGGTGTCAAGAACTTGTGTTGGAAGGGAATTAAAAATAAATTCTAACAGTACCATCCCCCAAAGTGTTTGGGGGTCAGGAATACGTGTGATTTTTCAAACATGCTTGATCCAAAAGCAGCTGAAATCCATGTTAACTTGGTTCAGCAAAGTGAGTTATGACACAGCAAGAGTCCCAATGACCCTGGCAGTGCAGGTGACCCGTCACTACATGCTGAGTTCTGTGGCTCTTTTGGGGCAGCTCTGGAGCTCTATCGGGCACTGTTGTCACAGAGTCTGTATGGTGGCAGCACCATCACTGTTGTTTTCCCAGCTCCCAAAACGTCCACCCCTACGGCTTGCCTTAGAACTGAGACCTCAAAAGCAGTTTAAATGAGTTAGGACTCTTTTGAGATAAGCTCATCCTAGGTTTGAAATGTTGAACTGAAATATTAACTTTAGCTAGTCCTTAAAACACAATCCTAGGTTGGTTATTGTTCTTGTTGTTCTTGAATGAATAACTACTCCTGAAGAGGTTTTGCAGATTATATTGCTAAAATTTTACCCCAAAGAAGGTGGTCACTAATTGAGAAACAAATGAATCAGAGACAACAGTCAATGTGTAATTCTCCAAATGGCCTCATTCCTGGCCTTCTCCTATGGAGCAATAGGCTTTATCAAATTTTCCCAGATTTCAAGATTTTTCTAAACCACACTTGTTCTTGTGTGTCACTTTCGATGTAATGTTTGCCATCTGTTGCCTGTTTATAGGGAATACATGCATGTGGTCCTGTTTATATGTGACATGTAGGTTTACTACAACAGATTTAGTTAAATGGGAATCAAGTCAAGGTGAAATTTTATTCAAGGACATTTGTTTAATTTAAATCATTTTGCTTACGACATACTCATTGCAGGTTGATAAAATAAAATGATCTCAAGCCACTTCGAGTAAGAAAAACATGTTCACTGCTCATATCTCAGTGATATCCTTTCCCCTTAAGAAAAGTTTGTTTCAAATCTTGGTAGAATTATTCATAGGTTTTTGAGATCCATACCAGTCTGTACCACTTGCATTATACACTAGAAGATAATGAGAGGAAAATCAGATTTTTAAAGAAATTCCTATACGTGAAATTAAGTCAACATCATCATTTTGTAATATGAATTCATACCGACACAGATGTAATTTAAACCAGCTTTACAAAATGAGAGGAGTATAAGAGTGATTTCTCTTTTTTAAATGAGAGTAAGGGCTGAGTGTAAAATTTAGGGGCTTTTGCTAAGTTTAAGTTTCTTTTTATTCTTTCTCTTTGCCCAAAGAAACCAGTACAAAGAAATGCAAATATCTGAGTATGTGTTCAAATAAAGATTGCATCAGTCATATGTTTGGGGAGCTATCGGGGTCTACTTTGCCTGACTGGAAGTAATGGGTGGGGTCATGATAGGAAAAACACAAGAAGGCAGCTTCATGGCCAAAACCTCAGGGCTCTGCTCTCCTGAAATCCTCCATCTGGGAGCCTCAAAGCCGCAAAATCTCCGCCAACACACTTCCAGCCTAGGAAGAAGAACTGAACATGAAGCCCAAGAACTGTTCACAGCAGCCTCAGACCAAAGGGTCCCAGCTAATTCCTGGCTTTGGTCCTTATTTATGATTCTAACTATTTTTATTATAGTCTCTAAGATAATTTATATATTCTATTTCATGACATCATTTAGTTTGCCCCTTGAGCTAATATTACTTTTCAACTCTAAATTTTATTTTCTTTAATCTTTTAGTTTCTATTGTCTCATCTCTAATTTTTATGATACTTTATTAATTCTGGACTTTTATTTTTGCCACTTTATAGTGTTTATTTTACGCCACTTTATCTGTTTTCTTATGTTATCTTGGTTATTTTTACCATCTACTTTAAAAGATAATTCTTGTTTTCTTTTAAACATTACCCAACATTTATAAATGGCAAGCAGAAATACTGGCTAAAAGGAGGCGTCTGGGAGATCAGTCCAGGCCCTAAGCAAGGAATGTTGAAAGATGTTTTTCCTCTTATGGGTTTTACAATGTCTCTTCCAGATCCCCTCAATTCCCTCCCTGGATAAATCTTTTGATTGTGAAATCAGTCTGAAAGGGGAGTCTGACTGCTATTACGAACCCCTGATGCTACGTAACTGAATCGACCTACAAGCCAAAAATATACCCTCAGCATAAAGATAATGTGGCCCTATGGCAGCACACAGGAATACCTGAAAGACAGTGTATTCTTCCCTCACAAATTAGCCAATCCATTCAAGGAAACTGTGAGAAAATGTCATGATTTCTGTCTACGAAACTGTTGGATTCTCGGTAAATTCTGGGGACAAACCATACCTTACCAGAAGAAAGAAGGTCACAGTCATGGGACCAGAAGGAATTCAGGTAGTCAATTCAAGAAAAGAAACTGGCTCACGTTCTCCCAGATTAACCTTTTTTCTCTTCTATATAGAAAATGGTTGCACTATTACCCTCTTGCTACTTAAATAACAAGATCACTTAGAAAAGTCAAATGAAATAAAGTGCTAAGTAAGATATCACTTGGTATCCCACCCTGAAATGATCACCTTTAACGTTTAATGCCCATCTTTGCATGCATCTCCTTATGCATAAATATCATAAATGTGTCATTTTATGTAAGTGGCTTTATATCTTACCTGCTTTTTAAAAAATGTAGTCTGTCATCTTACTATTTCCCCTTTATTTTTTATCTTACACTTCCCATTTCTTTCTATTCTCCCAACCTCTGATTACATCTTTCCTGACTGGTAACCCATGTTAACAAACTAGTTGATAAATATCCATGTTTATATATATGCTCATCAACATATATACACACGTTTGCACACATATATACACACATTTACACACACACAGACACACATTTGCACACACATATGCATGTTGATCAGTAAGGAAAGACTAGGTTATGCTGCTGTGACAAATGAACCCAAAATATAAACAACGATTTATTTCTTAATCATGATATATTTCCATTTTTAGGAAATTCTACTCCAAGTTATCTTTACTCCTACATCCTGACTGACGGAGACATTATTACAGCTGTGGTGACAGAAAGAAAATTAATATGATGACAACACTGGTATCAATCAAAAAATATCCTGCCCTAGCCTACACTTTTAAGAAGGCACCGATCTGGCCCTCCCTTGGCAGTGTGCCTCTTAACGGGCAAGCAGTCTGAAAGGCCAAACATTAATACCCCTTCTGAGTCCATACACCCCTCCTAATCTGGACTATGCTATAGGTACTAAGATCCCAGAATTCCTGCTCAAATGGCCTCTGTGAGGGAGGCTCTCTCCTCCCCGAGTTCATCCCTCTGCAGGCAGACAGTGCTGTAGGAGCATGTATACCTTAACCCCAAGAAGTAGCCAAGTGTATGATGGTTGCAAGGAATGTGGATGGAAATTGAAAATGTGGGTTGGAATGTTCATTGCAGCTCTATTTACAATAGCCAGGACATGGAAACAACCTAAGTGTCCATCAACAGATGAATGGATAAAGAAGATGTGGCACATATATACAATGGAATATTACTCAGCCATAAAAAGAAACGAAATTGAGTTATTTGCAGTGAGGTGGATGGACCTAGAGTCTGTCATACAGAGTGAAGTAAGTCAGAAAGAGAAAAACAATACTGTATGCTAACACATATATATGGCATCTAAAAAAAAAATGGTTATGAAGAACCTAGGGGCAGGACAGGAATATAGACACAGATGTAGAGAATGGACTTGAGGACATGCGGAGGGGGAAGGGTAAGCTGGGACAAAGTGAGAAAGTGGCATGGACTTATATATACTACCAAATGTAAAATAGATAGCTAGTGGGAAGCAGCTGCATAGCACAGGGAGATCAGCTCGGTGCTTTGTGACCACCTAGAGGGGTGGGATAGGGAGGGTGGGAGGGAGACACAAGAGGGAGGAGATATGGGGATATATGTATGTGTATAGCTGATTCACTTTGTTATAAAGCAGAAACTAACACACCATTGTAAAGTGATTATACTCCAATAAAGATGTTAAAAAAAAAAGAATCCACATAATTTTTAAAAAGCTTTTTATGCAATTCATTACAGAAATTCTGCTGGGATTCTAATAGGAATTATATTGTATTTATATACTTATAACACTGATTAGTTCATAATAAATATTCCCATCCAAGAATTACTATGCCTTCCACTACTTAAGATTAACTTTTTATGACCCTTAATAAAATTCTACACAACTGGCTCTGAATCTTTTTGGTTAAATTTACTGCTAAAGTTTTCATCACTATTGTGAATGAAATATTTTCCCATTACACATTTTTATTGCTAACACAAGAAAACCTATTGGTTTTGCTTATATTTATCTTGTATCCATCCTTACTAAATACACTTTTTTTTCCCACTGGTATTTCTTTATACACATATAGTATCATTGGCAAAGAAGAGAAGTTTTATATCTTATTTCTCAATGTTTTATAATATTCTTGTTTTATTACATTTGTTGGAACCACCAATACAATAGCAGTAGCTGTTACATTATTTAGTCTCTGATTTTAATTGAAATATATTTTAGTATTGCACCACATAGAAAAATATTAGCTGTTGGTTTCTGATGAATAGTCTGTCTCATTCAAGTAAATTATTTTTATTCTTTCTTTGAGAATTTTTTTTAACAGTTGCTCAACTACAGCTATATAGTCCTTTTTCTGCATTGCATTATATAGGGTCAAATTCAGCTGTAAAGAGCAGATGACTAAAAGTCATCCGGTTTAAAACATAGAAGTTTGTTTTTCTTTGGTGTATAAATGTGGTAAGCCAAGGGCTGGGGTGACAGAGCCACAATCATTGGGACCCAGGCTCCTTCTATCCTATTGTTCTGCTACCTCAACAAATAGCTGTGATGCCGTAGATGCCTCAGGGTCAGTCACCATGTTTTCATTCTAGCCAGCAGGAAAAATAAATGGAAAAATAAAGGGCAAGTCCCCTTCCTTTGAAAAACCTTGCCAAAATATGCGCACACTGCTTTTGTCTGCATTACATTGGTCAGAAATTAGTCATACAGCCTTGCCGTACAGTTTTCCACTCTTTTTTTCCCCTGCCTTTTGTGGTTTTAAATAAGCATTTTATAGGATTCTATTTTCTCTCCTTGCTTAGCATATTGATCATATTTCTGTTTTTAAAATTTTTTTTAGTGGTTGCCCTAAAGTTTGCAATATACGTTTACAGCTAACCCCAATTCACTTTCAAATAGCACCATACCACTGCACAGGTAGCGTGAATACTTACAAGTACAAAATAAAACTAATTCCTCTCACCTGTTCCCTGTACCATTGCTATCATTCATTTCACTTATACAGGCATGCATAACCATATACATGCATATGTACACACACACACACGATATATATGTAAGCATACATAATCGAATACACTGTATTATTATTCTGAATGAACTGTTATACGTTAGATTAAGAACAAGAAAAATGAAAGTTTTTATTTTTCCTTTGTGTATTCCTGCTTCAATGCTCTTCCTTACTTTATGTGGATATGAGTTTCTGACATGTTTTTCTTCCAAAAAAACTTCTTTTAATATTTCTTACAAGGCAGGTCTATGGAGGCAACAAATTTCCTCAATTTTTGCCTGAGAAAGTATTTCTCCTTCCCTTTTGAAGAATAATCCCACAGAATTCTAGGTTGGTGGGGTTTTTTCTCTCAACACTTTAAATATTTCACTCCACTCTCTTTTTGTTTACATAGTTTCTGACAAGTTGGATTTTATTCTTATCTTTGTTATGCCATAGGTAAGGCACTATTTTCCTCCAGCTTCTTACAGGATTTTTCTTTCCCTTTGATTTCCTTCAGGTTGAAATGATATAGCTAGGTGTAGATTTTTGGCATTTATCCTGCTTAATGTTCTCTGAGCTTCTTGGATCTGTGGTTTAGTCTCTGGCATTAATCTGGAGAAATTCTCAGTCATTTCTATTTCAAATACTTCTTCTGTTCATTTCTCTCTTTCTTCTCCTTTGGTATTCCCTTTGCAAATATGTTACATCTTTTATAGTTGCCCCACAGTCATTGGATATTCTGTTCTGTTTTTCAGTCTTTGTTCTCTTTGCTCTTCTATGATATATCCTCTAGCTCAGAAATTCGTTCCTCAGCTGTGTCCTTTCTACTAATTAGCCCATCAAAGGCATTCCTCATTTCTATTACAGTGTTTTTGATCTCTAGCATTTCTTTCTGGTTCTCTCTTAGAATTTCCATCTCTCTGCTTACATTGTCCATCTGTTCTTGCATGCTGTCTACTTTAACCATCACAGCCCTTGGAATATTAACCATAATTATTTTAAATTCTAAGCTTGGTAATACCAACATCCCTGCCATGTCTGATTCTGATTGTTGCCCTGTCTCTTCTAATTGTGTTTTTTGCTCTCTTATGCCTTGTAATTTTTTCTTGATAGGCAGACGATGTGATGGATACAAGGAACCACTGTAAACAGGCCTTTGGTAATGTGGTGGTGAGCTGTGCGGGGAGGGGGGATGTTCTATTGTCCTATGATTAGGGCTCCGACTCTTAGTGAGCCTGTGCCTCTGAAGTGTGAACTTCACAAGTGTGTCTCAGTTTTTTCCTCCCCTCAGGTGAGACAGGATGGCTAGAGTGGGCTGGAGTTGGGTACGTTCTCCCTCACTAGGTCAGCTGGGCTCTGGTTAACTAGTTTCCCCTGAGATCAGGCCTTGTTAAGAACACATCGCTCTGGTTTATTTCCAGATGGTTGCTTTTCTCCTCCCCCTGCCAGAAGCACTAGGGATTTTTTCCCCATATTTACTGTAGGAACCTGGTTAGTTCCTAGAGGTAAATCACAATATTGTGGGGGGCCCCCTATGAATGGGTCCACCTGGAGTTTTTAAACTCTCTGAGTTGCCCACACTGAGCCTCCAGTGATTCACCAATTATAGCACAGGCTTTCCTACCCCAGCACTAGTTCCTGTGGTTATTTCTTCTTGAGAGTCTCTGCTCAGGTAAACAGGGACAGCCTGTAACCACCTGTTCGTCTTTCCAGTCATGCGGGCAGTGGTTAGCCCTTTGTCCTCCTCTCTCTTACGGATCCAAGTAGAGTTATTAATTTTCCTGTCTGTTACTTGTTGTCAGGATGGAATGGTAGCTTCCAAGTTCCTTATATACAGAACCAGAAACCGGAAGTCGGAAATACAATTTTTATTCTAGGCAACCACGTACCCAGCTGAAATTGGAGTATTGTATTACCTTTGAAGATGTGGAGAACAGATATTGTGGGAGAGACAACAGTTACTTCCACAAGTATGTACTCTATGACATCTGGAATTTTATCCTCTGTTTATTATAATAAATTACATTGACAGATTTCCTGATATTGAAAATTCTTGGAATAAAAGTTACTTAGTCATATTGTGTTATTTTCCATATATATCCCCAAATACATAAATTATAAAATTTGACCCGAGAAGAAGTAGAAAGCATGAATTTACCACTACCAAAGAAGACATTACAACACTTGTTAAAGTTCCTTCATTATAAAGATAGCAGGACCACTTGGTTTTATGACATAGTCAATCTATACTTCAAAAAATAAAAACAGACAAATCAAATGTCATTTAAATCACTCCAGTTCATAAAAAGGAAATATTCCCAAATCATGTTATAAAAGGAGCATTTAACACTAACAACCTGTTAGAGATTGTTTATGAAAACTGTAGATTTATCTCACTTATACATTTATATGCAAATTTTTAAAGTAAAATAATTACAGTGTCTATAGTAAAGCTGTTGGTTTGGGAACGAAAGGATGCTCTCACTAGGAATTTGTCAGGTGTATATTACCGTGATTTTTTTTTAAAAAAGTAGGTCTCCTGAATGCTGGTGGAGTAATTTAAGCCATAGCTATCAATATAGAGCTACAGCCTCTCTAAATAACTTCGGAAAAGTGGACCCTATTCCACAACTTCTTATATTATTTAACTTCAATAAGCCTCCATTTCTCCATTTATATTAATAATATTGGAATAATAATAGTATTCTTGAGGCAGTTAAATAAGATAGTGTAAGTAAATTATCTATTATGTGTTTGTTTTATGATGGGTGCTCTCATAAATGGTAATTTCCATTTCCTATAACCTAGAGAAGTAGAGTTAGCAATGCAAAGGGCCTATCGTGTTACCCTATCTAAAACAATTTGCCAGTAGAAGAGTGATTCTTTTATATCCTTGTTTTGAGGTTTTTTTACTTTTCTGTCTTTATGACTGAAAAACCTAGCCAATTGGGACAGCCATTTTTAAAACAATTTTCACTTCAGTCAAGACTTTCACACCTTTTCCCCAAAGTTAAAGAAAGCCCTCAAGTGTGCATGAAATACAATAACAAATTAGACATAGAAGATGTCTAAGAAAGGGACACTGAAAGGGATAAAATCATGAATTATGTAGATGAAAACCCCGCATACTATAGAGTCCTATGAATGTGCTGTGGTTAGGCATGTACTTCATTATAAAATTACTTACAGTAAGTGCTGTAAGATACTAACTAACCTCCTATGCATTTCAAAACTGAATTTTCTGCTTTGGTTCCTTTTTTAAAGAAAGGACGTTGTATGTCTTAATAGGCATCCTCTCTTATAAAAGCATACGAAGATTATTTTGATGTCTGATATCAAGTCAAAATCTTATAAATTCTGTAGGTGCTAGGCATCCACCTAAACCTCGACTCCTGTCCAAATATCTGAACAGAATCATTAAGATTTTTTAATTTTCCAAAACCAAATACAGAGATGACTTAGATGATTTGGGTTTAGAGGGTTATTTTATTATGGGCCATTTTCCTAAGGGTCACTATATGAATTAATTATAAAAACATTTAGCCTATGAGATTTTGAAATATAACAATTTGAATGGTAACTAACAGAAAGTTCAGCTGTATTTTATTTTATTTTATTTTATTTTATTTTATTTATTTATTTTCCATTACGCAGGCCTCACTGTTGTGGCCTCTCCGTTGCGGAGCACAGGCTCCGGACGCACAGGCTCAGCGGCCATGGCTCACGGGCCTAGCCGCTCCACGGCACGTGGGATCTTCCCAGACCGGGGCACGAACCCATGTCCCCTGCATCGGCAGGCGGACTCTCAACCTACTGCGCCACCAGGGAAGCCCCCAGCTATATTTTAAATCAAGAAAAATGGGTTACAGCGGCCTTAGCAGTGAACTTATCTCTGCTCACTACCACGTTGATACATTTATTAGGTCACAGTTAAGGTGACTATTTCTCACTCAATCTGAACTTCACTAAAGCCACCTCCAAGTTTGGACACATAACTACAATGCCTAGGCCATAAGGGTTGGGACAGCTGTGATGGATCAAGGGACTCACAACAATCTACCTTTGGATGTTCAGTGAATTTTGTTCTGACTTCTTGAGAGAGGTTTCTGCTCTCTCATCAATGGTTTACTAGGATCAAGCAGATTTCAAGTGCAATCACCTTGCTACTTTACTCTTGCACGGCGAGAACTCTGCCAAGAGCCTTGTAACACTGCTTTCGGCTTTCATTTAACTACTCTTAGCCTTGATTACAGGAACAGAATTTGAATACGGAGCAAGTCATGAGTGCTTAACACAAGATCAGACTATTAATGCATCTGTAAAATTTGCATTTTAAAAACCAATGCAAGAATGAGCCAAGCAGAAATGGAATTCAAATATCAAATTTTACAGATTGTAGTCCACTTTTTTCTTTAGTTTATAACTTAAAGGATTAATACGCCAATGTTGTTTTAAAGCAAAAGTTAACATTTTTTTCTGTAAAAGGCCACAGAATTGATAATTTTTTCTGTAAAAGGCCACAGAATTGATAATTTAGGCAACACCATCTCTGTTGCAACCATCAACTCCACCATCATAACATGAAAGCAATCACAGACAATACCTAAACGAATGGGCATAGCTGTGTTTCAAAAAAATTTAATTACTAAGACAGCAGACAAGTCATTGCCACCAGTATTTTCTGCACCCAAATTTCAGAAAAAACTGAGTCTATATCCTCCAGTTACAACATTGATCTGTATGTTTTTAATGGTAAGATAGTATTGCCATTCAAAACTGTCAGGTAGCTGCATAGTTATTTGTCACCAAAACATTAAACTGTTTGAAACGCTAAGAACTCTAGACCCTGTGTACCAGCAAGCTTACCATTTAATGACATCTCAAGCACTTCAAACCATATGATTTCATAGGAGAGAAATTATACAAGATAATGTTGAAAAACTAGAAGGCTAACCCTTCCTACTTAGTAACTTAAGGATATATACATCCTTCTGAAGCAATCTACAGAATTTTTTTTGCATGTCAAATTCATTTTAACTTCAGTTTCATGGGAAAATAAAAGTAGCTGAATACAGTTACAGAATCCAGAGATGCCTCAACTGACACTGAATGGTGCAGGCTTCCTCGTTCATCTGACTGCTCAGTATAGAATATTTATATTTACGCTTATTACAATGCTTGTAACTGGCATTGGCTGTTGCTATGATTTCCAGTGTGACATAATTATGGTAAAGAGAAAATAGCCTAGAGGGAGACACATGTAAGATCCTGTAGTATTTTTTTTCCTGGTGGTTCATTTGCTTTCTCCATGATTTTATAAAATAGAGTGAAAAGCAATCTCAGGGAAGTAATAGTTTACCATAGGGAACTACAAGGATATTGGGGAAAAAAAAGCACATAAACAAATTATTAACAACTCGAGAAAAGTGAAGATGCAAAAAAGCTTTCTAATAAAGGCACATGCTGACAGGTATTTCTGAGGATGGGTAAAAATAATGCCTTATTTATTTATGTTTTACATAACAAAACAAGCTTTTTCTAGTCATGAAGCATTTTAAAATGCCACTCTCTCTTCCTGTAAACATTCCGGTCTCTACTGACAAGAGCACCAGAACTGTATCTCCAAAAAGCTTTTTCCATTCATGTGGAATATTTTATGGTTTGATGCCCACTTAACCTGCTACAGTTTAGCTTTGTGGGGCTCAAGTGTCTGCTTCACTTAGCTGTTATACCTCTAAATGGGTCAGCGCTCTTTAAAATTTAAAGAGTGAAAGGAGACTTGGGATGTACACAAGGAAAACACCACGTTCTCTAATATGGTGTTGCATTTTAAATCAAAATAATTAATAGAAATGATTATTCATGAAACAATTTTTCTTCTAGATACTTGAACTACATTTTCATTTGCCTTAAATTTATGGCTCTGCTTCAAGTTCCACTCTTTTTCTCATGTTCAATGGTAAAACCTGCCTTTTCATGACATTTACACCCTTTGCATATTTATAAACTGCTACCATACTCTCAATTCTTTGCCTTTAAACTTGATTCATATGTTCATGGGTACATGGATATTCCACCATAAAACGGGAGCAAGTCAATGACAAAGCACCAAACTGACTCTTTTTTTTGGTGACAGGTTCTAAAATCCTTCATCTCATTCCAACAAGAAAGGTTTTAACTCTCTACCAATTTCTAACCATTAACTCTCTTCTCTATTTCTTTATCCCTTCAAATGCTGATGATTCATGTGCTTTAAGGCAGCTTGGCAGATTTATAATATATAAATACTGGGAGAAGCAGACTCTATGCCAGTAGTTGTAAACTATAGATGCACAGTGATTATTTTCAGAAATGGATGTAGGGAACGTCCACAGATGTTTGGAGTTTAGTCTCTTTGAAAATGTTGTATTTGAGTTATGACGGAAGTAAACAAATATCAGTGTAGCTAAGCAATTAAGACATTTATTCTGTTCGTTATGATAAACAGTGCTGTGTCCCCCATGTTGTGTTTTTAGTGTATTATTAACTTCAAGGTCTGACATTGACCGAAATAGTAAGTACAAATGCTGCTTAGTGAAAAATAATGCCAATGAGTTGATTCTTATACCAAAAATGATGTTTGTTCTACACTTAGAATAACAGGAAAATGATATCTTTCACTATCAGAAAATAATTCTACCTATGGTGAACAATGTCTCCTTTGCATTCTCCCTCAAAATATAAATAAGAATTAACAAACAATTCTGGGACTGGAAGTATTACATGGATTAAATTAAGCAAACAAACCTAAAATGTAGTCAGCACCTCATCTACCAAACATTTTTATCTTCTAACAATCTACACAAGGACTAAAGTGAGGGATATGGCATTATCAAAAATAAGTGCTCAAATGAGTGATAACTAGTGTCTGGATAACCAGCCTCCAAATAAACTGGATTCTGTTATTTCTGTTTTGCAATTACAGTTCTCCTAAGCTGCCACTGCAGCTTACAGATAACTAAACTCATTTATTAATTTTAGTAGCATTTTCGTATGTTCCATTGAATTTTCTACATAGTTGGTCATATTATTTACAAGTAAAAAGTTTTACTTCTTCCTTTTCAGTCTGAGGTGTTTTTTTTGTTTTGCCTTATTACACTGGGTAACACCTTCAATAAAATGTTAAATAGAAGTGTTCAGAGTTGGCATCTTTGCCTTGTTTGTGATCTTCGAGGTAGAAGCATTTAGCCTTTCACCTCTAAAAGTGATGTTATGTATTTTTTCATGGATGCCTTTTTCAGGTAGATGAAGTTCCCTTTAACTCTTAGTTTTCCAGGTATTTTTATAATAAATAGGCGTTAAACTTTATCAAATGCCTTTTGTGCACCTATTTAGATAAGCTTATGAGGCTTTTTCACCTTTATGCTGGTAATTATGTCAACTTCATTGATTGATTTTTCAAGTGTGAAACTAAACGTGCATTTCTGAGCTAAATCCTACTTGGACATTAGGTATTATCCCATCTATATATTGATGGATTCTTTAAGAGTGTGTCTATGTTCATAAGGAATATCAACCTGAATAGTTTTCTTTTCTTGTATGTCTTTGTGTGATTACGGTATAAGGGGAGTGCTGGCTTCCTCTCATCATCTTTTCTGTCTGTAGGCTCTGTAGTGATTCCCCTTTCTAAAATTTTCTGATATTAATTTGTCTCCTCTCATTTTTCCTTTGTCAGTTCCATAGAGATTTATAATTTTATTGATCTCTTCAAAGAATATGCTTTGTTTCATTATTTTCTCTCAAGTTTTCCTGATTTCAATTTAATTGATTTCCTCCTTTTATTTATTTTGGGTTTAAGTAGCTCTTCTCTAATTAAAGTGAGGGATTAATTTAATTTACAATTCCTTCTACTCTAATAGGCCTATACACTGTAATTTTTCCTCTATGTATTGCTTTAGCTGCATCCTCCACATTTTAATGTGCTGTGTTTTAGGTTTCATTTACTTCCAAGTAGTTTCTAATTCTATTAGTGATTTTTTCATGGGTCTTATGATTTTAATGGAAAATACTGTTTAATTTCCAGATATCTGAAGACATTTTGAACACCTTTTGGCTATTTGTTCCTAAATTGTTGTGATCAGAGAACAAACTCTGTATGATTTCAACTTTATTACATATTTTCCAAGTATTTTATATGTTAGGACATATTTTATAATTCAGCATACAGTATATATGGGTAAATGTTGTATGGTTACTTGATCATAAATGTTATATAAATGTTAACTAGGTCTAGTTGGCTGTTAATTCCAATCCATTTTTCTACATTTTTACTGATTTACATTTCACTTATTATATCAATTACTGAGGAAAGAGTACTGAAACGTTTTTTTAAAGTATAACATCTAAAAGTAATATAGGACCCATGCTCTTGGATTGGAAGAATTAATATTATTAAAATGCCAAACTACCCAAAGCAATCTACAGATTTAATGTGATCCCAATCAAATTACCCATGACCTTTTCCACAGAACTAGAACAAATAATCCTAAAATTCATATGGAACCATAAAAGACCCAGAATTGCCAAAGCAATACTGAAGAAAAAGAACAAAGCAGGAGGCATAACCATTCCAGACTTCAGACGATATTACAAAGCTACAGTAATAAAAATAGCATGGTATTGGCACAAAGACAGACATACGGATCAATGGAACAGAACAGAGAGCCCAGAAATAAATCCATACACCTATGGTCAATTAATCATCGACAAAGGAGGCAAGAATATACAATGGGAAAAAGACAGTCTTTTCAGCAAGTGGTGTTGGGGAAGTTGGACAGTCACACATAAATCAATGAAGTTAGAACATACCCTCTCACCATATGCAAAAATAAACTCAAAATGGCTTAAAGACTTAAACATAAGACATAGCACCATGAAACTCCTAGAAGAGAACATAGGCAAAACATTCTCTAAATTGTACCAATGTATTCTTAGATCAGTCTCCCAAGGTGATAGAAATAAAAATGAAAATTGTACCAACGTATTGTACCAATGTATTCTTAGATCAGTCTCCCAAGGTGATAGAAATAAAAAAGAAAATAAACAAATGGGACCTAATCAAACTTAAAAGCTTTTGCACAGCAAAGGAAACCATAAACAAAATGAAAAGACAACCTACAGAATGGGAGAAAATTTGCAAACAATGCAACTGACAGAGGCTTAATTTCCAAAATATATGAACAGCTCATACAGCTGGACAACAAAAGGACAAAAAACCCAGTTGAAAAATGGGCAGAAGACCAAAAGAGACATTTTTCCAAAGAAGAAATACAGATGGCCAATAGGCACATGAAAAGATGATCAACATTGCTAACTATTAGAGAAATGCAAATCAAAACTACAGTAAGGTATCACCTCATGCTGGTCAGAATGGCCATCATTAAAAAGCCTACAAATAACAAATGCTGGAGGGGGTGTGGAAAAAGGGAACCCTCCTACACTGTTGGTGGGAATGTAAGTTGGTGAAGTCACTGTGGAAAACAGTATGGAGGTTTCTCAGAAAACTAAAAATAGGGGGCTTCCCTGGTGGTGCAGTGGTTGAGAGTCCGCCTGCCGATGCAGGGGACACGGGTTCGTGCCCCGGTCCGGGAGGGTCCCACATGCCGCGGCGTGGCTGGGCCTGTGAGCCATGGCCGCTGGGCCTGTGCGTCCGGAGCCTGTGCTCCACAACGGGAGAGGCCACAGCAGTGAGAGGCCCGCGTACCACAAAAAAACCAAACCAAAACAAAAAAAACCTAAAAATAGAATTACCACATGACCCAGCAATCACACTCCTGGGCATATATCCAGACAAAACTATAATCCAAAAAGATACATGCACCACTATGTTCACAGCAGCACTATTCACAATAGCCAAGACACAGAAACAAGCTAAATGTCCACCAATAGATGAATGTATAAAGAAGATGTGGTACATATACACAATAGGATACTACTCAGCCATAAAAAAGAAGAAATAATGCCATTTGCAGCATCATGGATGCAACTAGAGATTATCATACTAAATGAAGTAAGTCGGAAGGAGAAAGACAAATAAAATACCATATGACATCACTTATATATGGAATCTAAAATATGACACAAATGAACCTATCTATGAAACAGAATCAGGGACACAGAGAATAGACTGGTGGTTGCCAAGGGGGTGGGACGTACGAGAGGGTTGGATTGGGTGTTCTGGATTAGCAGATGCAAACTGGTATATATATTGATAGAATGGATAAACAACATATCCTACTGTATAACATAGGGAATTATATTCAACATCCTGGGATAAACCATAATGGAAAAGAATATGAAAAAGAATGTATATATATGTATAACTGAGTCACTCTGCTGTACAGTAGTGATTAACACAACACTGTAATTCAACTATACTTCAATAAAAAATAAATTGAAAAATTGAAAAATTTTAAAATAAAATAATATAGGAAATTGATCTCTTTATTTAAAAAATTCAAAGGATTAAAATTTAATTATTCTTCAAAAGAAGAATTCTGATATTAGTTTAATAAGATAAAAACACAACAAAACAGAATAAGGAGTAAATGAATTTTATAGAACTAGTTAACTTTGGCCTACATGAAACTTCCTTATACAACATATGTGGTTTCCTTGATTTAAGTCTGATTTCCTGAGAACCAAATTAAAATAGTTCAAGGGTAATTCCACCCCAAATTTCAAGGTAACTAACTTATTGCTCTGTTTCTCTTTTGCAGAGTATTTTTATCTTTCTTCCATGTAGAGTGGAGTTTAACTCTTTTTTTATAATTTTGTAAGTTGAGTTGTTTACTATATAAGTACTCAAATTGCTATTCTTCTACACCTATAGCCAATATATACCTTGAGAGACCAATTATTCATACCTTGTTTCCAGTAAACCTATTTCTTCCGACTTCTATTGGATGACATTGACTATGTCAAAGAGAAAATACAGATACAAGTAAAAGAAAAAAAAAGTTTTGAGAAAGATAGAAAAGAAATGGACTTAATCCAGGAAGTTCAGTTTTAGCCTTAAAATGGTAGCTTACAAGAGAAAACTTGTCATTTTCCTTCATAGTGCGTAATTTATTTTAATATATTAGAACAATTTAATTTTATGGGGCTTGCACAGTAACACCAGATTTTTCCGGTTCATTGATCACTAATTTTGTGTGTGACGATATTGATTTTGTAGGATACAGAGCCAGATGTCAGGCGCTGTGCCATGTTGCTAACATGGGCAGCTGATTTATAGTTAGTTATTCATTGCCATTAATTGGCTTCTTAAGATTTTTTCCATTCAAATTGAGAACTCAAGATGTTATCCGGGCTAAGCTTTTTGCAAGAAAACTGTTTCCTAATTCCTAATGTTTTGACCTCAAGAATGTTTAAGAAAAAGGCTGCTGTGATGTACGCATGGGATTTACAATAAGTCTGTTAGATGTCTTCTTCAAAAAGAATAACTGTCAAAACACAAGCCAAAATTTAAATGTAGGCAATAGTAGGAGATTTTTCTGTAACCCAAATGTCAGCTGCACAATACCCATTAATTTGACTTACCACTTCACTCCAAGTAAGTCCAAGTATTTTGGAAATAAAAAATCTTCCCTATATTCTGAATAAATTCAATAAGGTATAAGGAGACAGGATAAAGACCTTGATTTTTGTGGCTTCTTGATCTAGAATTCTGCTTTCACACTTGCTATTTATCTCCTCCATCCCAACCAGTATATCCCAACTCAGTATATCCCAATTGAAATATATCTTCTTTGATTTCTACAAAACAAATATTCCAACGCAGTAAGAATCTGAAGGCATAAATGTTTTCTGGAATAGAGTGCACAAAAGGACTTACGTTCCAGCCACAAAATCAACTTGAAAGTAAATAATAACTATCATCTATCTTAAAATTCCCTTTGATTATATCACCACCAGGGACTGCCACTGACCTTTCATTTTATGTAATCTCAGTTCTCTTTATCTTGTTGGTTCTTCTCTCCATCCTTCATTCCATATGTTCTCTTATCTCCTCTTTCCTCCTCTGAAAAAGTAGCAATTTTTTTCCTGGTCTCTCTTAGGTAAAGTCATTGTCTCCCTTTCTACCTGAACCTTGGTGCCGTCAATACCAAAGTTCTTGGGGTCAAGCCTCCTACTCAAAGAGCCCTTCAAGTAGCATATCCAGTTCTAAGAATTATGGGGACAGCTGTTATGTTGGGAGATAATTTATATATTATGTGTATATAGTATATCAATTATACATATTAGAAATTATATATTAATTAGAAATTATATAATTTTATAAATTATGTTATCCATTATATATATTGTGTATGCTATATAATATATAAATTATATATATATATACATACATTTTTATTTTATTATCTATATGGAAGAGGTAAGAGAGGTAAGAAAATATTATTTCGTACTGTGAGCGCCTACCATGCGTGGAAGGCTAGGCAGAGAGCACTGCTCTTGGTACTATGGTGAAGGCAACTTGACCTCTCATACCTTTAGGGAATTCTAACATTTTATAACATAATATAATTTAAAATAAATACAAACTTAGCAAAAGTATATTAAATCTCTAATACCAAATATTGTTAAATATGTTTAGGACATTGTATTTCCATGAAGTGTCCTTTTACCATAGGCCTTACTTTCTGCCACAGTGGACCTGAAACTTCCCTGCTCATTTGGAGGATATGATAAAACTAGATACCATTTGAATGAAATGTTATAATTTATAAACCTAAAAAGTATTAATTTCTAAATTTTATTTTCAGTAGCATGTCCATTGCATGAAAACATGCCATTTTCAAGAATACAACATAAAAAGAAAGTTTAAAATAATCTATTTTTCCCTGTAATATGCCCCATGTTAAAGGCCAAACGTGCCATAAAGGATTAGTTAAGTGAAAAGAAATTTATATTTCTCTTTTCATATCCATTTATAATCATTTCTTCTTTCACCAAAAAAAAGAAAACTACTGAAAATAAAATTCAATTCCATTCTTTCATCAAACAGTTGCCAACCACATCCTTTACCAGGAAATAAGGGTCAGAAAGTTTTAGTGGAGGAAGAAAAGTTACAAAGTAGAATAAATAATCTCTAATCTTAGGAGGATAAAATTCATACTGGAATCTGGAAAAAAAAAAAAAGGTTCACAAGAGTATGTTAAATATTAAAGGTTTACTAAACACCATGCTGCAAAATACATTTTAATGTCAGAGAGTATTCAGTACGGGCTGAAGTTTGACCTATAGGTTAAATCTTCAGCTAGAAGCTGGAACTTAAAGGTATATGTGTAACTGCTATATTGAACTATCATAATTCATGACTTAATTGAAATGTGAATTTTTTTCCCCCTACAATTATCCTCTAAACTTTATTCAGTAGGGGTGGTTTCCTCTAGCACCAGATGAAAACTCACAGGCTCACTCTTAGATAATAAACATTCCTATGGACACTTTAAGACAAACAGAAACTCAGTTTAGGAATTAGAATGTCTAGTCCAGGATAGTAATCAAAATTTTGAACTGGGTTTAACATTAAGTCTTCATTCCTCCACCAGCTTGGGCCTGCTTTCCCCAGTTTGCTGGCCTGTTTTTGCTTTTTCCAGGGCCTAGTGGTAAGGAAAAGAGAACAGGTGAGATTATTCTGGGCCTTCTTGTTATCAGCCTTCACACCCTCTGGACCTTCAGATTTTTTTTTTTTTTTTTTCCAGTACGCAGGCCTCTCACTGTTGTGGCCTCTCCCGTTGTGGAGCACAGGCTCCGGACGCGCAGGCTCAGCGGCCATGGCTCACGGGCCCAGCCGCTCCGCGGCATGTGGGATCTTCCCGGACCGGGGCACGAAGCCGTGTCCCCTGCATCGGCAGGCGGACTCTCAACCACTGCGCCACCAGGGAAGCCCTGGACCTTCATATTTTTAAACCTGACTCTCTCAAAGAGCATTTTGATGGAGTCTTCAAAGAGTCTCTGATTAGCTACTCCAAGGACAGTTTCTTTGCTCAGAGAGGATATACCTTTATTCCAAATGGTTGTGAATTCTCTATCTTACTGACACTAGGACCCCTACTCAATACAACCCCTTGTCACTTGGTTTCTGTTCTCTCTCTCTCTCTGCAGTGATGTGCTACAGCTAGCTCTTAGAGGCTCACTACAGTAGACTGTGCTCATTTCTTTCCAACTCCATGTTCAGTGATGCCATGTTGGTGGCTTGAAATTGGTCATAATGGCAATATTTATACCACAGAAATAGACAAATGCTACAAATTGTGTGTCCGGGGAGCACTGCTTTTATCTGTTTTGTTTTTTTTTTTTCTTTTTTTGAGAATCAGTTTTTCAGCACAACACTGGGCCCACAGCAAACACTTAAACATCCCTTGCCCCAGGAATCTATAGATGTACAGGCAAATCACAACATTGTTTCTTCTAATGGCTCCACCACAACACAGCAGCTAGTATTGTTTTGTTCTCTGAATATACCTGGTAGAAGCCAGACCACAGAAAGGCTCAAGGTAGCAGTCACATACTAAGCTTCCCACATACCCCTGGAAGTCTCTCCATCATCAGGTTTGATGAAGAGGAGCAGGCAGACTGACTCTGAAGGGGTATATGGCTCACAGCACAGATTTCTCCCAGGATACCTTCTGTCCCACATCCACTCTTCTGATCCACTCTCTGACTCACTATATCCTCCAAGAGTTGTGGAAGTGATGAATTTTGCATTTATAAGGTCTTTGAAAATGCACATCTTTTTTGTATTGATGTCTTATTCAAAACTCAATTTTAGCACCCCGTTTCAAGAAGTAAGCATAAATAATGAAAAAGACTAGGGAATCCCAAACGTATATTCTGTATAGAAGGAGCAGCAAAAATAAGGTCAACTGAGAGGACATATCAATCTCATATTTTATGACTATAGTTGTTGGAGTTTTTGTGGGGGGGGGGTGTTTTTGTTTGTTTGTTTTTTATGTGGTAGGGAGGCAAGTTCATGTGTTGAAACTCATTTAATTTGAAAGGAAAAAAACTACCTTAACTGAGCCTGTGGTAGCCTCTGTGCTAGCCTGGGCAGTGCTTCTTATACTTAATGTACAAAGGAATCTCCTGGGAGGTCTTGTTAAAATGCAGATCCTAATCAATAAATCTAGGTGGGGCTAAGATTCTGTATTTATAACAGGAATCCAGGTCATCCCCATACTACTGGCCTGGAATGTCTTTGAACAGCAAAGGAGTAGGAAAACACACACACACACACACACACACATACACACTCATGAAATAAAACAATTCTATGAGATGCTTATTATTTTTTCTATTTTATCAATAAGAAAACTGAGGCTGAATGAGATTAACTTGTCCAACTACACAGATAAGTAGCAGAGGGGATTCACAACTACGTGTGTCTTCTTCCCTTTCTCTTTCCAGTGGATGACACAGCATCCCTGAAGTTGATACTCTTATTTTCAAACTATAATCTGGTAATAAATAAATAAATAAATAACAATGTTGAATTTATTTTCCTTATAATATGGTTGACTTCCTATTTTTATGTAACTGTTCAGATTCTTCTATTTCATAGCCCCAGAGTTAAAATGGATTTAATCAATATCATGTTCCATGCCTTTTACTGGTATATATAGCTTAACTATGGAATGTCTTCTAGATACTTGGTCCACGTCTACATGGTACAAATGTCTGCATCAAAGAGGTGTATTTTGTACTCTACAGAGGTATATCTGTGAGTCTTCAAGTTATCCCAGGTATACTGTCTAGCGAAGAGATTTCTAAAACATGTATTGACTCTCTTTATCCCCCTACACGTCTATGGAATTTGTATAGAATGCTATCCAACGGTCACAAAAGCTGATCCCCAGGAAAAAATATGATTAATGTGGGCTTCCCCTAGAAAGGTGGTATTAGCCACCTGAACCCACAAATTTCAATTTTTTAAAGATAATAATCTTTAAGTCCTGATTGCTCATAAAATACTTGGGTTCTTACAATGCATTTGTACAAAATACAAAATTATTCATTAAATAATGATTCTTTAATGTAAATATTTATACATTTATTTTATTAATTGTTGTCGTTGCTGCATAGCCTCAATTTCTTGATCTTTACCTTTAAGCTTGTTTAGAATGAAATGAAGGAAGGAAGACAGAAGAATGTGAGTCACATGCTAACAAAAATAACAAAACAGGCTTGGCCACAGATAATTTCCTGAAACCAGTATGAGAAGGAATAAGCTATGTGAAAGAAAAACATTACCAAGCCATTTCGTGAAACAGTAAAATTTCCAAATATAATTGAAAAGAGAAAATCCTTTCCAAACAAAATATCTGTTCCTGAGCCTGAGGCGATAAATAAATAAATAAAAGGTGGGGAAAGCTCAGCCTTAATTTCTTTTTAAAATTGTTTGCTTTCCAGATTTACAGTATGATTGAGGAGCTGTTTAATAAAAACAAAAAGAAACATTTAGGTAAAATTTTTTAAATAAATAATAATATAATCTCTATGCAAGAGATGTAATAATTTGGTATGTATTCTGGGGTTCACTGAGTTGTAACTTTAAAAACATCTCTTTGGATAAATGGAGTTTAATAATTGGAAATAATTTCATGTGAAATATCATATCAGAAAAAACATAAAAAAATGTTTGATTATCACAGCACAGCCATTAAAAATCATTTTGATAAAAGTCAGGCCCATCCTGGTTTTAAAACATTTTAAAAAACTAGGATTAAAAAGTGTTGTATTTATATGCAAAAACAGCAGTCTATCTAAAATCAATCACCCTTTTCTTAATAGAAACTAGATTAGATAACTCCATACATTAAAATCTAGAACAAAGGATGTTCACAATCCTCACTAACATAAAATATGTAGAAATAGCCTTTTTCAACGCACGTACAAGAATCATGAAGGTGTTCTCTGTGTTATTCATAAAAATAACTTGGATATATGATGAAATATGCCATGTCCATGGAGCAGGAAATAGAGTGTTACTAAAATATTCGTTCTTTTAAAATTAATTTATAAATTTGCAATAATTACATCAAAATTTCAAGAGGAGTTTTTGAAATGAGACAAAATTTTTTAGATTTCATATGAAAGAATAAATGAGGGCTTCCCTGGTGGCGCAGTGGTTGAGAGTCCGCCTGCCGATGCAGGGGACATGGGTTTGTGCCCCGGTCCGGGAAGATCCCACATGCCGCGGAGCGGCTGGGCCCGTGAGCCATGGCCGCTGAGCCTGCGCGTCCGGAGCCTGTGCTCCGCAACGGCAGAGGCCACAGCAGTGAGAGGCCCGAGTACCGCAAAAAAAAAGAATAAATGACAAAAAGAGGTCAGAAAATTTTTAAAAAGATGAGTAATGTGTGAAGGAAGTTTAACCCTACCAAATATTAAAACATGTCATTAAGTTCTAATAATGTGAAGAACATGGTACTATCAAATATATAAGAATCAAATATGTAATAAATAAGGCATTCCAAATGAATAAGGAGGGGAAGATTTGTTTGATAAATAGTTCTGAAACAATCCCAGAATGATGAAAGTGTAAAATTATTTAATAACTAATACTAAATTGCATCACAAAATATAATAGAAGTTAAGTAAACAAATTTGCCAGTCATGGGATGGGGAAAAAAAAAGCACCTAAACTTAAAAACAAAGGAACAGATTGCTAGATTTAAAGATCTAAAATTTCCAAATTTCTGTCAATAAAAAAATAAATAAATAAACCTTAACAGTAAGAAATATCTGGGTAAAATATTTGCAAGATAAATCAACGTGCTCTTGCATGAACTAAGCACTGACAAAACTGGAGATACACATGGCTAACACTTAAAAATAAACATCTTCCTTACCAATAATCAAAGAAGTAAAAACAAATTTAAACAAAATAGCAAGTTTTTAATTCTTCAAAATAGTAGAAATGTTAAGCAATAAAAATAGCCAATACTGCACACTTCGTTCTTACGTCTTCTGAAGTTGGTTTGGAAATTAACCATTCAATAAAATGATCTACCAGGTGAAAGCAAGTCTTACACAACATTCTCCTACTCTTACAGATAATTATTAAACAAATATTCATTAACAAGCAGGCAAAAACAGCCTGTACTATACTTTCACCGAAATGCCAGCCCTGTCCTTTTAACTGGACAGACCTCCACCTGGATGCAAAATTAACTGAAGCCAGATATGGCAGCCTTCCAGAAGCAGGATCCAGTACCCTGATAGTCAACTCCAGACAACCTGAAATCTTCTAAACCAACGGCTGGTCACAGTATTATTTAGAGATCAAGCATTGGGCCCTATTTTAAGGGAATAAAGTATAGGCCTTGTTGGTTTCTTATTATACATCCATACAAGTGTGCAGAGTGTCTCAAACATTTTTAACCAAAACTTTTTTTCTTGAAAACTTTTAATTTCACTAAGCAGTAAAATCACGCTAATTTGTAAGCTGCCAATTTCACCAATAAAAGTTAATTTCTGACCATCACTATGCTAATTCCCATACCGGTTGTCAACTGAGATACAAAAACAGAAGCACTTGCCTTAGCCATTGCTGGGGTATGGACTTCCTGATCAGAACTCCAGCTGGCTTTCTTTGGACTTTTGCACTGTTGATTAGCACCTGGGTTATTCCTTAACCTAACAAAACCTGCATACTCTATATAATGCGAATTAGAGACATTTAACACCAGGTGTATTTTCTCTCCTTGCACATGATCCCTTTTATTATTGCGTCTTGTATGCTTTCAGTATTCCTATCCATGGAGATGAGTGGAACTACTACACAGCTCAAGTTGTATTCAGCTTAGGTCCATCAACACTGATTCTGGTAAATCATTGCAAATGTCAGATTCTTAAAGTGAAAAAGAAAATCCACAACTTGTGCAGAGTGACAATCTTTTTTTACTTTTAAAAATTTCTTGTACACTCTGCTGAGAAAAATTACTTTTAAGTATTTGATGGTAGTCTAATCTTTCATAATCTCAAACTTATTTCAATAGCCTTACCTCATCGCTCTGGAAGCCAAACAAGGTCAACGCGTAGTCTTTGGCAAGGCACTCTGCACTGTTTATGATGCCACTGCTATTTGGCAGTGACACCTGCCCATCCCCCCATCAATCTCAGGCAGCCTTTCTCTCTGCCAGCAGCCATCAATGGAGAGAGGAAATAGAGCTTCAAAGGTCTCAGTACAGCTCATAAAAGATCAGGAGGATTGACCCAAGCCAAGATGAAGATTGTACATTTGGCAGTTATGTTTGGATATAATTATGAGATAATCCATAGAAATGCAGGATTAACTGAGATGCAGTCTGGGTTTAATAGCCCCAGAGCAAGGTAAAAATAAATGTACAAGAGAAATGAAAATCCCTAGGGAAAACACTTGGTATCTCACAGCCATCATAGAAGAAGAAAGGAAGACAAAACAAACAGAACCACTCAAGATTCGGAGTTGATCATACATGATAATAACGTTAGATATGCAAAGAATGAAAATGAAGAAATGAGTGAGGGTACCAAGATACTCAAAAGACACGATCAGTAAGGTGGTGACGAACTGAAGGCACTGCCAAAGTCTGTGGACAGTGAGCACGAAGAGAGACTCTGAAGGGTTTAAAAGGAAACCATAATGCTAGGAAATGAGAAACCAGAAGTCAGCTAGAAATTCATGGCAAATTTCAAACCATTTCAAAGAAAAAGATGAAAAATTGGATATAGGTTCAAAGGATAATTAAAGATCCAAAGTTCACTGCCAATGCAACTTGGAACTAATCTCTTTCATACCCAGATGGGAAGACTTTTGCAATTCCTAGATATAAAAGTTTTTGACTCCAAAAGCCAGTGTGTGGCTGCAGTGAGAAGGGAAGCTATTATCAGATTTGGGGTTTATACACCCCCATTCCAAAAACAGTACATGGTGTCTTACAAAAAATAAAATAGAAACACTGCAACATGACAATAAAAATTAGAAGCGAGTGAAAGAATTCAGGCAAAAAGAAAATAAGGTAGCATTTATGAAATAAAGCCAAAAATGAATAACACACACAAAAAAAACCTTTACAATAAAATTGATAAGAATGGTTTCCAACCTTTTTAGTATGAAGTTGCTTTTTCTAAAATTAGAAATTTTCCTGCCCTCAAACTACAATCTGCCCCCCCACAGCCATGATAAGAATTCTAAGTGTGCAAATATCCATTGATGAATTATGCAACAATAAACTACAATGAATTCAGTTGAGTGAAATTGTATTTTATGAGACAAAAGACACATGCACCCCAATGTTCATAGCAGCACTATTTACAATAGCCAGGACATGGAAGCAACGTAAATGTCCATCAACAGAGGAATGGATAAAGAAGATGTGGTACCTCTATACAATGGAATATTACTCAGCCATAAAAAGGAACAAAATGGGGTCATTTGTAGAGACGTGGATGGACCTGGAGACTGTCATACAGAGTGAAGTAAGTCAGAAAGAGAAAGACAAATATCATGTATTAACTTATATATGTGGACTCTAGAAAAATGGTATAGGTGATCTTATTTGCAAAGCAGAAAGAGAGACACAGATGTAGAGAACAAATGTATGGATACCAAGGGGGAAAGGAGGGAGGGGGAAGTTGGGAGGCTGGAATCGACACATATATGCTATTGATACTATGTATAAAATAGATAACTAATGAGAACATACTATATAGCACAGAGAACTCTACTTAATGCACTGTGGTGACCTAAATGGGAAGGAAATCCAAAAAAGAGGGGATATATGTATATGTATAGCTGATTCATTTTGCTGTACAGTAGAAACTAACACAACATTGTAAACCAAGTATACGCCAATAAAAATTAATAAAAGAAAAAAGTGTATCCACATGAAAAAAAATCACATATAAATTATAAGATATTAATCTAATTAAAATATTTGATATTCATATCAACTAATGGGCCTTTCTGAAAAGTCTAAAGCCCTGACTTAGCAAATCCACTTATTTTCTAAAGAGCTTTGCATTTCATGTCTCACCAAATACAGTGGAAGTTTTAAAGGAAATCCAATGAGTAATAAAGTACAGCCATTAAGGCCCATAAAAATTACCACCAAAAGGACTTTTTCTTAGAGTCTGTTAAGAAAGCTCTCTGTAGTCTTCAATTATCGGTTCTCCATTCTTTCTTCACACATAGCTTTACCCAATCTCCCCAACTATTAACGGGTATACAGTTCCACCCCACGGCCCTTAGGTATAGTCATGTGCCTAAATTTTAGTCAATGAGATATACATAGAAATGGTGTGAGCAATGTCCACCAAGGAAGGGCTGTTCACTTCACCTCCATTTTTCTCCCTCCTTCTGGGTTGAATGAAGACAGTCCTGACAAGGGCCCTACCCTCCAGGTAGCAGATAAAAAAGCTAGATGGAGCTTTGATGAACTTATGGAAATCCTATAATAGGACTTTGCCTACGGAACTTCAAAGAAAACAAAACTTCTTTTTGTTTGTTTGTTTGTTTTGTTTTGCTTTTTCACTGTAACAGCTCCTTTGATTTGCAGTGAAAATTGATTTGTATATTTTTTGCCTCTGAGTCCTTGTGGGATTTTTTTTCTTTATTCAAACAGAAAGTCACAAAAATTATAATCATCCTCATCAGTTCACTCAGTCCCATGTAATTAATTTTTTTATCTTGATCTTTTGTTAGCACTTTTATGAATTCATCAGTTTTCCATTAGAGTTCTGAAAATGCTTATTCATTCAGTTCAGCAGTATAGTCAGTTACCAGAAACCTGTACTTGTCAAGAGTCTTTTCCATGAATTCCTTGAAGATGAAATCCTTTTATAGGAACATATTTGCAAAAGCATCAGAGTACACCCAGAACTGTCTGTAAGTGACAAAAGACTTAAAAATGACCACGGTTAAAGATTTGATGAAAGTTCACAATAATGCAATTGACAAGGAAATTTAGTTATTTCTGAGATATACATTTTAAAGTAATAACTAGAATTATGACTTATAACATTAAAAACTTCTTTTAAAGCCACCATTAATTTGGGGTTTTTGCTGTCACATGCTTTCGAGTCTAGTTCCAATTAATACACTGTCTCTACCTGTCAACAATTTTCAATTGTAATACTTAGCTTATATTTACTCTTAGAAAAATCACACGGTCTGAATGAACTTTAACTCATCTCCTACAACTCTGCAGCCTCATTTCTTGTCCTTGTCCTTAGTTCTTTCTGCCCTTTTCCTCTAACCCCAGGCATTTACTCTGATACAGGCTTACTGGTTCATAATTGGAGCCAATAGCTTTCTAGGTCTCCTGTATACGTAATCAATGTACTAAGGTTTGTTTTCAAATTACTCCAGGGTTAATTCTTCAGTATTTTCCCCCATATCTTTCATATTCTTGCTTTTCACCTTTGTTTTGCTCAAGCAAGTCTTCAAATAACCTCTGTAGAAAAGCTTATAAAAGTTCATGAAATTAGAATTTTAAAACTAACCCTAGAAAAGCTTCTGAAAATTTGAAAAAAGCTGTATTTTACCATCACACTTGATTGCCCTTGTGACTAAGCCTAGAACATTTCCTCACGGCTTCCGAGGCCTTGTTTCATTGCTTCTAGGATCTAATGTTGTTGGTGAGATGTCTGATGTCAAACTGATTTATTTTCATGAATCATAATTATGACATGTCCCCTGTAACCCAGCTGTGAACTTTTATTTTTTTAAATCTCTGTGTTCTGAAATTTCAGATATAAATATTTGTTTCATCACCCTGGGAATTTAATAGACCTTTACAATGTTAAATAATTCTTATGCTTAGTATTAGAAAGTTTTCTTCAATTTTTTCATTGCTAACTTCCTCCCCTCCATTTTCCTCCATTTTCCTATGTTCTTTTTCTCCAGAAATCCTATTAGATCAGTGTCCGGCTTCCTGGATTGATCCTCCATATTTCTTTTTGTTTGTTTGTTTGTTTGTTTGTTTGCGGTACACGGGCCTCTCACTGTTGTGGCCTCTCCCGTTGGGGAGCACAGGCTCTGGACGCGCAGGCTCAGCGGCCATGGCTCACAGGCCCAGCCGCTCCGCGGCATGTGGGATCTTCCCGGACCGGGGCACGAACTCGTGTCCCCTGCATCGGCAGGCGGACTCTCAATCACTGCGCCACCAGGGAAGCCCCATATTTCTTATCTTTTCTCTTTTCGTGGTATTTTCTCTTGCTCTGATTTTCTTAATTTCACCTTCAAAACTGTCCATTAAATTTTTGCAGTAATATCTTCAATGTGAAAGAACTTATTTGTGTCCTCCATTAGTCCTTTTTGTAGTTTCCTTTTCTTATTTTTGGAGGCGATGTCCTTTCAAATTTTCATGAGGATGACAATTTCTTTTAAAGTTCTCTTCTTTTCCCTAAATTATCTGTGTTTCTTTTGAAGAGAATGTTCTTTGAGTTGGTTTTTTCATGCTGCTGGATTGATTCAAATTTTTTATGATCTTTGGCTGGCTTTTGATGAGTAAGAGTAGTGGACTGGACTGATTTTCTAAGATAACAGCTATAAATGTCCTAGGCTGTTGTCTAACTAATTTTAAATCTAGGTTTCTCACACAAAGATGATGCTCAACTCAAAGTTCAGAGCATATGGGCAGACTGGTCTACTTACAGGCTTCATATTAGGGTGAGAAGTAAAGGTAAAGGTATTTAGGCTGGAGTGGGGACAGAGCTTCCAAATGCTTCCAAGAGGACTTTACCCTGGAAGATCTGATTTTATTCCTGCGGTTTATTTGATTTCTTTTAAAAAAGTGGCTTTAGGGTTGTCTTGTTATTATTGTTTTCTTTTTCTTTCTTTTTGCCTGAAAGTTGTATATTAGGCTGCCTAGAAATGCCTGCGTTCCACCTGTCTTGAAATGTGGAAGGGCAGGAAGGAAGGGATCCTGCAATCCTACTCTTCATTCAATTGTCAGCCTTTCAATTAACCTCCCAATTTCGCTTCCCTTCTCATTCATGTTTTCATTGCTCATCATCTCTCGGCTGGGATCATCTCCAGTTCTGCTACACAGCTCAGGTGTCTCTTTATCATAGCCTTCCCTCCTGCGTATTCTGGACTGCTATGATTTACTTGTTTTTAATCTGTCAACACTTTCATCTTCCTCACATCTTCTAGAAATTTATTGACGTCTTTTTCAACAATATTTCTCCTCCCATTCCCTCCATTTTATGAGTTCATTTCTTTACTATCATATACTGGGATTTCAAGAGGGAAGGGACAGAAATGCTTGTGCTAAGTCTACCATCTGAAATCAGAAGTACTGTTTAGTCAGACTTACTGTATAGCACAGGGAACTATATTCAGTATCTTGTAATAACCTATAATGGAAAAGAATCTGAAAAAGAATAGATATATGTATATATGTATAACTGAATCACTTTGCTGTACACCTGAAACTAACATTGATTTACAACATTGTAAATCAAGTATAGTTCAATAAAATAAGAAATACTGTTTAGTGTTAAGTAAAAATGACTCTTACATGGTCTGGTTAAAATCTATCAAAAATCATTATTCGATTCAGAATTTAATATTTCTTTTTTATTTATACTTCATTACTTTGCATATATGTTCATTTATCTATTCTCTATACCTTTTTTATTGTATGACTTCTATTTTCACTTTTGATATTAACACAGTGAAATAACTTTACAGCTACCTTAAGTCTTTTGGAAACAAAAAGTTTGATAAATCAGTAAATATTTTTAAATAAGTTTTGATGTCACTAACTATATAGAAGTTTTGTTCTTGGATTTATTCTTTTGTTCTTGGAGGAAAATAATTGCTTAAACACCTTTTAAGTGTACTTTTAAAAATGCTAAGGATGAAGTAAAAATAAAATCCGATGAGACTAATAAAATGTCACCACAGATATATTTGCCAATTCACTGATTTTTGATGCCCAGAAGCCAAATCATACAAATCCATCCTGTGCAAGAAGAGCAATAGCACCTGGTAAAACACAAAGAAACTGTCCCAGGTCTATGAGAAAATCCTTCAGAACATCAGTCTGCAGACTGAATGCCACATGTCATAGGTGGGAGCATATGTGGGACTTTGCTAGTTATAAAACTCCATTGGGTTTTCATAAACACACTTTACACTCAAAGCCACTGGAGTAAACTCCACAACGACAGGAGTATCCTGACCTGAATGTAGTCTCTTCATATTGTTTGGAAGGAGAAGGTTACTGCAGAAGCCATTTTAACTCGATTTCTGCTAAAATGTCACTGTCCTTAAAATAAATATATTTGCAGTTTTTAGAGTGATCTATCAAGACTTTTTTGGGTATGACTGTATTCTGTACAGAAGGAACAAAAACAAACACAGAAATATTTAACTTGGTTTCCCATATAATTTCAACGCATAGACACACAAAACCCTGCAGATGTGTTATTGTTTAAGATAAGTCCACTGTCTATTTTAGGATCCCTCCACCTCCCCAAATTTAACGGGACTCATTTACTTTGGGCAGTGACTCATTTGTATTCACTGATCAGGCTGCACTAGAGAAAAGGTCCTCTTCAGAGTGACTAATAAAAGACAATATCCTTCTTTCCATCCCAGTATATTACATGTGTCCCAGATGTTTTTCTCTATCCCTGCAAGAAAAAGGAGAAAGGTGGAATCTTATGAATTACCGTTTTATGCTTGAATTGATCAAATTGGAAACTTGCCCTTCCTGGAAGCGGAGCATTAATGAAGGAAGCTCAAACCGATTTCATGATGCCCAGCAGTCAGTCTTTCTCTGCCTCTGCCTCTCTCTCTATGAGATATGATTCATATAACCATAAAATTTACCCAACTGAGCTGTACAGTTCAGTGATTTTTTAGCATATTCAAAGTTGTATAATCATTATCTAATTCTAGAATATTTTCATTCCCCCCAAATAAAACCCATACCCATTAGCAATCACCTTCCAATCTCCCCTCCATCATACTCCCCTCTTCCAAACTCCCATCCCTGGCAACCACTAATCTACTTTCTGTGTCTATAGACCTGCCTATTGTGGACATTTCATCTAAATAAAATCATACAGTGTTTGGTGTTTTTTGAATGATTTATTTCACTAAGCACAAGGTTTTCAAGGTTCATCCTTGTTATAGCAGGTATCAATACTACATTCCGTTTTATTGCCAAATAATATGTCATTGTATAGATACACCACATTTTATTTATCCATTCATCAGTTAATGGACAGTTGGTTACCAATAATGCTGTTTTAATAATAATGCTGCCTTAAACATCCATGTACTTGTTTTTTGTGTAAACCTATGTTCTCATAGGCTTATGCCTAGGACTGGAATTACTGGGCCATATGATAATTCTATATTTAACTTTGTGAGAAACCTCTTTAATACATAATTTAAAAATTTTTACTATATCAAAAGGGAACCCTCTTGCACTGCTGGTGGGAATGTGAATTGGTTCAGCCACTATGGAGAACAGTATGGAGGTTCCTTAAAAAACTACAAATAGAACTACCATATGACCCAGCAATCCCACTACTGGGCATATACCCTGAGAAAACCGAAATTCAAAAAGAGTCATGTACCAAAATGTTCATTGCAGCTCTATTTACAATAGCCCGGAGATGGAAACAACCTAAGTGCCCATCATCGGATGAATGGATAAAGAAGATGTGGCACATATATACAATGGAATATTACTCAGCCATAAAAAGAAACGAAATTGAGCTATTTGTAATGAGGTGGATAGACCTAGAGTCTGTCATACACAGTGAAGTAAGTCAGAAAGAAAAAGACAAATACCGTATGCTAACACATATATATGGAATTTAAGAAAAAAAAAATGTCATGAAGAACCTAGGGGTAAGGCAGGAATAAAGACGCAGACCTCCTAGAGAACGGACTTGAGGTTATGGGGAGGGGGAGGGGTGAGCTGTGACGGGGCGAGAGAGAGTCATGGACATATACACACTAACAAACGTAGTAAGGTAGATAGCTAGTGGGAAGCAGCCGCATGGCACAGGGATATCGGCTCGGTGCTTTGTGACAGCCTGGAGGGGTGGGATAGGGAGGGTGGGAGGGAGGGAGACGCAAGAGGGAAGAGATATGGGAACATATGTATATGTATAACTGATTCACTTTGTTATAAAGCAGAAACTAACACACCATTGTAAAGCAATTATACCCCAATAAAGATATTAAAAAAAAAATTTTTACTATATCAATTGAACGGAATAATTTTATTTTTGTAGTAATATTACCAAAGAGAAAAAAGTTCCAAGCATAAATAAGCCTCATTAAGACAGAATTTTTCAAAGGATGTTGTTTACTTAATTTTTCTCCAATCTGGACACCAGTATCATGACCAGGCTATGCAAGTCGGGTCCATTCTTTTCAAATATCTATAAGTAACAATACCAGAAAGAGTTGCTAAACATACTTTCATTGTTTAGATAAACGACAGCTGTAAAACAGAAAGGACAATTTGCAAAACTCTGAATTGTGGTGGTGGTGTTGCTATGCTTACGATATTGTTAATATCACAAGACAGATGGACTTTATGAGATATCGTATTTTACTTTACTTTTTTGTGGGGTTTTTTTTGCCCCACCATCAAATCAACGATAAAAGACTCATTTACTGTAGTGACATCTACAGGCACTTTCAGAGAAAAACATACTCAACTCTCCTTCGAAACTGAAACACTCTCATTCCCAGATCAGAAAGCCCTGTGTGGATTTAGACTGATGGTTAGTGGTCTTCAGTGTAGTACCACATAGAAGGCAGACCTTACCCCATATTCAATTGAGTTTTAAAACACAGCCATTTGTCTACAAAACTAATTTTCATGAAATGATTAGTCATCTTAATTTCCTGCACTCCCATTCCATCCATATTTATCCAGTGAAAACTTAATATCACCACTTGGGATTCATACTGTACTAAAACGATTTCAGTGTCTCCAGTTGGTTTGTCTATGCCTTGTTTCACACACATAGATTATGCATTTTATGGCATTTGAGTGTATAAAGGGAGACTGCTGCCCTCATGCTTCCTGAGCTGTAGAAACTTGTGATCCTGTCTCAAGATACTACAAGTGGAAAGGATTATCAACTTCTTGAGAATGGCTTGAATTACCAGAGTTGGAAGACTATAGAAGTCCACAAGGTTGAGTAACCTTGAAAGAGATTTACCCAAGACAACCTTTTATTTGCCACATCTGAATGACCCCAGTTCAAGCGAAGCTGTGGAGTGGTACGTACCACTAGATCAGGCAAAGAGGGCAAGATGAAATGGCTTAGCCAGAGAGAACATCTCCCACAGCAAGAAACTGTGCAGTGTCCAAGATGAGGGAGGGGCAGGATGACCATGATAAACACGTCATAATGTTGCTGTATTCAAAAAGAGCAAGCATTAGAAGTCTGTCATGCCAGAGAGCACTTGACAGTCACCTAAGATCTCCCAACAGCACCAGTTAAGTAAGTAACACTTTTTTCCCCTTTGTACTTTAACTCCTCTGTCCCTTCCAACCCTGAGGCAAAGGATGGAAAGTCAGGAAGATATGAAGTAAGAAAGACAGGAGATTCACTGCATCCCTTCCCAACCTTCTGGGTCCAGACTAAGAGAAAGTTAAAGGCATTAAACTGGATATGAGAAGTTCAGTTTAGACTGCACTTTTAATACCATAAAAATGAAACTGAAAGTGACCAGAAATTATCTTCTAGGTGTGAGAAAGGAATGAATATCTGACAAAGAAGTTTTCAAAAATGGTAGAAGAAAAATACAGCAATTTTTAATTTTACACTACAGACTCCAGCTCATATAGTTGGCTCAGTCAGGGTTTTACTTTCTACTATCTTTTCTTTTTAGCTCATCAGTCAACTAGTTTAAGGGAAGGCTTGAATAAAAAAGAGAGAGATTTTTGTCCATGTTCAAAATTCAGTAAAATATCCCAAAGGTTACAGTTATTCTAAAGCATATTTATTTTGCATATTTATAGTTTTTAATTTATATACCCTTTATTTAAATTTATCTTCCTCGTAATACTACTTTATATAGAAGGTTGCCTCTAGTCTATGAGAATATGAGAGCAAACTCCTTTTCTAGAAGTTCGTTTAGCCAGACTTAAACCAGACTTTTGATCCCCTAAACTTTCCCACTCCCCAAAGTAAGGCTTTTATTACCTGTTCTCAATAAAGTCTAATATCAGTGTCTGAAAGTGTCTGCCTTCTGTGAAAGCTAATAATTTATCTTTGCTGAAGGCTCTTCTGAGTTCCCTACCCTTCACCCCAAGGAGGAAGTTCCCATGGCCAGAATGTGCTGTGTGTCTCCAAGTGGCTTTCCGAGGAGACTGTCTTGAAGGCTGACTTATGCTGATCAGACGTGAGGATTCTGAAACTTCACAAATATTTATCAAAAAGATTTACAGACACTTGGTTTTTATAACTGCCTGTTGATACAACTGCCACATCAGACTGCCTAAAAAATAAAATGTATTACTCATCAGACAGGAGCATAAATGATGAAACACAAAACACCCACTAGTAATTATATAACCCCCTGTGAAGCATAGGACAATGAAGGTGAGGGTCCAAGGAAAGGTTTCTGTAATTATTTTTTCACCCCATGCAGGATGAATTATGCCGTTCAGGTAAGAGTAATGAAACAGAGGAACAGGGGAGGAAGTGCTTTCAAGAACCAATTTACTGATAGCAAAGACCAAGAAGTAATGATGTGTGTTGCACAAATATCCACTTCCTTGTTCCGTGCCACACACAAGGTCCAGCCACACCACTGAGTCATCCAGCAGCTGTCACTCTCTTATCTCCAGCAATCTTCCACTTTCCCAGCTTCTTCCACTAGAACTCAGGCAACCCTCAAGATTCAAGGATGCAGTGGATGGGGTGAAGAAGGATTATTGTGTGCACTTCTCCCTCTCCTCTACTTCCCTGGGCAGACTGCCCTACCCATCACCACCATGAGGTAGGAAAGCAGGAGCCTGTCCAGTGCCCAGTGGAGGTGGCAGAGTATGATTTAGGGCACAGCTCTGATTGGCCTGAGAGGTGAAGTGTTAACAACATGAATTAAGCAAACCTGTTCACCCTGAGCATTTTCTCCTCCCATCCATCCACTTTGTCCTTCTCCCCGATCCCCATTCCCATCCCAAGCCCTCTTTAAAAGCTCTCCTAGGGAAAAATAGCAACCACCACCACCCCACCAACTAAGTTCATTGAGAGGCTCTCCTCACACATTACTATCTGAGGTAGCTAAAGTGCTCTGGGAAATATTAATTTAAAGGGAAGAGCAACACTGAGCAACTTAGGAGCACAATCATTAAAGGAAAAATTATGTATAGTGTTTATTAAACAAGAATTAATAAACCAAAAACAAGATTTGAAAGTAAACACATGAAATATCTTCAAAGAGACAGAGGATACTGAAAACAAGAAATGGGGTTTTGGGGCAGAGGTGAGGGAGAGTCATATAAAAAGTGGGTATGTTACTATGGACAGAGATTTGAAAAAATAACGTAATAAATCGGTTGATTATCATGGATAGATACAGCTGCAGAACTACAAGACTCAGTGGAGGAACCTGCCCAGTCAAAGGTGGTACAGTATGTTCTCCAAGGTATTGCTTAATCCATTAGATAACCCTCTGTTCATTACAATCTAATACAATCTCCTTTTCGGAAAACCATTTCTTCTCCCTATTTAAGTCATAGCCAAACTACCTTCACCTTCATTCACATTACTAAACTGTAAACATAACATACCAGGGCGAAGTATCTGCATCCAGACAGATTACTTCACAGTTTTATTTTAGATCTTGGGTTGGTGGTGGATGCCTGGCTACATTAATATAAATAAAGTGTCAATCCTGGTGACTGTCTCCAACCCAAGATGGTTTGGCCTCTGACATTTTCACTTCCAGTAATTGAAATTGCCTGTGACTAACACAGTCTATCCTACCCCCGCCAAAAGATAGCAAATACATTGATAAATGGATTAAAAAAAATTAAATTTCCTTTCACCAGGTACCCTGTTAATGTAGAGTGAGATTTGATATGCTCAAGGAAACATTTGTGCTGGTGTTCAAGGATCATCTGCTTAAAAAGAAATGAAACAAAACAGACTGCTTTAAGAATTCGAAAGATTTGTTCCTTTTTTATATCAGGCCGATGGATAAATTAGAACACATATTCAAAGTTAGCTATTCTTGGGCTTCCCCGGTGGCGCTGTGGTTGAGAGTCCGCCTGCCGATGCAGGGGACGCGGGTTCGTGCCCTGGTCCGGGAAGATCCCACATGCCGCAGAGCGGCTGGGCCCGTGAGCCACGGCCTCTGAGCCTGTGCGTCCGGAGCCTGTGCTCCGCAACGGGAGAGGCCACAACAGTGAGAGGCCCGCGTACCACCAAAAAAAAAAAAAAAGTTAGCTATTCTTTTGGTCTGGAGGAAAACACTTTGGACTGGGACTACATCCAAGCTCTACATAGAGCCTCAGTACTAGTTTGGGATGCCATACAGGCAGGGTTCCCCCAACCCCACAACCTACTACTACAAATGTTGTGAAGAGTAACTGTTTGAATTACAAAATATTTTTCCTGAGACCACAGAATTTGAAGCTTTGTCTCTAAAATTGTGGCGTCATATAAGATACATAACATGATTTCCCAGATCAAAAGTAGAACATTCATTCCCTTCACACTATAAAGGTTATTAAATACTCACAATGGGCCAGGAAAGAAAAATCCCCATATTCATGAAAATAACTTAACATTATTTGGAAGAAAGATTTTAGATGAAGAGAATCACTTACATTATTCTTTTTAAAATCACTACTATAATATATGACAGCACTGGCTTTCAAAGGACTAATTTTTACTAGTCCCTAATCTACAGATTAGCATCTTAAGCATAGAAAACTTTTCCTCCTGAGGACACCCACAAACGCACTGGAAAAGTACTGAAATACATGTCTTGCGGCACCAATTAATAGGAAATGTGTATATGACTCAGATTTAATGCTGTCCTCCTGAATCTTTACACTGTAAAATGTCATTTACAATTCATGCATAAAATACTGCTTTTTCTATATATGAGCAAGTGGGTAGAAGAAACCACTTGGTCATATGATGTCTGTAACAATAAGACCTAAAAAATATGTATATATTATATTTAAATGATTTACACAATCTTGGAAAGAGAAGAAAAGAGGCAGAAAAATGAGGATTTAATTAGCTTGTGGGTTGAGTAACATCCAAGGGCTAATATCTCTCCTTGCAGAAAAAGATGATTTTCTGATGACATCATCCATTACAACATGCAGGATACAAAGAGAGGACACTGCAGAGTCATTACCATGCCCTGTAGAGAGACAAGTGTCTGCTTCATTAGCTCATCATCAAGTTTTAGCCTTTAGTTAAAGATACTCAGAACTGGCTATGTAAGGCATTTACCATTACACACTTGGCCTCAAACCCCCTTAGTTGGCTTAAAATCTCTAATTTTTTCTTTCTGGTAACTAAGAACTTTAAGTAAGAAGTGAAAAAGTGAACAAAGTTTAGAAAAGGGAAAAATTGGCTTTCTTAGTCTGTGTTTACATAACAAGAAAATGACAGAAGAAGAAGAAACAAAATTCATGAATGGTAGTGGTAATATCATTTCCCCCTACAGTTACCTAGCTGCACCACTTGAGTGAATTAGAAACCAAACATACTAAGAAGAAACAAAAGCAAACATGCTCTGAAGCAATACACTTGCAATCAGACCTCAAAGAATCCATTAAATCAAGGATCATGACTTCAAAGTCAAAAATCACAATGCATGCAAGGAAATGGGGCAGCATGAGAGACAGTGATTAGAAAAAATATAGCAGATTCAGATTTGCAAAAGTTTTAGACATTGGAATTATCTGATAACAAATATAAAGTGTGTTTTATATGTCTATAGAAATAATGTATAAATAAGAAAAGCATAACCAGATAGTTCTAATACATAAAATTCCTAGAAATAAAAAAATATATATTTAGATATAAAAACTCAATGTATAGGTTAAACAACAAATTAGAAATGAAAGATGAGAACATAATTAAACTGACAGAAAAACCTGAAGAAATTGTCCAGAATACAGAATGAGATAGAAAGTATGGTCAGAAGTTAAAGAACGTGAGGGATAAAATGAAAAGACCTAATATCTATGTACAACAGTTTCAGTAATAGGAAAATGAGAGAATAGGGTGGAAGTCATCATTCAAAAAGAGGATGACTGAGAATTTTGCAGAATTGTTGGATTTTTAGATTTAGGAATCCCAGTGAATTATAAGCAGGATAAACATCATAGAACACTGAAGCAAAGAAGAAAATCTTGAACATAGCCAGAGATGGAATAATATTCAGCAATGAAAAGAAGTGAACATGCTGCAAAACGGATGAATGTCAAAAAATTATGCTGAGCCGAAGAAACCAGATGCAAAAGACTGAATATGACTGGATTTATGAAATGCCCAAAAGGCTAATTTATACAGAGAAAAGGCAGAATAATTGTGGACTAGAGATAGGTGAAGAAATTAAATGCAAATTGTCCTGAGGAAACTCTCTGGGGATATGGAAATGTTCTATAACCAGATTGTAGTTATGGATATACAACCCTATACATTTACTAAAATCATCGAATTGTGCCCTTAAAAAAAAGATAAGGTGAGCTCTGAAAGAAAAACAAAAGAATAAGATATATCAGGCAAACATAAGCCAAAAGAAAGGTGGATTAGCTAAATTGATGTAAGATAAAACACAGTTTATGATAAAACATTACTAGAAATAGATCTGGTCATCCTATAATAATAAAAGGTTTAAATCACCAGGTAGATGCAAAAGTTCTAAATTTGTATGTAACTAACAATACAGATCAAAATACATAAAGCAAGAATCTACAGAACTGCAAAATGATAATAAGTCCATCACCACAATGGTAAGTTTAAAAGTATCCTTAGTAACTAATAGGTTAAGCAGACAAAAGTATCAGTAAGACCACAGAATACGTGAACAGTGTATTTACTTATTTTAAACTAATGGACATATAAAATCCATTATACCTAATAAAATTTTTATGCATAAAGAAAAAATATAAAAGTTGCTAGAAAGCATGCCTCAAAAACACCTTCAAGGGGCTTCCCTGGTGGCGCAGTGGTTGAGAGTCCGCCTGCCAATGCAGGGGACATGGGTTCGTGTCCCGGGAAGATCCCACATGCCGCGGAGCGGCTGCGCCCATGAGCCATGGCCACTGAGCCTGCGCATCCGGAGCCTGTGCTCCGCAAAGGGAGAGGCCACAGCAGTGAGAGGCCCGGGTACCGCAAAAAAAAAAAAAACCTTCAAGGATTTACATCATGCAAATCACATAACCTGACTTCAATACAATATTCAGAGATAATTAGAAAACTATGACATATTTGGAAATTAAAAACATTCTTCCAATAAATAAAAAATAAATAAAAATCATAACAGAAAAGAACTGAAAGATAATGAAATATAGTTACACATATCAAAACTTGTACAACATAGCTAAAGCAGTACTTAGACACTGATTGCCTTAAGAATTTTTCATAACATAAAACCAGAAAAGTAATAAACTAAGCAAAAACTTGACATAACAGACGAAAGCCAACAAAAGTAGTAAAGAGAAACGGAAATAAATAAAAATTAAATAGAAAACAAAGATACAACAGAGGTAAACAAAAGTTTAAAAGTTTTTTTTTAATCTGCTAATAAATAAAAAGATTAGCAAGATGGATCAAAAAAACAAAGGAAAATTCACAAACATTAGAAATTAAAAGGGAGGCATAATGAGAGCAATTAAAAGGTTATTAAGAGGATATTCTGAACAACCTTATATCACTAAATTTGAAAACTTAGCTAAAATGAATAATTTAAAAAAAAATAATTTAACAAAATTGATTCAAGGAGAAATACTAAAAATACTGAAACACTAAAGATAATAAAATTAATCAATAGTTTATAATCATCCCTAAAGGAAAACACGAATACTAAATGACTTGACAGGCAAGGTCTACCCATCATTTTAAGGTCCATATATGAGAATCCTACAAATGTTAATCCAGAAAACAGAAAAACAAAGAACACTACACCCAATTCATTTTCTGAAACTAGTAAAACTTTTGAGACCAAAACCAGAGAAGGTCTGTAAGTGAAAGAAAACTTAGAGGCCAAACTCACTCTTGAACACAGATGCACCAAAATAAAATACTAGCAGACCAAATCCAGCAGTGAATATAAAAGCCATCATGATCGATTTGGGTTGAAATGGAAGGTTAACATAATATAAGAAAATCAATGATTCAACACTTTAACACATTATAGGAGGGGAATCATATACTCATTCCAATAGGTACAGAAAAAGCATTAGATGCGATTTAGTAGTATCCATGATTTCAAAAAATTATACACACACTAGGAACAGAAAGGAATCTAAGGAATCTGATAAAGTGTGCCTACAGAAGCTATGGCCAATAGGGTCCTTGATGGCAAAATGTGAATGCATTCCTTTCATAAGAGCAAGACACGTGTGCCTGCTATCACCCTACAGAGCTAACAATTGCACAGTGCTTATCTTGCGCCCAGCATGGTTTTCACATACTTTGCTTTTAGACAATGGATAGAGGATTTGGTGAGGTACAAGATCCCAGTGTTAATATACTGTCTCTCAGGGATGCCAATAGCAATTGACAAATTTTCTGGTGACAGGCAAATACTACTATAATCTCCAGAAGAACTGCTTCAAGGAAATGACAACACTCTCCCCAGAGTCTCTGCAATGCAAAGTGAAACTTGTTGTTTATCGTGCAAGATTAGGCAATGCAATATTTCTGATAACAGTTTGAACTCTTGGAATTAGACTGGCTTTTCATTTTCTGAGAACAGCGATAGCAATCTACTTTACAACAGAGCACTGAGAAAAAATTGCCTGTGTGTGGTCAGTGATTTCTCATCCTTTAAGGAAAAACACTGAAATACTGTACCTCCTATTTAACAGTATCTTTAAAAGGATACTGGAGGTCAAACTTAAACACAACTGATTAAACCTACGACAGGCAAGGGTTCAGTTTGTCTTTTTATTTTTCTGCATTCCACTGCCTGCCTAGCCCCAGAAATATAACAATGATTTTTTGAAATAAAGAAGGAAGGAAGGAAGGAAGGAAGGGAATGGAAGGAGGGAGGGAGGAAAGAAGAAAAGGAAATTGAAAGGTTCAATAAGCTAAAGAAAAGTAAAAAACTATTTTTCTTCATTTTACTTAACCCTTTATAAGGTGTGATGTAACAGATGCTGGGGAATGTATCACGCTCAGTTGTTTCAACAGCATGTGTGGAGCATCTATGATACATCAGGCACAGTGCTGGGCTCTGGGTAGAGAAATGAAAAGGCATGAAGCATTCTCTCAAGGCGTTTTGAGTTTAGTGGAAATTGGAAGCATGCGTGTACCCCTCCAAGCAATGAAAAAGATGTTTTACAGACATCTGAGCACGTGTCAAGGGACACTTTTAAAAAATACTGTGTAAAAAGTTTAACATCAAAATGAATTTTCAGTCAACATAGATGTGATACACCTACACCTGGTTGCTAACGAAGAGAAATGTTAAAGAAAAACAAAGTACAATACAAATTAATAACCTGAGGAAAGAATTTTAAAATGACAACTGTGAAGTAGAAACACATATACACACACACATATATATATGTGTGCTATTCTGTCATTGGACAATGCCTTTTTTAAAAGTTGGGACGTTTTGTCTTGTGAGCAACATTTTTCAAGCTCAGTCGCACCTATCAGTGATTTGAACCTGAACTTAGCAGTACAGGCTCTGACCAAAGAAAGCAGTCATGCCTAAAAGGGTCATCAATGACCAAGGAAGTAACGGAGGGAAGTCCACAGTGGACTCGCCATAGGACCTAGCAGAGAAAATTTTGGTAAGCTGGGGGACCTGACTTTTCTAAGTCTACAGTGGTGATGGTAGCCAAAAGGTACAGAGCACATATTGCGCTGGGCTCTATGTCAAGCAGCTGACACGGGTCATTCCACACCGCCAGTTTAGGTTTTGCTCTGATGTCAATTCTGATCAAACCATTTTTCTTTCTGCCCACTGGCCACGGCAAGGTTTAGACACTCACTCCCTTTCTTCAAAGGGTAGATCAGGAATTAATGAGAGCATCACAAACCTCCACCCTTATCTTCTTTGTTCCCCAGAACTCCCTGGGAATGGTCAGAGTGAAGCCAGGGCCACACAGATGTTACTTTTCCTATCCTTCTCTGATGGATCGTGTATGAACTGAGCAAAAGCTCAAAAAAATCCCTTCAAATCAACCATGAGACATTCTAAGAAGGCGGACTTTACTAAGTAACGAAGGCATCAAGACAGGGCTAGCATACGCATGGGGCTATTAGTTGAGATCACCTTTCCACAGAAAAACCTGAGAACAGTGATTAAGGGCTCAGAAAGTTCATTTCCTTGGATCCACCAATTTTCATGTCTAAGAGTCTTTACTAGTTCAGTCTAAGCAGAAGTATACACAAATGTGTGTGACCATGAATATTCAACAGTTTGTTTATAATAGCAAAAAATGTGGAAACAATCTAAATTTCCAACAATGGAGCAATGGATAATTCTAGCTTAGGAGAGAATAATAGGTAGCTATCTAAAATAATGTTATAAAAGAGGGTTTCTAAACCTCGGCATCATTGACATTTTGGACCACATAATCTTTGTTGTGAGGCTGTCCTGTGAGCTGTAAGACGTGGAGCAGCAACCCAAGCTTCTACCCAGTAGTTGCCAGAAGCAAAAATTGTTTCCACATGTTACCAAATATCCTCGGGGGTGAAAACTGCCCCTGGTTGGGAATCCCTGTTATACAGGAATATTTATTGTCATGGGAAAATGTCCACAATGAGCTAAAAGATGAAAGAAGGAGGCTACAAAGCACTATGACAAATATGCTCCCCTCTCCCTCTCCCCCTGCCACATATAGACACCTTTTCTTTTTGTTTTAGAACTGGAAGCATAGGCAAAATATTAATAAAAATTATCTCTGGCTGGTGAGATTATAGGGGTCTCTTTTTTTCATTCTTTGGTGTTATCTAAATTTTCTGAGTTGAACTTTTATTCCTTTTATTGTAAGAAACAAAATGGGTAGCGTTTATGAGCTAAATGGGCCTCCAGCATAAATATGACAGCGTGTCTGCTTCCAAAACAAAGGACAGTCAATGGCTAAGGAATGCAATGTCATTATTGAAACATCTTCCAAAAGGGGACTTTCCTTCCTCACAATACACTGAGTCCTCTGCTGCAGGGATTAAGGAAGGTCTGCAGACTGGGTCTTCCCTTTGGGGCACGTCCTTCTCCCCAAGCCAAGCCATTGGCCTAGGTGCTCAGTGTTGTTGGAAAGTTTAGGTTTCCAGGTGGAATTTTAGCCCCTAGGCCATGTGGAACAAGTAAGCAGAAAACCAACATTCCTGTGGTACTGTGCTTAACCAATCTCCTCTCTAGGGGTGTCTGTGTGTAAAGAATGTGGAAAGAAAATAAGCAGTAGTCGCTTATGAAACATTAGGGTCTGAAAGTCACAGGCATCATTCCATGTTCCCCCATTTCCCATGCCTCAGTTCTTTTTGGTACAAACACATGTGTACACAAACATGCTGACTCAGACAGACACACACACACACACACACACACACACACACACACACACACACACACACACACACATTTCCAGAGAAATCTTTAGTCGGTAATAAGGCCATTTGAATGAGAACGGTCCAGATCCTGACTTGGAGAAGATCCTTGGTCCCCACAGTTATACTGATGGGATCATGCTATCCTACACCTTTCCTATGGCATTTCAGTGTGTGAAGATGTTAGATTAATAAGGGGGAGAAAGATGCACTACTGAGAAAGGGAAGCAAAAGTGTGCACAAAGAAGCAGTCAGGGACGTGACCAACTTTACCTACTTTCCAGTTCTACCCTGCCTGGGCAAACGCTAATCCTGCCGTAAATGAGTCTTTCTCAGAGTGATTCACTCGAAATCAACCACTGTGTCCAAAGATTCTATCTAAACATAAGCTTCAAAAATATTTTCCACATATTAAGTATTTACTCCAAAATATCCAAGTTTCTACTGAAATCAACTGCATACTAAGCTGTGATGATACTTTCCCCTGAGTAAGCTTCAACACCCAGGATGACCACACCCTAGTGCACTGCTGGTGGGAATGCAAATTGGTGCAGCCACTATGGAGATCACTATGGAGGTTCCGCAGTAAATTAAAAATAGGACTATTATACAATCCAGCAATTCCACTTCTGCATATATATCCAAAAGAACTGAAATCAGGGCCTTGAAGAGAGATCTATACTCCCATGTTTGTAGATTACTCATGATAGCCAAGACATGGAAGCAACCTCATGTCCACTGAGGCATGAATGGAAAAAGAAAATGTGGTATATAGATACAATGTCTACGTTTATTCAGCCTTCATAAAGAAGGAAATTCTGCCATTTGTGACAACACGGGTGAGCCTGGGAGACATTATGCTAAGTAGAATAAGACAGACACAGAAGAACAAATACTATCAATACATGATACCACTTATATGTGGAACCTAAAATAATCAAGTTCACATAGCAGAGAGCAGAATGGTGGTTCTCAGGGGCTGGAGGGAGGGAGAAATAGGAAAGTAATCGTAAAATGATACAACGTTTTGTTTATACAAGATAAGTCCTAGAGATCAACTGTACAGCATAGTGCCTATAGTTATCAATACTGTATTATATACTTAAAAATTTAGTAAGAGGGTAGATCTTATGTTGTGTTATGATCACAAGATAGACAGACAGACAGATAGATAGATAGATAGATAGACAGAGTGGGAGAAATGAACCTCGGGATTCTTAGACTGCATTACTAAACATTTTCCAACGTCGTTTTGTCCTTTTTAAAAAGAAAACTCTTCTGGATCTCTGATTACAGAAAACTGCTTTTACTTATAATCCATATAAAAGTACTTTTTACCCAAGAGGATAATATATATGTTTTAGATCCTGTGTAATTTTTAGAAAACATGCTAGAAGGTCATACCTATTATATTTCTCCTGATTTGAAGATTCCTAAATAATGGTCTTAGAGTAGATGTGAGAATTAGACTCCTTGAAGCTAATTCCTAACAAAGCATCTAGGAAGCTTGCCAGAAGTACGTGTAGATAGCTCTGAGCAACACAGAAAGGGGAGAATTGTGTCCCCGAGCCCCCTGAGCCAGGGTGGCATGTTTTATCTATGAGGGATATGCCTTTGGGTTTGTGTTTCAGGGGAGACAAAGTGCAAAGAGGGGTGAAGCAAGAAAGACTGAAGCTGAGGAGATTCAGTAGAAAGAATAGATTTTTTTCATAATACTGTTAGAAGTTAGGCCAAGTGATTCTCAGGGGAGCCAATTCATTAGTTTTTTCATTCTCGATGAATTCAGTATGAAGTTGAACAGAGAGAATGTTCTCCCCTTCTGCCAAGAGAGACAGAAATTTTCTCTGCCAAGTTTGAAGAATACAATTAAACTCATTAAGCACGTCTGAGATCCCGCTTCTATCTCATTCTAATTTTTCCTTCTGGCCTGCATAACATGACCTTCTTCACAGCACATGGAGATGGATAAAGACTTCGAAGAGAAGCCTGGTTTTGCGCACTCTAAAGACAACAGGATAGTCTGTTAGGAGAGAGGTCTGGGGAGGTGGAGAAGAACCGAGCCTACTGAGAAGGCTGTGATTTATCAGGCTGCCTACGCCTTCTTAATTTGTTCTGAGTCTTGTATACCTTGAAACTGGCGAGGTAAAAATCTTTAGCGTGCTGAGTGGCTTAGATTACAGCCCACAAGGGAAAGAAAAGAAAAAACACTCCAAAAATGTAACTGACCAAGAAAGCCACGTAAATATCTAAACCGCAAATCACAAGATGGTTGATCACATGTTGAAAACCAATCATAGCCAAAGGTTCAGAAACCCCTGAAAAGGTCATTCCTTTCTTTCCTGGCGTATTTTCCTCACATTCCACTAGCATTATCAGGAATGTTGTTATATAGAACTGACCACACAGCTTGTCAAATCATTCTTGACGCAAAACCACAAAGGATCCATTAACAAACAAAATGACAAATATTGAGTATGCGGGTTACCTAGCAGTGCAAAACTCTCACAAAAATCTCCATTTTTTTTTTTTTTTACTGGATGTGTACTTTCCCCCATGGCCTCACCAATTGTGGAAAAGAAACCAACGTCTTATAAATCAGATAACCCAGAAACAAGTCATCTATGCCACCAAGTATTGACCTTTGCTGAATTTCCATCTACTACTGAAACATGCCTTCATGTTAATCCACAGTGAGTCCCTCATCACTCACCGTGTTAGAACGATCCATCTTAAAAATTCTTTCATTTATTTTCAGCTGCGATCTTCTTTCCTCTGCTACAGCTTTAATCTCTCTTATGGTTTTTTTTTTTTTTTTAGTACAAAGAAAGTAACTTGAATTTTGTTATTTACAAGATTTAAAGTTTATTTTTGGCAAGACTCTCCAACCCCAAAACTAATCATCATTTCTTGAGCCTCACTTAACATAATCACCCTCCCACTAAGTGACAGTAGCCATGGCCAGCTTTGCCCATCAGCGCTGCCTCTGTGAAACTCTACCTAAATATAGCCCACCACCTATGCATCTGTTTAAATAAAAAGAATTTGGCCAGTTATAAACTGAAAAATTGAACATTCCAGTTAACTTTCTGGGTAACTACTCCAAACCTATAAAAATATATATTTCCAAATATACTACTTTCTGGCTACAATTTGAAGATAGTCAATTTGTCTAGGTTCCTACAAGGGATAAGAATCTAGCAAGAATCTAAAAAGATGTTGGGCTTCAAGAGTTGACTGGTCTTTAACTAATGGCTCTGCTTCTCTGTAAAACAGAGATAATTGGTTTCATGAGAATTAAATGAAATGTTTATAATGCTCCTAGTGCAGGATAAGAAATCTAGTAGATTCTAGCTTACATTAACTTAGTTCTCCCTCTGTATCTAATTTCTTTTCTACCTTCTCTCTTTAGGGGTAAAGACAGCTCCATGTACAGACTGTGACTCTTATCTAGATGAGGCCTGGGCTGTCTTCTATCTTATCCTCCATGTGGTTTAGTTTTTGTTATGGAATCCTTTTAATGTCAGATGTTGCTAAGCAATTTTTCCTAGTTTGATTCATTTAGTTTTAGTACAAACAAAAATATATCCAAATGGCTTGGTCTTCACTAATGTTGCTCTTCATCCAAAGTAAATGTGCTCTACTTTTGGGTCAGAAGACTTGTGATGTGGCTCCAGACCTTCCCAGAGCTGTGGGCGATCACAAACTTAGAAGTTTAAGAACCTCGCTACTCAAGGCTAGCATAAATACATAAAGAATGAGTAGCGATAAGTGACGAAGTACTATAAAAAAACAAAACAAAACAAAGAGCAAAAAACAATTCCCTCCAAATTAACTGGAGGGGAAAATGTACAAGTTTCAAATCATAAGCAGGCAAGAAAGAAACGTGACTTCTTTTTGGAATTCTTTATCTAAATAGCACATGGAAAATAGGACCCTTAATCTTCAGGGGGAAATTGATCTGCCGTAATGTGGGTAAAACATGGAAACAGGTTACTGAATTTAACCACTTGGACGAACAATCTCCTGAGGTTTGACAGATCCATACGGTTTTGGACTAAAAGTTAGCAAAGGGAGGCATGAACTGCCTTCAATTACAGTTTATCAAGAGGATAATAAAACTAAAAAACGCTAGATTGCAAGTATTGGCTTTAGAAGATCTTTCAATATTTAATTTTGAAATGCTTTCTGATTTCCTGATCCCTGTTGTCTGATTTTAGTTATATAGGCTGTGGAAGATTGCCAGGATCATTGTTTTCGGTAGGAAGAGAACACTATTCAAAGTAAAGGGACTTAGGAGAATTTTCTTTTATCCAAGACTAATTGGGGGGGGGTAGGTTTCTATATGATTCCACCCTATCTTATAGCCACATTAAAATGTCAGAGGACTTTATGGATTGTCAGATGCCGCCAGGGTTACAGTTTCAGAAATACCCACCAAGCTGGAAAGACGGGACACAGCAGTGCTATTAACAATGCTTTTGTTATTAACAGAAGTGTATGAGAAGGGAATTCAGTGAAAATGGCTCGCATCCAAGTCTACAGCTAATCTTTTTTTCAGCTGAAGTTGTGGATTCTAACCAATGGTTTAGAAGGAATGAGGTTGGTGAATTTCACAGAAGAGTTTTTGAGATACTCTTATTACACAAAAAGTTTTTGAATGAGGAAGTGGGCCTTTAAATGGGATGGCCTCCCTCAGATACTTTATTCATTTCCAGTAAGTTGTCTTCAAAAATGAACACTGCTTCTAACTGAATAATCATAGTATTTCAACACACCCAAGGCAAACTGGGGAGGGAGAGCTGAATTATGATGAAAGCCTGTACTATTATGACCTTTCTCATGACCATAACTGATGGATGTGCCCCTGAAACACTTTGCAGGACTGTTGATATATTTAGCAATGTGCCTGTGACTCATTATGTCCATAATTTGGCAGTAAATAGGGGGCAGATTACCCCAGTGGCTATGGGGACAAGTCACTGCCCCAAGACTTGATTCTTTCATGTGGAATCACCTTCTGTAGCCTGTACGGTTGTCTCCTTTTTGAAACTGTACAGCTGGGCTCAGAGCTTCATGAGCCAAGCTCTATTTTTTATCAGAATAAATATCAAAATAATCAAGATCAAAATGTTTCAACATCCATTTTTGTATGAATACATGCGAAAATGCTAAAAACTTTTCCTTAAAAGCTTATACTAACCTCTGGCTTCTGCCTGGGATGTAGAAATGTGAAAAGAGGATTACTTCTACTCTATCAACTAGAAAAAGCTGGATACACTATAAATCCTGAATTTTTAAACCTAGAGAACTGATGTCACATGATATTCAACCAGTGTAAAACTTAAGAAAAGACAGGTGTCTTTAAGGAGCGAGGGAATATGAACATGGGCTTACTAGTAAGAACAGAAGAAAGTCAGGGCTGCAATATAAATGGGTAAAACAACCCAGTTAAAATTTTAAATAAATTCCTAAAGTTCAAGTGTAGGCCTTGAAAATATAGAACCTCTGGAAACTGCAGGTGCAAGGAGAATTTGTACCATATCAGTCATTCTCCATGACTCCATGATTCTCCACTAAAAACAAAGAATAGCTCTCCCACCTCAGTAGCAAAACCCAGATAACAAGCAACAATAGCCCACCACTGTGGGAGTGGCAAGAATAGAGAGAAGACCCCTCTAAAATATAGGTAGAGAAGATCTATTGCTGAGGGTAGAACAGGGACATTAAGAAAAATCCACTGGCAAATGAGATCTCACACTAAACAAGATAATGCTAGAAGAACATGAAGCCAGGGGTACAGTGAATGAACCCATAGCAACAACAAAACCTGAACCCATAGCAACAACAAAACCCAAACCCAGCTCACCTCTGAGTAGACTGACTAACACCCTACAGTAACAGCTCAGCAGAAGAACAGTGGACACATTTCCAAGCATAAATACTAGTTACCTCTAGTTACCTCATGCTCTACCATTCTATACATGATACCCACTATTCAATGAAAAATTATGAGATATACAAAAAAGCAAGGACAAAACAACCCATTGATAAGAGAAAAAGAAACTGGCAGAACCAGACAGAACAAGAGACAACCCGTATTCTGGGCCACAACATAGTGAATTCAAAATTACTATAATAAACGTATTAAAGGGTCCAGCAGGAAAGGTGTTCAACATGCGTGAACAGATATTGAATTTCGGTGCAGATATGAAAACTGTAAGAAGAGTCAATTGGAAATGCTGGAAACAAATACACAGAAACAGAAATGAAGAATGCCCTCAACCATCACTTCCATAGACATAATGTGTGGCTGAAGAAAAAGGTCAGCTAATGTGAAGACAGGTCAATAGAAATTATCTAAACTGAAACACAAGGAGAAAGAGAGTGAACAAAACAGATGAGAGGGGCTTCCCTGGTGGCTCAGTGGTTATGAATCCACCTGCCAATGCAGGGGACACGGGTTCGAGCGCTGGTCCAGGAAGATCCCACATGCCGTGGAGCAACAAAGCCCGTGCGCCACAACTACTGAGCCTGCACTCTACAGCCTGCGAGCCACTACTACTGAAGCCTGTGCACCTAGAGCCTGTGCTCCTCAACACGAGAAGCCACAACAATGAGAAGCCTGCGCACAATGCAACGAAGAGTAGCCCCCGCTCGCCACAACTAGAGAAAGCCTGCACACAGCAACGAAGACCCAACACAGCCACAAAAAAAAAAAAAGATGAGAGCATCCAAGGGCTATCATATGATATCAAATGGTCTAATGTAAACCAACTGAAATCCTAGAAGACAAGAGAGAGAACGCAACAATGAAGATTTAAAGAGATACCGGTCAAGAATTTTCCAAAAGTAATGAGGGATATCAAATGCACAGATCCCAACAGCTCAGAGATTTCTAAGCAAGATAAATATAGTTTTTAAATAGACATATATACAATATGTTGAAAACCAAAAAGAGAAAGAAAATCTTAAAAACAACCAGAGAAAAAGACCACATTACGTACAGAGGAACAAAGGTAAAATTGAAAAAGATTTCTCAGTCAGAAAGTATGAGAACAAGAAGACATGTTGAAAGGGAAAAAAACCCCAAAACAAACAAGAAAAACAAAAAACTTGCAACTGAGAATTCTACACAAAATGAAAATATCCTTCAAAAAGGATGCCAAATTAAAGACTTTTTCCAGACAAAGAAAAGATGAGACAATTAATTACCTGCACTCATGCATTATAAAATGTAAAAGAAAGTTCTTCAGGCAGAAAGAATATGATATAAGACAGAAACTGAGATTTACACAAAGAATTAAAGATCTCTGGAAACAGTTAAAATGAAAGTAAATAGAAAACAGTCTTCTCATTTTTAATGGCATTAAAAGAAAAGTGACTGTCTAAAGTAAAAACAGTACAAATTTACTGTGTGTTCATAGAATATATAAAAGTAAAATCTGCAGCAACAATAGCTCAAAGCCTGGGAAGGTAGAATTGAAAGAATGCTGTTGTAAGGTTCTTAACCCTACACATTAAGAGGTATAATATTACATGTAGGCAGATGGCAATTACCTAGAGACGTATATTATCAATGGTATGACATGAGAAAAGTATTTCTAAAATGTAAAAATAATTCAATAATGGAGCTTAATAAAATGGAAATTTAAAAATAATCCAAAAGCATGTAGAAAAAAGGGAACAAAGAAAGAATGGAATAGAAAACAAGTAAAAAAGGTTTTAATCCAACCATATCAGTAATATTAAAGGCAAATGGTCAAAACTAAATAAAAATCAGAGATTATCAGAAGATGAGAAAAAGCAAGATGCAAACAGATGCTGATTACAATAAAACCAGTTTGGGAATTCCCTGGCGGTCCAGTGGTTAGGACTCCATGCTCCCACTGTAGGGGGCACTGGTTCAATCTCTGGTTGGGGAACTAAGATCTTGCATGTCACGCAGTGAGGCCAAAAATTGATAATAATAAAAACAATAAAGCCAGTTTGAATTTAAAAACTCAAATCAGTTAAAAGCAAAAATATGGGAAAGATATACCATACACACACTAGCCAAAAGAAAGATACAGTGACTGTATTGTCAGACAAAGTGGATTTCAGAACAAAGAATATTTTTAGTGTTAAAGAGTAACATTACAATCCTAAATGTGTATGCAACTAACAATAAAGATCCAAAACGCAAATGTGAAAGCTGACAGACCTGAAAGCAGAAATAGACAAAATCACAATTAGAGTTGTAAACTTAAATATTCCTCTGTCTCTGTAATTGGTAAAAACAAGTAGAAGAAAATCAGTAAGAATATGGAACCTGAACAAAACTAGCAACCAATGTGAGCTAACTGGTACTTAAAAAACAAACAACAGCACAATACCCATTCTTTTCAAGTGTACAAGGAACATCAACAAGACAGACCACATTCTGCCCCATGAAACAAATCCTGACCAATTTATAATAATTAAAAGCATACAAAGTATGTTCTATGATACTAAAATAACCTAGATTTCAATAACAAAAATATATTGAAAATTTCTACATATTTGGAAATTAAACAGACATAAATAACTCATGGGTCAAAGAGAACATCATAAGGGAAATTTATAGCATTAAATATCTATATTTGAAAAGAAGAAAGTGCTCAAATCAATTACCTACGTTTCTAACTTAAGAAACTAGAAAAAGGGTACAAATTAAATGCAGAGCAAATAGGAGAAAATTATAAAAATGAGAAGAGAAAAATCAAAATTTTACAAAGAAAAATAAAGAAAATCAATGAAACCAAAAGCTGGGTTTTAAAAATTATCTATAAAATTAATAAACCTCTAAGTAGACTGACAGAAAAAGAGGAGGAGAGGGGACATGACAGAGGGTAGGGAGTAGATACAAATATCAGTAATTCAACAACCCAAAAGGAGTGGACAAATTCCTTGAAAGATGCTAACTGCCAAAGTATACTCAAGATGAGATAAATAATCTGAATCACTATCTCTTAAAGAAGTTCAATTTGTAGTTAAAACTTTCCAACAAGAAAAACTCCAGGACCAGATGGATTGACTAGCAAATTCCACCAAAAACTTAAAGAAGAAATAACATGAATTATACATAAAATCTTCCAAAAACTAGAGGAGAAAGGAAAACTTTCCAGCTCACGTTAAGAGGCCAGCATTACTCTGATACCAAAACCACATGAAGAAATTACAATGAATATAAAACTACAAACCAATAGTCTCAATCAACATAGATGTTAAACTCCTCAATAAAATCTTAGCAAGTAAAATTCAGCAATATTTACAAAATAAAATAATACATCATGGCCAAATGAGGTTATCCTGGGAATACAGAGCTGGTTCAACATTAGAAAATCAATATGTTATTCACTATATAAACAGACTTAAGAATGTAAATAGCTCCTTGGTGCAGAGAAGTCATTTGATAAAATTCAACATCCATTAACAATAAAAATTCTCAGCTAGGAAAAAAAGGGAACTTCCTCAGTCTGACCAAGTCCATCTATATAAAGAGTACAGCTAAATCATACTTAATGTAGAAACACAATGTTTTTCTCCTAACATCATGAAAAAATCAAGGGTACCTACTCTCACCACTTCTATTTAAGATCATACTGGAATTTGAAGTCTGTGCAATAAAAAAAGAAAAATAAATAAAAAGGTATAAGAATGGGAAAGGAAAAAAAAAAACAAAACTACTATTTGCAGACAACAACAAAAAAACCCCGAAGATTCTACAAAAACTCTAGTAGAGTGTCACAGATACAAGCCAATATAAAAAAATCAATTTCATTTTGATATATTTACAATAACCATTGGAACTTAAATTTATACAGTAAATTTTTTTATCAAGTATATTTGCCATAGCACCAAAAAGCATGAAATTATTAGGTATAAATCTAACAAAAGATTATCAACACCCATATACTGAAAACTACAAGAGCTGATGAAGGAAATGAAAGAAGACCTAAGTAAATGGAGATATATTCCATGTTCATGTATTAGAAGACTCAATACTGTTGGAGAACTCACACTGCCTGATTTCAAGGCTTTCTATAAAGCAACAGTAATCAAGGAAGTATGGTACTAACTATATTCAGTGGAGTAAAATGAAAAGCCCTGAATTTTACCCACACTGATACGGTCAACTAATTTTTTACTGAAGGTGCAAAGGGAATTCAAGTGAGAAAGGACAGTCTTTTCAACAAATGGTGCTGGAAAAATTGGACTTGAATATACAAAAAAAAAAAAAAAAATGATCCTTGACCTTTATCTTACACTATCCACAAAATTAACTTAAAATGGATTATAGAGTTCAATGTAAAACTGTGAAGTATAAAATACCTAGAAGAAAACATAGAAAAAAATACTTGTGACCCTGGGTTAGCCAGTGATTTGTCAGATACAAAAGCACAATCCTTTAAAAAAAAAAAAAAGAAATTGATACATTGAAATTTATTAAAATATAAACTTCTGTTCTTCCAAATACACTGTTCAGAAAATTAAGATAAAAACTGACTTGGATACAATCTTTTTGAAAGACATGTTAGGTGAAGAACCTGTATCTAGAATATCTAAACTCTCCAAACTCAATAATAAGAAAAAAAATTTTATAGGCAAAATATTTTAACTAAGAAGATATACAAATAAATGGAAAATACGTATATGAAAAGATGCTAACATCTTTAGTCATTAGGAAAGTGCAAATTAAAACCACAATGGGACAACACCACATACCCACTTGATTAAAAAACAAAAACAAATAAAAAATCTTACACAACTGACAATATCAACACTGGCAAGGATGACAAGCAACTGAAGCTCTCGTGCACTGCTGGTAGGAATGCAAAATGTTACAACCACTTTGGACATTAGTTTTGCTGTTTCTTATGAGTTAAACATACATTTACCATATGATCCAACTATCTCCTTGATTTTCACCCAAGGAAAATGAAAACTTATGTTCCCACAAAAACTTATACATACTAAATGTTTACAGTGGCTTTATTCATAATCAACAAAAACTAGAAATAACACAAATATTGTTCAATTGGCGAATTCCTACCAAATAAACTATTATATCCATATAATGGAACAACACTCAGCAAGAAAAAGGAACCAACTACTGATACACAAAACAAGAATGAATTTCAACTGCATTATGTTTAAGTGACAGGAGCTAGACTCAAAAGCCCACATACTATATGATTCTACTTAGTTGTCGTTCTGGAAAAGGCAAACTTATAGGGACCAAAACAGATCAATGGTTGCCGAGTGCTGAGGATTAGGAAAAAGGTGTTGATTATAAGCACAAGTGAATGTTGGGAGGTACTAGAATTGGTCTAGATCTCGATTTGGTGGTATATGCATTTATCAAAACTCATAAAATGATACACTAAAAAAGGTAAGTCTCACTTCCTTCTGTATATAAATTATATCTCCATAAAACTGACCGCCCACACACACACACACACACACACACACACACACACACATGAACTAGAGTCCTCTGAGATTATTTCAAGCCCAGTGAGTCAGTAGTAATAAACATGTTCCAGGAAATAGAACTTACACTAACAGAACAAATGTGATATCCGCTGCATCCAAAGTGACAAGCACTGAACCAGTCTGATGATGATAATGAGAAAGCCAAATTTTATAGCCTCTATATCTGCCCCCAAAATATGCTCATAAGAATATTTTTATTCTTCCAAAATCCCTAAGTCATCTCTTATCACCCAGACTGTCATGTCCATATGGCGTTTTCTGTCCCCTCATCAGACCCAGTTTCAGAGCCCATGCTCATCTTGCTTGCTCTTCTCCGCAATCCCGATCTGCCATCAGCACAATCCCCATGTATCCTCAACCTCCTATGTGAATGTTCCCTACACATTCTTGCCCCATCTGAAATCTGGATTCCCTTGAGGACCTGCTTCCCCTAGAGCCTTCTCATTGTCTTGCTGTTTTCACCCTTGGGCTACCAGATCAGGAGACACAGTAGTTGTCCTTGCCTTTTAATGCTGCTTTGAGATCATTGTTCTTCCCATCTCAAAAACAAAAACACAACATTCAGCAATTTAAAAGTCATGCCTGTGATTATAGCACCCAATATCTCAGATGGATCTACAGAGATCCATCTGACTACCTCTCATTTTTTGAAGAGTTCAGCTCATGACTCACTCTCTTTCTCTCACCACCAGTCTTTTCACAGATCTTGTGACCTTCATATTCCCACAGAAAATCTTTCTGTTATCTTGGCTTTTCCAGTTCCTGGACCAGCTCATCTCCGGTGATCTTGTTTCCTCTGCCACTTACTTCCCAGTCATACCTCCCACAACTCCTCCCTTTCTCATCATCAGCTGATAACCTTGTTTCTTATTTCACTTAAATTGGAAGCATTAAGAAGAGACCTTGCTCATTCTCCATCCACTGGCCTACCCACCTAACTGTAGCTCTGCCTGTGTACTCTACCGTCGTTCTTCCAGATAAACTAACACATACTTCCATCTAAGCCCAGCCACTGCAGCTGAGAACTGGTTCTTAGCACGGCTCACACACTGAAGGACATCACTCTCGCAACTTCTGGCCGCTCTCCCTGTTGGAATTAATCAACATTCCATGGACCATCTGAACACAATCAACTTTCAATTTCCTCTTCGTGGATTACACACTCGATGCAATCTTGGTCTCCATTCAGAGTGTCTCCCATCCCAGAGTCTCCACTTCCCTCTGGACTGCCAACTGAAGAAATTTTAGAGTTTTTTGATCAGGGATAAATTGTACCTGTATATCTCTAACTTTCTGACTGCTGTCTGGTCCTAGATACCCACCTCAATCGGGTGTATACAGTAGCAGAGCAGACACAGATTCTATGCTGGGATTATAACTTAACCACATTTATGAAGCAGGGACCTAATGATTCTCTGACCGCCAAGAGTCTGTGCCCTCCCCACCTCCATGGATCCCAGGAACTTCCATGCTCACTCTGCTTCAGACAGCCCTGACTTGACATATTGCTGTCATTCACCCTTGGCTGGACTCCTGGCCAGGTCAGTGCTAACTCTGTGACTGCTAAGTTGACCCTGCTCATTTTCCAAAGGAATCCAGAAGCATTATGACAATGAAGAGAGAGAAAAATTGGAAAAGAAAACAAATAACAAGAGAGCAGGAGAAATTTAGTAATCTCTTCCTTTTCCAGGAACTTGCCTATCTAGCCCTCTGTTTCTCTTAGTTTTATGTAAATTCACACAGCCTTGCCAGACAGAAAAGCCCATGCTTCCAAGAGAAACTTGTAACGTAACTCTTCAACTTTGATTCAGGTACCACAGGCTCTAAATATAAAACTCGAACTCAGAGCAGGACAGTGATTCTACACAAATTACCTGTCTTCTCACCAAGAATACCGGCCTACTACTCCTGATACACAAAGGATGGGCTCTGCCCTGTGATAGATGGTACTGGCAAATAGAACGAGGATGGCCCACTTACTATCAATCCAACCATACAAGCCAGCGGGGAAGTCTGGAGCCCAGTTCTGGGATACAGTTGACTCATTTAGCAGCAGATCTTTCAAATCTTTTCCCAGGTAACTCATCCCCCACTTGGTTCGTAAGCTGCCTGTGTGACAACTGGTCTTTCATTTTTCCTCATAAATAATATATTCTACGCTTCATTTCTTTCACTTCTTTTACTGCTCTGTTTCCCTTAATACTTTGCTCAATTATAAAATAAGAACTCCGAAAAAAATGTACTAAGCTTGCCAACTATTTTAAATATAGGAGATGCTTTTATTCTTATAAGTCAGTAATGTGAGATTCAGGAAGTATAAAGAGCCAAAGGTCACATAAGTGAGGGCCAGTGCTCAGATATGAACTTGGAACTCTCATTCGAAAGTCCTTCTACTTTCTATCAGACCATGCTGTTGTTAGTACAGGTGATGAAGGAAAGACTCAGGGTGTATTACAGTGTGTAAGGCCAAGGGCGCTAAGAGATAGTATAGAATTGTGTTTGGCACGTAGTAGATGCTCATGCTAGAAAACAAAAACAAAAAAACAAGATCCAGAAGATACATTCTTAATTGATTTCCAGATTCAATAGGCTTCACCAAACATACTGCCACAATGTGTAAGTCCTTGTTTCACATCACTGCAAGTATGGCCTGGCCACCTGGTAACTCTGCTCACCTACTCTACCTGCTCCTAACCCGGGTCTGGTTTCCCTGGGCTTCATCACTCAAATGTCAGTCCGGCCCTGTAGGAAAAGGCAATGGATAGGCACCTCTGAGGACATAGGAGAAGGCTGGGTGTAGCTTTGACATTTACAAGAGTTGGAAATACCTCTGTTTAGAAAATTTTTATGACGATATCAAAAGTAATCTATAATGACAGCTAAAATCTAAAATTCCCACAAAGAATTAAAGAGTTTAATGTAATATCCTCACAACTTAAAGGATTCTCTTGATTTCAGAGAGGAAGAAAACTCTGCTTTTAGATTTATTTCACTATTAGTTGAAAAGTGCCAGATGTTTTATTTTTCTTCTAGAAAACCAGGCAATACATTGTCTTGACTGAGTGACTTCTTTGAAGCTTTCCTTTAGTGGGAAGAGTCAGCTATTAGTCTGTTCTTTCTTCAGATCTCAAACATTTTCATTAAAAAAAAAAAAAAAAAAGGTGTTTCTAGCATTATTGATTCATAGTTACCAATAATACAATTACAGATCATATGTAGTGCATTCATCCCAGATCTTATGCTTTGGTTCCAATGGTTAGACTGCGGTATCTCTGAAGTGTTAGAATTCAGGTTAAATTCCATGCAGCAAGTATGCTTCTCACACTAGACCAGGAGTCTCTGTTAGGCAGACTCCACTCTTTTCTCTTGCTTCCTTGCAACAGCCAGAGCCCCTAGAACTTACCTCAAACTCCCGGTCAAACTCATTGGGTGAGAAGCCCTATGGAAGGGCACCAATTTCGGAGAGGAGCCCAAAGTGCACAAGGCTTCTTGTCCTGAATCCAGCAATATCTGTGAGAGATGGAGAGATCACTGATTGCCTGTATATTTTGGCTTACTTTCCAAATTCAGCATTTAAACAAAAGATGTTGTTTGTCCAGTTCAAATCCAGAGCCAAAGTATGTGCCAAGAGGGAGTCTTAATTTCTCGTAACAGAACAGGTTTGGCCCTAACGTATAATTTATGAGTCGGTGTATCAAATTTGACGAATGTATTTGCTCCAAGTAGGGAGCAAGCCATTAGGCATTACACATCCTGAACTTTGGGGAGAGGAGGAAAATAACTTTGATTTCTCTGCTCTTTCATTAATAAAGATGAATCCAAGTTGATGAATAAATTTTCTGGATTGCTTAATACCTCCCAGATATCATCATCAAGGCCTGGGCAAGGCAGGTGAAAAGATTTCCATGAGCAAGAAGCAGTGGAGAAGGACTTCCTCTGTAAAATAAATTGTTGGTAAGTCTGGAAAATTTTCCTTTATCCTAACATCCTTCCGCCTCCTTTGCCTTGCCCTACTCTCTGTGTTTTTAAATGTGCCAAATATGTCTTTCTACTAACAGCTGGTAAATGGAGTTGGGGGAAAAGCCACAGTGTCACCCCTCTATTGCAGCCATGTAATAAATACACAACAAGATAAACTGCACAGCCACAGAGAGACATCACATCTTCCTTCCTCCTGGCACAATTTGCACAGTCACTGGATATGATTAAAGTCTTGAGGACCTGGACATAGTCATTTCTATTTTGGTACCACTGGCTTGATCCACCCCTGCAGCTACAAGGGAATCACCCTCTTTGTGTAAATGTTTGCCTTGTTGGAAATTCTGAAGCAGAAATTAATAGGATACATGCTTCAGGAGGAGTATTAAATTATCCATGATAAACAATTCCTAGGCAATGTTTAGACTGGCCCAAAGTCATCTTAAGAATTGTGCACAAGGATAGAACAACACATTTGGTATCTATATACTAGGACTGTCTATAAAACAAAAGGCAAAGTAGAGCTCTGTCAATTAGCTACTTATTCTGATTGATGTTTTCTGTCAGCCTAGGGAGACAACAGATTAATGACTAAACAAGTACCGAATCTCCACTTCATTCTATGTGGTGTAGACACAGTTAATGTATCATGAATGTTTGCTTCTCTTTACCAGCAGTTACAGAACACACCTGGAACTCCTCTACAAATTCTCTTTGATCTCTTCTTTGAAGTCAAAGTGCCAATATTCTGGACTCCTGTGACATCAACTATCACAACCCCCAGGCTATTAAAGAGCTGAAACTAATCAGGTAGAATCAGCACCAAAAGAAGTTTCAACACAACATAGTCATTTGTTCAAGGAAACTTTGTCTACGCATTCAGGATCTCAATATAGTTGCAAATATTCTTTTTAAATACATTCATACATACACACAGACACAGATGCACACACACAGACACACGTACGTAGAGAGAGAAAAATAAAGAAAAAAAAGTCCTTTTATTTTCCTTGGTCAAAATCAGGATTAAGGCATTATTTGGGGGTATTCTCAATAAAAACTATGTATTGTATTTCTTTATATGAATCAGCAAAATGAAGCAAATTTAACTGAGAGTCCTTTGAGGTTGTGTCAGTTTCCCCACAGTGCTAACCCAGAAACTTAAAGGATATATAGCAACAAAGAGGCCAATTCCATAGGGCAAAAAGTCTTATTTTGAATAACATCTTAATACTGACTTTGAGCCGAAAGAAAAATGTGGCTTTTTTTTTAAGGGGTCAGGGGGAGCCGATTGTACTCCATTTCTGTTGTCTGATTCACAAGTATTATTAAATGTTTACCAGAAATCTGACGGCAGTTTCCTAACATTTGTTAATCACAGAGAACGTCATTCCATTAACAACTCAATAAACTTCTTTAGAGTTGTACAAGGTAAGTCTCACTACGTGAACACGGCTAACCCATCCTTGCAGAATAAATATTTGCTTTCAATTTCTCTATGCCAAGTTTTACGGGATCACATAATCTAAATCTCCAGTTGTAAATGAGGTATGCCCTCCAGAAAAATGAGAGAACAGAGTTTAAATCTTTGTTTGCCTTCTCTCTACAAGTCCTTGAATCAAGGGTTTCATGTCTCCAGAAAAACAGACTTAGGGCACTTCTGACAAGTATCCCAGCAGGAGTGTCTTTGAGAAGTACTTTAAAGACAATTCAAGCCTCCCTCACAGATTTTTTCACATCCTCCAGCCTGAAGTGGTCTGTGCTGTTGTATATCTACCAGGGCACCAAGTAACTAAAGATTATATTTTCCATTCTCCTAATTATTGTTACTTCTTTGTAATAATTTTCGTAGAAGTTCAGCCTACTTTCTTTCCCAAAACCTGCATTTTGTAGTTCCTGACTTTCATGATTACTCTTACCCTGAATCAGCTGGGATAGAGCTCTGATGATAGGTCACCCTGAGATAGCCATTCAATGTTGCCTGCACAAGCACATCCCTGAATGTGACTTGGAGTAAGTCTTCCCTGCATGTAGAGTAGAAAGCTGCCTGCCTGGAGCGAATTCTCTGATATTAAACTTCTGTAAAGCCACCCAACCAGTAACTCTCATAGTAAAGTACACAGTAAGCATCACTGCATAATTATCATCACCACTATTATTAGAAGTCTACTTCTGTAGAATATCCTAAGAAATGAAAAAAACGACAAATTCTCATGTATTGACATAAATGACTAGCCTCAGTTTCTTTCTGCGAATATATTTTGATAGAGGGAAAGGGAAGGAAAAAAGATAAATTACAATTACTGAATAACTACCATGTCCCAGAATTTGTACTAGGTGCTTTACGTAAATTATCTCGCTTTAATTCCTATGGCCATCATAAGCCATAGAGTTATCTTCATTTTAGAGATGAATGAACTTAGTCTCAGAGAAGTTAAGCAATTTGTCCAGAGTCCCATGCCTGGTGAACAGTAAGTCTGGGATTCAAATAAGTCATTTTAGCAAAGCAAATTGCTGTAGGCAGGGGAATAGAGTGCGTGCGATGTGCAATTTTTGAAAAGCACATAAACACACCCAATCTCTCAAAAATGTGTGAGGACCAGGGGTGATGAATTGAAGACCATGGAAAACAATGTCTGTCTAAGGTTTGGGCAAAGGATGACTCTGAAATGACCATAATATTTAGACTCTTTGTCCTGAGTCAGAATATATCTAACAGAATTCATCTCTGCCCTTTTCCCCCATTTTATCTAAAAGGCAGAAAATTCATTTGTACGTGTGTGATAAAAACTAGGATCTCAGTTCCTTTAAAAAGAATGAGTTGAACTCCTTTACAAATCTTTACCCAGGTAGTGTTAAAATAAGTATTCCAGTAAAGATAGATTCAGAATTAGAAAAGCTGTATGTGACTCAATTGTCATTTCCAGCATTTAAATCAGGACCAGTCACACAGATCTCAACGTTAGCCCAAATCCCTTCCACCTATTTCTCCTCTCTGCCAATAACCAGTTTTTAATCTATTTCAGGAAGGAGTCCAGGACACCGTGGAAATAAAGATTAACTTTAAAATACTTCCTGAAGCATTACCAGAAATCATGTTTTGAATTTCCAAATGACTTGTATTGTTCTAAATTTCTGGGCTGTGCCCAGGACCACAAAGATAAATGGGGCATTGGGACAACCACGTGAAGGACCAAGTGGTAACGTGAAGTGAGTGTACTGTTCAGCATGAGTCATTTGAAAACAGAAAAAAGAAAAATGGCTAGAAAAGATGATGTTACATGACAACGATATTCCCAACAAAACACAAGGAGTTGATCTACATTTGCTTTCAGGTCATGAAATACTATATGAGAACCCACTGGCTGTGGATCACCCTGATTCAACAACCCAATTCATCATATTCTCGGGTTTACAGCATAATCACCGGTTCTCAAACTTGGCTACCCAAGAGACTCACCTGAGGAAGTTTGGGGATTTTGTTTTTTATACCATCCCAGTGCCTGGGCCCCCTCACCAGAGATTTAGATTAATTGGCATAGGGCGGGGGCCAGGCTTCAGTATTTTTTAAAGTTCCCTGTGGGATTCAATGTAAGCAAGACTGGAGCGCCACTGTGTTAGCTATATGAAACAGCCTGCAAAACTTCATACCTCAACCTTTTAGGGTTGTCAGAACTGACATCATGGCTGTATAACTTGTGAAGTTACTGATCCCTGAAACTCCGTTTCCACATCTCTAAAATGGAGATCAGAACCCTGTTCAGCATGTTCTTTAACATGGGACCCAGGTCATCATATTTCCAAACTGAATGTCTAGATCTTTTCAAAATAAATGCCTTCAATCATTTTCTGATTCATATGTCTCTAGAATGAACACTGTGTGTAACATGTGAAAATATCTTCTCAGTGTTACAGCATTATTTCTTTTGCTTATGTAATGAACTATGGCTTCAGAATGCCAAAAAAAATTGGCTTGAAAGTGGAAAAATACTATCACAACAAATATCTGTTCTATCTCTATAGCCCCAAATTGGAAAAACGGTGTTTTGGGTACGGTATTTGTCAACGTTATTTATTTTGTTTAAAACTGACCACCTAGCCTATACTTATACCCTCATACTTCAAGACTCCCAAGTTGGCAGTCTTGGTAACAAAACTGCCAACTCACTGTTTAGATTTTGAATACTTACTACCCTGCGTTACTGAGAAATTTGTATCATTTTGTTGTGGGGTTGAAGGAAGATTTTAATTTGCACCTTTTGTCTCCATTGTGCTGTCACAGTTCCTGAAACGAAGTGGATGTTTACTATATATCTGTTAAATTTATTTTTAAATATTTACTTTAATATTCCTGATGATTAAGTGATATGACAGACTAACCCAAACTTTGGTACTTGCTTACTGTCAAAGACTCCAGAATCAAGCAAAAGCACCAATATTTCCTACCCAACTAGTCTACAGCTTAAATTCAGGAGAACCTTTTGCTTTAGTGAACGTTTTAATCATTTATAATTACACATTTTGAGGGGTAGGTTATATATCCTTCCTATTCTGGATCTGTAATCAAATCTTTGACAAATTAATTGAGTTTTCCTCCACAAAAGAGATGGACTTAATAAATACAGATATCGATACTTCGCAGAGGTATTTTGGCATTTATAGAATAAAGACTTTGAGAGTACAAGGTAAGTCTCTTTTGGTGAATACATGGACTACTTTTTTATCTAGAAGAACACTACTTAAGTTATAGTAATGAAGGATTAAAATATGCCCTCTGTGTCAGACACTGTTCATTGCTACCTAAGATTGATTCCCCCACACACACTTTACTCCTTAGGATAGCAATGTACCCAGACTCAGGTGACAGATTATGATGAGACTGAGTCAATCATAATCATTTCATTCCTTGGCTTCTTATCCTCCCCTGCATGAGATATTCAGGGAAGTCAGCTTGTAGGTTTTTAGCATTTTTGTGTACCTGCTAAAAAGGAACAGACACAAGAGGTATGGCCCCTTTCTTCAACTTTCTGATTTGAATAAGGCATTTTTTAGTTGACTGAAACTTCGGAAGCAATCTTGTGACCATAAAGCAGCAATCCTTAAGACAAAAGAAAATAAAATAAGGACAATGGAGCTACAAGATAAAAAGATCCTGGATCTTTGATGGAGTCTTCGAGGAGCTGCATCAATGCCAACAAACAACTACTGCAGACTTTTCCATTCTATGACAAAAAATTAACTACTTAGAAGGAAACCATAATTTCCACGTATGAGATTATGAAGAATATCTTCTCCCTATAAAATTCTTAAGATGGTAATATTTCATCTATGAATGAGAAACAGACTTTCATAACAAAATCAATCATTAGAAAAGACATTTCAAACCCAACCTCACTGTTGCCCTTATTTTCCTTCCAAATTCCTGACATTAAAAACAAACTATTTCTACCACCTCAAACCAGTGCAATCCTCATTGCCATATAAACAGTTTCTCCCTCTCCCCCTCCCCCTTTCCCCTCCCTCTCCCTCAAATATATATGTATGTGTATATATATATATATATATATATATATATATATGTATTGTACGTATATACATACACAAACAATACATACACAACTTCTCTGAATAACTCCCATTCGAAACGTAGTTTTGAATGATTGGGAAAGTGATTAATATGAGCAGCAGGGTTTCTTGACTGCACAGGAGATGCCTCTAACATACTTTAATTCCCATGACTATCCCAATGCCATTGCATTTTTTTAAAGAATAAACTGACTACTTTTACCAAGTGTGTCCAAATTTAGGACTTATGAGTAACCTTAGTTTCAAATGAACCGAAACCGGGTTACACACAGAAATAGCAGAGCTGAGAATAAAGGTCTCTTGAATAGAGCTTTTCATCCATATGACTCATCAGACACCATGATTAGGAGAATGAATTTGCCTGTAAAGTCCAAAGGCTATTCTGATCCTGACTCCTTGTACAGACTTGGAAAAGTACCTCAATTCTCAATGCCCTAGTTGCTAAATTTACATAGGTAATTTCTTCCTGTTTATCTCATAAGATAGTGAGGAAATTCCCAATAAATTTTAAAGTACTGCACATATTAATGCTATTAAAAGATCTGTTTCCATTTCAAACACCCCAGAGATACCCAGTTACCAATTTAGATAGAAGAGGTACATAACCTGACAATATCAGTCACAGAACTAGTTTATTTGGGGGCACATAACAGATCTCTGATCCTTATACTTCTGCTTGACCTGAGCACAGGGTTATTAGCTTAAATGGCTTTGTAAAAAAATATATCAACAGTCATTCAACCATGTGACAGCCTGATGGATACAGGCAGAGCTGAACAGTAAAACTATCAATTTCCTTAAGATAAAGCTCTAGAAAAATATGCTACAGTTTCAATATGTCTAAAATACTGTAAAACTATTCAAAAGAAAGTGGTCACAGTCTCAATCTAATCTGTCCACTCTGCCCTTAAACCTTAAAATACCACAATAAGACTATAGCATATAACAATGTATTCACTTACAAAACTACATATATATTGTATTTGCATAAAATATTATAAAGAACCTACTGGTGTCCTATCAACCAATTAATAGTAAAAACAGAAAAACCAAAGAGATCACTTATAAAAGCAATTGTCTAGCATGTCCTATGTTGAAAAAGGTATATATATATATAAAACTTATTTTGTACAAGTGTAGAAATAATATTACTCAACTTACCTTTTCATTAACTGGCACAAAAAGGCATAAAGGACAGTTTTTAAATTGAAAAAAAAAATATGTTTTACAACATCAGCTTTCTTATAAAAGAACAGTTTACTGCAATTGGAGGATATTCTCATTTAGCTTCCCTATGCAGAGAAATAGGAAACTGAAAGGAGATTAAGATGAAACAAACTAACAGATTTGATAAAAATTTTAAAGTTGTTGATGAAAGCTCAAAAAACCACAATACCAATGATTTCAATGGTCAAAGGCTGGAGAAAAACAAAGAAAACTATACCAAGTCACATCATAATCAAACTGCTGAAAATAAATAATTTTTAAAAAATATTTTAACCAGGGGCTTCCCTGGTGGCACAGTGGTTGAGAGTCCGCCTGCCGATGCAGGGGACACGGGCTCGTGCCCCGGTCTGGGAAGATCCCACATGCCGCGGAGCGGTTGGGCCCGTGAGCCATGGCCGCTGAGCCTGCACGTCCGGAGCCTGTGCTCCGCAGCGGGAGAGGCTACAGCGGTGAGAGGCCCGTGCACTGCAAAAAAAAAAAAAAAAAATTTAACCAGAGGGAAAAAGACACATTATGTATTAAGGAACAAAGATAACAGTAACATGAAATTTGAGTCAGAAACACTATAAACCAGAAGACAATGAAAAGAATAAAAACAAACATAATGTACCATTCTACACCCAGAAAAAAAATCTTCAAAAACTAAAGATGAAATAAAGGCTTCTGCAAATATAAAAAACAGAGGTATTTCACTGCCAGCAGGCATGAACAGAAACCAAAAAAATTTTTAGAAATACTCTTTGAGGAAAAAGGAAAATGATTTCAGAGGAAACTTTTTATATCCACTAAAGAATGAAAAACACTGGCAATAATACAGAGAGACAGAGGGAATGAGTGAAGGAGGGAAGGAGAGAAGAGAGAAAGAAAACACAAATTATCAAATAAGAAGTAAGTGGGGCCATCACTATATAAACTATAGATATTAGAAAGATAATTAGGGAAAATGATGAACAACTATATTTCAATAACTTTGGTAACTGTGACAAAATGGTTAAATTCCTCGAAAAACATGATCTACCAAAGCTCACCAGAAAGAAAAAGATAACCTGAATAGCTCTATATTTATTAAAGAAAATACATTTATAGTTTCAAAACTTCCTGCAAAAGAAGGTCCATACCCAGAGAGCTTCACTTGTAAATTCTCCCAAACGCTTAAGAAATAATGCCACGTATACACGAACTCTTCTAGAAAATAAGGACCTGGGGAGGTGGGGGGATGATACTTCCCTACTCATTCCGAGGGCATCATTACCTTAATACCAAAACCAGATAAAGATATGCAATTAAAAAAAAAAAACCTAAAGACCAATATTTCTCATGAACATATCACAAAAATTTTTAACAAATTTAATGCAATTATATATACTAAGAATAAAACAACATAGCCATAGTGGTTTTACTCCAGAAACACAAGGCTGCTTTAACATTCAAAAATCAATAGAACACTCCCTAACACCATACACAAAAAGAAACTCAAAATGGATTAAAGACCTAAATGTATGGCCAGACACTATAAAACTTAGAGGAAACATAGGCAGAACACTCTATGACATAAATCACAGCAAGATCCTTTTTGACCCACCTCCTAGAGAAATGGAAATAAAAACAAAAATAAACAAATGGGACCTAATGAAACATAAAAGCTTTTGCACTGCAAAGGAAACCATAAACAAGACAAAAAGACATCCCTCAGAACGGGAGAAAATATTTGCAAATGAAGCAACTGACAAAGGATTAATCTCCAAAATATACAAGCAGCTCATGCAGCTCAATATCAAAAAAAAACCCAACCCAATCCAAAAATGAGCAGAAGACCTAAATAGACATTTCTCCAAAGAAGATATACAGATTGCCAACTAACACATGAAAGGATGCTCAACATCACTAATCATTAGAGAAATGCAAATCAAAACTACAGTGAGGTATCACCTCACACCAGTCACAATGGCTATCATCAAAAAATCTAGAAACAATAAATGCTGGAGAGGGTGTGGAGAAAAGGCAACCTCTTGCACTGTTGGTGGGAATGTAAATTGATACAGTCACTATGGCGAACAGTATGGAGGTTCCTTAAAAAACTAAAAACAGAACTACCATAGGACCCAGCAATCCCACTACTGGGCATATACCCTGAGAAAACCATAATTCAAAAAGAGTCATGTACCACAATGTTCATTGCAGCACTATTTACAATAGCCAGGACAATGGAAGCAACCTAAGTGTCCAGCGACAGATGAATGGATAAAGAAGATGTGGCACATATATATATAATGGAATATTACTCAGCCATAAAAAGAAACGAAATTGAGTTATTTGTAGTGAGGTGGATGGACCTAGAGTCTGTCATACAGAGTGAAGTAAGTCAGAAAGAGGAAAACATGTACCGTATGCTAACACATATATATGGAATCTACAAAGAAAAAAAATGGTTCTGAAGAATGCAGGGGCAAGACAGGAATAAAGACACAGACGTAGAGAATGGACTTGAGGACACAGGGAGGGGGAAGGGTAAGCTGGGACGAAGTGAGAGAGTGGCATGGACATATGTACACTACCAAATGTAAAATAAAGAGCTAGTGGGAAGCAGCCGCATAGCACAGGGAGATCAGCTTGGTGTTCTGTGACCACCTAGAGGGGTGGGATAGGAGGGTGGGAGGAAGACGTAAGAGGGAGGGGATATGGGGATATATGTATACCTATAGCTGATTCACTTGGCTATACAGAAGAAACTAACACACTATCATAAAGCAATTGTATTCTAATAAAGATGTTTTAAAAAAATCAATGTAACTCATCAATTCTAGAGCCTATAAAAAAAGACCATCTCATAAGCTCAATAGACACAGAAAAGGCCCTTGACCCAATTCAACCTCCATTCATTATAAAAACTCTCAGCTAACTAGAAACAGAAGGGACTTTTTGAAACTAAGAAAGGGCATTTATGAAAAACCTACTGCTAACATTGTATTAAATGGTGAAAGACTAAGTACTTCCCCCTAAGTTCAGGAGCTAGACAAGGATGTCCACTCTCACTATTTCCATTCAACACTGTTGTAGAGGCCCTATCCAGTACATTAAGACAAGAAAAAGAAATCAAATGTATACACACTGAGGGTGTGGGGGGATTATACTTCTTTTTACTCCCAGAACATATGACAGCCTGTGTAGAAAAACCTGTGGAATCTACCCACAAAGAAACCCTATTAAAATTAATTAGTGAGTTAAGCAAGTTAGTTATATAAAAATTCATTGTATTTCTATATGCTAGCAAGGAACAGTTGCAAATTAAAATTTAAAACGAAGCAGTATCATTTACAATAGTACCAGAAAATGTTAAATATTAAGGGATAAACTCAACAAAAATATTTACAAGATATGTAGGTGGTAAATGCAAAACACTGCTGAGAGAAATTAAAGAAGACCTACAGAAATAAAGAGATATATCATGTTAATAAAAAGATTCAGTATTATGAAGATGTCATTTCTCTCCAAATAGATCTAAAGTTCAACACAATCCCAATAAAAACTCCAGAAACTTCTTTGGTGTGGAAATTGTCAAAGTGATCCTCCAATGCCCATGGAAATGCAAATGATCTTGAATATATAAAAGTTTTCAAAAAGAACAGAGTTGTAGAAATTACACTATCTAATTTTAAGACTTTATTATAAAACTTCAATAATCCAGATAGTGTGACTTAAAGATATACATACAGATGAATGAAACAATACAAAATGCATAAATAGACCACCCATATTTGGCCAATTCGAACTGATTAAGATGCCAGGGAAATTCAATAGGGAGGGGATAATCTTTTCAACAAATGATGCTGAAGCAATTGAATAACCCTATGTAAAATGTAATGTAATGTAATGATAAACCTCACACCATACATAAAAACTAACTCAAAATGACTCATAGGTGTAAATGTAAAACCTAAAGTCGTAAAGCTTCTAAAAGAAAACAGAGGAAAAAAATTATTGTCTCCTTGAATCAGGCAAAAATTTATTACTATAGGGCACAAGAAGGATTATACTTTTTAAAGAATGCATTAGATTTCATCAAAATTTAAGTATTTAAAAGCTACTAGTTAGAAAATGAAAAAGGAAGCCATGAACTGAGAAAAATTTGTTTGAAAACATGTATCTGTCAGGAGCTATAAAAGGTCTGAGATTTTATACTCCTAGCAAACTGACACGTCAGCCTGCCACAGTTTCATGGATTCTAGCGGAAGACCTGAGATGTCTGGGCCACTGACGAAGGACTTCATTACTCACAGCAAAGCAAGCACCTCCCAGGGTGATGCACAGCTAGACCCTAGTGGATGCTGCACACGCGGTAGATTTGATCACAACTCAGTAACTCCAAGCTTAAGAAAGCCCATTTTCTTTAAAGAGCTGCAAGCAAACCTGGGAGATACTATCTTTATTGTCCTAGACAGCAAGCAAATTTTTCCTTCCCCAAAGGGAGACACTATCTCAACTGTCCAAGGCTTTCTTGCTATACAAAACACCTTTAAAATGATAGTACAGGGGCTTCCCTGGTGGTGCAGTGGTTGAGAGTCCGCCTGCCGATGCAGGGGACACGGGTTCGTGCCCCGGTCCGGGAGGATCCCACATGCCGTGGAGCGGCTGGGCCCGTGAGCCATGGCCGCTGAGGCTGCGCGTCCGGAGCCTGTGCTCCGCAACGGGAGAGGCCACAGCAGTGGGAGGCCCGCGTACCGCAAAAAAAAAAAAAAAAAGATAGTGTGGAGCAAGAGCTGTCAGTGTCTCGGCTCACAACACCTGCAGAAACATGAAAGATCCTCAGAGAAGTCTCTCCCAACAATATCCAATAAAGAACGTGTGGCCAGAGTACGTAAAGAACTCTCAAACCTCAATAATAAGACAAACAACCCAAAATTTTAATGAAATAGTTAAACACTTCACCCAACAGAGAGGTAGATGGAAAAAAACCTATGAAAAATATTCAACATCATTAGTCATTGGAGAAATGTGCACTAAAACTACAATGGAAAATTCCCACCCACCGTCTAGATTGGCTAAAAGTTTTTAAATCCCAAGCGCTGGTGAGGATGTGCAGCGACTAGAAATCTCAAACATTGCTGGGAGCAATGCAAAATGATATTGCCACTTTGGAAAACAATTTGGCATTTCCTTATAAAATCAAACACACCCTTACCATTTAACCCACAAGTTCCACGCCTAAGTATTTACCCAAGATAAATGAAAACATATGTCCATACAAAATGTATATGTTAATGTTTACAGCAGCTTTATCCACAGTAGTGAAAACTGGGATGTTGAGTGTTAATTCTGCAAGAGCCTCCTGAATTTCTGCATGTCTAGCAGGCAGATGCAATGACCACCTTTGTTTCCAACTATCTCTTCAAGGACCTGCATAGAGCAAAGAGCCTTGGAAGATACATTTCTCCCTCTAAGGAAAGTCGCCTTGCTGCATGTCAACTCATCTCTGTACTCTTAAGAAAAATACGCCAGACAGTGTTGCTTTCCAATGTAACTGTAACATGCTTTGCTTGGGATAAGACTTAGTAGAAAATGGTGCTTCAATAAACTACTTCTGGTCCAGTCACCATTACCACGTTGCTGTGGGAACACGATTCCTGTCTTGAAGCCAGCTGCCCCACTCCTACTGCAGAAAAATCTAAGCAGCTGGCTAGTTCCCCTCTTGTTCTCCCTCTCCCAATTTTCTGTTTCCATTCCAAATAAATGACTTGGATGCCCCGCCAACCCCCCCACCCCCCCAAAAAAAAGATAAGTTTGTTTTGCTGTACAGTACAATAAAGATACAGCTTCCTTCTAGATCAAAGATCAGGCAGGCTTACTACCCATTATAAAAGATTCTATTGAGTTCCCTAAGCTCAGGATTCCTCTCCTGTAAGGCAATCATCCCCTGGTCTTCATGTCAACCTGTGGGAATAGGGACTCAGGAAACTGGCACAAATGCTGAGACTCTGGCTATGTTATTGCAACTGTAATAAATTGTTCTTAGTCTGTGACCCAGAAATTTCGTGTCTTCTGCCAAAATCCATGAAACTGAGGCAGCCTAAGTGATAAGCACTTATGTAGGGTAAAGCACTCTCATTTGACACCAGAATCAACTCAAATGTCTATCAAATATCTACAAAGTGCAGTACATCCATGAAATGGAAACTTATTCAAACTTATTCAAAAACAAAATAGAATGAACTACGCATACATGCACCATCATGGATGAATTTTAAAAGCATATATCCCAAGTGAAAGAAACCAAATTCGAAGGGCTACATACTATATAATTCCATCTAGGTGAAATTTACACAAGACAAAACTATAGTGATAAAAAGTAGATGAATGGTTACTAGGAAAACTGACTGCAAAGAGGTATGGAGAGTTCCTAGGGTGATGGAAATACTGCTTATCACAATCATGATAGTTATGTGACTATATATTGTACTTTCATCAAAACTCATCAAGTTGTATCCTTAGGCTGGTGGATATAATTGTATATCAATTATACCTCAGTAAAGCTTACAAAAGGATTTAATACTCAGCAAACACTTAAAGTGCATCTAGTCTTTTTCAGGCACCTTTCTAGGAGAAGAAGATGCAACACTGAGCAAGCCGAGAAAGTCCTTGCACTCCTGGAATTCACTTTCTAAATGAGGAGTGGAGAGGGTGAATTATAAACAGATACTCAAAACAAGCAAGAAAAGGTCAGGTAATGATTAAGTGCCTTAATGAAAGTAAAACAATGTGTTCTAATAGGGAGAGTGACTTGGGGAAGTACTTTCAGTCAGGTGGCCAGAAAACACTCTCTGATTCAAACTGAGTCCCAAGACATCGATAAAGGCAGTTATCTGCAGGGTAGGAGATGGGCAAATGGGAGACTGGGGTATTAGAGGTAAGAGAGGACTGGAGGGGAAACAGACTTTCATCGTGTATCTTATTATAGTGTTTGAATATTTTACCATGTGTCTGGATAAAATTTTCTTTTAAAAAGGCAAATTTAAAGATATATGTTAAACATAGGCAATTGGGGAAATATATCAGAATCCAAGGGGCTTGCCAAGCTATTTAATCTCAGGGTTCTAGAGTCATCTTCAAAATGATGAATCGCAGAGAAAAAAATAAACCATTTCTTGCTCCCGTGCAGGTAAATGATTCTTTACAGCCAGAAATTGGATCTTCACGCCTAAGTCCGGAACAACTATTTGAAGAATCAATGTTAGAAAATAATCTTCACATGGAACTTTCTCCCTGCTTCCACATGGATCTATGAGTAATTACAGTGGCAGAAAACTGGGGCTTTTTTCAGAATCTCCAAAAATTTTTGGTGCTTACATTTACCTTCCCTTGCAATAAAACTCCATTGATTTTTTTTTTAAGTTTCATCCTGGTATATAATAAAACAAAAAATTACTTTTTGCATATAATTCAAACTGCCATCTCTTTGGAATTCTAGAATAATTAGAGTCAAAAACCAGTGTGGGGACTTCCCTGGCGGTCAACACTCTACACTCCCAATGCAGGGGGCCTGGGTTCAATCCCTGGTCAGGGAACTAGATCCCACGTGCCACAACTAAGACCCAGTGCAGACAAATAAATAAATAAATACTTTTTTAAAAAACAATGTGATTTCATTTTTTAGGTCAGATATATAAAAATAATACAGAAAGAAATTTGCTAAAACTTCTTGCCCCAAGCACAAAAATAATCATTTTCTAAGAAAATGACAAAATAGGTAATATAAAAATCATATATAACCTTAATTTATTAAAATATATAATATAAATATAATACATGCATGTGTGTATAATACTAGGTATTATATTTTGCTAGGGATGTTATACAAGGTACTTCAAACTATTTGAAGAAACTATTTACTAGAGAACCTGAAATAAAATAACTTTGAAGTACCTAGTTGTAAACCAGAAACACCACAATCAGTAGAAGGGGGGAAACTAAATTACCAAGAAGACAGTCAGTCAATAAGCTGTTAATTTTTAATGTAAAAACGTGGAGAGAACACTAATTGTTCTTCCCCTCAAATTCTCTCACTTCAAGTCCTGTGTTATGATGCCATGAGCTCCACAGTCTAAGGTGGAGGCCAAGGACAAGTATATAAATAACTACAGCTGAGAGTATAACGCAAAATTTCCAAAGTAGAGTCTGTTACAAGTTACAGAAGGAGCTGGGAGAGGATAGTGGTCATTTCCAACCCGAGAAATCAAGGAAGCTGCGGTGAAGGAGCTAGTCAGTGAAGGGTAGCTCTGCTCTCTTCAGCATTGTTGAAGGCAAAGGGTATTCCAGGCAGAAAGAGCAGTGGGGATCAAGGCAAGAGGAAAGACATCACGAGTTGGTGGCAAGACTGTGGAGGATATTGGTGACTTTCTCTCATCTGTGTCCAATTCTCTCACTTCATGATATATCCGTTATAATGAACTGTTTCTGACTCAGGAACTGATTTTCTTGAATACCAAGTCATTGTTATTTAATAATTATCACAATTTTTTTTTATAAATCAAAGTGCTGGTATATTATTAATCCCATTGCCATATTTAGTTTTGAAGCTATTTTTGAGTATTAATTGTTGTCCTAGTCTGGACTATGAAAAAGTACCATAGACTGGGTGGCTTATAAGTAACAGAAACTTATTCCTCACAGTTCTGGAGGCTGGTAGGGTGCCAGGACGATTGGTTCTGATGATGCCCTCTTCCAGGCTGCAGGGTGATGACTTCTCATTGTACCTTCACATGGCAGAAAGAGGACTAGATAGCTCTCTGGGGCCCCTTTATAAAGGCACTAATCCCATTCATGAGGCTCCAACCTCTCGACCTAATTACCTCCCAAAAGCCCCATGTCCTCATACCATCACACTGGGGGCTGGAATTTTAAAGCATGAATTTGGGGGAGGAACATTCAATCTATTTCAATTGCATATAAATAAACAACAGCCAAAAAAATAACTAGGACAGTAAAAAGCACTAAACCTGCGTTGGACTATTGTATTGGTGGAAAACATTAAGCTCTGCTTTCTAGAGATAAGGAAACTGAAGTGCAGAAAATTTCGATGAGTTGCCCAAATTTATTTTTTATTTAGCAACTGCTTACATAAAACATTTTAGAATATTAACTCATTAAAGCCTCTTAACAATCTTGCTGTAGATGCCACTGTGATCACCATTTTACAGATGAGGAAACTGGGGCACAGAGAAGTTAAGAGACTTCCCCTGTCCAGTGGCAAAGCCAGGATTAGCTCCCAGACTGGCTGATGTAGGCTCCACGTGTCAGGTTACTAACCACTGCTTCTCCGAAACAGGTAGTGGCAGAGGCAAGGCCAGAATGTGAGATTCCTGACCCTAAATGCCATGTTTTTTCTACTCTAAAATTTCTGTCTCTACACAGCCAAGACAGGTTCTCCTGATGCCAGTCATTGAGGCTCGTGGCTATCTTTACATCGCAATACTTCCTTTTCTCCACAAACTTCAGAGTTGGTTGTGTTTCTCATTTTCACAGATAGAATTTTTCTCTCTCCTCAGCTACACTCATTTCACGTCCCGCTACAACCAAACCATGACTAGTTAAACCACAACAAAAAAGCCTCAGCATCACGCATTCCTTAAACAAACAGAAAGGGAGAGAGAGCAAAAGCTAACCACATGAAGTGCCTGCTTTTATGTGTCCTGGAAATGAAGGAGTAGAAATGCCTACACCCGCCCATACAACTCAATCGCAGCTCAAGCACTTGGCGCTATTGAACTTTATGCTCACCTCCCTTTCCAGGGCCGCGGCTGAAGAGAGTAGTAAGCCCTTTGTTTCACTTCACTTTCTAGTCTCCAGGATGTCATTTCATCCTGTATGACAGGACATTGAGGGAAATTTTTCCCAGCATGGTTGGCTAGGTTCCACAGCTGGAAACAAACAGGTGAGAAGTATCCACATTTTATAAAGGTCAGCAGATACCTGCCACATTTGCCAGGGCTTATTAAGAGATGGCAAAACCAGACGTACCACAGTCATGCTCACCCCCGCTCCTCATCTACGCACAGTGGTTCTCAGCCTTGGCTACACGTTAAAACCACCCGGGAGCTGGCAAATCCAATGCCCGGATGCCTCCTGCAGAAATATTTATTGAATTGGTCTGCGGTGCCACCCTAGGCAATTGGAATTTTTTTAAGTTTCCCAGGTGATTTGAATTGCAGGCAAGGTTGGCATGACTGTCCCACAAGAAAAGCATGAGGTGAAGACATTGGCCAGAATACAAGGTGAGAAGGAATCTCTCTTTTCCAATTAGGGGTGATTTTTCCTCTCTGGATAACCTGGGGAGTAGGAAGGTGATTAGGGACCATTCCAAGAGGGCTTTCCTACAAGAAAGGATGCTATTGTAGGTAAGCTTAGCCTCTGCCTATCTGAGCAAGGGAAAAGAGAATGAGAAGAACATTATGGTGGAAAGAGGAGCCTGCTGACGTAGAAAAGATGCTTGAGTTCCAAAAGGCCACATGGACCATGAAACACTCAGCTGAGCCCCAGCTGTCTTTCATGGAAGCTTATCCAAGAAAGCTGCTTACCATATTCTGGCCAAAGGCTGGACCGTGGCAGCAGGAGGCTGTGGCTCGACTGCTGGTGGTGGGGATTTGCAGGGCTGGAAAATACGGGATTCCAACATCAGAGAGCTGGGTAGTGGGGAGACCACACGCTTGTGCCCCAGGACTTGAAGGTTGACAGTTGGATGCTGTCCTACGGAGGCGCCAAAGGCCAGTACAGAAGCATCACCAACCAACTAGGAAAAACCTAATCAGGACCAGATGAACAAAGAGAGGCAGCGCCTTCCCCTCTCCCTCCTCCCATTCCAAGACTCTGGAGGTACCCAAGGCTGAAAGATGGAGCAAGAACTACTTAGGGCTTTGGATTAGAGGTGAGCTTGAAAACTGGGCTGAGTTACAGGAATGAAAATTGACCAGAAATGTATAGAATTCACTCAAGATTTTGCCTCAAGTCAGAAAAGAAGTATTCTAATCAACAAAGTCAAAGGCAGAATTGAAGGGGAAAAAGTCCTATTAACTCCTATCAACTGAATTGAGACTCTTAAATAAACCTATTAGATTTGTAAGATTGTGCCCATTCAGAGGTGGGTTATTTCTGCAGAAAGTAAAAGTAAATGTTCACCAAAAGTCACATCAATGTGTTACGATAGCATTCTTCACGTAGAAGGAGCGAACAGACACTGTGAGTCAGGCTCCTTTACAATTTCTCTGTTTAAAGCCTCTGTGCCATGGGCTAGTGCCAGGCGGATGCGCCAGGTGGATGCCGACTTAGCTGTGCTGAGTGAGAGAGGAAACCCTCACCAAGTAGTTATGCTGATCTTGGGCAAATTATATAATTCCCTCATCCTCAATTTTCTCATATAAAATATGTGAATGACATCTATTCACGAGGCTGTTTTAAGGATCCCATTCTGTCCTCCACAACGGCTTGCCCATGAGCTACTCAATCAATGTTCGTAGGATTTCATTCTCGATAGAACACTTTCCTAGAATAAAATTCTACTCAATAACCCTCACTTAAGTGGACATAAGTACCAAAAGGGTTTGTTGAAAAATCATTTCATAAAGAAAGGCATCCATATGGCACAGATAGGGATGACACTCAGTGCTATACCTCCCTCCAGACTAATGCTTGTCAGTTCATACTAATAATAGCCATACCTCATCTCTATACTCCTGTTTAAAAACAACTTCGTTTGATGATTTTTAAGTGTTCAGATTTAAAAGTGTGTAGCCCATTTAAGAAGACAGCGAAATAAACAAACAAAACAGTGCTCTGAATGAGGAAATTAGTAACAACTATAGGTCCCAAACTATCACTTTTCCTTTTAGAAGGCAATTCAGAGTAGGAGGGGAGAGAGAAAGAGTGAATCCAAGGGCTCAGTAACTAGCCAGCAGTCCACGGATCAAAAGAGCACAAAGGCGAGAGTGATTAAGAGTATTAATGAATGCAGGGCAACAGGGAGACTTCCAGAAAAAAAAAATCACAGCTTTCCTTTGAATAGAAGTGAGGAACAGCTGGAAAGGAACCTAGTTACAAAAGTCTCCCATAATTGAGAGAACACTAAAGACTCTCCTTTAGGATAAAAGGAAAGTAAATTCTTAAATACTCAGAGTTTGTATCAGTTATTACGTGCAAAGTACACCCTGAGTTGTATACTTAGGAGTGTGTATTTCTTTGACTCTAAGTATTATAAGAAGGCAAAAGAAGCTCATTAATATACCTATAATTTCTTCATAAATAATTATATAGAAATAGCAAAGTCAAGTGCTTCTTGCTTTCTATCTTTGTTTCCAGTTATCCTTACCTGAAAAAAACGTATTCTTGGGCACCGAGATATCCCCAACTCCAAATCAATGGCTTTTTAAAAAAAAATTTTTTTTAACATCTTTATTGGAGTATAATTGCTTTCCAATGGTGTGTTAGTTTCTGCTGTATAACAAAGTGAATCGGCTATAGATATACATATATCTCCATATCTCTTCCCTCTTGCGTCTCCCTCCCACCCTCCCTATCCCAACCCCCTAGGTGGTCACAAAGCACCGAGCTGATCTCCTTGTGCTATGCAGCTGCATTCCACTAGCTAGCTATTTTATATTTGGGAGTGTATATATGTCCATGCCACTCTCTCACTTAGTCCCAGCTTACCCTTCCCCATCTCCGTGTCCTCAAGTCCATTCTCTACATCTGCATCTTTATTCCTGCCCTGCCCCTAGGTTCTTCAGCACCATTTTTTTTTTTAACAAATCAATGGCTTTTAACTATAGATGTACATCAGAATCAGCTCAGAACTTTTCCAAAAAACACTTCCTTGATTCCCAATTCAAACCATATGAATCAGAAACTGCTAGAGTAGATGGGGTCCAGGAATGTATATTACAGTATGTTAAGTCCTCAGAGACGTGGATATGCACCTCCCATTATAACTACCAGCCATCACCATTCAACTGGTGGCAGCTACCCAAATTGTACACATCATCCCCCAAGGAAGGTTTAATCCACCAATACAACCCTTCTCTCTAGATAAAGTTGACAGCCCTTCACTGTTCCACTTAGCAATCTCTGGCAAACTAGCTGGGAAAATTCTAATCTGTATTAGTTTAAATTAAGTAACCTAAGGGCATCCTGAACCTTTCCAAAAATAAGAAATAGGCTTTGCTCAATAATGATTTATGATAAATTAATCAAGGCTAGATTCTGATCTTAAGTTCATCAGTGCTTCTTTCCCAAAGGTCTACAGCACCTGTACATTCTGGGAGGCCCGACCATAGCAGGTGACAAAGTTGACCTCTCCCTTATAGGCCATTTCTCCTATTGTTGGGATTAGTCAATCAATAACTAGCAATGGATCATCTATATAACAGAGTGCTTTCCAGGTTCCTTGAAAGATGCTATGCATTCAACCTAGACTGTATTTTAAAGAAATATAAAATGCAATTTGGGGAGCCAACACAAGAGAAAATAAGCAAAAGGAACAAAAGGATATAACACTTTGAAGTCAAACAACGGGAGAAACAGTTTTTTTTTTTTTAAAGGTGCTAACATGTAAAGTAGGGAAGCTACTGGCTGAGCTTGTTGGAGTAGAATGTGGGCAGGTGATCCAAGCTCGATCCTAGGAATAGCAACAATAAAGTGAGTGAAGAAAAGCTGGAAAGAGCACTCAAACTCAATTTTCAGTTCAAGAAATATTCACTGGAGGTGTGTTTACATGATCAGTGCTGGGGATGTATATATGGTGGAAGATAATGATGATGGACACCAGGCCTGCCTCTGAAAGGCTCACACTAACTCACACCAGAGGACAGGTCTTCTTCACTGACATGAAGAGCTGTTGGGAGAACATGGCAGGCTTCATGGAGTCAGTGGTTTTTTACAGAGGCCTTATGTAACACAAAGGAGTTCAACCGGAAGATTTTAAGAAACATGGCTTTCCAAAGGAAGGAAGCAGGTTATATCTGGGGAAGGGCAAGTCATCTAACTTGACGGAGCATTAAAAAAAAAAAAACAACCTAAAAGGTCTTATCAGTTGTTTAAAAAATGTTTAATCATATTTCAGAGAATTCAGAATGTCAGTTGGATACATTTATCTAATTTAATAGTCAGTGTGGAGTCAAGAAAATTTATGATCCGTGGAATTACGTAATCAGAGTTGTAATTTAGAAGGAAAATACTGGCAGCAGCCTGTAGGCTGATTGGGAACAAGGAGAGGAGGGGCAGGAAAGTCAGAAGGATGGTCCAAAAGTCCAAGTGGGAAGGAGTGAGGTGTCCAGGCACAGCCTCTCCTGCAGCGGCAAGTCCCTCCCCCACCCTGAAGATTCTGGTGAAAAAGGGTCACGAGAATCTTCCTAGTTTAGTAGGAAAAATAATCTCTTTCCAACAGAGTGATGAGGCTAACACTATAAGTGTGATACATGATTACTACCATAGCAAATTCCTGTGAAAATTACATCACTAATGCATGTTAGATTATATTACATATTTACATATTAATTTATATGTTGAATATACAACTCTGAAAAGGAAAATATTCCCAATTTTTCTGATTCAGGCAAGTAGATGAGCAATGCCTCATAGGCAAATTCCCCACATGTTCACATCACCTCCTATTTGCCCCCATATTCTTTCAAGGAGGGAGAAAAGAATCGAATGAACAGAATAATTAATCTGCCTTCAATTCCATGTCTCAAATATAGGCAATTCTGACACAAAATCAGATTTTGTTTTATTCAAAACAATTTCTTATTCAATTGAACCACAAAACTTGCTTGGAAATAATATGGAAACATACAATAACAGCACTGGAAAATGTTTGGGAAACATGACCCACGTTAGTTCATAACTTGGGGATTATATGGCAGAGGCAACATTCATCTTAATATCAAGTAAGTCTGTCATCACCGTTGAGAAAGAAAGGTTTGATAGACGACAAGAATCTCAGGTTTACTTTCCTTGAACTGGGTCCCATCTTTCAAGATGTTTTTATAATTTTATATCCTTTTATATTCAGAATACCCCCCTGTTACTCCCATTATAGAGAAAAGAAAATCAAGGCAAGGAAAGCTCATCGTCTCACAACTAGCTAAACTAGAGCCCCAGCCTTCAATTTCTAACTACTTCAGTTCAACTTTATTGACTCTTCATTCAATACTTACTGTGATCTGCTCCCCTCTTTGAGCCAAATCCAGTCTTCACCTTTGTGTCAGCTACCTTTAATACCATGCCTAATGCTTTCTAAGGTCAAAAAAGAACTTAGAGCATATTAAAAAAATTACTCAGAGGGTTTGATGGATGTTAAATTGCTCTTATAAAATAACATCTTGATATGAGTTAACTGCAAATTAATGAAAACCATATGAATTCTAATACATTCAAATAAAACTCATTGGTTCAAATAAAAATAAAGGAAAATCTGCTTAGCAGAAAACATTCTGCCAACTCCCAGACACTTAAGCAATAAATCACGACAGTCTGTGAATCCAACACTTGCTGGATTGGTCTATCTCTGTGCATTAAAGAAGGCATTTCCATGAGTGCTAACCAACCAAGCCCCTGAACACCAGCCGAGGATTTGGAAATTACATTCTAGCACTCTATTATTGCTGTAAAGAAGTCCAGGGAATGGCAAAGTTCTCCAAAAAAGGCACCTGAATCACCTGGGAAATATATATGGAAAGACAGTGAACTCTGGCATTTATCAGATTAGCCCATTTCCTCGTCTGTAGTATCTTGAAGTAGAAAAAAATTTCCATTTCTCTGAAAGTCCCCAAGCCCCGCACCCAGAAAAAGCATAGCAGGTTGAGCTCATATGAGTCCAAAATTTAAATTTAGATTCAGTTCACATGCCATTGATGATGGTAATGACCTCCCACCAGACAACATTAAGAATTCCGTCACTCTCAGAGACTAACCCATTACAGCCTCCAAAACGGATTAGGACATTCAATGTTTAGTTATTCTTAAGTTACACCCTAGATCATTTAGTGCTTTGAAAGTCTGGAGGCTCAGCAATGTCACCCATTTTGGCTTTGAAATTAAGCCAAAGGAATATATAAAGGTGATACAGGAGCAAATAGTGCCATGAGAGATTTTGTGAAGATAAATAATATTCAGAAAGTAGCATTTTAAAAAGACTTTCCTACAGCAGTTTGCCAGCTGTAATGAGTTAGGAAAGACACCTGTGTTAAGAGCTACCTTCATGAGTTAGGAAAGACACCTGTGTTAAGAGCTACCTTCATTAAGCAGCAGAGACCCAATACGTACTAACTGGAGCCAAAAAGGAGTTGTTTACTGGGACAGGCTAAAGATTGAAGAAAGTCAACGCACCAAGGACTCTGTCTCCTGGACTCTCTCTCTATTCATCTTTCATATCTGTTCCACTGCTTCTCCTCATGTGTTGGCCTTACTGTCTTTCTGCAACTTGGTCTCTGTAGGCAGGAGATACGGCTGGTAGCAGCCTCAGCCTCATGAACCACAGGGAAGGCTGTTCATTGGCTCTCTTTTTATCACATGGTCCACTTAGACTGTTGCTAGGCTCAGGGGATGGGGTGGTGTAAGTGACCACACTGGGCTCACATCGTCCCGTTGCCAGAGAAAGGGCATCGTGACAGCTTGCTAGGCAAATAATAACAACAGTGACAATAATAACAACAACAATAATGGCCTCCCAATCTTACAGTCTTCTATAGTGGCCTGAGAGACTGTGGGGCTTTGTAGGCATGTGCCTCCTCTAGGGGGGCAGTTGTAGAAAGGTTCTTCCCTCTTCATCACCTATCCAAAAAGTACCCTTCTTCTAAACCCAAGTTGATATCTCACTTCTCCCCATGACTCCGTCACGTTTCCTTTCCCCAAACACCTCTTAAGTTCCTAGTCTGTTTCAGCTCATGGAGCATTAAGATGGTTTTCTATTTTAGATTTTATTTCTGAAAAAATAAAATACATAAAACAAAGTTAAAAATCTGCGATTTTCTTTATTTCTATCTTTAAGATGGGTGTTATCTCTACAGTAAATTCTTCAACTCTCATATTCCATTCACAACAGAGGCAGCTGATTGAGTGATCACACTCTTTCTCTCAACATATATTATCAGGGAAATTTCCCCCATTAAGTAATTTCATAATTCTCTTTTATAAAAGTAAATATGATCCTAAGAAAGCTGTAGCCCTTAACATATTTAAATGTTTGTATAGTGAAGAGTACACCAATAGAGTTAGGAGGCCTTTATAGTACCCTCAATTGATATTTTTTTCTCCACAATAATGCTCAATTAATTTGGATTGAATTGATCTTTTTAATCATGATATTTTTCAACTGATTTGCCTTCTTAGCCTGTCTCCTACCTACTTCTGCACACTGATTACCAAGCAGTCAACATGCTTTGGATGTGAAGCTGGCTGAACTTACTGGATCACCTACTCTAGTTTTTTCTCTTACGTTAACCCAGCCTGAGTAAGTACAGGCGAAAACATTTCATTGTCCGAGATCCTTGGATCCAATATGTAACACAGAAATGATAATATTTGCTTTTTGAGTACTTCAGAGCGACTCTATAATATTAGTGAGCTGATATTAGCATCTTGATTTATTTATGGTAACCAGAAGAAACAAAAGTTTGTATGAAACTACATCCTGAATAACGAGTTAATATCAATTATGATTATTGTTATTGTCACTGTCATGAAACTCATGTGAAGTTTCCGCTCCTCATAGCTGTTTAACAAAAGCAAAATAAATATAAGACTGATTCTACTTAGATTAAAATCACTGAGTCAACGTAGGTTCAAGCAACCGTTGTTAAAACATAAAAGGGATGTAAAAGATGTTTACTATTACAGAAAACTTCTGGTTACTGTGTGCTGGATATCCCAAGCTAAGATGGAAATTTTAAATATTTACCTTGACTTATACTTATCTAAAACATCCATGCTATTGAAATGTTACAAGAGGCCTCCTTTTCCTCCGTGATCATGTGTGCACAGGCACACGCGCAAACACACACACACACACACACACAAACCCACTAGCCTCATTCCTTTTTAACCTTCATTTGTATCTATGATTAGGGGCACTGGTTTTCCTTTTCTAATGAAGTTCAGTGAAGTAGGAAAATTATTATATACAAACCTGAAAAAAATAAAGCTCCAAAATACACAGCCACAGGATTTTCCCCCAATATATAACATGCTAATCTTATTACTCAATTAAAACAATTCCAGGGTTTTAATTTAGCTGTGCCTGATCATAATAAAATGTTTCTAAATTTTATGCTCTCTTGGAAAGAACAGGAGGTTTCTAATACATTTTTAGTCAATTTGGGTCAATTAAAACCATATCATTTCTTTTTTATAACATCTTTATTGTAGTATAATTGCTTTACAGTGTTGTGTTAGTTCCTGCTGTATAACAAAGTGAATCAGCTATATGTATACACATATCCCCATATCTCCTCCTTCATGCGTCTCTCTCCCGCCCTCCCTATCCCACCCCTCTAGGTGGTCACAAAGCACCGAGCTGATCTCCCTGTGCTATGCGGCTGCTTCCCACTAGCTATCTGTTTAACATCTGGTAGTGTATATATGTCCATGCCACTTTCTCACTTCATCCCAGCTTACCCTTTCCCCTTCCCTGTGTCCTCAAGTCCATTCTCTCTGTCTGCGTCTTTATTCCTGTCCTGCTCCTGCAATCTTCAAAACCTTTTTTTTCCCTTTTAGATTCCATATATATGTGTTAGCATACGGTACATGTTTTCCTCTTTCTGACTTACTTCACTCTGTATGACAGTCTCTAGGTCCATCCACCTCACTACAAATAACTCAATTTAATTTCTTTTTATGGCTGAGTAATATTCCATTGTATATATATATGTGCCACATCTTCTTTATCCATTCATCTGTCGCTGGACACTTAGGTTGCTCCCATGTCCTGGCTATTGTAAATAGAGCTGCAATGAACATAGTGGTACATGACTCTTTTTGAATTATGGTTTTTTCAGGGTATATGCCCAGTAGTGGGATTGCTGGGTTGTATGGTACTTCTAATTTAGGTTTTTAAGGAACCTCCATACTGTTCTCCATAGTGGCTGTATCAATTTATATTCCCAGCAACAATGCAATAGGGTTCCCTTTTCTCCACACCCTCTCCAGCATTTATTGTTTGTAGATTTTTGATGATGGCCATTCTGACCAGTGTGAGGGGAAATCTCATTGTAGTTTTCATCTGCATTTCCCTAATGATTAGTGTTGTTGAGCATCCTTTCATGTGTTTGTTGGCAATCTGTATATCTTCTTTGGAGAAATGTCTATTTAGGTCTTCTGCCCATTTTTGGATTGGGTTGTTTGTTTTTTTTGATATTGAACTGCATGAGCTGCTTGTATATTTTGGAGATTAATCCATTGTCAGTTGCTTCGTTTGTAAATATTTTCTCCCATTCTGAGGGTTGCTTTTCATCTTGTTTATGGTTCCCTTTGCTGTGCCAAAGCTTTTAAGTTTCATTAGGTCCCATTTGTTTATTTTTGTTTTTATTTCCATTTCTCTAGGAGGTGGGTCAAAAAGGATCTTGCTATGATTTATGTCATAGAGTGTTCTGCCAATGTTTTCCTCTAAGAGTTTTATACTGTCTGGCCTTACATTTAGGTCTTCAATCCATTTTGAGATTATTTTTGTGTATGGTGTTAGGGAGTGTTCTAATTTCATTCTTTTATATGTAGCTGTCCAGTTTTCCTAGCACCACTTATTGAAGAGGCTGTCTTTTCTCCATTGTATACCCTTGCCTCCTTTATCAAAGATAAGGTGACCATATGTGCATGGGTTTATCTCTGGGTTTTCTATCCTGTTGCATTGATCTATATTTCTGCTTTTGTGCCAGTACCATACTGTCTTGATTACTGCAGCTTTGTAGTAGAGTACGAAGTCAGGGAGCCTGATTACTCCAGCTCTGTTTTTATTTCTCAAGGTTGCTTTGGCTATTTGGGGTCTTTTGTGTTTCCATACAAATTGTGAAAATTTTTGTCCTAGTTCTGTGAAACATGCCATTGGTAGTTTGATAGGGATTGCATTGAATCTGTAGATTGCTTTGCGTAGTATAGTCATTTTCACAATGTTGATTCTTCCAATCCAAGAACACGGAATATCTCTCCATCTGTTTGTATCACCTTTTATTTCTTTCATCAGTGTCTTATAGTTTTCTGCATACAGTTCTTTTGTCTCCTTAGGTAGGTTTATTCCTAGGTATTTTATTCTTTTTGTTGCAATGGTAAATGGGAGTGTTTACTTAATTTCTCTTTCAGATTTTTCATCATTAGTGTATAGGAATGCAAGAGGTTTCTGTGCATTAACTTTGTATCCTGCTACTTTACCAAATTCGTTGATTAGCTCTAGTAGTTTTCTGGTAGCATCTTTAGGATTCTCTATGTATAGTATCGTGTCATCTGCAAACAGTGTCAGTTTTACTTCTTCTTTTCAGATTTGGATTCATTTTATTTCTTTTTTGTCTCTGATTGCTGTGGCTAAAACTTCCAAAACTATGTTGAATAGTAGTGGTGAGAGTGGGCAACCTTGTCCTGTTCCTGATCTTAGTGGAAATGGTTTCAATTTTTGACCATTGAGAACGATGTTGGCTGTGGGTATGTCATATATGGCCTTTATTATGTTGAGGCAAGTTCCCTCTATGCCTACTTTCTGGAGGGTTTTTATCATAAATGGGTGTTGAATTTTGTCAAAAACTTTTTCTGCATCTATTGAGATTATTGCATGGTTTTTATCCTTCAGTTTGTTAATATGGTGTACCACATTGATTGATTTGCATATATTAAAGAATCCCTGCATTCCTGGGATAAACCCCTCTTAATCATGGTGTATGATCCTTTTAATGTGCTGTTGGATTCTGTTTGCTAGTATTTTGTTGAGGATTTTCCCATTTATGTTCATCAGTGATATTGGCCTGTAGTTTTCTTTCTTTGTGACATCTTTCTCTGCTTTTGGTATCAGGGTGATGTTGGCGTCATAGAATGAGTTTGGGAGTGTTCTTCCTTCTGCTATATTTTGGAAGAGTTTGAGAAGGATAGGTGTTAGCTCTTCTGCAAGTGTTCGATGGAATTCACCTGTGAAGCTATCTGGCCCTGGGCTTTTGTTTGCTGGAAGATTTTTAAAATCAGTTTCAATTCCTGTGCTTGTGATTGCTCTGTGTATATTTTCTATTTCCTCCTGGTTCAGTCTCGGAAGGTTGTGCTTTTCTAAGAATTTGGCCATTTATTCCAGCTTGTCCATTTTTTGGCGTATAGTTGCTTGTAGTAATCTCTCATGATCCTTTGTATTTCTGCTGTGTCAGTTGTTATTTCTCCTTTTTCATTTCTAATTCTGTTGATTTGAGTCTTCTCCTTTTTCTTGATGAGTCTGGCTAATGGTTTATCAATCTTGTTTATCTTCCTAAAGAACCAGCTTTTAGTTTTACTGATCTGTGCTATTGCTTCCTTCATTTCTTTTTCATTTATTTCTGATGTGATCTTTCAGATTTCTTTCCTTCCACTAACTTCGGGGTTTTTTTTTGTTCTTCTTTCTCTAATTGCTTTAGGTGTAGGTTAGGTTGTTTATTTGAGATGTTTCTTGTTTCTTGAGGTAGGATTGTATTGCTATACACTTCCCTCTTAGAATTGCTTTTGCTGCATCCCATAGGTTTTGGGTCATCATGTTTTCATTGTCATTTGTTTCTAGGTATTTTTTTTAATTTCCTCTTTGATTTCTTCAGTGATCTCTTGGTTCTTTAGTACCGTATTGTTTAGCCTCCATGTGTTTGTATTTTTTACAAGTTTTTTCCTATAAATGATATCTAGTCTCATAGCATTGTGGTTGGAAAAGATACTTGATATGATTTCAATTTTCTTAAATATACCAAGACTTGATTTGTGACCCAAGATATGATTTATCCTGGAGAATGTTCCACAAGCACTTGAGAAGAAAGTGTATTCTGATGTTTTTGGATGAAATGTCCTATAAATATCAATTAAGTCCATCTTGTTTAATGTCATTTAAAGCTTGTGTTTCCTTATTTTCATTTTGGTGATCTGTCCATTGGTGAAAGTGGGGTATTAAAGTCCCCTACTATGATTGTGTTACCATCCATTTCCCCTTTTATGACTGTCGGCATTTGCCTTTTGTACTGAGGTGCTCCTGTGTTGGGTGCATAAATATTTACAGTTGATGTATCTTCTTCTTGATTTGATCCCTTGATCCTTATGTTGTGTCCTTCTTTGTCTCTTGTAATAGTCTTTGCTTTAAAGTCTATTTTGTCTGATATGAGAATTGCTGCTCCAGCTTTCTTTTGATTTCCATTTGCATAGAATATCTTTTTCCATCCCCTCACTTTCAGTCTGTATGTGTCCCTACGTCTGAAGTGGGTCTCTTGCAGACAGCATATATACGGGTCTTGTTTTTGTATCCATTCAGCCAGGCTCTGTCTTTTGGTTGGAGCATTTAATCCATTTACATTTAAGGTAGTTATCAATATGTATGTTCCTATTCCCATTTTCTTAATTGTTTTGGGTTTGTTATTGTAGGTCTTTTCCTTCTCTTGTGTTTCCTTCAGAATTTGTTGTAAAGCTGGTTTGATGGTGCTGAATTCTCTCAGCTTTTGCTTGTCTGTAAAGGTTTTAATTTCTCCACTGAATCTGAATGAGATCCTTGCTGGTTAGAGTAATCTTGGTTGTAGGTTTTTCCCTTTCATCACTTTAAATATGACCTGCCTCTCCCTTTTGGCTTGCAGATTTTCTGCTGAAAGATCAGCTGTTAACCTTATGGGGATTCCCTTGTATGTTATTTGTTGTTTTTCCCTTGCTGCTTTTAATATTTTTTCTTTGTATTTAATTTTTGATAGTTTGATTAATATGTGTCTTGGCATGTTTCTCCTTGGATTTATCCTGTATGAGATACTCTGTGCTTCCTGGAGTCGATTAACTATTTCCTTTCCCATATTAGGGAAGTTATCAACTATAATGTCTTCAGATATTTTCTCAGTCCCTTTCTTTTTCTCTTCTTCTTCTGGAACCCCTATTATTCGAATGTTGGTGCGTTTAAATGTTGTCCCAGAGGTCTCTGAGACTGTCCTCAATTCTTTTCATTCTTTTTTCTTTATTCTGCTCTGTGGTAGTTATTTCCACTATTTTATCTTTCAGGTCACTTATACATTCTTCTGCCTCAGTTATTCTGCTATTGATTCCTTCTAGAGAATTTTTAATTTCATTTATTGTGTTGTTCATCATTGTTTGTTTGCTCTTTAGTTCTTCTAGGTCCTTGTTAAATGTTTCTTGCATTTTCTCCATTCTATTTCCAAGATTTTGGATCATCTTTACTATCATTACTCTGAATTCTTTTTTGGGTAGACTGCCTATTTCCTCTTCATTTGTTAGGTCTGGTGGGTTTTTGCCTTGCTCCTTCATCTGCTGTGTGTGTTTCTGTCTTCTCATTTTGCTTAACTTGCTGTGTTTGGGGTCTCCTTTTCACAGGCTGCAGGTTCATAGTTCCTGTTGTTTTTGGTGTCTGCCCGCAGTGGCTAAGGTTGGTTCAGTGGATTGTGTAGGCTTCCTGGTTGAGGGGACTGGTGGCTGTGTTCTAGTGGATGAGTCTGGATCTTGTCCTTCTGGTGGGTAGGACCAAGTCCGGTGGTGTGTTTTGGGGTGTCTGTGACCTTATTATGATTCTAGGCAGCCTCTCTGCTAATGGGTGGGGTTGTGTTCCTGTCTTGCTAGTTGTTTGGCATGGGGGTCCAGCACTGGAGCTTGCTGGTCATTTAGTGGAGCTGGGTCTTAGCATTGAGAAGGAGATCTCTGGGACAGCTCTCGCCGACTGATATTACGTGGGGCCGGGAGGTCTCTGGTGGTCCAAAGTCCTGAACTTGGCTCTCCCACCTCCGAGGCTCAGGCCTGACACCCGGCCAGAGCACCAAGACCCTATCAGCCCCACTGCACTGTGCCAGGTCCTGGGCATAGAGTCGTGAATAAATTAGATCACCTTTACCACAGAGCTTACAATCTCTCACTGGACAAATTCCTAGATTCTTCCTCTCTGAAGTGTTCAGAAGTGCTACTAAAGGACGCAGGGGTGGCAGGATGCTGGGGCAGCAGGCTGAGTGAATTAAATCTCTTTCCCAGACACAGCATTTCTGAGCAGCAACACAATTCTGGTTTGCCTGGACTCTGCTCTTAAGTGGCAATCCTGCACATTGCCATCAAAAATCAAATGGCTTTTTGGCAGATTCAAAGCCTCTCTCTCCTGGTATCTTAGTTCAACTGTGGCCTCTCCTGAGCTCTTCCATACTGAGGATTCTCCTCCTTACAAGCGTGTTTCAGAACAACACAGAAAATATCTGTTCATAGGCTTCAGGAACGCTCACTGACAAGCTCCTGAAGAAGCCTCGCAGGAGCCAGCTGGGCCACGTGAAGACCCGGGAAGGCTCAGTGGCTCTCCCATGTGGGCCTACCATATCACGTATTTAAAGTATAATATTGTAGCCATTTCTCATCTTCTTACTCTCATCACTAAAGATAAAATATTAACTGAGAAGTTTACATTTCACTCAGAAATGACTAAAGTGATAGGTCTCAAATTGTGGTCCTCAGACATCATCACCTGGGAACTTATTTGAAAAGCAAATTCAGTATCTTTGAAGGTACTGAATCATAATACCTGAGGATGGAGCCAACAATCTGTGTTTTAACAAAAGGCTTCTAGGTGATGTGATGACCTTGGCATAAAGAATCCTATGAGCAGGTCTGATTCCTGAGAGGTGGGCAAATTTTTTATCATTCCTCTCCCCTGTCTAGTCCGCCCTCTCTGATCATGCAGTCTTTTCTCTATGAGCCTAGGCCCTGGGGGCAGCCTGCCTGGCAAATGCCTCAGGTCCAAAATTCACGCTCCCTCCTTCCTAATCATCCAGATCTCCCTTCCTCCATAAAATGCCCCAGTCATATTCCATTGAGTGGGAAACACGAATTCACACTGAGATGTTAATGATTAACAGCTTACCATGTCATGCTCTCAGGATGATTTGCACTATATGCTTAGATCTAATCACCACATGTGGGATAACATTTTTACAGTAGTACCTGCAACAGGACCATCTCTAAGGCCCCCTCAGGCCTTGACAATGATACTCAGCAGCAATGCCATCACCCCATTCTTCACTCCCACAGAACTTCACATCTACCTCTTTTCATTCATTCTTTTGTTCATGTAGCAAATATATATTGAACGTCTATGTACCTGGTCCTGTGTTAACCTTATGCTCACTTTTTCATCATTGCAATAAATGTCGAAAGAAAAAACTTAAAAAAGGAAGGGAAAGGGGAGAGGTAAGTGAAGATCTCTCTAACTTTCCCCAGACTGCATCTTTCACTGACTTGCTGAAGCTCTAATACTGCTCCTTTCTTACTGTTTTTCACTGCTAGCCCAAATCAGCTGATTGTTTTTTGTATTCCACATCTAAAAAATTTTAGTTTTTGATTAACCCAGTCTGAAGAGACCAAGAATTAGAAATAACTAAAATGTTACAGTGGAGCTCAGAGTTAATTGGCCTGGAGTTAACACACATTTAAACATGAGGCCATTGGCTGTACACTGCTATTCTACCAGTTGGTTTTCCACAGCTCTTTCATTAGCATGGAAATAAAGAAATTCCACATTGTATACAATGAATTTTTTGGACTTTCTTATAGGGTCATGGTAGGGTCTTACTTATAATTCATAAATAAAAGGACAGACCTGACCTCATTGCTAAACAATAAAAGCACATACCTCCTCCCTGGATTGATGGAGTATGGCTAAATGGTTTTTGATAGCAGAGGTGCCTTCCAGACTTAGAACCATACATGTCTATATATGTACACTGAGTAAATCCTTGGGTTTCTGGCCTGAGGCAAATCACTCTCCCTTGAATAATCTCCAATTCTCTTACACCTGTCCTTTGATAAAACAGTAGAACTCTTCTAATGAGGCAGTTTTCAAAGACTGGTTGATCATCATGACCAATATCACCTGGAAATACTAATTGTTGGGCCCCACCCAAGACCTACTAAATGAGAGACTCTGAGGGTGGGCCCAGGAATCTGTTTTAACAAGCACTCCAAGTGATAACAAGCACTCTAAAGTTTGATAACCACTGTTCTAGTGCATTTATCACTGAAACCAGGACAACCAAATGAATGTGGAAAATATGAGGAAATTTCCCCTTTCCAAAAAAGGGGGGAACAGTTGCCTTAGGAACACAGAAGTATCTGATTAGTCAAGGAATACCCCAAATGACCATCTGAACATAAAGATGTTTTGTGGATGGAACCCAGATCTGGGGATGAGGTAAGGAAAGGTCATAAAATAAGCATCATGCCTAGATGACTTACGATGTTTTCATACTAACTTAGGAGGATAGTTTATTAAATCAATTCATTTGCACCAGAAAGAGAGAGGAAGAGGGGAAATGAAGGGGGGAGGAGAGAAGGAGAAGGGGAGAAAGGGAGAGGGGGAAGAGAAGAAGGGAAAGAGGAAGTTTGAATATGGCTGTGCTTTGGTTGGCTTTTTCCAATGGGTTGCAAAGTAATTCAGAAGTTAGGTGGTAAGAATAATAGTATTACCTAATATTTAAGAAGAGAAGGAAAGATACGGTAAATGAGGGCAGAAACAAGGTAAATTATAAATGATATGAATACAAAGAAAGTGCAATGATACAAAGTCAAAAAAAGGAATATAAAGTTGCATATATCTTACAATCATTACTGTTTTTAAAATAGTAGTATGTGACCAAGAATTGGAAGACATTGTAATGAATAGCATTGTAGAGTAGACTAGTTTCTTTTTTTTCTTTTTCTTAAAATTGATTCTAATGCTAATGTATTTTCTTTTTAAGTTTTGCTGACTGAAGGTTGTAGTTGTAGGGGATGCTCTGATTCAGAGTTTTTCTGTTCTTCCTCCTTCGTCCCTATGATCACATCCTGCATCACCTAGGGGTGCCAGGAGGCTGCTCACCAAGCTGCAGCTCATGTGTGAATTAACCGACAGTTATGTCCTTACCCACTGGTCAGGTGTCACATCAGATCAGTGAATCTGATTGATCGGCACCTATTCTAAAAGCAGAATTTCTCACAGGGAACTCTGCTCGATATTATGTAACAACCTAAATGGGAAAATAATTTGAAAAAGAATAGATACGTGTATATGTATAACTGAATCATTTTGCTGTACACCTGAAACTAACACAACACTGTTAATCAACTATACTCCAATATAAAAGTTAAAAAATAAATAAGTATATATATAACTCCCCCACCCAAAAAAATAAATAACAGCAGAATTTCTGAGAAAGAGCTGAATTGCACAGCCCCATTTTTGCAACAGTTTGTTCTAAATGCGGGAGCCACAACACCTCAAGTCGTTTGAAACTTCAAAGACAATGGTGTGGTCAGCTCAGATATGACAATTAGTATTAGGGGAAATTTGTAACAGAGACATGCGGAAAGGACAAATAAGAAGGCTCAGAGAGGAAATCCCTCTGCACTTCAATCACTAGAGTCACATAATAAGATGTTACTGGGAATGGAACAGCATTGGGAAAAATGAATGTGAACAATTAAGAAAATGTCAAGTACAAAGAGCCAACTCTTATAAAGCATAAATAATTGGTGAAGCATTTACTTCTTCAGCACCCAAGGGGAAAATAAATAGAAATGGAAGAAACAGAAAGGAACTTGCTTAAAAGTTGCTTGGCAGTCTGAGAAACAGCTGGATTTAATTTAGCTTTCCCAAGCAAAGAGAGCGGAGATATAGAGCTAACCCAGCTTGTCTGTCCAGATTAATTTAGCTTTCATACATTCATTCATTCATTCCTCAACCAACCTCTACCAGGTGGCCACCACAAACCACCACATACCAAGCAGGCAATGTGCTAGGCTCAGGGAATGCAGGCCCCCTCTCCTTTCCTGGGCCTCTTCTCTGCCTCTTGCCCTCTCTCCTCCCCCTCATTTTGACACACCAACTCTTCCCTGGGGGAAGAGTGTGCAGCCGCATTCCACACTTTTCAATTGTTAGAGCGCCTAGAATAATCTGAAGAAATGGAAGCTAAAAGTCCAATTTTTAATGCATCAGTTGTGTTGAAATAACTTTCTAGGCCCAAGGTGGAGCCGCTCCTGCCCAGGGTGCCATGTCAGCAAATCAAAACTTAGATTACTCTCGTGTCTGTGTAAACGCTCTACTTGACTAGAAATGCAGTATATCCAGTCAGCCAATCCCCAAATGCCAAGACTACTCTGTGCTCTATACTTATTTTCTTGTTCCTTCTCGCCCCAAACATCCAAACATATTGATTCTCTGGCCTCAGCCCATCAGCTACTTTCTATTTTTCTCTTCCTTGTTCTTCATTCTTTATCCTATAAAAGCTCCCTGGGCTTCCCTGGTGGTGCAGTGGTTGAGAGTCCGCCTGCCAATGCAGGGGACGCGGGTTCGTGCCCCGGTCCGGGAAGATCCCACATGCCGCCATGGCCGCTGAGCCTGCGCGTCCGGAACCTGTGCTCCGCAACGGGAGAGGCCACAACAGCGAGAGGCCCGCGTACCGCAAAAAAAAAAAAAAAAGCTCCCTGCCTTTTACCCCATTTTGAAGTCCTCCAATGGAAACTCTCTACTTCATGAAGTGATAAATAAAAGCTTAAATTGTCTTCTTTAATCATTTTTAACAGTTGAAACCAAATTCTATTTCTTAGTCAATCAGAGAGTCTCAAGAGGTTAGTTACTTTTACTTTTGACTAGTCTTGGGAAGGAACGAAGACATAAAAGGGAGTTAGGAAGCCCAGTGCCTGCCATTGAAGTGCTTCCAGCATACAGTTTAAACAATTAGAGAACAATACAAGATTGTATACAATGGGGAAAAAAACCCTGATAGCTGAGTAAAAGGTGTATTAGAGAAGCAACCCAAAATTCATACATTTTTGCCCATCTTTCCTAGCAAGTTTGACCTTATCGAGGACTAAAAGGAAAGCCCCGGACACATTTTGGTTATCAATGTCAGACATCAAAAGCAGTCCTTGGTGATTATCTACTAGTCTAGTATTTATGTAATACTAAACATGTACCAGAATGTTGGACACACCTAAGTCAGGGGTCTTCTTTCTGTGCAATGGGATTGGGATGACTGGGCGTCTGACTATTTCAAATACAGGATCAGTATGAGAGTGAAGTATAAATTTGCAGCATCCTGGTTCTTTCTTACAGAGTGAGCTTCATTCTGGCAGATTCAGGGTGTAAGGAGAATATCTCACATCGCCCACGCCTTAGACTCTAGATAACTGCCTTCCTCCACCCTCACTCATGCCTTTAACTTCGAGCATACACCCACATAATCATAACAGTACAAACGAAACATCAAATCTGGTAAGTAGACCCCAGCCTGATTCAAAGCCTTGGGTGGCAGCCAGTGAATTCCTGAAACTTCAGAGAGAAGAAATCCCTCTGGTACATTTGTCTTTTGTGCCAAGCTAGATGCAAAATGAAAAAATTTAAAATCCCTGATTTCATGCAAAACTACACCTAACCTACACAACGCTTAACCAGAATGTGATAACCCTTTTTATAATAGAGCCACAAATAGAGGAAAAAAAACATACTGTGATCTGAAAGAATGCATACTTAGAGCCCAACCTTAGAGCAACAGTTAAGTTGGCCTCAGAGGGATTAATTTAGAATTTACAGGGAAAGGTCTGATTGCCTTTGTTTGGGATGCCCTGACACCCAGCCCCACCATGGAATCAAAATGACTCACCTAATCTCAAATGAGACCATTGCACTGTGAGTGGAGAAATGCCAGACCCACTGCTCTGAAGACAAGATCATAAAATCAGGAATATTAAGAGTTGGAAGGACATTAGCATTTATCTATTCCAATCTTCTACTTTACGTATCAATTCTCTCTACAACATTCTAGAAAAAAATGGCCATCAACTGTTTTTGAAAAAGGAAATGATTATCTCACAACACCATGTTTAAGTGACAGCAAGATCACAGGGTACCTCAAATGATGTGTATCCCCTTGGGTCTATTTTTTCTCATGCTAATGGTAAATGGTAATCTCCTTGTTCATATATGGAGATCCTATGTCCCTACATGCCAAAAACTTTGAAGCCTTCTTATCCTGCCTTTTCCAAGATAATATGAGCCAGTAAACCCTTTGGGGTTTTTTTGCGGTACGCGGGCCCCCCACTGCCGCGGCCTCTCCCGTTGCGGAGCACAGGCTCAGCGGCCAAGGCTCACAGGCCCAGCCGCTCCATAGCATGTGAGATCCTCCCAGACCGGGGCACGAACCCATGTCCCCTGCATCGGCAGGTGGACTCCCAACCACTGCACCACCAGGGAAGCCCAACCCTTTGTTTTTTCAGCCAATCCATTCATACCAGGTAGGAAGAAAGTTTACAGGGAGAAGTATATTGCAAGTGTTAAATTAATATCCACTCTCCAGTTCAAAAGTAAAGAGTCCATAAGTGTTAAGTTAGAACCATTCATATTGATTATATGTTGACTTGAATATATATTATTCTCATTTATCCCTACCTCCTCAGAGAAGAGTCATAAAATATAGGATTGAAGAACTGGATAATTTCTTAGAAATCACTGACTCTAGCCTCTGCAGAAGCTAGAGAGACATCTATACCATCACCAGCCATAAATACTGTGCTGCAGCACTAAATTTAGGTCTGAGATCCTGACACCCAATGCAAAAAAAGGCAGGGGGGGGCAGCAAAAAAGTGATTGCTTTAGCATTTTAATTATCCAACCGATTAAATAGGCTATATCCTCAAAACAGAAAAACTTCTGAGAGCAAAATTCAGAAAGAGTAAATCATACAGGGTCTTATATAAGAATTAAAGGGCGTCATAACGGGCTGTAAACAGTGTTCAGCATGTTTTCATATCTGCATCTCTTTTTGTGGTACGTGGGCCTCCCACTGTTGTGGCCTCCCCCTTTGCGGAGCACAGGCTCCGGACGCGCAGGCTCAGAGGCCATGGCTCACGGGCCCAGCCGCTCCGCGGCAGGCGGGATCCTCCCGGCCCGGGGCACGAACCCGCGTCCCCTGCACCGGCAGGTGGACTCCCAACCACTGCTCCACCAGGGAAGCCCACATATCTGCATCTCTTGCATAAGCGTTTAATCAAAGCTGAAGACACAGTGTTGATCTGGAACCCAGTGATATATTTCCTGTCACTGGGGTGAGGGTCCTTTTGCTTCTGAAATGAATTTTTCCTGTCTTGTCCAGCTTCGTTTTACTTAAGAAAGAAGCCTAATAGAAAAGAACACGGATCATGCGAGTGAATCAAACTTTCCTTGTGCTGTTCCCTGTTCAGGTGATAAATCAAGAATAAATCCTGAAATATAACCATCTGTTGAGGTAGCAACACACTAATTAAATGAAAAAATCTTTCCTTGAATTGGGTTCAGCTGCATCTGTGATAATTGCCCTCTTTGTCTCGTCCCTGAAATCTGGCAGTGCTCAGAATTCTCCCACTTTGCCCCCACACTTCTTTTCTGCGTTCTCTGTGTGTTGCTGAGTCTCCACTACCTGGGACCCCCAACACTACAGAAAAGTCGGCCTTCAACACTACCTGCATCCACCATACCTTCCACTGTTTTCTCCCTGTTACAATAGAAAAATTTCTCCTATCAAATGCTTTGTGATGTGCATTCCTTCCCTTTCCATCTCTCAGAAATGTGTTTCATCTGCCAGCCCATCTCTACCATGATCTTCAAGCTCTTCTCCAGAGAACCATTCCTTAAAACACACAAACATCACTGTAAAGTCTTTTCTTCACCCCATCTTCTTCCAGTTCCCCCTCTAGGTCTCGTCTCACAGCCCTACTCAACCATCTTAAAGAGGTATCTACACATGCTGTCTTCGCTTTCTTACTTCCTATCCAACTTTTAACTCAAATCTAAATGACTCTTGCTAAAATCACCAATTGTGGTTATTTTCTAAGGAGAGCCCCAAACAACTCTGCTAGTTCTTATATAAGCATGCTGCTCCTCCAATCAAGAAGTACAGCTTACAAGCCCTCCCCTTGACTCTGATGTGGGTCTATAACTGCTTTGATCAATATAATATAGTGGAAGGGATGCCTCTTAACTTGACCTGCTGCTTCTACTTCCTTCTCTTGGAGCACTCTACCTCAGAAACTAGCCACTGTGCAGTGAGAATCCCAAGCCACGTGGAGAGGCCAACCGTGGGTGCCCCCCTCCTTCAAGAGCCTACACATCATCTGTTCACTCTTCTGAAAGGGCTCACCTTTCTCCCGACTCCATCCCTGGCTCACTTCACTCATCCTTCAAATCTGAAGCTAAAAATTGTTTCCTCAGAGATGGCTTCATTTGAAATATGCCAACTCAAAGGAGGTACCAACATTGTCATTTGTCATCCAACATTGCACTTCCAATTCATAGTGCTTACCATAATTTTTAATTGCTACTTTATTCTAGAATTATTTTTAACTTCTGTCTCCCCCAATAAACATGTAATCCTCAAGTATGTATTGTTCACCATCATGGTAGGCAGCTTCTAACGTGAACTCCAATGATCCCTGACCCCTGGTACTCCCCTTAAGTGTGGGCTGGACCTAGTGACTCACTTCTAATCAATAAATATGGCAAAAGTGATGGAAGATCACTTCCATAATTAGGTTGTAAAAGACTATGGATTGCACCTTGCTAGCTGATTCTCATCTCTAGACTTCTCAAGTTGCACACTTTGACGAACAAGCAAGCTGCCATGCTGGAAAGACCCAAACAGCAGGAAACTGAGGGCAACTATTAGCCAACAGCTCTCAAGGAACTAAATCCTGCTGACAACTATGCGTGTGAGCTTGCAAGCAGATTTTTCCACAGCTGAGCCTTACAGGGACTACGACTCAGGGGCTACCTTGATTTCACGCTGTGAAGTAGAAGACTCACCTAAGCCATGCTCAGATTCCTGACCCACAAAGACTGTGAGATAATAAACATGTGTTGTTTTAAGCCTCTAAATTTTAGGGTAATTAGCCTGCAGCAAAGTAATCAGTGCATCTCTTACACCAAAAATTAATAAATGTTAGTGTTTATAATGTTTGAGACAATGTTCTAAGCACTTCATTGGTATTCATGCATTTAAAAATCACAACAACCTTAGGAGGTAAGTACTATAATTTCTCTAATTTTACACGTGAGGAAACTGAGGCAGAAAGGTAAAGTAACTGCCAAAGTTTACTCAACTAGTAAGGATTAGAGTTAGTCCTTGGTTTAGATACTCAAATATTTATTAAATGAATGAATAAATAAAAGAATATCTTTTACTCTGCAAACTAATAAAATTAATACTTGGGGGCTAACAAAACATTTGCAGCATTTTAACAGACTGTGAAATCAATCAATGTACACGTAATGTACTCTCACTGTGTACTGGTACCTTTAGGTCCTATAGTTGACATAAAATATGTGTTCCCTTAATCTAATGTACACTATAGATATTCTAGGTACTTTATACTAGCTACAGATTAGTTAAGGAAATCATGCATAAGAGTCTGGTCAATGGCCATGATTTTATGGCATAAGATTTATGGCTAAGATATATGAATCTGACCATTTTATTGACCCATATTACCAGATTCAGCTTCAAGCAAGCCATTTCTCCACCTTGAGTAGCTAATGGGCATTTTCTAGAATAACTGCTGGTTACCCATTATCTGTCACGTTGTCTGATGCCAACTCCTTCCTGTTCCAAACCTGCGAGCTGGGTCATCTGATTTATGTCAGATGATTTCCTTGCTATGACTTAGGTGGGGTTTCCAAATAAAACAGTTCCAGAATATGGCTTGACTCCAAAGACTGAGACCTGTCACACATCTTTACCTTATCCCTTATTAGGAGCAAAAATGAACTCCCAACAGCGAACATTTTAAAAGTTTGATCTGAATAAAAGAGAACAGGTGAGACTAAATTCTTCAAAACTAATCTTATTTTAGCTCCTGAGATTCTGTGGGTGTTTGGATAGTAATGTAATAACAAATATACTGATATGTGTCTAAAAGGAATGCTTACATGACCGTGAGTCACGATGTCCATTGCTTCAAGGCTGTTTTGGTAGCTGGCAGGAAGTGATGTATGTCTTCAGAGCATAAAATGTGCCTCAAAGCTGGTGAGGCCTATGAAAATTTTGATGTAATATAAACATGACATTTCTAAACTATTTAAAAGGTCACCCCCACCCTACATTGGAGGTCAAATCTACTTCTGAGATGTTCCACATGGATTTCTACAATATTCTTTGGATTTCAGCACTTTTGCTGTTCAGTTCATTTCTGAAGTATGTGGGAAAGACAGCATAGAGTCATCAAAAGAGCACTTGCCTTGGAGTTCATCTGTATGACTTTCCTTCAAGTCAGTTCACTGGGCTTTAGTTTATTCTAAAATGGGAATGATCTTAGATCTATCTTTCTTTCGGGGTTGGCCTCCTTTCCATAGCTTGGTGGAATTCCCAGTGGTTAAGGAACTACAGCTGACCCTTGAACAATGCAGAGGGGTTGGGCTGCCAATACTCTGCAGTCAAAAATCCGAGTATAACTTACAATCGGCCTTCCACATCCATGGTTCTGCATCCTCGGATTCAACCAGCAGGGATCATGTAGAACTGTAATATGTAACACCGAAGAAAATCAACCTATGCATGGAACCTCACAGTTCACATCTGCCCTGCTCAAGGGTCAAGTGTGGTTCCTTTCAGTATATGTGGTTCCTTTCTGGGTCAACACCACACTCAGAGACAACATCAGTACCACCTTCTCCACGTCCACTCCAACTTGCTCATACATTTTCCATTACCCGCACCTCCCCTCAATTTACATCCTGGTAACTTCAAGCCTTCAGGAAAATAAAAAGTAACTCCTCTGTTCCAAAAGTTGGAGGACCACTGCCCCTAATAAGAAAGCATATAGGGAAGAAATAGCAATCCTTCGAGTATACATCAGCCCTACGCCTCACCTCCCACACCACTCCCGAGAGAACAGATTTATTCTTACTTACAGTGAGGATGGTTTAAACTAAGAAAAGTGCCCTACAATAGTAGTTAATATTTATTAGACCTCTTTTACTCTTCACAATAAACCTAGAAGTAATCCCGTTTACTAAATGGCCATGAGTTCTCAGACCCAGAGAAGTCAACTAATTTTCCTAAGGTCACATGGCTCATAATAATAGAGTGAAGATTTCAGCCGTGGTTCCCTAGAACAGAGTCTCAGCCACATCTGATTCGAACTCAAGGAAATATCCTCTAATTCTTCAGCGTGCTAGTCCGGACCAGAGCAGACTTCAGTTAAAGCATAAATCTGGTCCTCAGTTTCCTTTTGAGCACATTTTTTCCACCTCAGATACCCAATCCCTTTCCCACCCTCCACTAAGTCTGTTTTCTAGAAAAGAACCAGTCGGGAATTGTGAGTTGAAGCCACTACCTTGCCTCCACTGACAAATATTTGCATTTAAAACACCTTGCTCTTAATAGCGATGGTGGCTTCCCAAGGTGTATACTTATCTCCAAATGTAACAAGGTGTATACATTAAATATCTAGAGCTTTTTGTACGTCAATCATACCTCAATAAAGAAGTTTAGAAAAAAATACCTTGCTCTATTTTTCAGCCTAACAATTTCTCAGAAAGTTGCCATTAGACATCTCTGAGCAAATGTGGAGTGGAGGATGGGGCCAGAAATGTGTAGGCAGGGCAGAGGATTTTTCTTACTGCCTCAGAAAGCACACCACAAGCACCTGCCAATTCCACTCAGGGTTCCTTGCCTGGAGGTACCTCTTTCAGTGCCAAATGAGGAATGGAAATTGCACCCAAGCCTGTTTAATTCAGCTTCATTATTAACTTAGGACTCTATAGGATACCCAGATACAAAATAAATAGACGATGGTTGACACCCCTGGGCACATCACTACCACAGTGGACAGATGGAGCACACATATGAATACGGGAACCAGAGAAAAACCAAAAGTGATATCCAATGATAGGATGTGCCGACATAATTAATTGAGGCAATAACTGCTGTAGAAGATTCAGAGACTGGAAAAAATCAGTCCACGCTACAGAATTTGGAGAGATTTCCAGGAAGAGCAATGATTTGGTATAAGCCTTGAAGGATCTGAAGAGAAAACAGAAGCATTAAAAGTAGGAGAATCAAAAAACAATAGTGCACATATATACACTACTATATATAAAATAGATAATCAAAAAGGACCTACTATATAGCACAGGGAACTATACTCAATATTTTTGTAATAACCTATAAGGGAAAAGAATCTGAAAAAGAATATATATGTATGTATGTGTGTGTATACATATATGTGTGTGTGTGTGTGTGTGTGTATATATATATATATCACTTTGCTGTGCACCTGAAACTAACACAACACTGTAAATCAACTATACTTCAATAAAAATAAATATTTAAAAAATAAACAATAGTGCAGAAATGAGAACAAAAACTTGACCATGTTGAAACTAAGCATCTATAATTCTTCCCCTCTCCTCTCTGCCTTTTCAGTTATTCCACAAACATTCAATGAGCTTCTATTTTGTGCTAGACACCATTCTAGCATAAGGAAACTTACAGATGAAGACCCTTCATCCATAGAGCTTACATTCTGCTGGGGAAGACAGATAAATAAGCGAATAGAGGAATAACATAAACTCAGATAATGATAAATGCTAAGAAAAAATGGCACAATGGGATCGAGTTAATGAGGGAAGCTGTTATGGGCTGAAATGTGCCCCCCAAGAATTCGTATATTGAAGTTCTAACCCCTAATACCTCCGAACGTGACTGTATTTGGAGATGGGTATTTAAAGAGGTAATTAAGTTAAAATGAGGTCATCAAGATAGGCCCTAATCCAATTTTACTTGTGTCCTTATGAGAAGAGGAAATTTGGACGCAGACACACAGAGAGAAGACCATGTGAAGACTCAGGGAGAAGACAGACATCTACAAGCCAAGGAGGGAGGCCTCAGAAGAAACCAGTCCCGCCAACACCTTGATCTCAGACTTCTAGCCTCCAGGACTGTGAGAAAATAAATTTCTGTTGTTTAAGCTACCAAGTCTGTGGCACTTTGTTATGGTGGTCCTAGCAAATTAATACAGAAATCTACAATATTTACTGTGGTCAAGGAAGGCTTCTCTGAGGAGGTGACAGGTAACATCTGAGCTGAAACCTAAATGAACATTGTCCCAAGCGGAGAAAAGGGCCAGAGCAAGAGACCTGAGAGCAATTTCAAAAGACAGAAATCAAGCCGATATATCTGTGGCTCACCAAATGGGAGTGTGTGTTATAAATATTGTCTCCTGGAGAGCACAGAAATGTTCTCTCCTGTCTCACAGGGATGGTACACACAAGTACAGATATTGGGACCATAAGTGGGGAGCACTGTCCTTAGACAGGAACTAATAAAAGGAGGGAAGGCAAAATATGTGTGAGCAGACACGTCAGTTTTGTGTATTCTTTTTAAAATGTATTAGAAGACAAGGTCATCAGCTGAGGAAATCAGAAGAGAGACGGTGTCACCTCAATTCGTGGAAGAGTGAAGGTATGAAAGCAGTTTGTAGGACTGACAGTCCGTGTTGGTGCCCATTTGAGATCTGTGGCTACAATTTCAAAGGGAGAAAGTCAGCACAGTTGCTTTTCTCCAAAACTGCTCAGCTATTACATCAGGTTTGGAATAGGCAGAGTTGAATGTAATTGGGCTTGTGATATTGCAGATGCGTATGACTGGGGACAAGGGAATAAAGGGTGTTTTCAAGAGAGTGGTGATAGTATCAGGCCAAGGAATGTACACTTGTCCCTTCTCTGCTCCTCTGTGGACTCAGGTGCCCAGAGGGCTTTGTGCTGCTAGGAGTCCCAGTGGCTGGGTAGAATGACAAATCATGAAGAGTCTTAAATACCCAGAATGGAAAGTAGACTTGATCTTGAAGACAATGTGTAGTAATTCAGGATATTTTGAACAAGGAAATGATGATTTTTTAAATTTAATATGGTTCATAAAAAAAGGGAAACTAGGAGGGCTTTCCTGGTGGCGCAGTGGTTGGGAGTCCGCCTGCCGATGCAAGGGACATGGGTTCGTGCCCCGGTCCGGGAAGATCCCACATGCCACAGAGCAGCTGGGCCCGTGAGCCACGGCCACTGAGCCTGCGCGTCCGGAGCCTGTGCTCCGCAGTGAGAGAGGCCACAACAGTGAGAGGCCCGCGTACCACACACAAAAAAAAGGAAACTAGGAAAGACCAGGAGGTTTCCTCTTCTCTCTTGAGAAATCAGGATTTGTGGCGGTTTATATATACTTGAGTTTACACAATAGGACAGAAACACTATCATTAAAGAGCATCTTAGTAAATAAATTTTATCCACTGTGCAAAGTCTAGTAAAGAGAAATTAGTGACATGTGATTCTCATATCGTAGGGACTTTTATTATAAACATGATGATCAACAATGATGAATTTTCCAGAAAGTTTCACATTCAAGTATTCTTCCATTGTCCTGAATGATACCCTGGATATATATAAAACCACATGTCTTCACTGTTGTTTCAGAAAAAATATTATTACCATAACAACAAGGCCAAACACATTGACATTAAAAGAACAAAGACAGAATGCAGATTAAAACCTTATGTAAAAGAGATCCCAGAATATGGGCATAGGCAGTTTACTTGTTAAAAATTCCACCATTTAAGAATCCAGAGGTCCTTCACAAAAAGGACAACTGATTCGATATGTTCAGACCAACAAGTGGCCCAACACTGATTTTGCCTTAAAAATTAAGGAAAAAAGTCATTGCTCAACTATCCAGGCTCTTCCTGAGAGTCAAGGTACACAAGCTCAATTTGGGGACATTGACTGGGAGTTGAAGGGGAAAAGTCATTCTGTGTCCATTAGATCACCTTCTAGCCAATCTATTATTTAGGATATGGGTAAGATGCTGTAGCAAAGAGTCGCCAAAGTACAAGTGGCTTGAACAAAACAGAGGAATATTATTCTTTCATATACCGTATCTGGAAGGAGGTGGCTGTGTCTAAGAGCTCACTCAGTGGTCCCAGTTGAGTCCAATGTGTAGCTCTGCTATAATTGAAGGCAGGGGTTCTCAAATGTTTTGGTCTCAGGACACCTTTACACTCAAAAATTATTGAGGACCCCAGAGAAATTTGTTTATGTGGGTGGTATCTATTGATATTTACTGTGTTCAAAAATAGAACTGAAAATTATCAAATTATTTGTCTATTAATTTCTTTTTCAAACAATTATAAACCCACTGAATGCTAACATAACTAATTTTTTAATTATGTCTTTTAAAAAGTGAAAAGAGTGGCATTATTTGATATTTTTGAAACTCTCTTTAATGTCTGGCTTAATAATAGAAGACATGATGATGATGATGGTGTGGTGGTGATGACTGAACGTGTCTATATTCAATCTAGTGCAGTAGATTGTTTTAAAGTATGTGAAGAGAATCTAGCCTCACCCAACTGTATAGCTGGGAAAAGGAAGAGTATTTTAATAGCCTTTTCAGATGGTTGTGAATGTTGTTCTTTGATACTGCACCAAAACTCAAGTGGTAGTTTCTTAAAAGTTAGTTGCAGTATAGAATCTGAAACCGTATCAATGAACTTTTTATGCTCTGTCACATCAAAATCCACTGGTGGTGACTGCACACTGAATACATTTGTCAAAAACTATCACACAAATAAACAAAAAAGCAAATTTTCTTATTTTACACTTCATGTTTTACACACATGGGATATTTTACCCATGCGCGATTTCATAACATCATGCATCAGTCCTTTGGGAAATTATTGGTTCACTGAGTTATGCTGAACTTCCAAATGGTGATACATTTTCTTATACTATATCAGAAAATCATGTTCATTAATACCACCACCAATCTCATGAGAAAAGTTTTTAAATATTGAGCTGCTGTCAAGTTCATAGTGGCAGATACATATTTTCCAAAATTCAAATTTCTGTCCTCATCAGTGTGATTGATGTTCTCCAGGGGAAAGTGGGAACAATAACGTACAAAGCAAACACTTTCTAAGTAAGTGATCAAAAATGTAAACCCTAATATTCCATTAGTGAACTCGTAGTTCCATGGCTTTACCTAGTTGCAGGGTAGGTGGGAAAAAGTAGGCTCTAACTCTGAGGCAGCCATATCATCTGGAAGAGGGACAACAGATGTGGGCGTATAACTGACAATCACCACACTAGTCCAATTAATGAATAAGCACGCCAAGTGCAAGGACAGTCACAACCAAGGACCTGCAGACAACTGAGGACATAGCTACTTCGGCTTCGTGCCTGGTAACAGGGTGTAACACTGAACAGAGGGAGCCTGGAGGTGGTGGCTAGGAGCAGAGGAATTGCCCCAACCACGGCTCCAAGCCTGTGGCCAGGGGGATGGAGTACCAGGAAGAGGGTCCTCGAAAGGAGTCACCAGTATGACAGACAGGAGAGGATCACTGGAGAGACCCAGAACAGGAGCAGCAGAGAGAACAGCAGGACCCTCGAGGTCAAAAAAGAGGGCAGAGCACTCACAACCTTTGGTGAGTGTATGGTAGAGCACCCAGAAACCCCTTCAACTACAAAGAACTTTGGGTTGCAGGCGTATCACTAACTGAGCTGGGCCAGAAATCGGCTGCTCTGTAACTCTTATTGTGACCTCACTTTGTCCCCAGGCTGGAGAGCCAGGGTAAATCTGGGTGGTTCTATGATGTTTTTATAGCTCTACTTTGTCAAAACATATTCCTATTTGAGAGATGAGTCCAAATATTTTATTTGTATTCCCTTCTCTTAGCAACAAGCAGAGAAGGGAAGAGCCAGTTCTGCAGAAAACATGCTGTTCTGCAGAAAACCGATGTGAACTTAGCACACACAGGTAAAGAAACTAGGGGTAAAGGTAGCTCTGGTCACAGAGAACAAAATCCTGATAATCATAGCAAGTGTACTGGGAGCCAAGACGAAACCGTCTTTGCAAATCTAGATAAGTGGTAAATATGGGACCAAAAAGCTTTTAACTGCTATGCCTTATCTGATACACTGGCAAATGTACACAGTGGCAAAAGGAAAGAGCTAGAAGGCATTCGTTTTGAGACTGGATCCAGGTCAACCAAGAGGTCATAGGTCCTTGGGCTCCATTCCATCTGCAGCAAACAGAAAGTCTATTGTTACCCGGTTAAAGGGGTTTACGACAAAATAACTGTCTAGGGATCATCCTCATTCGTGTCTTTCCTGATTGTCTCCCTCAGGGCTTCTATTTTTTTTCCTGTACTGGCACTCTCTACCCTACAAGGGAAAGCAGTTTTTTAACATATGCTTCTGGTATATTAGCTCAGATTACAGGACATACAGACAACAAAAAAATATAAATGAAAGGCACATCAGAACCAAAGAAGCGAGAAATAAACATATATCCTAGCCTCAGGGATTTATGCATTCCCTGTGACTGGACATGAATTTTGAATCCAAGATTTTGTGCAGGTGCGGCAAAAAAGCAAACAATTATTTTCATGGTTCTCGATTGTAAGAAAGGAGGAAGCAAAATTTTTGTGGGCTCTAAATCCTCACGTTTTTCTTATGAGTTCTTTAATGGGAGTCATTGAGTTACATTATGGACATTATCCTCAATACCAGTTCTGTCGTCAAGGCAAATCAAGGCTCATTTAGCCCTAAGTCTACGACGTAACGTTGCTGATTTTCTGTGCAGATTTTCCAAGAACCTGCAGGAGGATAACAAATTCCACGTAGAGTGAACTAATAATTTTTAAATTATTTCAATTGACCTGAAGTAAGTCTGACCTAGCAAATACCTGGCCATGCTGGGGGGGACCAATGCTACCTTGGTGCTTGGTCAGGAAATGCTGCCTCCAAATAAATCAAAAGGTCCACCTCATCACAAAGGCTCTGGGCATCTCCACTGGCCTCTGTGACATGTATTTGATTTTACATTATAGGCCTTAATATAAAGTCCTGCCTCTGCCAGCAGTAACTGAAACTTGGAGCACATCACTTAACGTCTTGGCTGCGATGCCCCCATTTTTATTTTTTTTTTATTTTTTATTTTTTTGCGGTACGCGGGCCTCTCACTGGTGTGGCCTCCCCCGTTGCGGAGCACAGGCTCCGGACGCGCAGGCGCAGCGGCCATGGCTCACGGGCCCAGCCGCTCCGCAGCATGTGGGATCTTCCCGGACCGGGGCACGAACCCGTGTCCCCTGCATCGGCAGGCGAACTCTCAACCACTGCGCCACCAGGGAAGCCCCCCCCATTTTTAAATGAATAATAAGATAGCTACCATTTTCTGAGCCCCTACTCTGTGCCTGTCACCATTTCATATCTGTATTCCCAGCTGGATTATAAGTTCCATGAGAACAAGGAGAGTATTTCTTTCCACTGCTGTATTCCCATCATCTCACACAGGTCTGGCACATAGTAAATGCTTAATAAAATTTTTTAAAACTAACTAAATGTCCATTGTCAGGACAACCCCACAAGCAAGTGTTATTCCTATCTTATAGCTGAAGAAACCGTGGCTCAGAAAGTCTAAGTAACTTTCAGAAAGTCACACACCTGGTTAAGCAGAGTAGTCTGTCTAGACCCAGAGGCTGCAGCAATGGAAACAGACCAGAGCAGGTCCCAAGGCTCCTCCTGGCTCCAAAGGCAATGATTCCCCACAACTCATGGGCAGCTAATACCCCTTAGCATGGGACTGCTTGTTGTGGAAAGAGCTCTTGCTTCATGAAATTCCTCAACACTTTTCACCACCTCAGGCCCCCAAAGCTGTGGCTCCAGCAGCTCTGGGCATCAACCAAGGTGGGGAGCTCTGGCGAGGCAGGGTAATCGTCAGAGCAAGTCACCCTGGAGACCTCTTCACTTATCTAAGAGGCTCTGGTCAACGTCGCCCACTTCCCGCTGCTACCTGAGGGACATCAGTACTTCATCCTCACTCCACCCTGAGACTCAGCCAAGATGAGCATCACCTTGAAGCAAATCCATATAGTAAACCTACATTGATAAAGCAGTAGTTACGTGTGTGGAGGAGGACCACATGAGCTAGTTTATGGTCATTTTGTTATAAAATTCAAAATAGAAACACGTTCAACTTAGCTAGAGCAACTTGCTTTGCTGGTGCTCTTAACCTCCTCATTCCTTCAGCCACCTGTTATTTATGGAGGATAAAATCCCTCAGTCACTTCTTTTTTTAACATTTTTATTGGAGTATAATTGCTTTACAATGGTATGTTAGTTTCTGCTTTATAACAAAGTGAATCAGTTATACATATACATATGTTCCCATATCTCTTCCCTCTTGTGTCTCCCTCCCTCCCACCCTCCCTATCCCACCCCTCTAAGTGGACACAAAGCACTGAGCTGATCTCCCTGTGCTATGCAGCTGCTTCCCACTAGCTATCTATTTTACGTTTGGTAGTGTATATATGTCCATGCCACTCTCTCTCTTTGTCCCAGCTTACCCTGCCCCCTCCCCATGTCCTCAAGTCCATTCTCTAGTAGGTCTGCGTCTTTATTCCCGTCTTGCCCCTAGGTTCTTCATGACCAGTTTTTTTTTTTTTTTTTAGATTCCATATATATGTGTTAGCATACGGTATTTGTTTTTCTCTTTCTGACTTACTTCACTCTGTACGACAGACTCTAGGTCCATCCACCTCACCACAAATAACTCAATTTTGCTTCTTTTTATGGCTGAGTAATATTCCATTGTATATATGTGCCACATCTTCTTTATCCCAACCTAAGTTGATGGACACTTAGGTTGCTTCCATGTCCTGGCTATTGTAAACAGAGCTGCAATGAACATTGTGGTACATGACGCTTTTTGAATTATGGTTTTCTCAGGGTATATGCCCAGCAGTGGGATTGTCCTCAGTCACTTCTTAAAAATATGTTTCCCATTTGCTGAGGACTAGTGTAAAGCATGCAACAAATTTCACAGAGTGCTAATAGGGACAAGCCACGTGTTTCACTTTCTTCTCACCAAGCAAAATTGCTAGCTTCCCTTTCATCAAATGCAGGGGATTCACCATTTCATCCTCCCATCAACACAACTTACACCCTGCCTGTGACTGGGATCTAGGAACTCAGGGCCTCATTAAAGCCAATATCACAATTCCTTATTTCTTTTGGGAAGGAAAGCTGTGATTATTGTCTTCAGTGAATTTCTAAACCAGGGGAAGAAATTGTTTCAGCACTAAATTCAAATCTCTGATGCCCAATACCCCTCCCATAATGTCTTTGTTGTAGGTTGTGTCTCACTTCTTCCTCCCACAAATTTCTATTTACTCCCACCTCAAAATCCCAGGTTTCATTTCACAGAAGTAAGGTGTCCCCTTATCTTTGATAAAGGAGGCAGAAATGTACAGTGGAGAAAGGACAGCCTCCTCAATAAGTGGTGCTGGGAAAACTGGACAGGTACATGTAAAAGTATGAGTTTAGATCATTCCCTAACACCCTACACAAAAATAAGCTCAAAATGGATTAAAGACCTAAATATAAGGCCAGAAACTATCAAACTCTTAGAGGAAAACACAGGCAGAACACTCTATGACATAAATCACAGCAAGATCCTTTTTGACCCACCTCCTAGAGAAATGGAAATAAAAACAAAAATAAACAAATGGGACCTAATGAAACTTCAAAACTTTTGCACAGCAAAGGAAACCATAAACAAGACCAAATGACAACCCTCAGAATGGGAGAAAATATTTGCAAATGAAGCAAATGACAAAGGATTAATCTCCAAAATTTACAAGCAGCCCATGCAGCTCAATAACAAAAAAACAAACAACCCAATCCAAAAATGGGCAGAAGACCTAAATAGACATTTCCCCAAAGAAGATATACAGATTGCTAACAAACACATGAAAGAATGCTCAACATCATTAATCATTAGAGAAATGCAAATCGAAACTACAATGAGATATCATCTCACACCAGTCAGAATGGCCATCATCAAAAAATCTAGAAACAATAAATGCTGGAGAGGATGTGGAGAAAAAGGAACACTCTTGCACTGCTGGTGGGAATGTGAATTGGTTCAGCCACTATGGAGAACAGTATGGAGGTTCCTTAAAAAACTACAAATAGAACTACTATATGACCCAGCAATCCCACTACTGGGCATATACCCTGAGAAAACCATAATTCAAAAAGCATCATGTACCAAAATGTTCATTGCAGCTCTATTTACAATAGCCAGGACATGGAAACAACCTAATTGTCCATCATCGGATGAATGGATAAAGAAGATGTGGCACATATATACAATGGAATATTACTCAGCCATAAAAAGAAAGGAAATTGAGTTATTTGTAGTGAGGTGGATGGACCTAGAGTCTGTCATACAGAGTGAAGTAAGTCAGAAAGAGAAAGACAAACACTGTATTCTAACACATATATATGGAATCTAAGGAAAAAAAATGTCATGAAGAACCTAGGGGTAAGACGAATAAAGACACAGACCTACTAGAGAATGGACTTGAGGATACGGGGAGGGGGAAGGGGAAGCTGGGACAAAGTGAGAGAGTGGCATGGACATATATACACTACCAAGCGTAAAGTGGATAGCTAGTGGGAAGCAGCTGCATAGCACAGGGAGATCAGCTCGGTGCTCTGTGACCACCTAGAGGGGCGGGATAGGGAGGATGGGAGGGAGGGAGGCAGAAGAGGGAAGTGATATGGGAACATATGTATGTGTATAACTGATTCACTTTGTTATAAAGCAGAAACTAACACATCATTGTAAAGCAATTATACTCCAATAAGGAAGTTAAAAAAGAAGGTGTCCTTAAAATCCACATTTATTGTCATTGTGTTCTGTCTGTGTGGTTCGGTATGAATCAGGAAGGGCTTTAGGATCTGCTCTCATCAAAGCTAAGTAGCCCTGTGGACATGGCAGTGAAGTTGAGATAGAGGAGGGATGAGAAGGGGTCTTACCGTCCTGCCTATGCCATGAGCCTCCTTATTCTCCCACCACATACCTACAAGCAGCGTGAACTCAGAAACTGAGGGTCTGCAGTAGCCTCTCCTATTCTCCACAGGCACAAGGCATTGGATCCAACACTGGACAGAGAGGAAGAAAGAAAGAAAGGTGGACAAAAGTAGAGGAAAAAAGAGCAGTAAATAGAGGCAAAGGCAGCAGAGGGATGGGGGAGTGAGACAGAAACGAGGTAGTAAAACTTCAGATAGTGCCAACGCTAGTTATTCATTCACAAATATTTGAAAGACAAAATCCATGCCCTCCTGCAGCTGTCACCCTAGTCAGGCAATAAGATAAATCAGTAAAATACATAGTACGTTAAAAGATAATCAGCGCTAAGGAGAAAAATGAAGCAGAGAAGAGGGATACTGCTTGTCTGGGTGTGAGAGAAGAGAAGTTGCTTTAGTATGGTGTCCAGAGGAGGCGCATTGAGAAGGTGACACTGGAGGAAGACTTCAAAGACAGCAACACCAGCTTTGCTCACTCTCAGGCATTTCTGCAACATTTTGAGGCCCCCAAAATATTTAGTTTTTGAGCCAGTTGTCCTTTGTTGGTTTTCTGAACTTTTCTCTTATGATATTTCATCTATCATTTCTATGTATGTAAGGTGGAAGGGATTATCCAAGTCTGAACCCTCTGCATCATTCAGACCTGCGGTCGTTTCCGTGTGCCAACTGTAAAAGGACTAAAGCCTTATCCAAGAAGAGCCAACCTATCTTGTTTGGAAATCTTGTCCTGAGGAGGAAGGACCAGTGGGTGGTAGTAGTCTTCTGTGTTTCATCCTGCTGATGTTACACAGTTTAACATAGGGAGCTTCAGACCATGAGAGGAAAAGCAGAAGACATTTCATGAGAAAGTTAACCCCCTTGTTATATCATTAAAAGGTCATTTGAATCATCTTACTTGCACTTGGAATCTTGTTCAAATGTTAGGAAGGCCTTGTATAAAACTGGCTGGTGTCACATTTGCATAGTTTTTCACCTTCTTGAAAAAAAAAAAGCACATCCTCTCCATAGTAAGCTTGCACTAGGAAAATCTGTGAGGATTAACTGGAAGGAAGGGTTGACAGTGATGGGCTCATGTCTAGGGCGATTTTATTACTGATTTATTACTGATTTATGAGTCAAGAGGCTGAGGAAAGCAAGTTGAACAGACATGGCTCAAGAACCTTGAAAACATTAAGAAAACGTGGTTTGCCAAAACCCAAAATGAGAGCCTGAAATAGAATATCAATTTAAGTACATATAAATATCATATGTATGTGTACACACATAACACACACATACTTACACACAACTAAGCCCTAAAATGAAATCTTTCACTTAACATCTGCATTTGAACTAGTAAGTAAAAGAGTTGAAAAGAAATAGCTTGAAAATTCATCAAGGAAGCACTGCCAGAGGAAATTATTTTTTTTTTTAGCTGCACCACGCTTGAGGGATCTTAATTCCCCGACCAGGGATCGAACCCAGGCCCCAGTGGTGAAAGCTTGGAGTCCTAACCACCGGACCGCCAGGGAATTCCCCCAGAGGAAATTTTCATTGCCTTTCCACTGGTCAGCCTCAGAAGTGAGCTTGCACAATTTTGCTGTTTGATTAAAGGAGAGAAGCCAGCTCAGACTGGCTCGTGAGAGCTGATCGTTCACATCTCTTCCCAACTCATCCAGGATGGTAGCCTCACATAGGCCATGAGGGGAGGTTTACACTGTGGACATCACCAAATGCTACCAGTCAGGGCCAGAACACTGGTTTCTTCCCACTGAGAGCCTGATGACAAGCCTTTAGCAGCACACCACTAGGGAAGGGAGAGGCTGCTCTAGATAATCTAGGTGATTTGTGTCAACACTCAGAAGCAAGAAGGAGAGAAAGTGAAGTAAACGCGCTGTTATTAAAGGCACTCTAGGGAGTTGCGTGTCAAATTCATTTAAAGCTAAAGCATTCCATTTAGGTACAGGAGATTCCAAAAATCTATTCAACGCAGGATAATCTTGACTTCATTAAACAGAATGAGGACCAATAGCGCCAGCTGATCCACGAAGGATGAGGACTTCTGGGCAGTTTTCTCCAACAGCTCTAGAAGCCTCCCAAAACAAGTGGCTGGCTTACTCCAAGACGTATGTCATAAAGTCAGGATCAATTTTCAACTTTAAACTTATTTTTAAAATACTCTTTAATTCCTAAAGGTAAGAGATGTGGAAAAAACATGTATATATGAAATCAGGTTGATCCCACGGCTTAGCCATATACATGTCACTGTCTAAATCACCAATACAAGCCACAAACATTCCCTAATTACCCTCTCTCATCAAAGATCAAAGCTTTCATCAAAACTGAAGGACTTAAACAGTGCGGAGCAACAGTACAAAGAACCACAAGAAAACAAATGTCTGTCATAAAGTCTCTGTGCTCCTAGCTTAGAAATGTGCATGCTGACAGAGCTCATGCAAGTTCTGAGAATATATTAAATGTGACATCACTCAGTACTGAACTGGAAACTTGCTAATAAATAACGCAGAGCAGGAGGAGAGAGTTTGTTTATTTGCCCTCATTTATACACAACCCCAAAGTCATTGCCTGTGTTTTTCCAGACTCCTTCAACAAAACTTTTCTTGTGAATTCCTGTAACAGGAAGAATAAAACACTGCTATCAACTAGAGAAAATGATCCACTCCACTCAAATGGAGACTTCATTTGTGATATCTGCATTCTCTCTGTAGCTGTAATTTTTCTGAGTTGTTAGATAGTCAAAAAGCCATTACTATAATATAGCAAGATGGTTAAAAATCAGGTCTTTGGAGGCAGCCAGATCTGGGGTTTTTCTTCCTCTGCTACTTTCTAGCATTGTGACCTTGAACAAGCTACTTAGCAGAGATATTTTCCCTTTGTATAAATGGGGCTACTAACGCCTAAGCTTCATAGTTACATTAAAGGTTAGATGAAAGACTGTATGTTAAGTGATTAACACAGGGATTGGCCCAGAATAAACCCTCTATAAATGTTAGTTATTGCAGCTCTCTTAGTCAATCTTCTCTTAATCAAGCCACTAGATTAACTGACACTTGCTGATGTCCATAGACTGCTGAGCACTTACAGCTGCTACATTCACCTCTGGTACCCTCGCACCTGTTCACTCCTAACTGCTGTGTTGTCACTTGTTTTTAGGTTCTCAAAATTACAAATTCTGATGACATTTTATTTTAATTATGTACAATCAATGAAATTATATGTAAACCCATGAAATACGAATGGATAAAGCTGTATACCATTTCTCTGAAAACGTAAATGGTAGCTTCCAAAAGATTCATAAACACAGGTCGCTAGAAAAAATACTGCTAATATGTGAGGTACGGATGCATTGACTAGGAATACTGAGAAATTTTTTTTGACACTTTAAAGACCTATCTGGAAGGTTGCTTGAAAATTATCAGCAAATTATCCTTCCACTTAAAAATAACTAGCAATAGGAGAGGATGCATTGTGTGTGTGTGTGTGTGTGTATGTGTGCACGTTGAATAAATGAATAAAACCGAAGGGTTTGACCGATGCTTGGGGAAGAGGGAGTGAGGGGCAAAGGGAGGAGACTTGGTGTGACTCTTCCACGTTCTAGTTCTAAGTCTTTAGGCAAGGTATAGAGCCTAAGACAGGGCTGTAAACCAAACCGAAAGGCATGCATCTGACTCGGAATCTTTGAGGGCCCTTTCTAACTCAGTGGTTCTTGATACCATAGATTTTCATAGGAAGTGATGACGCATGCAAAATGATGCATGCTTGGTGTCCTAGCAGATGAAACACTGATCAGGGAATGGATAGTCACAAGAGGCTCCTTGATTTGCTGATGGGAATACAACAAGCACCCAAAGGACAGCAGCTCCTCAAGCAGGAACCAATAGGACAAAGCCAGAGCCGTGACCTAATCCTGCTATTGGGGCACAGGGCCAGGCCAGCTTACTTGCCTTGCTACTTCCATTTCACGATGGTGCATTTAAGCAGTTCCTAGAGATCCAGAATTGAAATCTCATCTAATTTACTTAAATGTGTGTAGATAGATCTGGTGTTCAGCAAAGGCACTTATAACCTCAAGTGAGACAAGTCTCAGATGCAGTAGCAACACTTGTCAGAGTGCTTCTTTGTGCAGTCAATAAATCAAAATTTAAATTTTGTGAAAATCACTCTAGGGAAGGGTCCACCTTGTGCTATTTTTGCCTCACTATAATCAACAGAAAAGAGAGGTGGTTTTCAAATGTTAGATTACTGCCATTTGGTAGAGATTATCATCTGAGTCCATTAATCAGAGTCTCAAGGCACTGGACAACCTACCAACAAAATAAGATAAGATGCATTAACATCAATTTGTTAATTTTTAGTGAGGCTTCAAAACGCCCTAGTAAATTACTGAATCATTTTAAGGATGTGTTGCTGCTTCTTCACTATTCCTCTTTGCTGTACATGAAAAAGCTGACTTACTTGTAATCAGTTCCGTTCCTCCTTTCATCCCATCGAAGATTACCTAATTCTCTGCTGTTACCGTCACTCAACAAAGCAGCCCATAAAATTGAAGATCAAATATAAACAGAGAGCATTAAATAGCATGGCAGGATTTTCAAAGCCATAGGATTCTTTAACAAAACTTACCCCCCAAAACTGGATTCACAGTATTAACACTGGGAGTTAACCTATAGCGTATCTTCCCCTTTGGAAATAATGCTTTCAGTTACTTAGAGGATGTCACACACTACTGCACTTCCAATGAGTTAGATTATATACAAAACTGCACTTTAATTGATCATTTTCTTAATCAATTAAATTTTAGAGCAAAGTTTAGCAAAATGAGGCAGAAAGGATTTAAAGTAGACTACAGGCACACCTTGGAGGTATAACAGGTTCGGTTCCACACCACTGCAATAAAGCAAATATCACAGGAAAGCAAGTCATATGAAGTCTTTGGTTTCCCAGCGCAGATGTTTACACAAGACTGTAGTCTATGAAGTGTGCAACAGCAATATGTCTGAAAAAAAAATGTACACACCTTAATTTAAAACACTTTATTACTAAAAAATGCTAGCCATCACCTGAGCCTTCAGCGAGCTGTAGTCTTTTTGCTGATGTAGGGTCTTGCCTTGAGGTTGACGGCGGCTGACCGATCAGGCCCATGGCTGCTGAAGGTTGGGGAGGCTGAGGCAATTTCTTAAAATAAGACAACAGTAAAGTCTGCCGCATTGATGGGCTCTTCCTCTCACAAACAATTTCTCTGCAGCACGCAACGCTACTTGATAGCATTTTACCCACAGAAGAACTTTTCTCACAATTGGAGTCACTCTTCTCAAACCCTGCCGCTGCTTTATCAACTAAATTTTTGTAATGTTCTAAATCCTTTGTTGTCATTTCAATAGTCTTCACAGCATCTTCACCAGGAGTAGATTCCATCTCAAGAAACCACTTTCTTTGCTCATCATAAGAAGTAACTCCTTATCTGTGAAAGCTTTGTAATGAGATTGCAGCAATTCAGGCACATCTTCAGGTTCCACTTCTAATTCTAGTTCTCTTGCTATTACTCATCTGCAATTATTTCCACCACTGAAGTCTCAAAACCCTCAAAGTCATCCAGGAGGGCTGGAATCAACTTCTTCCAAACTCCTGTTACTGTTGATATTTTGACCTCTTCCCATGAATCATGAATGTTCTTAATGGCATCTAGAATGTAAATCCTTTCCAGAAGGTTTTCAATTTACTTTGCCCAGATCCACCAAAGGAATCACTACCTAAGGTACCTATATTCTTACAAAATATATTTCTTTTTTTTAAAATTAATTTATTTATTTTTGGCCTCTTTTGTTCTTTGTTGCTGTACGCGGCCTTCCCTAGCTGCGGAGAGCGGGGGCCACTCTTTGTTGCGGTATGTGGGCTTCTCATTGTGGTGGCTTCTCTTGCTGTGGAGCACGGGCTCTAGGCACGCGGGCTCAGTAGTTGTGGCTCGCGGGATCTAGAGTGCAGGCTCAGTAGTTGTGGCGCACAGGCTTAGTTGCCCTGCGGCATGTGGGATCTTCCCGGACCAGGGCTCGAACCCGTGTCCCCTGCACTGGCAGGCAGATTCTTAACCACTGCACCACCAGGGAAGCCCCAAAATGTATTTCTTAATGAATAAGACTTGAAAGTTGAAATTACTCCTTGATCCATGGGCTGCAGAATGGATATTTTTGCTAGCAGGCATGAAAACAACATTAATCGCATTGTCCATCTCCATCAGAGCTCTCGGGTGACCAGTGCACTGTTAATGAGCGTACTATTTTCAAAAGAAACTTCTTTTCTGAGCAGTAGGTCTCAACAGTGGGCTCAAAACATTCAGTAAAACATGTTGTAAACAGATGTGCTCTCATCCAGGCTTTGTCGTTCCATTTATAGAGCACAGACAGAGTAGATTTCTCATAATTTTTAAGGGCCCTAGGATTTTCAGAATGGTAAATGAGCACTGACTTCAACTTAGAGTCACCAGCTGCATTAGCCCCTAACAGGAGAGTTAGCCTATCCTTTGAAGCCTTGAAGCCAGGCATTGGCTTCTCCTCTCTAGCTATGAAAGTCCTAGACGGCATCCTCTTCCATGATAAGCCTGTTTCATCTACATTGAAAATCTATTGTTTAGTACAGCCAGCTTTATTAGTTAATTTAGCTGGATCTTCTGGATGACTCACTGCAGCTTCTACATCATCACCTTGCACTTTTATGTTATAGAGATGGCATCTTTCCTTCAACCTCATGAACCAATCTCTGCTAGCTTCAGACTTTTCTTCTGCAGCTTCCTCAACTCTCTCAGCCTTCACAGACTTGAAGAGAGTTAGAGCCTTGCTCTGGATTAGGCTTTGGCTTCAGGGGGTGTCGTGGCTGGTTTGATCTTCTATCCAGACCACTAAAACTTTCTCCATACCAGCAATAAGCCTGTTTCGCTTTCTTATCATTCATGTATTCACTGAAGTAGCACTTTTAATTTCCTTCAAGAACTTTTCCTTCACATTCGTAACTTGGCCGTTTGGTTACAAGAGGCCTAGCTTGTGCCAGGCACACAAGAAATACTCAATAAATATATTTCTTTAATTATTCCTTTAAAGGAAATTTGCTTTTCCCAACAGTTGGGATCAGTTCAAAGAATTTAATGGAAATAAAAACAGCACAGGTTGAAGGCAGTTATCAAACCTGCAACTCCAAGAGAGGAAAACAGGGCTTCCCTGGAATAAAAAACAAGGCTTACACATCTGATCGAAGCAAACATAACCCACAGAATGGGAGTCAGTCTTGCTCCAGTTCATGGCGGCACCATCTTTCCAAGCTGAGTAATACGCCTCCCTACTGGAGAGGTCTGTAACTTACAAGTAAGATGCAGCACTTTCAGTGGCTCTTGAATATTAAATATTTGGAGGAGAATCTCTCATTTTCTATAACTCAAAAAAAGACAAGAAAAAGCTAAAACTTTTAGATTTTCTATTTCCATGGCCATAAATTAAACATTCTCAAAAATATTTTCACCAAAAAAGCCACTCTAAGGAACCACGTGGGGCATGAGACAATAGTCTTCAAAGTCGTCCCTGCTAGGAGGCGAGCTAGGAGGACAGGGGTCTGCACCTGTCTGCCTGCCTGTTTCCCTACACCTAGAGCAACAGAACAAGCACTGGAATTAAATCAATAGAAGTGGATTCAAATCCCAGCTCTACCTCTCACCAAGTGTAAAATGAAAGTCTCTCAGAACCTCAGTTTCCTTCTCCATAAAAAGAAAATAATCTCTCCTTCACAGGGTGCTGTGATAATTCAGGCCCAGGTATCTGCGTTTCAGACAAGCAGGCGAAATGATTCTCACTCAGGTTGTCTACATAGATAATATTCTAAGAAACACCGCCTTTATCCCAAACTTCATGTTCAGTGAGGAAACTGAGCCCCAAATCGTATCATCGAATGATTTTCTAAAAGACCTTCAGTGATTCTGAAGAAGTCTTGAGGGGCAGGGAGTGGGGTTGGCAGAGAGCAGACAGATGGGTGCCCATGATGTAGCAAGCAGAAGGGTTGCTTTGCCTCCTTTAGATATTGTAGCCATGTCATCGTAGAACTGACATCCCATTTCACTTCCAAATCCATATATATGATTACTTTAAAATAAATTTCTAGCACTGGAATTACTAGGTCACAGAATATGAATTTTTGAACGCTTTTGATACATGTTTCCAAAATTGCCTTCTACAAGGCTTATTTCAATTTTTTCTCCCACCAGTAGAGTAAGAGAGAAGGGGGACCCTCTTCAACATCCCACCAAATAATGGCTCAGGAGATAATAGAGTGCTAGCTAGGGCTCCAGCTAGAGCTACAGAGTTCCGCAGAGTCTCCCGTGGAATGTAATTTTCCAGGCAGAACATTCAGTTTTTGACACAGACCTGTGGTTGTGTCTTGTGTTTACAATATATTTTTGGTCAGTTGGTTGCATCCTTAATCTTTGCTGCTAATTTGGGACTAAACTGGATTACTTCACAAGACCTGTGGTTTCATGAGATGAAACCACAAATTCTTACTCCCAAGAGAAGCAAATTAAAAATGTTGCTTTGGATGATGAGCCTTAGTCAGTGAGTCAGAACAGAGCACAAACTTAACATGAAAGGGAGTGGAAATGGAAAAATAGTCAATTCCAAAGGCTAAAGTGAAGAAGCCAAATAGCTGGAATTTAACCATTTCACATATTTATACCCATTGCTTGCTGAAGAGAGAACTGTTATGTCTATTCAGTCTGCTTGCAGTTTTTTGCCTGTTTTTATTTTTCAATATCCATCACCCAAAATACAGCAACTCAGCATTTTCCGCAACATCTATGTACAATATTTGAGCTTACGTAGAACTATCTAAATCAACGCCACTCAAATTCTGATGTATGTACAAATCACCTGGGGGTCTTGTTAGAAATGCAAGTACTGATTCAGTAGGTCTGGGGTGGGGCCTGGCATTTTGCATTTCTAACAAACTCCCAGGTCATGCTGATACTGCTGGTTCCTGGATCACACCTTGAGTTGCAGGAATCAACACTAAATGTGCTGAGAAAATATGAAGGACATCATCTGTTTTAAGCCAATGGCTGTGAGCCATAGTACTCCATGAGTACTATCTCCATGAGAAGGAAAGTGATAGTAGAGTAAGTACCTGGACTTGAAATGACCCTTGTGCACCAAAGCCTATATTATCAATGACCCACCAATTTGTTACTGATGGGGTTGTGTGATGGGGTTGTGTTGCTCATAAGAAGTTGTGAATGGGTGGATGTGTGAGGGAGGGAGGGAGGCTCTTTCTGAGCCTACTGCATGTTCTCTGGATTTCTTTAAACCTTGGAGAATGGTTTGCAATTTTGAAAATGGCCCAAAGTCATTCGAAGCAAAGAGGCAGGACAACAAATACTCTTTGGAGAAAACAAAAATAAATAACTGGGACTGATTTTCTTCTGTGGCCAGTAAATGGGTTCTGAGTACGCCCTCAAGCTGGAGCCACAGACATGTTTGACAAAGAGCATCACATTGTGACGACTTGGAAGGCTAACACATATTTCAAGGTTATTTTGTTGAAAATTGACTCATTGCTCTTAATGGGGTGTCAGCACATCCGCAGGGCTTTCACAGATGTGTTTCAGTGGCGGGACGGGGGGGTTACAAAGTTCCTGCAATTGCATATAAAACGTGATGTGTATGTCCCTTGGGGTTTCTTTTTTTTTTTGAATCAGAGGAAAGAACTTTCTGCTCTCATCAGATTTTCAGAGATTTTCATATCTGGCAAAAAGGCAGGTTGGGAAGTCATACAGATATGTGGGCTCAAGCTGTCCACCTACTTGCAGTGTCACCTTGAGCAAGTTACTTACACTCCCTAATCCTCAGCTTCTTCCTCTGTAAAATGGCGATTACACCTACCTTGAAGAATGTGAGGCACCAAATAATAATTCGACGAATGGTAATCTTATCGATACATAATTATACAACAATCATGTACAATCTTACAGATATCCTATTCCTTGCCAAATGGCCTTGATTCTTCCTGTGCCAGGAAATGCAGTCTCCTTTTCTTGGAAATTGGGTCCTGCCCTGAAGACCCAAGTTTCTTGAGGCTGAGAGTAACTAAACTTGGAAGAGTTCCAATTATGGTGAGGAGAAATCTCCAATATAAATAAATCAGAGTTTCAATAATGCTATATATAATTATTCTAATAACGCTATCCATATTCATAAGCAAACTAGAGCTTCAAAAAGCCATTTCATCTCATTCTATACTATACATATCTATGTGTGTGATATATATGTAATATGTACACATACATATATGCAATTATTCATTAGTCAAAGATTCACTGAGCAACTTCTACACTCACATTATGTTGCTAAGCAAATGGGATACCAAAGGTGACTAAGACACAGTCTCTGTCCTGGAAAGCTTCATTACTAGAGGAGACAAATATGTAAACACATACTTGAAACAATATCAGCTGTACTAGCTAGCCCTTGTTGTTCACTTCTTGTCAGGTAGACACTATGCTAAGTGCTTTACCTGAATATTTTTATTTAGTAGTTCACAATAATATCATAGGTAGGTACTATCACAGATGAGCAAACAGAGGCTCTAGAGACACTGAGTGTCTTGTCCACGTCCACAGGTGGCAAAGGGTTCAAACCCAAGTCTGTCTAACCTGGAATGTGAGCGCAGAGCCAGCACATTTTCTTGTATCCAAAATGCTACAGGAGCAAAGAGACGAGAAGAATGCCTTGGCTTGGAGAGGAAAAGGGGTTGTTCATACTCCACAGCCACGTGTGGGTTTACAAAGAAAAGGGAAGCTGACTGAGTACCTAGAGCCTAAAGAATAAAAGGAAGCAGGGAGCTGGGATCCTGCCAAAGTCAGAGGCAGGGCCCTGGGAATCACCCTGTCATGCGGCCCAAGCAGCTTGGACATGAGCAGTGGGCACATTAGGACTCCCCCTCCACCCTCTGTAGCTCTCAGTTAGGTTCCCCAAAGGCTTAGACATTTTTATCTGGATCGTCATTTCCGTTTCTCACTACGGTATGAGTCACTGCTTCTCCATACTGCTCCTTTGAAGAGGCAATGCACGTCACACCCATCTTACACTGGTCAGTGGCGCTGGAACTGAGGAACAACCGAGGACAGTTATGCAACTAAAATCTCTAATGCCATGGGCCTGATAGCTGCCTTGTAAAGCTGTTCTTAGAGGGAAAAAAAGAAAAAAAATAGGTGTTTTGAGAACCTTCAAAAGGGCATGCTGAATACCTAGTAAAATTTGTGTACTTCTTATAAATACTTTTTGCTAACATACCAGTTCTTATGAAAGGTGCAACAGGTTCTTTATTTAGTCTTTCATAAAATGTTTTCTGAGGGCTACCACCTGCCTGGCACTGCTCCAAGCACTGGAGATATAGCTATGAAAACACAGACACAAAAAAATTAAAATATCTGACCTCAGAAAGCTTACATACTTGCAAATACAGCTGGACAGAAACATAAAAGGATAGCTCGATAAGGACCTAGTCCTGGCAACTAATTACACAGAGTGATAAAGAGAAAAAACTACCATTTCACTTATCAAAAGAGTTTCAAAATGAGTTGGTAAGTGGATGAAATTGTTTTTATCAGTTTGTTTTTTTACAAAAACAATTGTCTTTTGTTTAAAAAGTCAAGCAACATAGAAAATCGGCCAGAAAGAAAGCAATAAATCAACCATATCCCTTTTCCCAGATTAGCCCATATTATCTTTGTTGAACACAATTCTAGACACCTCTGGGCAGCTTTAGACATAGGTAGATAAAAGTGTTATATGATTAGGATCACACTATATGTGTGATTTTTAAAAACACAGTTAAAAAAAATTATACTTGAATTAAAAGAAGAAACAAAAGTCAGAGTAAAATTGAATGGAATTACTGAACTTCAAATTAATGTTCTTAACAGACAGTAGTACAAATATTCATCAAAGGGAGGCCTGGAAAACACAATGCACTGGGGGTGGGGGGCAGGGGCTGGTTGAGGAAGGGCGAGTGAGGACACAAGTCCCTTAACAAGGGAGCAGCAGTTCTCAGGTCCAGAATGGGCTTGAGTTGGATTCCAGTATTTTCTGATCTGGATTTTTGTGTAAAACTTGACCCAGAAACATGGGATTTTGTGTCAAACAAAAGATCCATTATATGACTTTAAAGTCATATTAAAACATTGCTGTCCTTTGCCGAAAACAACTAAGCACTTTTATTTTTTTTAATGTTTTTTTATTGTGGTAAAAGGCACATAATGTAAAACATACTATTTTAACCATATCTAACTGTACAGTTCAGTGGCACTAAGTACACTCACATTGTTGCAAAACTCTCACCATCATCCAACTCCTGAATTTCTCACCTTCCTAAACTGAAACTCTGTCCCCTTTAAACACTAACTCCCCATTCCCCCTCCCCACTCCCCCCACCGTCCCCCTTTGGCCCCTGGCATCTACCAATGTACTTTCTGACTCTATGAATTTGACTATTCTAGATACCTCGTGTAAGTGGAATCAAACAGTATTTGTCTGCACCTAATGTATACTGGAGTGCATTTCTAAGGTTAACTTGATATGTGTCCTGCAAACAGATTGTGAGTGGATGGACCTAGAGACTGTCATACGGAGTGAAGGAAGTCAGAAAAACAAATATCGTATATTAACGCATATATGTGGAAATTTAGAAAAACAGACGATCCTATTTGTGAAGCAGAAATAGAGACACAGACATAGAGAACAAACGTATGGACACCAAGGGGGAAGGGGAGGTGGTGGGATGGGTTGGGAGATTGGCAATGATGTATGTACCCTACTGTCTATGAAGTAGTTGACAGTTGAGTGCCTACTGTATAGCATAGGTTAAAAAAAAAAAAAACTAAGCACTTTTAGTGCCTTTTGTTTTTCAAGTATTTATCTCCAATTCCTAAAAATTGTGCTTATGCTAGTATTTCTTGATTTATCCATTTTAGGTATAGTCAGTTCTTAATATCAAAGATGACAATTAGTGTCCTTTCTTGTCACCCGATTATTTATGTTTAAATTACTATGGCATGGACATATATACACTACCAAATGTAAAATACATAGCTAGTGGGAAGCAGCCGCATAGCACAGGGAGATCAGCTCGGGGCTTTGTGACCACCTAGAGGGGTGGGATAGGGAGGGTGGGAGACGCAACAGGGAAGAGATATGAGAACATATGTATAACTGATTCACTTTGTTAGACAGCAGAAACTAATACACCATTGTAAAGCAATTATATTCCAATAAAGATGTAAAAAAAAAATTACTATGGCTATGTAAACTGTTTGCTGCTAAACCAAGTAGTGAGCTATAATTACGTCCTTCGCGTTCAACTTTTATTTTTCCAGAAAATAACTCTTCAATTTTTTTTATTTAGTTAGTTTAGTTTTCTATGCCACTATAACGACATAGTGAGGAATTCCCTCACTTTGAAACATCCTCTCAAAACAATCCTCCACAAATGTATCAGGTAGTCTACTGATCCCATTTTTCCCACCTGGAGATTTCCACCCTAAAGCACTTTTTTTTGCTACAGTGTGTAACTGTTTATTCTGGACATGTTTCTTAAAGCCTAGATTATATTCTTCTGATGTAAGGAAAGGAAGAATAATACCTTCTTAAGAATTATTATTTAAAGAAATATCTTAAATATTGGCTGCCTTTGTTTCATTAGAATTAGGCAGTTTTGTTGTTTTCTTTTGTTTTGTTTTTTGCTGAGATGGTTCTTGCTGACCCTTCTAGGCTCTTGACCACCTATATATATGGGCAGCCCACACCCAATCCTCTTCCACTGCAGTAAGAAATAACCCTTTAGAGTCAACATTTTTTTTTTAAAGTGGCTCATTTTAGGGGTTCATTTTTTTTTTTAAGAGAGCAGCAATTGCTCAATATTTTACTTTGTTTTTTTTTTTTTTCCAACATTAGTTTTGCTTCCTAATGTTTGAGGAAAGTTTGATGTTTGAGTTATTTTTCAGCAGAGTTTAGCTCTCTGAAGTTCAATTCAAATATTCTGTAAAGGTTGTTGTTGTGTGCATGCGTGTGTGTGTGTGTGTGTGTGTGTGTGTGTGCGCGTGTGCATCTTCTAAGCAATGGGTCTGTGGTCTTCATCAGATTCTCAAAGCAGTTCTTGATTCCAGAGTTAAAAACCTCTGCTTTATAGAAAAGGTGTGCTTGTGATTTGGAGAATCAAAATAATAAAGTTAGAAGGGACTAGAAGAAACCATCTGGCAGTTAAGCAATTAAACCATCCAAGAGACAGAGTGAGTTATCCTTTTCTGGGAATGGCTCATCCGTGACTAAAGTGCACAGCTCTTCACCTGTCAAAACCACTAGGCTTCAAGTCTGCTTCTGGACTCGAGAGCACAGTTAGGCTCTCTGATGAAGAGGCCTCTATTTTTCCTTATCACACAGCTTCAGAGGCCTCCTTACAGCTTTAGCCTGTTGAAAATGATTATGGGGCAACTGAACAGGGCCTGAAAAATGTGTCTGGTACAATTACCTAAGGATGATCTTAACAAATAAAACCCACCAAGTAGGTTCTTCTGCCAACCAACTTGACAAGCATCCCCCATGACGCAGGTCACACAAGTTACAACCTATGCAGATGGGCATCTCTCACTGTATGTGAAGCTGGGTTTCTGGGAAGTGTGTGGGATGGTGAAAAATGCATTGGACGAGGAGGTAGAATATTTGTATTTGGTCTTATTATGCTTTAAACTTACCATGTCCCGGGCTTCCCTGGTAGTGCAGTGGTTAAGAATCCACCTGCCAATGCAGGGGACACAGGTTTGAGTCCTGGTCCGGGAAGATCCCACATGCTGCGGAACAACTAAGCCCATGCATCACAACTACTGAGACCGCGCTCTAGAGCCCGCAAGCCACAACTACTGAGCCTGCGTACTGCAACTACTGAAGCCCGCGCGCCTAGAGCCCGTGCTCTGCAACAAGAGAAGCCACCGCAATGAGAAACCCATGCACCACAACGAAGAGTAGCCCCCGCTCGCCGCAACTAGAGAAAGCCCGCAGGCAGCAAGGAAGACCCAACACAGCCAAAAATAAATGAATAAACAAACAAACTTACCATGTCCCTCACATGCAACGTAAGGGCATTTAGGGGGAAAGGAACCAGCATTTTCTTTTTAGTACTCAAAAAGAGCCAAGAGAAAGAGATAAATAGTTATGTTCAGCTAATCTTCTCAATATTGGTATGGGATCTATTATTATTTTCATTTTATGGACTAAAAACCTAAGACTCAGACAACTTACTCAATATTACACAAACAGTGAGTCACAGAGTTGAAATTCTAACTAACCCCCTTATCTTTTTATTAATAAACTTTATTTTTTAAGAGCAGTTTTGGTTCACAGCAAAATTGAGTAGAAACTAGAGTTCCCATTTATCCACAGTTCACACACACACACCCCTCCCCCACTATTGACATCCATCAACCCTTTTGGTAAACACAAAAAAACAGGCATTTTTTTTTTCTACCGTAACTCTGAGATTCTAAACCCATTCACCTAGCACCTAATGTGTTAGAAGAATATCAGATTTTAAAGGGCCTATTATTAATCTTATTAAGCAAAAGACATTTTTGTAAAGTGAATAATAACAACTTCATTTATTTTTTGAGTAAATGTAGAGTTTCCTATATAGGATGTTCCTTAGTGTAGCATAAACTCTATTAAAATCTAGTCCGTATGACAAAATGACTCTCCTGATACTTAAATTTATGCACTAGGTCATATTAAATTATTTATTTGGAAGAATTATGTGGGATATACTATTTCTAAACCGTCTTCATCTGCATAAAGCTTCATGAAAACCAGGAAATGGAAGTACCTGATCTTGCTTCCTAGCTGGAGCCAGTCAATGGCAAATACTCAACAAGAGTAGCAAGAATAGAGGCGGGGAAATAATAGGCAAGAGAAATAGAATTCAAAAGAGTGTTTGGTAAAATGTAGATTAAAAACTTCAAAAAGATGAATGGTTTTAGAAGATTTTGAATAAGTTAATCTGTCAAAGCTTCAGTTTTCTCATCTGTAAAATGTAGATAATAATCAGACCTGCCTCATGGGACCCTGTGAGAAGGAAAGGAGATGGGCTGGGGGCCAGATGAGCCAGTACCTACCAGTGCACATGAGCATTAGAGGTTATCACGGCTAGTGTGTCTGCCGCTGCAGGAGGAGAACTCATTTCCCCTTTTAGCTGAATGGAGTAGAAGTTGTATTTGTGAGAGGTGGTAACAAAGTGCTTACAACCCTGAAGGTAAAAAAAAAAAAAAAAAAAGAGAAAACAAATATGTGGATTCATCTTGACCTTCGTTTCATTTTTTCCCTGAGAATCTACTGCTTGTTCCTTTCTTGAAACAACAGTATTTTAAGTTAAACTGAAAAATCTACGTAAGGCTTCCTTGGGAGGCAGAGCAGCCTGGGCAGCCACAGCCTTGGGTCTGAAGCCCATACTTCATTATTGGAGGCCTATCTTTCCTACCACATTAAAATCACATGGCAAAAACTCTATCCTATCTAAATAGAGAATCTCTTAGGCAGAGATTAAAAATTAACAGAACTATAACTTAAACGACTTGGGTCCCTGTTAAAACCTCAAGTCACGACTGTGATCTAGAAATTTTGTCTGTCTTTGCCCCACTTTCTTCATCAACAAAGTGGATTGTGAGTATACATATTAGAATCAGAGTATCTAAAATGTAACACATAAACTGGATTTTAGATGTCATTCAGTTTGACTTTTCCCCCCCCAAAAAAGCTGGAAAGAATTCCTGAGAAAGAAAAATGCAACTAAGGTTTAATTTTTCTCTACAGAATTTTAAAATTCTGTCCACATTCCTAAGCCTTGAAGAAAGAGGCCTCAAACTGAAGTGTTAGAGCCAAAAATCACCCAACAGGGGCCAAACTAGGATGAGCACCAAAATCTCATAACACCCAGCTCAGCGCCCTTTCCAGCACCTCAAGCTGCCTGACTCACAAAATAACATTTTTAGAAGCTAGCACACTTTTTCCCCACTCCAGGCTGTCTGGGATCATTATGTTCTGAGGTAGGAACAAAGTCCAGGAACACCAACAATTCAGCTCCAACAACTCACCCAGAAGCAGAAAATGAGGAGCTCTCTACCAAGGTTATATAAAACCTCCCCCCAAAACAATATCCCACTGACAGAAAAAGGCAGTAGTGTCAGAATCTTGGCATGTGGCCGTAAAGCTCAAAGATCAACCCCATTTCCAGATGTGCCTAAAGTTGCTCAGGGAATTCTCCCCAGATGCTTAAATTCAGCAATGGAGAAAGTCTTTAAGTTACATGGGAGTAATTATCCTTATCCTTTCAAAATATGTTGCCTTCTTTGAAATATAAATTACATATACCCACTGTAATTAAATTTCTCTGATGGAGAATGAATGGCGATTGGAATTTGGTTTTCCACTTGCTCTGTTTACCACAGGATACACTTACTCTGATAAATATTCTTCAAACTATTATTCTCAAGCTGATTATGCCATTTTCCTTTACAAGACCAAATGCTTGGGGGGAAAAAATTTTAAGTTAAAATGCCTAGGAAGGGTTTGTATAGTTCTAACTTTAAATGATCAGTATTCATTATTCTATTTAATTTAACTAGTAATGAAAATAAGTAAATGTCTTCCCAGGAGAGCCCAAAAGAAACCAAAGTGCAGTAAACTAGATTCTAAGAAGTGCTCTTTCACCTTCTAAGTAAGCCGTCTGCTTTCCTTCCCTTTCCCTTTCTCCTTCAGTCTTCTTTTCTCCATTTACATTGCCATCACCACTTTAATCACCTCAAAACCTCAAAAGGAGTTTTATCCCTTTGAAATACAATTTGTTCCAACCTGAGGATTGTTCTAAATGTGAACAACTCTGGAATCAAACATGATGGAAGCAAACTAATAAAAAGATTCTTTTGTCATCACTACCATCATTAATGTCATAATTTTGCTAAGATATAGGGCAAATTATGCATAGCATGTACCTATTTTTAATATTTGCAATTATTTGGGAAGCTAGATTAAATTAAGTACAATAAGTACAATAAGATATAGTCTAAAAAGTGGACCCCTCTGCCCCAGTCCAGGAAACTCCATCAATCAGTCTGTCCACTTCAAATCAGAAGACCAGATACATACAGAACATTTCATCCAACAGCACCAGAATATACATTCTTCTCAAGCACTCCAGGATAGATCATATGTTAGGTCACAAAACAAGTCTTAACAAAGTGAAGACTGAAATCATATCACGTATCTTTTCTGACCACAGTGGTATGAAACTAGAAATCAATAACAGGAGGAAAGCTGGAAAATTCACAAATGCATGGAAATTAAACACACTCCTAAACAACTAATGAGTCAACGAAGAAGTCAAAAGAGAAATCAAAAATATCTTGAAACAATGAAAATGGAAACACAATACACCAAAATTTACAGGATGCAGCAAAAGCATTTCTAAGAGAGAAAGCTATAGCAAGAAACACTTATATTAAGAAAAAAGAAATATCCAAATAAACAATCTAACTTGACACCTCAAGGAACTAGAAATAGAGGAACAAACTAAGCTCAAATTTAGCAAAAGGAAGGAAATAAAAAAGATCAGAGCAGAAAGAAATGAAATAGAGACCAGAAAAACAATATAAAAGATCAAAGAAACTACAAGTTGCTTTGTGAAAAGATAAACAAAATTCACAAACCATTAGCTAGACTAAAAAAGAGAAAACTCAAATAAGAAATAAAAGATGAGATGTTAAATCTGATAACACAGAAATGCAAAAGACAATAAGAGACAACTATGAACAATTATTAGCCAAAAAATTGGACAACCTAGAAGAAATGGATAAATTCTTAGAACAAGCAACGTATAGAAGGTGAAAATATATTTGCAAACCATTTACCTGATAAGGGGTTAATATCCAAAATATACAAGGAACTTATATAACTCAATAGCAGAAAACCAAATAACCTGATTTAAAAATGGGCAAAGGATTTGAATAGACAATTCCCAAAGACATACAAATGTTCAACAGGTACATGAAAAGGTGCTGAACATCACTAATCATCAGGAAAATGCAAATCAAAACCACAATGAGATGTCACTTCACACCTGTTGTGATGGCTATCACCAAAAAGACAACGGATAACAAATGCTGACCAGGATGTGGAGAAAAGGGAACCCTTGTACACTGTTGGTGGGAATGTAAATTGGTGCAGCCACTGTGGAAAACAGCATGGAAGTTTTTCAAAAAATTAAAACAGAACTACCATCTGATCCAGCAATCCACTTCTGTATTATATCCAAAGGAAATGAAATAGTATCTTAAAGAGGTATCTGCACTCCTTATGTTCACTGCAGTATTATTTACAATAGCCAAGACATGGAAACAATGTAAGTAACCGTCAACAAATGAATAAAGACGGTGTGCTATGTATGTATATACATATATAAATTTATATACACACATATAATGGAATATTATTCAGCCATAGAAAAAGAAGGTAATGTTACTATTTTCAGCAACATGCATTACAAGCTAAGTGAAATAAACCAAAGAAAGATGTACTGTATAGTATCACTTGTATGTGGAATCTAAAAAAAAAAAAAAAATCATAGAGAAACAAGAAAGTAGAATGACTGCCAGGGACTAGCAGGTGGGAGGAATGGGGGGAGGTTGATCAAAGGTTACAAACTTTCAGTTAGAAGATGAATAAGTTCTGGAGATATAATGCATAGCATGGTGACTACAGTTAATAATACTCTGTTGTATACGTGAATTTGCTAAGAGAGTAAATTAAGCATTCTCACCATAAACCAAAAATAAAAGGTAATGTAATGAATGTTAATTAACTTAATTGTGTAATCATTTCACCATGTATGCATTTATCAAATCTTCATGTTGTACACCTTAAATATATTCAGTTTTGTCAATTATACCTCAATAAAGCTGGAAAACATTTATCATTATCTGTGTAGGTGGAAACTAATTAGAATTTAGATTGACTTTCATTTACATTTATAGCAAATAAGTCAACATGCCCTGGTCTTCCCTGGGAAAAACTGTATTTTCTAAGTGAATTTGATAGCCATGAAATGTTGGGCAGTTCCAATATAACTCTCTTCCTTTCTTTTTAAGATAAAAAAACAGCCATGGGCTCTGTTGGGCATGGTAAGGACATAAGTTTTTATGCCCATTTGTATTTTCCCATTGGTACTAAGGGCATGGAGTCTAGAATCAGTGAGCCTGCTTCGTTTTAAATCCCAACTCCCTCGCTTACTATCTGTATCTCAGCAACTGTTTCCTCCCCCGCTGCCCTTCTGCGCCACAGAGAGCACAGCCCTGCCTTGTGCTGAGCTGAAGAACCCAGGAAATGCTCGACTGCAAGGCTGTTCTTTGTTCTCTAATTTATATTGAAGGAAAACAATTCTCCCACATTACAGAAAGGCAGGCAAGAATCCCAGGAGTCTCTTTACATCTTTATAACAACCCACCCTGGTGAGACCTGAGACCAGAATGAATGAAATCCAGTACCCAATACACACATCCCTACTACATGCAACAATTCTATTTGCTATTCAAGAAAAGCCTTGCTAAACGTATCTGCCTTATGATGACATCTGCTGGGAGTTTCTGGCACTGGAAGAAAAAAAGGCCAGATATTTGATATTAACAGCACTGCCCAGGGAGAAGAGAACTTAACAGGATCAAGAGTCAATGTCTTAAATAAGCTTTCAAACTGGGAATTGCATTGTTAAAAAATAATAAAATAGACCACAGGTGAGCCCAAAATACCAGATGCTGAGCTATGAAACTGAACACAAAACACAAATTAACATTCTAACACTGTTATCCAGCTTTTAAACATCCATCTAGAAAGAAAAGGATGAAATATATGACATTCTTCTTGGATGTGCTTGTACTTCAAAGAGTTTCTCATGCTAAAAATTGTCATTTTCTTTCAAAAAATCAAAGTATTTATTGAGCTTGATTATTCTTCATATTTAAAGAACAACTGCTATAAGTTTAGGTCAGACATCTTCAAGGGTTGGTTAAAAGCTTTCTCCTCTAACCTCAGGCTTAAATTCCAGTTGAGGGTGTGGCCAAGGCAGAGAATGGAAAGATCATGAGAATGAATCTTCCAGCAAGCCACTGACCTGTCTCTTCAGTGATGCTTAATTAAGATGATGCTTAAATTAAGATGAATACGAATGTTTCCCTGAAGAAGTAACCTAAGCTACAATACAAAAAGCACACTGTTGGGATGGGGTCTCCTATCATTCTCTCCCATGGAAGAGCAGACATTTGAATGAAGGAGGAATTGTAGGAGTCCACAGATGAATCAGAAAGTCAAAATGTATTATAACATGGACAAGTTATAATTTGACTTAATTGTCCCCGCTAAGGCAGATTAACATTAGATGCAATTAACCTACGTATTAGCTCAAAGTCCAATCTTCAGCTGCGGGTCAAAAGATTCATGTACCTAGATAGTTTTCATCATTCATTAAGGAAAATTCAAATTGGTATCATGTATTTGAGACGGTTAGACAAATTCTCTTTCCCCTGTTTTGTTCAGAGTAATAATTGGGACCATTCTTTAACATGTGATTAGAGATAAATTTAAACTAAGAAACGCCTGAACGTAATAACATTGCAATCTTGGGATTTCCAAAAAGAATGAAAAAAAATTATAAGACAAATTGGACAAGTCTTCTGAGAAAATGCCCTGGGCTATAAGAAAACCTCATCGCATAGTCCTTTGCTTCTACTTTAAGAGCTAGCATCCCATAACTGTGATGTCCAGATTTCAGTTTCATTTTCGTATTTAAGGACATGAAGAAACACAGTATTGAATCTAATAAAGTCTGAAGGCTTTGCTTCTAGCAAGACTCAAGTTATTCACCCATGACCGGCATGGGGTGAAAGAATGTAATATATTAGTATACATTCTAAAATCCCCCTTTTTTTTTTTCCCCATAAATTGAGCTCATCTTGAGGCAAGGCTACATAAGACCAAAGACTGTGTCCAGCTTCATTCAGTGCCATATCCCCACTGCCTGTGCATGAATGTCTGTGGAACTGAACCAGAAGCCTCTTCCTATGAAATAGCTACTTTCATACTTTTCAGCTACTTTGTAAGCTGCAGACCTGATATATCTGCATCTCAAAGCAAATTTTTCCAAGTCCTTTCTGACTCTCATTGCTTCCCCATCCTTCTCCAAGATCTACAGATTCCAGAGGTTCCCCCTCACCGTCCCCCTGCCCAGCTAGTCTGGGTCTCTCTTACACCACTCTGGTTGTAGAAAGAGGCCTCTGATTCTTACATAGGCCATCTGCTGCCTTGAACCAAAGACGTCTCTGCTGAATGAGTCCTTTGGCATCAGGACTCTGGAAGTGAGAGAAGAGGAACAAGGAGTAATTGCAGCCATCAGACTGGAGGCAAGCCATACAAAGGGGCCTCCAAGGAAAGAGTCACCCAAGAGGTAATTTTTGAAATGGCTCTTGAAAGATAAGTAGGGGCATGATGGGACGAAGCCAGGAAAATTCTAGCCTGTCTGTTGAATCCATGTCAGACGTTACTAGGTGCGTATAAATCATTTAAAAATTACAAACGGACTTCCTTGGTGGCGCAGTGGTTGAGAGTCCGCCTGCCGATGCAGGGGACACAGGTTCGTGCCCCGGTCCGGGAAGATCCCACATGCCGCAGAGCGGCTGGGCCCGTGAGCCATGGCCGCTGAGCCTGCGGGTCCAGAGCCTGTGCTCCGCAACAGGAGAGGCCACAACAGTGAGAGGCCCGCATACCGCAAAAAAAAAAAAAAAAATTACAAACATTATGCATCACGGAAGAAAAGACTATTCAAACAGCTTTACAACTAAGTATATTCATTTCTCTTACCTGATTATTCACAATACTCAATGCCTGTCTGCTTCCTATACAAACAAAAAACTAGAGTGACTGTATACTCAGATTAAGTTGAAAAAGTTTTGCCTCTGAACATAATAAAAAATTTTGTTAATGCTGTGTCTGAAGGTTTTTGCTGATCAGTTTTAAAAGCGGCCAATTTGACTAAAGAAGTTATTTTGCCATTGTGCAGTTATTTTATGCCTTCCTCTGCATGAGATGGTCTCTTCTTAAGGAGAAAATTTCTAAATAGTCCGCAAAGGAAATAGTGTTCTTTTAGGCTACTTCTATACATATTTACCAAATCTGCCCTTCTGGTATTTCCCAGCCACTCCCAAATGCTATCTCCTTATTCTGCATTACTGCCACAGCCTTGGCCCCTGAACTTGTGCACACCCTACCAAAATAAAACGTTAGCACTTTACTCCTGGGCACACACAAAAATGTTGTAATGTTTCCTAATTTTTTGCAAGTTCAAGCCACTCCCTAGACCTCAATCCACTCTGTGCATTTTATATTCCACTATTTCCCACTACATAGGCTTTGTTCTGTTACCACAGTGCCCCACTAGCGTGGACGTCTAGGGTCCATTTTAATAACTTCACTCCTTCACTGACCTCACCTAGAATTCTCTGCTCTCCACTCCACTACCTATTCAGATACCACCCATACTTCAAGGTTCACCTTAAGCTATATCTGAGAGCTTCAAGTGTTGAAGATCTCTCCTGCCCTTCTCAACAGGACTTAGGCCCATGACCAAATATCTACTGATCACATGCAGAAGCTAATCGTAAAACAGTGAAACAAACAATTTTAATCATCTTAATCAAACGAATATTATTTCTGTATACGCAATTCAGCTTCACTCAGTACCCAATACTAGTAATCAGCACTTCTCCCCATTAGTATAACTCAGATTCTCAAAATAAACTGCCTTTCCAAATCAACTATAAAGCCTATAGAAGGATAGAGATCGTGACCCCTCCCTAAGATTATGATTCAGAAGGTCTGGGGAAAATATATTTTCGAGTAGCTCCACAGGTGTTTCTGATATCCACCTAAGTCCAGGACATTATTTTTCTAAGAAAGATTCCAGCTGACTGTTTATCAGTTGACACACAAATGACTCCCCAGGAGTCAAAGAAGCCATACGAACAACAGGAGATTGGGGTTGATCTACTGATGAAACAAAAAGTGAAAAGTTTTGCCTTTACATACCAAAATTCGGCAGACCCTACACGGGTGATCAAATAATTCAGAATATTTACTTTGTTACTACAGTTACTCATACTGGCAGAGGTTCTCTATCATGACTGTGCCCAGAATAATCTGGAAACGAATGTATATACACACTGACCCACTGAACCAGAAACTCTCAGAATGGGATCTGGGGATCTACACTCTCATTAATCTCCAGGCAATTCTTTTGAGAAGAAAGATTTGGAAATCTCAGGCCATCCCAAGTTAATAGCTATGTTCCCTTGAGTCAGATTTTTGCCTTAAAAGAGCAGCCTGGTAAGTCTCAAGCCAATTCCACTAGACCTTCCTGCTATGAGTTCTTCCCAACGGCATTCCAGAAATCCATATTTGGACTGCTAACGACATAAGGAAGTAATAAACGATTGCTGTGGACAAATACAAAAATTTGGTTTTGGTTAGCTGATATTCTTTCATCTTTCCAATGGCCATCACAATGATTGCTTAACTAAGCTATTTTAATGGCATGAGCATTAGTGTGTTGTTCTAAAATCTTTCCATTGGCCATGACTCCAGCGTATATACCACTCCCCTTGCCTAGAAATAACCTAATATCCCGCTGTACAGATGACAAAAAAAAAGCAGCTGAAAGGTTTACTTTAAGTGCTTCACAGAGTAAATATCTTAACTGGGTATTCATATCATGAGCCATCCCCCTCTTGAAATTCACTTGGAGACAGTTTTCTCTCAACTGCAAAAATAACCATCATGAAACTTCTATTTTAATTACAACACAGGAGATATTTTGCTGTACACCAACCAACAAAGAAGTGTGTTTGCCAGTTGGTATTTTGCCCTTATTATACAAAATTGGAAATGGAAACTGCGGCCTTGATGAAAACATTGAAATTCCAGTAAGTAGGATTAGTCATACATTTTGGGTACCAGGGTTAGATTTCAAACGGCAAGTAAAAGTTCCCTGAGCTACTAGTAGAAGAAAACATTCTCAAAGGAAAATAACAAGAGCCAAAGCGGGATGAGTAACGCTGGACCTTTGAAAGGCCGGGATCTGAGCAAATGGCCTTCTCCCAGAGGAGAAGCTTCTCACCGAAGAGCTGGCCCACGGAGCTGTCTAGCTTGCTTTGAGGCAGCAAGCCTAAAATCTTCAGGGAGAAGGCAAATTAATGAAAACCTTTTTGGCTTAACTCCTCACAGCCTGGGAACTGCGGCCATCAAATCAAGAAGCTCTGAGCAAGGGAGTTTTAAATCAGACCCTGGCCAGAGAAGGGGGAAGGGCATCAATTGTAACAGACTGCTGACAGGCCTGGGGGCCTCCAGCTACCTCACTCACTCTATTATTGAGTGTCTGGGGGCTTTTTACTTCCACTCTCAATCAGGTCTCATTTTGGGGAGGCAACATTTGGACCTCCTTCTTTGTTTTGTATATTAGGACAGTTATCATTTTAACTGCAGAAAAAAAATTTTCATTATAAACAAAATCTTCATCATTAGGTAAAAGGCTAAGCCAGGGATCAAAAAATCTGCACTGTCACCCACATAATTCAGAGAAAGAAACAGACAAGCAGAGAGAGAAATAGGGTGGACACTTAGAAGTCCTAAGCATTTAATTAAAATAAGATTTATACATGTTCCATACACCTCATAATCCTTCAGAGCAGTGGAGTATAAAATAACCCTGCTGCAGTATGACACTAAGTGTCTTAAATGCCAATGGCAAAGGTTAGAGTATTTATGTGTTTTTCTTTCAAACCATCTATGCACTCCAAGTAATCTCTTTCGAAGCCATCAAATCCCCTCACAACTCACACAGAAAATTCAAGTCTTACTGTACTTCTTCTACTAAATCCTTCTCAATCAGAGAAGGAAATCAGCAAAAATAGTAAGCTCTTAGTAAACCTGAGGCTAGGCCTGCTGCCGTGCCCTGTTCTGCTCGGTCTGGGTGGCATTTGTTCCCATCCATGGCAGGATAAATATGGGAACAGATTGCCCATCTATCTTAGAGTCTGACAGTGTCCACGAACTTTCATGGTGGCACACTGCTCCTTACATGCCCCTTCCTCTTACCAAGTCAGTCTCTAATACGTAGTTCTGGGTTAGTCTCCTAGGGCTGCCGTAACAAAGTACCACAAAATGGGCGGCTTAAAACAGAGATTTATTGTCTCCCAGTTTTTGAGGCTAGATGTCTGAGATCAAGGTGTTGGCAGGGTTGGTTCCTTCTGAGGGCTGTGAGGGAAGGCTCTGTTTCACGCCTCTCTCTCTGGTTTGTAATAGCCATCTTCTCCTTGTCTCTTCACATCATCTTCCCTCTACATGCATCTCTGTACAAGTTTCCCCTTTTTATCAGGACAAAAGTCACACTGGATTAGGGCCCACCTAATGACCTCACTTTTATTTGATTACCTCTATAAAGATGCTATCTCCACATAAGGTCACATGTTGAGGTCCTGGGGGATAAGACCCCAATATATAAATTTTGGTAAAAATTCAACCCATAACAATCCTCTATCCAACCTTATACAGTAAACACTAATGCTAGGACTTCCCTGGTGGCCCAGTGGTTAAAACACTGCACCTCCACTGCTCGGAGCATGGGTTCGATCCCTGGTCAGGAAACTAGGATCCCACATGCCACATGGTGTAGCCAAAGAAATAAATTTTAGAAAAGTTAATAAAAAAAGAAAAGAAAAAAAAAAAAGATTCAAACAAAAAACTTAGTCCCCGGGGCTTCCCTGGTGGCGCAGTGGTTGAGAGTCCACCTGCCGATGCAGGGGACGCGGGTTCGTGCCCCGGTCCGGGAAGATACCACATGCTGCAGAGCGGCTAGGCCTGTGAGCCATGGCCACTGAGCCTGCGCATCTGGAGCCTGTGCTCCGCAACGGGAGAGGCCACAACAGTGAGAGGCCCGCGTACCGCAAAAAACAAACAAACAAACAAAAACTTAGTCCCCAACCTGATCCAAAAATATTACTAGACATGAAAAGAGGCAGGGAAATAATAAACCATATGGAAAAAAACATCAGTCAGTAGAAACAGATTAAAAATATAGTATCAGAAATAAAAATTTTACTGGATGGAATCAACAGCAGATCAGACACTGCAGAAGAAAACATCAGCAAATGTGAAGATAGCAGTAGAAACTATCTAATATGAAGCATAAAGAGAAAAAAAATACTAAAAAACCCCCAAAGCTTTAGTGATCTATGGGACAATATTGACAGCTTTAACATAACTGTAGTTGGAGTCCCAGAAGGAGGAGGAAAAATGAAAAGAATATTTGAAGAAATAATGGTTGAAAATATTCCAAAATTGATGAAAAGTATGAATTCACAAATTTAAGAGACTCAACAAAACCTAAGGAAAAATACAAAGAAAGTCACACTGAAGGAAAACATAATCAAATTGCTTAAAGCCAGTAATAAAAAGGAAACGTTTAAAAAGAGCCAGAGGAATAAAGACACATTAAATACAGAGGAACAAAGCTAAGAATATCACAGACTTCTCATCAGAAGCTATATAAACTAGAATACAATGAAAGAGCATGTTAAAGTGCTAAAAGAATAAATGAATATTCACGGGAAACAAAAGCAAAAATGGACAAATGGTCTGCATCAAACTTAAAAACTTTTTTTAACATCTTTATTAGTATATAATTGCTTTACAATGGTGTGTTAGTTTCTGCTGTATAACAAAGTGAATCCGCTATACATATACATATATCCTCATATCTCCTCCCTCTTGCGTCTCCCTCCCACCCTCCCTATCCCACCCCTCTAGGTGGTCACAAAGCACTGAGCTGATCTCCCTGTGCTATGCGGCTGCTTCCCACTAGCTATCTATTTTACATTTGGTAGTATATATAAGTCCATGCCACTCTCTCACTTTGTCCCAGCTTGCCCTTCCCCATCAAGTCCATTCTCTACATCTGTGTCTTTACTGCTGTCCTGCCCCTAGGTTCTTCATAACCATTTTTTTTTTAGATTACATATATATGTGTTAGCATACAGTATCTGTTTTCCTCTTTCTGACTTACTTCACTCTGTATGACAGACTCTAGGTCCAGCCACCTCACTACAAATAACTCAATTTTGTTTCTTTTTATAGCTGAGTAATATTCCATTGTATATATGTGCCACATCTTCTTTATCCATTCATCTTTCCATGGACACTTAGGTTGCCTCCAAGTCCTGGCTATTGTAAATAGAGCCACAATGAACATTGTGGTACATGACTTTTTTTGAATTATGGTTTTCTCAGGGTATATGACCTGTATCAATCTACATTCCCACCAACAGTGCAAGAGGATTCCCTTTCCTCCACACCCTCTCCAGCATTTATTCTTTGTAGATTTTTTGATGATGGCCATTCTGACTGGTGTGAGGTGAAACCTTATTAAACTTAAAAACTTTTATTCATCAAAGTACACAACAGAATAAAAAGGCAACCTATGGAATAGGAGAAAATATTAATATTTGAAAATCATTTATCTGATAAGAGGTATCCAGAAAGCCATTAAGACAGCTTCTATTAAACAAAACAAAAAAGGAAACAAGTGTTGGTGGATATGTGGAGATGTTGGAACCCTTGCTCCAGCCCTGTTGATGAGACTGTAAAATGGTACAACTGCTACAGAAAACTGTATGACAGTACCTAAAAAAATAAAAAATAGAGCTACCATATGACTCAGCAATCCCACTTCTGGGTAGATATCCAAAAGAATTGAAAGCAGGGCCTCAGAGAGTTATTTGCATACCTACACTCATAGCAGCCTTGTTTATAATAGCCAAGAAGTGGAAGCAACCCAAATGTCCATCAAAAGATAAATGGATAAATAAAATATGGTATATACATAGAATGGAATACTATGCAGCCTGAAAAAGAAAAGAAATCCTGTCACATGCTGCAACATGGATAAACCTTGAGGACATTATGTTAAGTGAAATAATCCAGTCACAAAAGGACAAATACTATATAATTCTACTTATGTGAGGTTCCTCAATAGTCAAAATCATAGAAATAGAAAGTAGAATGGGTTTAGGCTTGGGGGAGGGAGAAAGGAAAACTGTTTTTAATGGGTACAGAGTTTCAAATTTGCAAGAAGAAAAAGCTGTGGAGATCTATTTTACAGTCATGTAAATATACTTAACACTACTGAACTATACACTTAAAATGATTCAGATAGTAAAATTTACATGTTTTTTAACCACAATAAAAAAAAAGAATAAACAAATGTTAACCTAGAATTATATACCCTGTGAAAATATCTTTAAAAATGAAGGCAAGATGAAAAGGCTTTTTCGAAAAACAAAAGCTGAGAGAATCACTACCTAACCTGCACTTTAAGAAACATTAAAGCATATTTTTCAGGCAAAAAGAAAATGAGGGCTTCCCTGGTGGCACAGCGGTTGAGAGTCCTTCTGCCGATGCAGGGGACACGGGATCGTGCCCCGGTCTTGGAGGATACCACATGCCACGGACCAGCTGGGCCCGTGAGCCATGGCCGCTGAGCCTGCGCGCCCGGAGCCTGTGCTCCGCAATGGGAGAGGCCACAACAGTGAGAGGCCAGCGTACCGCAAAAAAAAAAAAAAGAAAAATGATACTAGCTGGAAATCTGGATCCACACAAAGGAATAAAGAATGCCAGAAATAGTAAATATGCTGGTAAATAGAAAGCTCTTATTTCTCATTTGTTAATTTCTTTAAAAGATAATTGACTAAAGCAAAAACATTATAAGGATATACATAGAAATAAAATTTATGACAACAAAAGTATCAAGAATGGGAGAAAGAAATGAAAATATACTGCTGTGAGAGTTATAAATTATATGCAGAGTGATATAACATTATTTGAAAGTTGGTTGTGATAAATTAAAAATGCATATTATAACTCGTAGAGTAACTTCTAAAAATATAAAACAGGAATAGCTAATAAGCCAATAGTGAAGATAAAACTGAATCCAGAAAAATACTCAATCCAAAAGAAGGCAGAAAAGAGGGGGAAAGAACAGATGGTACAAATAAAAACAAATAGCAAAATGGAATATTTAAAACTAATTCATATTGTTATTTGCATTAAATGTAAATAATCTAAACACTAATTAAATGGCAGAGATTATCAGACTAGATAAAAAATTATATGGTACCAAGAAATTTCTTTAAAATATAAAGATACAGATAGTGGGAAATAAAAGAAGGGAAATAGAGCTACCACACAAAAGCTACTCATAAGAAATCTGGAATCTATATAAATATTAGAATGGCTGTCAGTGGCTCCATTAGCTAAGCATTACCAAGGTGTCTGCCTCATTCTGTTTTACTAGTTCAACTTTGCAGGCTCACCTTCTTCTACTCACACCACAAATAGTAGCCAGCCTGGCCCAGCCTTAAAACGTCCACCCTGAACTTCCTAACCCCTAGTCAATTTTACTTTGAACCAGACCTCATGCCACTGCAGGGTCTTGTTAGGCCATTCTGCCTTGTCAGGGCCACATGCCTTCTTGGTTAAAAAGAGAACTAGCCCCACATTAAGTCAAACTCTCCATCTGTTCCCAACCATCCTTACTTCTCTAGCCCCAGGTATTGAGCTCTAGGTCAAAATCCATGTGGCTTTATCCTAGGTAGCACTGAAGTACTGCCATACTCTCTAGAAACACGCTACAGCAGGAATTAGTTTCTGCTTCCACCCCTACGGAAACAAATGAGAGACACGTGGAAAGACAGAAGGGCTCTATCCTTTGCCTAGCACTGCTCAAATTCTAACTAAGCTATTTCTACCAAGGTGCCCACATTGGTAACCCTATTTTACTTATATCTGTATAGCACACTGCATGTTTCAGAATAGTTTTAGCTACTTCATCATTTCTAGTGTCCTCCTCAGACTAAGAGAGTAGAGGCAGATTGCCAGGCTTTAAACACAGGGTCTATCATGTATTAGCTTTGTAAACTTTGGCTAGTTACTTAAACTCTTTAGGTTTTAACTACTTGTATGGTAGTGGGTGAGCAGACTTTCAGTTAAAAGTCAAAAACTGAAACCCAGAGGTATTATACAGGGTGCCTGAAGCTACCTACAGAATAATAGATCATGGATTACAATGCCAAGATTTTCTACGTATTTTGTTACCACTTCTCACCACCCCCATCACTACTTCTCTAGCATCATCTCTTGCCAAGGTTGTTGGTTTTTGAAATGGCTGGCAATGATTCCCACCTCTTGATATTCACACCCTTGTGCAATCTCTTCCCCTTCAGTGTGTGCTGGACTTAATGTCTTATTTCTGACAAATATGACAAAACTAATGGGATATCACTTTAGAGTTTAGGATTTAAAATACTTTGACTTCCAAATGAATCTCTCTCTCTCTCTCTCTCTCTCTCTCCCCCCACCCCACCCTCTGTCTCTCCTTACCCATTTGTTGCTCTCCTGAAGTAAGCCGCCATGTTCCTTTAAGCTCTCCTATGAAGACGATAGTATGGCAAGGAACCGAGGGTGTCTTTGACCAATATCTAGGGATCAGTCCAACAACAATCCACAAGGAACTGACTTCCATATGAGCGAGCTTGGAAGCGAATCCTCCCCTAACCAAGCCTTGAGCTGACACCTTGCTTGCATCTTTCTGAGATACATTGAGTTAGAGGACCCAGACAAGCCATGCCTAAATTCTTGACTCACAGAAACTGTGAAATAATAAATGTTTGTCATTTTAAACTAGCAAGTTCGGGGGTAACTTGTTATGCAGAAATAGATAACTAAGACACCTAGATGACGGCAACAGCCTTCTACTGGTCTCCTTACTTCTACTGTTGACCATCCAGAGAAGAGGCTAGCTTCTCCTTATAAGCAAGCCTGATCAACCTATCCCTCAGCTCAAAATCCTGCAATGGCTCCCTTTTCTTTTAGAGTGAAAGTCCTTATGTGACCAGAAGATCCTAAACTCCACTCTGCTCTGACCTCAAGTCCTACTACGCATTCACTTGCACACCAGCCCCACAGGCTTCTTGGCTGCTCTCACACGTGCTGAGTGTGGTCGCACAGGGCCTCCTCATTGGCTACTGCCTTTCCCTGAAATGTTCATCCACCTCCCCCACCCGAACTAGATACCCACACGACTAACTCCCTTGCCTCCTTTAAATATCTGATCAAAAATCACCTTCTCAGGGAGGCCTAATCTGACCATCCTACCGTAAATTGCCATGTACCTCCCACCCCTCACTCCTAATTTCTCTTGCCCCATAATATCTTTTTTTATTCTTAACACTCACCATCTTCTAACTCAGTGCATATTTTACTTATTTATTATGTCTGTTGTTTATTGGCTTTTTCCTCCACAAAATGTAGACTCCAAGAGAGAAATCTTTTTTTTTCTGTTTTTTTAGCAGAGGACTAATGAACTACCCTGCATTCAGTGATAATCTAGGAAGAGTTTATTCCTGTACAAAGATCACTATAGTTTTCTTTGAGCATGTAAAAATAGTTACCATGGACTCAAGTCAGATGCACTACTCTTTATAATTACTCTTTATTTAACATCACAGTTTTCAAGACTTTTGAAGCACTAATGAGATTTTATAGTGCCGAAGTCTATAGAGTCTACGGGGATCGTGCGAGCAGAAGTAAACAATCTCTGCTATAATTCCCTCTCCAAGGGGCTTTTATCACCACACCAGAACTTTAGAATTAAAAGGATAAAGATAGCTTAAAAACTAAAACCACTGATATAAAGTAAAAGTTTGAATGACATGTCCTTATTAGATGTATTAAACAAAATAAAAGCTCACACTCACCTATGAGAATATATGATAAGAAAAAAAGATATTTGGCTGCCAGATGAATTTTGTACTATTACATACTTGCCTTGCTGTGTGGGCGTATGGAATAGTCCCAAAGCATCCTTTATGTTTATCAGAAACTTGATTGTGAAGCAGTAATTCAATTTCTTTGTCCAGTTTTTATGGGCTTATATCAAACCTTGATTCTAAAACCAATTTCCCTGGTAACAGAAGCAGGATTCAGCTTGTCAGGTGCCCACAAATAAAGGCCTCTTTCATTCTTACTTCCTTCTAAGTTGAAAGGCCCTCCCTCATCTGTGGTGAGCAACCTGATTCCCAAGGCAGCCTTTGTGTCCAAGTAGGGGTGCAGTATTTTACTTCCAAGTAGGTGAAGGGCAACAACCCCCCACTATGTGTGTTAATAGGCTGCAAAGCTTAACAGTCCCAACTGAAGCGACACCTTTGCGTTTTGATACTTGAAACCTGACTGCCATGTATCTGTACCTCCATCCCTGCCCTTTCCCTCCCAACTAGGTACACAAGGCTGCAAACACCACACCACACACACACACACACACACACACACACAGAAGTAACGTGCTTTTCCAAAGCTGCTGTTAGACTCGCTTACATCTCAACAGCTGTGTGGCAATAAGAGAGAGCATGGGAAATTGAATGTTTTATACCTAACTGTTTTTAAGGCTAATGCAAATGCTTTCTGGGCTCAGCCACAATAATCCCTCCCCCTCCCCCTCCCCCCTCCCCTCCCCCTCCCCTCCCCTCTCCTCCCCCTCCCCTCCCCCTCCCCCTCTCTCTCACACACACACACACACACACACACAAAGGAGAAAATGAAGGCTTGTCCCCAGAGAGAGCTGTTTATGAGTGACATCAAATGAATACAATATGAGTCAATGGAGGCCACACATTTTTTTGGGCTAAACAACTTGTAAGGCCCTGGGATGAGACCCAGGACACTGATCTGGGGACATGCAGGCCCTGCCGACATCACTAACTCAGCTGCACATGAGAGGAATGTAGTTACCTGGATGTACAAGCAGATCTGCCTTGAGAAGCTTCTCCCAGAGCAGCCCCCGGTCCCCAGAAACCCATACGCAGGCGAGGGAAGGGTGGACAGAAGATGAAGAAGGGGAAGCACAGGTGTGAGGGATGGGGGCAGCCTGCATATTATCCTTGAAAACAACAAATCACACCTAATTGTTGAGAAGAAGCCGGTCCCAGTAGCTCGCCTCAGCCCCATCTCAGTCTTTGATGGCCACTGCCCCTCCTCGAGGCAGGGACATCACATTTCAGGCTGATCACTCATCTATTCAGAAAATATTTATTGAGAGCTTAGTATGTGTTGGGGGTGGAGGCACAGTAGGAAAGCAGGCAGTCGAGGTTCCTGCCCCCATGAAGCCGTAGGTGCAAATGCTGGAGCCACTCAGCCTGGGTTCGAATCATGACTCTCCCACTTAGCAACGGTGTGAGTTTTGGGAAAGATTTGCTTGATTTTTCTAAGCTTCAGTTTTCTCCTTGATAAAATAGGGATTAAAATATTACTTATCACCAAAGGCTATTGTGAGGATCAAGTGACATAAACTTCAAGTGCTTTAGAACATTGTCAGGCATGTACAGTCAGTGTTAGCTATTGTCACCTATTACTGTCACTGTGGTCACCAGCCTAGGGGCTGGGTGTACAGAAGAAGACAAAGCACATGGTCTGTGCCATTATGACATTTATACTCCACTGGAGGTGACAGACAACAGACAAAGAATCAAGGAAATATACAGTAGGTCAGCAATATGGATAAACATAAAGGAATAAAGAAAAATAAGAAATAAGGAAATGAAATGAAGCGACACTGGGCAAAAGGAAGGGAAACATGATTAGTACAAAGCACCTCCTCTTCTCTAACACACCAGACCTCCAACCTCCAACCACTGAACAGAATCACCGGGCTCTGCCTTCTTTTTTCACGCAGAAGAAAATAACCCCCTTGGAAGCCATCCTACAGATTCCTGAGAGTTGACAGTATTGTCCTATTTATTTTCTCTTAGAAGATTACCATTATTGTGCCACCCAGCAACTATAACTGTCAATCTACTTGGTATCCAAGCAATTTCAAGACACTCCAGTTTAAGAAGTACTACATGGAACGTGTAGTTGGGCACAGTTTTTTTCTTTTGACTCCATTCATGATAAAAGGCCTGAAAACATGAGCACCAGCCAATGTCACATCCACCCCGTAGCCACACACCCTTGAAAAGACACGAGACCATAATGCTGCCCTGACTTTGCAAGAAACAGCAGGCAAAGCGGCTTCCAGTTGACGAGGAAAACCAACATACATGGTACATCTCATTGCTCTTACCAATATAATCCCCAGAGAGCACCTTTAAGTGGCCTCTAAAATGGTATTAATTATTAAATGGAAGCCTCAGGGGCAAGGAGAACCTTCCAATTACATTTTTATTTACCCTCCTCACCTGCTGTTTGCTCAGGGTTTATTTAAAGTCATAATCACATCTCCGGTGATGGAGGATTTGGGCTGCTTTGTGGTCACATGTGGAAAATATTATATATCCACATCAAATGTGCATGTGGTCTCCCTTAGTAGAAACCGATGTCATGTCCCTTGAATTAGACCATGTTGCCCCTGTGCGCATGTAAGACTGAAGTCCACGGGGAGTCCTCAAGAAAAAATAATTCCTTAAATGATCCACAAGGAGCAAAGTTACTTAGACCTTAAACAGCGCTTTGCAATCATTGCTCACCACCAAAACACAAACAAAAGAACAAAAACTTAGAGAGTAAAAGAATAAAAACATGTACTGATTTGCAATATTATTTGGGTCCAAAAGTTTGTTCTGCTTTATCCATGCAAGAACAACGAGGAGATTCCTCAACACCTGTTAAACACTGAGGACCCCAAAGCTCCCGTTGTGTCTACTGGAGAGGAGAAAAAGGGGTTTGTCCCTAGACTCGGGGCAGGTTTCAGGGGCCTGTGACCAGTGTGGTCGCACAGGGTCTCTGGCTCAAAAGGTCCCAGAATTGGTATTTAATGCTTTTTAGTCACCATCTTGAATTTCCTCATAAGCTGAGCTTTAATTTTCCGCAGGTAATTTAGAGCCTCAGCTCACACAGAGTCCTGCCGCCTGCACCTCCCCACGGTTCCCGGATGGGCTCTCAGTCAGCTGCCCGACCCCTGACAGCCTAGACCCCATCCCTTTCCCCTTCTCCTTGCACCATCGGTCCACTGCGGCCCTCATACGCGGGCCACTGGGTCAAGTCCACAGAGCAGGGCTCGCATTCCACCACTGTGCTCCTCCCCCCAGGAGATGCCTGGGCGCTGGGAGGTCAGGGTCGGGCACACCCAAAGGCCCCAACTCCTCCGTCCACCGCCGCCCCAGCACACACACGTGGCTGGCAGCGCCACCATGCACTGAGCAGGTGACTGCGAGGACCAGCCTCTAGCCCACCGGGATCCAGCTCCTGCGTGCACCCCAGGGCACAAGCTGCAATGCAGTACGCTTGGCGGTCTCCACTTCTGACACGGCGGATGTCCCCACAGAAGGCATAAATATTCCGTCTCTTCCAGGACCTCACTGTTCCCCTTCACCAACCCCTGGCTTAAAAACTCCATTGCGGGCTTCCCTGGTGGCGCAGTGGTTGAGAGTCCGCCTGCCGATGCAGGGGACACGGGTTCGAGCCCTGGTCTGGGAGGATCCCACATGCCGCAGAGCAACTGGGCCCGCGAGCCATGGCCGCTGAGACTGCGCGTCCGGAGCCTGTGCTCCGCAACGGGAGAGGCCGCGATAGTGAGAGGCCCCCGCTCGCTGGCAACTAGAGAAAGCCCACGCACAGAAACGAAGATCAAACACGGCCAAAAATAAATAAATAAATTTTTTTTTAAAAAAAAACAAAAACCCATTGCTATCACGAGCACGTGCCCGTCTCCTTTGGAGTCTGGTAACCGAATTCAGCCATAATGCAGCTGGGACTTAGGAAGCACCGAAGGGTATAGTTACCTCCATCTATGTCGCTTGAGAGAATTGTTGGCACAGGTGAAATACTGATGCATCTCAAGTGCATATATATTAATGCATCTGAGCCTAGTCAGGGTCAAGGTCGGTCAGTCAGTCAGGGGTCAACTCCAAGCCCTTCGCAATCCTCCCCCTCATACCACAGCCAGGAGAGCCACAAGCTACTTATGTGTTTCCAATGATCACAACCGGGTTCAGGTGAAATCCAGCCACAGAGAATTCTAAATAGTCATCACTTTTCAGTTAAATGTAAGAACACCAAACCAACAAGGGAGTAGCAGTGATCAGATCAGGAGAAAATATCATCTCTTAAAGAGAAGCTGGTTCCTATTTCTCAAAGCTTAATGTTCAGACATCTGCAGTACTGTATCTAGAGTAGGGGGGGCCCAGGAAAGGATGTTTATTAAAAATGCAGATTCCTGGCCTCCACCACAGACCCACTGGATCTTAAAGTCTCAGGGGAGCTCACTGAATCTGCATCTGTTCAGGCTTTCTAGTTGCTTTTCACCCCATTGTGTGTGGGTCATTCTCATCACAAGCTTTCTATCACTGGAACAGCCATTCTCAAAAATTCAGTATTTATAGGAGTCGACTGGAATTCCTATTAAAAATCCAGATTCCTTGAGCGCCAAGCCCCTCAGAGATCCTAACTGAGTAGGTCTGGAATCTCCGTCGTAACAAGCAGCTCTCCCCACCCCCATGCCATCCCATCGCCCACATTTCTGATGCAGGTCTCAGAACACACCTTGAAAAATACTAACATTTTAAAAATCCCCCAATTCTTAGCTTTCTATTATTTTAGCACAGCTACAATTAAACTTCAAATCTTCTGACAACCAACTAATGTTATTTCAACACCTTTTATATGCTAGAGCCAAGGATGGGAAGATGGATTGGTCCTTTTCTAAAGATCGGAGCTCAGGAAGGAAAAACTGCCAAGTAGGCCACAGCTGCCACACACTTTAAATGTGTAAACCCATAAAATGTTGAATTATGTTATTGTTTATATACCATGAATTACAAGAGAGCGGAATCCAAGTTCTTACAGTAACAGTAGCTTCCATGTATTGAGTTCCCACTGTAGGCTAGGTGCTGAGGTAACAGTAACTACCCAACGATTTATACAGTAACTACCCAACGATTTATACATTTTTTGAGTTTACAATGTATCTTCAATTATAATGTTTTAGCTGATCTTTATTGCAACAGTAAAAGAAAAAATTATTTTTATTTCTATCTTGCTGAGGAGAAAACAGTTCTTAAAGAGCATGCCTATGAAACATGAAAGATCAAACTTGAAACCAAGACTCTATGAAATTGATGGAATTCCCATGATACCATGTATAATCAATCAGCTAATTTATGCTTGGTTGAAAACAAACAAACAAAATGATCCCACAATCTTTGTGGTTTATAACAACAAAGGTTTACTTCCTGCTCACATTAGCGTCTACTGCAGATGTTTTTCAGTTTCAACTGTCCATACCTTCTCATTCCAGGGCAGCCCTTAAACTGGGAGGTGAGTGCTGCTGTTGTGGCAAAAGGAGAAAAGCAACAGTGGATCACGCAACAGCTCACAAAGCTCCCACTTGGAAGTGACATATGTCACTTCTTGCTATTTAAATGGACAAAGCAAGTCACATGGCCAGGCTGCTGTGCAGGTGCTACTGAGAAGCAATACTTCTTTCCTGAGTGAATGGATCTGACATCGCTAAGCACTTCTGCCACTGAAATTCTGAGTCTGAAGCAGCGTCATTCTCTGATGTCAGCAGGAACACTAGCTCTCAGCTTCCATGGCATTCAGACGTGGGTTATCAAGAATATGGGATGAGAGACAAGGAGAAGTGTTTCTCTAGAGACAGTGTTAATCACAAGAAAATCTGTTCGGATTTGCAGGTTGCTCTCTGCCTGAGACAAAGGTACTCACAGGCTCTTTGTATTTGTCTGCGTAGTTTGCATTTGTGTGTGTATTTGTGGGGTCCAGCCTCAGAGTAGTATTACTAACCCAAGCACCGATTATTGCATAAATCAGCACCTTTCAACATCTAAACTCTGTGGGCAGTCAGTCATGAAGTAATTCATTACTAGTGACAAAATACCAGAGTTTTTAAAAAACCAGCATTTTAAAATAAATGTGAATAAATTTAAGGATATTCTTTAAATACTAGCAGGCTTGTTCACTTGCATTCTGTTTTTGTGAACAGGAGAGAGGGGAATGGGGTTACAGCTACTTCCTAAAGAATTGTTTGACCATGATTACACACATGGATGTGCATCCCATCTGTGAACTTCAATTTACATGTGTTGAGGCAGAAAAAACAGGTGGAGGGCCACTTATCTAAACCACGGCCACATTTATCACTTCTATATCATCACAGATATTTCCATGTGTGTTCTCACTAGCCAAACAGTAAGCGTCCCAAGAACAAGAACCACATTTCCCCCTTTTCATCCTGAGCGAGTGAGGAAAGAGAGGACTTTTATTTTCTCTTAGAAAGCAGATGAGCCTCTGAAACCCTCCTCAAAACAGAAACCTGATGTATCTGTTATCATTTTTCCCTTTGAAGTCAATAGGACTTAAACCTCCAAGATACACGGTACAAAGCACGGAATTATCAGTATTCCAAGCTCGTACAGAAACAACCAAGCTCCAGACAGCTTTGCCCGGGAACAAAAAGGAGATAAATGATTCAAATACAGACCCTATTTCATCATGACACAGTCTTCTATTTTATTTTTACATTTATTTATACGCTGGCTGACTGACTGCATGAAAGAGTTGAGTCAGATAAAGCCCTGCCTTTCTTTAAGTAGATAGGAGCTCCTATGCTAATTCTTCCTAAAGGCTCGGCCAACACTGGCACATCTAATAAATGAAAATGTATGAATAATAGAAAAATAATTTTAACTTCCAGGGAAAAAAGCTCTTTGATTTTCTCAAGGGAATCAATTTCACACACATCCTTTAAAGTGGGATCAATGCCTGAAATTTATTTGGAAAGGCAGAGTGTTTAGGTTTCCTGGGAGGAAACTGATTTTTTCACTTAAGAAGAAAGACTTCCACTTGAGAGAAGAAAAGAACATTCGTGCATTATTGGGTGTAACCATAGTGAGGTGACACTTTCCTATTAATTTGTATCAGGAAATGCCCCTTCTCCCTTAAACTATATCTTCCTGTCTCCTCTCTCTGGGGTTTGGCTGTACCTAAAGTTAAACCCCAATTTATACCAGTCCTTTAAAAAAAAAAAATCTGTATGACCCTTTCCATAACTAGTTTGCTATGCACAAAACTGCTAGTTAATTAACCTCTCTCTCCCTCCAGCCAAACCTTTCACTGTGAACTTGGACCCAAGGTTAAAGTCATGTGCGTCAGTCACAGGCAGCGGGACAGAGGAAGTCACAACCACAGTGTGGAGGTAGGAGGCTTTGGGAAGCTAACACGTTCTGTAGGTGAAGACCATGCCGTCATACAAGCTGTTTTCAGTGACAAGTACTTTGCATACATGACACTGTTTAATCCTCTCAGCCAGCCTAGCAGGCAAGATTATTGCCCCCATTTTAGAGTTGAGGAAACTGAGGCCTAGAGGGTTTGGATAACTTGCTTGTCCAAGTGTGTGCACATTTTTTGAGGCTAGATCTGTTAGAATTCAAATCCCCTATTTTTAACCACTCATTTTGTCCAAGGGGCTATGAGGAGGATACCTTTGAAAGGATAAACAAGAGATTGATAATAGAAGTTCCCTGAGGATAGGGAAGCAGGGAACTGGGGGGTCTGAGGATAGAGGAGAAGAGACAGACTTTTCATTGTCTGCCCCTTTGCACATTTTTGAATTTTTTTTTTTTTACCGTGTACAGTTGGTCCTCATTATTCATAGATTTCATACCTGTGAATTTGCCTACTGGCTAAAATTTATCTATAACACCAAAATCAATACTTGCATGCCGTTAATGGTCATTTGTAGACACGTGTCCAGTGTCAAAATATTTTGTTCACTGGAAGGAGCACGTTCCCAGCTGAGGTGGAACAGGGCCTATGCTCTGCTTCTGGTTGCAGCTCAGCGATGAGTCGCTGAGCATGGAGCCGTAGAGAAGCTGAGAATTTAGGAATCCAACATGAAGGAGTCATGCTAGACCAGAGGCTCCTCTGTTTATGTAAATTTTTCTGGGGATAGAGTCAGATCTGAAATCAAATTCTGAAAGGATTCCATGACCCAAAAAAAAGTTAAGAATTTTACCAATAAAATGTACAAATACTTTTTTTTTAAACTTCCATCATCAGTCTTAGCAGTTCTCTTTTTCAAAAAAATTTCTGAAAAGAAACAAAGACTACCCTCGTCAACCTCCAGCTTTACGGTGTGTAATAGACAATGACCCCAGCTGCTCTGAAATCCATTGTCATGTGTGCCATGAGGTCATGCTTCCCACTGGCTGCTTTGTGTGGGGCAGGGATACCGAGGTAGGCCTGTTCCTGGGAGACCGGGGACTTCTCACATGGTCTCTCGGAACCTTCCTCAGGCTGGACTATGTCTAGGGCACTTCCACCTAACCTTACCTCCCATTTCTTGTCTCTCTGCATTAACGTCGCATCCCAGCCTGGTGGCCTCATCCAGCTCCATCCATTCCCTCTCCCAAGGCGGTTCCCTAATAAAACTCCTTGCATGTTTAATCCCAGCCTGGTGTCTGCTTCTCAAACGAGCAGGACTAACCAAAGAAGCCAATGTCTAAAGTTTCGCAAAAGTTACCAAGTTATGGCCCAAAAACTGGGAAGCTGCGCTCTGTGCTCTGTAGTCAGCTTGACTCACTCACTGCCCACAGGACACACTCTGCTTCCAAGACTGAAAGCCACCAAGGTTTAGATTCAAGTCTTGAACAAATTACAGGTTACTGTACGTTACACATTACGTGCATAATTAAAAGCCTTTAAAGATCACACGTAAATGAATTTAAATCCACAAATGCCATGAATGTATTCCACTGAGAATCTGGATACCTCAAAACCATGAATTAGTCTAATAGGTCCAGGTGTCAGTCAGCCTCTGAGTCATTCCACACGCACTTCCTCCACCTGGATGCACCTCCCTGCGATTTCTACCTAGTGGATTTCCACCTGTTCTTCAAAATGCAACTCAAAGTTTACCCCATGTAGGAAACCCTGCCTGATTTCCCCTGGCCAGATTACCTCCCTGTACTCTGTTTCTTTAAGGATTTGTACCTGACTTTATCGAAATACCTATCAATTAAGCATTTTATTTCAGGTGCTGGTAATTAATGACTGACCCAAAGTGCCTGAAACAAACAGACTGCTAGCATGATTACCTCACAGAACAGGATGCCAGAGAAAGTCGGTGGTGCGGTTGATTCCGTCGCTCCACAGTGTCATTCAGAACTTACTCCTGTTCCATCCGTCCACTCGATCATCCTCAGTGAGTTAGGAATACTGTCCCTCAAGCTCTAACCACTATCACCTCAAAAACCTACCCAAAGTTGGGAAGGGAAGAGGAAGCACCCTACACACTGGCCTCTCATTTTTGACTAACGAGAAAACCCTTTCCAGGTCCGCCCTTTTATCTCATTGGCCAGAAAGGGTCACGTGGCCATTCCAACCAATCACAGCAAAGAGAAATAGGATTACATGATTGGCTTAAAACAATAATGATTTATCCCTTGAATGGAGCCCACCTTCTCTGAGCACCTTGCTGCCTCATGCCTAATTTCTTTTTTGAACTCAAGGCCCTGTTAGCCAGGAAGCTGGAAAGAGTGTCTCTGAGCAGAGAACCAGCAATGTCTGGCGCATCCCCGACTCAGAGTTCCCGGTTGACCTGCCTCTGTCTGCCACTGCACGCTGTGGAGTCTTGTCTCCCGTCCGAAACTGGCCCACAGTAGCATTCAATAAAAGTTTGCCGAATACTGGAAACATTTATTTGTTTGTTGAAAAATAAATGCAGCACACATGAAAAACTGTAGGAATGCTAAAAAAAAAAAAAAAAAAGTGGCTTACAAAATAAAATACTAGATAAATTTTCCAACACCTCCCCTAAAAGATTAATAGGAATGCTATCACAATTGTAGACAGGAATAGACTGGGGCTCAAGAATATAAATAACCAAGCTGAAACGACAACATGAACATTCTGACTCAGTTTCCATAGTCAAAATCACAGACCCCTGAGCTCTCTGACTCACACTCCAAATACGGTTTTGGTGTCCCACACAGGAACACAACTATTTAAATGGGGGCCACAGAATACATGACACACTGGGAGGTGTTACACTAGATAAAAGAAACACGAATAAAATTTCACTGGTGATCACAGAAAATCACAATCAAAACATGGGTTTTGGCGTTACATAGGATGAGCTACTCACCGAAAACCTCTTGCAGTTCTCCGACTTCAGAGGTTATCAACTGACAAATTGAATCGCCCTGTGTTGGTTCCCTGCAACAGTTCTGATCACACTCACCTGGCAGTTTTGTTTGCAATTGCATGTTTAGGTCACAGAAAAGATAGGTCTTATGAATTTGGGGGGATGAGAAGTCAGGAAAAGGATACATAAGGACGCCCAAATTCCTAGCGTGAGCAACTAAGTGGATGGTGGATGGAGGAGCAAATCCGAAGAAAATCCTCTGCCTGGAACGCTCTCCCTGAAGAGAAACCATGACTCTCCCGCTTACCTTGCACAAGTCTGGGCTCCGAGCTACCTCCTCCGAGAAGCCTTCCCTGACTCTACCTAGAATGTGAACACCATCATCCTCCATCCCCTTACCCTGCTTCATCCCTTCCCGACATTACACTCTATTGTTTTCTGTCCATCTCCTCCACTAGAATGTAAGTTCCAAGAAGGGAGGAACCGTATCTGTCTTGTTCACTCCTGAGTCTCCGGAGACCAATACATCTGGCACATAGCAGCTGCTTGGTAAACAAGTCCTAAAATACAGAAGAGCCAAGAGGATGACGATAGAGAAAATGTTCTGTGGTTTACACATATATCATGCAATCTCTCTCTCTAATGGAAAATATCTAATGGAAAAACGGCAAGATTGCAGAATCAAGTCATTTCCTTTTGATCGTTAATCATAATTCCACAGAATCAATCATTTCTTTACCTTGAAATTCATATCACTTCTTCTCATTAAAGTTTCCAGCCTATGTATTACTGTATTTTACAAATGTATATCCATCCATAAATATATATAATACACACGTGGCAGAAGCAGCCTAAAACAATTACTCCTAATTCATTTTCAAAGAGGCATTTTAGTTCTAGGTCAGAACGCCCAGGATCCCATATAAAAAGCTCTGGAGAAAAAAAACCCTGGAAAACATTTCTGACTCCACAGGCCTCACAAGGACACCTTTCAGACTGTCTGATTCAGAACTCCCGGGAGCAAAAAGCGATCCAGCACTTGTCCTGATAAAAGCCAAAACCCTTTCTTCAGAATGTAGCAGCCTTATCACATGACCTCAGCTGGCCTGGAGGAGAGCAGGTGGGTGTGACAGTAAAATGCGATACGAAGTTCTCCGAGCCCTAGGGACACTGGGGAGGGACTGGATTTGCTTCCAAGCACGCTCATCCCTTTGAGGTGTAGATGGGGGTCGGGCCTGAGAGAATGATTAACCTCCAGAGCAGCTCAGAGCTGAATTCCTCTCCAGCAGAGGGCTTCCCAAGTCTTTGTTTCAGGATGAACTGGTGCTGAGAACAAAGGAGAGGAGGGACAAGGTGGTGTCCTTTCAGCCTGTTACTTGCCTTTCGGTTCACAGTAGTGCTCAGGCTTGCTGTACATGACAATCACCTGGCAGCTTTTAAAATGCTGCTGTCGAGGTATGGGGCCCAAATAGCTGTTTAAGCTTCCCAGGTGATTGCAGTGTGCAACCTGACTGAGACCTTTAATGCAACTGTCTAGCCTGAGCTGGGAGGACACTTGCCAGACTCGGGTATCACTGATTCCGCAGAGAGGGCCATGGTCATGGCCGAATGCAGGAACAGTCCCTGACCTTGTCATTAAATCCTGCAAGCGGCTGCACTTTCGCTTTCTGCATGACCCCCAGTCAGCCCGAAAGGGAATTAGCCACTGCAGCTGTGATGCTGCTTAAGGCAAAGGAGCTTTCCCTTATGTTACTCATTCACCCAAATAGGGCACACACTTTTCTGATCCATCCTAAAGAAAGATTTGGGGTTTTGAGAATGCAGTCATTTTTCCATAAAGCCTTATGATTTAAAGGGTGGTCCTCTAGTATTGGCATTTGGGGGAAGCGTGGTGGAAATTCAGACCCACCCTGGACCTGTCTCAAACTATAAATCTTGCTAGATGGCGCAGAACGTATTAAAATATTTCTACTGTATTAAAACATACACAAGAGAGGGAGAAATACTCATAAACTGACAAATTTTGAGAGAGACTTGGGGAAAGAGGCAAAACAAGCATCTCAAAAAGGAGAAAAGTAACATAAACTTTGGTTCATCTGAAATTGACTTTTGTTATTGTTATTTGTTTTTGTTTTGTTTTGCTTTATGATTACCACCAGGAAGTGGCTAAATCTGGTAAAGGTTTCTTTAAACTTAAAGGAACAAAACTGGGGGAGCAACCAAAATCTTAAGAGCAAATAATTTAAGAATTTCTATAAATCATGTAATTAGTTTAGTGGGTCTAAAGGATTTTCCCTAAGTCACCATCTTCTCAGGCTCAGAATAATACATTTAACTTGAATCATAATTATTGCCTCCACTTGCTCAACATTTTACCATCTGAAGATCCTTGAAATCAAATATCCCATCACAATAAAAGTATTTTCAAGTCACGCAGTCTTAAGGATTATGTTACCACTAGGTGGCAATGTTGACCCAAAAGTGCTAGAAACCTAGGTAAACATCCTCTTTTTAACCATATTTTGCGGTTTATTTAAATTTGTTTTTCAAAGATCAAGACATCTGGAAAGGTTAGAAATTGCACTACTGTGCAGTGAAGACCAAGAACTGAAACATGTAAATGTAGAAAATCATCAATGAAAGACAACTGGAGGAGAAAGAAAGGGAGCTGCAGGAAGCAACAGACTGTCTGAAACAGCAGGCGGCCCCGGAATTCACGGGATGGACCTGAGAAAGAATTCAGTGAGTCTGGACAACCAGAGAATTCCTGATCGTGGTAATGTCCCCAAGGAGATCGCTGCCCTGTAGAACTCGATGCTAATATATCTCCTTTGCTTAGTAGCTTGAGAGGGCCCAAGGGAAACATATATTATGAGGTCTGATTGCAGGCAACCACATCATTCATCAGAATTTTCCTGACTTGCCCTGTACCTGATTCCTAGCTATTACCTTCAATGTCTGGCTTTGCCTGTGGGTTCCTGACCTTGCTGTGCTCTAGGACTTAGGACTTCAGCCCTCCCCTAGGAATCCATGCTACTCCCCCTACAGCCTCACCTTGATGTTACCTCCTGGACCTTAGAAGAATTTGACCCTAACTCGGACGATACTTGCGTCCCAGTCCAGACCCCACTCCTGCCAAATCTTGTTGCACCTTAAAACTCCCCACGCAGTTGCTTTGAGCAAAGAATCATCAATTGTTAGAGCTGGAAGTAATTTAGAGGTGTCATCACATCAATCCCTTTTACTTTTCAAGAGAAATCAAGGGGAGAGGAACAACAATAATAAATACTTAATACATTTCAGGCAGAAGTGAATTTACTGTCCCCTGGAACAAAAGTCCTGATGCGGGCAGCTCCCAGGGGAGTTGATTCAGTGGCTCAATGACATTATCAGAAGGCAGCTTGCCTCCACTTCCTCTACTCTGCTGTCCCCAGCGTGTTGCCTAAGAGGTCTTTGTGGTACGAAGAAAGCTGTCTCAACTCCAAGCACCACATCCTCACACACCAATGGCCTAGGCCATTTTCCCCTTGCACATCTCTTACTAAAAATGAAGAAAACTTTCACAGAATCCCAATAGCTGAGTTGCCTTCACAATTCATTAACCAGTACTGGGTCACCTGCCCAATCCTCCTTGAGTCTCAGATGAGGGAATGGAAGTATCGTAATGGGTTGTGACAAATCAGAATCTGACTTGCCTGGAGGAGGGGCGGGCGCTGGAAAACAATCTTAGGGACTGCCAGGATACAAAAAAGGGGAAATGCATCTTGGGTCAGCCGGCCGGCACTGACAGCTGCACCGGGGCAGTGAAACCAAGCACGAGGATATTGATGTGCTTGAGAAATGGGAGAGATGAGAAAACAGGGACATCCAGGCAACTCAGAGTCAAAGAGCATCCCTTAACATAGGGCATTAGTCCCACCATGACCTTCACTAGTCAGCCGATAGGAAGCTGACGGCCCCTGCTACGTTTCACATCAATTTCTCAGCACCGGCATACGTTGCTCAGTTGCATGCAGCATCATTCACTCGTCAAGCTGCCGTGAGCAGAAGTTTCTCACAATGAACCTGATGAGAGTGGAAGGTCAAAGGCAGGCTTCTAACAATTCATCCATTGATTCATGCACTGAGATTGGGCAGGCATGACTGCAGGCTCACTTAACAAGAGTTACACTCCATCATTCGGTAACTCTAAAAGCCCTATTTTATAGCTGAACCAACAAGTGTCAAGAATGAAGAGAAGCCCTCCTAGAACTCCCTCTAAGCCAGTGGTTCTCACACATGGACATGCATCAGAAGCATCTGGAGGGCTGGTTAAAATACAGATCGCTGGATCCATGCCTAGAGTTTCTGATGTAGTGGGACTAGGATGGACCCCCAAATCTGCATTTCTCACAAGCTCCAGGAGATGCTTATGCTGTTGGTCCAGGGATCACACTTTGAGGACTACAGCTCTAGGAAGGTCTGAGAGACTCCAAAACTGTCCTTGGAGCCTAAAGCTACTACAGCCTTGGCTGTAACCATTAATGTAGTTGAAACTTTCTAAATCCCAAAGGCTGCCACAGGCCTAGCTCACTCACACACAGTTGATTTAACTTTTACATATTTCAAAGGCATTACATTATAGCTGGTGGATCCTAAACCTTGGGTACATTTCTAACTCTCTCCCTCTCTCTCTCCCTCTCTCTCTCTCTCACACGCACACCACACATACACACAATTATTCACTTATTTATTAATTAAAGAAAATATTTACTAAATGCTACTGTATGCCACACACTGTGCTAGGCTTTTCTAGAAGAAATTATTACACATATAGGCCCTTCCCAAAAGGCCTTATATGACATTAGAGAAGACCAAGGCCTTATATGACATTAGAGAAGACCAAGCATGTTCACACATAGTTACATGGGTAACCACAAAATGCAAGCTTGCAATGAAAGCCATAAAGGAATTACAAAGTGAGATGAAATTTTGGAAGGTGAAGCAGTGTTTTTAACTCAGGAGAATAAAAGAAGATTTCAAGAAAAGATGTGATAGTTAAGCTGGACCTTTAAAGAAAGGGTAGAATTGGGACACAGGAGACCAGACAAAGGCCACTTCAAAGTGTAAACATGAGTCAACATAAGAAAAAGTGTTAAGTATATAAGGAAGATAAGCAGCTCAATATTACTGGGGTGAAGATGCCTGAAGATAAACTACATAGGGAAAGTGTTGGAAAGGCTTTTTAACACCAAGATAAGAAAATGAGTGAAAGTTTTAAAACAAGGAATTGAAATACTAAGGAATATTAACCCAGCAATAAATAATATGGGAAAGACACACTGTATGAGGGAAGGACTTGGAGTCAGTTGGGAGCTAGCTACTTTTAAAAAATAATCAAGGTATAAGAATAAATAAAAAATTCAACTGAGAATTCCCTTGAGATAGTTAGGAAGTCATTCAATGCATGATACCTATTTTTAGATGAAAAAATTAATACTAAAATATCTATACCTGGCCCATACATGCAAAGAAACCCTAGACTAAAATTTAACTTACTAAAAAAGGCATTTATTCAGGGCCACTATAATAGAAAAGAACAGCATATCAGAAGTTAAAACCTTCTTGAATTTTAGAGGAAATCACGTATTTAATGCTTCTTTTTTTTTTAGCATTAAGTCAAATGAACCGGTTGTGACTCTCTCATGATGATATCCCAGTCAACCAGAAATGCCATTCTGTAAACAGCAGCTTTACACCTATGGGGTTTTTTTCAACTAAATTTCCCCAGAGCTTTTTTTTTTTTTTCTTTTTTTCTTTTTTGCGGTACGCGGGCCTCTCACTGTTGTGGCCTCTCCCGTTGCGGAGCACAGGCTCCGGACGTGCAGGCTCAGTGGCCATGGCTCACGGACCCAGCCGCTCCGCAGCATGTGGGATCTTCCCGGACCGGGGCACGAACCCGTGTCCCCTGCATCGGCAGGCGGACTCTCAACCACTGCGCCACCAGGGAAGCCCGAGTAACTATATTTTTATTTTAATAGTTACATATTTATTTTAACATGTGATGAAAAAATATAACCAGCCTACCGGACCCCTTAGTTCACAGATATTATTTTTTTAAACATATATAATTTTAAACATGAGCCAACCTAAAGAAAACATTAAGTATATAGTAGTATTATAGACCTATTAAATATCAACTATTCCAGACCTGTTTTGTCAGATCTTTGACACCTCTGGGGATATCATATGGCCCTAAAACAAGAGTTGGAGATGGTCATTTTATCTCATGCCAGTATGGGGACCACGTAAAACAGGGATTCCACTTAAGGGCTGTGAAGGGGAAATACCTTAAAGTTCTTTTAGTATTTTCTTTTTAAGCCTGATTTGATTGAGAAAAAAAAATTGCGAAGACCTCTGGGTGTGCAAACGTGTCCTGAAGCCCCTTGAGGTTGATGTTGCTGTTTCTCTTGACAAGGTTACTCCCAGGATAACAAACAAACAAATCAATCAATATAATAAAATAATAAAAGTTGTCATTTTTTTTCAGAAGCAAATGCTGCTGTATAACACCAACAGTCCACGGTTGGTGGACTGTTCAGTCCACCAACCATGGAATTCACATGGAATTCACCCCATGAATTCCTAAAAATTAAAACACTTCCCTCCTCATATGACAAGACTCTATGTATTAGTCAGCTTGGGCTGCCATAATAAAATACCACAGACTGGGTGGCTTAAACAGCAGAATTTTTTTCTGACAGTATGGAAGCTGTAAATCCAAAATCAGGATGCTGGCCGTGGTTGGGTTCTAGTGAGGGCTCTGTTCCTCGCTTGCAGAAGACCACCTACTCACCGCATCCTCAAATGGCCTTTCCTCAGTGTGCACGTGAAAAGAGAGATTTCTCTCTCTCCCTCTTCTTATAAGGTCACCAATCCTATAGAATGAGGATCTCACCTTCAATGCCTCATGTGACCTTCATTACCTCTTTAAAGGCCCTGTCTCTTCTACAGTCACATGGGGGTTGGGTCTTCAACATACGAATTTTAGGGGAAACCAATTCAGTCCACAGCACCCAACTTTATAGCCTTGCTGTAATTTCCCAAGGACTCTACCTCCCTCTCAACACACACATGATTCTCCACCATCTGTCCCAATGGATCTGGGAGTCCGTTTTTCCAGCTTGCTTTCCATCCACTTTGATAAAGTGAATTTTGATGAAGAGAACTACTGTACTTGGAACCACAGGACTGCAAAGGCTCTCCCAAGAGCTGTAAATCAGCAAGAATTCTAAGCTACTGCAGGTGTGAACTAACTGGCAGTTTTCCCCAACCCTTCTATGTCGTGGCAGCCACAGCGATTCTTGGAACACGTTGAGATTCTCCACTTCTATCTGGTTTACAGACAAAACACTCAAACCCAGGAAGATAACCTTGTTGAAAATGGTGGCCACCTCAGCCAGCTCTCAGATGCCCACACTACCCTGACCCCATAAATTCAATAAATTGAAATCATTTTCCTGATGAAACAAGATAAAGCCACATCTGCCAGCCTTTCACTGCACTCATGATCTGCTCAGCTTTGATGCTAACCTGGGAGCTTCACCCTTTCTCTAATAGTATCTGAAGGCCTAGTCAATTTATTCTCAAGCCTTTTTCAAAACACAGATATTCTCTGCTTACTTATAGGTCATTCAATACTGGCTGAAGGTTTAAGCATTTAATTGTGTTATTTGTGTGGTGTGCTGGATTTTAAAATCAAATAGCTTTGCCCTTTATATCAACGACCTTGAGAAGTACATCAGGAAAAAAAGTAGATTGCTTTTATTTCTAAGTCATACAATACCCAACAAACAGCAGCTTAATCAAAAGATAATAAATTATCTCATATAAGCCAAGACTGGAGAGAGGCAATACCTGGCATTCTGTGAACAGGCTTCACTGTGTTAGGACTGGTGCCTAAGATTCTCCTGGCCTCTTCTTTGGGGCCCCCAATATTAAATCTGGCCTTAGATTCTCTTTTGATCACTCAAAAAATATTGGTTGAACACTACTACATTCCAGGATGATGCTAGGCCTTTCTGGGGGAAATACACACAAAGGCCCTGCCAGTAAGGCCTTATAGGACAGCAGAGATGAGCAAACATGCACACACAGAACTTCAGTGAAAGATTGCATTGAGAACCAGAAAGAAGATATAGATAATGTGTTGTGGAAATATAGAAGCTGAAATAATCACTTTATTCAGGAGGACCAGAAAAAGGTTTCAAGGAAAGAGGTAATAGTTGAGATGAGCCCAGAAGTCTGAGTAGGATTGGGACATGGGTTGGGGGTGAGGATAGAGCAAAGGCCACTCCAGAGAGAATAAATGCCATGAGCCAATGAGTATCACGGGAAAAGCATTAGGGACATTGGGAGGAAAAGCTGCTCGGCATTGCAGGTGTGTGAGTTGCCTGAAGACACAGACATCCTCAAGACGGGAAGAAAAGGGTGATAAAATCTCCCACAGAAGTTTCCATCACCCTCCTACTTGTCTCATAGCCAAACACTGTGTCCCCGGGCCACCCCTGGCCATCAGTGAGGCTGGGAAAGTGACTCTTTAGCATTTCCAGTCTTTACAAAGGAGACAGAGGTGAGAGAAAGAAGTGGGCGAGTGTTGGAGATTAGAAGTCAGCGATGTCGATCACAACAAGATACCTCATCTTTCCGGACCTCTGCTGCTTTCTCTGAAGCAGGGAATAATGGTGCCTTCGTGGGCCTATTATGAGGATTAAATGAAATGCAAAGCACCTGGGTGTCCCAGCAGCTGGCGTATAACAGGGACTCCATGTGTTCCTTTTCTCTCCTAGTTTATGTCCCTCCATCATATATAGTTTCTGCTCCGGGTAAATATGGAGCAATGCGACATCTATGATTATAACAGGTTAACTGACAGGCTAACTTATTTTGTTCTCACTACAGAGTGAGTCTTCTCTTTCTTATTCTAAAAGGGTAGTCAAGGTTTTTCTTTCCTTATCTCAGAGGTTTTGTGTTACAGGGATGCATGCAGCATTGTCTGGTATCCCAAAATCCACGTCCCACCACCACCCTACCTCACTCCTACTGGCCTTGGTTATTTCTTTATGGAAAACTCAACCCACTCAGAAGAATTATACCAGATAGTCTGAGGAGTAGAGGGGATGAAAGAATGGACTTGGACTAGAAAACGTGGGCATGTCTGAAGGAGGCATAAGATTTTGATGGTTTTATCTCAAGATTGGGAAGGGGGTGAGGGCTTTGCTGGTCTCTACAGTATACCTTAGTAAGGCTCCTTGTCTTATCTCAGCAAAGCCCATGATAAGGCTTGACCAAAAGGCAGACAAGCTAAGCAACTTAAATGTCCATCAACAGAGGAATAGATAAAGAAAATGTGGTACAAATGTACAATGGAATATTACTTGGCCATCAAGAAGAACAAAAGAATGCCATTTGCAGCAACATGGATGGACTTACAGATTGTCATATGGAGTGAAGTCAGACACAGAAAGACAAATATCATATGATATTGCTTATATGTGGAATCTGAAAAAAAGGTACAACTGAGCTTACTTACAAAACAAAAGTAGAGTCACAGATATAGAAAACAAACTTATGGTTACCAGGGGTTAAGCAGGGGAGGGATAAATTTAGAGATTGGGATTGACATATACATATATACATATTGTACATATCCCATATGTATAATATGTACATATCCCATACATATTGGGATTGACATATACACACTACTGTAATAAAATGGATAACTAATAAGAACCTACTGTATAGCACAGGGAAATCTACTCAATACTCTGTAATGGCCTACATGGGAAAAGAATCTAAAAAGAGTGGATATATGTATATGTATAAGAGTGGATATATGTTAACTTTACAGCACACCTGAAACTAATACAACATTGTAAATCAGCTATACTCCAATAAAATTTTTTTTTTATTTTTTTTTAAAAAGCTACTTACCTTCATGGAACCAAATAGGTCAAGATAATTTAAATACCAATATTGAATACTATAAACTCAGGAGGCCACAGGGCCTTATTTAAATGCTCTGGACAATAAAATGCACCTGGGATCACTCATATGACCCTGGGGTCAAGGTAAAGAAGACTCCAAATGACAGAGAAATCCCTACCTACCTTGCTGAACAAGAAAATAAGTTAAATTTGATTTAAACAAATAAGAGAAGCATGACTTTTCTTATACCTTGTATTATGAGTGACATTAATACCCCCTCCATTTTACACATAGTCCCACTTTTTAATTTTTGTTTTTGTTGCCTTTGCTTTTGGTGTCAAATCCAAAAAATCATCAACAAGATTGATGTCAAGGAGCTTACTGCCTATGTTTTCTTTTAGGAGTTTTATGGTTTCAGGTCTTACATTCAAGTGTTTAATCCATTTTGAGTTTATTTTTGTGTATAGTATAAGAGAGTGGTCCAGTTTCATTCTTTTGCATATGGCTGTCCAGTTTTTCCAACACCATTTATTGAAGACACTGTCTTTCCCCATTGTATATTCTTGGCCCCTTTGTCATAAGTTAATTAACCATACATGCATGGGTTATTTCTGGGCTCTGTTCTGTTCTGTTGATCAATGTGTCTGTTTTTCATGCCAATCCCATACTGTTTTGATTACTATAGCTTTATAATATAGTTTGAAATTGGGAACCATGAAGCCTCCAACTTTGTTCTTCTTTCTCAAGATTGCTTTGGCTATTCAGGGTCTTTTGTGATTTCATACAAATTTTAGAATTGTTTATTCTGTTTCAGAGAAAAATGCCATCAGAGTTTCGATAGGGATTGTATTCAATCTGTAGATTGCTTGGGTAATATGAACATTTTAATTGTTTCAGTCTATGAGCGTGATGTATCTTTCCATTTGTTTGTGTCTTCTTCAGTTTATTTCATCAATGTCTTATAGTTTTCAGTGTACAGGTCTTTCAGTGTACAGGTTAAATTTATTCCTAGTTATTTTTTGATGCAATTATAAACGGATTTTTTTTCATAATTTGTTTCTGGTAGTTCATTATTAGTGTATAGAAGTGCATCAATTTCTGTATATTGATTTTGTATCCTGCAACATTACCAAATTTATTCATTAGTTCTAACAGTTTTTTTATGGACTCTTTAGGGTTTTCTCTATATAGAATTCTGTCATCTGTAAGTAGTGACAGTTTTACTTCTTCCTTTGTAATTTGAGTGCCTTGTATTTCTTTTTCTTGCCTAATTGCTCTGACTAGAACTTCCAGTACTATGCTGAATAAAAGTGGTGAGAGTGGCATTCTTTTCTTCTTCTTGATCTTAGAGGAAAAGCATTCAGTTTTTTATCGAGTATAATGTTAGCTGTAGGCTTGTCATATACGGCCTTTATTATGTTGGGTAGGTTCCCACTTTGTTGCGTTTTTAGCATAAATGGATGTTAAATTGTGTCAAATACTTTTTCTGCCTCTATTGAGATGATTGTGACTTTTCTCCTTTGTTTTGCTAATGTGGTGTATCACATTGATTGATTGTGGATGTTGAAACATACATCCCTGGAATAAACCCCACTTCATCACGATGTATGATCCTTGTACTATATTGTTGAATCTGGTTTGCTAATATTTTATTGAGGATTTTTGCATCTGTGTTCATCAGGGATATTGGCCTGTAATATTTTTCTTGCGGTGTCCTTGTCTGGTTTTGATGTGAAGGTAATGTTGGGCTTGTAAAATGAGTTTGGAAATGTTCCCTCCTCTGCCATTTTTTGAAAGAGCTTGTGAAGGATTGGTATTATTTCTCCTTTGAATGTTTGGTAGAATATACCACTAAAGCAGTCTGGTCCTAAACTTTTGTTTGTTGGGAGGTTTTTGATTACTGATTCAATCTCTTTAATAGTAATATTTTTACTACTCAGATTTTCTATTTCTATATTATTCAGTCTTGGAAAGTTGTATGTTTCTAGGAATCTATTCATTATAGGTTGTCCAATTTGTTGGCATAAAATTGTTCATAGTTGTCTCTTATGATCCTTTGCATTTTTGTGATATGAATTGTAATGCCTCCTCTTTCATTTCTGATTTTATTTATTTGAGTTCTCTCTTTTTTTTCTTGGTGAGTCTAGTTAAAGGATTGTCAGTTTTATTTATCTTTTCAAAAAGCTGTCTCTTGATTTTATTAATCTTTTCTATTGTCTTTTTAGTAAATATTTCATTTATTTCTGCTCTGATCTTCATTGTTTCATTCATTCTGATAACTTTGGGCTTCATTTATTCTTCTTTTCCTACTTCCTTGAGGTGTTAAATTAGGTTGTTTATTTGAGATTTTTCTTATTTCTTGAGGTTACCATTTATTGCTGTGAACTTCTCAGAACTGTTTTTGCTGCATCCCATATGTTTTGGTATGTTATATTTCCATTTTTATGTGTCTTAAGGTATTTTTATTTCTCTTCTGATTTCTTCACTGATTCATTAGTTGTTCAGGAGTCTGTTGGTTAATCTCTGCGTATTTTCCAATAAATTTTCCTATTTTCTTCTTGTAATTGATTTCCAGTTTCATACCATTGTGGTTGGAAAAGATGTTTGATATGATTTCAATCTTCAAGAAGGTAAGTCTTTATTCAGTTGCTAGGATTATCATTGTCAGTTTTATCTTTATGAAATAATGATTACAGATTTATCTCCTGGCTAATTTGGAACAGTAGCCACACATAAAAAGAATTCTCTCCTTTGAAGAAGAATGTGTAAGTTAGAATAAATCCTTTATGCAATAAGATGTATTGGTGTGTTTTAAGGTGATCTCTGTCAGTATATGATTCCAAGACTTTCACCTGGAATACTTCCTTTTGGAAAACTTTCATCTGGCTTCTCTGAAACTCATTTTCCCCAGCTCCCAACCCCATCTGTCCTGAGACTACTCTAAGTTTCTATAGTTGATGAAAGCACAGTGGGCTAGAAAGAATAGCATAGGGAATGTGGTTTAGAAAGTCATTTCTAGAATTATTCTTGGCATGAAGCACCACTGGTATGGTAGGTATTCAGGGCTGAATCTACCGGGTTTTCCTCATGCTGTGCACTCAGACAAGTCTGAGATGGGTGATCTAAAGCCACTGACACTGCACTGTGATAACATTACTTCTCATTAAAGCTGCCATCCTGCTCAAGTAGTCCTCAAAAAATGGAACCATTTCTAGGTAGAAAAACACGTTCCTTGTTGTGGTCTAAAACCACCTCTCTCCTCTGGGTTCAGTTACAATGCACAGGGCGAAGTGCATGTCTCTCCCATGCCCCACCCCCTACTCTGGCCCATCCCCCTTTATTACCTGACCTCTTGTCACACCCCCAGGTATTTTTATCCCAGACTAATTTAATGTCTTAAGGGAAGAAGAAATGTTTTGGCAGTCACCTTCTGTCCAGAACAGCAATGATAAAGCATACATACACAGGGTGTACAAAGTGCTCCCACACATACAATTACATTTGATCCTCACAAGAACCCTATAACTTTCTTACCTGTAAGATTGTCTGTCATAAAATTCTTATATGTATATGTCCTTGCAGGCATATATCTGCCATGTGACAATCCTCCCCCTTGAGAGGGAAAACGATGCACTTGACATCACCAGAATGCATAATACTCCAAGGTTTGGGCCATTTCGTTTACAAGAGATAATTTATATAAAACAAAAAAGGGAGGAGTGGAAAGTACACAATTACTGCAGTCTTTGCTTTGCCTTGTGTCATAAAAGTTTTTCCAGGCTCATGTCTCGGAGACCCACATGAGAAAGGAAAGCATTTCTGAGAAGATACCATCATGGTACATCAACTTAAGTACAAAGGAAGGAGGCAGTCACTTCACCCTGGGAAGAAGAAGTGAACAGGCCACATACCTGGAGCTGCACCGTGGATGACTCTCTCCATGTCTGTCTCCCAAGACTGATGGGTGGAGGGAAGATATTCGTTATTCCAACATGTGAACCAAAGTGGAGAAAACTTCACCAACAGAAGGCTGAGAAAACAGTATGGGCAATGTCTGATGTTAACTAATGTTTTTGAGTATTAAAGACTTTGTTTAAAATAAAAACCCTTCTACCTGATGTCTATCTTTTAGAATTCTGAACCTTTTATTCATGTCTTATATAAAGAACTTGCTGGTTAATTTAAGGCTTGACAAGAAGAGAGTCATGCTTGAGCTTTAGCCTAAACTAGTTACGAGCTATTACATTTATTTTGCAAATGAGAAAACTGAGGCTTAGGAAGTCTAGAACTTCCTCTTTCCTCACATCCTTCTCCACATCAGGGGACACACAGAAATTGATCACTTTGGTACAGTTCTTCCTTTCTCTCATTGACACAGCAATATCAAATTCTCCAAAATAATGCAAGTTGACTTTCAAGACAAAACAAGTTTTTTACATCAAGTATTTCCCGATAAAGATAAAGCTCTAATCTGCAGAGGTGCAGGCATTGTTAGAAGAGTCAGTGAGCTTGAATCCTATTAAAATGACCCATCAGCCAAAATGGGACAGAAGTGTCACAGATATGGAGAGAGTAATTAGAAACAGGCAGGTGGACCACTGCCCTCAGGAGTCCTACTCAGAACGCCCGTTCTAGCCCCACATCCTCCTGACCACCCACACCTTGGGCTGAGCTCTGTACATATTTGGGCATCTGGAACATGAATCACCCCTCTGCCACAGACCATGGGCCACTTGTCCATGATGGGCGTGGTCCTGCCTGTCCCCGGCTGCTGAAGAAGTCCTATTGGCGGTACACAGAGTGTGACAAAGGAGCCATGAATGATGACATAGCTGACAATGCTCACCTCCTGAGATACCGTGCACCTGGAACCCTGTAGACTCTGCTAGGTCTGCCCTCGAGGTGGCCTGGACAAGCCTGCTGACAGTCAAAGCTGCTCTTCCTCGGGGCTTCAACCACCAGGGCCCTGAGTGACCCCAAGGGTGGGAGAGATCATTAATTTGAAAAACTACTTGTAACTCATTCAACACTGTGGTTGGGAGGCTCCAACCTCTGTCTCACAGATAATAAGGGGGTCGCTTTACGATCAATGTTTCTGATTTCTGATCTCGTCTCTTTCCACTGCACCATTATGCTACAAAGGTACTGAGAGTGAAGGCCAAGGTCAAAGGAGTGATGGTCTTGGAAGAACTGCAACAGTTGGCGAGAAGAAGAAAAGCTGAGTCTCCTTAGCAGACAGTGTGGCACATAGCACCCAGTACATTGACTTCAGAAGAAACCCTGCATCAAGAGATGCAGTCAATCAGCAAATGTCAACTAGACAGTCACAACCGAGGGAGAGGTGTCAGCACGCTAAAGCCTCGGGGTAGGAGAGGCTATCAAGCAGGTCATATTAAGTCCCTCTCACAGCTGGCCCTTTCCTTTCCACACTACTTCTATCTTCTCTGGGTGTCTACAGTCCCACGCATTTCATTTAGTTCATCTCATTTGTTTGTAGTTCAGAGGTGGTCACTTTCAAGTGTCCTGATCTTTCAAAGGAGGTAAATGGTTGTTGGACGAACTGAGCAGTCTTGAAGAATAAATAGGGATGGTCCCTTTCAGAAGATACAGGTGAGATTTGCAGGCAGGTGTCGCTGAGCAGCCCCAGGTGCTCTCTCATAAGAACAAACCCTCCGCTGTAGTCCACTTGGATTCTACAACGCTCCCTTGTGCAGAGCTGAGCCGTCACTCAAAGAGGATCCCCTTCTCCACGGGTTGGGCGAGGGTCCCCCCCAGCACAGGAGGCCATAGAGCCCCCTCACCTAACCTCTCATCTTCCTATTTTCATGCTTGTTGGTTTTGCTGTTTTTATCATTGCTGCTATTATTATTATTATTGAAATATAATTCATGTCCCATAAAAGTCTACCCTTTTAAAGTGTACAATTCAGTGACTTTTTCAGTGTACTCACAAGGTTGTACAACCATCTCCACTGTCTAATTCTTGATCTTTTCACCACCCCAAAAGAAATCCCTTACTCATTAGCAGTCACTTCTGCCATTCCCTGTCAACCAAGAATTTACTTTGTGTCTCTATTGATTTACCTGTTCTGGACATTTCATATAAATAGAATCATACAATATGTGGTCTTTTATGTCTGCTTTCTTTCACTCAGCATAATATTTTCAAGGTTCACCCATGCTGTAACATGTATCAGTACTTCATTTTCTTTTATGGCTAAATAACATTCCACTGTATGGATATACCACATTTGTTTATCCATTCATCCATTACTATACATGTAGGTTGTTTCTACCTTTTCCCTAGGAAAAATAATGCTGCTATGAATGTTCGCATACAAGTTTTTGTGTAAATACTAAAAAACTTTCTGATTTGCTTTTTATTTGTTTACAAAATCTTTTAAAAATACACTCAAATAGAAAGCTTTAGCTTTTACATTATATTGTCTCTTAAGTTTCTTTTGGTCCTATTATCATGTCACAGCTGAGCAATCTTCCTTTCTTATTCTTAAGCATCTCTAGAAACGTTGTTTTCCCAAGGCAAGTGATTGAATTGAGGAAGATTTCCTATGGAGGCATTCACAAGAGAAAGGATATTAATATACTTCAAAATAGCATTAGACAATACATCAATGATGTTCTTTCAAAATGACACTTGTGTCCATTACGCTAACCAGCAATTCTCAAATTGCGGAAAATTAACTAACTAGACACCAACTCGCATTCCTTAAATGCGCTTTTCAAGAAAAACCAAAGCAAGATGTATTTTTGACCTGCTCTACAACATTCATTACAAAGCCCAGCAGTGTGCCGAAATAAGTTTGGAATAAATAATTTTCAAATAAAAACATTAAAAATGAGTAAATAAACGTACATTTGATAGGTAGGAGACTCATCATGGGGGAAATTAAAAACTGTTTAGGCACAATTTCTTTAGAAAAATGCCAATCAAACACTAGAGATTTTTAAAATGTAAAATTTTATACGTTAAGGTAGTATTTCTAGAAATACAAAGTATTAAGGATTAGAGAATGTTGTTGTCTTTCAGATCAGTTTTGCTGATACTATTTTATTGTTCATAGGAATAACGATGAGCTGTACAAGCTTGTTAATATAAGCGGTAGGTCCTTCACCTCCTGGACCAACACAGGCTTCCTGATGGAAGAGCCATCACTCTTGCTGGGCCCAGCTCATTGACAAGAGTTAAGAATCAATGAAACATAACATGGAAGACAGGAGGGAAGGGAACAGAAGAAGATACTGAGAGAAATAGAAGGCAACTCGTCGTGATGTCAGGAGGTGTTCATGTGTCACAGATACATTGTCTCTGCTCTTTCTATTCGTTTTTAATTAATTTTTATTGGGGTCTAGTTGATTTACAGTGTTGTGTTAGTTTCAGGTGTACAGCAAAGTGAATCAGTTATACATATACATATAGCCACTCTTTTTTAGCTTCTTTTCCCATATAGGTCATTACAGAGTATTGAGTAGAGTTCCCTGTGCTACACAGCAGGTCCTCATTAGTTATCTATTTTATATATAGTCGTGTGTATGTGTCAATGCTCATTCTATTCTTGACATGACCTGCAAGCTACTTGGTGGCACTGAACACATCACTTCAAGTTCTGTTGCCTCAGTTTCTTGGTGTATAAATTCAGGCTAACATCACTCCCACTTAACAAGTTCCCATAGCATGCGAGGAAGAAAGTTGGAAAGGCTCAACCTGTCCCTGTAAAGATTTACAGCTCCCTGGAGCAAGGCAGGTTGGAGCTAAAAGTATCATTATTTTTGTAGTTAGAAAGTCAGAATCCACCCTCCATCATGCTTTAAGCCTTTGAAAGAGCTCTTTGTTTTTCTGCCTAAGCTTTGGCCCACCGGGAAAAATATGCTGTCTTTCAAAAGGTTTCTTTCATAAACAGGTCATTCTTTTTAAGTGGATTTCACTGACTATGTTTATTAACATGTAGTAACACTTAAGGAAGGTTTCATTTGGTCCTGGGAATAAAGCGATGTGGGCAGCCTGCCACCCCTTAGCCTAAAAAGAAATATTGTCTAGAACAAGGCCTGAAGCGTTTGGGGAGGCCAGCACTGTTGCAGGTTGCCGCCTGGGTCTTGCATCACTCAAAGCAAAGCAGTGCAAACAATGATGTGTGTCCCGGGGCGGGGGGCCCTCATCCTGGATAAGGCCAGTGGAGGAAGGCTTTCTTAGTCACTGAAATGATCTCACCAGAGAGAAATCTCTATCAATTAAAGGGAAGATGAAGATATTCGAGTTCACAAACAGCAGAAAATTTAGCTTGACAAGCTGTCGGTCCACGTTTTCTTTCTGTCCGCATCGTTAAATTCTTCCTCTGTTCTCTAAGTTAAACATTCCCATCTTTGATTTATGTCATGATTGAGCCTGTTACCTCTCCCTGTTATTTTTTTCTGATCTCACCTCTCACTACTTGTCTTAATTCAGGCCTTTTTTTCCCCCAACATACAGAAATCTTTTTGATGAAGGCCATCCTTAGAGATTTCTGGGACTTCATAAATCCTACAGTAGGGTTACCCATTAAATTCTTTACAAAGGTAAAGTCAGGTTAGAATGTGTCTCTAGGGCTCTCTGGAATGAAGACTGTAAGTGAGGAAGGGCAGCCTGTTGCCCAAGGGGTGTGTGGGAAGAGTGTGGGTGCAGCAGAGGGGCTGAAAAGAGGTGACCAGCTGGGAAGGCCCTTCGCTTCCTTTCCACTGGGTCTTTGTCTCCAGCAGAGCCTAGTGTTTGAAGCAAATGTTCTGCTTCAATATAAGGATATGCACTGCCTGTCCTTTCAAGCTCCCACCCCTTCCAGTTTCATTCCAGAATCATGAAATTCTGCCCTGCCATACGAGCTCAGAAACTGACAGAAGATTTACTGGAAGCCAGAAAGTTAAACTCTGACCAAGGTTTTTATCCAACACCCTCCCAGGGCTGGATGAAGATCTTCAGAAGTCCTGAGCCTGAGACCTGATGCTCACCACCACCCACCATATGTAATAGCATATTTTTTTTAAAGATCTAAACCCCGAAGTAAGTAAAAGGAATTTCAACGAAGTTCAGAATGTTAACAAGATAATGCAATCCCTTCTCTAAAACACCCATTCCCCCCCAGTTTTTGTCTATTTGTTTGTATGTCCCTACCCACTGGTGATCTAAGCCTAAGCTTGGCCTTTCTACCGGGGATTCTCCATCCGCCAACACGTACCCACCAACTGTCTTTCATTTGATTGGTTATTTGTACCACAAGCTTTTCCACTGGAACGACCATCCTTGACATGACCATCTCTTTCTAGAAGGAACTCCAAAGAAGTAGGAGGAGATTTTTTCTGGCATTTTAAACATAGACTCAGTGTATTTATTTAATACCTATTTCTTGAGCTCCCATGATGTTCCAAGGAGGACCCAGAAAGTCAGCTACATTACAAGAAGCATTAATGCTAGGGGCAATGTCACATGTGGACAAGATCTTGAAAGATGAGAAGTGAGTTAAGTGAAAAAGGCGTATGGCTCTCCCCAGTGCAGGGAAAAGCATCTGAAAGGAACTGTTTTAGTCTGCTTGAGCTGCTATAACAAATATATCACCCACAGTCCGGGTAACTTAAACAATAAACATTTTTTTCTCACAGTCCTGGAGGACAGTAAGTCCAAGATGAAGGTACAGGTCCATCATATGGGTTCAACCCTCATGACCTTACCTAAATCTAATTACCTCCCAAAGGTTCCACCTCCTAATACCATCACATTGGGGGTGGATAGGGCTTCAAAATATGAATTTGGGGAAGGGGGGAAACAAACATCAGTCCATAACAGGGACAGAGGCAAAGATAACATGGAGCATTGAGGGACTGAGAAGAGATCCACAGAACTCAACAGCAGGGTATAAAAATGGAGCTCTGAAGACAATGGAGATGGCACCATGTTAGGAATTATCTTCCAGGCTTTCAAAGAAATTTTTTCTGAAAACAATGGGATGCAAAAGGATTTTAGGCAGGGCACACCATGGCGAGTTTTGAGTTTTATAAGAATCATCCTGACCAGCTGCGTGTGAAGATGGATTGGTAGGATGTAATTGAACTAACCTAGTGGAAAGTTGGCCATGACTCTCCAAGAAACCTTTGTACCAATCAGAAAAAGTCACCAAGGCACCCTCTGTGGGCAGAGGAATTAGAGGAAAAGATCTTCTTTGAGCAACACAACACTGAAAAAGAGCCCCTTTGTGGAAAGAAAGATTGCCCTTCCTCCCACCCGAGGCAGACTTGTGCCAGGTGCAGGGCTGGGTCGTGGCTTTCAGCCACATTCACCCCGTCGCCCAGGCGACCTTGCACAGTACACACACTGTACACGTCTATGCACAGTGGTGGGGCTCACAGAGAGAGGCAACAGAATGGAGCAGCTGAAGGATGCGGGGAGAACAGAGATGCCTGGGATGACTCACAAGTCCACAGCTTGGATTTCTGGGTGAGACTGATGAGTCTAGACTTGCGTCACACTGCAGGTGACTGAGACATCCAAATGGGCCATCAGATATGATCTGCTCCCACTAGACTGCAAGCTCTGCGAGAGCAACGATAGTGTTTTATACGGGGTTGCCAAGTAAGGTTGTACGGTGGGCAACCCACATGACCCTGAGAAGCAGCCCTAGAAATGATTCTTAATACACGGCACTGAGTGAATAAATAAGTAAAAGGAAGCTCAGGAGAGAACTGGGCATTAACACCTTAACTCCTCAGAATACATCATTGAACCAACCTCCAGTTTCCGATTCAGCTATACACATTTTTAACCAGGGCTTGTGAAGTCTGGCCTTTTGACCAGACCTAAACATTGGGAGATAGAGTGGGGAAATGGGGTAAAACAAACAAATATGGTCAATCTGGGGGAAAGACCATATAATTAGGTCAATTGGTAATTTTTAAAGCACACTTCAGTCAGCAACTTAAAATAGACAGGGGAGGGCCTCCCCTGGTGGTCCAGTGGTTAAAACTTCACCTTCCAATGCAGGGGGTACGGAGTCAACCCCTGGTTGGGAGCTAAGATCCCACATGTCCCGGGGCTACAAAAACAAAACATAAAACAGAAGCAATAATGTCACAAATTCAGTAAAGACTTTAAAAATTGTCCACATCAAAAAACAATCTTTAAAAAAAAAAAAACCCAAAACAGACAGGGTAGGGTGTAGGGGATGGCAAGAGACAGAACAGGAAAGCAAGAGGGAGAAGCACTCCTCTCTATTCCATAGTTTCAATACCCCCTTTCCTCTTGAGTAAGGCTCAAACCACTGCAGAATGCCCTCTCACTATTTCCTTGCTTAACCTTTCTTGCCTTCTTACATCTTCATTCTTTTAAAAATCAACGTTTTCAGGGGGAAGAAGGATAAGGCTCAGGGAATAGAGATTAAAAATGAGAGTCGGGCTTCCCTGGTGGTGCAGTGGTTCAGAGTCCGCCTGCCGATGCAGGGGACACGGGTTCGTGCCCAGGTACGGGAAGATCCCACATGCCGCAGAGCGGCTGGGCCCGTGAGTCCTGGCCGCTGAGCCTGCGTGTCCGGAGCCTGTGCTCCGCAACGGGAGAGGTCACAACAGTGAGAGGCCCGCATACCGCAAATAAATAAATAAATAAATAAAAATGAGAGTCATCTTTGATGGTTGAGAAACTCTCCATGTTCAAATGTTCATCACAATACCAGTCTATCAGTTTGATGGAAATGCTACATAAGTGGCTGCTGCCTTTAAGGAATTACATCCTGTCTTGTCCTATAGCAATAACAGGGCTGAACCAAGACACAGAGAAAAGGGCTCCAAATCGTGTGCGTTGATAATTCCCGAGTTTCTCTGGTCCTCTGGTTTCTCGCCCACAGAAAGGAGTGGGAGCTACTCTGACAATAAACTGAAATCTACATCGATTTTCCTGCTTTCATGCATCTAGTCCATTTCCTGCTGTCATGAAGCATTCCTTACTGAGTAACACCACACCTGGTATTGTTTAACTATACTCAATTGGCGAAACACCTTGAGGTTTTAGAAATCTAAGAAACATTAAATTACTGGGGGGATGGGGAGGCAGGTCGTGATTATGAGAACACCGGAAATGTTCTTGTTCTTTTAAGATAAAAACTTAATATCGGGGGCTTTGTGAACCTGTGACGGCAATCTGTGGTAAAAACAGGTGGTTCACAAAATTTAGGTACCTGTTAGACTATACAGTTTTGTTATAAACAGACAGCAGCAGTGGCCCTGAGGGTACTTTTTCAAGCCGGTCATTTTTTGAGTTTGCCCACAAGAGGGCAGTGCTGCGTAACAGTTGTAGCCTTTGTGTGGGACGTTGAGGGCAGGCTGGGCAACTGTGCCCACCTAGGTAAAGCTTGAAGACTTTGGTTTTGTCCGTGGCCATGTATTAGGGAAAAATCTTAGCAAAAGTTACTTTTGTCGTCTCAGAAATTGACAGAGTGATCCTGGCTTAATAAATAGCTACACATTCTCTTGCTTCAACGCTGGAAATGAAGAGAATTGAAAGAGTATCATTTGGTTAATGACAGGATAAGTTGGGTTACTGAAACCCTTTTTGGTGATCTAATGCACTTTATGGGCACTTTTGGAGACTGTAAAAATTCATGAGATACACATAAGTATCCCTGAGACATGAACCTATCCTCAGAGGAGAGCTAAAAAACGTTTTACACAAGTACATTTTACAGGACAATTTAAACCTTATAACATTCTGACTATGTGAACAAAAGGAAAGTTACTAATCAAACTTCTGAGTTACAGTGACTGAAGTCTAAAGAATAAGACAGTTTCCAAATGCTTTTAGAAATGAAAGCTTTTGTGTGTCTCTCTTAATGTGCACTAGCCACGATTATGTCACTGACAACTTACTACAAGGATGAATACATATGCTAGACCTCCTCTAAAAAGAGTAAATTCAATTTCAGAAGTATGAGTTCAAATTTTGAACAGTTACCAAAAATTACCTACGTGGCTTTAAGGTTCCCTCTAAATTCTTCATGTCACAACAATCATGTTTTCTGTTAAGCCATATTTGAGAGTGAATTTCTGAGGGCTATTTCTATCATATGTAAAGGTCATATCTGGTAAAAATAGAATGTGTTCTCCAGCAATGAACAATCCAAACCTTAAATTAAGAAAACTACTCCATTTATAATAGAATCAAAAACAATAAAATGTAACAATTTAGGAATAAATTTAACAAAAGAATTGCTATACTTGTTCACTGAAAACTAAAAAATATCATTGGAAATTGAAGACCTTACTAAATAGAAAATTATCCCAAGTTCATGGACTGGAAGACATTGTTAAGATCTTCCAAACTTCTTAAGATGGTAACACTTCACAAATTGGCCTACAAATTCAACACAATTCCTATAAAAATTTTAGCTGCATTTTTTGCAGGAATTGACAAGCTATTCCTAAAATCCATATAGACATGCAAGGGATCGAGAAGAGCCAAAGCAATCTTGAAAAAGAAGAACAAAGTTGGAGGTCTCATTTCTTGATTTTAAAATGTACTACAGAACTACAGTAATCAAAACTGTTATTGACATAAGGATAAACATTGAGTAATGGAAGAGAATTGAGAATTTGAAAATAAACTTATACACTTATGGTCAACTGATTTTGACAAGGGTGCCAAGATAATTCAACGAGGGAAGACAAGTGTTTTCAACAAATGGTGCTGAGACAACTGTTATCCACATACAAAACAATTAATTTGGGGACTTCCCTGGTGGCGCAGTGGTTGAGAAACCGCCGGCCAATGCAGGGAACACAGGTTTGATCCCTGGTCCAGGAAGATCCCACATGCCACGGAGCAACTAAGCCCATGCACCACAACTACTGAGCCTGCGCTCTAGAGCCCGTGAGCCTCAACTACTGAGCCCACATACCACAACTGCTGAAGCCTGCACGCCCTAGAGCCCGTGTGCTGCAACTACTGAACCCACATGCCACAATTGCTGAAGCCCACGTGCACTCTAGGGCCCACACGCCGCAACTACTGAAGCCCACACACCTAGAGCCCATGCTCCACAACAAGAGAAGCCACCACAATGAGATGCCCGTGCACCGCAATGAAGAGTAGCCCCCGCTCGCCTCAACTGGAGAAAGCCCGTGCACAGCAACGAAGACCCAAACACAACCAAAAATAAATAAATATTTTTTAAAAAAAGAATGAAATTGGACCCTGTTTCATACCATGTACAAAAATTAACTTAAAATGGATCAAAATGTAAGACCTAAATGTAAGAGCTAGAACTATAAAATTCTTAGAAGAAAACATAGGTATAAATCTTTGTGACCTTGAATTAGGCAATGATTTCAAAGATATGATATCAAACCACAAAATGCATAAAGAAAAAAAATACATACATTGACTTCATCAAAATTAAAAAGATTAGTGCTTCAAAAGGACACTATCAAGAAAGTGAGAAGACAACCCAGAGAATGTGAGAAAATAATCACAAATCATATATCTGATAAGGATCTAATGTCTGGCATAATTAAAGCACCCCTAGAACTCAACAATTAAAAGACAAACAGCCCAATTTTAAAATGGGCAAAGGTTTTGAACAGAGATTCATCCAAGAAGATATACAAATGACCAATAAATACACAATAAGATACCCAACATCATTACTTGTCATGAGGGAAATTAAAAACAAAACCACAATGAAATACTACTTCACACCCACTAGAATGGCTATAATAATAGTTTTTAAGAAGACAGTAACAGATGGGCTTCCCTGGTGGCGCAGTGGTTGAGAGTCCGCCTGCCGATGCAGGGGACACGGGTTTGTGCCCCGGTCCGGGAAGATACCACATGCCGCAGAGCAGCTGGGCCCGTGAGCCATGGCCACTGAGCCTGCGCGTCCAGAGCCTGTGCTCCGCAATGGGAGAAGCCACAACTGTGAGAGGCCCGCGTACCGCAAAAAATAAGAAGAAGAAGAAGAAGAAGAAGAAGAAGAAGACAGTAACAAGTGTCGACAAAGATGTAGAGAACTGGAATCCTTATGTTGCTGATGAGAATGTAAAATGGTACAAACTCTTTAGAAAATAGTTTGGCAGTTCCTCAAAATTTGAGCCCAGTAATTCCATTCCCTAGGTGTATACCCAAGATAGTTGAAAACATGTGTTCACACAAACACTTGTACACAAGTGTTCATGGCAGCATTATTTATAGTAGCCAAAAGGTGAAAACAACCCAAAAGTCCATCAACTGATGAATAGCTAAATATCGTATGATATATCCATACAATGGAATAGTACTCATCCATTAAAAAGTAATGAAGTGTTTATATATGCTACGACATAGATGAAGAATTGAGCCAAATGAAAGAAAGAACTTATTTTAAAAGGCCATATATTGCACTCCATTTAAATGAAATTTCCAGATTAGCCAAATCTGTAGAAACAGAAAGTAAACAAGGGCTGGGGGTAGGGTGGAATAGAAGTGACTACCGATGGATGTGGGATTTCCTTCTGGGGTGATGAAATGTTACAGAATTAAATAGTGGTGATGGTTGTATAATTTTGTAAATATACTAAAAACCATTGAATTTTATGCTCTAAAGAGTGACTTTTATGGTTTGAGAATTGTATTTCAATTAAGAGAGAGACGGAGAGAGAGAATGAACTTTGGCATAATATTGCCAACCATGAAAGAGATGCAAGTGAAAATGAGGTCATTAAAATTTTTTAAATATGGCGCAGTGGATGAGAGTCCGCCTGCCGATGCAGGGGACACGGGTTCGTGCCCAGGTCTGGGAAGATCCCACATGCCACAGAGTGGCTGGGCCCGTGAGCCATGGCCGCTGAGCCTGCACGTCTGGAGCCTGTGCTCCACAATGGGAGAGACCACAACAGTGAGAGGCCCACACAGCACAAAAAAAAAAAAAAAAAAAAAAAAAAATTTAAATAAGGAACAGCACTGGAAATTTACTCTCCATCCAGGTCCCAAGAACATTGTTTGCTGAAGACAAAAGCTTGACGTTTTTCAATATATACTGGTTAGAAAATGACAGCTATTGACCTAAACAAAAAGAAACCCAAAAATTGTATTATGGTTTCTCTTTTTTTCAGCAAATACTTCTCTTACTAGTTAATATAAACAAATACTCCTGAACAGGAAAATTGATTAATATAATGTATTAATGTAATGGAGTATTATACAGCAGTGAAAATGAATAAATCTGTATTTCATCAACATAAACATGACCAAAAAGCAAATAACAAAATAATATATATATACAGTATGAGATCATTTATATAAAAATTTTAAAATGGAAAGCAATACCCTACACACAACACATATCACTTACAGAGTTATATATCTATTATACAGTATTCACATATTTATATGCATACACTAACACATATATAGTACATATATTTACACTATATAACATATATAGTATTAAAGAATTAAGTAGTAAGGATTATACATAGTAGATGGTATAATGTATATATACTGAAAGATTAAGTTTTAGATATATATGTAAAGTATTAAGAAGTTCATGCAGTGATAAGCATCTGATTGAAGAAATGGATACTCTTGGAGGATAGAGGAGGGTTATGAGAAAAAGGAGTAGCACCCACAGGACTATTTCAAGAACATTAATAATATTGTTTTCCTTAATCTGGGTCATAAGCACATGAGTTTATATTACTTTATTCTTTATGTTTTTGGTCTGTCAGAAACTTTCTAAAAAAACTCAAAAAAATTTTTTTAATTTAAATAATTATCATGACAGCTTTACTGTTCACCTTAAAATCACAGCCATCACACTACAGATGAAGCACTAAGAGCTTCTCCAAAATACTTGGCAATTGTCCAGGGGCAAGTATCAAAGCTTTAGAATATTTTAAGAAACGAAAGCAAGAAACCATGAGGTGGCCTGTCTAGGGTTCTCTTTCCATTGTCATCTGCTGAAAATATTTCTTAGTGCTTGAAAACCCATAAAGAGCTGGTACCCCAGAGCATCAAGTCAGTAGTCAGATCTCCTGGCCTGTGACTGGATTCACTCCAGCTCTCTGGTGCTGTGTCCATCTCCTGCAACCCAATTCTCAGTCCCACACCCATTTGCAGCGTTTTAGAGGACTGAGCCAGAAAGTATCCAAACTTTCGATCAAGTGATGAAAAGACTGTTGTTAATCTAAGTGTTTGCAAATATATGAAAGACGTGTGTACAAACTGTCTACATGAAACCAGTTCACAAAATTAAATTTTTTTTTTAAATTCAGTGATCTACCATTTTAGCTTCTATGACAAATTATCTAACTGCTTGCATGATTTTTTTCTCCAAATGGACCAAATTTAACAAGACTGGGGGGTGTTTTAAAAAGTATTAATGTGTGTCTCTGTGTGTCTCTTATGAATGTTAATGGGTGTTTTTTTTTATATTTTTATATGACTACTCTGTAACGTATACTTTTTAAATCAATTCATTCAAGCTATTACTAGGTAAGTAACCCCTAGAAGTAGCCATGAAAAAGTTAAACAGCAAAAATCCCAGGGCAGCAGCAAGTAGATAGCCTTGGCTGTCAGGGCTCTTGTCAGGGGCATATTTGTTAGCAATAGACTAGAAAACAACCGCAGCTGAAAGGACTTCTGGGTGATGCCCAGCCCAGAGGTATCTCTTTCTTGTCGAAAGCTAGAGAGATTCATAAAATTGCCATCTTCCCAGCATTCTGAACCAGCAATTTTTCCCAAGACCTCAGTTGAGTGCAGTGGCACTGGGAAAGAGCCCCTCTTCCTGTAGGGATCTTGTTGACAGCTCTGCAAAGTAACAGTGATCAACGCAAACAGCCAGTACAGATGAAATCCAGCTGTTGATGTCTTCCTAATAAAACCCAAAAGGTATTTCTGTATTTCAACATCTCCAGCAATTACAAACCAGACCTCAAGTCCTTCCTGATTGAAGAGGTTGCCGACCTGATTGAGAGGGAAGGACGGAAGCAAATTAGAAGACAACACAGGGTCAAGTAAGAGTGGAAGGGAAATGAGACTAAAGCAAGATATTGATAGAATCCCTCTCTCAGTCTCTGTCCCAACTGAATTTTTCAACTATAGTTTTCATTAAAGTCTAACATGCATATAGAAAAGTACGTAAATGATACAAGTAGCGCTTGATGAATTTTCTCAAATCAAACATACCCCATGACCACACATAATCTAGCTGCCCGGAAGCCTCTTTCGTGCCTCATTCCAGTCACTTGTTCTTCTCCAAAGGCAACCACAATTCTGGTTTCCACCATCATCAGTCAGTTTCACCTTCCTTTGAAATTTAGTGCACTCTTTTGTATTGGGCTTCTTTGCTTGACATTATGTGAGTGAGATTCATCCATGACCTTCTGTGTGGCAAGTTTGGTCATTGTATGAACAAACCGCAGTGAATATCGTCATAGTCCTGTGGATGAGCATTTGCTCATCTCCGAAGAGCCAAAGGTGCTGACACCCTAGATTTTCTAAGATCGGAGGATTTCTTCTGCAGTGCCAGAGCAGCCTTCATTTAGCAGGTTTGGGCCTCCAGGGTTGGAACAACAAAGAAGCATTTCCTTTCGTTTTTTAGTTTCAAAGGATTTCAAATGCATTGAGTCAAGTTGTTCTTAATATCCTCTCTCTCTTTAATGCCTGTGTAGTAATATCCTCTCTTCAGCCAATAAGTTGGTGAAGTTTGCCTTCTCTAATTTATTCACAATCAATCTTACTAAGAGTTTGTCAATTTTGCTAGTTTTTTTTTTGAAACCACTTTTGGCTTTATTGATTTTCTCTCTGATACATTGATTTTCATTGTCATTAATTAGTGCTCTTGTCTTTAAAATTGTTTTCTTCTCCTTTCTTTAATTTGGTGATTTTCCTAACGTTTGAGATGGAAACTCAAAAGTTAGGAATGATGGAGATCACTGATTTTTCAGCCTTTCTGGTTTCTAATATTAAGTTTTCTAAATTAAGGTGTTTTTTTTTCCATCTTCAAACTGTACTCTATGATGCTGGAACTTTTACTATGCAAATGACGTTTCCCCTCCCCCAACAGGTTACACTCTGCAAATAGGGGGAGTTGGAGGAAGACAGCAAGGCTGGAGAAGGAAGAAGGGCATCACTCCTTCCTGTCCCCTTGTTCTCCTGTCAGCATCTCCCCAGCAACAATGGCCTCTCATCCTAGCAGCACCCAAAAGCTCCTGATTCTTTTCAGTTCTCCTGGTCCAGCCTCATGATCATTTCTCAGCCATCTATCTCGACTACATATAGCATCTCTTCCTTGGTCTAAAGTCTCCAATTTCTTCCCTTTGTTCCCTCAGCCCTAGGATGGAAGCTGTTCCCTGCCATTGCTAGCCCTGTGTCACCTAAGTGTCCCTTATTAGCTTTTTCTTAAGTAATCCCTTTATTAATTTCCTTCCACTAAGATAATTGGTTTGGTTTCTGTTTTCTAACTGGACCCTCACTGCACTTGCCCCCAAACCACATGAAGCAAAGCGAAGCATATTCAAAAGTGGACTCACAATCTCATTTTCCTCTCCCCCAAAATTGCTTTTCCTCCTCTGTTAGGTATCTTTGTTGGGAAGCAGCCAACCAGAAATCTGGGAGTTTTTTCTCATGTTTTTCTTCTCCCTTCATCTGTATACCCAATGTCATCAAATTCCATTGATGCTGCCTCTTGTATATTTCCCTGGAATCTCTTCCCTCTTTTTATTTCCATTGTTAACACTTTAATTCAGGCTCAGGTCATTTCTCACCAGGCCCAGTTAATTAGTCTCTTGGCCTGAGGCCTCACTATATACCAATCCCTATTTTGATACCAAAATCATGTCCCATAAAGGCAAAGCTGTTCTCTTTAAAACACTCCAGAGGCTCCCCATGGCTACAGGGCAAAACTCAAATGCCACAGTAACACATTCATCTTCCAGCCTCTCGTGGGCTGATCTTCACCCACTCCCTCAGCTTCATCTGTCACTAATCCCCACCTCCCACCAGCGCAGCCTGCCCATCCCACCACACACACCCAGGACTCCTGTCTCAGCGGGCTGTGGCTTTCTTGAGATACGGAGCATCATACACACACAACTTGGCAGTCAGGGCATCAAGAAGCTTCCATGATGAGAAAACGATATTTTCCCTGTTTCTATATTGTCTTCATATTCATAATTTTGAATAACTATGGTAGTTCACTAAACTGATGCCCACAAATTGATAAAACATTTCTCAGTTTTTAGGTATGTAACTATACTAGTTGTGATGATTAATGTTAAGTATCAACTTGTAGCCACAGTACCCAGATATTTGGTCAAGTATTAGTCTAGGTGTCTCTGTGAAGATGTTTTTATTTTATTTTATTTTTTTGAATTTTATTTTATTCATTTTTTATACAGCAGGTTCTTATTAGTCATCAGTTTTATACACATCAGTGTATACATGTCAATCCCAATTGCCCAATTCATCAGGTATTTTTTAGATAAGATTAACATTTAAATCAGTAGACTTTGAGCAAAGCAAATTCCTTTCCATATGTGGGTGGGCCTCGTCTAATCAGTTGAAGGCCTTAATAGAAAGAAACCTAACTTCCCCACAAAAGGAGGGAATTCTGCCAGCAGACTATCTTTGGACTCAAATTGTGACTGATGTCCATCTTGACTGATGGACTACCCTGCAGATTTTGGACTTGCCAAGCTTCCATAATCACAAGAGCCAATTTCCTAAAATCAATCAATCAATATCTCTCCCCCATATATATGTATATGTACATGTATATGTATACACACACACACACATACACACATCTTGACTCTGTTTCTCTGCAGAACCCTGATTAATACGCTGGTCTTTATATTTTAGGTTGTTTAGTGTGTTTGCTATCATAAATACAATTTTATACTGGTGATGTTTATCTCAAATAATCATTTAGGATTGCTATCTAGGACTAGGTTTCAATTTTAAAAGGATGAATGTTACAATGCTTTTAAATAAATATTCCTTGATTTCCCTCCAAAAATGATTGTACCAACATAGGATGCCTCAGTGTTGTGTGATGTATGTGGGTCCCCACAGTCTTGTCAGCACATTTCACATTTTAATTTATAATTCCTTAACTATTCTCTAGGTAGAATATGGCTCTGTGCATTTACTTATCAGGTATGTTTCCTATTATATAAACTACTTTTTTACGTATCATTTGGTCATTCGTCCCTGGAGTTTTAGAGGTGTTATATGATTTCTTCACGGGAACATTTGTTATGAGAGAATAATCCTTACAAGCAATAGGTCTACATGTGTCATGGTTCAAGTACATGAGGAATCTGTTCTCTGCTTATGCAGGACACCTTCTATACAATGACTGGGACCCCAGGCCATAGAGGCTACGCCATCTTCAGCTCTAGGCTCCCAAGTTGCTTTGCAGTACATCTCCATTCCAGTCAGCCAGAAAAGGGAAAAGAAAAAGATGAGTATTCATAGGATAATTTTTTTTAGGTCAGGCCTGCATATGGAACACTTCTTTCCACCGTCAATCCATTCAATACACTCAGTCATACGGCCGACTCGGCACAGAGGTTCTGGGAAAGGCAGTCCAGCTGTGTTCTGGAGAAGATAACATGGATCAAGTGAGCAGCTGATGGTCTGTACATAGTGTGGAACCTCTGTGCTTGGTGGTAAGAACGTAGACTCTACAGTCAGACACACCCATCTGACTATCATATCAAGCAAGCAAGGTACTTCAACTTTCTGGTCCTGAAGTTTTTATTTTTCCAATCTGGCCATAAAAATAGGGGCCTTGTGGGGCTTCCCTGGTGGCGCAGTAGTTGAGAGTCCGCCTGCCGATGCAGGGGACACGGGTTCGTGCCCAGGTCCGGGAAGATCCCACATGCCGCAGAGCGGCTGGGCCCGTGAGCCATGGCCGCTGGGCCTGCACGTCCGGAGCCTGTGCTCCGCAACGGGAGAGGCCACAACAGTGAGAGGCCCGCGTAACACACACACACACACACACACACACACACACACACACACACACACACAAAATAGGGGCCTTGTAGGGCAATTGTAAGGACTCAGAAAAATATGTGCAAATTCCTGGCCTATAGTATATATACATACATACATATGTATGTCATATATATATACATATATGCATATATAATACATAAAATACATATTAGATTCCTTTCATAATTTTTCAGTTATATTTTTGGTAAATGTGTGTTTATATTTTGAACTTTTTGTCATTTGCATTCATGTTCTTCTGTTTGGGGATGTTAAATTGTCATGTTTCTATGAAGTTTTTAGTCATCTTTCACTTCGTGATTTCTTATGTTATTTCTAAGAGTTCCAAGCTATCATTCCTCCACTGTGGAGTAGGATGTCTGCTCCGTTCCTTCCAGTTTGTCTATGGTTTGAATTTTTATTTTCTTCTTTGATTCCCGTGAACTGCATGTTCTAAAACACCATCAGGATCCTTCCAAATGTCAAATTCCAAGGGTCAACTATGAAATAAGTTGAGTATCTCTCCTACCAGACTATACCAGGTAAGTTTTTCCCTCCCTTTTTTCCTCCCTTGAGTGTTGCCCCATCTTCCCCCCGCCCCCTCCTGAGCGCCCTCTAGATCTCTTCCCCACCGAACATTTGCCCAGTTACAGCAGCCCAGTTATGACAAAATGACTACTAATGGATTGAAGTAGTAACAGTGATCTTGTTGGGGAAAAAAATCACCTGGGAGCTTGTTAAAACGTAGAATCCCAAACTTCTGATTCAGAGGGTTTTGGTACCAAATCTTTATTTTAACAAGTATCCTAGGTAACTTTAAAACAGCTAGTCCCACACTTAGAAAAAGTAGCTTACCTCCATGTGTACATAAGATCTTAAACTATATAAAAGAAAAAGTAATACCATTATTTCAGGCACTTGACAATGAATAAAAAAGCTTTTCTGGGGAGAGTGTAAGTCTCCTTTATGCCTTCAAAACTGCAGATTCTCTTCTTTATGCTTACCCAGTACTGTAACCACCTCTTTTTCTTATAGCTAAGAATAAACACTCACTGTCTGTGGCCTTATCCAAGATCAAACCACGTGTTTTCCAGTCAACCTCTTCATGGGCTACGTGATTTACTGTCTAAGAAAACTAAAACCACTAGACCTCTCAGTTGCTTTGTGATGTGCTATTCTTATAGCCAGGAGGGAAATCAAGCAGGAATAGCAAGTTACATGTCCAAATGTGTATTTCTCTGAATGCTCCAGCCACTTCAATCTTATTATTGAGTCCTCTAGCAATTTTTCTCATTCTAAAGAAAAGATGTTCCTCTCATTTTCTTTTAAAATAACACATGCTTGTTTTCTTTCTCACCACATGAGACTTACATTTCCCAAACCCCCTTACGGGGTTGAGTAGATAAAACAAAACCTTTCTTAATAGCACAGTGAGTGTGACAATAGAAGAATCGCAGGGCTTGACAGAGTCAAGTTACATGAGTGGCTTCGTATAGTACCAGAGGCGTTTCACCCCAAGTGACTGCCATTTCAAGCATCACCCAACAGAGGCCTGATCTTAAAAGCACTAAAGGAAAAGAACAATAATTTAAATAGTACCCCGATGTGGAAGAAAGTGCATACACGGTGCGCTAAGACCTGTGCTGCTGACAGAGTGAAAGAGGACTGAAGGCCAAGAGCCTGCGGGATATAAATATTCTTCTAAGGACCGTCTAAGACATCTCTAACAGAATTATTAGTGGCTCCGTTTGATCATCAAATGAAAGGCTGTCATAAATCAAGAAGATAAAGGACAGTTTTTATCCAGAGGACTGAGAAGTCTTCAAACATCTGGTCTGGAAAAGTTCAGTGCAGTGAGTGTAATTCGTATATCCTATTGGAAAGTAGATTGAAGGATTGCAGTTGGCGCTTGTCTTTATTCAAGGTACAGGGATTAATGACCAGATAGGAGAGCTAATGACCCAGCCGGAGTGGATTATTATTCAGCCTGGCTGGCAGAAGTCCCTTTGAGGCTATCCTTTGTCCCACATTGTTCCATTTATTAAATGATCTCTTTTTTTCCTTAAAAGGAAAATTCACCTGTATCCCCCGCCCCAATTATTTTAAATTTTATTGTGGTAAAATACACATAACATAAAATTTACCACCTTAACCATCGTTAAGTGTGCAGTCCACAGGCATTGAGTACAGTCACATTACTGTGCCTCACCCTCCCCAATTTATTTTTAAATTATTAAGCAAACTACTGCACTGGTCAAGGACAAAAGAGAGGGTCCCGATAACAGTGGAAAATGGTGTCTCTGTCTCTCTCTCCACCTGTGATCTTAGGACAAATAGACAATTTTAAGTGCTTCCTCCCATATACCCTCCCCCCCCCACACACAGACACATACACATACACCCCACTACATAATGATGGAGTCCCAGGGGAGTCTCAGATGACACGGATGCCACTTGTTCTGTGTTCTGTCACTGCCAGAACTGCTGGCACCAGAGTTGCCAATCCACCAAAGCAAGGCTACAAGATTCCTTCTTCTATTTACACAGTCCCCGAAACATAGGCATCTCAAGTCCCTAACGGCTTGGTGAGACTTTCTGTGAACCCCTCTCTTTCTGCTCTGCTCAAAGCCTCTTCCCGTGAAATCGATTTTGTGGGCTGGGCTGGAAGAGACCCCAAATGACGGTGGCCATGTTATTGTCAGTTCTACCCTCCACTCCCAAACCAGAACCTTCTTATTAGAACAGACCTGTGTCTTCTGAATCTCTTACTACTCAGGATGTATACCTTTCTTCTCCTGCAACCACTCACTTCAGGACCCCCTGCCATAACCCTGGGTGTTGCTAGGCATTCCAGAGCAAGGGGAGCCCGCCGAGGCACAAAGCTGATCTCCAGTCTGCTCACCTACCGTGGGCTAGTGGTTGTGGATCTGAAGATGTGTGCCTCTAGCAGTCCTTTTACCCAGAATTGAAAGTAATTGTCAGCATGGATTGATATTAATAATGAACTTATTTGCTACTGGAAGAATAAAACTGAATCCTTGGACACTTTCCAGTTTTTAAATAAACAATGACTTGAAACAGTCACCATATGCCATCATCTCAAAGGTCAAACCTCACATTCACTCCACAAGTGCTACTCCCCCGGCCACCAAAGTAAAAACTGTACGACGGCGTAGATACAGAAAACATACAATAACATCGTACTGCTCTGTAGCTACAGCAGTGACAGAGTGCCTTACATTTATTTCTTTAGGTCTTTGGAGTATCCCTGTTGCTTGTCTATAGATAGGCACAGTATAATTTAGCACCTCTGTCAAGGTGAGAGGGGAAATATGAGTACCTCCATTTTACAGATGTTGTCGTGAAACAGAACCTGAGATAAAATAGCTGATAAGCAACAAAGCTAGGAGAACGGCAATCTCTTCAAACTCTGTAAAAATACGGTAATGCCTTAATGTGAAACTTGAAGACAGGAATATTGACCCCCAGATTATTCCACTCGTCTCTCCATCCCATTTCCCACGCATCCTCACCAGTTCACTCCCAACATTTTCAGTTTGGACCAACTGTTATTTATAGAGGTGAGACCTAAGGTAAGTGTATGAGTGTCACAGAAAAAGATTTGCAACAAAGGTTTGACTTTGGGTTTTCCTCAAGAAACCACTGGGATCTGACCAGAAGTCCTCATTGCCTAAGAACAGCATTGTTGACACTTAAACCAACTGCAGTAGGTAAAAGGCCACTTGTAGCTGGTACATACACAAGCAAACAACATAGTCAATGGGATTTGGTTTTGACATATTTAGGCTTGAGCAACAGAGCTACCACGTCATAAAATTCTTCTGACAGTTTTCTCTTTCTGATAATTTACTGGAAAACACCATAAACCTTGTAAACTTTCCACAGATGAGAACTGATCCTGTAAAATAATTCAATAAAAACAGAGTAAGAAAAATCGAAAAGGGTTTTAAGTGTGCTATGTAAAAATTTTGACCAAGTAATTACATTGAATTAAAGAAATTTGTGAAAAGTCTTCAATGTCGGTACAATTCCATTAAAATGTAATCATCGATCATTTCTTAAAACATTTTCATTGTGAAACTGGGGGTGTTCCAAACATGAACGTGTGAGCTTGATTACAATGGCTGGTGGGAAAAAATATTATAAATTTGCCCTGGGGAGATGGCAAATGATATCTTTTAAAAACCGGTGCCTCAAGAACTGGAGTTGCTAGGTGAGGTAGGTAGGGCTCATTAAGTAAGAAGTCAACCTGGCAGAAGGCAGAGAGGACCTGGAGGATGTGTCGCACCAGAAGGAACTGGAGAAAAGACCTGAGTCATAGACTCTCATTCAGCTCCCCAGGAAGAGGAAGTCGGCACGGTCAGCACCCTCCATTCTCCCACACACACAGTTTCAGGGGTCCTGCTTTTGAAGCAGGTGCCAGTACTTTTACAGCACTATTGTCATCAAATCCTGTGAGAGAGTAATTATTACCCTCACTTTATAGATGAGGAACTTGAGGCTCCTAGAGCTTAAGAAACCTGTCCCAGGCTAACAAAACAAAGCAAGACTCCATCCCATTAATCCCCTGGATTGCAACATCCTTTAAAATGTAGTGTAGAGAGAGCACCAAATCCTAACCACTGGACCACCAGGGACCTAGAGATTGTCATACTGAGTGAAGTAAGTCAGACACAGAAAGAAAAATATGATATGATATCCCTTATATGTGGAATCTAAAAAAAAATAGGGTACAAATGAACTTATTTACAAAACAGAAGTAGAGTCATGGATGTGGAAAACAAACTTATGGTTACCAGGAGATACAGAGGGTTGAGGGATAAATTGGGAGATTGGGATTGACACATACACATTACTGTATATAAAATATATAACTAATAAGAACCTGCTGTATAGCACAGGGAACTCTACTCAATACTCTGTAACGGCCTATATAGGAAAAGAATCTTAAAAAAAAAAAAAGAAGAGTGGCTATATGTATATGTATAACTGATTCACTTTGCTGTACACCTGAAACTAACACAACATTGTAAATCAACTATACTCCAATAAAAATTTTTAAATATATATAGTGTTGAAAACTCCAAGATGAAAAGATCTTTAGCATTATTCTAGGCTCTGAATTCTGTAATGATATTGATTAAATTAAGGAGATGCATCTTTTTTAAGAAGTTGATCTTACTTTCCAGTTGTCACCAAGAAGCGGAGAAATCAAGATTTTGTTTGTTTTGCTTTTAAATAATTGCTAATGAATAATACATAGATCAAATAATTGTTGTTGACCATTGTGTTAAAGGGATACACTCAGAATAATAGGTACACTGCTGGCCATTTGATAAATGATTAAAATAACTTGAAAATTATGGGTGAGTCCATATGAACTTTACAACCGTGTTCTTATAACATAAAACTTAAAGGAAAAGTGCCAAGATGCATCTGTGCTGGATTATAATGTGGCAGTTGTTTGTTACATGCAGAAAAAGCCCCAATTTAATAATGGCACTGAATAATGTTTGCTTAATGGTATCATTCTTATTGGTTATAAAATCATTAAAGACCATGGGAAGTCAAGATGTAAAGAGATCACATCAGCGCCTCTGGTTTGAACTAGGAGCCCAGTCTGGTGTGTGTGTGTGTGTGTGTGTGTGTGTGTGTGTGTGTGTGTGTGTGTGTGTGTGTGTGTGTGTGTGTGTGTGTGTGTGTATTTAAGGGGACAAGCAGGGGTTGGGGGAGGGTCTGGAGGGGGGATGGGGGCGCCCTGTGAAATGAAGCTCATCACTTCAAAGGGGTGGCTCTCAGAGAGCAGGTGGGCAGCTCTCTAGGGAATGTGCGGGGACAGTTGCTGTGCAGCAGCGCACATGTGGCCGGGCAGCAAATGAGGGGGGCTGGAAGATCAAAAGGAAACCTGAAAATCACAGGTCACCCCCAATCTGTACCTCTCAACTAGGATTACAATGTCAGACATTTGAAAGGGAGTGCCCGATCTTTACAAGGTCAAGAGCCACAGACTCCGGTGGGTCTGTAATGGATCTGATTCAGCAAGTTTCATTACTGCCAAGTACAGAATACATCCTGGCCTGAGAAATCAGGTAGCTCCCAAAGCCCTTTAAAGTTTGTGGAGGAAACCTGCATTCCACAGGCTTCCATGGGCTCTTTTGAAGTATCTCCAGGAGCTAAACAGCCTTTCCAGAAGGCTATGCTCATAAAGAGTGATGAAAGCTCTCTCACTTGGCCCCATTTTGTTCCTCCAGTGCTGCCGTCCAGGTAGAAAGAGGACAATCTCCTGCCACTTTGCCCTAAAACAAGGTCACCAGTCATGCAGTGATACCATTTCCAAATATTTCCTGTATGAGTGACATCCGAGGTCAATATACTACTCTTTGAGCCCTGGTCTTTTTCGTTGGTTAGGGAAAAAAAAGACTATGTTTCTAGGTTTATGTAGATAGAATTTCTTATATGCAATTTTAGCAGAATCAAATCCATGAACAGCCCATCTTATGCCACTCTGTGGTTACAGCAAAGGGTCTGATGGGATTGTTTCCTTATACATTATGAAAAACAAAACAGTCTAGTCATTGATTCTGTTAATTAACTTTATGAATACAAGCAATTCTCTATGGCCCTCTGTGTTCCGGTTTCTTCCTTTTGAAAGCCCCTTACCCAGTCTCAATGGAGGTATTTATGAAACATTTTGCCTAGTTCAACATAACATCTTAAATGCTGTGTTAAGGATTAAAAAGTCAGTTCAACGTTTTGTTCATGTAAGTCTTATAGATTCCATTTCCAAAATTACATTTTTTGATTGACTTCTACTGTTTTTCTTTAACTAAATACATTGAAAACATCTGCAAAATGTAGTCACAGTTTTGAGGTTCCTTGGAGAAAAACCCCTCTGGCTGAAAAGAATCCTTTTTTTTCTAGCTGTAATCACACTTGTACGGGTAATATAAGCCAGCATTACTCAGGCCTTTTCCTCCTCAGGTGGTGCTAAAAAGTCTGGAAAGCTTAGATAAAAGTATATTTTGCTCTGTGGCTAATACGTGAGGCTTATTACATTTCATATCTCATCTTGCATGGTTCAGTGTGTCCATCAGCACAATTTCACAAAATAACAAATCCAGTCTAATAAATGTTTAAGTCATGTTCTCTCTGCTTGGGTACGTAGAAATGTTAGCTTATTTGATTTAATTACAAAAGAGCAAATCAATAAACACTATCACCAGAAAATTTTAAACTATGCACACTCAATAAATGTATTCATTTAGTTGCCAACAAACATGCCAAATACTCTGGCAGAAAATTCAAATTATCTGATTATATTTGATTAAAACTGAAGTAAAACCAATGGGGAAAAAATATCAGTCGTTTGTAGTGAAACCCCAACAGGGAAACAGCTTACATAATAATTAAGTTTCCTATTGGATAATGTTTAAGATTCATTGTTTGAAAAACCAGGTCTTTATAAACAACAGGGACTGAAAAAAATCAATTCAATTAAAAAGGTCTCTACTTCTGAAATGCAAGTATTATTGACTTTTTATGATTTTCAGCAAAGAGTAATGACGAGACATCATTACCCAATGGATGCGTGAGGCGGTTCGACATGGGGAGGGACATGGCAGGAACAGTGGGGCCAGTTGTCTGGGGACAGGTACAAGGTGGCAAAGCTACCAGCAGTGATATCCTAGGTAGACCATCCTGTGTCAGAATTTTGGCTGTGATTTACCTGTCATGGTTTTTGCCCAAGTTGTTTTTCCAGCTTCCCCATAGATTCTGTCAGCCTAGATAGAGTTTTTAATAAATTCAAGTTTTACTTAAGTTAGCCACAATTTTACCATTGTTTGCAACAAAGCATCTTTTTTTTTCTTAACACTTTTATTGGAGTATAATTGCTTTACAATGGGATGTTAGTTTCTGCTTTATAACAAAGTGAATCAGTTATACATATACATATGTTCCCATATCTCTTCCCTCTGCGTCTCCCTCCCTCGCAGCCTCCCTATCCCACCCCTCTAGGTGGTCACAAAGCACCAAGCTGATCTCCCTGTGCTATGCAACAGCTTCCCACTAGCTATCTATTTTACATTTGGTAGTGTATACATGTCCATATATACACTACCACTCTCTCACTTCGTCCCAGCTTACCCTTCCCCCTCCCCATGTCCTCAAGTCCATTCTCTAGTAGGTCTGCGTCTTTATTATTCCCGTCTTGCCCCTAGGTTCTTCATGATCTTTTTTTTTAGATTCCATATATATGCGTTAGCGTATGGTATTTGTTTTTCTTTCTGACTTACTTCACTCTGTATGACAGACTCTAGGTCCATCCACCTCACTACAAACAACTCAGTTTTGTTTCTTTTTATGGCTGAGTAATATTCCATTCTATATATGTGCCACATCTTCTTTATCCATTCATCTGTCGATGGACACTGAGGTTGCTTCCATGTCCTGGCTATTGTAAATAGAGCTGCAATGAACATTGTGGTACATGACTCTTTTTGAATTATGGTTTTCTCAGGGTATATGACCAGTAGTGGGATTGCTGGGTCGTATGGTAGCTCTGTTTTTAGTTTTTCAAGGAACCTCCATACTGTTCTCCATAGTGGCTGTATCAATTTACATTCCCACCAACAGTGTTTGAGGGTTCCCTTTTCTCCACACCCACTCCAGCATTTATTGTTTGTAGATTTTTTGATGAAGGCCATTCTGACCGGTGTGAGGTGATACCTCACTGTAGTTTTGATTTGCATTTCTCTAATGATTAATGATGTTGAGCATTCTTTCATGTGTTTGTTGGCAATCTGTATATCTTCTTTGGAGAAATGTCTATTTAGGTCTTCTGCCCATTTTTGGATTGGGCTGTTCGTTTTTTTAATATTGAGCTGCATGATCTGCTTGTTAATTTTGGAGATTAATCCTTTGTCAGTTGCTTCATTTGCAAATATTTTCTCCCATTCTGAGGGCTGTCTTTTCATCTTGTTTATGGTTTCCTTTGCTGTGCAAAAGCTTTTAAGTTTCATTAGGTCCCATTTGTTCATTTTTGTTTTTATTTCCATTTCTCTAGGAGCTGGGTCAAAAAGGATCTTGCTGTGATTTATGTCATAGAGTGTTCTGCCTATGTTTTCCTCTAAGAGTTTGATAGTATCTGGCCTTACATTTAGGTCTTTAATTCATTTTGAGTTTATTTTTGTGTATGGTGTTAAGGAGTGTTCTAATTTCATTCTTTTACATGTAGCTGTCCAGTTTTCCCAGCACCACTTATTGAAGAGGTTGTCTTTTCTCCATTGTATATTCTTGCCTCCTTTATCAAAGATAAGGTGACCGTATGTGCGTGGGTTTATCTCTGGGCTTTCTATCCTGTCCTATTGATCTATCTTTCTGTTTTTGTGCCAGTACCATACTGTCTTGATTACTGTAGCTTTGTAGTGTAGTCTGAAACCAGGGAGCCTGATTCCTCCAGCTCCGTTTTTCTTTCTCATGATTGCTTTGGCTATTCGGGGTCTTTTGTGTTTCCATAGAAATTGTGAAATTTTTGTTCTAGTTCTGTGAAAAATGCCAGCGGTAGTTTGATAGAGATTGCATTAAGTCTGTAGATTGCTTTGGATAGTATAGTCATTTTCGCAATGTGCAACAAAGCATCTTAAATGTACAAAATATGATACAGGAAGAGGAGGTAAGGCAAATAAAGGAATGTAAAATGTGAATTTATTTGAGCGGAAAATGTAAGGAAGAAATAAATGAGAACCCAACTAATTTTTTAATCTGAGAAATTGGCAACTTATGAAGTTGTGAAACAGCTGACAAAACAGTTGATTTTTTAATCTTAGGGTGACAAGGCTGATGTATAAAGAGAAATAGGAAAATTTTAGGATGTTGGAACATATGACATATGACTATTTCTCAAAAAAAAAAAAAAGAGGAAGGAAGGAAGGAAGAAATCTGGGCAGATGGTAGCCTATTTGGAAGCAGAAAGCTTAAACATGTTTCAACTGCTGAATCCACCAACTTCTGGACTTTCTCTTACCTGAGTTAATACACTTCTGTAATGTTACACCAAATTGTTTTCAGTTACTTTTCATTATCTATCTGAAGTGCCTCAGGCCCATAGCCCATGCCTCTTCCCTCCTCCCCCAACATCGCCATTGCTGCTAAAGCGGGAGAAGCCAAGGACCTTCTTAAAGATCAAGCGAGTACACCCTGGAAATATGGAGTTAATATCTTGTGAAGAGTTAATATCCTGTGAGGTAAATCTTTGACCAATGGGAAATGGGGCTTATCAGATAAATTCTTTCCTACAATGAAATGTGGCCAGCTCTGCAATGCACTTCCTGGCACTCCCCCCACCCCCTCTTCCTCTGCCTCATTTTCCATTTTCCTCTCTCCTTCTTCTCTGGGATTGCACTCCCAAATAAAGTACAGTCTTCTCACATTGCTGGGGATGCGGGACCCAGGGAGGGGCGCTGGTGGGGAGGATGCGCCAGGCCAAGTGCGCTATGCTATTTTATAGAAGGGACTTGAGCATCTGCAGAGTCGGGTATCTACTGGGGTCCTAGAAGCAGTCCCCCCACGAATATCGACGGACAACTTGTATTCAAAGATGAAAGCTTCTGCTGCCTCTGTTTTCTACCAAGTTTGGGCTAAAATACCCCCAGATATTTAAAAATAGATCACATACTTCCAATCATCTTATAAAATTTCAACCTTGGCATCTAATTTGCCCCCTAAATTAAAAATGTACAAGCAAGTTGGATCTGTCAGCTTTATATTGAAGGTTTACGTATATCTAATAATTTAGGGGACAGTCTGGGAACCAAAGCAGTATTTGTTTGGGACCAGATCCCAGAAGAGGCCACAGGAAGGCGCCAACACTACCCGTTTGCAGCCTTGGGTTGCTTGTCCCTGTGGTCAGGCTTGCCACACACTCCACACAAAGCTTTTGTATATGTGTCCCCAATTCTTGGAATGCTCTTTAACTACTCAAGACACTTCTTCTCCAGTCTTGCACACACATGTATTTCAACTAATTATTCCCAGGACTCCTGACGGCTCACCACCCTACCCACCCCAGAGATAGACTCTGACCTTTGAAATTATATTAGCCTTTGGAGCCCACATCCTGACCATCTTGTCTTTATTCATTAAATATTAGTCTGAACTGGGCTGATAGTGAGAGATTTCATCACCAGAAGACACTATGGTGTCAGAGCTTCTTAATCTTTTCCAATAGTTCAGAAGACAAATTTGTGAGTACGTGTATCAACTGCACTTTCTCTCCTCATTAACTTCTATTTTCCCGAGAACATTGATAAGAAATAATAAAGTGACTAACGTTTGTTGTTTGTTTGTTTGTTTTTAATATAAGCACCTCTTGTCATAGGAGAGGTAAGGTTAGAGATAAGTTAAAAACAGCTTAAGATTTCTATACCTGAAGCATCTCATTTAATATGGGCCTGGTTATCCTTACCAAAACTTCTTTTACTGAGGCACTAACAGTACTTCTTTAGTTATTAAAGCCATTACACAATTAGAATACATTTGCCTGAAGTCTAAATAACATGCTCTTTTTGCCACATATTACATATTTTTGAGTCTAAATATCACCATCAATAACATATCAACAGATCTGAATCTCGGAGAAGAATCAACATTTCATTTCCAAATGATAGAGATTAACAAAGACATTGTTTTCACCAACAAATATTTGGACTAAATGGCTTCTTTCTCTCCAACACGTTGATGCTCCAAGTTTCTGCTAGAAACCATTTATCTCCAGATAGCAATTTCTATTTTCAGAAATAATCAGATACTGAAAGAGCTTAATTACTCCTACATAAAAACAAAACTCTGGTAATCAGTCCAAGAATTCAAGGAGTGGCATGACAAACTGCTAAAAAATAATACATGGTTGGCTCAATTTCGGAAATTGAGAGGAAGAGACTTATATAAAATAGAAACTGCGCATAAAATCTTTGAAAAATCAAGGTCCTAAGTTATAGTGGGGCAGAAAATCACCATAGATGATGGCTGTTCTCTCAGCCATTCACACTGTATACATCCTGGGAAGAATCAACCAGCCCCAAACTCCCATCCTCAGAGAGCCTCCCTGCTTGGAAGCCAGCCATCAGGCTGAGAGCACACAGCAGGCAGATTTCTTGAGAAAATACCTTTCCTCTAAAGTGGACAGCAGTACCTACTCTTGATTAGGCTGTTGATAGGATCAAATAAAATTCAAAAATGTAAAATAATAATCACAGAGCCTGGCACAAAGTAATTCTTCAATAAATTATACCTCTTTTATTATTGTTATGATTATGGAAAAATCACACATGCTCACAAAGTTTCTTATTTCAAATAATGTCCTTACTGCTAAGTCCTCTTGCCTGTCCCCTACCCTGCAGTTTTGGTCTCATTTGGCTCACATTCCCTGTTTATATGGAAATAAAACAGATTATTCTTTTCTGGCTTTTCAAAGAGAACAACTAAAGCTACATGTTTTGACTCAAGTCTTCTTGATGGGCCAAAGCAGGGGATATACGAGTATTTATAATATAAATTAATCCAATATTTCTCAACAGGGACAGTGCCCTTCATGGAAAACTTTGGAAACTTGTAGACACGTTTTTTGTTTGTTTGTTTGTTTTCTTTTGTTGCAGTATGTGGGCCTCTCACTGTTGTGGCCTCTCCCGTTGCGGAGCACAGGTTCCGGACGCGCAGGCTCAGCGGCCATGGCTCACGGGCCCAGCCGCTCTGCGGCATGTGGGATCTTCCCGGACCAGGGCATGAAGCCATGTCCTCTGCATCGGCAGGCAGACTCTCAACCACTGTGCCACCAGGGAAGCCCTAGACACGTTTTTTGATTGTCCCAATGTCTGAGAAACACTGTTGCTATTTAGTGTGGGACCAGGGATGCTAGATAGTCCAGCACTACAAAAAAGTTGTCCCACATTCCTCCAAATATTCAAATATTTCTCCAGACAGTCATGTGGATAAGAAAAAAATACATTAGACCTGCTCACAAACATCTGAGCCCAGATTCTATTTCTGTTCCATATGTAAACACAAAGTATATCTGAACACACTGCTTTAAAAACTCTGAGACTCGGAACAGAGGTTATTTACCAACTGGAATGGGAATATTTCATTATTTAACAACTGCTATGTCCATATTGGAATAAACCAGCTCTCAGCTCTGCAAAAATAGCTGTGCTTTTTTCTGTATTTTTTTTTAATCTGAAGAAATGAACCTGACAAGATGAACTGAACATTTTATAAGAAACACATTAATAAAGTTGGCAAAAAAGTTATCAATCTTTGTAAGAATATAAAGAGAAGTTTGAAAACTGTAAATATTGCCACTGAACGTTTTAAAAAATTTTCTAATCAGAAGGATCATCAAATAGCACAAATGATCACGGATGGAATAAGGCACCCAATGTTGCAGAAAAGGTGATCCTACCGGGTGTATGATAGCCTTCTTAATGTGAAGGAGGAAAACAAATCTAAGTGAAATAATGTATTGTCTTCCATTAATGAATAGTACTGTTTTAAGAATAACCAATAACATGGCAAAAGTCAGCAGCTGTGTAATTAATAGCAGTCAAATGAGCAAGACTTCCGTGTAATAATGAGGACTTATACAACAGTTTTAAGGAGAAAAAGTAATATAAGAAATGACCTTTTGGTTACTAATAATATAGAAAAGCTGTCAATGTACAAAACCTTTACAATTAATTAACAGGGAAAGTATTACCTTCCCCAATGTTACTTATACAAAAGGTAAAGTTGCACCTCATCGTTTAGCCACATAGGTTTACAGCAACTTTTAAAAAGTAGAACCAAGTATTGTGCCTTGACCATTAATTGCTAAGAATTGTAGTGAGAAACTCAACAAATCAGTAGATGCTATTAGTTTTATTCATAAAATTAAGAGTAACCCCTTAAATGATAGAGTATTTTGTAAAATACTCAAAGATATGAAGAAGAGTTTGTATACCTTATCCTACCAAAGGAAATAAGTTGATCCTCCAAAGAAAATTATTTGAGCTTGTTGGTTTCATGTTTGATACTACTGTTGAATACTATTGTTGATTTTTTATTCTATCAAATGAAAAATTAAGGAAAAGAATTAAAATGTTGTGAAATTACATGAATTCCTCTAAAATATATTTTAAAACTTAAATGAAATCCTTCTTAAGCTGGAAGGAAGTGAGATTATTAAAGTAAAAGAAAGTTTAATGGGAGTTAATAGAGAGTTTTACACAATTTTAAAGTTAGCTTGGCCACAGAATTCCCGGATCTTCTGTTTTTGCAATTAGAAAATGATTAGCTTAAACTATTGATTTGAAAATGCACTCCCAGTTAAAAGCTCTTTAAAACATTTGATAATGACATTTAAACATCTATATGTCCTTTATAATACCATTTTCTGTGATTTATCCATTTTTTTAAAAACATGGAACATATTAGCTAATATTTTCAAGAAGAATTAATTAAGTGAAAAATTGACTTTAGGAGTAAAGCATAATTTTACTAGGGTAACTGAAAAAGAATTGGATCCATTAAGACTTTTATACTTATTTCTTTAGAAAGAATCTAAATTATTTACTTGTAGCATTTTCCATTTACATATGTGGTTGGAAAAAAGTTTCACTGAAAAAGTGAAATTATTTCAAAATGCCAAAGCAACAGTGCATTGTAACAGAAGAGATAGGAGACTCCTTCTTTTACAGATTTACAACAAAATATTATTAAATTAGCAGATACACACAAAATGCTGGGATATCATTGAGTTTTACTGCTAAGATTGCTTTTTAAATAGTTCACATCATTGTCATACTTTAAAAAATTTTTGAAACATATAGAGAGGGTGTGGAGAAAAGGGAACCCTCCTGCACTATTGGTAGAAATGTAAATTGGTACAGCCATTATGGAAAACAGTATGGAGGTTCCTTAAAAAACTAAAAATAGAGTTACCAGATGATCCAGCAATCCCACTCCTGGGCAGGTATCTGGACAAAACTATAATTTAAAAAGATACAGGCACCCTATGTTCATAGCGACACTATTTACAATAGCCAAGACACGGAAACAGCCTCAATGTCCATCAACAGATGAATGGATAAAGAAGATGCAGTACACGTATATAATGGAATATTATTCAGCCATAAAAAAGAATGACATAATGCCATTTGCAGCAACATGGATGGACCTAGAGATGATCATCCTAAGCGAAGTAAATCAGAAAGAGAAAGACAAATACCACATGATACCACACATGTGGAATCTAAAATATGACACAAATGAACTTATCTATGAAACAGAAACAGACTTGTGGTTGCCAGGGGGAAGGGGATGTGGGGAGGGATGGGTTGGGAGTTTGGGACTAGCAGATGCAAACTTGTACATATAGGATGGATAAACCAACCAGGTCCTACTGTATAGCACAGGGAACTATATTCAATAGCCTGTGATCAACCATAACAGAAAAGAATATTAAAAAGAATGTATATACATATGTATAACTGAGTCACTTTGTTGTACAGCAGTAATTAACACAACACTGTAAATCAACAATGCTTCAATTTTAAAAAATTAAAAATATTTTTTGAAACATAATAAGCAACCTAAGTTGTGAAAATTCTATTTTGAGATTATTTCTTTGTATTACCCATTGTTTTTCAGTGTTGCTCCACTAACACTGGTGGGGACAGACGTTCAGACCAGACAACTTTTCTATTTGTGCTTCCATTTCCTTCTCCAATCCACACTCTGTTCCCCATTACTTTTCAAAGGTTATGGTCCTCAAGGCCTTTTTCTTTTTTCATTTTTAAATACTTCTCTAACTGATAAATACATTTTAGAAATACAATCAATGCTCCATTACCACATCTAAAACTATGACCATAAGTTGTTTGGTCAAATTTGATCGTTTCGTTTTTCAAATATTCTGCGACATTACGGGTTTATTTCGTACACTTGTTCTGTTAGTTACTGAGCGAGATGTATTACAGTCCCCTACCATATCTGTGGATTTGTCTACTTTTGTCATTTGTCCTGTCAAGTTGGTTATATATATTTTTAAGCTGAGGCTATATTATTAGATGCATACAAATAAAAAGTATACAACTTCCTGGTGTATTGATCCTTTTATCATTAGGAGGTGTCCCTCTCTATCTCAAGAAACACCTTTACTAAAAGAAAAGTAAAAGAAGCTTCAGGAGATAAGCTTATCTGATATAAGTATAGCTACAACAGCTTTTTTTTCTTGGTTACCATTTGCATGCACATCCTTTCATCCATTTATTTTCATTCTTTCTTTTTCTCCATACATAAGGTGTATTTCTTGAATGTAGTGTTTTATTTTTAAATCTAGCCTGATAATCCTTGACTTTTTATTGAATTGCATTTATATTTAATACAATATGTGTATTCAGGTTTGAGTCTAACATCTCACCTTTTTTATTCTATTTGGTCCATTTGTTTTGTTACTTTTTCCTTCCCTTGTTTGCCTTCTTTCGTATTAGTCAACTATTTTTATCCGTTCATTTTCCCCCTCTGTTAGCTTGTTAGTTATATATTATTTTAATCTGCCCTTATTTGTTATTAGAGACTATAGCATGCATCACTGACTTATTACCTTTATCAGTTCCCAGACATTTCAGGAATCTTACAACACCGCGACTCCATTATTCACTTTCCTGTCTTCTGTGCTGTAATTATCAGATATTTGCATTCTTCCAGTTTTAAGCCCCTAAAACATTATTCCTAAATGCTGTAAATAGTTATTTAAATTTACCCATCTATTTACCCTTTCTGTTATTCTACAATCCTTTTTGCACTTCCATCTTTTCACCTGGGATCATTTTCCCTCTTTCTGAAAACTCACTTTAAATTTTTCTTTTAGTGTAAGTCTAGTGGTACTGGCAAATCCTCTTTATTTGTGAATACATTCACTTTGCCTTCATTTTTGAAAGATCTATTCGTTGAATATATTAGTCTAGGTGGGCATCTACTTCTTTTAGGACTTTAAAGGTGTTACTACCTTGTCTTCTGTTTTTTACCATTTCTGTGGAGAAGCCAGCTTATCGTTTCTTCTGTGAAGGTAATATATTTTTTCTTTTGGCTTCTCTTAATATTTTCTCTTATTCTTTGGTATTTAACAGTTTTACTAGGATGTGCTGAGGTGTAATGTCTTTATATTTATCCTACTTGAGGTTAATAGAGCTTTTTTAATGTGTAGCTTGATATCTTTTATCTGTTTCACAGAATTCTCAGTCAGTGTCTTTCCAAATATTGTTTTTGTCCCATTTTGTTCTCTATTTTGGAGACTACTATTAAGTGTACATATCTTAGACTTTTTCAGTGTGTCATGTACCTTCTTTTTCCTCTTCATCTGTATGTTTTCTCCTACTTTATGTTTCTGTTCATTAATCCTGAGATGCCTTGTTAAACTCAGCTATAAAATTATTTTTCAATACTTGAATTTCCATTTTATTTTGTATAAACCTTTTATAAAAATAAAAGTTTTTGATGAAATACCCTCTCTTCTCTATTTTATTGAAATAATACTTACAGTTATTTTAAAATCTGTGTTGGAAACCTCCAACTGAATCACCTATTGATTTCTAATATATTTTTCCTTTCTGTTTTTAGTCATTTATACTTTCTTGCACAATAAAATGAATGAATGGAATGATAAATTCTAGAGATAATTTGAGCCTCTGGTTGACGTTTTATTCCTCCAGAGAGGATTTATTTTATTTTTTGGAAGGGAGGACATGGAGATAGACATAGTATTGGTAGATCATCTTGGTCCAATCTGGGCTTTAACTGTTTCAAAGCTGGGTTTCACTCTTTATAAAGGCTGGTATTTTTCCAAATACCCTTACTCCTGGGTATAGTTCCTTTTGATATCCTTACTGGAAGTGTGGGTGTTTCCAGTGTTCCTACTTTTTGGTGGACGCTGAAATCTTCATTTTCATCTCTGCACCCTTGTGAGATAGCTCAAAGCTCTACTCCATTTTCTAGCCTCTTAGCAGCAGCTGTCTGACTTCCAAGCTTCTTGGTTTAGTGTCACAAATGCACTATGTTTGAGGGGCAAGGTACACACCTCAGGGAGCTTCTCGTCTCCCTGGGCTCTTGGTGCCTCAATTTCTGATTGCCTCTGTAGTGATCTAATGTCTTAAAACCAACGTTTGTTTCTTTTGTCTAGCATTCCCAGATGTGCTCAGTGAGAGAGTTTGTCTTCAATTAACTACTCTGTTATTGCCAGGAGCCAAAGATCAGTCCTCCTGTTTCAGTCCCTACTGTTTTCACTTAGAAAGCTTCAGGATGGAGTCATGCTTTCTCTTACCATATCCAACAATAATGTGCACCAGGATCCTACAGACAGGCTTCATCACAAAGAAGTTCCTCAGCTCTGCCCGTTTATATCAGTGTATAAAGCATCTTTTTGACTCTCATCCTTTGGACTGGGGTTCAGTAAATCAAGTTTTAATGCTCGTGGTTTAAAGGTTCTTCCATTCAGGGTCCAATTCAAGATCCCATCTTGCCATTTCATATGAAGATTTAATAATAAATTATACTGTGGAATAACACTGAAGGCTGTCAAAGATTCTACTCTCTCAGATTCACAGAGCAGTCACAACTTTAATGATAATAATGTCTTTGTAGTTTGAAATTGCATTCTCATCTATTTTTATATTAATTTCTTATAGGGGAAATGAGACACAAAGAGCTTAAATTTTCTGATCACAAGGCTAGCTAGTGAGAGTTAAGACTGCAATCTATTTATTTTAATATATAGGCTATGTTTTCCATATTCAGCTACACTCTATATTTTGAACTGACAGTGTAGTTTGTTAGGTGATCTCTGCTTCCATTTCAATAAATCTGCATAAGAGGGCTGTGACATCTGTTATCTAATGGTAGTCACTGCAGGAGGTATCATCTGCACAGAGGCCTAGTACTTCTCAGACTTCAGCATCTTTTCCCTTTGTAATTCCTACCAGGGCTCCCAGTTAGGCTTCTGCAGCTCCGATGTTCTTGCCATTGCAGCACATACCAGTGCAAAATGGGGAATCCCACGCACACAGCTTCAGTCTCCCATGCTGTCGCCAAACATTTTCTGGTTCTCTCAGTAGTGTCCCACACTTCCTTAAGTGATTTCACTGCCTTTGGCCATGATCTAAAAATGGAAGTGAAATCCCAGTGGGGCAATATGAAGCAGGCTTTGTGCTCCCTACTCCTTTTGAATGCAATTCAGTGGCCCATGCAGAAGCCTTTGCCTTGCTTCCAGTACCATATAAACCTAGCCTGGCATTTTCTTGAAAGATAAGAATCTCTCTCTAAGCAAGTGGCATTCATAAACTACCCCTATCTGGGCTTCCAGTTCAGTTGTGCCAACATTCACATCTGTACGAACAGCAACCGAGCTGCGAGTTCTCAGCCCAAGGTTTGGTGTTGGGCGGCACCGAGGTGCGACATTCAAAGGAAAACCTCAAGAATCCTTTCCGTGTAGGCAGGACTTTCTGCCCAATTGGGGTGTCCACATGTGTGTGCCATTATGAAAAGGGCCTCAAGTTCGTTCGAATTTTTTTTAAGGATTTAAAAATAATTTTTATTTTATATTGGAGTATAGTTGATTAACAATGTTGTGTTAATTTCAGGTGCACAGCAAAGTGATTCAGTTATACATTTCCATGTATCTATTCTTTTTCAAATTCTTTTCCCATTTGGGTTATTACTGAATATTAAGCAGAGTTCCCTGTGCTGTACAGTAGATGCTTATTGGTTATCAGTTTTAAATATAGCAGTGTGTACATGTTAAGTTCATTCAAACACTGGTTTTTGGAAAGCAAGTAGAACATGCCCAGTACTGTTAATGCCAATGGATACTTTTCTTTTCAATATTTTCTCTTTGGCTTCGTGGCTCTGTCACTACCACCATGTGATAATTGGTTAGTCAGTAACTAAAATTGCTAAAAGCAAATGATCAAACAGAGTCAAACTCTAACATTAACCTGTCAAAAACCAGGAACTGTTTTTATTTCTCCCCAGGTATTGCCATCCGGTTCAGATAGAAAAAAAAAGTGGATCCTATATGCTCTGGATTAGCAGACTCTGTGAGCCCACATGGTCCCTTGGGACACATAAAAAGGAAAAGGTTTAATAAGTGATTGGTATTTTTATGCTTTATTGAGAAAGTTTAATTTTCACTTTTGTCAAGCTGTCCAGTTATAAGGATGGAGGTGGTAACAAGCAGAAAAGTTATATGTGTGCAAAAATCCCTTGAAATTAAAAAAATTAATTTTCTTTTGCTTATTTATGGATATCCCAAGAGAATTTTAATACTTTCTAGAAGGAGGAATATACCTCTAAAAAAAGATAATGGATTCATACCAACAGTGGGAAAAGGCAGTCATGTGTGGAGAAAAAAGTGTCAAATACATATTTTTATATTTAAATGTGCTATTGTTTACCATAAGAGATTTCAGTCAGTTTGTTCCAGAGGTTTCCTTAAACCTTACTAATAGTTCATTTATCTGTGAATAAAAAGGATTTGCTCTTTCTCATTATTTCTGCAGATCAAGCTGAGCATTTCTCTTGAGAAACAACTCATGTTTTTAGGACCAGCTCTCATGTCACGGGAAATAAAAAACACCATGTTGCAAAACAAAATTCCTTCCACCAAATTTCTTTTTTAGATTAATTTACCCCTTGTTCTTGATTACAGTCAAGAATTCCAGTCTCATGTGCATCCCCCAGTGTAAAAGCAGAAAGTATTCTGTTGAATTCCCTGAAGATAAGGAAAATGATTATTGGGACATAAAGTTTGGCTTCAAAAAATTCTAGAATTTCTGTCAGTGAACGTTTATGGGGACATTTTTAGTGTGTGTTTATTACAAAGTACGAGGTTTATAGGATAGCTTGTAAGTTAATTCCTGCACCAGTAGAAATTTAGAATTGCAGAGTAACTCAGAATGACAAAAAAAAAAAAAAAAACCCTGATATTCTGTCCTATGTATAAAAAATTAACTTAAAATTTATAAACTCTCAAATACCATGATCTTCATTTCTAAGGACTTTTACACATTCATGCATCTAGAAAGCACTCATAAAATTTTTGACAACCATGCTATTCTCTGCACTGCTAAAAAATTATGGTAAATATTAACTGTTTATCTTTTTTTTTTTCCCGACCGGGGCACGAACCCATGTCCCCTGCATCGGCAGGCAGACTCTCAACCACTGCACCACCAGGGAAGCCCTTAACTGTTTATCTTAATCTATTTTTTATTAGCTTTGCAACAAAGAAGGGAAGAAAGGGTAGTGACATAAATATCAATGAAAATTTGGGGACCTGTTTATTTGGGATATGTACTTTAAGATTCGAATTGTTTTTATGCTTCCTATATAATGGTGACTGTTATGAAACTGTGGAAAATCAAACCTTCGTTGTTGGTTTTTTTCATTAAAAATGATGTATTTTCTCCCTAAAACATGGGGATCTTGAAGACATTGATATCAAGTTTACACGGTATCCCGTATGGATTGCATTACCAATTTATGTAAACTTGTATAGGAATCTCTCCACATGTACATAGGCTCAGAGTCATATCATATCTGGGATTGTGTTCATCAAAGTACGAAATAATGTTTTCCTCTGGTGGAAAGACTTGAGATGAATTCTAATTATAATTTCATATTTCTCTTGATTATTTGACTAGCTTTCAAAGGAAGACACATTATTTTTGTCAGTATAGTCAAACCATGTATTGGATGCCCCCAAATGAAAGTTTCGTTCCTTGGGCCACTGCTGTGGTTTCCAACTTGAAGCAAGGTCTCCTGGTCTCCTCCTGAGACAACAGGTAGGGGTCAGCTTCTTGAACACAGTAGCTCTCTGAGCACCTCCAGGGCCAGAAATGTAATAATTTCCCGGGAGCTTCTTAGTTAGCAGCGCCTATTTGCAGGAACCTGTCAATTATCATCGGATTCTCTGCCCTTATCCCACCCAGCTGACAACACCAGGCAACGATGTTCAGTTTTTGACTCTGTGTCTGGGGTGAGGTCTGGATATCTGTATTTTCAACAAGATTATCAGGTGATACTGAAACACACGAAAATTCCAGAGCATTTGGACTCAGCTTTTCCCAGTGAATGTTCTCTGCCATGGAACAGAACTTTATATGTCCCACACATCAGTCCATCTCGCCAAAGTCTTAGCAACCAATGAATAACTCCAGCATCCTGAGATGACTCCTCAATGAAGTGGTGAACCAGAGTCATGTCAGAATAATCTTAGAAGCCAGGCCTGACCATTAAGAAATAGCTCCCTCCCTAGCAGGTCTAAGACCACAAGTGCCTTGTAAAAGCTACCTCAGGTTCTCTCTCTAGCTCAGGAAAGCCTCATAGCATTAGAACATTCTGGTCAAGAGTCCAGGCTTTGGATTTGACAGACTGCTTTTGAATTCTGGCTCCATCACTAGTTCATTTGGCCTTTGGGAAGGAGCAGTTACTTTATCTATTCAATAGAAATAATACCTACAGCATAAGATTTTTTGAATTTTCATTTATTATCAGCTTTACTAATATATAATTTGCACATATAATCACACGTTTAAAGTATACAATTCAGTGATTTTAGTATATTCACAGAGTTGTGCAACCATCACTACTGTCTAATTCCAGAACATTTTCATCACCCTGAAAAGGAACTCCATACCCATTAGCAGTCATCCTACAACTCCCTTTCTTCCCCCAGTCCCTGGTCACCACTAATCTACTTTCTGTCTCTATAGATTTCCCTATTTGGGGCATTTCATAACAATGGAACATGCATTATGTGGCCTTCTGTGACTACTTTCTTTCATGTATGTTTTCAAGGTTTATCCATGTTGTAGCACATACCCATATTTATTCCTTGTTATTGCTGGATAATATTCCATTGTACAAATATGCCACATTTTGTTTATCTGTTCATCAGCTGATGGACATTTCTGTTGCTTCCTACTTTGCGCTATTACGAATAATGCTGCTATGAACATTCATGTACAAGATTTTGTGTGGACATTCATTTTCATTTCTCTTGAGAATATACCTAGGAGTGGAATTACTGGGTCGTATGGTAACTCTATGTTTAACATTTTGAGCAACTGCCAAACTGTTTTCCAAAGTGGCTGCATATTTTACACTCTCACGAGCACTGTATGAGAGTTCTAGTGTCTCCATATCTTTGTTGTCTGTATTTTTGATTAAAGCTATTTTACAACTGAATATGAAGTGGTATCTCCTTGTGGGTTTTTGTGTGTGTTTGTGTGGTACGCGGGCCTCTCACTGGTGTGGCCTCTCCCTCTGCGGAGCGCAGGCTCCGGACGCGCAGGCTCAGCGGCCATGGCTCACGGGCCCAGCCGCTCCGCGGCATGTGGGATCTTCCCGGACCGGGGCACGAACCCGTGTCCCCTGCATCGGCAGGCGGACTCTCAACTGCCGCGCCACCAGGGAAGCCCCTCTCCTTGTGGTTTTGATTTGCATTTCCCTAAGGACTAATGATGTTGAGCATCTTTCCACATGCTATTGGCTATTTGTATACCTTCTTCAGAACGATGTCTATTCAGATCCTCTGCCCATTTTTTATTTGGGTAATCTGTCTTTTTTTCAGTGAGTTGTAACAGTTCTTTATATTCTGTATACAAGTCTCTTATCAGATATATGATTTGCAAATATTTTCTCCTTGTGGGTTGTCTTCTCACTTTCTTGACAGTGCAAAACACTTAATTTGGATGAAGCTCGATTTCTCTATTTTTGCCTTTGGTTTCTTATGTTTTTGGTACTGTTGCCTAATCCAAAGTCCCGAAGATTTATTTATTCCTCTGTCCTATAGAATTTTGGTGAAGATTAACTGAGATTATGTATGTAAATTCTAGACATGTAAATACCTGCAGAAAGTAGTTATCATATTTAATATTACTATTCAGAAAACTCTGGGCTCTGCCTTCCACCCTTATCTGGTTTCTCTTGTTCCCACCCCAGTGCCTTTCTCCTGGATTGTCTTCTTAGTTGGACTGGCTATCGGGCTTTGATTTCAGACTCTTTCTGAAACACTGCCTCTGGAAACCACATGACTTTTAACTTGAAGCAAGTGAGCTGACCCTTGCTTAATCTAAGTTCTGGACTGTCCAGGAGGGGGCATCAGACAACCAGAATAGAATCACCTGGAAAAATCAGCTTTAATCAAATAATACCTACTATTCACTGAGCACCTGCTGTGTGGCATACTCTTTACAAATATTATCTCATTGGATTAACTGTAGGCATTAAGTATTATCATCCCGATGTTATAAATGAGCCAACTGATTTTCAGGAAAGTTTAGTAACTTTTCCAACATTTCTCACCTTAGTAATTGATGAGCTGAGATTTGACTGAATATGAAGCCTGTGCTCTTTCTTGCATGCCACCAAGTCTTGCTCTTACAGGGTGGCAAGAAATCTTGAAGCAGCATTAGAACTTCCTTCTTTCTTTAGCAGCTCTAAACAGTATGAAAATATCAATAAGAATGACCGAAGAGAATATGTCCTGGACTTGGAGGACATTGAAGAAACTGGAAATCAAATTCATGGACCTCAAGGACTTGCAATATAAATTAGAATACAAAACACTAACAAGCAGCATATCTGAAGGCAGTTACAATAGGATACTGCCTCAATAAACTCAGCATTTTCTCTTCTGGACTGGTTTAGGATGTTTGTTATAGTTAAACACTGGCTTAACTTTTAAGAAACTTGAACCTGACCAATTTCTCTAAGTCACTATGCTTACAATTCAAATACACAGCCAGGGGACGGTTAGCAGTACTTTCTCAAATTCTTGTCTGACGCTTATTCAAGTGCAGATTCCAGAGCTGCTCTCCACATTTACTGACATCCAGCCCTCCTGCCTGTCATGCTGCCTTTCTAAGCAGCTCTTCACTAAAAAGCAAGAAGCAGCAAGTAAGAGAGTTATTTCCTCACTGCTGGATCCCACTTTTTGCCCTTAGAAAACAGCATCTCCCCGTTAAGTTCTCTTTTACTGAGAGTCCTAAACATTCTGAAATCAGATGTTGTTTATTTAAAGCCAGTAAAATGTATATTGTTTGGCACATAGTGACAGTAATAATAACTAAGACTCCCATAGCAATTATCATGGGCCAGGTACGATTCTAAGTCCTTTACCTAGATATTATCACATTGAATCCTCACAAAAGTCTCATCTTGTTGATACAATTATCGTCAAACCCATTACACAGATGACGAAACAGAGAGGTCCAAGGTCAAGGTCAAGCAGCTTGAAATTGATAATAGCCAAAATCGGAACCCACAGGCAATCCGGCTTCACAGTCTAAGCTCTTGAACATTACAATTCTTTTTCTTAAAAAATGATTTAAAGCAAAAGAGTAGAAATCAAACCCATATGTCCATTAATAGGGGACTGGGTAAAGAATTACATATTCCCCAAACAATGAAATACAGAGGTGAAAAAGTATGAAGAAGCTACCACTTAAGTAAAAGTCAGATGCAGAATGTGTATACTGTGCTGCCTTTATGTGTAGAATAAATCTTTTTCAAATTCATTTTTGAAAGATCTTATGTACTGGGAATTTAGCCTTTGGTTGTTACCATTTTCTTTCCAGTTTATCATTTGATTTTTGATATGGTTATAGTATAATTTGCCATGAAAACTTATTTTTACTTTATGTACTTTAGTTAATCTTTCCCTTTACAGCTTTTGGATTTTGAGTCATCACAAGAAAGACCTTCCTCACTTCAAGGATACAAAGAAATTCTCCCAATATTTTCTTAGTGCTTTTAAGGTTTGTTTTTGGTTTTTTTTTTTTGCGGTACGAGGGCCTCTCACTGTTGTGGCCTCTCCCATTGCGGAGCACAGGCTCCGGACGCGCAGGCCCAGAGGCCATGGCTCACGGGCCCAGCCGCTCCGCGGGGCATGTGGGATCTTCCCCAAACGGGGCATGAACCCGCGTCCCCTGCATCGGCCGGCGGACTCTCAACCACTGCGCCACCAGGGAAGCCCTAAGCTTTCTTTTTAAATATGGGACTTTTAATGTATTTTAAGTTTATCATGATATACAGGTGAGCTATGAACAAGCTATTTTCACAACACCCATTATTTTTTAAAATTTATTTACTTATTTATTTGTGGCTGCGTAGGATCTTCACTGCTGCAAGCGGGCTTTCTCTAGTTCTGGTGAACAGGGGCTACTCTTCGTTGTGGTGTGCAGGCTTCACATTGCAGTGGCTTCTCTTGTTGCGGAGCACGGGCTCTAGGCACGTGGGCTTCAGTAGTTGTGGCTCATGGGCTCTAGAGCGCAGGCTCAGTAGTTGTGGCGCACGGGCTTAGTTGCTCCGCGGCATGTGGGATCTTCCCGGACCAGGGCTCGAACCCATGTCCCCTGCATTGGCAGGCAGATTCTTAACCACTGCACCACCAGGGAAGTCCCACAACACCCATTATTAAATTGCCTTCTTTGCCCCACTGGTGTGAGATGCCCTGTTTATCATAAGTTGAATTCTCTTATGTATTTTGTATTATTTGTGGATTTATTCTGTTCTTTTGGGGACAATGTTTTTGATTTACAGGGCAGCCAGAAGCCATTGCCTTTGTACTCAAATATTATTATTTCAGTCCTGGAGATAAATTTATGGCCTATTTAATGTACCATATTACTGCCAGCATCCCTCATGGTCCTGGGGAAGTTACAGAACTAACAAACAGTGGGTTTATAGTGATGGCTCCAGAAGCAAACAGATCTAGGGAAACACTGGCCCTGTTGATAAAGATATTGTGCCATTCCCCCGATGAGATTTTCTAATTCATATCATTCTGTCCACTCAACTGTACAGGTACCTTTGGACAATAGCAGCCACGAGGATTGGGATTAGATTCACATTGTCTGTGGCCCGGAAGAAAAAGAACCACCTCCATCCATTCGCATGTCCTTGGCATTGTGTGAAAGTGCAGGATCAAACTCAAACATTTCAAATTTCCAGACTCTTAATTTGGTGTGTGTGTCTCTGCTGTTGGCTTCCAGGATCTGCCCATATTCCTCCAAAACCACAACAAAATGGCAGCTTGACTCAAGAATATGGTGAGAATGCCACAGGGCCTACTTTACCTAAAATCACTTTTCATATCACAAAGCTCCTGCATGGGCCACTCTGTGACCCAAAGTCCCTTTAATCCCCTAGAAAGCCTGTTTGAATGGCATAGACTTTCTGACAGTTTTTGAACTTTACAGACTCCATATCATACCCCAAGTCTAAAGTTACCCACGAATAGTGGGACAAGGCAGTGGGAGAGCTGGGTCACAAGACCTGCATGTGATGGAGCCAATGTTCTTGGTTCAACCCCTGCCCTGTGTTAAGCTCCAATAACCCTGAATGAATGTGTGTGCCCTCTTTAGGCCTGAACAGCTGGGAGGAAGGGGGTCAGTCACAAATTTAGGAGGTGTAAAATGCTGTGGGAAGAAAAACAAACCAAGATGGCAAAAACAGGTGCCAAAGGGCATTTGTTCACAATTCCATCACAATTTCATTTCTTTGTATATGATAAGCAGCTAAGCTGCATTAAGGAAAATTTCATGCTTCTTTGACCCTTTGATGTCCTGAAGAGAGAAAGAAATAACACCTGTTGCTGAAAGATTTTACAAGAGAGTAGTAGGCTTTGTTCACCAGCAATCTCAAGTGCTTGACTGTTCAGCACTGTGTATGAACTTAAAGATGTGTCTTTTAGATGTGTCTCTTCAAGTACTAGCTGAACAGTATAACTGTCCCTTTGTTATAATATTCCAATAGTCTGAGGATTATTTATTCTTAAGCCTGAACTTTTTATTAGAGAGACTTTAGAAAGTTTCAAGCTTACATCACAAGAGCACTGACTGGTCTGTCGTGGTCCAAAGCATCTCTCACAGGCCCCTGATGATTCATGAATTGTAAGTAGGAGACCCAAAGCGCAACACTTCTAGAGAACAGCCACACAGCTCTATTCCCAAAGAGCTTTGCCAGCACAGCCTGCAAGTAAACACTGGGTTGCAATATAGCCACTAGTGATTGGCTCTCTGGCTCCATTCACCCTTGCTAGGGGAGCTGCACATGCTTCAGTTTTCCCTCAAATTGTTCTAGGAGGCATCTCATGTGTCCCTTGGCCTGGTCTTCCTGGCTACCCTCCAGCACTCAGCCTTTTCTTCCTTGCCCACTCAGCTGCTAATTAATGTCTGTAGAAGGTACCACCATGGCTGCAGAGGCCCTCATGGTCACATCTGTGTCCAGATTGCAAACCAATGAGCTCCACACTGAGAGGTTGCCTCTTGGTGCTGACACCCAAGTTCCTGACATTTCATGCCCTCAGGATCATGGCTTGATTAATTTTTGACCTGGTCTTTCATTATAGCCTTTACGTTCAGACTCAAAGTGGAAATAGCACTTGAGGGCCATCTAAATGAAAGATAGACATCCTACTTTTCCCTTGAACCCTCTACCCTTAGAAGAGGTTCTAAGAACTTTCTTCCATCTCAGAAGGCTTCTCAGTCCTTCATGCCAAGGGAGCCCTGGCCAGCCTGTTCCCAGTCCTTTACGTAAGTCTGAGTCCCAGGACAAACTTACGTAGGCCTTCTGCTTTGAGATTAAAAGCAACACCGACATAAAACAACTTTGGAAATGTTATTTCTTCTTGAAGCTGGCATTCTGAATATATAATCCTATGGGTGCAGAACAACAGTTTTATTTCCTTTCAAATCATTGGAGCGGAGCAAGAATCGGTAATTCAAAGGAAATGGTCTGCAACCATGACTGTCACTTCACAGAAACAGGCCCACTAATTGATAAGCAGCATTAACGACGTGTTACATTTCCCGTGCGCAGCCCAGGTTTCTAGAAGATATTCTCTTCAAATATCAGATATTCACTTGGCCTCCCAGATCCATGAACCAGTCAACCTCATATGCTCAGACCTCATGGGCCATGGGTTTTCTCGTCCTGGCCATTTGTCCCCACTGTGATTCATGATCCAGTCCTGTTTTCAAGCTTAACTTTCCACCCAGTGGCATTCACCTCACTACTCAGAAGCAGGATGGAATAGTGATTAAGAGCAACTTGGAATTCTTGGTTTAACCAAGTCTTAAATGTATGACCTTGCACAGAGTACGTGCCTTGTCCCTGTAACTGAGTCTCTGCAGCTATACAGAATGGGGATAATGATAATAACAATAATAATACTTACCTCATGGAGATTTTTCAAGGATTACACAAGGCAAAATATGTAAAGCACTTCAAATGTCAAGCACTCACTAAATGTTAGTTAGGATGATTCTTCTTCTTCAGGAAAACGTAAGCCATGCTATCGATAAAGAGCAGTCTTGTGAATCGACTCTGAAGGGCCACTCTGAAGTACACAGTAAGAGGATGTAATGTAAAAATAGCTAGTTATTTTTTTAATAGTTTGTGAACTGCTTCACGGTAAACTTATTTCCATGACAACTCAACAGAAATAAATGACTCCATAAGTTAAAGGCTGTATCATTGTACCCTTCACACACCAGCATGACAGGGTGGCTCTAAGTACCAGCTGCAGATGGAATGAAGGAGAACAGAATCATTCATTTCTTTACTATTTATTATTTGATGCTGTTCTATCCACATAAGAAATCCCCCCAAGTAATCTGTAAGCTCAGCAATAATTCAAGAAATAGAAATGGCTCTGCAAAAAAATGTGTGGACATCATCTAGAAAACCTAGTTCCTAACAGGTGAAAAGTCTCGAAAGGAAAACAAATGATTCAGGCTAATAGGAAAATAACTCCTAAAGGAATGCACACAGGAAGAGCCAGGGCCCAGAGCTCTGCTGGGCCTTGCCTCCATCAGGGCTGTGCTTGCCAGTGGTTCACAGGTCCCCGAGAAGTGCTTTGATCTTTAAAGCCCCCAGTGCAACAAAGTGGTCCTGCTGAAGTGAGGGGAATTCATCTCAGTGCCATTTCTGAGCTATGCTGTCAGTTACATGAGTCCCAGATAATTGTCTGTGACTCCAAGGTTTTGCAGAGATTTGGAAAGTCCCGTCTTTGAGATGCCCTTTCTGATCAATGGGCAATGGGCAATGTTATTTTACCAAGCTTCTAATCCAGCCTCCCTCTTCACTTGGGACACATTCTCTTCCAGGAGGTTCTTAAGGACTCTCCTTAAGTCAATTACACATGCCTGAAAGCATCTGATTCGAGAATGAGCACAGCTGGGGCTCAAGCTGGTCCCAGCCCCAGAATGATTTTGTCAGTGACCAGGGTTACAGAGTCAGTGGGTTATAGAACTATTACTGAGAATCTTATCCCAACGTCCTTTCTCTGTTTTCCCTCACTGCATACTGCCTCACTCTGTGAAATATCACAAGGCAAGTACAAGCAGGAACAGTAGGCAGGAAGGAACAAGGTCTCACTACAGTTAATAAAGGAGTATCTTTCCCCTCCATTACCCTTCAGCAGAGGGGATTAATTAGTGAATTCCTTAAAAGCTGTTTTCTATGTACTGACTTCAGCCAAGCATAGCTTTGGTGGGATGTATGATGCTATTGTAATAGGAACCCAGACCTGGTGTCTAATCTTCGGTATATTACTAACTACATGATTGTAAGTATCACTTAAACCATCCTCTGCCTCCTCAGAGGTAACTCTATCCTAATTCTACCTCATATAAATTCTAGGTAAAATGTAAGTAACTGTCTCCTATGAAGATATGGACACCCAGAGGATGGATGAGCTTCTCTACAATATTTCTGGGATTTAGGACAGGAGTATGAAAATTATCTTATTTCCCTCTCCCAAAAAATGATTTTACTTTTCCTACGTTGCCCTCCCTGGTAACCTGTATTGGACAGGAGTTTGCCATGCTTGGGATGCTGGCTGGCCATGCCTACGACATCTATCAGAAATCTCCTTGCCTCTGATGCCTGCTGAGACAATCAGCTATAGGCATTCATGCTCTATACTACAAAGCCCTGCCAAAGATGACTGGACAAAGAATGGCTCCTGACCCAAGGCTAACTTCTGAGGTGGGCTGTCCTGAAATCTCCACCCAATAGGAATGCCCTCAACTGGATGCTGACTGGATAAATCAATCAAATCCTCTCTCCTGGACTGAACACAGAGACCAAGGAATGGAAACAAATCCCAGAAATGTGTTATGCACATAGACACATGCATGTCCACATACAAATCTAGACACATCATAGCCAAACTGCTGTAAAGCAAAGATAAAGAAAATAATCCTGAAGGCAGTTAGCATTTTTTAAAAGGATGCAATGTATATAAAGAAACAACAAAAAGAATTACATCAGACTTCTCATCCCAAAACATGCAAGACCGACAACAGTGACATTTTAAAAAAATTATTAATAGACTTTATTTTTGTTAGTAGTTTTAGATTTACAGAAGTGAGAGACAGTATGTAGAGTTCCATATACCCAGCCCCTCCCTAGGCTTACCCTCCAACTCTGCACACAGTTTTCCCTATTATTAACATCTTACATTAGTGTTGTACATGTGTTACAATTGCTTATTGTAATATAATAATTAATGTAGTTAAAATAATTATGTAATGTACAATTATAACAATGTAAACGATGGACTACATTAACTATAGTTCATGGTTTACACTAAGGTTTACTCTTTTTTTTTTTTTTTTTTTGTGGTACGCGGGCCTCTCGCTGTTGTGGCCTCTCCCGTTACGGAGCACAGGCTCCGGACACGCAGGCTCAGCAGCCATGGCTCACGGGCCCAGCCGCTCTGCGGCATGTGGGATCTTCCCGGACCGGGGCACGAACCCGTGTCCCCTGCATCGGCAGGCGGACTCTCAACCACTTGCGCCACCAGGGAAGCCCTAAGGTTTACTCTTAATTGTTGTTATGTGGGTTCTGACACATGCCTAATGACATGTATCACCATTTGATTTATAAAAAATAGTTTCCCTACCCTAAAATCTCCTCAACTTCACCTATTTATCCCTCTTTTGCCTCCTCCCAAACTCCTGGCAACCACTGATCTTTCAACAGTCACAGAGTAGCATATTTAAAATACTGGGTGAAAAAAAGCATAGTCAACCCAGAATTCTATGCACAGTGAAAATATTGTTCAAAAATTAAGGTGAAATAAAGACTTCTGTAGACAACTCAATGACAGTCGATGTGTACCACAGCAATGTTAATTAAAAATTTTCAGGCAGGAGTATTATGACCAAATGGAAACTTGGCTTTGCACAAAGAAATGAAAAGTACCGTAAATGGTAAAAATGAACATAAATATACTTTTTCTTCTTTTTAATTACTTTAAGAGATATTTGACTAACATAAAATAATTAACAGTTTACTGTAGGGCTTATAATATAGCTAAAAACAAAATGTACAACAACAGTGAAGGCAGGAGGAATTCAAAATATACTGTTGTATAATTTTTACACCACACATAAAGCAGTTTAATATTATTTTAAGGCAGCTACAGCTATGATAAGTTACAGTTATCCATTTTAAACCTTAGAGAAACCATTAATATTTTTAAGAGATAAAGCTAAAAGCCACAATAGAATATAAAATGGATTCATAAAAAATAATGCAAAAGAAGAGGAAAGAGGGAATAAAGAACAAACGTGAAAAAATAAAAACAACCAGCAAGATGATAAATTCAACCATTTAATAATTAAAGCAAATAGAAATGGTTTAAATACTCAAATTAAAAGGCAAAGATAAAAATACATAAAAAACCAACAATAACAACAAGAACAGTCAACTATGTCTTATCAACAAGAAACTTTCTAACACAGGGGTCAACAAGGATTAAGGATTTAGCTCATAGGCTAAATCTAGCCTGAAGTATTTTTTAAAGGCCTTTATTAATATTAGACAAAGTAGACATCAGAACAAAAGACATTAGCAGGGATAAAGAGGAACATTAAGCAATGATAAATGGGTCAATTCATTATGTAGACATAAAAATCTTAAATATGTATGAACAAAGCCTCAAAAACATGAAGCAAAACCTGAGAGAACCAAAAGGAAACATAGAATCACAACTGCAATCGGAGACTTCAATACCAACACTCCTCTTTCAGTAACTGAAAGATAAAGCAGGAAAAAAGAGGTAAAGATATAGGCCTGAACACTACAACCAAACAACCTGACCTAACCAACAATCACTGAACACTCCACCCAATTACAACAGAATATACATTCTTTTCAAGTGCACACGAAAGATTCACCAAGATAGATCATATTCTGGGCCACAAAACAAACCTCAACAAAGTTAAAAGAATGGCAAGTATATAAAGTATGTTCTCTAACCAAAACACAAATAAACTAGAAATCAATAGCAGATATATGGAAAAATCCCAAAATGTTTAGAAATTAAACACACTTCTAAATAACCCATGGGTCAAAGAAGGAGTCAAATAGAAATGAAATATCTTTTTAATTGCATGGAAAAGAATAAAAAACAAATCCAAATTTATGGGATGTAACTAAATCATACTTAGAGGGAAATTTATAGTATTAAATGAACATATTATGAAACGAAGTTTTCAAATTAATAATCTAAGCTTAAACCTTAAAGAACTAGAAAAAGAACAGCAAATTCAACCTAAATCAAGCAGAAGAACAGAAATAGTAAAGGGCAGAAATAAAACTAAAAGCAGAAAGTCAATGAAACCAAAAGTAGTTCTTTGCAAAGATTAATAAAATTAATTAAACTCTCTAGCCAATCTGATGAAAGAAAGAGAGAGGAGGTAGAGCAGGAAGAGGATGGAGAGAAGGAAAAGATACATATTACCAATATTATAAATAAAAAAGAGATCCCACAGATCTTACAATACATTAAAAGATCAGAGGGGAATACTATGAGAAACTTTATGCCAATGAACTTGTTATCATAAGTCTGTGGTTCCCAACCAAGAGCAGACACTTGGCAAAAATATGTGAAGACACAAGTGGGGGACTTCCTACTGGCATCTAGTGAGTAGAGGCCTGGGATGCTGCTAAACATCCCATCATGCACAGGACACACTCCCAAGACAAAGAATCATCCTGCCCAAACATCACTTTGGTTGAGAAACCCTGACTTAAATGAAATGGACAAATTCCTTGAAAGACATCAACCACCAAAGTTTTCTCAAAAGGAAACAAATAACCTGAATAATTCTTCTATGAAAGACACTGAATTCTTAGTTTAATATTTTCCACCCAAAAAAAAAAAAAATCCCACAAAACTCTAGGCCCTTCTGGCCTCACAGGTGAACTCTAACAATTAGGAAGAAATAATACCAATTTTGTATACAGTCTTTCAGAATATAGAAAAAGAGAGAATACCTCCCAACTCATTTTATGAAACAATTACCCAGTTACCAAAACCAGACATTACAAGAAGACTAATGACTAACACCCTTCATGATCACAGGCATAAAAACAAATGTAATAATAGTGGTTCAAATCCAACAATTTATAAAAAGGATAATAAATTATGAGCAATTGGGATTAATCTCAGGAAGACAAGGAGTATTCAACATTGGAAAATCATCAATGCAATTCACCATATCAACAGACTAAAGAAGAATAACCATATGATCACTGAAAATGAGGCAGACAAAGCATTTGAAACCCTTCAACATCCATTTGTGATCAAAACTGTTAGCAAATAGGAATAAAAGGAAGCTCCTGAGTCTGGTTAAGGGTATTTACAAAAAGCCTACAGCTCACCACCAAACTTAATGGTGAGCGAACAAGGAAGGGATATCCACTCTCATCATTCCTATTCAGTGTTATACTGGAATTCTTAGTCAGTGAAGTAAAGCAGAAGTGAGGGGGTGAGGGAGGGAGACGGGGAAAGGGGGCATACACATTGGAAATGAAGATTTAAAATGGCCTTTATTTTCTCCCTGTCCCCAAAATCTCAAAGAATCTTTAAGCAAGTTTAGCAAGGTCACAGAATATAAGGTCGATATAAAACACTGTATTTCTCTATACTAGTAATGCACAATGGGAAGTTAAATTATAGTACCATTTGCAATAACATAAAAAATGAAACACTGTTAAATCTAAAAAATGTAAAAAACTTGTTCAATGAAACTAGAAAACACTTATAAGTCATACCAATTCATGGACTGAAAGATTCAATATTAAGATGTCAATTCCTACCAAATTGAGCTAGTGATTAAATACAATCCCTATCAAAACCCTAAGAGGGTTTTTTGGTTTTGTTCGTTTTGTTTTACAGACAAGCCGATTCTAAAATTTGTACAGAGAAGCAAAGCAGTCCGAACAACTAAAACTATTTTGAAAACTAAAACCAAGTTTAAGGACTCATACAACTTAATTTCAAGACTTACTATAAAGCTATTCAGTATTGACATAAAACAGATATATATAGCTCCTTGGAACAGAAATCTAGAAATAGAACCACACACGTATGGTCAATTTATATTCAACAAAGGTGCCAAGGTAATTCAATGGGGGACAGGATGGTCTCTGCAACAATGATGAAGGAATAATTGGTCACTGATATGCAAAAAAACTTCAATTCATACCTCACACCATATATAAAACTTAATTTGAGATGTACCAAAGACCTAAATGTAAAACCTAAAACTATAAAACTTCTGAAAGAAAACACAAGAGAACATCTTTGTGGTATTGAATTAAGTAAGGAAAGCTTTCTTAGACAAGACAGAAGAAACAAACAGGAAAATTTGATAAACTGCACTGCATCAAAATTTTAAAATCATGTTAGCTGAAAGACACTGTTAAGGAAATTAAAAGATAAGGCACAGACTGGGAGAAAACCTTTGCAAAACACACATCTGTTAAAGAACACGTTTCCAGAATATAAAAGAATTCTTAGGACTTATTAATAAGAAACCAAACAACCCTATTAAAAAGAAATGAGCAAAAGATTTGAACACACAATTCACCAAAGAGATAGGATGGCAAACAAGCATATGAAAAGATGCACCAAATATTAGTCATCAGGAAAATACATATTTAAGTCACAAAAAGAGACAACCATACACATATTAGAATGACCACACTTAAAAAATAAAAGCCTTATAATACCAAATGCTGACAAAAATACAGAGAAACTGAAACTCTTATAAACTGCTAATGGAAGCGCAAAATGCTACAACTACTTTAGAAAATAGTTTGGCAGTTTCTAATAAAATTAAATATATACTTACCATATAGCCTAGCAATCCCTCTCCTGGGAATTTACCCAAGAGAATGAAAGCATACGTCTACACGTAGACTTGTACCGAGTGCTTATTCTGACACCAGCTGGTGTACTGCAGTACAATTTTGGTGCTAACCACTAGCAGTTAACATCACATTCTACAGGTTTAAAGGCACAGTCTCCAACCCGACTGCCCTTACTCCTGATGCCAGCCACACTTGGGGGTGGCCAGGCCACTGGTACTTTTGATTAACTGGCCACAAATCCAGGGGTTACCACAATTCCCTCAGGTTTGATAATTCACTAGAACAGTTCACAGAGTTCAGAAAAGCAACAAATTATGATTACAGCTTTACTATAAAGGATAAAAATTAGGACCAGTCAAGTGAGAAGACACAAAGAGTGAGGTCTGGGAGGTCCCACAATATGGAGCTTCCATGCTCTCTTCCCTTCCCATGGAATCAGGGTGGGTGGTCACACTTACTGGCACAGCAATGTGCTCTCCAACCAGGATGCTCTACTGAACTTTGATGTCCAGAGTTCTTATTGAGGTCATCACAGAGAGATATGATTGAAATCACTGGCCATTGACTGAATTCAATCTCCAGTCCTCCTCCTCTCCCCAGAGGTCAGCTGGCTCAAAGCCCCAAACCTCTAATCACATGGTTGATCTTTCTGGTGACAAACCCCATCCTAAGTCAACTCATCTCCTTAGCATAAACTCAAATGATTGAAGGAGCTCATGAATAGCAAAGACAATCCTAATGCTCACAAAATTCCATGGACTTAGAGTATACCTCCCAGGAACCAAATTCTTTATTATACAACAATGTTTATAGCAGCTTTATTCATAATTACCAAAAATCTTAAAATAACTAAATGTCCTTTAACTGGTGAGTGGATAAAATAATTATAGTATGTCCATATTATGGAATAGTATTAACAAGAAAAAGGATGAGTTATTGATACATGTTAACAACATACATGAATTTCAAAAGCAATATGACAGTTTTTTTTTTACACAGGCATTGTAAATGCAATAACTATCTACATAGCATTGTCTTATGATCTGTAGCATCAGAGGAACATATCCTTTTTCTATAATAATTACATTTAGTTCAGGGTTTTGCAACCTCAGTGCTATTGACAATTTGGACCAGATAATTCTCTGCTGTGGGGTGCCATATATAGGATATTTAGCAGCATCCCTGGCCCTACTCATTAAGATGCTAATGGTAATTTCTCCAGCCCTGACAGTCAAAAATGTCCAGATATTCCCAAATGGTCCATGAGGGGTAACTCATCCCCAGTTTAAAACTGCTACTTCAGTCAAACACAGTTTTTACAGTTTTCATAATCTTAAATATTTTGTGGAGACAAACATAACTTACATCAATGTAGGAAATTGATAGCATTCAAATTATGCTTTCCATTGGAAAACTCATCCAAATTTTGTATAAGTTAGAAACTTTAGAATAATGTTACTTTTCACACCAGAGCAAAAACATAGTCATTTTAAACCAAAATTATTAAAACTAATTTGTCCAAGTACTCCCCTTGTTTAGTAATATTATCTCATATTTTTCTACATTTACATACCTAATTATTAAAACAAGGACTAGCATTTTTCTTATTTCTTCTTGTTATACACATACAACATATGTATACTTTTGTTTCTTATGTTGTATCCTAGGCAATCAAGGCCATTAATTTAAAGAATGGCTAACTTTTTTCACTCACCTCCTTCAACAAGTATTTGAGTTTCATTAAAGTGCTAGCAAATTTGCCCATTGGACTTCTTTGCTTTCTCTCTGAAAATTATTTTGTTCTTTCATTTTCAATTTATTTAAGTCTGGATTAGTTTATTTATGCAATCAAAGCAAGAGCTCCATTAACTTTAAGAGACTTTGTAATTAACTTATTATCTACAGAGATAGGCAAAGGCATGTAAGTCTATCAACAAATACATTTAGAAAATACTTCATACTCATGTGATAAAAGAATTTCATCCAACTCTGAGCAAGCTGAGGGGACTCTAGAGGACGTGACTGATGGATTTCTTGTTACTTCAGTATATATGCCTGTGTATTTTGTTTTGTTTGTTTTTAACACAAAGCTCTTTTTCATATTTTTACCTGGCTCATCATGGAGTTTTGTTTTTAAAGAAATAAGAAAGAAAACTCAGGCTACTCAGCACCCTTCAGGTTGCACAGAAAGTCATGAAGCTCGTAACAAACCAGAAGTAATCTTTTCCATTCAACCTACAGTCCCATTCCACCATACATACAGACCCATTTATAAAACTCTTATAAAAACCAAGAAAAATGCTTAATTTCAACCACTCTTACTCTAAAACCACATAAAACTAATTTCAATTTTCCTTAAATTTTTGTATGAACTCTCTATTTGATGGTTAATCTGTATATCTGAATTAGATATCCTCAGTAGTGCATATAAATGATCAATTGTTGTGCTCACTCAATTCCCAGAACTTGAGACAATAAAGTGGATGAATGCCACCGGCGTATATAGTATTACAATTATATAGAGACCATTTTTAAAAGGCTAATTACTTCTCTTTTACAAAGACAGAAAAGGTTCCCCCCCACTTACACACACACACACACACACACACACACACACACACACAAGTAGCAGGCTTACTTTTACAACTTAATCCGTGAATCAAAAATAAAGAAAAAACTCACCGATTTGTTGTAGCAGCTTTGGAAGGAGGGAGGTCAGAAACACAAAGGATTGCAGGGAGCCACCATCTTTCAAGCAGGCACAAAAACTTTTTTTCTTTAATGTCTTTTTTAGCTTTCTGTGCTGTGCAAATAAGACAAACAACATGGAGGATTCTACCTGTGGCAGAAGAAACACCATTACGGGTGTAGCCTGCAACGTGAACTTCTTAATCCCAAGGCGAGACCTGCTATTGGCCAGACTAAACCTATGTCTGAAATGCCAGTACATTTTCTTAAGAATCCTCAAGATATGCAAACAAAAAAAGCAAATGGCTGCTTGAGAGAGAATCAGAAGTTCAGACCACAAAAAAATCAGCTTCCCAACATCGCTTCCACCAATAGAGAAATAAAAAATCTGTGCACTAATCAAAATCAGAACCAGACTGACCTAGACTCAGAAAAAGAACCAGAGGGAAGAAAAGTAGGAAACAGTCAGCAAGGGTGAAAGCTCTAATTGTTGAATGAGGTTCATCCCCGGAGGCAAACTCAGTTCACCTGGGCATCCCAGGGGAACTTTCACTTGTCAAAGGAAAACGTAGATACAAGAGCACTTTAGGAAAGGCTTTTACTTATAAAGAAGACTGCAAAAGAATTTTCAGGCTCTAGAAAGACTGACTCACAAAATAAAAAGGACAAGAGTTGAAAGTAAAATATCCCACAAGTATCAACGTTACTGAGTTAATAGCCTGGTCATGGGAGTAAAACAGCAATTTTCTCATGTAATCATCTCACATCTTTAAACATCAAGAAAAACCCTGCTTTTCTTGTTTATCTCTGTTGCAAAGTCCCTCTCTTCCCTTCCCCTTCTTCCCAACTACGGGATGCCTACTTAAATCAAGACAAGTTAAAATATTTGGTTTTGCTGCCTCTAGCTCTAGCCTTCTCCTCCTCTTAAAGCAGGGCTAGGCATCCCATTTACATTCTCCCTGTGACCACCTAGAGGGCTGGGATAGGGAGGGTGGGAGGGAGGGAGATGCAAGAGGGAAGAGATATGGGAACATATGTATATGTATAACTGATTCACTTTGTTATAAAGCAGAAACTAACACACCATTGTAAAGAATTATACTTCAATAAAGATGTTAAAAAAAAACCACAAAGAATTCTGTAACAGAAAAAAAAAAAAAACTAGCCGCAGATTCATCAGGTGTTAGCTTGTAGAGAAAAAACAATACCCAGAACTTAAGTCTTCAGTTCCTACTTTATTTTGTAAGTGAGAGCACAGATCAGTGGTTCTCAGCTGGCGGCAATTTTGCCCCCAGACATAATTTGGCAACGTCTGGAGACATTTCTGGTTGTCATAGCTGGGGGTGGGGGAAGTGCTACTGGCATTATGTAGTAGGTGGAGCCCAAGAATGCTACTGAACATCTTTAATGCACAGTACAGCTCCCACAACGAAGAATTATATGCAGCCCAAAATATCAATAACGCCAGTTGAGAAACCGTGGCAGACTCGAGTAAGATCACCTGTGTTGACATTTCAGCCTAATCACTTACCAGCTCTAAAACTTTGGTATGCTTGAGTTTTCCCATCTATAAACTGAAGAAGGTAATAGTATCTACACCTCACAAACTTGATTAGTAAGTGCTGTATAACTGTTGCTACGGGAATCTTTATTGGAAATACACAAATATGTTCCTCCAGCTTCTTGGATTGCAACATACATTCATAACATTATCACTATCTTTTCCCCTTTCATCTGCATCTGAATTGTCATGTTTCCACTTCCAGGTGTGGAGGCTTCTACACAAGGATAAATCTTAAAGATCTTCAGTGCAACTCATTGCTTTCTATTAGCCATTTCTTTGAATCAAGGGGTTTAGTTGTGTAGAAAAGAGTTAACATAGAAGGTATGACTGCTGTCCTTTGAAAGGCCTGCTTATAAGGTTGGCCTTTGTTCTCAGCTATCTGAGAACTTAGATTTTAGGAGTAGGCCTACCATTCCCAAAACTGATAGAAGTGGCTCAGTATGTGTAAACCGTTTGTACAAAATATATGGTTTATGTGGAACACATGCTTTCCTTCCAGGAGTCCAGAATTTTGGTGTTAAGCAGAGGGTGCCTACATGACCTGCCCCCAATAAAAACTGTAGGCAGGGCTTCCCTGGTGGTGCAGTGGTTGAGAGTCCGCCTGCCGATGCAGGGGACACAGGTTCATGCCCCGGTCCGGGAAGATCCCACATGCCGCGGAGCGGCTGGGCCCGTGAGCCATGGCCGCTGAGCCTGCGAGTCCGGAGCCTGTGCTCCGCAATGGGAGAGGCCACAACAGTGAGAGGCCCGCGTACAGCAAAAAAAAAAAAACCAAAAAAAACAAAAAAACCAAAAACTGTAGGCAGTCTTGAATTAGCTTCCTTGATTGGCCATGTTTCACACGTGCTGTCACAACTCATTGCTGGGGGGAATTAAGTGTATCCTGCAAGACTGCATTGGGAGAGGAACTTCGGAATCTCGTGCCTGGTTTCCCTGAAACTTCACCCCATGCACCCTTTCCCTTTCATCTTGTTCTATATCCTTTTGCTGTAAGAAATCTTTGCTGTATGACTAAAGGCCGAATCCTGAGAGGCCTCCTGGTGAATCACCGGGGGGTGGTCTTACAGTTTTCCAACAATTAGACCTATTGTTTTATTCCACTCAATTATATGTAAAAGTTCATGTTTGCCAACTTAAAATGTCACATTTCATACAATTCTCATACACTGTGCATTGGGAAACAGACATTAAGTATAATTTCCATTCTATTAATTGTTTTTCTTGTGAAGTACTAGGCTTAGCTGCTGCCATTGTTCCTAGATCAAACATAGCGTCTCCCTATTATATATGGATTAATGTCTGGCACATATTTTAAAATCTGACCTATATTACATTTCTCTCTCCTCTTTGTATTTCCTAGTTACTACTATTTTGATCACATCAGCAAGATAAGGATCTCTAAGAAGTAGCAAGTATTTTTCCTGCTTCTCAGGAGATATACTCTATTATCCCTCACTGAGTTCATTATTCTGGTATCCAGGGCCAAATTCAACTCCAATATCTCCTGTTAATTTTTCTAACTGTCCTTTTTCTTTCAAACACTGAACTTCGTATATGAATGACAAGCTAAAGAAACAGGAAAAAAAAAAAAAAACCCAAAACACCATCTCCCAAATTCATGGGTTTTTCTATATAGAGTTTAACTAAAGATGCCTCACCTTTTTTCCTTCCCTACTAAGATTTTTTTTTTTTTTTAACCACGTTCCTTGGGAACACTCTCCTCAAGCTATTAATAGGTATTTATGACAAAAGATTCTGTAGTTAACTAAGTTTGGGAAGTCAGGAAAACAAAGTTAAACAGAGTTATTCACTATATAACTTTTCAGAACCTTTGATACAATCATTTGAATTGTGAAGGAACATTTTAGGGTTTTGAATAGCATGTAGATTTACATAAGTTACATAAAAGTATAAAATTATTCCTTCAGGAACATCTTAAAGGGACCACTATTTTACAGTATGCATTTTGAGAAACACTATGCCTGCCCCTGGTAGGGTAGGAGTAATCACACTGATGTCTGAGAAGTCTTTGGATATAGATCCAAGAAGCCTGCAAAGACTATCGCCAACTAGGCAGAGCTACATTTCTGAGTATTGAGTCTATTGCCTTTAGAAACGAAACCTCTAAAAGAGCAGGCAGGCCAGGAATTTAAAATGAGATCAAACAAAAATTGTTAATGGATTACTTATAGATCTTCCTCTCTATGAGAAAATTATAATTTTGCATGTAGGGAAGTATGAAGTTTCTTTAACAAGTGGTAGTAAATTAACTGCCCCATAAAAGGAAAAATTAAATTCAGTTAGCTGTAAGTCAGTTATCATTCAATAGTTCATCTATCAACCTGGAACTTGAATTGCTTGATTTCTAAAATGAAAGGAAAATACACACAGATAATAAAGATAAGACAAGTGAGCAAGCATTTTTTCAAGTAATAAAAATACATCACTACTAAATAAAATTCAACAAAAAGGTTTGTTAATACTTTATTAGTATTTTCTAATGGACAAAACATAACGCAAACCAAATAAAATTTTTAATCTTCTTTTTAGTTCAATAAAAATAACTGACATTCTGATTGTTGTTCCTTCTTTGTTAAAGAAGTATTGATAGAATAGTTAGGCACACAGTTGACACTTACTGTACAATGAATGATATGCACAAGTTATCTTTTAACACTTATAATCCTAAAATGTGCTCTTTATATTTTTCCCTTGTAATACAGGAGCCATGCTCCTATAAGCAAAATTTACTAATAACAAAAGAATTTTACAAGGAGTGACAAAAAGACTTTTAAAACAAGTCCTTAAATAAAAGGATGCAGCAACAACGGAATGTAAGTTGTTGGGTTAAGAAGACAGCTTAAACTAGATCTCAAAACATTAAAAATTCATTTATTTTACAATTACTCAAATACACATGCATTAAATGAAAATATTGCACAAATTAAAATTTTAGATTGTGAAATTTTATATTGTTCTTAATTTTTTTAAAAATTGGTACACTTTCCTGGTAGCACTTAACTGTTTGATTTTTTTCCAAACACCAAAGCACAAACTTAAAATGAAGGAAGTGAAATATTCAAGGTTTTAAATTTAAAAAGAAAAAAAATTAAGGCTAACCAAGTGCATCCATTAGTCAATGGCACAATTGTTTTCAGCAACTATCAGAAAACCCTAATCATAGGAAATGCCCATCTAACCCTTATATATAAATCATACAATCAATTTTTTAGGTGAATTACTATAAGTTAGTAGTGATGGTTTCTAAAGTCTGTTACCTGAAAAGTCAGAAAACCCAAACAAAGAATGATTAATTTAGAAGGTTCTTGCCTAAAGGCACCACTGACTTAAAAACACATTCAAAAATCAAATATCAGAAGACATAAAGCCTCTTCATGTATATATTCATATATGCAGTAAATGCATTAAATGTAATAACTTTATTAAACATAGTACACTGTACTTGACTTATGGGTTAAATATTTTACACACAGCTCGACCAAGTCATTCAAAAAGTATCTCTAATTTTAGCATGACCACGGCTCTCTCTGATGTAAAACATAGATGTGCAAGGAGAAGATGCATAACCATTTACACAGACTACCATTTGACATTTCTGCTTTTGAAATATAAACTCTTTTAAACAAAAATTATTTTAAAAACCCATTTACTCAAACAGTTTTTGGTATGATTGCAGTTCTCTTGCAGGGCTCCATGAAAATTCACAATCCTGCATGACCTTTCTTTCCCTGGTTGATGGCCAGTGTTCCTCACATTATCTAGAAATGCTTTTTCACATGTACACACTAGGCTCTTACTCTTAGATTTATTTATGGCAAAAATATACTTGAAATGGGCAGGGGTATATCTGAAAATCATTGCACTTACGGCCATGCTGATGCTTCCTACAGACATGTTTCATATATCTTTTCTTCCAAAGCCTGGGGCATGAGGAGAGACCAGGGCAGGAAGACACATTGAGAAGAAGAAATATTATATCTTCCACCAGAGTCAATAAGGATCTTTTCTCATTTGGAAGTTTAAATGAAAGGGATTTCATTTATGTAATTCTGAAGACATGCAACACAGGCTGAAAATATGCATACTATAAGTATGCACAACAGCATTATTAATAAATATGATTATTATTATAAAGCTTTAAAGGAAGGCTTTATTCTATTCGGCTTCACTTTGTAAGTAGGATCTCAGTGACAAGACAATAACATCTTGTTCCAATCTTAAAGCTCCCAAACAACTGGGATACCAATACTCTGTCCCTTTATCTTAAGCACCCGGACGTTCTTTTAATACCAGCATCTTGGCTCAGTGGTCTGATAAATAGCTTCACTATTTTAAGGTTTTAGTGTTAAATATTTTTAAAACAAAAAACGCTGACACACCCAAACCCTTAGTCAGTGGAAGTATTTAAAACTATGCAGAAATCCTGCATACAAAACATATGAAGACTTCCAAGATTGACAAATGGAGAATGAGAAAACTATAGGAAATGCAGAGGCTCCAAAACTGGAAAAGGTATTACGTTGTTGTTGGTATAAAATTATTTTAGGGACTTAAATGTATACACCGAGGGGTTTTGCCAACTTGCTTTATTTAGTAGAATTTTACATTATGCAAAATATAAATAAAGCCTATTTTAAAAAATATTATAGTTCTGTTTTATTTATTTTCATATATGTACACTATAATAGAGTTAAGAATTTGTATGTTTACATACGACTAATAAACTCATTTAATCCTTTGATTTGCTATTTTTGCAATCACCTAACGTATGTCTAGATCACACAGTTTAAAATCATCATATAGTAACTTTCAATAGAGTACTGTTTTTTAAATTTCCACATTTTTAGAAGTATTTGGCAGTTCTTTCAACAAATTATAGCCCCTATTACATAATCAGTAATCTCTTAAAGATAAAGAAAACTGTAATAATTTTGTAACTTAACTAAGAGCCATCATATGCTTCTTTTTACACACAGAATGCCAAAATAAAGCTTATGACTGAGTACCGTTAAGAGCAAAATAGAGCCCTTAAGACACATAAGAATCAATTAAAATCTGTTTTCTACCAATGAATAACAGATCCAATGAAATTTTTGTTTTGACTGGTTTTATTTTATACTAGGTTTTTACTTTATGTCACAAAACTGTAATTTGGATATAATGTTACTTCATACTTTAAGGGCATTCTGTCACTTTCCCTAGACCTGAAACAGATGTTCCAAAGATCACTCACCTGGCTATCTACACTATATCAAAATTCTGAAAAAGACCTATAAAATCATTATGCAAAACAAATCCCTCCAAACAGCACATTGCACAGTTTCCCACTGTTAAACAAATCAGCCAATTTATCTGTGAACTCTTGTTTTGTGCTTTCCTTAGCTCTCATATCTACACTCTGGCACTTCGTCATTGCTGGAGAATGCTGATTAGTTTGAAACAGAAGAGACCAACGTCATTCTTGCTTGAGATGGGGGCAGTATCCTCTCAGTGTTGCAAAAATATGCACCAAATCATTTAAGACACAGAAATCTCTCTTGGTAGTGGCTGGATTATAGACAAGGATGAGAAGAACCACAGTCTTATGGATGTATTAATAATCTATTTTGAGACACTAAAAGACTGGTGCAGACACAACAGTATATGAGTTAAGCCCCAGAAGATCCGTCCATACCATCAGTCCTGGACAAAACGAACACCAGCTTCATAGATTGGAGTGTCACCTTTTCTGTAAAGAAGGCGCTTGAGTAGTATGAAGTTTCTGTTTATATTTCTGCATCTGCTTTGACCGTGAATGCAGTCTGTTGAAAAGTTCACGGAATTTATACTGTGGAAATAAGCTTTCCAAAAAGCCTTCCAAAAAGACATAAACCATCCTCCTATTTAACTGGTTGTGCTGAAACATTTCAAATACACGAAGAATACCTTTCCGTGTTGTCTCAGCCCCAATAATGTGCTTCAGTTCATCTAAATGAAGCGGGGGAGAGGGGAAATAAACACAATTCATTATTCAAAGGAAATCCAAGGCCTAAACTATGCTAAGTATGTAAAGTACAAAGCAGAGTAACTGATAAGTAGCAAGTATTCAGTTAATGACCTTAATATAAGTTTAATAACTGACTTAAAACTTATATACGTTTGCAAGCATGCATGCACTTACACAATAGATACTGTGAGACAAATACAGCACAGGAGAAAGCAGGAAACCCCAAATTAGAGTTGTAATCTTGTCCCTTAATACCTATATGATAACTTACCCACCCTGAGTTTGCATCCTCATCTGTAAAATGGGAATTTATAATAACCAATATTATTATAACTGTAAGAATTTATAAAGCCTTGATGAGATAATGTGAAAAGTGATCTGTAAACTCTAAAACACTATACACATACTTTTACTACATTTAATGCAGTCAGAAATACTATAAGAAAATGTGTGAAAGCTGATCTATGATTTCAAAAAACTTGCAACACAGAAACAGTGCCATTAAAATACTAAAAGCATAAAGACACTTACAAGGAGGGAATGCAACATGAGATAATAAGGAAAGGTTCCCTTCAAGGAAGTGACAACTGAAGTAGATTTTGCTACCTGGGCAGCATTTTCATAGGTGCAAACAGATGAAAGATTTAAGAACAGGAATGAGCAAATGAGCACTAAGTGGAAACAAAAACAAGACAGGCTCAAGAAATGGGGTAGTAAAGTTTGGTTGAATTTTAGGATTCCTGTAAGAGAAAGTGGTGAAAAAAATGGAAAACTGACAGTGCTGTGACTGTCAGGTTAAGCAAGTTCGGAGTTTACTCATAGGCAACATGAAGTTACTAGAGACACGTAAATATGGGAGCACCATGTATTATTCTTTTTTTTCCTCTTTTATTCTTGAATTTTATTTTATTTTTTTATACAGCAGGTTCTTATCAGTTATACATTTTATACACATCAGTGTGTACATGTCAATCCCAATAGCCCAATTCACCACACCACCACCACCACCCCCTGCTCCTTTCCCCCCTTGGTGTTTTCTGCATCTGTGTCTCTATTTCTGCCCTGCAAACCAGTTCATCTGTACCATTTTTCTAGGTTCCACACATATGTGTTAATATACGATATTTGCTTTTCTCTTTCTGACTTACTTCACTCTGTATGAGAGTCTCTAGATCCATCCATGTCTCTACAAATGACCCAATTTCGTTTCTTTTTATGGCTGAGTAATATTCCATTGTATATATGTACCACATCTTCTTTATCCATTAGTCTGTCAACGGCATTTAGGTTGGTTCCATGACCTGGCTATTGTAAATAGGGCTGCAATGAACATTGGGGTGCATGTGTCTTTTTGAATTATGGTTTTCTCTGGGTATATGCCCAGTAGTGGGATTGCTGGCTCATACGGTAATTCTATTTTTAGTTTCTTAAGGAACCTCCATACTGTTCTCCACAGTGGCTGTATCAACTTACATTCCCACCAACAGTGTAAGAGGGTTCCCTTTTCTCTGCACCCTCTCCAGCATTTGTTGTTGGTAGATTTTCTGATGATGCCCATTCTGACTGGTGTGAGGTGATACCTCATTGTACTTTTGATTTGCATTTCTCTAATGATTAGTGATGTTGAGCAGCTTTTCATGTGCTTCTTGGCCATCTGTATGTCTTCTTTGGAGAAATGTCTATTTAGCTCTTCTGCCCATTTTTGGATTGTGTGGTTTGTTATTTTAATATTGAGCTGCATGAGCTGTTCATATATTTTGGAGATTAATCCTTTGTCCACTGATTTCTTTGCAAATATTTTCTCCCATTCTGAGGGTTGCCTTTTTGTCCTGTTTATGTTTCCCTTTGCTGTGCAAAACCTTTGAAGTTTCATTAGGTCCCATTTGTTTATTTTTGTTTTTATTTCCATTACTCTAGGAGGTGGATCAAAAAAGATCCTGCTGTGATTTATGTCAAAGAGTGTTCTTCCCATGTTTTCCTCTAAGAGTTTTATAGTGTCTGGTCTTGCATTTAGGTCTCTAATCCATTTTGAGTTTATTTTTGTGTATGGTGTTAGGGAGTGTTCTAATTTCATTTTTTACGTGCAGCTGTCCAGTTCTCTCAGCACCACTTATGGAAGAGACTGTCATTTCTCCATTGCACATCCTTGCCTCCTTTGTCATAGATTAGTTGACCATAGGTGAATGGGTTTATCTCTGGGATTTCTATCCTGTTCCATTGATCTATATTTCTGTCTTTGTGCCAGTACCATATTTCCTTGATTACTGTAGCTTTGTAGTATAGATTGAAGTCCAGGAGCCTGATTCCTCCAGCTCCGTTTTTTTCCCTCAAGACTGCTTTGGCTATTCGGGGTCTTTTGTGTCCCCATACAAATTTTAAGATTTTTTGTTCTTGTTCTGTAAAAACTGCCATTGGTAATTTGATAGGGATTGCACTGAATCTGTACATTGCTTTGGGTAGTATAGCCATTTTCACAATATAGATTCTTCCAATCCAATGACATGGTATATCTCTCCATTTGTTTGTATTGTCTTTAATTTCTTTCATCAGTGTCTTATAGTTTTCTGCATACAGGTCTTTTGTCTCCTTAGCTAGGTTTATTCTGAGGTATTTTATTCTTTTTGCTGCAATGGTAAATGGGAGTGTTTCCTTAATTTCTCTTTCAGGTTTTTCATCATTAGTGTATAGGAATGCAAGAGATTTCTGTGCATTAATTTTGTATCCTGCAACTTTACCAAATTCATTGGTTAGCTCTAGTAGTTTTCTGGCAGCATCTTTAGGATTCTCTATGTGTAGTATCATGTCAACTGCAAACAGTGACAGCTTTACTTCTTCTTTTCTGATTTGGATTCCTTTTATTTCTTTTTCTTCTCTGATTGCCGTGGCTAGGACTTCCAAAACTATGTTGAATAATAGTGGTGACAGTGGACATCCTTGTCTTGTTCCGATCTTAGAGGAAATGCTTTCAGTTTTTCATGATTGAGAATGATATCTGCTGTGGGTTTGTTGTATATGGCCTTATTATGTTGAGGTAGGTTCCCTCTGTGCCTACTTTCTGGGGAGTTTTTATCATAAATGGGTGCTGAATTTTGTCAAAAGCTTTTTTCGCATCTAGAGATGATCATATGGTTTTTCTTCTTCAATTTGTTAATATGGTGTATCATATTGATTGATTTGCGCATACTGAAGAATCCTTGCATCCCTGGGATAAATCCCACTTGATCATGGTGTATCATCCTTTTAATGTGTTGTTGGATTCTGCTTGCTAGTATTTTGTTGAGGATTTCTGCATCTTTACTCATCAGTGATACTGGTCTGTAATTTTCTGTTTTTGTATTATCTTTGTCTGATTTTGGTATCAGGGTGATGGTGGCCTTGTAGCATGAGTTTGGGAGTGTTCCTTCCTCTGCAATTTTTTGGAAGAGTTTGAGAAGGATGGGTGTTAACTCTTCTCTAAATGTCTGATAGAATTCAACTGTGAAGCCATCTGGTCCTGGACTTTTGTTAGTTGGAGATTTTTAATCACAGTTTAAATTTCATTACTTTGTGATTGGTCTGTTCATGTTTTCTATTTCTTCCTGGTTCAGTCTTGGAAGGTTACACCTTTCTAAGAATTTGTCCATTTCTTCCAGGTTGTCCATTTTATTGGCATAGAGTTGCTTGTAGTAGTCTCTTAGGATGCTTTGTATTTCTGTGGTGTCTGTGGTAACTTCTCCTTTTTCATTTCTAATTTTAATGATATGAGTCTTCTCCATCTTTTTCTTGATGAGTCTGGCTAATGGTTTATCAATTTTGTTTATCTTCTCAAAGAACCAGCTTTTAGTTTTATTGATCTTTGCTATTGTTTCCTTTGTTTCTATTTCTTTATTTCTGCTCTGATCTTTATGATTTCTTTCCTTCTACTAACTTTGTGTTTTGTTTGTTCTTCTTTCTCTAGTTCTTTTAGGTGTGAGGTTAGATTGTTTGAGATGGTTGTTGTTTCTTGAGGTAGGATTGTATTGCTATAGACTTCCCTCTTAGAACTGCTTCTGCTGCATCCCACAGGTTTTGGATCGTAATGTTTTCACTGTCATTTGTTTCTAGGTACTTTTTTATTTCCTCTGTGACCTCTTGCTTATTTAGTAACGTATTGTTTAGCCTCCATGTTTGTGTTTTTTATGTTTTTTTCCCCTTAATTGATATCTAATCTCATAGCGTTGTGATCAGAAAAGATGCTTGATATGATTTCAATTTTCTTAAATTTACTGTGGCTTGATTTGTGACCCAAGATGTGATCCTGGAGAATGTTCCATGCACACTTGAGAAGAAAGTGTAATATGCTGTTTTTGGATGAAACGTCCTATAAATACCAATTAAATCTATCTGGTCTATTGTGTAGTTTAAAGCTTGTGCTTCCTTATTAATTTTCTGTTTGGATGATCTCTCCATTGGTGTAAGTGAGGTGTTAAAAGTCCTGCACTATTATTGTGTTACTGTCAATTTCCTCTTTTATAGCTGTTGGCAGTTCCCTTATGTATTGAGGTGCTCCTATGTTGGGTGCATATATATTTATAATTGTTATATCTTCTTCTTGGATTGATCCCTCGATCATTATGTAGTGTCCTTCCTTGTCTCCTGTAACATTCTTTACAGTCTATTTTATCTGATATGAGTATTGCTACTCCAGCTTTCTTTTGATTTCCTTGCATGGAATATCTTTTTCTATCCCCTCACTTTCAGTCTAGATGTGTCCCTAGGTCTGAAGTGGGTCTCTTGTAGACAGCACATATATGGGTCTTATTTTTGTATCCATTCAGTGAGCCTGTGTCTTTTGGTTGGAGCGTTTAATCCATACACATTTAAGGTAGTTATCGATATGTATGTTCCTATTACCATTTTCTTAATTGTTTTGGGTCTGTTTTTATAGGTTCTTTTCTTCACTTGTGTTTCCCATTTAGAGAAGTTCCTTTAGCATTTGTTGTAAAGCTGGTTTGGTGGTGCTAAATTCTCTTAGCTTTTGCTTGTTTGTAAAGATTTTGATTTCTCCATCAAATCTGAATGAGTTCTTTGCCGGGTAGAGTAATCTTGGTTGTGTGTTCTTCTGTTTCATCACTTTAAATATGTCATGCCACTCCCTTCTGGCTTGTACAGTTTCTGCTGAGAAATCAACTGTTACCCTTATGGGAGTTCCCTTGTATGTCATTTGTCGTTTTTCCCTTGCTGCTTTCAGTAATTTTTCTTTGTCTTTAATTTTTGCTCTCTGAGCTTCCTGGACTTCGGTGGCTATTTCCTTTCCCATGTTAGGGAAGTTTTCGACTATAATCTCTTCAAATATTTTCTTGGGTCCTTTCTCTCTCTCTTCTCCTTCTGGGACCCCTGTAATGTGAATGTTGTTGCATTTAATGTTGTCCCAGAAGCCTCTTAGGCTGTCTTCATTTCTTTTCATTCTTTTCTCTTTACTCTGTTCCGCGGCAGTGAATTCCACCATTCTGTCTTCCATGTCACTTATCCGTTCTTCTGCCTCAGTTATTCTGCTATTGATTCCTTCCAGTGTATTTTTCATTTCAGTTATTGTATTGCTCATCCCTGTATGTTTGTTCTTTAATTCTTCTAGGTCTTTTTTAAACATTTCTTGCATCTTCTCGATCTTGGCCTCCATTCTTTTTCCGAGATCCTGGATCATCTTCGCTACCATTATTGTGAATTCTTGTTTAGGAAGGTTGCCTATCTCCACTTCATTTAGTTGTTTTTCTGGGGTTTTATCTTGTTCCTTCATCTGGTACACAGTCCTCTGCCTTTGCATCTTGTCTGTCTTTCTGTGAATGTGGTTTTTGTTCCACAGGCTGCAGGACTGTAGTTCTTCTTGCTTCTACTGTCTGCCCTCTGGTGGATGAGGCTATCTAAGAGGCTTGTACAAGTTCCTGTTGGGAGGGACTTGCCCACCAGAGCAAAAGAGCTGGCTTTTCCTCTGGTGGAAAGAGCTCAGTAAAACTTTAATCTGCTTGTCTGCTGATGGGTGGGGCTGGGTTCCCTCCCTGTTGATTGTTTGGCCTAAGGCGACCCTACACTGGAGCCTACCTGGGCTCTTTGGTGGGGCTAATGGTGGACTCTGGAAGGGCTCACGCCAAGGATTACTTCCCAAAACTTCTGCTTCCAGTGTCCTTGTCCTCACGGTGAGCCACAGCCACCCCCCACCTCTGCAGGAGACCCTCCAACACTAGCAGGTAGGTCTGGTTCAGTCTCCTACGGGGTCACTGCTCCTTCCCCTGGGTCCCGATGTGCACACTACCTTGTGTGTGGAGTCTCTGTTTCCCCCAGTCCTGTCGAGGTCCTGTAATCAAATCCCGCAAGTCTTCAAAGTCTGATTCTCTAGGAATTCCTCCTCCTGTTGCCAGACCCCCAGGTTGGGAAGCCTGACGCGGGGCTCAGAACCTTCACTCCAATGCGTGGACTTCTGTGGTATAAGTGTCCTCCAGTATGTGAGTCACCCACCCAGCAGTTATGGGATTTGATTTTATTGTGATTGCGCCCCTCCTACCATCTCATTGTGGCTTCTCCTTTGTCTGTGGATGTGGGGTATCTTTTTTGGTGAGTTCCAGTGTCTTCCTGTTGATGACTGTTCAGCAGTTTGTTGTGACTCTGATGCTCTCACAAGAGGGAGTGAGAGCATGTCCTTCTACTCCGCCATCTTGAACCAATCTCCTATTATTCTTAATTATTCATAGTCAGGACCCTATAGCAGGGGCCTCAAAAGCAATACTTTATTGCTCTCGAAAGAAACATGCAACTTCCAAAATGTATATTTCTAACTAAGGTACAATATAATTTAAAGCAAATAGTTTTTAAATTTACTAAAAAACAGGTGAGAGATTACGTATATATAAAAATATATACTTTTACATCTATCCTCACTTTCTTCACATAAGTGTCTTCATCTCAGGGAGGCCCCCAATGGCTACCCTATCTGCAACTGCAACTCAACTGACACCTCCCTTTTCCTGCACTATCTATCTCCTCAGCACTTACCACTATCCAGCATACTGTGGTTTATCTATTTCTTTCATCTGTTTTCTGTGTCTCCCTAGTAGAATGTAAACTCCAAGAAGGCAACGATAAGTGTAAAGAATAGTGTCTGGCTCATGAAAGGCTCTCAATAAATATTTACTGTATAAATGCATTAAGATTTCTTCCAGCCACATAACTGAGTCAGTCTATAGCACCATCTGGTTTATTCTAACAGTATATTAATATCCTACATTATTGTTTCTTTTTATTTTTCTAAAATGTTATTTCTGTCACTTGCTTTTTATCTCCAAATGCAACAGTACAGTCTATAGGGCAGAATAAATAGCTATGTGGCAAATTTCCAACTTGTCAGAAGACAAAGTTGATTAAAATCTATGATGAAAATATAGTTTAAATTAAAAACAAAATTATATGAAAAGAAATAGAAAATTGAGAACTTAAATATAGAAATTTAAGTTAAAATAGAAATTGAGAACTTAAATATTTTTCTATTCTCTACATCCACAATTAAAATGTGGAGAAGAGATATCTAGGTATTTTCAAAGGTATTTATAACCAAAGAAGAGATCAAACAACCACCCAACTACACAAAACTGCTCTTATTGAGAGAAGACAAAACGGACAAAGTGAATCTCAATTAGTGAGACAGCAGTGTTCTAAAGTAACTCAAATTAGACCAACAGAATGCCACTATGTACACTTTCTTTAGGATCATGTTTTAGTAAAGATTAAGAATGGGCCAATCAGCTGTTTCAAAGGGATTCTTTGAAAAAATGTGTTTGTTCTCTTAAGTAGAACAAATATTCTTCCTGAAAACCTCATACTTCATATACTTTTATCAGCCCGTTCATCTGTCACAGAATTTATCATCAACTTCATTCTCAAAATGTTTCAAGGCAGCAAAGTGAAGTGGTTAAAAGCAACACTTTTTCTTCAAATGGTTGAAAGCAATGGCTTTCGGGGAACTCAGAGCTGAGTCAGAGTCCCAACATTCACTTACTAGCTATAAACCTTGGGTGACTCACTTAACCCCTTTGAGCTTCTGTTTCCTCACATATAAAGCTATGATGTTAACAGTACCTTGGCTTCATAATGTTGTTATGAGGGTTAGTTAAAGATATATAAGAAATGCCTAGCACAGTGCCTAGTATATGATAAGCCATCAAATGATAGTTATTATAGTCAAAAGGCAGCTATACTTAGAATGCTCAATGCCTTAAATTCAGAAGAAGTACAAATTAATAAGATTTATACTAAAAATGTTCACTTACCTGGCATAATTGAAAGTAATTTAGTTTTTCCTGCAACTCTTGTTCTCATTCGAATAGCTTTATCTCTGCATGGAACAGTCTCTGCTAAAATGCCATTTGGCCAAAAGGCATCTCTATTTAAGAAGATTAAATAAATTTTGTAAACATTTTCATTTTCTAATGATACAAGTTGGTAAAATTATTCCAATTTTCTAGAGAAAACACAAATGTAAACAGAAAAAGGAAACACTTCTGCAATTTTATATAGGTGTGATATTCAACAAACAGTAACTACATATAGGGTTCAATTTTAGGTATAAAAGGATATATACAAGAAAAAATAACAGAAGTATGCCCTGGAACAACTTAAAACTAAGCCAATATAAAACAAATTCTGCACCCACACCTTAGAGCTGTATTGATTACAATGTTTCTTTCACACATTTAATCCATTCTCCTTTACTTTCACAGTGTGCTTCATTCCTGTTCCCTAGTTCTCAGGCCAAAGGTAGGAATTGAGCACAGTAACTAAGCTTCCATCTGGGAATTTGGTCTGAGAGAAAGAGACTGCTCAGAGTAGTCCTTCTTAACTCTGACTGCACATTAGAAAACACCTGGGAGCTTTAAAAGAGCTTAAGGACCAGGGCCTCCACCAGATTAATTAAATCAAACTGTTTGCAGATGGGACCTAAGCATGAGTACTTTTTAAAGCTCTCCAAGTGACTCCAGTGTGCAGGCAAGGTTGAGAATCAGTGCTCCAGAAAAACAATATTTACCCACCCTGAAACAGAATGAAGGTGCCAGGGCAGGTGGTACAGCTTTTAGAAACAGTATGGTATTGTGAGGAGAAATTTAGCTTCAGATTAGAGAGACCTGTTTCCCCACTATCCAGCACATGAGGCTTTGGGCAAGCTGCTTAACTTCTCAAACCCTCAATTTCCTTGTAACAAAATGGAGACAAAAATCCCTATCTCATAAAATAGGATAAAATCAGAAAGTGTACATGAAGTAGTTAGTGCCAAGTAAACAGTGTTCGTAGTTCCCTTCTTTCTGTTACTTCAAAGTACGTGATGCCATGAATGTTTATGCCTTGCTTATCTCTCGCTTTTAGAAAAGTTGTTTGTCTGCCATGGCATGCTTTCCTTGAAGGGACTGAACCTTACCTCTCAGTTCCTGGTAAGAGGGCTAGACACAGAGAAGGGGTTCAGAATATTTTTGTAGAATGAACATATGAATTGGAGTATCACTACTATTAATCTGAACCTTTTCAGAGGTTCAAATAGTTAATAAAAATTTCGACCATGGACATACATATTTCTAAAATTCTTCATTTAAAAACAAGGTTAGCAGGGACTTCCCTGGTGGTGCAGTGGTTAAGAATCCGCCTGCCAATGCAGGGGATATGGATTCGATCCCTGGTCTGGGAAGATCCCAAATGCCATGGAGCAACTAAGCCCGTGTGCCGCAACTACTGAGCCCACGTGCCACAACTACTGAGCCCATGTGCTGCAACTACTGAAGCCTGCCCACCTAGAGCCCACGCTCCGTAACAAGAGAAGCCACTGCAATGAGAAGCCTACGCACCACAATGAAGAGTAGTCCCCGCTCGCGGCAACTAGAGAAAGCCAGCATGCAGCAATGAAGACCCCATGCAGCCAGCCAGCCAGCCAATCAATCAATCAATCAATCAAATCAAGGTTAGCAAATACAACTGAGAAAAATTAATCCTGGAAACTAGGTAACCTGATTATATGACCATGCCATGTCTACATTAATATTTCAATTATTTTAAAGCCACATTACTATGATAAAATATAGCCTAACATCTTAAAGATTTTTCATTTACACTTTTTTCTATTCTGGTTTTAAAAAAACAAAGATGAATAGGTCCATGGGACAAATGTTTATAATTCTTGCAAGTCTTTTTGCTCATCAGTGATGACTGAAACCAACTTTAAGGCCAGGAAGAGAAGGAATGCAATGAAAGTTAGTGATAACAATGCTCAACTCTGTACTATCTGAAAGAAGTGACTGTGTCTTAAGACATACCTGAAACGTTTCACTAAGTCGGCTACTTGCTCAGGTGAGGTCATCCAGTCAACATGGTCAACTATTTTTCTGAAAGGAAAGAAATTCAAATAAGTAAGGTCAAGATTTTAGAAGGTGAATAAAATAAAGAAACATTACTTTCATGAAGTAAGCAACTTAATTTGTATGAAGATTATCTCTGAGAGCAATAGTCTGCTTTAATGATCTTCAAAGACCCAGAGAAGGAAATTCACCTACAAAAGGTTGAGCAATCTACTTCCAGAAGTAAAACTTCAAAAGCTAAGTAAGATCAGCTCTAAGTAGTTTAAGAAAAAAAAGTGGTACCTATTAATAGTATCACCATATGTGGCTCTAATAAGCTGTTGAAGTAGGTTTTTGATATTCCTTCGCAACCACTGATTTCTCTCTTTTAAGTCGAATACTTCATCCATGAGAAGCAGCATTACCCTAAGTGGAATATTGTCATCCACCTGACAAAATATGGGAAGAAATAAGGATACGTTTATTTGAGTTACCTATCTACTATGAATGGCTAATTTTGCTGCTTTTACCAAATGACTGTTACTATTTACAGGTTAGAGAACAAGTTCTACTATAGCCTTTGTAACCAATATTTCATTCTAATTTAGAAAAAATATTTTTAACAGCCATTTTGACAGAATACAGAATTTTACAACTCTACAATGATGAGTAAATTCCAAGGCTGTAGTGAAAACAACTTCTCAAACTGGATTCATGATGGTCTTAGGAAAATATGATTTGGGATCTTGCAGTAGAGTCTGTATTAGTTTATAAGGCAAAGGCTAGCCCCTTTGCCTATTCTCTGAGGCATCTTTTTCAAATGAACAAAATAGTCTCAACATTTCTCTTTATTTAATAGAACAAAATACAATCTACACAGAGCAATCTGTTTTGCTCGGTTACTGCGTTGTATGTATATAGGTATTTTCATGGAAAAGAAGCTGAAATAAAATCCAGCTAACATTACAAAAGGCAACTAGATTACTAGAATTTTCTTTTTATTTTTAAGAAGTAAAAATTTGTACACTTTTATCATGGGAATATTCAATTAATGATATAAAAAGTAAAGAAAGACAACTAGAATGCTTTGATGCCGAAATATATCAATATATAATAGGGTGCAGGCTTAGATATGCAACAAAACTGCCATAATTGCCAGTAATTTTGTAATTCTTTCATCACTAAGCTACTCTTTCCAATTATTTCCTTATCAATGTTGTAATTTAAATACTTAAATTTTTTCATGAGAAAACAGCATGAGTCATACATTTTTCACTGTGTTGTAAACATTTTCTTAGCATACCTTCTCTTTCACATATTTTTCAATAGCTTAACCACTTTGGAGGCAAAAATCACTACTGCTCTATTCTCTGATCGAGTATAGTCATGAGTCTGATGCCACATGACAATTCTAATAAACAGTTAAATTGTAAAAACCCTTAACAAAAAGTATAATGTTATGGATATTTCAACAGTACAATGCATAATAAACATTCTAAAATATTCTTAAAAAAACAAAAATATTATCTTTAAGACAGTTTATTATAAAGAAATTCAATGAGAAACTGAAGAGAGATAATTATAACTTTAAAATAACTCTGCCTAATAGAATAGAATATAAAGCCCAGACCCAAATATATAAAATAAAAAGATTTGTGACAAGGAAAAACCATACACTGGGAAAAGAGGGTCTTCTCAGTAAATGGTGCTTAGGTCAACTGCACCCCTACCTCATTCCATACACAACAATTGATCCTAGATGAATGGCAAATCTAAGTTTTGGCACGGTAAACAAAAACAACTTTTTTTTTTTTTTTTTTTCCAGTATGCGGGCCTCTCACTGTTGTGGCCTCTCCCGTTGCGGAGCACAGGCTCCGGACGTGCAGGCTCAGCGGCCATGGCTCATGGGCCTAGCCGCTCCGCGGCATGTGGGATCTTCCAGGACCGGGGCACGAACCCGTGTCCCCTGCACCGGCAGGCAGACTCTCAACCACTGCGCCACCAGGGAAGCCCAACAAAAACAATTTTTAAAGAAAATCATAGGAGAACATCTTTGTGACCTTGCAGTAGGCACAGATTGTACACAGAGCATAAAAGCACACAAAGTAGAAGATATTCACAATACACAAATACTTATATCTGACAAAGAAACAATATTCAGATTATACAACGCACTCTTACTAATCAAAGACAACCAAGCCAACAGATAAAAAATGGGGGAAAGAGATAGACATGTAAGACAGGACACCCAAATGGCCAGTAAACTTATGAAAAGAGGTTCAACATTTTAACAGTCATCAGAGAAATGGAAATCCGCATGAGATACAACAAAGAGAATGGCTAAAATTAAAAAGGCATAACATATTGAGTTTTGGCAGGCTGTGAACCACTGATTCTCATGCATTGCTGATGGCAGCGGAAGCAGTACACACACTTCGGCAAATTATTTGACAGTATCTATTAAAATTGAACTTTTGCATAACCTCTGACCAAGTAATTCCATTCCTCGGTACAGAAAGAAATATGTACTTATTTATTTAATCAAAAGACAAGTACCAGAATGTTCACAGGAGTACAGTTCGTAATATAGCAAACATATTGTACTATACTTACAAAATGTAATTGTACTATAATTACAAAATTGCACTGTAAGGCCACAAAAATGAAGAAACCACAATCACACGAAACAAACATGGAAGATTATCACAATGTTGAGCAAAAAATGCCAGACTTAAAGAAGTACATACCTCACAGTTTCATTTATATAAAGTATAAATGCAGGGTAGAAGTCAGGATAGTGTTTATCCTTGGCAGGGGAGAGGATAGTGACAGGAAGAGAGCATTAGGGGCTTTCTGGGGTACTGGTAATGTTCTGTTTCTTGTTTATAGTGCTGATTACATGGATATGTTCAGTTTGTAAGAATTCATCAAACAATGTTTACAATATATGTACATTAATGACAGATATACATATTATACTATATTAAAAAGTTAAAAAGATCTGCCAAGTATGATGTGAATTTCAACTGAATGCTACCAAAATAAAATTAACTCACAGTATCATCAAGTTGAGCTGAAACTCGACAATGTTCAGGATCTGAATCAGTCTTTGGAATTAAAGGAGGAACCTAATATTTAAAAAAACAAAAAACACAGTAAACACACTAAAGCAGAAAATGAAAGAACACAATACAATAAACCAAAATTAGTAGTATCAAATATAATGAACAGCATTTGATTTGATTTTGGGGACAATATATAAACAAAATTTATATAGCATTAACAAAGTATTGACAATCTACAGTTAGAAACACAATATAAAAGGGTAATTATTTCATTACCAACAGATTTTCTTTCCTTTAAAAAAGGATTCATTTTGAGGTGGATGGAGATATTACTCAAACTCCCATACTTTTTAGAATTTAAAGCTAAGTAAGATTAAATGATTTAAAGACCAAAAGTTAGTAGCACAGTAGGGGAACAGAACTCCAATCTTTTTTCTTTACCATAAAGAGCCTGACAGTATGCTAAGAGGCTTAAAGGAACTAATTAACTGACTGTTATATAATGTAAGTTATGGAGGAAAAGGACAGAAGGACCAGTGCCAGTTGATAACCATTTCTCAGCACAGGAAGGACCATCAAGATCACCTGTTATAACCCCTTCACATTACTGGTGAGGAAAAAGAAGCCTGGAAAAGTTCAGTGACTCTTGTAGGAAGTCATATGGGTAGCTATCAGCAGAAGCAGCACAAGACAACCCTCACTTCAGTGTTAGTGTACTTCCCCATGATTAGAAATTAGGATGAAACATCAGAAAAGGTATGAGAATCAATAGAAAGTATGATTTACACACACTGTATTTCAGGAGTTGCCTCTTACAATAAAGAAATTCTATCAGTGTTTATATATATTTCCTCTTCATTGAAACATTCTAATAGTTACATGATTTCTTTTATAGTCTTGATTATAACCTTAAACAACTAGGTCAAAATTATTTAAAAAATGTAAATTAGAAGCAAAAAACTACTTGGTCAACTACCTATTCTGCTAGCGAAATGAAAAAGCTTCCCAAGAAACTCTTCTATGCCTCTCACAGGTATATACACAGTAAGATATGGCTGCAGAGACTGATGATGTTGAAAGACTTTTCCTCTCTTTGATCTCGTGAATCTTGATCGTGTGACTCAGGAGAAATTAGACTTTATGTTTGCTGATGAATACTAGTAAAACTAATTTACACAACAGCACATACCTGTTTTGTTATAAATTTTAATGACACTATAGAATAAACATGGCTAAATGGAATAAAAGAGTACAAAGAATGTTAACTTTACTTATTTTAAATATGTGCTTTAAATGGATTTTAAAATTCTACTGTAGTAGAGACTGAGGAGTGACTGGATTTTACAGTATCCATTTTCGATAAGCATTAATTCTCTTTAGTTTTTTAATTCTTTATGAGACTATGTGTCTATAGGGCTTTGGACTTATAAAGTAAAATAAGGTAAATCTAAGCAAGAGCTCAGTAAATCTTACTTGACCTAAAAATAGTTTCCTTTAGGCATTACTGAAAACATCTTACCTTGAAAAATGATTGCCTTATGTCTTGACCTAATCTTTCTGACATTTTGCCCATGTTGTCTGACATTTTAGTCATTCCCTCTGCGAAGCTATCAGGAAGGGATTTAACTGCATTTGAAACATTCCTCATAGAATTTCGAAGCGGATTTACAAAAGTGTCCATCTAAAGGGGAAAAGATATTATATATCATGACTTCACTGTATCAGATTTGTTATTCAACTGAGAAGCATGGGAAAATACAGAGTGCAACACATGAAAGATGTAATAATTTTCCAGTCTATATTATCTCATTGCATTTTAAAAGGATAAAACTGTTGTCTTCAGTGTGTCTTTAAAATCTATTTTCAGACATAAATATATGAATAAAATTTTTGAGTGACATGGTTATTGGTAGAAATGAATATAAACCTTGGGCTGCCTTCTTATTAAGAAAAACTCTGAAAAAATGAAAATTTTTCCAAACTAGAAATTGATGCAAGTATAAACAGCTACAACATACTTCTGGCACAAATTCAAGGCAACAATGACATAGATATTTTGAGGTGATATTAAAAAGCAAACAAGCAGATAAACAAACAGCTCAAATAACTAACAAGTAAGATTTATTTTTTAAAAAAATAATTTTTAGGATATGTTACATGCTCAATTACAATAAATGGAAGGAATCTGGAATCCATTAGGAAGAAAAGAAGCTGCAAATCAGACACGTAAGCCATACTTTATTAAGGGAGAATAGAAAACCATAAAGAAAATATGACAAGAGATATAAAAAGAACTGATCTCAGAGGGACAGGAAGCTTTAAAATTGACATTCTGAGAGGAACTTCAAGATGGCGAAGAGTAAGACGTGGAGATCACCTTCCTCCCCACAAATACATCAGAAATACAACGAACTACATGTGGAACAACTCCTACAGAACACCTACTGAACACTGGCAGAAGACCTCAGACCTCCCAAAAGGCAAGAAACTCCCCACGTACCTGGGTAGGGCAACAGAAAAAAGAAAAAACAGAAAAAAAGAATAGGGACTGGACCCGCACCAGTGGGAGGGAGCTGTGAAGGAGGAAAGGTTTCCACACACTGGGAAGCCCCTCCGCGGGCAGAGACTGCGGGTGGCGGGTTGGGGGGAAGCTTCAGAGCCATGGAGGAGAGCGCAGCAACAGGGGTGTGGACGGCAAAGCGGAGAGATTCCCGCACAGAGGATCGGTGCCTACCAGCACTCACCAGCCCGAGTGACTTTTCTGCTCACCCGCCAGGACGGGCGGAGGCTGGGAGCTGAGGCTCGGGATTCGGAGGTCAGATCCCAGGTCAAATCCCAGGACTGGGGTTGCTGCGTGAACACAGCCTAAAGAGGCTAGTGTGGTTGCCACAGCTAGCCGGGAGGGAGCCTGAGAAAAAGTCTGGAGCTGCCGAAGAGGCAAGAGACTTTTCCTTGCCTCTTTGTTTCCTGGTGCACGAGGAAAGGGGATTCAGAACGCTGCTTAACGGAGCTCCAGAGACGGGCGCGAGCCGCGGCTATCAGTGCAGACCCCAGAGACAGGCATGAGACGCTAAAGCTGCTGCTACAGCCACCAAAAAGCCTGTGTGCAAGCACAGGTCACTATCCACACCTCCCCTCCCAGGAGCCTGTAGAGCCTGCCACTGCCAGGGTCCCACGATCCAGGGACAACTTCCCTGGGAGAACACACGGCGCGCCGCAGGCTGGTGCAACGTCATGATGGCCTCGCCACCGCAGGCTCGCCCCGCATTCCATACCCCTCCCTCCCCCCGGCCTGAGTGAGCCAGAACCCCCGAATCAGCTGCTCCTTTAACCCTGTCCTGTCTGAGTGAAGAAGAGATGCCCTCAGGTGACCTACACGCAGAGGTGGGTCCAAATCCAAAGATGAACCCCGGAAGCTAGGTGAACAAAGAAGAGAAAGGGAAATCTCTCCCAGCAGCCTGAGGAGCAGCGGATTAAATCTCCACAATCAACCTGATGTACCTGCATCTGTGGAATACCTGAATAGAAAACGAATCATCCCAAATTGAGGAGGTGGACTTTGGGAGCAAAAAAATATATATATACATATATATAAATTTTTTTTTTCCCCTTTTTCTCTTTTTGTGAGCGTGTATGTGAATGCTTCTGAGTGTGATTTTGTCTGTATAGCTTCGCTTTTACCATCTGTCCTAGGTTTCTGTCTGCCCATTTTTGGTTTTTTTTTTTTTACTTTAAAAAATTTCTTTCTTAATAATTATCTTTTCCTTTTTATTTTGATAAATTTTATCTTTCTTTCTATTTTTTTCTCCCTTTTATTCTCACACGTGTGAATGAAAGGCTCTTGGTGCTCCAGCCAGGCGTCAGGGCTGTGCCTCTGAGATGGGAGAGCCAACCTCAGGACACTAATTCACAAGAGACCTCCCAGCTCCACGTAATATGAAATGGCAAAAATCTCCCAGAGATCTCCATCTTAACGCCAAGACCCAGCTTCACTCAACGACCAGCAATCTACAGTGCTGGACACCCTATGCCAAACAACTAGCAAGACAGGAAAACAACCCCATCCATTAGCAGAGAGGCTGCCTAAAATCATAATAAGGCCACAGACACCCCAAACACACCACCAGACGTGGACCTGCCCACCAAAAAAACAAGATCCAGCCTCATCCATCAGAACACAGGCACTAGTCCCCTCCACCAGGAAGCTTACACAACCCACTGAACCAATTTTAGCCACTAGGGACAGACACCAAAAACAACAGGAACTACGAACCTGCAGCCTGTGAAAAGGAGACCCCAAACACAGTAAGATAAGCAAAATGAGAAGACAGAGAAAGACACAGCAGAAAAAGGAGCAAGGTAAAAACCCACCAGACTTAACAAATGAAGAGGAAAGAGGCAGTCTACCTGAAAAAAAATTCAGAGTAATGACAGTAAAGACGATCCAAAATCTTGGAAAGAGAAGAGACAAAATAGAAGAAATGCTTTACAAGGACCTAGAAGAACTAAAGAGCAAACAAACAATGACGAACAACACAATAAATGAAATTAAAAATTCTCTAGAAGGGATCAATAGCAGAATAACTGAGGCAGAAGAACAGATAAGTGACCTGGAAGATAAAATAGTGGAAATAACTACTGCAGAGCAGAATAAAAAAAAAGAATGAAAAGAACTGAGGACAGTCTCAGAGACCTCTGGGACAATACTAAATTCACCAACATTCTAATTATAGGGGTCCCAGAAGAAGAAGAGAAAAAGAAAGGGACTGAGAAAATATTTGAAGAGATTATAGTTGAAAACTTCCCTAATATGGGAAAAGAAATAGTTAATCAAGTCCAGGAAGCACAGAGAGTGCCATACAGGATAAATCCAAGGAGAAACACACAAAGACACATATTAATCAAACTATCAAAAATTAAATACAAAGAAAAATATTAAAAGTAGCAAGGGAAAAACAACAAATAGCACACAAGGGAATCCCCATAAGGTTAACAGCTGATCTTTCAGCAGAAACTCTGCAAGCCAGAAGGGACTGGCAGTACATATTTAAAGTGAGGAAGGAGAAAAACCTACAACCAAGATTACTCTACCCAGCAAGGATCTCATTCAGATTTCACGGAGAAATTAAAAGCTTTATAGACAAGCAAAAGCTAAGAAAATTCAGCACCACCAAACCAGTTTTACAACAAATGCTAAAGGAACTTCTCTAGGCAGGAAACACAAGAGAAGGAAAAGACCTACAATAACAAACCCAAAACAATTAACAAAATGGTAATAGGAACATACATATCGAAAATTACCTTAAATGTAAATGGATTAAATGCTCCCACCAAAAGACATAGACTGGCTGAAAGGATACAAAAACAAGACCCATATATGTGCTGTCTACAAGAGCCCCACTTCAGACCTAGGGACACATACAGACTGAAAGTGAGGGGATGGAAAAAGATATTCCATGCAAATGGAAATCAAAACAAAGCTGTAGGAGCAATTCTCATATCAGATAGAATAGACTTTAAAATAAAGACTATTAGAAGAGACAAAGAAGGACACTACATAAAGCTCAAGGGATCGATCCAAGAAGATATAACAATTGTAAATATTTATGCACCCAACATAGGAGCACCTCAATACATAAGGCAAATACTAACAGCCATAAAACGGAAAATCAACAGTAACACAATCATATTGGGGACTTTAACACCCCACTTTCACCAATGGACAGATCATCCAAAATAAAAATAAATAAGGAAACAAAAGCTTTAAATGATACATTAAACAAGATGGACTTAATTGATATTTATAGGACATTCCATCCAAAAGCAATAGAATACACATTCTTCTCAAGTGTTCATGGAACATTCTCCAGGATAGATCATATCTTGGGTCACAAATCAAGCCTTGGTAAATGTAAGACAATTGAAATCATATCAAGTATCTTTTCTGACCACAATGCTATGAGACTAGATATCAATTACAGGAAAAAATTTGTAAAAAAAATGCAAACACATGGAGGCTAAACAATACCCTACTAAATAACCAAGAGATCACTGAAGAAATCAAAGAGGAAATCAAAAAATACCTAGAAACAAATGACAATGAAAACACGATGACCCAAAACCTTTGGGATGCAGCAAAAGCAGTTCTAAGAGAGAAGTTTATAGCAATACAATCCTACCTTAAGAAACAAGAAACATCTCTAATAAGCAACCTAACCTTACACCTAAAGCAATTAGAGAAAGAAGAACAAAATAACCCCAAAGTTAGCAGAAGGAAAGAAATCATAAAGATCAGATCAGAAATAAATGAAGAAGAAATGAAGGAAACAATAGCAAAGATCAATAAAACTAAAACCTGGTTCTTTGAGAAGATAAAGAAAACTGATAAACCATTAGCCAGACTCATCATTAAGAAAAGGGAGAAGACTCAAATCAACAGAATTAGAAATGAAAAAAGGAGAAGTAACAACTGACACTGCAGAAATACAAAGGATCATGAGAGATTACGACAAGCAACTCTATGCCAATAAAATGGACAACCTGGAAGAAATGGACAAATTCTTAGAAATACACAACACTCCAAGACTGAACCAGGAAGAAGTATAAAATATGAACAGATCGATCACAAGCACTGAAATTGAAACTGTGATTATAAATCTTCCAACAAACAAAAGCCCAGGATCAGATGGCTTCACAGGCGAATTCTATCAAACATTTAGAGAAGAGCTAACACCTATCCTTCTCAAACTCTTCCAAAATATAGCAGAGGGAGGAACACTCCCAAACTCATTCTACGAGGCCACCATGAGCCTGATACCAAAACATGACAAGGATGTCACAAAGAAAGAAAACTACAGGCCAATATCACTGATGAACATAGATGCAAAACTCCTCAACAAAATACTAGCAAACAGAATCCAACAGTACATTAAAAGGATCATACACCATCATCAAGTGGGGTTTATCCCAGGAATGCAAGGATTCTTCAGTATACGCAAATCAATCAATGTGATACACCATAACAACAAATTGAAGGAGAAAAACCATATGATCATCTCAACAGATGCAGAGAAAGCTTTCGAGAAAATTCAACACCCATTTATGATAAAAACCCTGCAGAAAGTAGGCAGAGAGGGAATTTTTCTCAACATAATAAAGGCTATATATGACAAACGCACAGCCAACACCATCCTCAATCGTGAAAAACTGAAACCATTTCCACTAAGATCAGGAAAAATACAAGGCTGCCCACTCTCACCACTATTATTCAACATAGTTTTGGAAGTTTTAGCCACAGCAATCAGAGACAAAAAAGAAATAAAAGGAATCCAAATCAGAAAAAAAGTAAAGCTGTCACTGTTTGCAGATGACATGATACTATACATAGAGAATCCTAAAGATGCTAACAGAAAACTACTAGAGCTAATCAATGAATCTGGTGAAGTAGCAGGATACAAAACTAATGCAGAGAAATCTCTTGCATTCCTATATACTAATGATGAAAAATCTGAAAGTGAAATAAGAAAACACTCCCATTTACCATTGCAACAAACAGAATAAAATACCTAGGGGTAAACTACCTAAGGAGAAAAAAGACTTGTACGCACAAAATTATACGACACTGATGAAAGTAATTAAAGATGACAGAAATAGATGGAGAGATATACCATGTTCTTGGATTACAAGAATCAACACTGTGAATATGACTCTACTGCCCAAAGCAATCTACAGATTCAACACAATCCCTATCAAACTACCACTGGCATTTTCCTGAGAACTGGAACAAAAAATTTCACAATTTGTATGGAAACACAAAAGACCCCAAATAGCCAAAGCAATCTTGAGAACAAAAAATGGAGCTGGAGGAATCAGGCTCCCGGACTTCAGACTATACTACAAAGCTACAGTAATGAAGACAGTATGGTACTGGCACAAAAAAACCAGAAATATAGGTCAATGGAATAGGATAGAAAGCCCAGAGATAAACCCATGCACATATGGTCACCTTATTTTTCATAAAGTAGGCAAGAATATACAGTGGACAAAAGACAGCCTCTTCAATAAGTGGTGCTGGGAAAACTGAACAGGTACATGTAAAAGTATGAAGTTAGAACACTCCCTAACACCATACACAAAAATAAGCTCAAAATGGATTAAAGAGCTAAATGTAAGGCCAGAAACCATCAAACTCTTAGAGGAAAACACAGGCAGAACACTCTATGACATAAATCACAGCAAGATCCTTTTTGACCCACTTCTTAGAGAAATGCAAATAAAAACAAAAGGGACCTCATGAAATTTAAAAGCTTTTGCACAGCAAAGGAAACCATAAACAAGATGAAAAGACAACCCTCAGAATGGGAGAAAATATTTGCAAATGAAGCAACTGACAAAGGATTAATCTCCAAAATTTATAACCAGCTCATGCAGCTCAATATCAAAAAAACAAATAACCCAATCAAAAAATGGGCAGAAGACATAAACAGACATTTCCCCAAAGAAGATATACAGATTGCCAACAAACACATGAAAGAATGCTCAACATCATTAATCATTAGAGAAATGCAAATCAAAACTACAATGAGATATCAACTCACACTGGTCAGAATGGCCATCACCAAAAATTCTACAAACAATAAATGCTGGAGAGGGTGTGGAGAAAAGGGAACCCTCTTGCACTATTGGTGGGAATGTAAATTGATACAGCCACTATGGAGAACAGTATGGGGGTTCCTTAAAAGACTAACAATAGAACTACCGTACAACTCAGCAATTCCACTACTGGGCATATATCCTGAGAAAACCATAATTCAAAAAGAGTCATGTACTAAAATTTTCACTGCAGCTCTATTTACAAAAGCCAGGACATGGAAGCAACCTAAGTGTCCACTAACAGATGAATGGATAAAGAACATGTAGCACATATATAGAATGGAATATTACTCAGCCATAAAAAGAAATGAAATTGAGTTATTTGTAGTGAGGTGGATAAACCTAGAGTCTGTCATACAGAGTGAAGTAAGTCAGAAAGAGAAAAACAAATACCATATGCTAACACATATATATAGAATCTAAGAAAGAAAGAAAAAAAAGGTCATGAAGAACCTAGGGGCAAGACAGGAATAAAGACACAGACCTACTAGAGAATGGACTTGAGGATACGGGGAGGGGGAAGGGTAAGCTGTGACAAAGTGAGAGCATGGCATGGACATATATACACTACCAAACGTAAAACAGTTAGTGGGAAGCAGCCGCATAGCACAGGGAGATCAGCTTGGTGCTTTGTGACCATCTAGAGGGGTGGGATAGGGAGGGTGGGAGGGAGGGAGACGCAAGAGGGAAGAGGTATGGAATATATGTATAGCTGATTCACTCTGTTATAAAGCAGAAACTAACACACCATTGTAAAGCAAGTATACTCCAATAAAGATGTTAAAAAATAAATAAAATAAAATTGACCTTCTGACTGTACAAGTGTCAGATAATTTCAATTAAGAGAACCATCTAAAGAAACCAAAGTAGATGCATATGGATCTCTCTGAGATTTTTTTTTTGCAGTATGCGGGCCTCTCACTGTTGTGGCCTCTCCCGTTGCGGAGCACAGGCTCCGGACACGCAGGCTCAGCGGCCATGGCTCACGGGCCCAGCCGCTCCGCGGCCTGTGGGATCTTCCCAGACCGGAGCACAAACCCGTGTCCCCTGCATCGGCAGGCGGACTCTCAACCACTGCACCACCAGGGAAGCCCTCTCTGAGATTTTTAACAGACTAAAACAAACAAAAGAAATGAAAGAAAGAGAGAAAAAGGAAGGGAGGGAGGGAGGGGAGAAAAGAAAAAGGGGACACAATAACCAAAGTCAAACAAAACTGTAAGACTATTTTTCAGAAAGTACTGAATCTCATAAAAACTACCACAGATATGAGTTATGTTGTATGCAAAAAGAAAAAAAAATAAAAGCAGTAAGAGCAAAAAAATGGAACCCCACTGCTTAAGGAACACAATGTTAACAGATGATATCAAGAAGATAAAATTCTTTAATATGCTTTCATGGTTTTCAACAAGAAAAATTAGAAAAGGTGAAATAGGTACTGTAATAAACAATAACAACAAAGAGCTTACTTCAAGATAACTGTAAAAGTTTTAGTAATTCCTTGGGTTAAGCAGAGCCAACAGTCTTATAGATATGCTTTCTGGAATATACAACCTTTAGGAGGGACACTATCACAGCACAACAAATTTAAAGAAGAACCAAAGGACAGAAAGGAAGAAGAAGGGTTTGAAAACCACTACCACTGGTGAAGAGAGATACAGAGATTACAAAGGGTAAAAAAGATGAAGTTAACTCTCTTGTGTGTGTACACACTTATGTGTACAATTATATATTTGGGTGTAAAATTATATATATGTGTATGTGTAATTCTAATTCTATATACAGTAGTTCTGAGTTAACCAGAACAGTGTGTTCAAATCAATCAGGACATTATTTCCAACACTGACATTACTGCTAAGTGTTTTTTTTTAACTGTAATAACTCTAAGTCATAAGAACACAAGTAGAATTTTTAAGAGAGGTAAACATGAGAATACCACACTTAAAATATACATTTTGTATGAGGTAGAATTTCAGAAGCATAAAAGGCAAGAATTTCACTTTAATCTTAACCTACATTAAAAACTGAACACCGTCAAAAATATTTTAGAATTTTATGTATCTTACACTTCGCAGTAGAAACATGGGTTCAACTAACATAACCTTAAGTTGGTTAAATGAATACAACCTCAAATCCTATCTAGGCATAGGGCTAACTACCACTGACACTCTTTCAAAATAAGAGAACTTATATCTATATCATGAATTAGATAACTGAAAAGAGCTGCCTGTGCACCAGTCCCAGACCTACAGAATCCATTTCTTTTTCTTTCCTTTTCTTTCTTCCATGTTTTTTTTCCTCCAATTTCTGAGGGCAAAGCTTAATCATCTGTGTTGGGGGTGGGGAGTGGGGGAACCAGGGGGCGTGGAAAAACCTCCACACATGATTATGACGCTCAACCCTGAAAGCAGCAGAATTTAGAAGCATAAAAGCAGCCTATCACAATATGATAATGTTTCCAGAATCAGGACTCATCTTAAAACAGATGTTTAAAGCAAAAAAAAAAAAAAAAAAGAAAATTGCAAAATTACCAGGCAGAAGAGTAAATTATGGATTGCCAGCAAAAGTGTACACTTAGCCTGACATACATAGATGTTGTCTATTCATTCAATTATCACCTCAGTTGAGTTATCTGTATGGGTAAAAACACGAACAAAGGAATTTTAACTTAAATTTAGGTCCCTATCTACAGCTTAAAACTGCCATCACACCATGATACAAAACTGGATAGAAAGGTACTGTGTACATGGAGGAAGACTGCTTGTCAATTACTTCTTCTAGGAATTGGCCCATAAATTTTGCAAAGCTAGACAAATTGTGTGGCCAAGTTAATGTGTTATAAAGTATTATTTCTCAACCTGAGTAGCTACTAATAAAATGTTTACAGGTGATTTTCTCTAATAGCTATTTCATTTCCAATGAAATATAATTAAGGAAAATATTAAACTACAATTTAGCCAAAAAGGAAATGTAGCTGAAAACTCCTAATTCTTGATATGCATGAAAATTATTCTGACAATCTAAAAGAGGTCAAGATGAACTTGGTAATTACCAATATGATTTATGAAAAATGTATGTTACTGTGGATTTCCAGAAATGATTGAGAAGGATTTTTAGACTCTAATTTTTAGACTCTAATGTGTATATGTGTGTGTGTGTGTGTATATATATTGGGCTGGCCAAAAAGTTCCTTCAGTTTCTAAGTAAAAATAAAAGCCGTATTATTCATTTTCACCAAGAACTTTATTGAACAACGTACTTACCCTTTTGTTCCACTACCTTTTGCCATTTTTCAGGCAACTTCATAATTCCATCCTCCCAAAACTTTTTATCTTTTTGAGCAAAGAACTGTTCCAGGTGCCTTTTACAGTCTTCCAGGGAATTGAAATTTTTTCCATTAAGAGAATTTTGTAATGATCTAAATAAATGGAAATCTGAAGGGGCAGATGAATCAGAATTTCCCAGCCAAGCCGTAACAGTTTTTGCCTGGTCATCAAAGAAACATGCGGTCTTGCGTTATCCTCATGGAAGATTATGCATTTCCTGTTGACTAATTCTGGATGCTTTTTGTCAAATGCTGCTTTCAGGTGGTTTAACTGGGAGCAGTACTTGTTGGAATTAATCGTTTGGTTTTCTGGAAGGAGCTCCTAATAGAGGACTCCCTTCCAATCCCTCCATATACACAACATGACCTTCTTTGGATGAAAACCGGCCTTTAGTTAGTTGGTGGTGGTTCATTTCACTTGCCCCACCATCTCTTCTGTTCCACATTATTGTACAGTATCCACTTTTCATTGCCCATCACAATTTGTTTTAAAAACGGAACATTTCCGTTGCGTTCAAGTAGAGAATCACACACGGAAATATGGTCTCTTAACTTATGTGGAACCCAAACATCAAAGCAGTTAACATAACCAAGTTGGTGCAAATGATTTTCAGTGCTTGATTTAGATATTTTGAGTGTGCCAGCTATCTCCCACATGGTACAACGTCGATTGCTCTCAATTAATGTCTCAATTGGGTAGCTATCAACTTCAATTGCTCTAACCAACCCGACTGTGGAGCATCGTCCAGCGAGAAATCTCCAGAATGAAACTTCGCAAACCACTTTTGACCCATTTAGTCACAGCACTTTCTCCATACACTGCACAAATCTTTATTTGCGTTTCAGTTGTGTTTTTACCTTTCTTGAAATAATAAAGCATAATATGCAAAAAGTGCTATTTTTCTTCCCTCTTTAATATTAAAATGGCTACACAAAAATTTACCAATTTTGATGTTTTTTTTTAATGCACGCTGATATGACAGTTGTCACAATACAATCTAACAAAGTTGTTTTGAATGAAGTTAAAGACAACTAAGCACTACTAGAGCCATCTTACGGAAAAAACGAACTTTTTGGCCTACCCATTACATATATACATGCACAACTGCTGGTTGGTAAAAAAGACATTGTCTACATTTAATATAATGCTTCTTTTATCTCAAAAAGCTCTTATCAATTTATTAGTTTATCTTAAAATTGATACAACCTTGAGAGAAGATAAGGTAAACATAAAAAAGATGGAATAGTGAAATGCATCTCTATTGACAATAAAGCCATTTAGAGCTGGAATTTAAACTCAATCACTTCAATCACGAAATATAAAGATAAGGCCACCATATTTTTTTCCTACCATTATAAGGTACATAACCTGGAATTTCTTATTAAAATAAAACATTCCACTTAGAAATGTTAACATTCACTTGGATGTTAAACCGTAGTATCCTTGAGAAATCACATGAAGTTCTTATGCTTACAGTTGTTAATCTTACTTATTTTGTACCAATTCCTTAATCTTTTTTAAGCAAGTTAGCCTTTTTAGAAGAACGAGTGGTGGGGAAGTCTTTTACTTTTAATTTTCATTTTGAAATAATTTCAGACTTTTAAGAAGTTGCAAAAATAATCCACAGAATTCCCACTTCCAGCTTTCCCAACTGCTGCTACAGCTCCTGCTACTACTGTTACTACTTCTAAGAGCCAACATTTATTCAGACAGGCACTGTAATACATAGATTATCTCATTCGATCCATACATGCTCTACACTGAGGATTAACACCTTCAATCTTTAGAAAATTAAAAGCCCAGAAGGTTAAGTAACATTTTGCAGGACACAGCTAATAAGTGGCAGAACAGGAATTTGAACCAAAGGTTGCCTGATTCCAATGTTTGTGTTCTCACCCAGTGAGCCTGTCTTGCCCAGTTTGAGCAGTAAATCATTTATTGCCTTAAGCTAGCATCTTAATAGGTCTTGTGTCCCCGGAATTTTAAACAATAAATATTTCACTCAAAAGGCACAAATACTTTCAGGAACATATCCTATTTAACATTTTTCTTATCCTTACTCCAAATAAAAGACATTTCCTCCCAATAAGAAGTAGCTCCTACTCAAGCTAACGAAAGCTGTGACCTGTCTTAGGCCAACTCTCCTTACTGTATCATTTCAAAAGCTTTTTTTTCTTGCAAGCTTTTGCTACATTTTAATCAATATGTAAAGACAGGAGTTTGTATTTATTAGATATACTTCAATAGTAGGCTTAATAAAGCATAGAAGATAAACATGCCAAGGAGCATTTAATAAAGTTTTCTAGTGTTAAAACATACACACAAATACAAATTTATCTTCTTTTATTAAAAACAAAGTATGAAAACAGACCTATAAAGAAAACCAATGCAATGGTCTGCTTACCTTACGAGCAAAATCCCCTTTCCCTTTACTGTAGGCTTTGTTCTCAAGGAAATCATACACATAGTGAGCCAAAGCTGGGGATGCTTTCATCATTTCAGGAGTTAACAGTAACTAACAGGAAAAGAAAAGAGGTATCTTATATTGATAGTATACTGAAAATTAACTATTATTTATAATTTCATCTGCTAGAAAGTTAAGAATGTATAGTAAAAATGTTATTTTTTAAAAAAAATTTTAACACATTTTTCTATCTACCTATCTACCTGCCTATCTATCTATCTATTTTGGCTGTGCCACGCGGCATGTGGGATCTTAGTTCCCTAACTAGGAATCGAACCCACACCCCCTGCAGTGGAATCACGGAGTCGTAACCACTAGACGGGCACGAAATTCCCCCAAATGTTATTTACTATTCCATTTTCAGGTTTTATAGCTTATACTAAGAAGACCCACATCAGTAAACTGTTATGTTTTTCACATTCTAATTTTAAAGTTAACATTAATAGAAAGTACATAAAATAATTCAAATTTTTTTAAGTATTAGAAGGCCCAAAACAAAGTATTGCTTTTACACTGTTAATGATACAGTCTAACATTCTAGCTTAATCTCTTCAATTAAAGATGTTTTGACATATTGAGATCATTACCTAAGAAGTAGACAATATAGCCACAATTAAAATACATATTTATGGCCCCAGATTTGGAAGAAACATGCTTATGTTCTAAATTTTATAAATAACTGATACAGATTTTAATGCAACTCAAGTTAATACATTTTAAAAAATCAAAATGTTTGACAAGAGTCATATAAATGATTTCAGATATTTAGCCTTAAGCCAGAAGACAAAGGTGAGTAATAGCAGATGTATATGTTTTTCCTACCCTTTCAGTAAATTATAATGCCATGGAATTACAATTATGGTTATAAACAAACCCAATTAAACCTATAAATGTTTAAGAGAGAGAAACCTTCCAAACAAAATATCAAGTACAGTATTAGCTAAGTTTCACTAAATATAATACTAAGACATGGTCGGCAAATTTTTCCTGTAAAGGTTCATATAATAATTATTTTAGGTTTTGTGATGCATGGAGTCTGCTGCAACTACTCAACTCTGCTGTAGTAGTGTAAAAGCAGTCATAGACAGCAGTAAACTAAATGGGTGGTTGTGTTCTAATAATAAAATAAACTCTTAATAAAACAGGTGGCAGGCTGGATATGGTCTGCTGGCCGGAATTTGCTGACCCCTGTTCTAAAGAGAGAAGTGGGGAGCTAATAGATGAGAAAAGTTTATAAATCATTCATTACTATAAAAAACCATAAAGTGATACTATTAAAATCTGGCATTTGGGTACCCAGGTCTAAAACAAAGTTATTTCTGATAGTCCCAACGGCTTATGCAGTACGTAACCTATGAGACACGTTTTATTATCCCATTATTCCAGAAGAGAAATCTACATGCTTAGCATGCTACACTTCGGGAAAGTCCCTTGGATCTATTCCTCTCTTGAATTATCCTGTAATTTTAGAAGCTTTAGAATCATTCTGGACCATGGCAGACAGCTATTCACTTTATCTGAGAATAAAGATCTATACAGGGGACTATATTTAATACCATGTAATAAGCCATATGGAAAAGAAAAAAAAATCTACTAGCTTTGGATACATCATGAAGAGCAACTATTTACTGAACTGGGAACATTTAACTGTCTGCTGTAAAATACCTAGACTGCTTAGACTTTACAGTAATGTAGAATGGATGTGTGCCTGCCGGTGTGTGTGTATATTCATCCAAACCTGAAGAAGCAAAATTCCTAGCACTGAGTGTCCAGAAAACTTCTAAGTTAATAAACAAACAGAGAAATAATATTTATAAATTACTGAGCAGATTGCATGTCACATCTCAGCACCTCAAAAGTGGCTGCTATCCCACTATTATAGTACAAACATTCTCTAATAAAGAAATCAGCTATATTTCTATGCTATATTGAAATGAAAATCTATCGGTAATAATAATGAACTTACCTGCAAATATGCATTTAGATCCTTTTTTCTCTTTTCTAAAAAATCTCTATCCATATTATTAAAAGTCTTTTTACCGGGAAGCTTTAATATGCTTGACAGATTTTCAAACTAGAAAACAAAATACATTCAGTAATCTTAATTTTTTTTTTCAAAAACAGAGAAGTATTTTCCAACTGACAATTTCTCTACATATCAAAAGCATCTAGAACAGATTCTGCAATATATTAAGCCAAAACCAGAAAATATAAAATACTGTCCAAATATGTCCAAACCACAGTTCGAATGTTATTTATTATAAAGAAGTTATTTTCTAAGAATGACAAACATGGATTGCTGATGAAGATGGGTGATATCCACATGGAGTTTCATTTTATACTCTCTCTGATTTTAAGATTGTTCAAAAGTTTCATAACAAAAGGTTTTAAAAAATATTTTGCTATTCAATTGGCTAAAAAGAACTTATGATACAGTACTGAATACTCTTATTATTTGTAAATTATGTGTCTTTAATATTATTAAAATTAATAATAAACGTAAAAAAATATTTTAACAACGCTTTAACTTGTGAATAAAGTATTAGCCAGTAAATTTTTAATAATCAAAGTTATGAGTTCCTGGTTTGGTAAAAAAAACTCAAAGAAATATTTTATATTGATGACTTCAAATCAGTTAATCACTGTAATAGCTAATTATTAAAGGAAGAAAAAGCAAATTTCAAAATATAGATTACAACTATATCATAACTCTCTATATACAAACAGTACAACACATACTTCTCCTACATGAAACTACATGAAAAATAAACTAATAGATAACTAAGAAAAAAACAAATTAAAAGCTATCAAGTATGTATCTTATCTTTGTAAAGCCACAAACAAAAAAAACTAAGTGTACATACTTGAAATCTAGCATTTACAGACTCCACCTTCAAAAGTCCAGATATGTAGGAATCTGCTGTGCTTTGATGAAGCACAGATTTTAACCATACTAGCTGCTAACAAAGTGGAAGAGCAAAGTCACTGAGCAAAGAATTGTGCTTGGCCAGCAATACCTAGTATCTAAAACTTGAATGAGCAGCCTCATTGCTTTTCCTTTGTGATACACATTCAGAAGTGCAACAAACTTTCTAAAACCATTCTTTGTTTAAAAACAACAACAAGGCTTCTGTAAAGAAAACTCATTCCTGGTGCAGAGATTAAAGAAAAGAGGAAATGAAAAGGTGTAGGATAATTTTCATCCCTAAACTGGAAGATTCTGATAAATTATTAAATGGAATGGCAAATCAGATGGTCGCTTGGAGCTATAATGAGAACAAGTTCATTACATGTTAATGCATGAAACTTAAAAGCAGTTCTTTCGCCCTAGCCAAGGCGAAAAAAAAAAAGGGGGCGAGGGGGAGGTCATTTACAGCAGCGGTCCCCAACCTTTTTGGCACCAGGGACGAGTTTCACAGAAGACAATTTTTCCACGGACCAGGGTGGGGTGGATGGGGGTATAGTTCAGGCGGTAATGCAAGCGATGGGGAGCAGCAGATGAAACTTCACTCCCTTGCCCTCTGCTCACCTCCTGCTGTGCGGCCCAGTCGCAGACCAATAGTGATCTGCGGCCTGGGGGATGGGGACACCTGATTTACAGGGCAAATGTTATGCTGTAGTAATAGTCACAAGTTTGGTGGTTCACAAAATATTACAATGGGTCAACAATGAATGAATGTACAATATAGAGTACCTGGTTTTATGAATTAATTTTTTTTTAAATGACACCTTATAGAAGTACATTTACAGTTTTCAAGGTGTCCTAAAAGATATTTAGTTTCCTAGAATAGGACTTATCCATGGTATCTTAAACTACTGACTCAATTTTATAGAATGCATAGTTTATTCAGGCATTACCAGTATGTTTTATTCCCTCAAAAATCGTATGTTGAAACCTTAACCCCCAATACTTCAGAATGTGGCTGTATTTGGAGACAGGGCCTTTAGAGAGGTAGTTAAATCAAATCAAAGCCCTTATAAGAGGGAATTTGGACATACAAAGAGACACAAAGGATGCGAGCACACAAAGAAAAAGTCATGTGAGGCCACATCAAGAAGGGGGCCATCTGAAAGACAAGGAGACATGCCTTAAGAGAAACCAAACTTGCCAACACCTTGATCTTGGACTTCTAGCTCCCAGAACTATGGAAAAATAAATTTCTGCTGTTTAAGCTACTCAGTCTATGTTATTTTGTTATGGCAGCCCTAGCAAACTAATACACCAAGGCAATATAACAGTACTCAGCAAAACAACAATTTATTTCCAAAACTTTAAAACATTAAAACTTATTAATAAAAAATTAAATGTAACACTTATTTTGTTAGAGTCTAAATTAATCAAACTCCTCTTAAAATTATCTGTCTGGAACAGAAAAAAATTACAAGTATTCACAGAAAGAAAATTTCGTATTATACCAAATTCCCATAAATTTGCAAGTAAATAAAAAAAGATATATGTGCTATGTGATGTTTTTTACAATGTATATCTTAATTTAATTTTATTTTTAACATCTTTATTGGACTATAATTGCTTTACACTGGTGTGTTAGTTTCTGCTTTATAACAAAGTGAATCAGCTATACATATACATATATCCCCATATCTCTTCCCTTTTGCATCTCCCTCCCAGCCTCCCTATCCCACCCCTCTAGATGGTCACAAAGCACCAAGCTGATCTCCTTGTGCTATACGGCTTCTTCCCACTAGCTATCAGTTTTACATTTGGTAGTGTATATATGTACATGCCACTCTCTCATTTTGTCCCAGCTTTCCCTTCCCGTTCCCTGTGTCCTCAAGTCCATTCTCTAGTAGGTCTGTGTCTTTATTCCCGTCCCGCCCCTAGGTTCTTCATGACCAATTTTTGTTTGTTTGTTTTTAGATTCCATATATATGTGTAAGCATATGGTATCTGCTTTTCTCTTTCTGACTTACTTGACTATGTATGACAGACTCTAGGTACATCCACCTCACTACAAATAACTCAATTTCGTGTCTTTTTATGGCTGAGTAATATTCCATTGTATATATGTGTCACATCTTTTTTATCCATTCATCTGTTGATGGACACTGAGGTTGCTTCCATGTCCTGGCTATTGTAAATAAGGCTGCAATGAACATTGTGGTACATGACTATTTTTGAATTACGGTTTTCTCAGGGTATATGCCCAGTACTGGGATTGCTGGGTTGTATGGTAGTTCTAATTTTAGTTTTTTAAGGAAACTCCATACTGTGCCCCATAGTGCCTGTATCAATTTACATTCCCATCAATAGTGCAAGAAGGCTCCCTTTTCTCCACACCCTCTCCAGCATTTACTGTTTGTAGATTTTTTGATGATGGTCATTCTGACCGGTGTGAGGTGATACCTCATTGTAGTTTTCATTTGCATTTCTCTAATGATTAGTGATGTTGAGCTCCCTTTCATGTGTTTGTTGGCAATCTGTATATCTTCTTTGGGGAAATGTCTGTTTAGGTCTTCTGCCCATTTTTTGATTGGGTTATTTGTTTTCTTGATACTGAGCTGCATGAGCTGGTTGTAAATTCTGGGAATTAACCCTTTGTCAGTTGGTTCACTTGCAAATATTTTCTCCCGTTCTAAGGGCTGTCTTTTGGTCTTGTTTATGGTTTCCTTTGCTGTGCAAAAGCTTTTAAGTTTCATGAGGTCCCACTTGTATATTTTTGTTTTTATTTCCATTTCTCTAGGAGGTGGGTCAAAAAGGATCTTGCTCTAATTTATGTCACAGAGTGCTCTGCCTATGTTTTCCTCTAACAGTTTTATAGTCTCTGGTCTTACATTTAGGTCTTAAATCCATTTTGAGTTTATCTTTCTGTATGGAATTAGGGAGTGTTCTAATTTCATTCTTTTACATATACCTGTCCAGTTTTCCGAGCACCACTTATTGAAGAGGCTCTCTTTTCTCCACTGTACATTCTTGCCTCCTTTATCAAACATAAGGAGACCATATGCGTGTGCGTTTATCTCTGGGCTTTCTACACTGCTCCATTGATCTACCTTTCTGTTTTTGTGCCAGTACCATACTGTCTTGATTGCTGTAGCTTTGTAGTATAGTCTGAAGTCCGGGAGCCTTATCCTCCAGCTCCGTTTTTCGTTCTCAAGACTGCTTTGTCTATTCGGGGTCTTCTGTGTTTCCACACATATTGTGAAACTTTTTGTCCTAGTTCTGTAAAAAATGCCATTGTAGTTGGATAGGGATTGCATTGAATCTGTAGATTGCTTTGGGTAGTAGTCATTTTCACAATGCTGATTCTTCCAATCCAAGAACATGGTATATCTCTCCATCTATTTGTACCATCTTTAATTTCTTTCATCAGTGTCTTATAATTTTCTGCATATAGGTCTTTTGTCTCCTTAGGTAGGTTTATTCCTAGGTATTTTATTCTTCTTGTTGCAATGGTAAATGGGAGTGTTTCCTTAATTTCTCTTTCAGATTTTTCATCATTAGTGTATAGGAATGCCAGAGATTCCTGTGCATTAATATTGTATCCTGCTACTTTACCAAATTCATTGATTAGCTCTAGTAGTTTTCTGGTAGCATCTTTAGCATTCTCTATGTATAGTATTATGTCATCTGCAAAGAGTGACAGCTTTACTTCTTCTTTTCCGATTTGGATTCCTTTTATTTCCTTTTCTTCTCTGATTGCTGTGGCTAAAACTTCCAAAACTATGGTGAATTAAGAGTGGTGAGAGTGGCCAAACTTGTCTTCTTCCTGATCTTAGTGGAAATGCTTTCAGTTTTTCACCATTGAGGATGATGTTGGCTGTGGGTTTGTCATATATGGCCTTTATTATGTTGAGGAAAGTACGCTCTATGCCTACTTGCTGCAGGGTTTTTATCATAAATGGGTGTTGAATTTTGTCAAAAGCTTTCTCTGCATCTATTGAGAGGATCATATGGTTTTTCTCCTTCAATGTGTTAATATGGTTTATCACATTAATTGAATTGCATATTTTGAAGAATCCTTGCATTCCTGGAATAAACCCCACTTGGTCATGTTGTATGGTCCTTTTAATGTGCTGTTGGATTCTGTTTGCTAGTATTTTGTTGAGGATTTTTGCATCTATGTTCATCAGTGATATTGGCCTGTAGTTTTCTTTCTTTGTGACATCCTTGTCTGGTTTTGGTATCAAGGTGATGGTGGCCTCGTAGAATGAATTTGGGAGAGTTCATCCCTCTGCTATATTTTGGAAGAGTTTGAGAAGGATAGGTGTTAGCTCATCTCTAAATGTTTGATAGAATTCGCCTGTGAAGCCATCTGGTCCTGGGCTTTTGTTTGCGGGAAGATTTTTAATCACAGTTTCAATTTCAGTGCTTGTGCTTGGTCTGTTCATATTTTCTATTTCTTTCTGATTCAGTCTTGGCAGGTTGTGCATTTCTAAGAATTTGTCCATTTCTTCCAGGTTGTCCATTTTATTGGCATAGAGTTGCTTGTAGTAATCTCTCATAATCGTCTGTATTTCTGCAGTGTCAGTTGTTACTTCTCCTTTTTCATTTCTAATTCTACTGATTTGAGTCTTCTCCCTTTTTTCTTGATGACTCTGGCTAACGGTTTATCAATTTTGTTTCTCTTCTCAAAGAACCAGCTTTTAGTTTTATTGATCTTTCCTACTGTTTCCTTCATTTCTTTCTCATTTATTTCTGATCTCAAATTTATGATTTCTTTCTTGTGGGTCTCCTGTAGACAGCATATGTACCAGGTCTTGTTTTTGTACCCATTCAGCCAGTCTATGTCTTTTGGTTGGAGCATTTAATCCATTTACATTTAAGGTAGTTATCAACATACATGTTCCTATTACCATTTTCTTAATTGCTTTGGGTTAGTTATTGTAGGTCTTTTCCTTGTCTGTGTTTTCTGCCTAGAGAAGTTCCTTTAGCATTTGTTGTAAAGCTGATTTGGTGGTGCTGAATTCTCTTAGCTTTTGCTTGTCTGTAAAGGTTTTAATTTCTCCATTGAATCTGAATGAATCCTTGCTGGGTAGAGTAATCATTGTAGGTTTTTCCCTTTCATCACTTTAAATATGTCCTGCCTCTCTCTTCTGGCTTGCAGACTTTCTGCTGGAAGGTCAGCTGTTAACCTCATGGGGATTTCCTTGTATGTTATTTTTCCCCTGTTGCTTTTTTTTCTTTTGTGGTACACGGGCCTCTCACTGCTGCGGCCCCTCCCACTGTGGAGCACAGGTGCTGGACGCGCAGGCCCAGCGGCCACAGCTCACGGGCCCAGCCGCTCTGCGGCATGTGGGATCCTCCTGGACCGGGGCACAAACCCATGTCCCCTGCACCAGCAGGCGGACTCCCAACCACTGCGCCACCAGGGAAGCCCCCTTGCTGCTTTTAATATTTTTTCTTTGTATTTAATTTTTGATAGTTTGATTAATATGTGTCTTGGCGTGTTTCTCCTTGGGTTTATCCTGTATAGGCCTCTGCGCTTCCTGGACTTGATTGACTATTTCCTTTCCCATATTAGGGAAGTTTTCAACTATAATGTCTTCAAATATTTTCTCAGTCCTTTTCTTTTTCTCTTCTTCTTCTGGGACCCCTATAATTCGAATGTTGGTGCGTTTAATGTTGTCCCAGAGGTCTCTGAGACTGTCCTCAGTTCTTTTCATTCTTTGTTCTGTATTCTGCTCTGTGGTAGTTTTTTCCACTATTTTATCTTCCAGGTCACTTATCCGTTCTTCTCCCTCAGTTATTCTGCTATTGATTCCTTCAAGAGAATTTTTAATTTCATTTATTGTGTTGTTTGTCATTGTTTGTTTGACCTTTAGTTCTTCTAGGTCCTTGTTAAATGTTTCTTGTATTTTCTCCATTCTATTTCCAAGTTTTTGGATCATCTTTACTATCATTACTCTGAATTTTTTTTCAGGTAGACTGCCTATTTCCTCTTCATTTGTTTGGTCTGGTGGGTTTTTATTTGCTCCTTCATCTGCTGTGTGTTTCTCTGTCTGCTCATTTTGCTTAACTTACTGTGTTTGGGGTCTCCTTTTCACACAATGCAGGTTCACAGTTCTCGTTGTTTTTGGTTTCTGCCCCCAGTGGGTAAGGTTGGTTTGGTGGGTTGTGTAGGCTTCCTGGTGAGGGCACTGGCGACTCTGTTCTGGTGGATGCGGCTGGATCTTGTCTCTCTGGTGGGCAGGACTGTGTCTGGTGGTGTGTCTTGGGGTCTGTGTACCTTATTATGATTTTAGGCAGCCTCTCTACTAATGGGAGGGGTTGTGCTCCTGTCTTGCTAGTTGTTTGGCATAGGGTGTCCAGCACTGTAGCTTGCTGGTCGTTGAGTGGAGCAGGGTCTTAGCGTTGAGATGGAGATCTCTGGGAGAGCTTTCACCATTTGCTAGTACATGGAGCCAGGAGTTCTTGGTGGACCAATGTCCTGAACTCGGCTCTCCCACCTCAGAGGCACAGGCCTGACACCCAGCCAGAGAACGAAGACCCTGTCAGCCACACGGTCTGTTCCAGGCTGTTTTTGGTGCAGGTGACTGAATGGAGTACAAGAGAGATAAGATCCTTGCCTCAGGGAGCTCACAGTCTCATGGGCAAGATGGATAGGAAAATCTGGAATACAAGACAGTGGAGCAAAGGAAGTTCTCAAACTCAGGAGATGAGCCTCTTGGTTACTTAAATCGAGCTCTGAGAAGCAGTGGCAGGCTGGCATGTGATCTGGGAGGAACATAGGACATCAGTAGCACCGGTGATGTTCTAAGCCAGGCCAGGGGTCGGAAGACGTTTTTAGATTGCTGGTTTGTTGTAAAAGGATATAACTCAAAAACAGCCAGATGGACGAGATGAATAAGGCAAGATATGGAAAAGGGCATGGAGCATCGATGCCCTGTCTGAGCGTACCACGTGTTTGCCAACCCAGAAGCTCCGAGCTATGTGATTTTAAAACAATATGAAACAGGTAATAATATAAAAAGTAAATAAAGCAATTATTTCTTCAACGTGGGGCAGAAAATTCTTTCACCTGTGCAAACAAATCAAGCTAAACATGAAGAAAAGATCTATTCAACAAGAACAACAGAACAGTTATGTCCAAAGTTATTAATTTCCTTATGAATATATAAAAACAGTCCTGTTAATATGGGCTCAAAAGTGTTTAGAGACCAGGCTTAACCTGGTCTCTGAACACTTTTGAGCTATTAATATTTTATCTCACTCTATTCACGAAGTACTTTAATGAGATTATCATGGTGGCAACCATATATTTTCCACTACTCTAATTGAAAAATATACTCTCTGGGGCTTCCCTGGTGGCGCAGCGGTTGAGGGTTCGCCTGCCGATGCAGGGGACACGGGTTCGTGCCCCAGTCTGGGAAGATCCCACATGCCGCGGAGCGGCTGGGCCCATGAGCCATGGCCACTGAGCCTGCGCGTCCAGAGCCCTGTGCTCTGCAATGGCAGAGGCCACAACAGTGAGAGGCCCGCGTATAACAACAACAACAACAACAACAACAACAACAACATATATATATATGTATACTTTCTGATTACTTAAGTAGTAAACTGTCATTTCAAAGCTTTAGTCCACCCAATCAAATGTCACCATTAATTATTATTATTTTATTGGCTTAATAATAATTGTTTATTTTAAAACGCTGAAAGAAGGATTCTCATGACTTAAAATAAATGTCACAGAACACCTATTCCAATTTATCCTATGATAAGTTATTTTGTTCTAAGTTAAAAAGAAAGAATATTTAATAAAAAATAAAACAGAGAGGGCTTCCCTGGTGGTGCAGTGGTTGAGAGTCCACCTGCCGATGCAGGGGACACGGGTTCGTGCCCCGGTCTGGGAAGATCCCACATGCCGCGGAGCGGCTGGGCCCGTGAGCCATGGCCGCTGAGCCTGCGCATCCAGAGCCTGTGCTCCGCAACGGGAGAGGCCACAACAGTCAGAGGCCCACATACCGCAAAAAATAAAATAAAAATAAAATAAAACAGAGAAATAGTTTGTTTACATTCGTTATGTTTAAGAGTCCTCATACTTCTATGAAACAAGAGGGTTATATTTGGTAAGAATTAAAAACATTATTTGGTTAATGTTAAACTTAATTTAGATTTTGGTTCTTCATAACTTAATGGATCAAGGATTTAACTGTTAACACCTGGAAAAGGACGCCATTTTAAATAACCATAGCTTTAAATTATACTGCCAAAAATAAAACCACCAAATGTCCAGTGATCCCCATCCGTACTTTAAACCAAACCCAAATACCTCTGCAAAGCACAGCACATACACACACTCTTAATATCAGAAATATACACTTATTCTAATTTTCCAAGGTATACCACTGATACTTCGTCACTAGTCCACAATGGTTAAGACTGGTTAAAATTTGATTTATTGGTTAAATGTGCAAAATCATTATAACATTCATGTTGCTTATAAAAAAATTCTTACCTTATTTACTTAGCTTTGGTCAATACCTTAGCATCCCTCAGAGCTATTTAGAATCAAACATGGAATCAAGAAACAATGTAAAGTACACAAACTTTAAAAACCTCATTACCTGTTCAGTGATCCTCATGTGGAAGTCGTGGAAGTCACTATAACGACGGTAGGTTTTCCACATCTCCTCACTGTTTAGACTGCGCCGGTGTACAGTGATGGCATATAATGCGTATGTCTTGCCATGATCATTACAAACGCCTGCCACAGCATATGGGTCATAGTCAGCATATACTAGTCATTTAAAACAAAATGAAAAGGAACAAAAGACACAGAAAGGAGGAAGATGAAGAACAAAAACAAACAAAAAGGACAACATGAAATGAAGAAGAATTTGAAATGACAGACTGAGACGAAAGGATGTCACCAAAGGATAAAATAGATTCCCATCCTCTGTACTCACATCCATAATGCGTTATATATGATGGCTACATTACAAAATGATCTACAAGTTTATGATGATACTGCCAACCACACAGCAATGTCTACTTTGGACTCTCTTCCCAATGAGCTTTTATTTATTATCAGTTATGATAACACAGTACCACCTCATACTATAGTATTAGAGTCTCTTAAATTTAATAGAAGAAAAACAACAGAAACAAAATAATAACCTCTGTACTAGCCTTCACTATTCAGCTCTAACTCGATAGCTTTTTAACTGAACAGCAAGCAAAAGCTATAGGATAAGACCTATCTTCTCTTTTGGCAAATCTCTTTCTTGTTTAAAATATTCAACAATTTACAAGTGTAATTTATTCTGAAGACTGTTCTAAATACTTATTTTCCTACTTAATTGACACAAACCATCCAAGCCAGGTAGGCTCAAAAATCAAAACCTATTCCTATTCTGTACTAATCTTAAGTAAAAAGACATATTTTGAATCATTTTGTCTTTCTCATGTTCCATTTTTTCCCTCTGTGTTGTATTCTATTCTAGATCATCTCTTCAGGTCTCTAAAAGTTTATCAGTCTCCACTCATTTGTACCTGGTCTGTTTCTTAATTCAGCCACTCACCTTAATTTCAATAAGTAATTTTTTTTACTTCTATAATTTCATATGGTTCTTTTTTTATAGTGTGGTATTCTTGCCTCGTTTTATCTCTACAAATGTTTTTAGCATACTCTTGGGCTAGGAAACCCTGTGGTACACAACCACTTCAGGATGGCTGAATCTAGACACACCAATATCGCGATACAAGACAGGCTTTCAATTTCATATGGGTGATAGATACCATTCCCAACCACAACCTTGACATTCTTTGTTCTTTCCTTTGACAGTAGGCTAAGTTCTGGTTCCTCTTTCACATCAAGCCACCTCTGTGACTCTGGGCTTTATGCAAATGACTGTGTTCCAGCTTCTCCTTGCCTTAGCCCATCCTGCCTCTTCTAAACTTGAGGGCATGAAAATGCTGTCAAAATCAAGACAGCAGTCTTCACGCTCCTATAAGCTCCTTGGCTTCAACTCCTCTTCATTTCCCTAAATTTGCTTTTCCTCATGGTCTATTACACCTGTAGATTTCCCCTTTTAGCTATTTTTATTCTGTTGTTTTCAGCCCTTAGATGTGTGGGAAGCAAGATTTCCCACAGCAGTTTAGACTACCATGTTGACCAGAAGTATAAACTGCTCTTCTAATAACAGATTATACTGATCCATAATTACAAAAAAAAAAAAAGTGGCCAAGCTTTGGAGCTGACTAAATATTTGTATTTTGTATATAATTAGGCAAAGAAGGGTCTGTGCAGCTTCTTAGTAAATTATTTTAATAATATAATAGCTACAAATCTATACTGGCAAACGTAGTTGGACAGGAACCTCTCCCAGCCTTTCATTAAAATTTTTCTAAGATTTGCACTTTCTATTCAAAATTGTCCTTCATTCCCTTACCATCTAATATTAGTGTTCCTGACTTGACAAAATAGAAGACTAGGGATAGACCTGGGTCATCTTGCTGTCAGAGGCTTTAACTCTAATATTCACTGTTCACCTCTTTCAAATATCCTTCACTCGGAGGAACAAAGTGTACAGCAATTTTTTGACTATGTGGAACAAAGTGTACAGCAATTTTTCATCACCCAAGAGAACCACCATCACTCAACAGAGTTAGCAAGGCAACAAGGGAATGGATTCACCTGTTGTGTTCAAGATACGTTTGGGAAAGGATAATAGGAAGCAGGGGCCAATTAGGCAGCAAACCATAACCAATTAGGAGTTAATAAGAACAAGGAGAATAGCAAGAAATAGAAAAGGAAAGAAGAAAGGAATGTAAGAAAGCATTCTAAAAAAGAATGATCAGATTTGTCACAAATTGATAGGCAAGGGAGATCATGACTAGGATGCATGCACAATAGGAAGAATAATGGGGCTATTATAAAAGAAGCACTAAGACAGAAAGGTAATTTGATTTTAAAAGATAATGAGGTTACATATATTTTGAGATGATGGTGAGATATTATAGTGGAAATAACAGGTTTTGTTTGCATTAGGACAATGTTACTACTCATAACAGGTGATGTGCAACCTCTTTGTTCCTAATCCATAGCCAGACAAGGAACTAGGATCAGAATATAAATAAATCTCATCACTAAACACATTGCCTAACGTAGCCAATATTTTTTAAAACAAGATTTCTCAGTGAAGAAGCCAGTACACTGTAGTCTATGGATCACTCCTTAAATAGCACTGCATTGGACTCTTAAGTTCTACTTCCCATCATACAGATGTTAAGGACATGGGATCCAGACTCAAAGAGACTCTGAAGCCCAACTCATAAAAGAAATCTTTATTGAACAAACACTAATATATAATGCCCACCATGTAATTACAAATACAGTTAATTAGTCCCATAACAATCCTATGAGGCAAGTATTATTATTATTATCATTAATATCCCATTTTACAGATGGGGAAATTGAGATACAGAGATGTTAAGGAACTCATCCAAGTTCACCCAACTATTAGGTGGAAGAGCTGGAGTTTGAACCTAAGCAATTTGGACAAAAAGCTGTGCTCTTAACCATTATACTATGCTGCCCCTTTAGCGTTTATATATAAATTTGTCTGACAGAAATTACAATTTATTAAAAATGCTTAGTATTATGCTACCGTATCTTTTAAGAAGCTAATAAATACTTGTTGAATGAATGGACAAAGCAGCTAGAAAACTAGAACCCTCAGAGAAGAGAAAGATCCACATAAGAAATATGGACATTAGTATCTTCTTCCACACACAAAAGTTTAAGGACTTGAAGAAAGAAATAAAAGGACAAATTCTAAATGTTGCACTTTAACAAAGGCTTTCATATTTCGAAGACAACTCAACAAAGAAGATAGTTCTTTAAAAGAATTTTAAAATTTTAAGGAAGGAAAAAGTGAGACAAATGTACCAAAAGCTAGAAAGAAACGCAACTAGACCCTCTGGTTTTATTGACAACAACGTATGCACCAACTATTTGGAAAAGATAAAGGAAAAACTGAAAGAGCAATTATAGATAACTTATTACAGAAATCTGGCAGAAAACACAATGGAAAATTAGACTCCAGCTCCAGTGAAAAGAAAACAAGATCTTAAAAAAAGAGATGCAAATGATCTTTTTAAAACTACACTTGTACTATTAAATCTCTTTCCAAATTATCTAAATTATAAGTATGAAATTGAACTCAGGTATTTATCTGTACGTTTATACTTCAGTATGTAATCTGACAAACACACTCTTATATTGTAGGAATACTGAGAAGCCAAATAAGAAAATCGGCATTGGCATTATCTAATAACCCAATAACAATGATGGAAATTGATTTTTTTCCTCAGTTCACTAGCCACTTTGCACATATGCTGATTCAGTCATGAATCTCACCTCATCCAAGCATTTGTTGAACTTCTATAAACTCCTATACCAAAAAGCTTCATTTATCCAGATATCTAATCTGACTTTGCATGTATGAAAACAAACATTAAACTAAAATCTGCCCCAAGACAATTTAATAAGAATTATGCAGACAATTATCAGCTAGACTCAAAGAAAAAGAAGATTGGTTTCAAAGTTTATTAGCCATGACAAAATGCTTAAAATTTAACCTTTTTCAAATGATAACAGTGACAACCTTAAAGAAAGGAAACACCCATGTAATAAACATCATAGAATCTAATGAAGAACATGTTACAGAAAAAAAGTAATTTGAAAACATGACTACAGAACAATGATTTATAAAAATAAATGTGGAAAATAATGTAGGAGTAATAATAGTCAATAGTTTTTAAGTAATAATTAAACCATGAAGCCTCTTACCAGTGTCTGAAATGTAAGCATGAAGTTGTACTGAGTCATCAGAAGACACATTTGAAAGGTCATCTAAAGACTGGGTGATGGAGGGGGGGAATCAGAACACAAAATTGTTAAATTTTACAGGAAAAAAAAATGTTAAAGAATTCTACATCATATATAACATTACTCATCTTTGCCCTATGTAAGCTTTATATTATTTGTATCTTCCCCCTCAAACAATAATCCTCTTTATTTATACTAATAGGAGAGAGAGAACCTAAGATTAAGAAACTATAAAACAAAGTAATTTAGTAATCAACTTAATACATCAGATTATTTCTTCCTTCATTACCTGTCCACATACTATAATTTGCTTCTTCTCAGTTATATATATTCAATACATGGCAAAAAAAAAATGTGGATAAAAATAAGCAGACATATTCTTAAATCAACATTTCAATTTTAATGCTGAAATATACTAGAGCCAACTTTGTATTCTTTAACTTAACACTGTTGTTAACTTAGAAATAGTTTTAGTTAATTTAGATTCCTTATCTATAAAATGAGAACAATCGTACCTACATCAAAGGGTTATGTGAGGACTAAAGGAAAAGACATGTAAAACATTTAGAAAACTGCCTAACATAAAAAATGTTAGCCATTATTATGATTACTCACTAAATGAAGTGAATCCACAGTTTAAGATATTTTAAATAATTTTCAAAAATTATTCCATAAACAAAAAGTATTACTGATCGATTCAGAATAAATCTTTTGTAACTATGGACTTTAGCTCTAAACTTAAAACTTTTTTGCTACATATCCATATACCCACACATACAAAGAAGGGAACATAACGCTTTATAATGAAGGCAGACTGTATGGAAAAGAATTAACACAACAGACTTGAAGTTGCTCTCATTAGAAAGGACTGCTTTCAAGGTTGGCCCTTGGACAATATCTGGGAAGTCAGATTTAGAAAAGGTTCCCTCCATTCCCTAACTGCTAAGAGTGACTCACTCTACGTAACTATCTGTACAAACAATGTGGTTTATGCTGAATACCTGCTTTCCTTCTGGGAGTCATTTTAGTATATGCTAGGCAGAGGGTGTCTGTGTGATCCACCTCCCATAAAAACCCTGGGCACTTAGTATCAGATGAGCCTTCCTGGTGGCAACATTTCACACATGTTGTCATATTCACTGCTGGTGAAATTAAGTCTGTCCTATGTGACTTCCATGGAAGAGGATTCTTGGAAACTCGTGCCTGGTTTTCTCTGCACTTTGCCCCATGCACCTTTTCCCTTTCTTGATTCTGCTTTATATCCTTTTGTTGTAATAAATTCTAGCCATGAGTATGACTATGCCGGGACCTGTGAGTCCTCTTAGTAAATCAATAAACATAGGAGTGGTCTTGGGGACCTATAACACACAGACATTATATGATTCAGACATATTTTACACTTAGAAAACCATAGGATTGAATGAACTTTGGAGTATTAATGTGATATTACCAGTTATTACTAAGAGTCATCTAAATGACTTAAATGAAGCCATGCATATGACACAAAGCCATTTAAATTAAGCAATTACAGTCTAAAAAGAAAGCCAAGATTCTATCTACTAAAGACTGATCATCAGGAGAAGCAAAATTTGATAATTCCATACAGATTAACCACAAATCAAGTGGGAGAACCATTCAATTAAATTAGGTCTAGTCCAGGCTTCACCACTGATACCTTAAGAGACTTTAGCCATATCAACTAGTCTTTCCTGTTTCTCAGTTTTCCCAATGTTATAATGGTGTAATACCTGTTCTACAATTCTATCAGGATATAAAGTGAATGAAAATACTTTGAAAAGATATAGAATGCACTTATTTTTTTAAGTGCTCACCTGACCTACAATAAAACATTTTGACAGAAACAGCACAACTTTTGTTTTAGTATTATTTTTACATGAAAGATAGAAGCCCCAGAGGAAATGGAATATTCTACAAAATTTAAGATTGTTATCTACTGTAATCTTCTTCTAATTACAAGCTAGCACCAAGAATATAAAACAATCACCTTTTTCAAAAAAAACATCATTATTATTGGTAACCTTCCCTTGCAGGTAACATTTAAAAAGCTAAATGCCGCTTACTTATTACTTTAAAAACGTTAGCATCTTATATACTATGCAACCCAGAAGTTGTTGAAAAACTCTGTATAATATATAAATGTCTTTTTAGCACATTTAAAATATACAAGTAATATTATTTTCATTAAATATGATTAAAAAAATCCAATGCGATATCTCTTAACCATTAGTCACAGTTACAATGCATATGTAACTATCAACTAGACTACATAAAGTTACAACTGGTGAAATAATAACCACAGAACTACATTGTGATTTAGAACTATAAGTATCGATTAGTCATAGAAAACTGTGATTTCAAAACAAGTGCATTAATGCTGTCCTGAAATAAAATCAGTTTGTAATGTAATTCTTGGGTTAAGATTCTTGAATTCCTTGCCAAAAAAAAAAAAAAAGTGTTTTTTTTTTTAACACTATGCTAAGATAAAAACCAAAAATTCTAATTTACTATGATAATCAATTGAGCAAACACAACTACAATGGCACTTCTAAAAATGTTTATAATTTATGTGTCAGTTTCAATCACAAAATGAGTAAACCACCACATTAAATATTTTCTTTGCTTAGTATACTGGAATAAACTATTATGATCTAGTTTATAATTTTAATACAATTAATAAATGTTATCTTCATCAAACATGAAAAATATCTGATGGTTTTTAAAACAATTCTTTATAATCTTAAACTATTTTTTAAAATGCAGCTGTTCATTAAAATCTATGTATTAAAAAAATAGAATTGAAAACAGTCTAGCTACTTAAAAGCTTAGATTTAACAGATGTGAAAACCAAAAAACTGTAAGTCACTGACCTCAAGTGTGACCTTTTTCAATCCACACTGTTCTGGTTTATATCACTATGTGATAAAAGGGATCTCTTTTACTTGAAAAAGCATTTATTCCCAATAGGGAATGAAGAAAAAAAATATTTTTTACTAGTGTTCAAACACTTGTACAAGCACTACAAAGGTGAATATTAAAAAATTTCAAACCAAGGAAAAGTTTCATCACATTTGGAAACTTTCTATATAATGGGCATTATATTGCTAACACTCTTCATTCTCCAGGACCTATTCGTTTTCATTATAACTCTGTGGAATATGAGAAGTAAATGGTAATGACACCAAATAATTTAGGAAAACATTTAAAATGTTACTAAATATATGACCTAACGCTATGGCTGATTTGCTTTAGTGTTTTGTTAAAGGTTATACGTTGCACAATAATAGAACATTTATACAATAAAGTAATTTTAGAAATAAATGTAGTAGTGAGGAACATAAGACAATGGACCTCTAAACTATTTAGCTATCACAAAAAGTTTGAAAGAAAATGTGTTGTAGGTAGAAGGAAAAACAAAGCAAACAATCTCCGCCCATCCCCCACAAATTCTGGACTGAAACTTTCATAGAACACTAATATTTCTTTCCAGCAGCATTTTATGAAATAAGGTATTCAATGGCAAGGATGGATATATAAAAGAACTGAAATGTTCATTGTTTCACACTTCACCTTGAATATATGAAATGTCAATGACAGTTTATATGCTAAAAACATGTCATTCTTAAACCTGTAATCATAGAATACAGTTGCTTAATTCTTGTAAAACCCTCTAAGCTTAAAAAAAGGGTTTTTTTACAATAACTTGAATCTTTTATAGTGTAGACTTTAAAGAAATATCTTTTAAGTTTTCAGATATCCCAACTAATTTTATATTTCTTTTCTAAATACAAGAAGAAAAAACTAATTCCAGTGTAAACATTTATATGTCACAAATTTACTGCCCATCATAGCACTGATCAGAGTCATTTTCAAATATTAAATACTGGGGTTGAAAATAATAAAATCATTTTTTATCAACTGCAACTAAATCATTCAGGTGTGGCTTAAGCACATTTTTTAAAATGAAAAAAAATTTCATGTCATTTTTAAGTTCTAATTAACAGATCCCTTATTTGTGAATTCAATATTTCTTTAAAAGCATAACAACTTCTTACAAAGGATGACTTGGGGACTTCTAATAAATCATTTATTTACATATGTTAAGGCTCAGTCTTTCATATTGTTTTCAGGCCACTTTATTAATTAAGTACTCATAACAGTACTTACCAAATTTATGCTTCCTGTAGGAGACCCATTAAAAGATTCTGTGAGAAGGGAAATTCAACTTAGTATACAGTAAAAAACTTTTGAAACAGTGCTTTATCTATCTAAGGTTCAAACACCAAGAACAAAAGTCACACAAGCCAAGATATAACAAAACAGTAAATTGTGGTACACTATTCCCAAACACCTATTCCCATTGTTTTCCAAGCCAGATATTTCAGTGAAAATAGTTATGTACCTAAGTTGCTCCCCCCCCCCAAAAAAAGGTATTTATGTACAGGAAAGCAATTATTATATATTTTATTCTCACAGTATCATATTAAGTTGTCTAATACAATGTAGATATGAGGTAAACACTGCAGAGTGAAGTCCACTAGGAAATGTCAGAGGTATTTTGCTATTTCTGTCCCACTGGATTAATATTACAAATAAAATTATTCTTTAATATGAAGGATAAATAGATTGACTTTTAATATATCTATAAAGTCTACTTATTCTTGGTTGATCTGGATCAAAAATATTCAAAATCTAGATTCTTAAATGAATATACAATTAATAGAACAAAAGATACATAAAATCCCATGTGTAATGTCATTTAATTAAAAAGCAACTAAAATTATTTTTAAAAATTAACGTTAGAGAGTAAGTGAATTATTAAAATTAACATCTTTCCCTCAGAATTTTAGTCTATATCTGAGCAAATTAGGTTACCAATTAAGATATCCCTCTGTTAAAAACACAAATGAATATATGGTAAAGCAATATTCATAAACAGTTTAAAGTTAATGTATGGCTTGTAGCCCTTAAGAGATTATTTATAATTTGGATCTCTAGATGGGTCTTCAAAGGAAATTTCTATTACTCTTGAAATAGGCAGTTGGTGTTGCTTTCCAACTTCAACAACTCTAAATGCCCAAGAACATTTCTCGGTTCCTCAAAACTTTGGTCACAAAAATAGGAAATCCCACCTAGGATTACCCCTTGGTTAACAGCAAGGTGAAAATTAAAATGAGTAAACAAACAGTTCTCTAACCTCCTTATTCAATTATATGCCTCCTACCTCCTTCTGTGGTCTGCCCACCTCTTAAGTCTTCCCACCAAAGACATGTCAAATTAAAAGAGAAACTAGGAGCAAAACAAGGCATAGTTTACTTTCTTGATCAATAATAAGATCCAGAAATAGAGTCTAAAGCCAATCTAGGTCCACATTTAATCAAAACTTTAATAACTAGTTATTAATATTAGAAAACAAAAGAAACTATTGTTTGACATGATGAGAAAAACGTGACTGAAATTAAAATTTAAAACAGCACAATTTAAATATTTTTAAAAGGCTGTGAAAGTATGTAGGAAAAAATACTCTTAAAATAATTTAAAGCTGAACTAACTAAAGAAGGCAATTACGAACAAAGAAAGAGAAAAGGAAGAAAGGGGAGGAGAGGAGGACAGAGAGCATGGGTTAGCACGCCATCCAGCCACCTACCTACCTACCTACAGAAGTCTAGTTAAATAGGAATGAAATTTCTTCCACAGCAAAGAAAAACCACCAGCAAATACTATTACACATGGTAAGATTTGGCCCACTAATTTTGTGCTCAGTTTAGGCTGCATTTTCTTAAAATCAGCTACATATTAAACACTAGATTAGGTAATTATTTCAAAATGTCTAAAAAGTAGCCAAAACTTCAGGACGTTAAAAAATACACAAAGTGCCAGGAAGCTTAATTTGAAAAGTCAGACAATGAATTTATAACCAGAAGATTTAAGAAAGGCCTATTTTTAATTAAACAATCTTATAAAGACAAGAAAATCATAAGCATCACTATTTGAAAAAGTTGTCACAAGTGCCTAAAACCTAAACAATGACAAAGATAATATACCTAACTGCCATTTTTAATAATAATGTTTCATATTATACCCATCATTCCACATACTTTTTTCAAATCATTTCAAAAAAGGGTTAGGCAATTTCTCAGTTATAAAATATATAAAAGCTCATCAATTAGGACACAGAATGTTAAAAAGCAATGTCCTAGAAAGACGAAAGAGATATATATATACACTAATTCCAAACTACAATCAAGGATTCCGATGTGAGGGACTACTCAATGACTGATATATAATAGAAGTACATTTACTTCAGATCAAAACTAGTTGCAGAAAAAAAACTTTTAAGCTACTCTGTGTTTTAAATAAGTATGAGGTTTTGAGAAGTTTGAGACAACATAAATAATTTGCTTCCATTAGTTGCATACAAGACAAATATAAATGGAAGCTAAAAGTCAATTTAGAAGAATTTGAAGTTCTTACACTATAGGATCAAAACCTACTCCCAGAGAATATATTGTTACTGTCATCATTATATAATATTTAGACACTCAGATATTAGCTGATTATGATTCAATTTATCCTCTTTCATTCTGGGTCAGATAGCAAATCTGTTTCACAATACTAAGGAAACTTCTAAAGTAGACAAAATCAACAATAAAAACATTTTAAATAGTCCTTTCTGGAAGTAGAGTTCCTACTGCAAATTTCATAGCAGCTATGCAAAATATTTTTCAAGAGACAGTAAATAGATATACTATATAACATACTTGAGGTACACTGAATTTTACTATTCATCTCCCACAGAAGTGCTCTTAAAAAAAAAACACTTCCTCAATTATGCAATCAAATCCAGTTAATAAAATATTATCCCAATTTTACAAATAACCAAGATATTAGATCAACAATCAATATAAAAGTTATTACAACATGGAAACTTCTGTAACTAGATTTCTTAGATTATTTAAAAAGTAAAATCTTGCTGGAGAGGGTGTGGAGAAATGGGAACCCTCTTGCACTGTTCGTGGGAATGTAAATTGATACAGCCACTACGCAGAACAGTATGGAGGTTCCTTAAAAAACTACAAATAGAACTACCATATGACCCAGCAATCCCAGTACTGGGCATATACCCTGAGAAAACCATAATTCAAAAAGAGTCATGTACCACAATGTTCATTGCAGCTCTATTTACAATAGCCAGGACATGGAAGCAACATAATTGTCCATCAACAGATGAATGGATAAAGAAGATATGGCACATATATACAATGGAATATTACTCAGCCATAAAAAGAAACGAAATTGAGTTATTTGTAGTGAGGTGGATGGACTAGAGTCTGTCATACAGAGTGAAGTAAGTCAGAAAGAAAAAAACAAATACCGTATGCTAACACATATATATGGAATCTAAAAAAAAAAAAAATTGTTCTGAAGAACCTAGGGGCAGGACAGGAATAAAGACGCAGACGTAGAGAATGGACTTGAGGACACAGTGTAGGGGAAAGGGAAGCTGGGACGAAGTGAGAGAGTGGCATGGACATATATACACTACCAAATGTAAAAGATAGTCAGTGGGAATGAGCCACATAGCGCAGGAAAATCAGCTCGGTGCTTTGTGTCCACCTAGAGGGGTGGGATAGGGAGGATAGGAGAGAGATGCAAGAGGGTGTGGAAAAAAGGGAGCCTTCTTGCACTATTGATGGGAATGTAAATTGATACAGGCACTATGGGGCACAGTATGGAGTTTCCTTAAAAAACTAAAATTAGAACTACCATACAACCCAGCAATCCCAGTACTGGGCATATACCCTGAGAAAACCGTAATTCAAAAATAGTCATGTACCACAATGTTCATTGCAGCCTTATTTACAATAGCCAGGACATGGAAGCAACCTCAGTGTCCATCAACAGATGAATGGATAAAAAAGATGTGACACATATATACAATGGAATATTACTCAGCCATAAAAAGACACGAAATTGAGTTACTTGTAGTGAGGTGGATGGACCTAGAGTCTGTCATACAGAGTCAAGTAAGTCAGAAAGAGAAAAGCAAATACCATATGCTTACACATATATATGGAATCTAAAAACAAACAAAAAAAAATTGGTCATGAAGAACCAAGGGGCCGGACGGGAATAAAGACACAGACCTACTAGAGAATGGACTTGAGGACACGGGGAGGGGGAAGGGAAAGCTGGGACAAAATGAGAGAGTGGCATGTACATATATACACTACCAAATGTAAAACTGATAGCTAGTGGGAAGAAGCCGTATAGCACAAGGAGGTCAGCTTGGTGCTTTGTGACCATCTAGAGGGGTGGGATAGGGAGGCTGGGAGGGAGATGCAAAAGGGAAGAGATATGGGGATATATGTATATGTATAGCTGATTCACTTTGTTATAAAGCAGAAACTAACACACCATTGTAAAGCAATTATACTCTAACAAAGGTGTTAAAAAAAATATAGAAAAAAATTTTTAAATAAACAGTAAAATCTCACTAATATAGACTAGGGAGTGGGGAGGATAGGTAGAGAAGAGGGGAGGCTGGAAAGCTTCCATAATAGAGGTATTTTTTAAAGCAGTGCTCACTATCTAATACATCTATTATATCTCCAACTTCAAGTGGCCCTGTCCATAAAATCTATTCATAAGTAAATAAGCATAATTAAAGCACTTTCTTAAAATAATTCCTTAGTCCAGGGCTTCTCTGGTGGCGCAGTGGTTGAGAATCCGCCTGCCGACGCAGGGGAAACGGGTTCGTGCCCCTGTCCGGGAAGATCCCACATGCCGCGGAGCGGCTGGGCCCAGTGAGCCATGGCCGCTGAGCCTGCGCGTCCGGAGCCTGTGCTCCGCAACGGGAGAGGCCACAGCAGTGAGAGGCCCGCATACCGCAAAAAAAAAAAAAAAAAATTCCTTAGTCCAATCTTTCCCATTTACTTTGTATTTACATTGCTTATTTGCTGGAAAGTTTATCAAATACTAGATATTTAATTAGAGTTTAATAAGTACTTCTGAACTGAATCACAAGTAAAATGGTCATCAGGTCTAAAATCTGCAAACTGTACTCTAAGTGCTGCCTCTCCCACTATTCTTAAATAACAAATTATTTACTACTAATAAAAACTGATATTTGCGTTTTAGTTTATATTTGATTTTTATATACAGAATTCCATTAAAATATGACAACTCTGAGGTAAGATATTATTATGAGAAGAATATTATTCCAGATTTACAGCTGAGAAAGAGGCTTAAAGAAATTGTTTGGCCAACATCACACAGGCAATAAGAAAAGGATTAAAATCTAAGTATTATGACAAAGTCTGCTTTCTTTACTATAACATGTAGATAGAAAAAAACTGAACGATTGGAATAAATGACTCTTATAGCTTCTCCCAGCTTATATTGGGCAGGATTTGGAAAAGGGTACAGTTAAAGAGGGAAAAAACTGTATTTTTATGTTTTATAGTTTATGGTATATTCTCAGATTCATCACTTGTTATTTCATTTAATCTTCTCAATAATCCTATTGCTAGTCATGACTATTATTACTTATAAACAAAAGGGAAACTACCATAAAAACATTGGGGTGACACAACTCAAGAAAACATGCTTCTTTAAGAATTCTATTTTCAACAGTTACATTCAAATTTGTTATTAAATTTTAACATTTTAGTTTAGTATAGTAAGTAAACTTTGTCATTTAATTACAGATTTTTAAATATACTACAATTTATATTTGGGTTTCAAAAACATTTTTTATCTTATTTGAAAGGACTTTTTTTGGTAAGCAGAATATATACAGGAAAATACATATACACATAAATGTACAACGTGTGCCACCTTACCTCCATCACCATCATCTGATCCTCTGAAACTAGGATCTTTTAACATATCCAGCTCAGCTAACATGCGCACATAAAGTGCATTCTGCCTGAAGGAAGGATAAAATCTTTCATCTCGTAGCATCAATTCATATACCTTATTGAAATAAATCAAGATATTCAATCATTAATGCAGATAATGCAGTGATTTCCACTAATAAGATTTCAACGAAAGCTAGATAGAGGTCTTACTGTAATAAATTACAGGTTCCATATTAACAAGATGTCAGTAATAAGACTATGTCACAACCAATAATTTTTTTCTGGTCCCTCCAGCACCCAAATTGTACTGAAACAGGTCCTACTGCAACACAAGTCACACGACAGCAGGTTACATAAAATGTTCCAGAAAGTAGTACTCTCTAAGAAACAAGTACACATAAAGGCTCAAGACACATATTCAAATAAATGAATCATGTTATTTATACATCATCAATTCATAAAATTCTAGAATCTATATCTGGCCCTGCAGTCAGATTCAAATTAAACAACCCAGCTAAGGATTTTCCTCATTTGTCAATTAAATAAACAAAGAAAAACTGGCCTACCTTTTTTGTAATTGTGAAGTACTGATATTATTACCATAACTCATCTTTTTAGTTACCACCGTACTTTCTTAATGCTTCAATAACCTTTTATAAACAAATTACATGCATATAGAAATATACATTGTTTTCGAGAAAGATATAATGATAAATGTTGTACATAATACCTTCCTTTGAATGTCATCAAAGATTTCAGGAGTTGGATCTTCATGATTCAAAGTATCTGCTAATTTTGCTACCAAATAATCATCAACAGTAACTCTTGGAGATGCCTGACAAACAGAGAAAAATAACAGTAGTATTGATCTTTGGATTTTCTATATACAAGTTAAGCCTTAATAGTAGGAGAATAATGGAATCATATTATTGAAAGTAACTGCCAGAAAATCCTTGGTTTGCAAATGACACCCTGATGATTAAAGGCTGAAATAAGAGCTAGAACCTTCTTGTCATCACGTACTACACAGTCGACGTTCGACAAACATGGATTTAAATCTTGACTTTTGCCGAGCAACTTACCTCTCACTAGGCTTCACTTAATCTGCAAAATGGTGGTAAATACCACATATGGTTATTATGAGGATGAAAAGAGATTTACGTAAGGCATATGGGTCTAGCACATAAGAAACTCTGTCATTAGGAGTTAGTGTTGAGCACTCAGTAGTCCTAGATGTGTATTTAATAAAATACCAAAAGAATAATCCATTCGTTATTTATCATTTAAGGTTAGAAACAATCCTTTTGAATGGCATCTAAAAGAGACTATGCTTATCTTAATTTGGTTTTATAATACTGCAGCAAAGTTCCCACATGATACAGGATGGAAAAAATCTGAAAAGTTAATTTGTTCCAACAATTTCCATCTCAAGGTGCATAATGTGACAGATACTACACAGAAATATAAAATATCATGTTCAGTGTGAAAAATTACTGAAAGAAAATAACGCTGAGAAGCTAGAAATATGGTCATCTTTGGCATGTCAACTTTTGTATTTTTAGTTCTGAAGGCTCTAGAGAATAAATGAGCAACAAGGATGGTAACTTTTAGAGAAAGTACCAAAAGAATGCATTGTTCAAGTGATTTCTCTATGCTAATAGACTATCTAAGGAACAGAAAAGAAGATATATCAAGAAAAGAAAAAAAAGTAAAAGTAAGTAAGTAACCTGGGTATATATACAGACAAAACTATAATTTTAAAAGATATATGCACCCCATGTTCAAAGCAGCACTATTCACAATAGCTAAGACATGGAAACAACCTCAATGTCCAACGACAGATGAATTGATAAAGATGTGATAAATATATACAATGGAATACTACTTGGCCACAAAAAAGAATGAAACATGCCATTTGCAGCAATGTGGATAAATCTAGAGACTATCGTACTAAGTGAAGTTAAGTCAGAAAGAGAAAGACAAATACCATATGATATCACTTATATGCAGAAGCTAAAATATGACACAAATGAACTTATCAACAAAACAGAAACAGACTCACAGACGTAGTGAACAGACTTGTGATTGCCAAAGGGGAGGGGGGCTGGGGGAGGGATGGATTGGAAGTTTGGCATTAGCAGATGCAAGCTATTATATATAGAATGATAAACAACAAAGTCCTACTGTATACCACAGGGAACCATATTCAATATCCTGTGCTAAACCATAATGGAAAAGAATATGAAAAAGAATGTGTATATGTATAACTGAATCACTTTGCTGTATAGCAGAAATTAACACAACACTGTATATCAACTACACTCGAACAAAATTTTTTTTTTTAGTTTTCTTTCAAGTAAGTAAACAGGAGGCAAACGGCTACACAACTTCTAATGCTCCCTTGTTAATTCAACACTCCTGGTAGTAAACCCAAGTAGGTTGTGTGGTGGTTGTTTTTTGGTTTGTGTGGGGCTTTTTGGAGGAGGAAGAGAAGGATACTTACCTACTATTTGTTTGTGTACGAGTGTGGTGTTTTGTGTTTTTTTTTGCGGTACGCGGGCCCCTCACTGCTGTGGCCTCTCCCGTCGCGGAGCACAGGCTCCGGACGCGCAGGCTCAGCGGCCATGGCTCACGGGCCCAGCCGCTCCGTGGCATGTGGGATCTTCCCGGACCGGGGCACGAACCCATGTCCGCTGCATCGGCAGGCGGACTCTCAACCACTGCGCCACCAGGGAAGCCCATGAGTGTGGTGTTTTTTTATTTCCCCCCAACTAAGAACAGGAGAACTAAACAACTTCAACTATGTGACAAAGATCAGAGAGGAACAAGATTTAAGTTAGTTTTGTCCTTTCATTTGCCCTCTAAGCTCAGTAAAACTCAGTTTCTAGGAAATAAGAGAAAAATTTGAAAATAATAACATTATCTATTTATCTAGTTTAATTTTTTCTATAATCTCTGGAATACAGAATTGGATTAAGCCTCATCCTTGGAAGAGGGTGACCAAAACTTTCAGAGAGCCCACCTTTCAAAAAAAGTAATATGGAAGAAATACTTACACATGTTACTTCTTTAACATAAAAATACAAAAATGGGTGTTTTTCCAAAATTATCTATTAATCTGTATTCTTTACTTTTCTGTTACACAAATGTAGTTATTTAAACAAAACAAAAGGACTAGTTAACAGTGGCAATTAGTAATTAATTGGACTAATCAAAAAAATGTCTGAGAATATTAATATACTTAAATGTTTCTGTACTCTGATACAGCAACTTATTTTAACATATTTTAAACTTTTTACTTTTAAATTTAAATATTGTAGGCGTTATATTATATATTCTTAAAATATAAAAATGTAAGACTTTTTAAAAGATTATACCTATAATAGGACTAATTAAATAGATATATCTATATTTAATAAAAAGTAAACAATTACTTTTCTTTTTATTCCATGATCTTGTAGGGTATTTTTGTGTTGCCCTTTTAAACGATACTTCTCTGATCTGCCTGCAGCCTTCAGGATATTATTTTATGCAGTGGTATAACTAAGTACAATCAACTATAAAATAAAATTCACTATGACTTTCAGCTCTGCTCTTAAGGCTATATATCACACTTATTTCTCTAACCAGTGCAATGTCATGACATCAAGTAAATATCCCTTCAATAAAACCATTTAGGCAAAGAATAATGGGATTTTACTCACTAAAAACAGCAGGTTTTTAGACCTGTAGGGATTTGTATCTCCAGATTTGTTTCATAGACCAGCTGTTTGTCTATCAGGTCCTTTGCATCTATGAATTCATCATACAGGCTACCCATGTCTAAAATGCCCATTTTTAAGTACTTCGAAGCATAATGAATGCCATAAGTTAAACCTCTCCTTTTCAAGGAAAATGGTTTTAAAACACACAGATCATTTAAATGTGGTAAAGGTGCATTCCAAATAAATTATAGTTTTAGTAAAGAAAGTGAGAAAATCCTCTTTAAACTAGCTGTTCCCTTCTGGTGATATTTGAGTTCTCAATAGCCTTAGTTCCAAAAAGTGAGTCATTTTTTTCATTATATGAGTTTTTGTTACAGCCTACACATAAAAAACTCAGTTCAGTCCATCCATTTCAAGGTTTATTTTAGTCCCTCCAAAAATCATTCAATAGTTTTAGAGAAAGCATATAAATTTCTGTTTACGTTAATTTATTTCACCATACTCATTCTTGATGCATTTTCAAATGAGAGGACATTATTCTTGTCCCATTCTTTGAAAATATGATTTACCGCAGGCCATTGTTGGCATCTTTACTATGACTGGCAACAATGATAGCCATCTGGAAGGCAAATGTCTAAAGTTTTCTCCTGACATTTTGGTAATGTCAAAATCTCAGAAAGCTGAAGCAATAATATTGTTCAGAACATACAGGTATAATAAAACTGTATGGGAAAGCAAGTGAATAATTACAGAAAATGGGCTTCATCAGGAAGCAAGGACAGGTAAAGAATATATAGGGATCTTTAAAACTATAATGAATGTTCTATTTCTAAAGCTGGATGGGGTATAAAGGTGTTTGCTCTACTATTATTCTTAAAACTGTGTACTCTTTTAAGTAGGGTATATTTCATAAGGCAAAAATGTAAGCAAATGCACAAATAAGCAGTTTCCAAGTAACACTCATACTTAAAATTCAAATACAATTTTTGTGTTAAGTATAAATTAAAAGGTTATTATAGCATAGCCATTAAAAGTACTGGAGTGTGAGTAACCTTGAATCTTGAGGATTTTTGTGTCCATATTCATGAGGGATATTAGTCTGTAGTTTTCTAAATGATGTCTTTGTCTGACTTTGATATGAGAATGACACAACTCATAAAATGAGCTGGGAAATGTTTTATTTTTTCTCTATTTTCTGGAAGAGTTTGTGAAGTATTGGTATTATTTCTTCTTGAAATGTATGACAGAATTCATACCTAGTGAAACCAGCCAGGCCTGGGCTTTTCTTTGAAAGATGATTTTTAATTATTAATTAAATTTATTTACTATATTTTCTGTTTCTTCTTAAGTCAGTTTGGCAATTAGTGTCTCCCCAGGAATTTGTCCATTTCATCTAAGTTGTCAAATTTGTTGTCATAAAGTTGTTTGTAATATTTCCTTATAGGCCCTTTAATTTCTATAGAGTTGGCAGTGATGCCTCCTCTTTCATTCATGATTTTGGTGATCTGTATCTTTTTTCCGGGCCAATCTAGCTAAAGGTCTGTCAATTTTGTTGCTCTTTTCCCAACTTTTGGTCGTACTGATTTTTCACTATTGTTTTTTCTGTTTTCTATTTCACTGATTTCCATTTTGATCTTTACTATTTTATTTCCTTCCTTCTGTTTGCTTGGGTTTGTCTTGCTTTTCTTTTTCTAGATTTTTAAGGTGAAAACGTAGAATGTTGATTTGAGATCTTTCTTCTTTCTCATTAGGCATTTAAGGCTACACATCTCCCTGTAAGCACTTCTTTAATTGCATCCCATAAATTTTGATGTACCGTGTTTTCTTTTTTTTTTTTTCTTTTTGGCTGCATTGGGTCTTCGTTGCTGCATGCGGGCTTTCTCTAGTTGTGGCGAGTAGGGGCTACTCTTCTTTGTGGTACGCGGGCTTCTCGTTGCGATGGCTTCTGTTGTCGCGGAGCAGGGGCTCTAGGCGCGCGGGCTTCAGTAGTTGTGGCTCGCGGGCTCTAGAGCTCAGGCTCAGTAGTTGTTGCGCACGGGCTTAGCTGCTTCGAGGCGTGTGGGATCGTCCTGGACCAGGGCTCGAACCCGTGTCCCCTGCATTGGCAGGAGGATTCTTAACCACTGCGCCACCAGGGAAGCCCCGGAAGTCACTTTAAAGTAAATGTACTTTAAGAATAAAGGAGTCTGGAAGCCTGGGTCACCCTATTATTCACTGCTTCTCGCTCTCCACTCCTCACCCTGCCTCACTGACTTTCGTTGGACTGTGGCATGAGAGAGAAATAAACCTTTGTTGAGTTAAGCCACTGAGAATGTGGAGAGTTCTAACGGGTTTATAGGGCTGTTCAATTCTTGTATATCCTTGGTCATTTTCTGTATAATTGTTTTATCAGTTTTTGAGAGTGAGTATTGAAGTCTCCAACTATTATTGCTGAACTGTCTACTTCTCCCTCAATTCAGTCAGTTTGTGCTTCATTTACGTGGGGGCTTTGTTGTTTTATCATCCTCATCAACTGACCCTTTTAGAATTATAAAATGTTCCTCGTTTCTCTAGTAACAATTTTTTGTCTTAAAATCTATTACTAATATTGGTGTAGCCACTCCAGCTCTATTTTAGTTACTGTTTGCATGGTTTACCTTTTTCCATCCTTTTACTTTCTACCTATTATCTACAGTGTGTGTGACCTTGAATTTTAACTGTCACTTTGTATCTGCATGACCCTGGACAAGTTAATTCAATTTCCTAACTGAATCAGTTTCTTCACGTATAAAATGAGGATAATACACAATAATACTATTACCAGGATTAAATAAGGCAATGTAAGGCAGCTGCGCATAGCAGCATGAATAATGGATATTTACAAGTACTACAAAAATCATTATCAATGATACTGCCAGAGAAGATAAGAAAACAGTAATCAAAATATATTCTCACCTTTTCTGATAAATACTGTTCATAAATTCCAACAGCAGCTGCTCTTAAAAGACCTTTGGTTTGGTTGGTTTGATGTCTTCCATCTTTCTGACGACTTGATAAAACTTCTAGCTGTTGTTGGGCTGTAACCCGGTATCCTTCCACTGTCATCCAGAAGAAGAGATGTGCCTGACCTCCAGTTTGCTGCATGTAATCTACCAAAATCCATAACAACATAGATATTAAAGTCACACATTTTTGGGTGCACACAAGTTAAGAAGGATTAAAGTTTCAAATACTTAAAACTCCACATTTTCAACATGTTTAGAAAATGCTTGAGGTTAAAAAAAATAGTTATATCATAAACTGGTTAGGCTGAGAAGACCAGTTATGCAGAAAAAACAAATGGAAGCACGTATTTTTTTTAAAAAATCTGATTTTTCACTAAAATATCTCTAGGGGATAAAACTGCCAGAGAAGGCTTCATCAGAAATAAACTACTTCACCAACATTCAGCTTCCATTCTCAACAAAGATTATTAATCACAATATTACTATTATCATAAATATTAAAAATAACGTTTGGGCTCTTCAATAAGCCATGCATTTTTGATCGTGAAATGAAGAATCAGGGAGTTTTGCTGGAAATGTCCCCCAGATAAAAGCAATTTTGATGTAATATTAATAAAATTAATAAATATTTATATATTAAAATGGCATAAAAACAAAGCCCTCTCCCATTCATGCACCAAAATGATATACACAGGTTATACACACCAAGTATTCCTGATAAAGTATTCTTTCTCAAATAACTTAAATTTAAATTCATTGTAGAATCTCCTGGGGTTTATTTAAAAGCAGATTAGCAAATGCACATTGGAGTTAAAATAAGCATTTATTTCCTCGACAACAAAATAAATCTCTGGTTTCCAAAGAAAAGGGAGTATTTCAGAGAATGAGGGGTGGAAGAGAGATATATATGCCACACCTAATACCAGGTATTTAAAATTTAACAATATTTACAATTATTAAAAATTTCAAGGGTTATATTATTTTTATAAAATGGATTTACCTACCCATAAAAAATTGTAGTGCAACATTGTCTACAAGAATGCTGTCCAGGGGGACTGTGCAAAGTTTCCCAAAGTTTGCTGCCAGTTTCACAGTATTTATGTCCTACAAATAAAAGTTAATGTAAATTAATATTTCATCTATTCACTCACTAGGTTAAAGATCTTTACATAGATGTAAAAATTTAAGTTAAAATGGAATAAAAATAAAGGTTTCTCTTCTTGTACATGTGGGTGCCCAATAAAAAGTATCAGCTCACTGAATTTCCTAGAGTTATTTTAAGAGCTGCTTAGTAAATATACATTAAAAGTATGATAAGCACTCATTTCTTCTAATAAAAAAATAAATCTAAATGTATTTTCATGGATTCTCTAACTCTGTATATTCCAAACAAAAATGAACATTTTAGGAGCTAAAGGGGATATCTGGATCACCTTAATATGTTCAAGAATAAACAAATCCCAATATTTTCAAGTACAGATTGACGTCTATCTACTGGGAAAACAGAAAATATTCCCGAGTTAATCTGCTCCTAACGGAGTAAAAATTCTATAATCTTTATAGAAAGTGTATTTCTTTTCAGTCTACCTAAATAGTAAATTACATATACTTCAAAGCAAGAGAGCTACATAGGGTGGAAAAAAAATTTGTTAACAGGTTCAAATTTAGAGAATCTACATGTCCAGCATTGTGCTAGGTGCATTATACACATTACTTCATTAATCTCCACAGCAATCCTATTGGATAAATACTACCAATCCCACTCAACAGATAAGAAAGTTGAGGATCGGAAATGTTGCCTGGGGTGACAAAGCTGGTTAGAATGAGTCAGTGTCCTCAAAACCTGCTGCCCCTTCCACAAAGAGCCATAGTGTTTCCAGGAATGATTTTCACCAGCTTCTCTGCGTTCCCAAATCCATATCTCACAATCCTCTATTTTTAAAAAAAGATAGACAGGTTTTCTGAAAGTTAGATAGGCTGCCTTATTCAGGAGCAGATACTAAATTAGGCATAGGAAAAGGAAGATGTTTTGAAAAAAGGAGAAAAAAGCTTTCTCTGTAATTAGTATCTCTCCTTCATATAAGTACTTAATAATAACAGATTACCAACTTAAAATGTCTGGGGTAAAGCAATCTAGTCCCAGCGCATGATTTCTCCTAAGTCTTCCTTCCACAGATTTTATCATCTCTTTTTCCTATCCAGCAGCACCTCTATAGATAGGGAATGGAAAAGAGTATTCACTATCACTTTATTTCTGATAAAAAGAATAAAGCACCTCCTAAGACTTTAAGATAAGTAGCATGGTTAAAAAATTACATCTCTGCGAAGAGTGTGAGTTTTCTTCCAAAGGAAAACACTGTATGACTTGAGCTATTAAAAAAGGTAAAGGTTGATATTCAAAATAGAATTGACAAGCTTCCAAACAAGGTTTCAAAATTTCAAAAGGATTCAATATCGGAAGGTGTTTAGGCAAACAGACTTTAAATAATGATGCGTATGGATCATTAACTCTTAAGATCTAGGTAAGGTAACTAGATAAAGAAACAGTAAGAACAAGTGAAACCATATTATTCTTCTATTCTGAATTTACATGCATGTATAAACTCACTTTAAAATATAGTTAACTGAAACAAAGACAGACAGACATACACCCGCACACACACATAAATGACAAATGTGGGCCTCAAGTAATGTAAGTTATAATTAAACTAGCAAACTAAACTCAAGATTTTTAAAAATAAGTCTTCCATTCCTTAAGGAATTTAAGTACACTGCAAATTACAAGACCAGAGAGTCACAAATAAATTTCCAAAAGAAAACCAGCATGAAAAAGGTGACTACACTAAAAACTAAATGTAGTAAAAAATGTTTTTGTTACGTTTTAAAGCCCCAAATCTCTGCTTCTCCTTTACAATGAAAGTCTTCCAAACAGCTACCTGTAATCACAGTTTCTAATTCACCTCTTCCCATTTTCTCCTGGACTGACTCCAGTCAGGGTTTCTCTCCACTATTCCAACAAAATGCTATCATCAGATCATCAATAATCCCCCTGCTGGCAAACCCAATAGTCAATTCTAAATCTTCATCTTACTCAACTTATTAGTCGCCTTTGATATACCTGATCTCTCACTTCTTTAAACATTTTCTACACTTGGCTTCTAGGATATCACACTCCCAGGTTTTCCTTCAATCTCACCAGTCACTCTGTTTCTTTGGCTAGATCTTTCACTTTGTCTTAAACACTAAGTAACTGCAGGGCCTCAGGACTAAGTCCTTGATATCTTCTTACTTAAACTCATTCTTTTAGGTAACCTCATCCAGTCTCTTAACTTTAAATAAACATCTGATAATCCTGAGGATTCTCAAAGTTTGTTGCATCACTAAACATTCCCTTGAACTGGAGTTTACGAATTAGCATGTGTACTTGAATGTCAAACCGGGATCTCAAACTAAAACATTCAAAACTTGATTCTCTCTTCCAGACTTCCTCCTCCCTCAGCTGTATCCATTTTAGTAAACAACAACACTTCATACAGTTGCTCAGGCCAAAATACTCTGGAATCATCCTTGAGTCCTTTTTTCCTCTCTCACCCTGTATTTAAACCATTAGCAAATCCTGTTAGCACTGTATCTAGTCTCTAATTACTTCTCACATGAACCTCCACAGACATCTCTTACTGAACTAATGCAACAGTCTTGTAAGTGATCTGTTTCCATTCTTGTCCCCACCACTCCACCACAATCTATTCATCACAAAGAGTCCAAGTAATCATTTTAACTCATAAGTCACATCATGTCACTTGCCAGGGCAAATCTCCAATGGATTCCTATCACAATTGGAAATTTTTAAAATCTTACTATGGCAGTAAACCCCAAGGTTCCTCTCTAATTTCATTCCTACTACTACAATCCTTTTCATGCATTCCATACCAGACACAATGACCTCCTCTAACTCACCAGGCACTTTCCTATTCCAGGGCCTTTGCATGCTCTCACCTTTGCCTGCAAGATTCCTTTAAAAAAAAAAAAAAATTCACAGGACCCTCTCCTTATTCACATCTCTCTCCGCTCAAATGTCACCAAATCTCTCAGCATATATCTAAAACACTCCCAGACATTCTCTATCACCATACTTTACTTTACTGATTTTTTTCACATTTACTTATTTTTTACATTTTTTACATAATACATCAAGTTATATATTGGTTAATTTTCTGATTCTACAACTACTGGGTTGCCCAAAAACTTCGTCCGGGTTTTTCTGTAAGGTGTTATGGAAATGTAAGCTCCATGAGAGAGATTTCTGTTAGGTCCATCTAAAAAAAGGTGCCCAGTGTACAAAATATAATAAATGTTGAATTTTGAATAAATAATACATGAGTAGATAAATATATAAATCAAGAAATAAAATCTTTAATTACTTCAGTATTTTTCATGCAGCATTTTAATCTCTTTAGCTTGTTTTAACAAATACTTTCACTACATTGTGTAAGATAAACTTTTTTCTAAATTCTTAGTTCTTTTGTAGAGTGCTACACTGGTTAATATTCTACCTTTTGTCATTTGCTAGACGTTTTAATGAATATAAAGTATTTATAACTAAATATTAACTCAAAAGTACTTTACTTACCTTGCCTGACTGCAACCGTTGTATTCTTGAGTCACATACTTTCTTTACAAATAATAAGCTATTTATTTGATTTTTGATGGTGTTGATATCTAAAAACAAACAAATTGATTATGAGGTAGAAAGTGGCAGTGTTACTTGTGAAATACTTTAAACATACATTTACTATAATTTAACATAATAACCAATGAATAGAGCAATTATTTTATTTAATAAAAGAAACTGGAAACTTTACAGTGAAATTGTTTAATTAAAATTAAACCATGCCAATTATCTTTACTTCAGAGATAACTGCAATAATAAGAGTCTCATATTCAGAAAATTATCGTGCTTTAGTCTCAGCACATATTAGCATAATAAAAGTCAGATTTACTTAAGGTGAAAACAACTAATAGCATCAAATGACATTTAGGTAAATTAAAGTTTTGTTTGAAGACACAGTAATCATTAAAGGAGTAAAACATTCTTATGCTTAAATAAATTATCAATACTTACCATCACCAGCTGTATCTAGAGATCGAAGATATTGTAATTCTTCTGCTGCTTTATCTCGGACTGCTTCTAGCTCTCCAATATTGTCACTCAATTTAATAATGTTCATAAAGGCCTCATAGTTGCAGTTAGAATCACGGATCTGAAAATAAAGTTTAAAATACAGATGGGAGGGAGACTCGCTTAGGTGAAAACAGAATCTTGAGTGCCTACCATGGGCCAGGCACAACTTTCCTCTATATCCCCACTGTTTATAACAAAGCAAAATGAAAATCTCTGTACTCTTGGTACTTAAGTTCCTGTGGGTCACAGACTATTAACAAAGTAAGTAAGATATATAGCACACTACAAAGTAAAGAGCATGCTCAGAATGTCTGATAATAGCAAGGAAGCCATGATGGCTAGAGCTAAACTAAAGAAGTGTAGAAGAGTAATGGAGATCAGTGGTAATGGAGGGCAAATATGGTAGGGTTTAGTAAATATTTTGGCTTTCACTCTGAATGGAATAGTTACTGGAGAGTTTTAAACAGAAGAGTGGCATTCTCTGACATAAATTTAACAGAATCACCGTAATGACATAAGTAACTGTTATTTCATCTTTTTTCTCCAGCCACTTGCTATTTAAGAATAGAAATGGAGTAGAAGGTTAAGTTGGATTTAACCAGAGTGTGGTTTCACCAAGCAAATAATAAAGTGAGAGAGACAGGAAGGTAGTTGAGGATGTTGTGAAGGAATGTATGACCGCCAACAAAATTTAAGCTAAGTGAAACAGTAAGGGGAGCTATGAAAAGGTGGCCAACTTGGGATACTGTCCATTCTAAACAAGGAGTCAAAGCACTGGGGATTTGTGTAAGTCTGGAGCTACGGAAAAAAAAAAAGGCCAATGAGCACATGAAAAAATGCTCAAAATCATTAGTCATCAAGGATGTGCAAGTTAACCATAACAAAATGACAATGCCAAATGTCTATCAGAATGTGGAGAGACCAAACTCAGTGCGAGTGGAAGTACGAAATTATAACACAACTTTGTAGGACTACTTGGCAGTTTCTCTCACTTGGTATAAATTTTACTTCAATAATACAACAAGAAGTAGGTTTTCAAAGACCTGATTTTTCTAAGAATACATTAAGAAACAAGTTAAGTAGCTGTTCACTTATCTGCTCTGGGTGGGGTGGTAACAATATGAACCAATTAGGTACTCTATTCCACAGTCAGAGATAGGACTTAACATTAACTAGTTTGTCTTAAAAAGAAATAAAATATATATTTCGAGATGAATAATGCAAATCCGTCCACACTGTTTTTAGAAATGACTTAAAAATTTTAAACTATTCTTGGGTAACACGAACACTTTATATAGAGAAGATGTATGTTACTACTACACTGCTCTAAACTTTTCCTTTCAAATAGAAATAAACTATGCAATTAGATATCATTAATATGAAATTTAACTGGGTGAAAGAGTAAGAACTGAGCCAATTTTAATCTTTATAATACCTACACATGTAAAGGGTTTTCCACACAAATAATGCCAAAAGCGTGCAAACCAGACAACAAAGTAGGCTAAAGATCCTTTATTGATATATTCTTCTCTTTTAAACATATTTTCTGATATTTTATAGCTAAGTACAATAGTGATCAATTCCTGTTCATTAGATAACAAAAAGACCCACCCATCATACACAATAATAGTACCAGCCCAACTGTGGGGAGAACAAGTAAAAATTTGATGGTCTGAATTCTTTCTTGAGTATGTGTTAAATCCCCCCAAAACATTTTTCCCATATAACTAATTATATACTTAATATAAGCTTAGCAAAAGAAAAATTGAAAACTGAAGAAAAATATAAATAGGAATAAAAATAATTCCTAACCTCATGAGTGAGAGATAACTATAACATTCTGGTAAGCATGCATCCTTTTCTGTACTATAGGTAAGATTATACAGTACTGTACCCTGATTATTTAAGGTAAGTATACAATATCCATTTTTGTGTTACAAAAAAAATTTTTTTTAATGTCATTTACTCTTGCTTTATTACTTAAATGTTTTTAAATTTGACCTGTGTTTCCTACTTCTTAAAAAATCATTTTGTGGGCTTCCCTGGTGGCACAGTGGTTGGGAGTCCGCCTGCCGATGCAGGGGACGCAGGTTCGTGCCCCGGTCCGGGAGGATCCCGCATGCCGCGGAGCGGCTGGGCTCGTGAGCCATGGCCGCTGAGCCTGCGCGTCCGGAGCCTGTGCTCCGCGACGGGAGAGGCCACGGGAGTGAGAGGTCCGCATACCGCAAAAAAAAAAAAAAAAAAAAAAAAAAATCATTTTGTTACATAACCAATACTCCTTGTGAGTAAAGTGAAATATATAAACAAAAGAGAAAAATTAAAACTTTCAGGATCCTACCTCTCTATTAACATTTTAGTCAGTATACATCTTATCAGAATCACAGTCATTCATAAATATATAATTACTTATATATTTATTTTTTAAAAGATTAGATATCTATACATACATCATTTTAAATTATGCTTTTCACATAAAAATATACATATCTTTTCATATTCATAAAGATACACTACCATAATAATGGCGGCATAGTATTTTATTGTATCAATATGCCTAAATTATCCCTCTATGTGGGACAATTAAATTGCTTTCAATTTTTTAGTATTACTAGCAACACTGTCATTAATGACCTTAAATCGGATTGTTGCAAACTTGCTTATTAGCACTTTAGAATAAATTTCAGGAGTAGAATTCCTAAGCAAAGGACATGTATTGTTTAAAATTTTAATTAAGCGGATATGCATATTTTTAAAGCTCTTAGAGCCTAGCAGTACTCTGAAGAAGCTGACAAAGGAAACGAAAAATCAAGTTCTGTGACCTCCATGAAAGGCTCTGGGAACACAAAGATAGTAAGATAATTTCTGCCTGCAGGTAACCCACCATCTGATGGGAGAGACAAATACTGCAACAGGAACAACAATAAAAAATGGCACGTCTGATAATGGATATGGTTAAACAAAGAACAATTAAGTAGTTCCTTCCTAGGAAAGCTAGACTGAGTTAACAGAAGACACTGTGGGGAAGAAATTTCAGATTCAAAAAAAATGAATCAAAGACCTAGAAGTACCTATCAAAGTATTCCCAGTAATAGCCCATTTACACTCTTCCTCAGCCATGAATTTATTGAAAGCATATATAACCAGAAAAAAGAAATCAGAGCTAGTAAACTTAATAACCACTAACCCTCTGATATATCTGACGAATAAGAAAACTGAGTTATCTTATAGACATACTAAGCAACTTACAGAAACAAATTTAGAATAAAATGTAAAGTACATACTATTTAAGTAGTTCAGAACACAGCTGTATTTAAAATCAAATAGTTTTTTAAAATACTCATCATCTATATACACACAGACAATAAAATATCCTTTTTTAAATTTAAATAAGTAGAAACAGCACCAAAATTGTAAGGAAGATTACCTTATCAACAAACTTTCTTACAGAGAATTTGGCTGGTACATTCAACACATAAGCAAATAGAAATACTGAAAATATAAAGATTATCTTTAGATGTATTTTTACTTAATTTCTTGAATAAATTATTGCTTAATCATCCTGACCTCCAAATCATATTTGTACATTTTAAAAAACTGTTTTAAAAACAAGAGTTGTAATTTTACAAAGTACATACCATCCATATGATATATTGATTAATATAATCAGGATCACTGAGTTGATTTATTAATGGAAGAAGAATTCCTCGTGCAAGGATTTCCTGGACAAAAATTTTAAAACACAAAAACAAACTTAATCTAATATACTTCTCAAATCAATAGCACAAAGTAAATTTCCTAACACAATGCTGTTACTTAAGAAAGGTAAGGTACATGTAAAAGTAAAACTTGATAAATGACATGATTTTACAAAAAGGTGAGCTAGTACACCTCATTTAAATGAGATGAAGCCACCTATATCAACTTGGATACATGGCCACAATGATAAGTAGAGTTGAGTGAAAAAAGGCAAAAGGATACTTCTAATATGTTAGCATTTATACTCATTTTTAAAAGGCAAAACATGGCACTAAAAGTGTTTATGGATTCCTACATCTACATTAAAAGTATAAAAACAAACAAGAAAAGGAAAAGATACCAATCTTAGAATAGTGATTGCCTTCAAGGGAGGGACAGAGCAACTACAGCAAAATATTAACAGTGGTTAAATCTGGGTTGTTGGTACATAAATGTCTATTGTATTATTCTCTATACCTGTCTGAGTTTGAAATTTACCTAATAGAAGATAATAAAAATAAAATAACATATGTTAAAACAATTACTCAACATTCTTTAGAATATACCTTCCCATTCTTTGCAGCTGTTTATGCTCCTACCTATTAAGATTCTGCCTCTCCTTCAAGGACTGAATCCAGAAATAATTTTCCAATTAAATAAACCCTGATCATTCCAGCTGAACACTTTTTCACTTATATGTTTAAAATACACTAATGCCCTGTATTTAAGCCATTTATCACATACCATTCTCTATGTAATTTTGTGTCTTCTACTTCTCTCATACACTACAGCTCTTCAGGAACTTTTTGTATATGAGTGAGATTAGTTAATCTATTGATTTATCTATCTTCAAAAATATTTAGCCTCTTCTTCTCAAGGTCATTGTCTTAAACATGGCTGGAATTTGATAAATATTAAATGATGGAAATGAAGAAACTAAGAATTTAATGCTGATTCTACTAAGACAATATTTTTACCTGTTATTACTCTTCAGTCCTTTATGCCTGTGAAATCTAAATTTATGAAATATCATTTCTTATGAATACTGGAGAGGCTAAATAGCTACAAGTTTAACAGGATGTTTCACTTTTCTAAGTAAAGGACCAATTTATTTACTTATCCCTTTCCAGATCTCTAATTTATCTGTGCCATTTTCTGGTGTAAGTTCATAGAAGGTAGCCTTCACTTTATTTTCCTTTAAAGAAATACGTTATTTAAATTCTACTTTTGTAAGTTGCACAAGTCTTTTGACAACGTTTCCCCCATGATGAATTCGTATTTCCAAAAGGCACTAATGGAGGCTCCAGTAACTTTCTGAAATCTCTTTTGAGACACCGTACAGTCTCAAAGTAGAAGAAATTGCTTATTCTTTCAAGGTTAGCTTTAACTCTAACTTCTTAAAAATTATATTTATTTATAGAATCCCTTCCTTCAAATTATGTATCTGACCACAGAAGCTCACATTTTAAAATGTACTTTGTAAGGAGAAAATTCACAAACAAGTATTTTTTGAAAGTTTCTTTTCAAAGTGAGAGAAAAAAACATGTGGACAAAATTTTTGAATAAATCTAGTGCTTCTTATTAGTTAATGCAAACAGTCAATATATCTCAGAAAACTACGCTGATCTCCTAATCTGCCTCATGAAAGGGTTTGGTTAGTCAAGATGTAATCATATGACTCAACAATTCCTCTACAGGTTCTAGTGAGAGCTCTAAATATTCCAAAATATGTAGCAATTTCCAGATAATTTTCATATACTTTAAGACAAGCACCAGCTGCCAAATATGAAGGCTCAAAAGATAGAGTCATTGAGGACATGAATCTCTAAATCAATAAAACACGGTAATGGAAGAAAGGAGTAGCAATTAAACAGCAATTATCTCAGTCAAATACTGTGATCTGTACAATCCATACAAAGGATCCATCATATAAAGGAAAGAACTAAGAACTCTCTAAACTGTTATTTAATCTGAACAAAATGTCTTTTGGGAAAACCTAGATTTAATTATCAACAAAAGAAAACTGATAAAGAACTATCAAGTTAAAAGAAAAACAAACTGATTGCAGTGCTCCAACAATTATACTCAACTCAATTAGACTCAAGCAAAAATAAATAAAATATTGGTCTAAAAGAACAATCTATGGCAAAACATATTTGCTCTTTAAACAGTCCTACTTAAACTATAACCCCATGTAACAAGACTCATCTTCATTCCTGTCTCCTAAAAGTCAATTTAATCTTTAAGGAGCAGCAATAGCGTGTCCACCACAGCCAGCAAGAAGGACAAATAGGTTTCCTTTTGCATTAAACCCAATTCTCTGATTGGGTATGTGCTATGTGGCAGGCACTGTGATAACCACTAAGTACATAATCATGATAAATACAAAATATGGTCCCCGTCTTTATAGGACTTAGGATTCTACTGGGGGAAAGAGGCATCAAGCAAGTAAATGCAACAACCAAATTGTCATTTTAAAATATGGTAAATGTTATGAAGGAAAACAGTACTTACCTACACTAATAGGGAATTATGAGGGGGCTTTTAGATTGGAGGCCTTTCTGAGGAAGTGAGATATGTGGGACAAATACAACTTAGCCAAGAGAAGAAGGAGAATCATTCTAAGCAGATGAAAAAGCGTACGAGACAGTCCTGTGGTGGGGAGAAATGGCACTTCTGGAGAAGCCAATGTAGCTGGAACATAGTGACGGCATGGCATGAAGGCCAGAGAGGTAAACAAAGCCACTTCATGCACAGTCTTATTGTAAGCCTTTTAAAAGGACTTGAGATTTAAAACATTTCCTGGATAGTTATTACTGGGATGAAGAAAAGACTTATAAAAGGTAGACAGGATTTGGAGGCAAGAATAAGATTTCCATCTTGGGCATCTAAAGTTTAAAAGGGCTGTGAATCAATCAAATAGTGATTTTAGTGGGCAGCTGGTCAGAGGGGCCTAGAGCTCAGAAGGGAATCTGGCCTATAGACATAAATTTTTATTAGCATTTGGCTGGTGTTTAAAGCCACAGGAATGGATGAGCAAGAAGAGGGCTAAGAACTGAACAACTTGGATAGTTAAAAGTTAAGAAGAGGAATTAAAGCATACAGAGGTGACTAAAAAAGAGACCGATGGAGGAGAAAAAGAGAAGACAGTAATGATGTGGAACCCAAGAAAAGACAGAGTTTCAAGAAGGAAGACATGGCCAGCCATGTGAAATGCTGCTGAGATACTGCCTAGCAGTGGCTATCTGGAGTACCAGGCAAAGACTCTGCTGCCAAATAATCAGCATGAATGAGTATGATGACTGATTAGCAGTATCTTCCTTCAGTGGTAAGTGTGAATCTAGTGATAGACATGCCAGATATTTACCTCCCTTGATAATGACTAGCCCAAATGATTGGTCTTCACTATATATAATCTATCAGACTCTTCCCATCAAAATCAAGCATTTTCTTCTCACTTCACAGTACCATTACCCTACCTGAGAAGTGCACTGAACTCAAGTTAGAGAGCTATTAGGAAATTGATACTGCTTAAATAATAACAAACAAGCATTAAATAACAACAGACACCTTAGGAAGTGGTGTATCTGTTCTGCAGAATGGTAGACTAAAGAGATCATAAGCTTTCATTTTTAGAAAAATTAAAAACTTCAACTTTACCCATTCAGCCAGGGTAAGGGCTAATGTTAGCATTAGCTAGCATTTCTCAATCACAACCAGTAGCCAAAGCCAAAATATTATTCCTTTACATGTGTACAAAGAATATTACTCCAAAGGTTTATACTCAGGGAATAGATGAGTCCAAGACTACTGTTCTCATCTGACTTAACTTATTTTCCAATGACAAGAAGTAGAATCTTAGCTACCCAGGTTTTTTTGAAAGTTTCTATCCAGAAGTGTTACTTTAGTCAGTCTAATTTAAGTAAATTTATAGGTGAAGCTATATTAAAGAAAATTTAAAACATATCTTTGTTATAACCCAAAATCCAAGTATCTAACTCTAACTCAGGCAGTTTTCAAGGTGTTGTCCAGGAACCTCTGGGGTGTAGGGGGAGACAAGCATACAGTGATATTTTCAAAAAGGAACATGATGGTGTGATGATACCATTAATGGAATGTGGGCTTGTGTATTTGTGTTCCAAAATTTCTTAGTTTTAATTTACAATACAATAAATATTGATAGATAAAGCCCACATAAACAGAAGCTCTTTGGGGTCCTCGATAATTTTTAAGAGTGTAACAGGGTCCTGGGACGAAAATTTTAATAATTACTACTCTAAGTTTCTTTACAGCCATGTATTTTGTATGAGCTTAGGCTTACCCTGACAAAGTATCGCATGATCTTGTTCTGGAAATCTCCAGGAGGTAGCAATAAATATAATAAGACCTCACACAAATCCCTTAGGAATCCTAGAAATAAAAGAAGTAGCTATAACAACATTAGAAAATATGAAGTCTCCACCTACTCTTGATATAAAACACAAATAAAGGTAGAAATAAGCAGTTGCCTGATTATACCAGCTTATTACCTTAGTAATCAGTATTCACTAAAAATCCCTTTATTATTCTCCAAATAGCAAGTATTCATTCATCAAACGAATACATATTTTTTATTCTGCCCAATTCTAACCCACATTTTGAATTGTTGAGAAACTTCAATTACAAAAGTATTTTCCCCAAAAAGTTTTAGTTGTACCATGTATTCTACACTTCTACCACACATCTTTGCATACTTAAAAGTTATTTGCACATTTAAAAATACACTTGTAACTATTTTTTCAGGAAAGAACTTCCACCGTCTTGGCAGGTAATAACAAGAAGAGTATGCGCTTCTATTGGGTTGGCCAAAATGTTCGTTTGGGTTTTTCTGTAACATTATGGAAAAACCCGAACAAACATTTTGGCCAACCCAATATTTTACTGATTGAGGAGGTCTTGATTTACATAAAAGGACTGTACATTATTATATCTATTTCTTACATTTAGTTATTTCGTATTAGTGCTAATGAAGTAGCAGTTAAGAACTGAATTGCACAATAAATATAAAAAAGGAAAGAAGGAAAAAGGGAAAAAGCGGAAAGGAAGGCAAAGAAATAAAAAAGCTGAGCACATTTTTTAAAATCTAAGAAAACAATTTCCACAACCAGAAATGCGTTTCTGAATTGTTCATATGCTGACACTTCCCGGGAATATAATTACTGGGTCAGAACTAACTTTTTGGCCAATGCAATAAACAGCTAATCAGAAAAATGTGCCAAGTAGCACAGACTCCTAGTCGTTGTAAAACTAGGAAAAGACAACATCCTCAGCTAAAGCTTATCGGGTCTAACCTCTCAAAAAGAAAAGTACATTCAACTCTATAAATTTCATTTGAAATATTATAATCATTCCCTTAGGAAATATTCAGGGTAACAGGTGTACTCTTGAAATAGAAATAATAAATTCAAGGGGAAGATAAATTACTATAGATCAAAAAAAGTAAATTTATAATTATATAATGTTTCAGTTTGCTGTATTTTAAAAGATGACGAAAGAGGTACTCTTTAATTGCCATCTTTAAATTTTAAAGATGACCCTTAAAAGAGAAAAAAGAATCTGGAAACTATTTTAAAGAGTTAAAAAATACAATAAAGTGAATAGTAGCAGTGTCTTTACTATGCTGCCTGTCCTGTAAGAATAATTTCACTCTTAGATTTTACACTTATATTTGTTCACTGATTCTGCTAACTTGTCTCCAACCAATGTGAACAGTTACTGTTCTCAAAAAAGTTAAACTGAAAAGAAAACCTTCTTCATCTTTGGGAGATGTGCACACTAGGTCACGGCAAACGTCCTTCTCCATTTCAACTTCAACTTCAAAGAAGGTATCTACAAGATCTTCTGCTGTACCTGGACAAAGAAGGAACAATTCAAGACATACAGAATAATAAAGAAAAACAGATTTAAAAATCCGAATTTTCAAAGGGGATAAAGATATTACCTTTTACTTGATCATCTTTCTCTGTTATCTTCTGTTGAGCCTTTCTGAATACTCGTAGGTGTGTGCCAAAATCATCTACAATGCGTGTAGTAAAATAAGGTTGCCAGTCTATTTCTTTTGACCTTACAAAAAACACATGACATAAAAGCATTATATAAATGCTTTTTTAATCAAAATATAAGTTTATTTAATGACTACTGAAAGACATGATTATCAAAAGAGACTGAATTTATTTATACTGAGATTTTACTCATTTAACCACTACTACACCTTAGCATTCCCTTTCAAGAGACCCAGTTTATCAAATCTACTTAAACCCTCGAACAATATTCTTTGAAGTATTTTATGTGCCAAAGCTTAAAAGTACTATCTAAATGCTTAAAATAAATAAGAGAAAAAACAACAGGTATATTATGCAATTTCTCACCCCAGACATAACAATATATTAGGAATTCAGAATGTTTTTGCTTGCTTTTAAAAGAGCAGTTGAGATATTTCTTGGTTCCTTCTGAACCCTTTCTGAATTCTCCACATTCTTCCTTTTAGTTATACGGTCCAAGTTTTGAACCAAATATCTTTGGTATGAGCCTGACTGGTTTCTGTTTGCATATAAAACACTTAAAAACTTAACTATTTGAAATAACTATAGTCACATGGAAATGGTTTAAAGAGTAACGTAAAATACCACACTTACCCATGAAAAAGGTGATTACTAAGTTTATTAAGTTACCTAGTACCCTTATCTCTAAAGCAACAGACCTCAACAAACATCACTAATTTAGTAAACCAGTGAAACAGATAACAAATACAACAGATAAACCCAGATTATACATCTCCTTGGATTAAGTGATATTTTTAAACAAACATGTTATTCAATGCTGTTTTCCTTAAGTTAGCACTAAAATTAATTCACCCCTTTAGGAACATACCAAATAAACAGAAGATAAAGAGGCTACTCATGAAGATGCTAGACAATGGGGGAGCAAAAAAAAGTTACCATAATTCATTATGCTAATTCACCATACCTGTATAATAAAGAAGCTAGTGAATAAGTTGACTTGATTACTGTCTTTTGAGAAAAAACTTTTAAATGTGGTAATGGCATTGAGGAATGTAACAGATGGCTATTTTCAAACAAAAACATAAATTATTAACACTCATAATTTCTAATGCACAATTATGATTTTGTTATATACATGGAAAGAAAGAGTAAATTATAAGTACATGAATACAAACAATTTAACAAAAATAAATGTAACCTGAGCTCTGGGATCTGAGGAGGGGTTACCATTACTCAGAATGTAAGAGCCATGTATATAAGCATACACTAAACTTGGTAACAATACTCAGTCTCAACATAAAACCTAAAATAAAAACTTAAACCTAGAGGTCTCTAGAGTCTCTTTTTGCCCTTATTTTAAAAAGAAAAGCACAATCTGTGTAAGCATCTTTCAAAACTCTTTACATGAATATTTGTACAAAATCATCCAAACCTGAAAATTTTATAAGAACAAAATTTACTTGGTATAGGCCATTAGCTCATTTAATCCATAAAAGGTTCATTCTAACAAATTTAGAAGAAAGCAGAATACATAATCTTTCAAATTACATATGTTCTGTTTCATGGTACAGTGCTATTTATAGAATTTACTGAAATTTTCAAACAAAACAAAATTTATTAATTTTAGAAGGCATTTTAAAACCTATCTCAATTCATTATGGAGGATGTAACGACATTTAAAATGACTGAAAGTTAACAAGTAATGCAAATACATGAAAATTATTTTAAGTATTAAATACAGATTTCTACTTTCAATATACAAATATATTGAGGGTGGGGAAAACAGGGAACACAGTATTTCATGTTCTCTATCCAAGGTCATCATTTTCCCTCTGCTTGACTCATTTACCCGGAATACATGCAAATCTATTGTAAATCTCAACTCAAAGGAACTGTTCTAGGTTAGGAAGATAAGAACAACAGTAGTACATGACTTCCCATTTACATAATTAGGAAAATATCTACTAACAATTTCTAGTAGTATTTGTCTTAAAATTTGAAAGCCACACTTCCTTCTATTGATCCACAGGTAGTTTTCTATTAGAGCTCTTAATATTATTTATTCTTAAGTCATGCCTACAGTCAAGGCTCTTTTTCACTTTGTTTAAAATATTCCCCCACATGACTCCTAGTAAAAACACCTGGATTATTACACAATGAATCCTATTATCTACACTTCCATTTTATTATTACTTAGAGGCTTTCACTTCTTGAATTTAAAAATGAGAGCATACTTCCTATATGACCAAGAGAATAAGGGATATGTTCAACCCTACCCTGAGAATATACAATTTATATTAGGCCCCTGAAGCTTATATATCTTGACAGAATGCTTGTAAGAATTATGATGGTTAATTAGGAATGCAAATAAGCAATGAAGTCTCAATTAAAGAACAAAAGGAAAAGTCAAACTACCAAGTGTAGCTCTCTGATACATTTGGCATGCCTTATCTTCATCTCTAACACCATCATCTTATTCCTGGCCTTTTAATTGATCTCCCACGTCCACCCTAGTCTACCCTCCATTCTATTTTCCATACAGCAGCCAGACTGATCTTTTTAAAAATACAAATATGATAATACAAAACAAGAGCCATAAAAACCCTTTAGTGACTCTCCGATCATACACAGCTGGGACCCTGCTTACTTCCTCATCATTTGTTCCACTGTCTTCCTTTTCTGTTCTGTGTTTACCTCAATGCCTCTGGACAGACTATTCCCTCTGCCAAGTTTGCTCACCCTGTCCACTCTCCATAAATTTACCTTCGCTCCCCCACATTCCTTTGACAATTCTCACTTATACTTTAGAGTTCACCTAAAATGTCAATTCCACACGGCACTCTTCGTTGACCCTCACCCTTTGCTTTATTCCTTCAGACAAGTCTGGATCTCTGGTTACATATTCTCATAGCAGCACATTTTTCACTTTTTATAGCACTTACAACCTGCAGTTAAATAATTCAACTGCTGAGATAAAAATCTCAGGAAGTCAGGGATTTTGTCTGTTTTATTCCACTATGTTTTATTCACTACTGGTGTTCCCCAATGGCTAAATAATATGTTAAACACTGGAGGCACTTGATACATACTGATTTATTGATTTCTCTTTCAGGGTCAGAGCACTGTTAATAGGTGCTTGGAGAATGGCCACATGAACCGCATACAGCAACTGCTTCTTTACTCCTTAAAGTTCTGAAATAGGACATATATTGAGAAGCTCTTTTTGCGTCTCTAAACCCCAAAGCTACTTAATGCTAATGCCAAAAAAAGGCAATGAATGTCCCAAATATGTGGGCTGAGACTGAGATTACATAAATTGCTTCACTGGGGCCATCTATTCTAAGCAGTATACAGCTCATCATCAGTAACACAAAAAACACATCAAAATCAACTAAGGCTGAACTGGACAGAATACATGTCCTTGATTCAAGTAAAAGATACACCATTTCATTAGCTGTGAAATTCAGCAAGTCACGTCACCGCCCATGGTTTTTCTCTAGGGACACTTACAGCTTTAAGAACCTATGATTAACTACATACCCATCCCAACACACACACACACGCGCGCGCAGGAACACAATACATAGAAAAGTGGTAACTGGTAAGTAAATTGAAATATTTGATCAAAAGAAGGAATCATGAATGTATTTCATTTTAACTTAAATCATATAAATCTTTCAGTATAAGACTAAGATAAGACCTTTTGATTAATGTTTTGCTAAGTGTTATTAATGTGGCCTTTGTCTTGAATAAACCATTCTCACATTGAGGAAGTTATGGTTTCCAGTTTCTTTTAAATGGCATTAACAACTAACGACATCTGTGAACAAATCCAAATGCAGAGTAAGAGTCTTTCAAGGCTTTTCACCAACATTTTATAGTTGTCTTTTACACACCTAATCCTACTGTGATCTATTTAGCAACTAGCTGAGTAAATTCCAAAGCAAGTGATCTCTTTTTCATAGGAACTACCCTGTCATACTCATATTCTTTAATCTATGTAGAAGTAAATTAAATTATATGATTATAAAAAAAAGTATAAGCAGGGTACACAGGTTCAGAAACAAATACAACTTCCTTTTTTAACACACTCAATTGTCTTCCTCCTCTAAAGCATCCATGCTCAGCTCATACCACAAAACAATTATATCAGACTTTCTGTGCCCAGGAATCGACAACTAACTTCTGATAAGTTTAAAAGTCAAAAGGTAGGGACAGAAGTGGACAGAAGTACTAGAATGTAGCCTATTAGCCTAGCTTTAATGCTAAGGGCATGAGTCAGTATGTCTTACAAAGGGAATGGAGAATAACTGGCTAACTAAAGAGAATTTCTATTACAGTAGTACAGAATTGGTACCATTCCAAAAATAGCTTACAATTTTTTTTGATGATACCCACACACAGAAATAAGTAGAAGTTAGTTAAGTGCTATGTCGTAAGTCAAAAAGGATTAATTAAAGAGGCCACACTACAAACATATTTTGATGAATGACTAGTATTTAAATGGGGTAAAGAAGGATATAGGAACAGACAAAAGAGGGATATGAGCATGGCCTATGCAAGAGTCATCATGTAGACCTGCCTAACTAAAGAAGTGGGTGACCATTTGGCAATAGAGGCAATCTTCACACACTGGGCAGAATACTGCCCTGGAAAAGGTCCTTTATGTCAAAACGATAAAAGTAAAAACTGATTTTCCCACAGAAACAATCCTATAATAAATGTTACATTCCTGATGCTGTATTATTTTTTCACAGAAATGACTACTAAGACTTTATTTTAAAACAGTGAGAATGACATAGTAGGGACCTCCCTGGCGGTCCCAGTGGTTAAGACTCTGCACTTCCAATGCAGGGGGCATGGGTTCGATCCCTGGTTGGGGAGCTAAAGATCCCACGTGCCATGTGGTGCAGCCAATAAATAAATTAATTAATTAACTAATTAAATAAAAAAAGAATGACACTGTATCTGCAAGTATGTATGTACGTGTATGTATGTATGTGTATATATATACACACACATGCACATGCATATATAAAGACTTTTTAAATGTGTATTAATCAATAAAGGTGATATAATAACCAACTGCATAAAATTACAATAATATGTATTAATCTCCTATATGAGGTCTTTTACCTTCTAATTACAAAATTCAGACATTTAAAAAAATCATTAGTATAGTAAAATTCCTATACTAATGATTTCTAGTTTTTCTGGGTAGATTTTGACAAGCATCTTTGAAGACATTTTGAGAAGTTTTATTCCACTAGAGGATTTTTAGATCACTGACTCAGACATCTTTTGCTGAAAGTGGGTGTCCTATCTGTGAAAGAAAAAATTCCTTCCTTGAGTCACGGAATCAGACAGTAACTTCCCCCTCAGACTTCACTATTATAAAGGATATACTCTTTAAAATACATAAACCTTTACATGTTTCCATCCTTCAAGAGTCCTTGAAGGAGTACGCTGTTAGCGTCAAAAGCTTCAGCCTAAAACTGAATTTGAGCAATATTTTAAAAGCAGAGAATTGTAAACTTGCTCCTAAATCCACTAAAAGATTTCCCCTTCTTCCAGCCTCAATTTGCTCATATTATAAATACTTCACGTTACCATAACCACCTCCCTAGAGCACCTTTGTTTCCCTTTTAAAATCTACTTTAAGGATGTAGTTATAAGGATTGAGTATAAAATAATGAAACTGAACTTACATTAAATTTACTATTACTCTATACCATAATTCTTAAAAATATATGGAGAATTACTCTTTCATGGGAGCTATATTAGCAACCACACGAGGTAACAACTTTCATTACTTCATGGTTGCTAACCTGTCTGCTCCCTTCCCTTGGCTGCACTGTTGTATGCTGAGTAGGAGAGCCAAATGTGCACATCTCTCTCCTAACTCCACATTCAGTGACTTCATACCGACAGCTTAAAATCAACCATGGTGGGAGTATTTACACTTCACAAAACTTAAAGGAGTCGACTTATAAAACTACAAATTTATTGTTTTCAGTATTCAGTACAGAATAGTACTAGTTTGGATAATCAAATAAAAATTTTTAAAGTTTCACTGATACAAGACTTTTAACTACAGAGAAAAGACTGGTCTAGTAAATATCTTTCACGTTTAAGTCTTGTATCCTTTCTGACCATGCAGAAATACAATAAAAGGTTTAAATAAAGTTTATCATCACCCTACTCTAAGATCTCCTATCAGTAAAACAACAGACTAGAGGAGCACTTTAATCCCAAAGTAAATTAAATCTAATTAGCAACCCCACACACTATAAAAAATAACTCCCCAAATGGTATTCAAAATGTGGGGTGTGACAGAGAATGTGAGTGAGTGTTTTGAAGAGGAAGTATGAGTGAAAACAAACAAATCAAGATTAGTACCAACCATACCAGGGAATCTCAGTCTTTTAGAACTGAAAGAGATCTGAAATAATTACCACAAACCCCTATAATTACAGAGCCAAAACTTAAATTACTTATTCTAGATTATATAGTTTTGAGATCAAGGCTTTGTTTAAAAAAAAAAAAAAAAAAGCAAAAACAGCGTTCCTAACTTTCAATCTGGTGTCTTCTCTGCTATACCTTAACAACACAAAACCTTCTGACTCATAAACATTATAAACAAATTGGTAGAAATGGAGAAAAATTTAGGCATGCAGTTTTATATAACCATAGTAAAGGAAATGGTATTTAGTGAACTATAACTCCACCTAAGAAATCCATCCAGTTCTACATCCTGTGCCCCAATGCTTCAAAGAGGTCAAGGATGCATAACTTTTAAAGAACTTGGATCTTCAAATATAAAGAAAAACTTAGATAGAGGAACACACATGAAGCACACTCTATTTTAGGGGTTGAGTATAAAGAACACAGAGCTGGAAGCCTTAATCAAGCTACAGGAAAAGAAAAAAAAATAACCTGGGGCTAAGTGTGAATCTTCTTAAGTATAATGTTAAGTATTAAATATTAAATTCATGCTATTAAGTATTTTAATAAATAAGGTTTTCAGTAAAATTTACCTGATAAATGAAAAATTCCTAGACCCAACAGTGAAATATATTAAATTTTGTGGAGAAAAATTACCAAGGAAGTCATAAATGGAAACTCGATTAACAATAATTTATTGAGTATTCACTACCTTATCATGTACAAAACACTATATTTAAGCATTAGTTTCAAGATAACTTCCCAAGGAAATAAAGATTCAGTGGCTACCTATACAAAAAATGTCATCTACACCTGAAAAACGGTTTATTTTATTTATGTGTTTGCAAGAATATAAAAAACAGAGAAACAGGAAAAGGAATTTAGTTGCAAAGTCATCCTAGATATTTTTATTGCTGAGCAACAAATGTTTCTGTCTTGGGCTACAAGAATAATACATGCCCGTTTTGTAAAATGTAATTTCCTTCTTTAGATTTTCTGTATCAGCTATAAATTAGCCTTAAATCCACAATCCAAAGATCACTGTTAATATTTTAGTGTTTTTCTTCTAGTCTCTTTGCTATGCTCACATACTTACAATTTTTTACACAGCTAAAAATCATATAGCGTACACTACTATGTGTGCTTTTTATTCTAATGTATTTCCTACTTCGTTAATACTACGTTAATATTTTAATGTATGCAAATCTATGTATTCCAGGGGTCAGCAAACTCTTTCTCTAAAAGAGCCAATTAGCAACTATTTTAGGTTTTGCAGGCCACATCATCTCAGTCAACTCTGTCACTGTAGCACAAAAGCAGCCATCGACAAAATGCAAACAAATGAGCACAACTGTCCAATAAAACTATACTTACAAAACCAGGCAGCAGTACAGTACACTCAATAATAAAATGATAAATAACCTAATTTTAAAATAAGGAAAAGATCTGACAGACATTCTCTATATACAAATGACTAATTTGCACATGAAAAGATGTTCGACATCGTTAGCTATCAAGGAAATGCAAATCAAAACCATCATGAAATACCGCTTCACACCCACTAGGATGGCTATAATCAAAAAGACAGACAATAACAAGTACAGGAAAGGATGTGGAGAAACTGGAACCCTCATACATTGTTGGTGGTAATGTGTAGCCACTTTTTAAAAGTTCGCAGTTCCTCTAAAGGTTAAACTAAGTTACCATATGACCAGAAACTCTACTCCTAGGTGCACATCTAAAAGAAATGAGAACATTAAGTCCACACAAAAACATGTACATGAGTGCTCATAGTAGCATTCTTTATAAAATCCAAAAGATAGACGCAACCCTACTGTCTGCCAACTGATGAATGGATAAACAAACTGTGGTGTATCCATACAATGGAAAATTATTCAGCAATAAGAAGCAATAAGTAATATATGTAGCACCATATATGCTACAACAAGGATGAACCTTGAAAACATCACGCTAAGTGAAAGAAGCCAGTCACTAAAGACCACATATTGTATTATTTCATTCATGTAAAATGTCCAAATGCATAGAGAGAAAAAGTATATAATTGACTGCCCAGAGCTAGAAGCTTAGTGGGGGATATGGGGAGAGACTGATAGCAGATATCAGGTCCCCTCGTGGGGTCATTAAAAAGTTCTTAGGGCTTCCTTGGTGGTGCAGTGATTGAGGATCCACCTGCCAATGCAGGGGACACGGGCTCGATCCCTGGTCCAGGAAGATCCCACATGGCACATGAGCAACTAAGTCCACGCAACTACTGAGCCTGTGCTCTAGAGCCCACAAGCCACAACTACTGAGCCCACGTGCTCCAACTACTGAAGCCCGCCACACCTAGAGCCCATGTTCTGCAGCAAGAGAAGCCACTGCTATGAGAAGCCTGCACACTGCAAGGAAGAGTGGCCCCGGCTCACCACAACTAGATAAAGCCCGTGTGCAGCAACGAAGACCCAACACAGTCAAAAATAAATTAATTAATTAAATAAATTTATTTTTTAAAAAAAGTTCTTAAATTGACTGTGATGAAGGCTGCACAACTCTGTGAATATACTGAAAGCCAATGACTTTGAGTGAACTGTACAATATATGAATTATAAAAATATACAGTTAACCACCCCTGGTCTATTCTATAGATATAAACACTTTAACTTTTTCTCCCCTTTTAAATATTTAGATGGTTCCTAATTCTTTTTGCATCTTTCTGATTAACATCTCTTTTGAGCTAAGTTTTCAAATGGCAAAGAATATAAAATGACAATAGTATAAAACTTCACTGTTGCAAATGTCCATTCATTGTACTTGCCTTTTGGACAAGTCTAGGAACATACGATTTACATTTCTATGGCAAAAGGGAGTGAGAAAAATGGAAAACAAACTAAAATCAAGCAGGACCCTTGGGAGCTTCCCTAGACAGATCCCACCACCACCACCACGTCTTCCACCTGCCTCTTGTCTGTAGAAAAACTTCAGGCAAAGAATAAATTTAATCAAAGAAATGAGAAAATACAGAAACAAAGGAAAATAGTCAAACAGGACAAAATAATAATAGTTCAGTCCTTAAAGTCAAGGACCTTTAGTTCCTCCTCAAGGGCTACAGATAATATTGAGCCATATCCTCTGAGCTGTTTTACAGATATTAAAACCCCCACCAGGTGGAAAAAGTTAACTACTTGATGACCAGACTGTAGCCCTGGCATAAGCTGCTCCATTTTACACAATTCTAAGAACTGACCTCAAGGAAATGGGAACAAACTGACCCTGGAACTGAAGATTCACTGTACTTAAAGCAATCGAGATGATGCTAATCAGACCACCTCATGACCAATTTCAAGACGACTATCAGAGCTTACTATGCTGCTCTGCACAAAGCCCCCTCCCTCTGCCTATACACCCCTGAAACTCCCTTTTAAAAGCTCTTGCCCCCTGATCAGCAATGGGGAGTTGGCTTCTGGACATGAGTCCACCTTCTCCCCGGGTTGCCAGCCTCCTGAATAAAACAACCTTTCCTTTCCAACCAAAATTTGCCTCTCAAGCAGCGAGCAGTGGGACCTGAGTTCAGTAGCAAAACCCCCTGTTATTCCAGGAACAGTGATACCATCAGCATCAGAACCACTGAATCTCAGAACCTACATTTCCTATGTCCTTACACCATGGGAAAACCCTTCAGGAAGGAACACAGTAGCATTAGAATATATCTCCTTTCCACTAACCCTAGGGTTCAGGGAAACAGATGTGTAGAGTTAGTAACCACATTTCACTTTTGAGAACAACAAGGTTCCTTGTTCACTTGTACCTCCTCATACACTAACCTTATCCCCCTTCTGAGAACTGTGCTCAGATTATTCCTTTTGCCTAACATGTCCTTTATCCCTCCCTCTCCATCTCAATACACCCATTCTTGAAGTCCAGTTTTGGCCTCAATCCACATGAGGTCTTGATCAGTGACTCTGGTCCATTCTATCTCTACATGAAATCCTCTAAATGCCACACAAATCACCACTTTATTTCTCTCCATTTCATGTGCTTTAATTTTGTCTCCCTTTCCCTTCCCCCTCAAAAAAAAAAAAATAGAGCTAAGAAGACAAGGTCAAAGAATCTGTGTATATATCCTAGGAATGTAACAAATAACAAAAACAACAATAATAACAAAGAAGTTAACATTCACTGAACACATGCTATGTGCCAGATCCTATGATGTTTTACATGCACTTTTCCCCCATATAATCATTACAACAATCCTATGAGAAAATTGCCCCATTTTACTGATGCAGAGATTTAGGCACAGAAAGTCAAATAACTTGCTCAAAAAGTCATTTATTGGTCGACAAATACTTTATGAAATATTTCATGCACATCATCTCCTTTGCCCCTCACAAACTCAGAGTGTGCTACAAGTTCAGCATCACTGCTGTACAGAGTTGTTAAGAAATGTTCTTTTAAGTACATTGTAACTTAATGGTACAGGTAGAATTATAATACAAATCTCCCAGGGCTTTCTATCCTATATCATACTATCTTATTTGAAGAGAGAATAAAAATACATGGGTTATCACAGATTCACCTGCTAAAGCTCCAGCCTAATTTATGCCCAGGCTCCACAGAGAACTCAAGTGCTATGGGAAGGTTTCCTTCCCTAAACTGTTACTAGAATAACAGGTACTAATGTTAGTATGAGGTGTTATCATTACAAAGTACTCTCTCACATGCGATGTCATTTAATCCTAACAACAACCTGATAAGCAGACATAGGTTATCACTAGACTCAAAGAATTTATGGTTTTTACCCATTCAAGGCCATAGAGCTTAATAAATAATAGAGCTAAAGCTCAAAACCAGAACTTCACACTCTAAGTATATCCTTTTCTTCCTGTTATATCTCAAAATGAGTATTTTGTTTTATGTTGATGTTCTGTAATTGTTTCCCCAAGCTGATGAATAAATATGAACACTAGAATTTGGTGGTCCTAAATCTTTTCTGGGTTCATAGGCCCTTTTTGAAAATAAAATCTATGGAATCACTCAATAGGAAAAATAACAGACAATTTTGCATACATCTTCAGGGCTTCATGGGCTGTTGGTTAAGAACCCTATGCAAGATTGTAATTTGAAGGAGAGAAGTGATAACTTATGCTTCACAGTGCACAGCAGACAAGAATAAGAATTTTTAAAGTATTTGAGTGATTATAACCAGGCTTAATTTTCTTGATATTCACATTGGAAATAGTCAAGGAGCCTCTGTGAAGACATACATTTTAGTAGTAACAGAAAAAGCCAATGAAGGACAAAAATAAAGTCATTCACAGAAAAGGCACAAACAATAACTGAGCTTTACTGTATGCTACAGGTTTTACATCATATTGTTTTTTAACCTGAAAGCAGCCTCAAAAGTAGCTTATTATCAGCTCTGTACAAATAAGGAAACTAAAGCTCAAGAGAGGCTGATTAATTTGCCCAAAAACTTAAGACCAATGAACAAGCAAAGATATAAATTCATATCAGTCTAGTATGGAAGAAACCTGGCTCTTCCTGTAATTACCCAAATACTTAGCTTGAACGCACAGATTAGAGGAGGGGGAAAAAAAAACTTACGACAGGAAGTTTAAAGAAAAGGTGGTTATAAGATCAAAAACAGGGAAAGCATTGCAATGATATGAAAGAAAGGTGGGAGAAACTAAGATTAATAACCTAGATCATAATATATCTGGTAGCGAGTGGAGGAAAGAATACTAACTATTAAGAACAATCTGATTCTAATTCTCGCTCTGCCCCCAACTCAACAGATAATCCTAGACTAATCGCTTAATCTTTCTGGAATTTAGCTTCCTTCCTTGTCTGTGAAATTATGGATGTTGGACGGCATAAAAACTTAAACTTCTAAATTCCTTCACAACTTTGAAAACATTTTCACAAGAACTATTTTCATTACATTCCACTGAGCAGGGATTTTGCTTTATTCATTGCTGTATCCGCAGCACCTGGCTGGTACAAAGTAGACACAAAATATTAGTGGAATGAATAGATGAATTTGATCATGACAATAACCCTGTGAGGAATGCAGTACTGGGCAGGTATTTATTATTAGGCTTATTTCACATGTGAGAAAAACCAAAATCCAAAAAATTTTTAATACTTGCTCACAGTACTGCGGCTAAATGGTAGAGCAGGATACAAACTCAAGTCTTCCAATTACTAGTTCAAAGTTCTTTCTAGGTCTAAAATTTTTTATATTTTCATATACTCTTAAGCAGACACAAGAATAATGAACTCTTCTTATTCCCACTCTTCCAAAGGGAGAAAAACATCATTAGGATGGTGTTACCATAAAAAGCAGTGAATGACCGATTCAAAAGAATGATCTTAAAAAATACCTAACACACAGTAATGTTACATATATGAAATAAGGAGATAAAATCCAATTTCTGACTTCTTTGATTATACTTTATTATATTTTCTGTGTTCCACAGTTAAGTCTACACTCCTAATTATGGCTGGCTACTTTACAATGTTTGCTGTTAATCATAAGGGAGAAGGAGCTCAAATCTATCTAAGTAAGGTTAAAATTCAAACCATGAAACTTACTGTAGGCCTCCTCAGTGACCTCAGGCTGAGGAACTCACCTCACACTCTAAAGATCAACTGAATTATAGAAGAAAAAGTCTTGACAGGGCAGCATGAGCTAGAAATATCTAAGTGAACAGAGATGGAAACAAAGTAACAGCCCTAGGGCAAAGCTCTATTCTCCAAGACTCTCAAAAGTACAAAAGTATATTTCAAGAACCTAATTAGGGAAGAAGAGGGGTTGGTTGGAGAATAATACCTTCAGATTAGACAGTGTACTCCTGGCATAGCAATGCAGCCTCCTGCCTTGAGGCCACAGGCTCATAGGAAAATCACTCTGTGTACTGGGTAGCAAATTCTTTTATTTAAGAAAAAAAAAGATTGCAAATTCGCCCAAAGATAGAATCCTTTCTTTCAAAAATAAATAATTTCTGCATATGAAATGCCCTCCCCAAAATCAAGCAGTTTAAATACAAGGATATAGACCAAAATATTTTGTTATATGGGAGGCAGTATGTAAGGGGTGTTTGTAAAGTGAGAATTTTTGTATACCTCAGAAAAGTTTCTTAAAGGAAACTCATTAAAATACACTTCTCTTCTGAAAGTAAACAAATAAACTGAATACGTATTCTCCACTGACTTATGCTCCTTTGGTTTCTTCTTCCTCTAAGAGGACCCCGCTAGGTATGTGCCAAAAGTGAGCAGTTATGCTGAACTATTTTCAGAGCGTTTGAATAAAACAGAGTATCTGGGGTCATGACCTTGGCATCTCAGTGAGCCCCAGTCTATGCCGCCATGGCCACCTACAAGGTGGTGCTGATCCCACACAGGAAAAGCACACAGAACCTGTAGAACAGCTTCAGTGGCTGGAGCAAAGCCAACATGAGCCCAGGAGGCGTGAGGAGGTGAAGCACCACATGCAGGTGCTACAAGATGCTGGCTAGGAGTTTGACATCTGCTTCACCATGGTGCAGAAGAAAGCCATTTGGATCTTCTGGACAGCACTGGATGCCAATGACCAAGTGTGGCTGCCAATAGTGAGGACTTGACTTCAATAAAGCAGAAACTGCTGCCAAGCAAGACGAAACCCAGGTAAAGATCTGGACACGCTATTATGTCCTACCACCTCTTATGAAGCTCAACCACCCTTCTACAGCAACATCAATAAAGACTGAGGTATGCAGACCTCACTGAAGATCAGCTACCCTCCTGTGAGAGTCCGAAGGACACTATTGCCAGAGCTCTGCCCTTTTGGAATGAAAAAATAGTTCCCCAGATGGAGGAGGGGAAGGGGGTACTGAATACAGCCCACGGCAATAGCCTTCAGGGCACTGTCAACCCTCTGGAGGGTCTCTCTGAAGAGGCTACTGTGGAGCTGCACCTGCCCACTGGTAGTCCCAATGTCTATGAACTGGACAAGAAGCCCATGGAGTTCCTGGGAAATGAAGAGCCCATGTGTGAAGTCATGAACGCTATGGCTGCCCAGGGCAAGGCCAAGAAGTGAAGGCAAGCAAGCAGCCTACTTTCCCAAGGACACCCCCCTCCCACCCCATTCCTCTGCACCTCTTCCCTGCACATGTCTGTGGGTATCTTAAGTTGTAGCTCCAGATGGGGATCAGTGGCTCCCAATTTTCTTTTAGCCATTTTGTCTCCTGCTCCCATTTCCTTCATACAATCTAGTCAGAACAGCACCTATGGGGCAAAGGGTCCTCAGTCCAAGCCAAGGGAAGACTTATTCAAGAGGGTGGAGAGGAAGTAACTCTGGGACTTTTTGCTAGTGCTTTGTTTATTACTAAGGCCCTGCTTGAGTAGAAGATAGGCAAGAACCATGCTAAGATGTGACCAATGAGGAGGAACAAGAGAGCTTATTTGTGTTCCCAAAAGCTAATCCTGTACTATTTTGTAGTCATGTGACTGTCTGGGAGGCTCTAGTTATTCCAGTAGAAGATGAATGTAACCTGCATGGTGATTCAAACAAACATTTCCTCCATTACACCAAAGGAACTCGCTCCAGAAGATTAGGATCAATCCTGAATGTTTAAGTGTTGCATTTACTTTTACAAAATATATATATAAAATACATATATGTTGTGTCTATATTTGTACATATTATATATATTTCATATATTATTTATATATAAATATTAATATTAAAAATACCAACAACAACAAAAACCTTCTGGGGATTTTAGTGGTGGTTAACAGAAAACAAACTATTCCTTACACCAATATGAGATAAGCTCCCTGACTCCTAAGGTATAGGACTTCACCCTGTTGTATGTTTCAGAACCCCTCCCCTGCCTTATTGTTTTATGGCCATAAAATGCTTCTTGATCATGTCCAAGCATGTCTTTCACTGTGTCAGATTTCCGAATCATGTTCCAGTTGTTTGGCGCTGCCACTTGGCCCAGTACTCATTTTGAGCATAACTGTACTAAATCCTATTTCCAGAACAGTATAATAAGGGAGTGATGCAACTAAAAACAAAATAAAACAGAACAAGAGTATCTGGGTAAGAGGGGAAAAAAGTATTATCGGTAAGTGGGATGAAAGACTTTGAACAGTCACATGATTGGACAACTGGACCCTGAGGAAGAAACGGACGTACAGACTAAGAGAACAGGGATTAGTCAAGATAAACATTCTGTAAATGTAAAGGAACAAAGGTTTTTATGACTCTAGTTTTATAATCTAAGAGTTATCCCACAATATTAATCTACTGTTCTACTTACCATGTAATAAATCAATTTTCTCCTTCCATTTGAAAGTTATTTTCCCTATTGATACAAACAATATTTAAATTTTTCTGCATAAATACAATGCAGTGACCTTACCTAGTAGCAAACTGAATGAGTGCATTCTGAAGAGTCTGCCTAATTTCAAGAAGAAAAGATTCATCATCACTTAGTGTATAATACCAATACTGGACATAATCCCTCAAGGAAAATTGGATAACCTAAAACAAAAATATGGAAAACAATACAATTTTTTAGGATTTAAAAAGTAACAGTGGCAAAGTAAAACCTGAAAAGATTATTTGCGATTTATATTTACTTGCTACATACTAAATTGTAGTGGTAAATAACTGCCTTCATTAAAAAAGCATCAATATACTAAAACACATTTCAAAAATTTTTCAATTATTTTGGTAGCCCAATTCATCCACTGCCCAAATTTTTTAAAAAATTAAAGAATTATCTATGGCGAAGCCCCACCCAATTTCAGGTAAAGATGAAGCCTGCAGAAAAAATAAATTTCCAATGCTATAACATAATGAAGTTTTAATCAGTTTGATGGAATGAGATGCAAAATAATGTCAAGAGACGCTAATAATCTTGGAAATATGTTTTCTTTTGAGAATATCATCAGATTCATTACATCAAATTATAAAAATGACAATTCACTTAATTCTAATACCGGTGATGCTGCCAACAGCACTGTTAGCCAATAAATAGCAAATAATACAGTTTAATGTATTATGTTTTTGCAAATCAGACAAAGTAAATATGGGTTCATCTAAAAAATAGTATTACATTTTAAAGTATACATTATTTGTAATAATCACAAAATCAAGAATCGATGAAAAATATTTTTGGAGGAGAATAATTTGAATTCTAATTTTTAAAATATTTTTGAATGAAACCATAAATATCCATTTAAAAAAGTAATTAAACTAGTAGGAAAAACATCTGATTTATCAAACCACTAAGCTTGTTCATTAGCTGAAGAGTAACATTTTAACTATAAAATAATTAGAAACATTATCAGATGTCAGTAAAACCTTTTTTTTCCTAAATGTAAATTCAACCAAAAGGCTTTAATATCGTATTAAGCAAACACCTTATTATAAATAAGTTCATAAGTAAGGCAGCATCTTTATGTACAGACTCCAAGGACAGCATTATAATGAATTTCCAGCATATTACACAAATAGCAAAAATTCTTCTTTAGTATTTTCAAAAGAAATGCACCTAGCACACAACATATGGAATTCAAATACCACATACTGAAACTCACTTGCTGGAGAGGTTCATCAATTATATTGGCACCTGTCAATCTTCTATCGATCTTTATAGTCCTGGCTTCCCGTTTCATTTCTTCTAAGCACTGAAAGGAAACCATAACATTCTATTACATAGTTTCTTGATTTAAAGTCTCTGTAGTTTACTTCTAACTAAATATTCATTGTAACTTCCCTGTCATTATCTTCAAGTTAATAAATGACCTTATTTCTTGAGACTCGGGTATAAAGCAAACACTATTTCTCAAATTAACAAAACTAGACATCTAGAAAAAAAATCTTGTGTCATCACCAAAAACAATTATCAGCAAACATTATTTAGAATGTGAGAAATTGAAAATATCAGATATAATATTGCCATATTTCAATGAAACTTTAAAATCATAAGTTAGTGTTTCAGGTGAGTCAAATAATTATCTTTATTAAACACACCCCTATTTCCTCCTTCTCCCTCCCAGCCCAAAACAGTATACCAGCTGCCAAATGAATATATTTTAAATTAATTTTACTTAGGGATGGTTTTTAGCAACTAAAGAAAATGAATATTTCTCTGTAGTCTTCAGAAAGACCAGTGACCTGGAAATCGGGTGAAAAGTAGTAAGACACTCTTCAATTAAAAATACAAACCAAAGCACACATACATATAAAAAACATATGCCTCGAGTTATCACATGCAACCTCTAAGATTTTTTCATAAAATATACTTAGGAATCATTTTAGAAATAGCAATCAAAATCACCATTTTTATACCATATACTAAAAAACAGATTATAAAGACTTAACCAGTCTTGACTATGATTTATTACTGTTTAGGATCTTAATTCTTAAAATATTTTGCATCCTCTCTATGTACCACTCAAGTGAGTGGAAAATATGGATGGCTAGGAAATGATTCAAAAAGAAAAGGCAAAAAAGCAAACAACCCAATAGAAAAATGGGCAGAAGATCTTAATAGAGATTTCTCCAAAGAAGACACACAGATGGCCAGTAGGCACATGAAAAGATGCTCATCACTAATTATTAGAGAAATGCAAATCAAAACTACAATGAGGCACCACCCACCTTACACCAGTCAGAATGGCCATTATTAAAAAGTCTACAAATAACAAATGCTGGAGAGGGCATGGAGAAAATGGAACCCTCCTACACTGTTGATAGGAATGAAAGTTGGTGTAACCACTATGGAAAACAGTATGGAGGCTCCTCAGAAAACTAAAAATAGAGTTATCATATGATCCAGCAATCCCAATCATGGGCATATACCTAGACAAAACTACAATTCAAAAACATACACGCACCCCTACGTTCACTGCAGCACTATTCACAATAGACAAGACATGGAAACAACCTAAATGTCCATCAACAGATGAATGGATAAAGATGTGGTACATATATACAATGGAATACTCCTCAGCCATCAAAAAGAATGAAATTATGCCATTTGCAGCAACATGGATGCAACTAGAGATTTTCTTATTATATAAATGAAGTAAATCAGAAAGAGAAAGACAAATAGTATATGGTATAACTTATATGTGCAATCTAAAATATGGCACAAATGAACCTATCTCTAAAACAGAAACAAAATCACAGACAGAGAGAACAGATTTGTGGTTGCCAAGAGGGAGCGGAGGAGGGAGGTGGGTGGACTGGGAGTTTTGGGTTAGTAGATGCAAACTATTACACTTAGAATGGATAAGCAACAAGGTCCTACTGAAGAGCACAGGGAACTATGTCCAATCTCCTGGGATAAACCATAATGGAAAAGAATATTTTAAAAAAGAATGTACGTATGTGTATAACTGAGTCACTTTGCTGTACAGCAGAAATTAACACAACATTGTAAGTCAACTATACCTCAATTAAAAAAAAAAAGGTTCATTTCCTCAGAAAGATCTGTGAGCAAACTCAAAGAATACACACTAAAGGGAGTTTTAAAGGGAGACAGAAGTAAGTTTCAGAGATTACTTTAAAAGTTACAGTAAGTATTAGAAAAAAATGTATTTATCAATATGATAGTCTTATTAGCACATAATGGATAAGTTAATAATTGTAAAATTCAGTTACTGGCATCAACTCCAGACCATTTGCCTCTCTTCATACAAGAAAAACCATCCTAATCCCACAATAATAATTGAAGGCAATGAGAATCTGAAGCCTACTTCTAGTACGCAATTCCAATTTTATTTAGAGTATGATATTGAAAACAAAAGAATAGGAAAGATAATATAAAATTGGACTTGAATTATTAAAATTATAGAAACTGCACAGCCTAATCGCAAGCTCTATTTTTCAAGTGAGTTAAAGAGAAAGTGCCCATTTTCCTCCCTCTGGTTCCGATGCATTTATTTCATTCAAAACAGTATATTCACTGACATTTCCACAAGTCATACACATGATGCACTGAAATTCTAAGTTAAGACAGCAGGAGAAGACCCCAAATTTCTATCTTTTCCTCAAATTTGCATTCTCACCTTTAACATCTAACATGCATTTTCTAAGCCTGATCAGATAGACTCTCATAAATTTACAGTGAGCATTAGTGAATTATAGGAAAATCTGCCAAGCCATATAAAGATGATCACATATCATCACTGCGTACAGCAGGACTTTAAGGTTTCACATTCCTTTACCCTTCTTACCTTAGGAATCCCAGTTGATGTTGGAGGAAGAAATGAGTGTTCACACTGCTCTAGGTACTTCTCTGAGTTTGTTTTTCCAAAGAGGAGAGTAACCACAAAACCCCTGAAAGAAATTTAATTATAGATACAAAAACAAAACTTCACTACAATTTAACACATCTATTTATAACCAAATATATTTTTCAGATTTAATTGATGGCTTACCATTCACTAAAAAGTCAGTTTGCGACTTTTGACGAGGCGCAAGGAATTGACAGATTTTGTTAAGTTCTCAAGTTTAAAACAACTATAAACATTTTGTGAATTTATACAATAATGCCTTTACGAGTTTTCATCCAATATATTTCATAAAGAATCTCAGGCAACATTTTCAAACTTTAGAAAAATAAACCTTCATTAAATAAGTAGGCAAGCTAATAACCAAAGACAAATGAGATGTACATCTATAGCTATACCCACATTTCTATAATTCTGTTAACTAATTAAAGAGAGATATAACTTGCCACTATGAATACAGAATAAACAAAGGCTATACAGGAAAAAAAAAAGATCCAATTTACGATTTGTTTAAAATAAGACTGGAATTTAAAAAAGAAATATAAATATATCCCCAAAAGTTAATTATTTTTAAAACAACTATGGAGTCAAGGTAAGATAAAATACTGGTTTAGAATACTTTGTATTGACTAAATGCTATCAGTATTTCCTACATTTAAAGTTTCCCAAATAAATCTAAGCACTACTAAGTAGATAGGAAATCCATAAAAGAATATTAAATTTTAATTTTATAATGATTTACAGTAATCTTACAATGATTGAAAGAGTGCAGTTGGGGACTTCCCTGGTGGCGCAGTGGTTAAGAATCCGTCTGTCAATGCAGGGGACACAGGTTTGATCCCTGGTCCAGGAAGATCCCACATGCCGCGGAGCAACTAAGCTCGTGTGCCACAACTACTGAGCCCACGTGACACAGCTACTGAAGCCCGTGTGCCCTAGAGCCCGTGCTCCGCAACAAAAGAAGCTACTGCAATGAGAAGCCCACGCACTGCAACAAAGAGTAGCCCCCGCTCGCCACAACTAGAGAAAGCCCATGTGCAGCAACGAAGACCCAACACGGACGGACGGACGGAAGGAAGGAAGGAACGAAGGAAGGAAGGAAGGAAGGAAGGGTGCAGTGACAAGAAAGGAACAGTAAAAAATTAAACACAGTCAGCCTTAGCTATTGAAAGGAAGATTCTCAAGGTCCTCTGCTTTTTGTGGCTATCTGCCATTTCACCACTCTTCAGTACAGGCACCACATAAGCAAGGAGGAGCTTGGAGAAACAGATAAAGTCAAATCAACTCATGTCATCAATTCTGTTTCTGTTTCTTTTTTAAAAGGCTGGCCTCAGAATTATCAGTAAATTTCACATATCTGTGTTGTATCTGACATTATTACTAAAAATCAAGTTGGCCTTGTATTTCAGTTTTACCTAGCTGTAAGCATATTTAGACACAATAAAATGCTGATATTAAGTTAACAATGCATTTCTAAAAACATTATCATAAAATAAACGTTCACCTTTGCCCACAGTGTGACAGTAGGAAAGTAAGCTAAGGAATAATATGATCTTAGAAAGAACCTAATTAATAGCTTCAGCCTTGAGGTTTAAGTAAAAACAGGTGCTACTGCATAACCAAACAAACATAACGGGAATGCCATTAAATAACTCATATCAGTATTGAAGGTATCCCAAAATAACCAGAAAAAAAAAACCACCAAAATTCAAAAAAACAAAAACCAAAAACTTCTGAGTCGTTTTCTTTCCAAAGGGTTTCTTTATTTTAGAAAATAAGGGGTTACCATTGACTATAAGCAAAACATATACATTATCAACACTGTATACAGGTAAACTGCAGAACTCAAAAACTTAAGTTTTACTAGCCAAAAAAAAAAAAAAAAAAAAGATAGTTTCCATGAGAAAATGTATTAATTCCTCTCTGACTTGCATTTTAACTAGGAAAAAGAACAAAAACAAATCTTTAAAACTTACACAACAAAAACAAAAAAACACTAAAACTAAGAAATGATTTTTAGTTATATGTAATGTAACTATTTAAGATTGATATATAAAAGCCTATTTTTGCTCTTAAAATTCATAAGGCACTGAACTATATAAATAAAGCTACATTAAAGAAAGGACAATCATTCTTCATAATTAGAGCCAAAATTAGAAAGATTTTTGACTCAGGAATTGTGATACTCACTGACTGTAACTGAGTAACCTGGGAATGCTTAATTAACTAATCCTCTGATATGATTCTGGATGCTTGTTAGTATATAAATTGAAGTCCCCTTACTGTGGCACTATATTTCCTGACATCAGTAGTCTGGAACAGAATATCAAATCAATTTATGACATAACATGAACTTGGAATTTCAGATCCTTCCATGTGACTTAATATTATCTAAAGAGTTTATAGTGGCCCTCCCACACCTACCAATATCCCAACTTATCTAAAAAACTTCACAGAACTTTACAAATATCCAAAAACTTTCTTGAAATTATTCCTTAATAAATTAGCAGACTCAAAAAGGGAACAACAAAGGTTCCTGGGACTTCGAAATGAATGGACTCGTGACCCTTTTCCCTTTCCCAAATTTTATATGGAGCAGTTGAGTCTAAGAGAAAGGATTCTCACCCCTCTACCTTCATCTGTAACGCTGCAATTTCTTCCCTTTCTGAAGTATTGTAAAATATTCTGAAATCCTTCCTCACTTTTGCCAAAGGCTTATTCCATTAGTGAAATAAAAGAAATCTTTCCTTTGTGAGAGAAACATCTCCTCAATTTCCTTTCCAATCAATAAAAGCAGCCATGACCTTGTGGGGGAGTGGTGCAACCATGCAGGTCTGGCCTTGATTTGTGACTAAAGAATGTAATTTAGGAAGCCCAAATGGCTGCAGATCTGTAAGTCTTCAATCATCTTTATAATCAATAAAGATATTCAGAACTCCATTTATCTGATTCCTATGGCTTATTTCTTAATTGTCTCAGTATATAATACCATATCCAAGCAATTATAAGGAAAATATTAAATCTAATATAAAATACAGTTTTATGAATAGTCCTCGATGTAGCTTCCCAGTTAAATTAATTCTCACTTGTTCAACAATCAGTGGGTGACCTCCCTATAAAATGGTTACACATGATTTTCAAACTCATAACCTGAAAAATGTGACAGGTGGTATATATATTCAGAAGCCATCCCTTCAGTGTCTTATACAGTCTCTCTCAGGCCACAGTTTATATATGCTATTCAATTCAGCTAAGTCCTCTAAACCTACAGGCTCAAACAATTCCTCCAAATATTTGGGGTCTCAAAAGATTTTTCTGAAAGAACTCATAGGTATTCACTGCACAAATAATTACATAAATGTATTACACATATACAAATACACATATATATACATACACACATAAACATTAACAACAAAATGCTCATTTCAGCTAAACTACCTTGTTCAGAGTACCTAAGTAGCAAGCATCTCTCTTGTTTATACATTTTCTTACATATAATTTATATCTGATACCAAACATTCTACATAGGAAGCTATACTAAATCATGACTGAAACCTCTCCTGTAAAGTTTTATCAACTCAAGGTTAAAGCATAAATACTGTAAACCAAATAACCATGAAGAGAAAAATGGCAAAATCAGGTGTTTGTTGGAATTTTCTAGAACAAAATGACAGCATTCACTAAGGGAAATAATTAACACAATAATTAACATTAACATAATAATTAACATTAGTGTCTGAAGTCTAATCAATGAAACAGTATCTTCTAGTCTGTAAAACTTGATGTGTCATCTCAATTTAACTTATTTATCTTATTATTATAATAGATAAGGAAATTTCAACCTTAAAGGGGAAATAACACCAAAAGGAATAAAAAAAATCTTAAAAACTTTTCAAGTTACACAAAAAAGTTTATATCATCAGAAATTGAAATTTATTTTTAAAGATGATGACCCATATTGCTGGTACAAATCATAACCATCATCGTTTTTATTTCTATAGTTATCTTAATTTTACTATTTTTAACTCTGGTAAAAACAATTTGCAAAAATAGCATTCACAAATCATACTGCCATTTCTCATGATCATTTTTTTTTCTTATTGAGGTCTCATGGTCATTTGTTTCCATTTTGAACAACTGAACATGACATGAATTATAAAATTATCATTGAGAATACTTACCCACCCACAAAGCAGAGGATATAAAATGCCAAATAAAATATTACAAAGGGTCCAAACGTTATTAGAGAAAGGACAATGCCAAGGCTTCCCCATCCCCATATGGACAGACTGGTCTGAAATAAAGCAGGAAAAAAAATCTTTTTAATAAATAAATAATTTTCCATAGGAACTAGAAAAGAACCAACAAAACTTTTACATAGTTTATGTTTCTCCTTTTAAGCATTCATGGTATTGTTTCAGTAATTTTAAAAATATTTACTTTTGAAAGTGTTAAGTACATTCTTGGAAATTTATCTCCCAGAAACAATATACAAAATCTATATGTAGAAACAAATTTATAGCATATCAGCAACGATTTTAAAAAACAATCTATTGGCAATATAAATGAACAAATTACATAAATTGTTGAATGACATGAAAAGTGATAAAGTATTTATAATAAAAACATTTATACATTTATATATGCAAAAGCATGTATGAAAGCTTAAGTAGACAACAGATTGTACTTGTTTATATTTCATCTTAAAACTACAGCATGAGACTTTTTAAAAATTAAAATTTCAAGGTAAAAAATCCATGTCTCACTAAAAATTATATTTTTATTTACTCAAATTATTTGCAGAAATTTGTAAAATTATAACTGCACAACTTCCAACTTCCCGTTACCAAAATTTACCACGAGTTCAACAAAACATCTCTAAAAATTCTCCATCCTGTTTCCCTATTTTGTTTAGAATTATACTGTATTATCTATTAAAAATACTCCTTTTGTTGAAGGCAAACTGGATTTTAGCAATTTAAGTCATTATGAAATAAATAAATGTATTCAGTTCAACAAGTTCCTATATCCATTTGCCTTATACTGTGAGGTATACAAAGGATGCATTTGTCCCACTCCTGCCATCAAGAAGCCCAGAGAAGAATGTCTTACAGGAATGAAACAATTAGACACTGAACCAAAAGAAAATAATAGAAAGCATTATAAGATGCTAAACTGAACGAAATTAATGACAAAAAAACTATGGAATAGACAATAAGTGCTATGGACTATGAGAGAAAGCACAGTTTTACTTATTTATTCATTCATTCATTCATTCATTCACCAGTCATTGACTGCTTCCTATGTGCTGTAAGTTCAAAGTGCTGGGGATATCACAAGGAATAAAGTATACCCTCATAAATCTACATTTTAGTAAGGGAAGAACAACAAGCACACCCTCATGAATTTACATACCTTTGTAAGTTTACATTCCAGAAGAGGAAAAAAGACATATAAATAAGTAAATATATATCAGATGGGGATAAATGCTATAGAGAAAAATAAAACAATTGCATGTGGTTGATCTAAGAAGCTTTCAATGATTAAGTGACACATGAACAGAAATCTTAGGTAAGATATATGGAAAATTTATAATAGTCTTCCTACCCCCAAATAATATTTTTCCATTTATTCATATCATCTATGTCCCTCAGTGAAGGGTTTTTTTAAATTTCTTCTATATAAGGCCTTCACAACTCTTGTTCATTTGTATTTTTATTACCTTTTTTCCTCATCCTGGCCACATCTTTTTAACCAGAGGACAGAATGCCTACTGATGTTTCTACCCTGCCTTCATGATCTCCTCCTTGAATCAGCTGGGGATACTATTGCACCTATGAAGTGCTCTCCCCTGACTTCTTTCCAAGAGCTGAAAGTAGGCCATGGTGGTTTAGAATAAAGTACAGAACATTTCAATCCCTCTGACAATAGTTCTGCTGAACATCCGGGACCTGATCCACACTATAGTACCGCCAGATGGCCAACTATAAAAAACAGATGTGATTTCCCAAGATTCATTCAAAACCTTTTCCACTGACTTTCCTGAAAAGAGTTCTTACAAACTCTCAGGAAAGCTCAGACCAGACTATGACCCAGATACTTTATCCAGCCTACCTTCTTCAATGATATTTGATGTAATATTAGCAATATTACTCTTTCTTTACAAAGTTATATTTACGCTTGCTCGCCATTTTTCATAGCTAAACAACTTACTGTTTAAGGATCTATTCAGAGGTTTGAACAATGAAACCAAGCAAAATGGCTATCTCTGGAGATAAAGGAAAGAAGGGAGCATGCAACTGGAGGACAATACACAGGGGGCTTCTCAAATACTCAATACTCAAATGTTCTATATTTTTTAACCAGGTGTTTGCTCTAAACTGTATAAATGTGTTATGGCTCCAACTGTATGACTATCAATTAAAATTTAAAAATTAAATTTTCAGGGCTTCCCTGGTGGTGCAGTGGTTGAGAGTCCGCCTGCCGATGCAGGGGACACAGGTTCGTGCCCCAGTCCGGGAAGATCCCACATGCCGCGAAGCGGCTGGGCCCGTGAGCCATGGTCGCTGAGCCTGCGCATCTGGAGCCTGTGCTCCGCAACGGGAGAGGCCACAACAGTGAGAGGCCCGCGTACCGCAAAAAAAATAATAATAAATTTTCAAAAAAGAATCACAATTATATAATGTGGGAAAGATTATTAACTCATTTAACAAGGGGAGATGCTCAATTGTCTAAAAGCTCAAATTTTCAGAATCTTACAAGTCTCTTCTTACTCATTTGAAAATGGCAGCAAAAATCATCAAAAAACAAACTCTTATTCATTCAACAAATATTTGGTAATAGCTACATGCCAGATGCTAGTGATTTAACAGTGAACAAAGCAGACATTACCGTCATATGAAAAAAAAAAAATCTATGGAGAAGAACCTTTCCTTAATTAAGTTTGAGAGGAATTTCTATATTCCAGGGACTAATAAAATTAAACATTTCTAATCAAGCAAGTCAGGTGCTCATTTGTTTTGTGGTTAATCTCATAATATTTAACTTCAAATAAACTATTCAATGAAATATCAGAATAGAGAATTGTCCAAAATTGAGAAAGTTTCATGTTATATTTAGTGTTCCCATTTACACATTTGGCTAATATTATAATCTTAACTGGTGAGATTAAGAAGAACATTTGATCTAAAACCATTTAAAATTTTTGAGTTCTAATTATTTCCTAAGATGACACAGGATGATAAAATTTACAAAAATTTTGCACTACATCAGAAACTTTTTACAAATTCAGAACGGAAGCCAAAAAATATAAATAAATCCACTTCACAATGATTTACATTAAAATAATACTTGATATGTTACTATTTTCTTCTCCAAACACAACAATCAACACTGAAATATTCATGTGTCTGGTTCCCTAAAATCACCGACACACCAACTGTGAGATGGAAGAAACCTTCGTGATCATCTACGGCAGTACTTCTCAGACTTTAAGAATCTTAAATGTAGGTTCTTAAAATGCAGATTCTGATCCATTATATCTGGGGTGGGGTCTGTGATACTTTTATTTCTAATAAGCTACCAAAACTGTTCAGAACTAAGGACAATTATATATTTATAATTCTCCTAAATTAGCCTCTAGGTCCACAAAACCTTACAATTCCAGAACCCAAAACCTCTGAAAATCAAAATTGTACCAAGTATTCTATATACCTATCTCATTTAGTCCTCAGAACAACTTATGAAGTAATCAAGAAGGTAATACAGCATAGTGCTCAAAAAATATGAACCCTGGAGTTTAACTATCTGAGTGCAAATCTCACGTTTACTATTTATTAGCTGTGTAACCACTCCACGCCTTCATTTCCTCACCTACATTACGTGGTTTTTTGGGGAGTAAATAAGCCCATGGTCTAGTGGTCGATTTTAGCTTAATCGTTATTATTATCCCTAGTTTAACAACATAGAAACTAAAATACAGAGAAGTTTTTTTAAAAATGGCCCAAGGTCACACAGTTAGTATGAGAGTGGGATTTGATCCTATTCAAATCCTGACTCCATAATGAACCTTAAAATTTGTCAGCTGACAACTGCCTGAAATTAAAACTCACAATAAGAAAAAAATGTTAAAATCATAAATGAGTGCTTTCTTTTATTTAAATATTCATCAGCTTAATATGCCTCCCAAGAAATTAGTCAGAACACTACTTGTAATGAATGTTATAAATTCCTGGTTTGAGTATCAAGTACATAAATATAAAGTATAATTTTTATTAGACAATCAGTTTATCTATAAATAATGAAAATAATTTCAGTTTCAAAGGGTATCAATTTTATTAGCATGCCCTGGTTCTTATATGTATCAGTTTGGCCTTGAGCAGAGGGACACACAGATATAAAAAATGACTCCTGCTGCCAAGATGCTTAAAATCGAGAAGTGACAATGTAAAAAATCTTAAATGCCTCCTGATAGTAGAAAGCAAATGGAAATAATTTACATTGTGGTATTTTATGCCTATCAATTCATACTACCATTTATCTTATTTCATCCTCATCACAGACTTTTATTGGGCTGGCCAAAAGGTTCGTTCAGTTTTTTCCGTAAGATGGCTCCAGTAGCACTTAGCTGTCTTTAACTTCATTCGAAACAATTTTGTTAGATTGTATGTGACAGCTGTCCTATCAGCATGCATTTTAAAAAAAGACTTACAAAAATTGGTGAATTTTTGTGTAGCCCTTTTAATATTGAAGATGGAAGAAAAAAAGCAACATTTCCGGCATATTATGTTTTATTATTTCAAGAAAGGTAAAAACACAACTGAAACGCAAATAAAGATTTGTGCAGTGTATGGAGAAAGTGCTGTGACTGACTGACTGGGTCAAAAGTGGTTTGCACAGTTTCGTGCTGGAGATTTCTCGCTGGACAAGGCTCCATGGTTGGGTAGACTAGTTGAAGTGGACAGCGATCAAGACGTTAATTGAGAACAATCAACATTATACCATGTGGGAGATAGCCGGCACACTCAAAATACCCAAATCAAGCGCTGAAAATCATTTGCACCAGCTTGGTTACGTTAATTGCTTTGATGTTTGGGTGCCACATAAGTTAAGTGAAAGAAAACTTCTAACCGTATTTCTGCATGCGATTCTCTACTTGAACGTAATGAAAACGTTCCGTTTTTAAAACAAATTGTGACGGGCGATGAAAAGTGGATACTGTACAATAATGTGGAACAGAACAGATCGTGCGTGGGGCAAGCGAAATGAACCACCACCAACCACACTAAAGGCCGGGTCTTCATCCAAAGAAGACGATGTTGTGTATATGGAGGGAGTGGAAGGGAGTCCTCTATTATGAGCTCCTTCCAGAAAACCAAATGATTAATTCCAACGACTGCTCCCAGTTAAACCACCTGAAAGCACCATTTGACGAAAAGCATCCAGAATTAGTCAACAGAAAACGCATAAACTTCCATGAGGATAAATGCAAGACTGCATGTTTCTCTGATGACCAGGCAAAAACTGTTAGGGCTTGGCTGGGAAGTTCTGATTCATCTGCCCCTTCAGATTTCCATTTATTTAGATCTTTACAAAATTCTCTTAATGGAAAAAATTTCAATTCTCTGGAAGACTGTAAAAGGCACCTGGAACAGTTCTTTGCTCAAAAAGATAAAAAGTTTTGGGAAGACGGAATTATGAAGTTGCCTGGAAAATGGCAGAACATAGTGGAACAAAAGGGTGAATATGCTGTTAAATAAAGTTCTTGGTGCAAATGAAAAATGTGTCTTTTCACTTAAAAACCGAAGGCACTTTTTGGACACCCCAATATGATAGGAAAGGTAGCAGAATACAGTACTAAAAACACAGAATCAGAAATTACAGGTTCCAGTTTGCCACTAATGTTGTATGTAACCACTGCAAAATCACTAACCACTTTTTGATCCAGAACTCACACTAGCGCAATGAAGAAGCTGAGCTGTGAGACCATCCCTCAAGTCAAGCCTATCTAAAGCAGACTTGATTAAGTAACTTGGATGCAGAGCTACGCATAGACTCTCCCGGCTACGTGTGGAGAATGGGGCTAAGTGCAAACAGCTATTTTATATATTAATAGATCACATGAAGAACAGATTGTCAGAGCTCCCAGAGAACGGACCTTGGACTCTCATAAGAGTCTTACTAGAGTGAGTCAGCCACTCTCAGTTATATTCACCTGATATGTCTCAACATATTACATGGCATAGGGCAGCCAGATAGGGCTGAGAATCTTAAAGCTGATATTACTTCAGTGCCAACCTGGATCACAGAAATTATATAAAAGAATTCAACAACAAAAACAAGTACCCATAAGAAGAGTCGCTTTATTGAAACTATAGATTGTTTTCCGTCCACCTTATTCCACCTATAATAAATTGGAAGTTCTTCTCCAAGTAATTTCAGTAGAATGTGCTCCTGACACAGAACTTTGGCTCATTCAACATTACATAATAATTTAACCAAGGCCTGCTACAAAGAAGCTGCTCACTAAATACAGAACTAATTAATTAATTTACTAACTAGAGAAATTAAATAAGGGAGGGAATGGAAAGAGAAGGAAGGGGAGAAAAGAGAGAAAAAGGGAAAGGGGAAGAAAAGGAAAAGGGGAAGGGAAAGTGAACGCTAAATTGAAGTCCTGCCCCTCACTCCCACCTTAGGACTTTAGGCAGAGTTATACATTCCTACCAGCACAACCTTCACCAAGCCCCCAACCTCCAAAAAAAATAAATCTCCCAAGAGCTTGGTCCTTTTTCTCCCATAGGACTGATGTACAGAAATAACATACTTTTGACTGTCTCAACATAACCTACATCAGCCTACATCACAACTTCCCTTTCAGGGAGGCAGCCACGAAGAGGCAGCCACACAGGGATCATCAGTACATTTAGCTAAGTTGGTCCCAAAGCCCCTCTTTTCATACTCCTGGGACACGGAAGTAAAGATCCTCTTCCACTCACGTGTATTTAAGATACCTAGTATACCCTTGTGAGGATGATTAAAGACTAGCATGATATGGTGCACATTTTCAATCCAGCTGTTGAGCCAGGAGGGATAAAGGGTCTTGTCTCCAAGATGGCTAACTGCCCAGCTGGCAAAGATAATGGCCACTGGCTACCTGTGGAGATTATCCTCTCTCTCCCAACTAGGGGTGCCCAGAATAATTAGGTTATATACACACATATACACCAGCCCCATGTATTTTTACTTCTTTGGTAACAGAACCCTCTCCCTTAAAACAGAAATCTATTGTTCAACTTTTATATATTTTCAAGAATTAATTATGTACACATATGTAGGTAACTACTTTAACAAACCCTTCAATGTTATATTAGAGCAGTAGTTATAAAAGATCATACACTACTACATAATTAGGACTCCTAGCATACAATGATGAAGAAAATACAAGAAAACAAAAAAACCTACAATTACTTCAGTGTTTTTTAAACTAGATACCATCAATTACAAAATAACTATACAGTCTGAAACAACAGCAGGTACATTCATATGCACTTGTTTTTTCAGGATACAAACTAAGTTAGGCTGCACAACCCCTCCCCAGCCCACAGCCCATACATTGGGGATCACTGGAATTAGAGTCTAAAAGAAATTACAGTACTGAAAAAACAAAGGACTGTATTTACTGAGTGCTTTCCCTTATAAAGAATAATACAAGTATTTAAAATGTGGATGGAGCAGTATAGCAAAGAACAGTCCTGACAGGCTTCTAGTAGACTCAAAGCCTCCAACTTCAAAACCATGTTAACAAGGTTTCCTGAATTTCCAATTAAAGGTCCAGTAGATACACAAAGCTGAAATAAATTAATCAAAGGTGATTTTTAGAAGCTGTATTTTTATAGTTATACATAATGTTTTTGTGCCTTAATAATAAATAACTGCAGGACTTCCCTGGTGACAGAGTTGATAAGAATCTGCCCGCCAATGCAGGGGACACAGGTTCGATCCCTGGTCTCGGAAGATCCCACATGCCGCAGAGCAACTAAGCCCAACTACCACAACTACTGAGCCTGCGCTCTAGAGCCCATGAGCCACAACTACCAAGCCCACATGATGCAACTACTGAAGCCCACACACCTAGAGCCAGTGCTCCGCAGCAAGAGAAGCCACCGCAATGAGAAGCCCGCGCACCGCAACAGAGTAGCCCCTGCTCTCCACAACTAGAAGCCCGCGCACAGCAACGAAGACCCAGCCCAGCCAAAAATAAATAAAAAATAAACTACAATTAAAATAATAATAATGAAAAAAACTGCAAAAAATCATAGTAAAGACTTTTTAAAACAAACGTTTAACCTAGAGGGATGGGATAGGGAGGATGGGAGGGAGACGCAAGAGGGAGGGGATATGGGGATATATGTATATGTATAGCTGATTCACTTTGTTATAAAGCAGAAACTAACACACCATTGTAAAGCAATTATACTCCAATAAAGATGTTTAAAAAAAAAGAGAAATAAAATAGATTATTTTCCTTATGTTTCCATTTGACAGATAAATGTCTATTTCTAATTTACATATACATCAGTCTCATTCCTAAACAAATACATATGTATGTATACATGTATATATAGATAACATACAAAAAGGAAAAGTAGTCCCTTAAAAATAACTGATTAAAGCAAAATTTTTAAAGCTACTAAAGAATAAGACAGCTAAATTTCTAATTATGTGAACTAAAAGAATCCATCAAGATATCAGAAAAAAATACCAATCCTGGGCATTTTGAACAAATTTTTTTGTATCAGCATACTTAACCTGATTATTTTTTTAATTCAATTACATACCAGTAGAGGAAAGCATGTATAGCTATCATTCATCTAAGAAAGGGAGGGTGAGAGTTATAAATTTATAAACATTTGCTTATTTTTTTTAAATATAAGGATATACAGAAATTTTTTTAAATGACGATCTTTAAGGAATGGAGAAAATGGGGTAGAGGGGACAGGGATAAGAACTGGACACTGAAAATACCTTGCTCTGTAAATCTGACTTTGTATCAGTATAAATATTTTATATATAAAAAGAATTCCAAAAGCAATCTCTAAATTTCAAAAGCAAAGTGAAATTTAAAAATCTAACTCAATATACTAACAATGTTGGAATAACCACACAGAGAAAGCAATATAGTAATTTTACTATGAATCATTGCTTCGGTAAAAAATAGTGTTGATAGTTCCACTAAAACGAACTAGGGCTATTGGAGGAATGGCTGATTCCAAGTCTGGAGCAGGAACTGAGTTTAAGATGGGCCTGGAACACTTTGCCATACCAAAAAGCTACCAAAGATTACTAAGAATATGTCAAAACTCAGCAGACAACCTGAAGAGGCTTCACCTGGCTAAAGATGGAATCAGTTACACTAACAACTGCAATGTATTGGAGCACTTCAAATATTTGAGTTCATGAAATCATAGAAAGATTTTTAAATTTCATTGATCACCTTTGAAGGGTTCTAAAGAACCAGCTCTTTTTGAAAAGTGGTAGAGAATTAGGCATTTATCAGGCTAATCAGAGAGTTGATGAAAAATCGGTTTCTCTTTAAGGAAAAAATCCATATAAGAAGAAGAAATGACAGAATATTGCCATATTGCAATCCCTAACATAGTTAGGGATCTACCAGTCTAACATGTGCAAGGAACGGATGGAGGGGGGGGGAGAGAGAGAGAGGATGAAAGAGAGAGAGAGGATGAAAGAGAGAATATGAACCAGACATTACATGCCTCTTGAAATAAAAATACACATCACCATCTATCAAAAAGTTTTGTGCGGGTGGGGTTGGGGGACTCGAACCTGAATCTGACTGAGGAAAAGCAGAAGACTGAGAAAATGTTACAATACATCATGGAGATGAACTTAGCAAAATTCAGACTGTGAGAAACACTAAAGGGCAAAAGACCCAATTCCTTCAACAAATAAAGGGCAAAGGGAAAAAAAAAAAAAAAAGAGAAAGCGGGAAGAGGAAGGTTGAGGAGAACCTGTGGGTTAAAACTGCAATATGTAGAACTTATTCAACTTGATTTTAACAAAAATACAGTGGAAAAAGAAGAAGAATGAGGAGAGAAAGAAGGAAGAGAAACTGGGTAATTCTAAATATCTTCTGAATATTTAATGACATTAACAAGTTACTGCTTATCTTTTAGCTTAAATAATGAATGGTGCCAGCTATTATGTTATAGCAAAAAGAACCCTTATGTTTTAGAGATGCATGATGAAATATTTAAAGATGAAATCATGTATCTCGAATATGCTTCAAAATAATTCTGAAAGTGGACAGTAGAGGAAAAATGAAAAAGGATATAGACAAAATATAATTAGCCATGAGCTGGTAAATGTCTAAGCTGGGCGTGACAGAGGAAGTTCATTATACTAATCCTTCTACTTGTAATGTTCAAAATTTTTCACTAAAAACATTTTTTAAAACACACACAATAATCACAAAATTCACTTACATAGTAAATGTACTTGCATTTCTTAAGGAACCAATGCAGGAAATAAACAGTGCACAAACATGCTACATGTTCACAGCCCAGAGATTAAACTGGGATTAAAAATTTCCTGTGATTAGTTGATAGTAGAGCAATATACACTCGGCTATTCAATTAAGAAAAAGATTCTTTTAAATATGGAACTACTGTGAGTAATGACTTTTAATATCCTATTTTATGTGTGGGTTATGTATTTATTTTATATAAGAATTACTGCCTTTCAAAATAATTATTTGGAGGGGTTACACTGATCCTATAATAATTAGATAACCATGTATTTGACTTTAGTTATACAAAGATGAATCAGGCAGTTTCTGCCCTCAAAACGTTCATAAACTAAAAAGGTAAAATACACATGTAATGATAACACAAATGCAGTAAGTGCCATAATAAAAAGTTACAAAGTGTTTGGGAATACAAAAAAGATAAATCCTCCAGAGCTTGAACAGTATTGACACTCCTTTAAAATTGGTTTCCAAAGGCAGTTTTGCAGTTGAACAAGAAAAATCAATCTCTTTTCTTTTCAGTTACCCACTTCTTTCCATCAAAATGGTATTACCCGAAATTAATTACTCACTTGATTTACTAAAGTTTTGGTAATTTCCAAAAATAAAAATTCCAAGTGAACAAAGATTCACAACTGCTAACGCTACATAAGAGTGTGCCACAGGGGAAGTAATCTTTCATGCAAAAGTAGGACAGAGAATATCATTTGTTTACTAAACTTCTAAGCCCAATGCTCAAGGCTATTTATACTTTTATGTGTAAATGTATTTAAAGATTCCATTTATAAATGGCAACAAAGTAAGTTGTGAGAGATAAATGCACTATTGAAGAGTTTCCAAAAACTACACATACCCAAATACAATCTTTTAAACAAATGGTGCTGTCACAGACATCCACAAAGAAAAAAATTAATCTAAGACACGGATCTTATACCTTTCACAAAAATTAACTCAAAATGGACACAGACCTAAATGTAAAACATAAAACTCCAGAAGAAAACTTAGGAGAAAACCTAGACAACTTTGGGTATGGTGATGCATTTTTAGATATAACACCAGACATAATCCATGAAAAAAATAATTGATAAGCTGGACTTCATTAAAATTAGAAGCTTCTCTGTACTTAGTACTTTCCTTTTAATTTTGTTATAAATCTAAAACTGCTCTTTTAAAAAAGTCTTTTAAAAAACTACATATAATCACAAATACAAGATGATTTTACAACAGGAGAGAATGGTAACAAGACAGCACCAGTCATGAATTATAATAAACTGATACATAGTCATTATCAATGCACAAAAGTATGAAACTCAATCGTCAAACTGCTCAAAATTCATTCAACTTTATAAAAATGTAAAGAAACCTATTTTTACATAATGTTAAAATTAACTATTTAGGGGCTTCCCTCGTGGCACAGTGGTTAAGAATCCACCTGCCAATGCAGGGGACACGGGTTCAAGCCCTGGTCCGGGAAGATCCCACATGCCATGGAGCAACTAAGCCGGTGCACCACAACTACTGAGCCTATGCTCTAGAGCCCACGAGCCACAACTACGGAGTCCGTGTGCCACAACTACTGAAGCCCACAAACCTAGAGCCCCTGCTCCGCAACAAGAGAAGCCACCGCAATGAGAAGCCCACACACCACAACAAAGAGTAGCCCCCGCTCTCTGCAACTAGAGAAAGCCCGCATGCAGCAACGAAGACCCAATGCAGGCAAAAATTTTTAAAAATAAAATAAATTTTTTTTAAAAATGTGTCCTTTAAAAAATAAATTAACTAGATTCATTTCATAGATTTCATAATCTCTTATCTTAGGACAGGAAACAAGAGGTCAACATCTCTGATACAGAAAACCTTAAGAGAAACAATAAACATACACAGAATATGTATAATGTAATTAAGGAAAATTGAGGATCAGAATTTTAGTTGACATAATACATTAGCACATACTTCAACTACCTCCACCTAGACTCCCCTCCTCCCAAAGAAAATCACACTGTCTTTATTCAGGATACCTAGTGTATGAATTCCTCTCATAATCTACTCTAGTGCGGTCTAACATTCTAACATTTTGTGGCACAGTTTTTTAAATATAATTTTTACTTGTGAGATCTAATTTTTAAACAAATGGAATTTATTTACAAGGGAAAGCTGTTGCTAAAAGGGAACATGTGCACTCAAAACTACGTAAGTTCCACTTGCAGGAATAATTACTTTTCCCTCCCATGGAGAACAAATAGAAAATCCAAAGGTCAGTTCCAACATATCTCCCTGATTTTCCTATGGAATGAGGATATTTTCTATAAAAATTCTTTGACTCGACAAAAATAAATAAATACAGTAAGCCCTAACAAATTATACTTTGAGTACACTGAGTAAATCAGGTGTTCAGAACTTGAAACCCACCAAGTGACAGAAACATTATTATTCACGTGGGTTACATTCTGGTGACAAAACACCAAAGCTGGGTGTGGGGATGGGGGTGGGTGTGTGTGTTTAATTTTGTATTTAAATATGCATGATAAAATAATAGAAAAATATCCTCCCTAACTAAACACTCCAGTTTCAAGTCACTGATCATGGTGCCCAGGATCAAAACCTCAGCAAAGAAGGAATTGAAGATAGGGAGGATTCATTACCAGAATACTTACTGCAGATGGGATGGGAGTCAGCCCATCTGATTTCATGACCCTTTATTACTCAATCGTCCAAATCAAGAGATTGAGCCTGTCTCCTTTTCCACTACAGTCTTCTGAGGCTTCCAAGTCAAGTTTCCTCTCTTACCCTAGTATGCAATAGAACCAAACACACCTCAGACATCTCAGTAGGTGATGATGGTTGGTCTTTGTTACAAAGAATTTAAGGTTTGAGAAAGGGATCAAAAACTGCCAGCATATTTTAATTCAATAAACATTTTTTAAAAATCACATAAAAATCAGATTTCTGACTTTTCTTGAAAAACAGAAAAATCTGGCATCAGTGGAATCACCTCCCTGCAAGGCAATAATGGAATGAAGCTAAGTGTCAACAATCCCCATGAAAATGAGCCACAAACTCCTCGGTAGTGCCACAGTCCCAAAATTTGCTATAAGGTGTACCAGATGTGAGTCCAAGACGTGATTTATCACCGTAACTTTACAGTTGTTTTAATGAAAGAAGCAAAATATTTATCTGTATCTATGTTACTATCAGAAGAGGAAAAACAAAAGATAAACCAAGAAAGTAATATGTTTAAAAAATGGCAGACAACCTATTTCTTAGTGGAAGTAGAGGTAGAAATACACATCCCCATTTCATGAAGGGATGTGAATTCACATTAAGCGTTTCCTTTCCCCTAGTTTAGTCTGACAACAGACACTTCAAAGAGGAATAAACTAATAGCCTCAAGAAGAATCCAGTGGAGTAAAGAATGGAAGGAACAAACAGGGGCTGCAAGGGGGAAATTTCTGAAATCTGTTAAAGTGGGAAAGAATAAAAGGCAATTAAAGAGATCAAAAAACTTTCTACTGCTTTGCAAGTATACCAGATTATCTTTAAGCAGAAGAAAGCCTGCAACGCCCAGGATTCTGTTTTCACTCTCCTACAGTCTTACTATATATGCAATCCCTGAGTAATTTTGTTTTCTAATCTACCACTTTTAACTACCTCATACGTACCATGACTTCCAAAACTGTGCCTCCAGCCCAGATATACCTCCTGAATTTCTAACACTTATATTCAACAGCATACTGAACGCTTCTGCCTGAATTTCTCATGGGTACCGCAAACTCATCATGTCTAAAATTAAATTCATTCCATACCCCAATTTCCTATATTCCCTCATTTAAATTAAAAGGAGGAGATGTCGACATAGAGAATGGACTTGAAGACACAGGATGGGCAAGGGGAAGCTGGTAAGAGTAGCATCGACATATATACACTACCAAATGTAAGATAGATAGCTAATGGGAAGCAGCCACATAGCACAGGGAGATCAGCTTGGTGCTTTGTGACCACCTAGAGGGCTGGGATATGGAGGGTGGGAGGGAGGCTCAAGAGGGAGGGGATATGGGGATATATGTATGCAGACGGTTGATGCACTTTGTTGTACAACAGAAACTAACACACTATTGTAAAGCAAGTATACTACAATAGAGATGTATTAAAAAATTAATTAATTAAAAGGAGGCATCACTGCCTATCCAATCACTGAAAAGAGAAGTCGTAAGAGTTACCTTGAACTGTCTGTCCTCTTAGAACTCCCACATCTAACTAGTTAGTTATATTTTACATCTTAAATATCTCTTGGGGCCCCCCTCACCACCAAAGCCTTATACAAGACCTTCATTACAGCCTGCAAGACTACAATTCCTGCCTCTCCTCTGTTACATCCTCCTCACTGCCAAAATGACTTGAAAAAAAGAGTCTGAAATACCTGGCTTTTTCTTGAGTAGGACCTGTTCTCTTGCTTTTGTTCTCTAGGATGGATCACCTTTCCTCTCTAGCAAAATCTCTATCAAGTTCCCTTCAAGAACCAGATCAAATTAATACCCTCCATAAAGCGAGTCTTCCCTCATAGGCACCTCTCCCTCTTCCCAGATAGAATGTTCAGTCCTTGCATTCTCTGCCTCCACTGCACTATTTAAAGTTCTATAGTAATTATTTATGAATATCTGCTTTTTCTAAACTAGAAACTTCTTTCATTCATTGGTCAAACATTTATTACAGTCTAGCATGTGCCCCCTATATCCAGGCTCTGCAATAAAGGATTATTCTGGGCCTCAAGAAGCTCACAATCTTGTGGAAGAAGAGAATTACATATAAAATTATACAACAATACAGTAAGAAAAATGATAGGCATGCATCAGCTATTACAAGGCTCTAAAAAGAAGGAGCAGGTAATCTGACCCAGCCCGAAGGGGAGGAGGGGCAGCAAATCAGAGGAAGCGTCCTGAAAAAGGTAACACCTAAGATTAATTTCAGAGGATAACAGGACTCAGCCAGGTGAAGAAGAGGGCAACTGATAAAGAGAAGACAACAGGAGTGGGCATTGAAGCAAGAAAGAGGGTCCCATGGGGAAGGCACTGAAGGTTGTTTTTAAAAGGTAGATTGTGAGAAGCATATGGAATTTTCAAGTTAAACCATTCTATCAATTATGTGCAAGATTTGAAATAGGCAGGAAAACCTATGAAAAGCAATTACAGTCATACTATCTAAAAGCCAGAAACAGGTCAGAAGTAGTGGGGATGAACACATGTCTGCATAGTGGAGAGATATCGAGATGACCGACCAATAGATCAATAGATTGCATGGGGCATGACAAAGAGCCATCATCACAGCTCTTTAAGCTTGAGTAGTATCTGGCTGAACAACTAGTCACTCCAAACAAGATACAAGAAAGAAGGCTGGGGGATGGTAAGTTTGTTGTTTTGCTTTGTGGATGAAGAAGTGAAGTTCAGTATGGGACATGTTCCGAGCAAAGATACATACAGATCTCAGTGAAGACAGACAGCAAGCAAATGGATATAGTGATACAAGTTATTTTCAAGGGAATCCTCAGGACTACTAATACATAGAATCAAAATTGATTACTACACAGTCATCTAAAAAAATGAGACGGGCTTCCTTGGTGGCGCAGTGGTTGAGAGTCCGCCTGCCGATGCAAGGGACACAGGTTCGTGCCCCGGTCCGGGAAGATCCCACATGCCGCGGAGTGGCTGGGCCCGTGAGCCATGGCCGCTGAGCCTGCGCGTCCAGAGCCTGTGCTCCGCAACGGTAGAGGCCACAACAGTGAGAGGCCCGCGTAACGCAAAAACAAAAGAAAGTAGTTAGGAATTCTAATCCTAGCTGGTTTCTACTCCTAGCTCTGCTCAAAGATCATGTGAACCTGAGCAATCAAAATGTCTCTCAACCTTTGTTTACTCACTTCTAAAAGGAAGTGGATTATAGACTTCTTATATATACTTAAATGGCTTAAAAATTAACTTGAGATGATAGTATGAGGGGTGTGTGTATGTGTATATACAACAAATTCAAAGATATACTCAGAGCAACTCTGGAAGTCTTTTGTGAATTTCTGTTACTGCAAGAAGAATGTAAACTTGGAGTATAAAAGGGCTCTTTCCTAAAACGCTTAACTGGATTATATGTAATAAATTATTTTTCTATTGAGATCATCACTAAGGCTACCAGAAATCCAAAAAGCAGTACCCGAAGAAAAATGTAGTATCTATGTGAAAATACGAAACTGCCGTCCAGGACAAAGTATTCATCTACTACACCGCCTCCCTTCTTGGACTTCTTAAAAATGCCTACCTACTATGGTTTAAACCATCTTCTGAGGGACTCCTTAAGTACAGATCACCATGCTCTGAAGTATAAGAATGACTCCCACCACACTGGGCCACAGTTACAAGGGTGGATTTCTAAGGCTGGTTTACTGGTCTGTTAGACAGTCTGACAAAATAGCTCTATCAAATAATATAGGTAACCCAGAGTAAATGGTGACTCTGATCTGGCCAATAAAGTCTTCTCTTGGGGCTGTCAGTTGATGGTGATGGGAATAAAAGCAGCAGTGAGGCAGTAACAGAGTCAGTCAGGATGGCACAGCACCAGCACAGTCACTTACAAAAGCCTAATGCTAGGAGTGTCACAGGTTACCCATGTAGCTAGATCTGTATTATATATATTGTACATGACCTTCTGGTGGCCAGATATGTGTTGTATCCATAACTCCAGTCTACATCTCAATCTATCTGAAACCATACAAGGCAGCCGTTTCTGTTGTATTGTGAAGTCTGGCTATCTAATAAGGCTCTTCTTTCACTGATTTCACCACTACCTCATAATAAAATTCTTGTCGACTAAGGGATTATTCCAGAATTCCTCTGTGCCTTACATCCTTAAAAAAAAAAAAAAAAGTCTACCATACCTAACACTTTTCAAAAAGCTAAATGCATTCTATGTACCTTTTAGTAGGTCTCTATCTTCTAAAACTAAAGAAATAAAAATAATGACCTTCAGCTTCTTTCCTCAGTACTAAAGATGTAAGTTTATACTCTGTTTTCTCTGTTAACAGAAGAACTCAATTAAATCTTCCAGAGCTGACATTAGCTTCTTAACATTTTTTTCTTTCTTGGCAAACATAATTTAGTGAGGGTCATTTTATGATAAAAAACAAATTAAAAAATGAAATATTGAAAGAAATAGGCAGACTTCAATAATGTCAGAAGGTCATTATTTAGTCCAAACTAAATCAAAATTAGCCTTATCTAAAAAACCTCAGATATCTGATGACTATTTAACCTATCTTAAACCATTTACTTTATATTTTCTACAGTATCCATTTATCAAGTATAATACAAGGCACTATTTTCATAAAGATGTTACAGTGATAGGATGGCCCCCAAATGTAAAGAGACTCAAAAAACAATTCCCAAACCCTTGGCAAAAGTAGAAGACAAAGAAATGTGACCTGCACTAAAGTCAGTTAAAACCTATAAATAACTTCTTGAAGGTTCCCAAGACTATTTGTGTTACTGTTTCCCCCCATTTTTTCTTTTTCATTATTTTCATTTTACCTTGCACAGTAGGGAGATTTACGTTTACTTAGACCTCTAAAACCGTTCTCTGGGTTCTATGAACATAAATAGAGTGAGAGAAAAGAAATGAAGGAGCACAACTTCACTTCAGTTTGAATGACATGAACAAAGCAAAATCATATTCAATAAACAAATAAACCACTGGAACAAAGATAAACAAACCCGTTTGAAAAATCTATTGTATAAAATGTACTAAATAAGAGTTGATATCCTAAAAAAACAACAACCAAAAAAAACTGATCTTTGGCTCATTTTCTTTTTCAAGTCACCATGATCTTACATAGGAGAGTAGAAGGGAAACAAATAAACAAACAAAACTGGGGTTATGTAAAATGGTACAGCCACCATGTAAAATGGTTTGACAGTTAATCAAAAATTTAAACATACAATTACCATATGACCAAGAAATTTCACTCCTAGGTATATATCCAAAAAGCCTAAAAACTCAAATACATATACATACATGTTCACAGCAGCACTATTCACAATAGCCAAAAGATAAAAAGAGCCCAAATGTCCACTAATGAATGAATGGATAAACAAATTGTGGTCTCTACTTACAATAGAGTATTTATTATACAATCATAAAAAGGAATGAGGCAGTACTGATATATGCTACAACACGGATAGCACATTATGCTAAGTGAAAGAAGCTAGGCACAAATGGTCAAATACTGTATGATTCCATTTATATGAAATACCCAGAAAAGATAAATTCATAGAGACAGAATGCAGAAAGGTGGCTGTCAACGGCTGGGACGAGAATAAAATGGGGAGCAAGTGTAATTCGGGGTGATTAAAATGTTCTGAAACTATATAGAGGTGGTGGCTACACAACTTTGTGATTGTACTAAATGCCAATAAATTGTTCACTTATAAAACGGTAACTTTGTTATGTCAATTTCACCTCAATGTTTTGAAAACTTAAAAAAAAACTGGGTCAGCTGTTAGAAGACACAATTTCTACACCCAGGTTGTAGGCCAACCACTTATAGCTGACCTCTCTGAGCCTCAATTTCTTCATCTGTAAACGCGTTGGGAACAGATGATATCCAAGCTTCCTCTCATTAACTGATGCTCTATATCTGCAGCTCTGAATTTTTAAAGAATTGTATCATATAGGAATATATCTGAAAAACAAAGCATGAAGTACTGGTTAATGTTCTCAGCAAGTTTTACAGGAAAGTCATTAGAAAGTTTAACAAAATTGCTTCTCCTAATGACTTTAAAGAAAGTGGACATAAACATTAAAAGGCACGTCAATGAAGGCAACTCTGCAAGAAGTAAAACTAATGTGTTCTAAGATTGTAATTTTCTAGTAGTCAAGCTATATCCAAGGATACAAATTAGAGAATCTAACCACAAGTATAAATAAACAAATAAATAGATGAAATTTGAGAATCTAAAAGAAAGACTAGATTAAATAACTCTCAGGCATTTTCCCCTAATGTCAATTCTTTCAGGCTTTGAGAGGTGCTGAGAATCATATAATCTGCGGTCACTGAAAGTGGGTAGTCTATATTCCGATTTAGAGTTAATCTATATACACCTAAAAATAAGGTAAACCATAAAAATTAAAGAGCCTAACTAGTGTTCTCACGACGCTACTTCTACAAGTTAGCAGACTAAAGCCGCATAAGCAAGCCAAAATTTTCCTCAGGAAGCAGCTTTGGATATATACTCTAACATAATAAATGTTCAGCTGAGTTATCAGAATTTACCACCATACAGTAGAGCAGAAATAATTTTGGCCTAGAAAATTTAAGCCAAATGATGTCAGCTGCCACAGCCAAAGAAAAATCTTATTAACATTCCTATGAATAGTCTAAATCCGTATTGGGAAAACTAAACTATGAAATGTCCCCACAAATGACTGAGACAACTGACTAGCTGTGCAGAGTTTTTCAATAAATATGAACTGACTTTTAGAAAAATGAGAACCATTCATACCCACCTAAACATAGGTAAATCAATGAATGCAATCCAAAAAGAGAAAAGGAAATCAAGCACCATTTAGCATAATTGCTCCTCAGTTTTCATCTTGCTAATAAGCACATCTGAAAACTATGAATACAAAAGATACATATAAAAAAATACATGTCACAACCCAGCGTTAAAAGCATCCTTTTGATGTAACCTAAATCCCTATGACCCATCATAGGTATCATATGCTTGGTGTCACAACCTCAAAAAGTTACTTTTACTTTCATAATTCAAACACATGTGAAATAAAGTCACTGTATACAAAATCATCTAATTTTAAAAAGTACAAAAGCTTTGGGCTTCCCTGGTGGCACAGTGGTTGAGAGTCCACCTGCCGATGCAGGGGACACGGGTTCGTGCCCGGGTCCAGGAAGATCCCACATGCCGCGAAGCAGCTGGGCCCGTGAGCCATGGCCACTGAGCCTGCGCGTCCAGAGCCTGTGCTCCACAGCGGGAGAGGCCACAACAGTGAGAGGCCTGTGTACCACAAAAAAAAAAAAAAAAAAAAGTACAAAAGCTTTAATCATGGACATATATTTTGCTCAGTAAGGGCATATGGGTTTAAATTACTAGTTGACATGATATACTGTAATTATGCAAAAGTATATTTTCTACTAAGCATACAATTTTCTTATTTCTACATCAGGCTATTACCAAATTTACTACTTTACTACTTACCCTATTCTGACCAAAAACCTATTAAAAATTTTTGATAATGTTTCTGAATGAACTCATCATTCAAAAGTAATTCCACAGTTCATTTGCATAACTAGAGTAGCTCTTGAACTCTGCAAGTATTATACTTTAAAACACTTTCTTTATTTTAAAAGAAATATAAATTTTCTGCACTCCACTGACAGTGATATCTGATGTTCTCATCTTCCAAGTTTAACAATGCAAAAAAATCAAGTTACATGTCAAATTAATCAAATGAGTTGCAGTAAACCAATTTATTCTGACAACAAGTTTGAATCAGTGTAACAATTATAAATTTCTAGTCTCATATATAGCTTATACTTTAATCTAGGGTGAATGGTTTCTTTGTGAAACTGACTTCAATTCTCTATGCATAAAATTCCAACGTATAAATAAGGGAAGTTTGCGTAAATAATATACAAGGTCCCTTTTCACTGTTTCTAAGTCTATACCATTTCTTCAATGTTGAAAAAAATCTGGAATTGGGCAATTAAAATTGTTCCTGAAAAGCATCAAGTGTAAAAGTAAAGAAATAGCAAAGGCTTTGCCATTGTTAGGTACAGCAAAGTGTCAAACTCACACAAGCAAGCACGCTGGAGTGAGCAGAGCTATGCTCTGCAGACCTAACCAAGCCTTGACACTCCAGAGCCTCCTCCTGCCAGTGTCAGGACAAAAGAGACCAGGCCCCTAATCACTCACCTAGGAGCCTGTGGAACAGCAGCATGAAACTCTGGGCCTCTCCATGGATCTTATGCAACCAATCCAAACCCCTTAACAAAGAGAAGAATACAAAGCTAGGACTTCCTACTAAGTTCAACCCCAGGTCTTAAACTGACTCCTGAGAGCCACTCACCCAATTCCCAACTTTCATCCACCATGGGACTGCGTAATGTATTTTCCAGATTCATTATGAACCCACTATGCCCTGTTATCTTTGGTCACTACCAAAAGATAAATTTATTACAGTTATCAGTCCTCTCCTGGACTCTAACCACTGTACTGTTCTTGTTTTTTCCTCCTTTATCCAACCTCCCACTGCTTACCTTCCTCCCAAAACCTCCCTCTAGGTTTACTCTGCTCCAGGGTAAAAATAAATGGATCTATATCATCAACAATTTCACTGTTTGCTTTAAGTAAAAGCTGCTTCTCCTGCCTCACTCTCAAAGGTTGCTCATTCTTTCATTTGTCATGTACTCCAACTTCATGATGCAGGGTCATGTTCCTAACCGTAACTCCCAGCCAGTTTCCCATAAAAAAACAAAAAACAAAAAAACAAAAACCCTGCCACTGTGCAATTGCTGCACATTAGAATTCCCAGGGGCATTTTAAAGCCCCACTGCCCAGGTTACACCCCATACAAATTAAATCTGAATAGCTGAGGATGGGAGCTAGCCATTAGAATTTCCAATGTGCAGCAAAGTTAGGGTAAGAGCATTAGTAGTTTATAAAGTTCCCCAGGTGATTCCAAAATGCAGTCACAGGTGCAAACCACTGCTCCCCAAGGCACTCCTAATCATTCACTCAAAACTCTTGACATGCTTCTGTCCTAAGTACTACATAACCTTGAATTATTTCAACATGCATCCACCCAACATTCTTTTTCTTTCTTTTTTTTGGCCACGCCGTGCAGCTTGTGGGATCTCAGTTCCCCAACAAGGAATTGAACCCGGGCCACAGCAGTGAAAGCGCCCAATCCTAACCACGAGACCAACAGGGAACTCCCAACACTCTACTTTTAATATCATAAGCATTTCACCTCCACTGACATTCACTGCAAGTCCATTTTAGCCACTTTAAGACCACACTCCAGACTTCATCACCCTGTCTTCTCTGAATGGGAAATGTGAAAATTAACTATCTTACTCTCTGATCACAATCTTCCAGTTCTAAATTAGTTAAACCTACTGCATCTATTTTTCGTTATCATTCAGAATTGCAGACACTTAATTCTACTTTCTCCTTACTTAGCCCACTTCTGCATTCACTTCCCTATCTAGACTGGACTCCACAGTTCACCATTTCAACCACTCTCTTGCCAATATCTTCATTTATCACATTACGTTGGCACTGTCTATTTATTTTCCTGTATATACCATATACGTAAGTCTCATGAGATCATAAAATGTATATGCTTTATTCATTGATGTATTCCTGTTGACAAGTATAACATATGGCACATCCAGTATACTCTGAATAAGTATATATCGAATCCACAGATCTTCTCAGTAATCATCTAAATCAATGTGATATACACATCAATATTTTTTCCTAGTGATAATCTTCACCAGATTACGTTCCTTTCTTATCATTAATTGGCATCTTAATACTTCAATTTCACTTGCCCTTTGTTTCTGTGTCAAATCAATTCAGTGAGCACCTATCTATATGGCAGAGGGAAGGGGAGAAGACAGGAGTATAAAGTGTAACAATAAACACTACTGGAAAAATCAGATAAACACTTGAGAAACTTATAAAAGTGGGAAAAGATAATTTACAGCACCACTTTTAAGAGTAATTTTTTTAACTTAATGAAAATTTTCTCTCATGTGTATTAAATATAAAGAAAGGTATAGAAGTATGTACCCAGACTGCTTTCAAAACAGAAAAAGCAAATACTTTCACTTCTTACTAAATACACTTCTGCACTGGTTTACTCTTCAAGCAGCATGAACTTTTTTAAAAATATATATTGCAAATAATACTTTATTCTTTTTAGATTACACATACCACTTTTCCTACAAAAGACACACCATATCCTTAACTCATTTTATTTACATTCAATTAATAGTCATTTAAAATGTTTAAGTGAATACACTATTATGGATGTTTATTTCTATCAAGCAATCATCAAAAAGGCTGTCATAAAATCTGTACTCCAGCAAGTGAAAAACATGAAACTAACATCTTGTTTGAGAAAGCGACACATAACAATTGGTCAAATTATGGTAATAACGAGGGAATAGCTTAACACACATAACCTTTAAAATGAACTGGAAAATCTTAAAAAACAGATATGTATTTGTATATTGTCAAAGTTTAATTAGGTAGTAAATAAAATTTTTAAAACGTTAATAAGTATAAAAGAAGGTGGAGATGATGAGAGCAGACACATTGCTGCAAGTGACTATGAAGAGGCAGCGGGACCATAATCAGAGATGATCCTCAAGAATATCATGACTGAGCTGTGATTCCTGGACATGTAGTGTTGCTGAAAGAATAAGCCGGCCTAGTTAGGGATCTGCAAAGTCAAGACCCAGAGACTCAGAATGTGCCGGGAGAAAAAATAATGGATAAGCACACCAATAATAATGAAATAATAGAGCCAGGAATTCAGGAGAAGGTAAACAGATTACTACAGACAGAGAGGGCAGGACTAGAAATAAATAGTCTCTGCTTTTGGAGGATTCCTCCTCCTCTAGGGGGTGCGGTTAACCATGAAAACACTCAAAGCATGGCAACTGAGGATTGGAACACTGCAAAATTTTAGGTTACTGTAGCTAGCTACTCCACTACAGAGCAGAGTGGTTTTTAATTACCTAGCACTGCTACAATGTAAACCAAATGCCTCATCACCCTCAAATTCTCAGTAAAGTCTTCTATCAACACACACACACACACATCTAAATATGATAATAAAATTTAAGAAAAAAATTATTTTTTCAAAATTCAAGTTGGGGAAAACTATAATGGCTTAATTTCAGCTCTATTTTTATGTATTTAGTTTGTCTTGTTTATGTGATCCTTGATACCATTTCCTGAAGCTAATTACAGAAAATATATTACAAAATTTAAATATTTTTGACACAAAAAGCACAGTCAACAAAAGAAAAATAAATTGGACTATGTCAAAATTTTTAAATGCTGTGCTGCAAATGATACCCTCAAGAAAATGAAAAGCCAACCCACAGAATGAGAAAAAATATTTGTAAATCATATACCTAATAATGAACTTCTACCTGGAATATACAAAGGACTGTTAAAACTAAGAAGGACTTCCCTGATGGCGCAGTAGCTGGGAGTCCGCCTGCCAACGCAGGGAACACAGGTTCGATCCCTGGTATGGGAGGATCCCACATGCTGCAGAGCAGCTAAGCCTGTGCGTCACAACTACTGAGCCCGCACACCACAACTACTGAGCCCGTGTGCTGCAATTACAGAAGCCCACGCGCCTAGAGCCCATGCTCCGCAACAAAAGAAGCCACCACGATGAGAAACCCGCGAACCACAACGAAGAGTAGCCCCCGCTCACTGCAAAGAGAGAAAGCCTGCGTGCAGCAACAAAGACCCAACACAGCCAAAAGTATATAAAAATAAATTAAATAAATAAAAACTGACTAAGAAATAAATAATCTAATTTTAAAATGAGCACAAGATTTGAGTACACATTTCTCCAAAGAAGATAATATAAGTGGTCATAAAAAGCATATGAAAAAATGTTCAACATTATTAGACATTAGGGAAATGCGAATCAAATACACTACAAGATATCACTTCTCAGCCACCAGATGGCTATAATCAAAAAGACAGATTATAACAAATATTCTTGAGGATGCAGAGAAATTAGAAGCCTCCTATATTGCTGGTGGGAATAAAAATAGTGCAGTACTTCTGAAAACAATTTACAGTTCCTCAAAAGGTTAAACATAGAGTTACCATATGATTCAGCAGTTCCATTCTTAGTATATACCCTAGAGAAATGAAAACAGGTCCATACAGAAACGTGTACACAAGTGTTCATAGCAGCACTATTGATAATAGCCCCAAAGTGAAAATAACCCAATATCCATCAATAAATGAAAGAATACACAAAATGTGGTGTTTCTATACAATGGATTACTAGGCAATAAAAAGAAATTTGAAATACTGATGTATGCTACAATATATATGAAACTTGAAAACATGTTAAGTGCAAGAAGCCAGTCACAAAGACCACACACTGTATGATTCCATTTATATAAAGTGTCTGTAACAGGCAAATCCATAGAGACAGACTTGTGATGATAGCCTGGGGCTCAAAGCAGGGAAGATTTGGGAGTGACAGCTAAAGGGTAAGGGTTTTTCTGTTTGAGGGTAATGAGTTCTACAACTTACTGTGGCAACAGATGCACAACTCTGTGAACATACTAAGAGCCACTGAACTGTATTCATGAATGGTATATAAATTACATGTCAATAAAGCTGTTTTTTAAATTACTACTTACTAAACAACAAAGAGAAGTAAAATAAATAAGCAAAAGAGGCTAAAGTCCAGACACACAGATCAATGGAACAAAACAGATTCGAGATAAAAACAATTCTAGAAATAAGTATCTAAAGAGATAAAGTGCAGAAAAGGCACTATCTTTACTGCAGTGGTTCTCAGCCAAGGGCAATTATTTCCCCAGGAAACATTTAGCAATGTATGGAGACATTTTTGGTTATCAAAATGGGGGGTGGGTATCACAGAGGCTAAGGATTTTGCTGTGTGCATCCTACACAGCATCCTAATGCACAAGATAATCATCCACAACAGTGAAGAGCAGAAAGAGGATGAGAAAGAGGAGGGACTTCCCTGGTGGTGCAGTGGTTAAGAATCCGCCTGCCAATGCAGGGGACACGGGTTCGAGCCCTGGTCCAGGAAGATCCCACATGCCTGTGAGGGATAATACAGGTTATGCTATTCCTGTACCTAGGTCAATGTATATGGATAAAGAAAAGAAAAACTAGATTTCCACCAACAGTTTGTGAGAATTTTGAAACGGCTGAAAATTATGTTGCTTGTAATTCTAATCATATTCTTAGAAATAATTAAACACACTAAAACTTGTATTTCTTCTAATACATTTAACAACAAAAAATGATTTTTTAAATTACACTTAAATCATTCCTTTAAAAAGCTCTTTTTCTGAATAACAGAGTTCTAATTCATTACATTTCTTGAAACTACTACGGGAATATTTTAGTGAGGAAGGAAGCTTTATTCCACTATATTTTTCAAGGCCAGAAAGAAAACATCAAAAGGAAATTAAAATGTTGAATGCCCAGGTTTCTCAATAATTCTCCTCCTGTTCCATAAATATCTTGTTCTCTTTAGATTCTGTCACTTTAATACTACTAAAATAAAATCTATTATTTTGATATAATACAGTATTGCACTTGGCATTTCTAACCCAATAATTTGTCTACAGCCTACCCACTCTATTTGAGCCACATTACAGTAAGTACATAAAGATCTTCAGGGGCTTCCCTGGTGGCGCAGTGGTTAAGAATCCGCCTGCCAATGCAGGGGACACGGGTTCGAGCCCTGGTCCAGGAAGAACTCACATGCCACGGAGCAACTAAGCCTGTGCACCACAACTACTGAACCTGCGCTCAGCCCACGAGCCACAACTACTGAGCCCACGTGCCACAGCTACTGAAGCCCGCGCGCCTAGAGCCCGTGCTCTGCAACAAGAGAAGCCACCGTAATGAGAAGCCCACGCACCACAGCTAAGAGTAGTCCCCACTCTATGCAACTAGAGAAAGCCCACGTGCAACAAGGAAGACCCAATGCAGCCAAAAATAATTTAAAAAAAAAATCTTCAAACACCAAGATCATTCTCTATCATTACCTCATACTGAAAAATAAACTCAGTCACACAGCAATTCACCTTAAGCTCCTTTTACAAAAGTGAATCAGAAAGAATGAATTTAGTTTATACATTAGAAGACTGTTATTTACCAAAGTGTTCTCTACTACAGCACACAAAACTTTTACTACAGCAGTTAAATAGTGCAATGCAAGATAAAACAGGCCATATTCATAAGTGGCCCCCCTTCACCTCATTCATATAAGACTGTAACAATACAAGAATAATAGTCCCAATATTGACAATTCAACTTCTGCTTTTCCCCATAATATATAATACAAGGGGAAACTACAGTAAACAGGGTTAAATGTTCAAAGCACAGCCTAGCACTGAACTGTCACCAATCTCCTACCTCTCCCTTTCTTCTTATGAAAAGGAGCATCCTCTGAAACAGCAGGAGCCATGATGTATTAAGTGTTAGTATTAACTGTTTAGTGCTTTGCTAACCACTTTATATAGATTTCTAATTCTCACAACTCTATGACATAAGTTATATTACTAACTCTATTCTATAGATGAGGAAACAGCTAAGTCACAGAAGTGGACCATGAACTGAACTTGGTTTAAAATTTAAGCATGGGGCTTCCCTGGTGGCACAGTGATTAAGAGTCCACCTGTCAGTGCAGGGGACATGGGTTCAAGCCCTGGTCCGGGAAGATCCCACATGCCATGGAGCAACTAAGCCCATGCGCCACAACTACTGAGCCTGAGCTCTAGAGTCTGCGAGCCACAACTACTGAGCCCAAGTGCCACAGCTACTGAAGCCCACGCGCCTAGAGCCCGTGCTCTGCAACAAGAGAAGCCACCACAATGAGAAACCCGTGCACCGCAGTGAAGAGCAGCCCCCACTTGCCACAACTAGAGAAAGCCCATGCACAGCAACAAAAACCCAACGCAGACAAAAATAAATAAATAAATTTTAAAAATAAAAAAAATAGGGCTTCCCTGGTGGCGCAGTGGTTGAGAGTCCACCTGCCAATGCAGGGGATGCGGGTTCGTGTCCCGGTCTGGGAAGATCCCACATGCCGCAGAGCGGCTGGGCCCGTGAGCCATGGCTGCTGAGCCTGCGCGTCCAGAGCCTGTGCTCCGCAACAGGAGAGGCCGCAACAGTGAGAGGCCTGCATACCAAAAAATAAAAAAAATTAAAAAAATAAAATTCAAGCATGTCCTGAACCATTATTTTACACCGACTCTTAAGTAGACTTTTTTAAAAAAAGGATATGGAGGGGGATGGGCAAAATTCTGCACATATATCTAAGGAATCAAATAAAAGTGATTTATTAAGATTTAAAAATTCAATTTATTGGGCTTCCCTGGTGGTGCAGTGGTTGAGAGTCCACCTGCCAATGCAGGGGACGCGGGTTCGTGCCCCGGTCCGGGAAGATCCCACGTGCCGCGGAGCGGCTGGGCCCGTGAGCCATGGCCGCTGAGCCTGCGTGTCCGGAGCCTGTGCTCCGCAACGGGAGAGGCCACAACAGTGAGAGGCCCGCGTACCACAAAAAAAAAAAAAAAAATTCAATTTATCAGAAAAACCTGAAGTAACTAAACTGACACTAATATCTTAGTCCTTGGTACCCCTTAAGAATCTGGTGTAGATTTTGTAGGTATTAGTATTCAGATAACTTTCAAGGTATATTCTAGACTTGGTACAGGTTCAAACAAATTTCCTTCATGTTCCTGAAGGCTGTACAGTAACAACTCCACATCAAAACAATGACCCTGAAAGTACTACAAGATGCTCTTAATTCACAATAAAAAATAAAGCTCAACATTGTTCTCTGTTAACTCAGAGATTATGAGGCTTTTTAATCAATATAAATTCAGACAAGAGGTATACAATCACAAAACGAAATTATACTGAACTGTATATTATTTAAACTGTATTTATTAACTGTATATTATTTAAAAATATATACAAATTGTTGTATACATTCGCCTTTTAAATTTTTAAGCAATGGAAAGTATTTTTAAACCCATTAAGTGGAGTATAACTTAAAAAATAAAAGTTAAATTATTGTGGCCTCTTTAATTTGCTGGAGGTAGGGGAAGGAAAGGGTGAAGGTTAGGGGGAAAAAACTGAGAAAGCAAGCACGCCTACAGACATAGAGGAGAATAATAAAAGAGGTGAGGGAAAAAATCAACACATCCACAAAGCAACAGTGACAAGGGGGAGAAAATAAGTATAGTAAGGAAAATAGAGACAGACACAGATTCACCCACAAAGGACCTTGATGGTATAATCTTCAGCTAACTAAAATGTTATTATCACATGAACACTCCACTCTTTTTTTTTTTTTTTTTTGCAGTACGCGGGCCTCTCACTCTTGTGGCCTCTCCCGTCGCGGAGCACAGGCTCCGGACGCGCAGGCTCAGTGGCCATGGCTCACAGGCCCAGCCGCTCCGCGGCATGTGGGATCTTCCCGGACCGGGGCACGAACCCGTGTCCCCTGCATCGGCAGGCAGACTCCCAACCACTGCGCCACCAGGGAAGCCCAACACTCCACTCTTTGAATATAACAATGTATTGTACTATTACATGAATGCAGATAAGCAGCTCCTGAATAAAGGAACTGAATTTACATTCTTAATACCCATATTTAGATGTATAAGTACAAATCATATTTGTAATAACTTAGCCCTAAGTCTTTTTCTTAACCTACTACACAGTATACTAATACCAATCAAGCTAACTACATAATTTTTTTAAACAAAGTATTTTAACATTCCTCATCTTTCTATTCCCTATAAAAAGGAACAATTCAAGAGAAAAGCTTAAATAAATTCTGAGCTACTTTACATAGAACTTTATCAAATTGACAAGAACCTTAGTACTTCCCATAGCAGAAAACTACACAACACTGGCATCTTTTTAAAGCATAATGTGAGATTATACTACAACTTTTCCCTTTCACTTCATCTACTGTAAAAGCTTTAGTGGGCAGAAGAAATTATTGTTCAGTCAAAAGTTCTAGTCATGACCACAGTATACAAGTGTCACCTCTCTTGATTTCCTCCTGATATTTAGTCTAGATCTAGCTCTTAGTGCAATACATAATTTAGAAAGTTAATAAAAACTGAGAAAGGGAAGAATTAGATCATCTGCATCAAAGGGGATTATTTTGTTTAATTTGACATTTTAAAACTTCCTCAATAAAACAAAGACAAAATACAAAAAACAACTTCAAACACATTCTAAGTTATAAAAAAATAAACCACTTGTTATTTACTTCTGAGGAAATAATAATTAAAATCTAGTTATTTCTTGAGTTTTATTGTGGGAAATACTGTGTGCAGTACTTAACATGGTATTTCACTTAATACTTAGAACAACCCTATAGGGTATCATTAATTTAAAAGTTACACAGATGAAAAAACTGAGGCTCAAAAAGGTTAATAACTTTCTAAGGTCAAAATACTCTGAAGTGACAAAACAGATTCAAATCCAAATAATCTGACACCAACGGCCACTCTTAACCAAAAGCATACACTCTTCTTCAGAAACTAAGAATGTCCAATTTGTGATTAGAAGATGTATATGTGGCAGGGTTGGGGGAGAGAGAGAGAGAGAGATGATTAACACTCTGAGTCCCAGTACAAAGGCAATCTCACTAACTTCTGGAGTTCTATAAATTTTGCATTAGTGCCTATTATTTGTTTGAATATTCTGAGCTATCAGACATTAACTGGTAGAGCTTTTATAAATTATAAAATATTCTTAAGCCTAATTGATTTTTCTAAAATTTTTATATAATCAACACACCCACTATTTGTAAAGTCCATTATTTCAGTTTCTTTTTCTGTACCTTTGTTGTGTTCCACCTTTCAAGTTGTCGCCAACCTCCCTCTAGACCACTTCCTCTTACTCTGCTAACTCTTACCAGGATTAGACTATTGCAACGGTTTGAGTGTTGAGCACTTAGGTAGTACTCAAGAAAAAGTGTATGACGTTAGTAATTAACACTGGACATTAAAGTAGCTAGTTATACTAACAGTTGTGATCTGATTAAACACCCTGAGGAAAGTTCTGAGGAAGAAAAAATGCCACCTCAAATAATCTCAGGAAGAGAAATCAAGAACAAATTCTAAAGTACAATATTACGACTTGGAGAAACATTAGATAATACATAATATCATAGTATCTTAAAATCAGACCATTATTTCCCAAAATCTATGTAATAACTAAACTGAGGTGAAATTTTATTTCAGACTTAACTCTTCCATTAAAACTGTACAACTTCAGTTTTATAACTTCCAAGCTTCAAATGATCGTGAATCGAAGAGCCATTCTCCATACATATCCTGTTGTCACACAACTCTGGCCTGAAAATAAAAGATGTCACAATACAAAGAATCACAGACTCGCTCACCTGCCAAACCACAGCCAGGCTAAAGATAGCTCCAGGGTTCCAAGAGCAAAACCAATTCAGGTTTAAATAGAGTAACATTCAAGGACTCTCCAATAATGCAGGGCTAAGGTCAAAACAGGATTCACCGTAGGAATTTCACAGCTGCATCAGAATTAAAAGGTCTCTCAGGAAATTGGAGAAAACAGTGCAGTAATCTAACAATGGTGAATTATTCCAGATGATTGTATATGAGCCTCTGGCACTAACTGAAAGATCATTAAACCAGCTGCAGAATTATTTTTTTGAACTTTTCTGGTACATATTATTTCTGAATATACAGTGGAATTATAGATGGGTGAAATGATCTAACAATGCTCTAAGAGTGACATTGAGAGGTATTTTAGGTAAGAGATCGTGGTAGCAGCTGCCCTCCTAGAAAAGGTACCCCCCAAATGTCCAACTTTTTGAAATTCATGACTAAATTTTTACTCTTACTTGCAACTTCGAGACAACATTAAAGGTCATACAAACACGAAACACTCAACAAAGCACCACAAAAATCTGCATTACTGTACTATTATAAACAAAGCTTTAGGTTTATCTAGTTCAGGAATACAAACGAAATCATAAAAAGTAAGTAGTAAAAACAAAATAAAATCCAAGTTGTTCTTGCATTTATGATTTGTTACATGAAAATAACATCAATCTAATCAGATTCTTCTCTGTAGGAAAAATTAAAACAGAATTACATTCTAACTGAATGCTTAATGTTCACCTTTTTTTTTTTGTCTAACTTTTGTGTGCGTGTTTTGTGATCCCAAACATAGTATTCAACCACAGTGTACTATTTTAAAAAGCCTAATGGACAGAGATAATAACCAGTCCTTGAAGGGTAATTAATGTGATAGTTTAAATTTATCAAAGACGATTTTTGTCTTAGTAATTTTTCAATTTTACTTTCATTTTGCTGGAGGGAATATTCAACATTCTTTTATTGACAGATATTTAGTGAGGACTAAGCGTGAAGCTCTCTTCCAGGCACTGGGAATACAATGGTAAGCCGCACATTCAGGAGTTTACACGAATATGTAACATACGGGGTAGGGACCAAGTACTACTTTTACCAAGGTAATGGAATTCAGCTACGTCTTTCAGTAAAATCTGGTAGACCTCTTAAGGAGATATAAAGAGTCTTTTCATAAAAACAAAACAAAAGACAAATTCACTTTTTTTTTTTTTTTTTTTTTTTTGCTCCTCTGTTCTCTTGTGTTTTTTTTTCTTCCACTTCTCACTGTGAATTAGCTTGGAACGAATAGAGACAGTAGAAATGGGCTGACTCTTCAGTTGTAAGAAGCAGCTCATTTTAGAGCAGCCATGTCATCCAAACTGGTAGTTTTACCTGGAGTTAACTAAAGCAAATGCAAGTAATTACCTTTTAATTACATTCTCCAACCTTTTATTCCTCTTAATTTTTCATCTTTTAATTACGTAATTTGTTTTATTCTGACAAAAGACCTCAAAGCTTCAGCTGAATGATGGCCAAAGTGGCACCAGTTAGCTCTGATAGTGAATTTTCTGAGGGCAGGTTTCAGGTCAGACACAACTGCAGCACCAGAACTTAGCATGTGCCTACCACAGAGTAGGGCTATTTATGTTTGGTGAACAAAGTGATCCACAAAAATTAATCTCCATTAGTACAAGTTACAACCAAAGCCTTATAAAAATTGTATTAAACAATTAAGAATTAAGAACTTATTAATTTATTTCTTAAGACTCTACCAGGATTTTAATAATTTACCAGGGTTGATTAAAAATAAAGGATTTCTTTTCCCACGAATATTTCACACTGTGTATACACAAATGACTACTAACCCTCAAATAAGTAACCTTTTTCAAAATATTTTTTGGAACTGCCCTTTCAGAAATTCTCTGGAATCAATTTACCAACCACACAAGAAGCTATCCTTATTATTACTCGGCAAGACATGCTCTCAGTCTATTTTTTTTCCTTTCCCTTCTTTTAGTCTAGTCCCTGCCTCTCTGTAACTGCACCAATGGCCAGGGGATACCCTCTTTCTCCTGGGATCCACTGAGAAGCTAGTAAGCCATAAAGCTATGGAGCCTAGAACCTGAATTCATATTAGTGTAAGACATATAGAGAACAAAACTGATGTATTAACCACTAATATTTGTATAATGATTGACAGTTTACAAAGAATTTTATTCTCTATCATTTTATTTGATCTTCATAACAATGTGAGAGTAGCTAGGAAGGTGCTATTATTATCCCAATTTCACAAAGAAGGAAACTAAGGGTCAGAAAGTTCAAACAACTTCCCCAACGTCACATCATAAATAAGTGGTGAAGTTAAGACTCATCCTTAGAAATGCCTAACATATAGGTCATATTCGTGTAGCCTCACTATTGTGGTAGTTGATAGACAAAGTATGCATCACCATGACTTCAACCTATTACTCAAGTTTCAACCATTTTTTAACATGATAAAACAGAGCTGTCCACTTGCTTTAATTCAAAGTTCCCCCTCCTCACAAATATATAAGGCATTGTAATACGAAAATTAAACTTGACTCAGAAAGTCAATGTTAGAGTTCCATCAACTGAGGGAGCACTTGATGGTCTGTGAAACCGCAGAATTTCAAAACACAATTTAAAAAACCATACCCTGAGAACCTCACTCAGGAATGCCATAAAGTCACTTAGCTTTGCCACCAAATGGCTAATTAGTGAGTAGCCAGCATTGGAAACTCTTAACGATGATAGAACCTGTTTTCTTCCTCTTCCAGAAGCTCATGCTCCCTCCTTTTCCATTATTACTCAGCTAACAGAGCTTACTTGATCCACCTAAAACGATCTACTTCAAACATCCTCGCATACCCCTTTTTTTCTCTTTACTCTAGACAATACTCTTTATTCCACAGTTAAACTAGAAATGACACTAAACATAAGCATGAGCACATCTAACAACGTGATTAAATTAACAGATAAAGCACCCTTTATAATCTGTAAAAGTGTATACATGTGCTGGTAGTTAATACACACAGAAATGTAAACCCACACACTTTGCAGTGGCCTTATGATTCACAAACCAATGCCTTGTACCTTTAAAACTACAAACGTCTGTACTTTAATTCCGTATTTCCTCAAATAAATAAAAGTAATTTTATAAACTTGTAGCAATTAAGGCAAAACTTTTAAACACAGTGGACTAGTTAAGAAACTTTTATCAATTTCTATGAAACACTGGTCAACAAACTTTGGAACAATGCATCTGAACACTAGTATCTCCCTACCTAGGACTCCCAAGGATGGTTATGTAAATCTAAAACCTCTATTTTAATATTCTGAAATGCCAAATGGAAGACCTACATTTATCTAATATAAAGTTGTAGAGTTTAACTAAAAAATCACACATTTGCTTTTGTTTGCAATTCTGTCAACCAGCTAGCTAGTTGATAATCAGAAGTGATGAAAAAACGGTATATGCGTGCTAGAATAAGAAAATATAATGAAAATAAATACTAAACAAATATAGTTTATTTATAAGCTCTCTGAAAGTCTGGAATCAGTGGGGGGAAAATAAAACAAAGGCCCTTTAGAATTCTTGAGAAATGGTTGGCAATACTCAACTTGGCTTGTCAAAAGATGTAGAGTGGCAAGCCAGCCTCATTCTAGACAGTAATGTCCTTCTTCTTCCCTTATAAAATCTCTTTCCCACCTCTTAACATCCTCTGAATAGCAATGGGCCTATGCTTCTTGTTCTGGTTAGTAGCCTTTATAATGTCATTAACTAATAATGAAAGAAAGAGCTCACGTCATGTAAGGAGTAACCCACCCCAAGAGTATTTCTCTTAACTAATGTATTAACCAACAAAATCAAGTCATAATTTTTTCTTAAGCACTTACTATGGGCAAGAGTGTGTGTGTGTGTCTTTAAAATGAGCTCTGAAAGTCCAAAGACTCTCCCTTAATGCACAACTCATCACATCTCAGGATTTCCCAAAGCGAAATACAAGAAACTCTGTAAGTATCTGTATTCGTCAGGGTTATCCAGAGAAACAGAACCAATAGGAAATTTTTTTAAGATTTATTATGAGGGCCTGGCTCACAAGATTATGGAAGCTGAGAAGTCCCACCATCTGCTGTCTGCAAGCTGGAGAGCCAGGAAAGCCAGTGGTGTAATTCAATCCAAAGGCCTGAGAATCTGGGGATCTGATGGTATAAATCCCAGTCCAAGGGCAGGAGAAGATGAAATGAAATGTCCCAGCTCAAACAGTGATGCAGAAAAAAAAGGGGCAAATTCTTTCTTCCTATTGTTCTATTCAGGCCCTCAAGAGATTGGATGGTGCCCACCCACGCTGGGGAGAGCAATCTACTTTAACAAGCCCACCAATTCAAATCCTAATCTCATCCTCATCCAGCTGCACCATCACGGTGGTACCCAGAAATAATGTTTAATGTGGCACCCCAAGGCCAATCAAGTTGACACATAAAATTAACCATCACAGTCTCTATGCAATTTGACACAAGTTCTAACACATTCTTTGACAGCAAATCACCTATCAAAAGCTATAAGAAGTCCTTTTTAACTTCCGTTAGGCAAATCTTCCAAATTTATTTGAACTACAAAATTTTACTCCCTTAATTATTAACCTGGGACCTCTAAAAGTGCAGCAGTTTATGCCTTACCCATCTGTACCATATTTGTTAACCACAAAATCAAGAATGAGTGTTAATATATTAAAAAATCAATAAATCTAGATGGAAATAACTTAGCACAACTACAATTTTTATGTAACATTTACTAATGCTCCACATTTACACACAACCCAAACAACTACTAAGTTTAAATAAGTACGATTTTTATTCACTATTTTTAAAAGCACAAGTGTCAACAGGCTGGTAACTGGTTTTTATGCACAGACAATCTCTAGAGTATGCCACAGCAGTGGTGCAAATTCAGCATATTTTCCTACATCTTCTATAACTTTAGTTCTCTATAATAATACCTGCTCAGAAATAATAACCCCAGTAGCTTTTTAAAGTGTGTGTAATGAAAATTTACTAATAAATATTTCATTATATTTGAATGTTGTGAAAATTCAGATTAATTGAAACAAGTTCTCAGGTAAACATCCTATACCGTAAGTCTGATATGTGGAAGTTCACTCCTATTTAAAAAAAACGAGTGGGTGGGGCTTCCCTGGTGGCGTAGTGGTTAAGAATCGTCTGCCAATGCAAGGGGCCACAGGTTCAAGCCCTGGTCCAGGAAGATCCCACATGCCACAGAGCAACTAAGCCCGTGCGCCGCAACTACTAAGCCTGCACTCTAGAGCTCGCAAACCACAACTACTGAGCCCATGTGCCACAACTACTGAGCCTGCACTCTAGAGCCCGTGCTCCGCAACAGAAGCCACAATGAGAAGCCTTCGCACCGCAACAAAGAGTAGCCCCCGCTCTCCGCAACTAGAGAAAGCCTGCGCGCAGCAACGAAGACCCAATGCAGCCAAAAATAAATAAATAAAAGAAAGATATATTAAAATAAATAAATAAAATAAAATCTCTCAAGAGAGCTGAAAACTATCTATGGAGAGGAAAATGGTCAGAGTTCTATACTGAGAGTCAGGAGATGGGATTCTAGTTTTACCTTTGCTTCTAATAATTGTTTGGCCTTGGGTAAGTCTCTGGGCTTCAGTTTTCTCATCTATAAAATGACTACTCACAACCACAGATGAGATCCAAGTACCATTTAATGTGGGCCTTACTTTGGAGAGGTAATCCAGTGTAGTGGTTAATGATAAACTCAGCAGAGACTGCCCAGGTTGGAATCCCGGCTCTTCCACTTAAAAGCTACACACAGCACGCACGCACGCACACACACACACACACACATACACACACACACAGCAATAAAGCACATCTAACTACTATCACTGACTTACTGTTTAAAATATTTCACTGAAAGATGAAATTATTTTAAAATACAGTAGCTTCAGGGAGTTCCCTGGTGGCCTAGCGGTTAGGATTCCGCGGCTTTCACTGCCGTGGCCCGGGTTCAATCCCTGGTCAGGGAATTGACATCCCGCAAGCCGCGTGGCACAGCCAAAAAATAAAATAAAATAAAAATACAGAAGCTTAGAAAGTTCAGCCTTTCCAAATCAAGACTCTCATTTTACTAGCAAGCACTGAGTTCATGTGAAAGCAGTACAACTCTTCAAAGGCTGCTAACCTAAGCCAAATTTAACCAAAAGATTATCTCATAAAATACTGTACATTAGCAATACCACTGAAAATTTATTATAAGGCTAATTATTCCCAACAAAATATCACACTAAAGGTAAAAATAGAACTTCTGCTACTTGCCTTTTTTTTTAACCTAATACTGCTAATGACAACAGAGCTTATGATATACCATAATCTCTGTGAATAAAATTAACCATGGGAATAAAATTAACTACAGGAATGAAAAAAATAATCTGTAGAATTCAGAAATATAAAGTGAACTACAAACTACTAGAAATAAGTAGTTCATGAGTTAAAAATCAACCAATAAGTATTTACCAGGCCCTCCTACACCAGGCTGTGTGCAGATTATTAAGTACAAATACCAAAGTATGAAGTTCTTCAGAGTTAATAAGGCTGGAAAGGCAAGTCCTTTATTATCACATTTTCACACAACAAAAGCCACTCATCTACAAACATTTTTATGTCCTCGTTAGCCCAAGTAGGAATACTTCTCACTGCCCATTAAAACTGTTTGCTATCCTTAGTTCAGCCCACAAAGATGCCCAAACTAGTCCGTGACAGCTGACATTGGAAGCTTCACAGGACTTAAAGTGAGTATAGCTTCTAAGATATTTCCTCAAATCCACAAGCTTCAGAATTTATCTTCAATGACACCCACACTAACATATACCACAACACATAACTGTTAACTTAGGTCAAGTACCTATTTACAACAATTTCGTTCTTTCCCTTAAAGTACTGCTAGTAAAGGCAAACTCTACTTCTTCAAAAAGTCTGCTTTTTGCAATGGTCATCAAGCACTAGAAAAGGGAAATTGATTGGCTAGTCATAGTTGCCCTACTTCCATTTCAGAACCAAGGGAGAAAACTGTTCCACTGAGAGTACCAAGGAAGTCTTAAGCAAATCAAGAGGATAGATGCTAAACTCAACTTCCAGATTCCTACGAGTTAAGCGAAAGGTGACAGGGTGTGGGAGAGGGAGGTGATGTAACTGGGCTATCGAAGTATCCCCCTGAGAAAAAGAGGTCCTCTTCACGAAGCAGTCAAGGTAGGGGGTGGGAAACAAACCGGTCTGGCCGAGTGACAAACCCAGGATGCTGACCGAGCTTGGAGGTGGAGGGCCCTGGAGGCCAGGGACCCGCGAAGAGAGAGACCTCGGGAAAACCGAAGGGGAACAGGAACCAGCAGCAACGCGGAGAGACCGACACTGCCACAGACCAGCGTGTAAGGGGACGCCACGAAGGGAGCGGCGAGTTAGGAGACAGCGACGGCAGGAGGAAGACCAGTGCCAGGGGCGACGAGCAAGTGGCAACTGCGAAAGAAGAGGCACAGGCAGCCGGAGGTGGCGGGACTGTTGAGTCAGCACAGCTCCTCTTCAGGGCGCACTTGTAGGATCCCCGCTCTACTCGGGCCCCGGGGCCCGCTACCAAGGGTCGAGACCGCAGGCGGCGGAAATAATGTTATCCGACCGGCAGGCGCCGGCCCCTTCCCCATCTCACAGGTAAACACTGGCCGCCGTCGCCGCTTACCTCTGTTAACATTATTACACCCCGGGGAAGTGAGCTCCTTCCTAGCCTCGCCGCATGGCAACAGCCGTAGCAGCAGCGAAAACTGCCTGAGCCGCCGCCAACGGCGGCAACAGCTCCTTCAGTCCTCTCCCGGGCGGCGGCTTTACTCGGCTTCGCTGGCTTCCCCCCGGCCCGGCAGCTCTCGACGGACGCGCCGCCATCTTGGAAGAGCGACGTCCGCGTCTCCCCGCGACGTGCGCTCCCATTGGCGGGCGCAGGGGCAGCCGGCGTCTCGTGACCGTCGCCACAGCGCCGGCGCGAGGGGAAGTGGAGGCGGGTGGCCGGAGACCCAATCGGCGCCAGCTGAAAGGGCCCTGGGGCAGGGCGCAGAGGCCGACTTGGGACCGCTGGGAGGGCAAAGAGGCCCCAGCGCGATGCCGGCCCGGCAGTCCGCGCGCGCGTCCGCGGCGGCCGCTGATCCTCCGCCGCACGCCGGGGTCGGTCGGCCCTGGGGTACGGCGAGACGGGCAGAGGCCGAGGCTTCCATGGATGGCGCTGCGGACCTCGCGCGTCTCGGGGACAAGGCGGCAGATGTCCAGTAGAAAAACTTCCCTCTCGCATATCTCCGGCCCCGCGGCGACCCAAGAGCAGGAGGGGGATGTTCGGCTTTCTCCACTGTCTGGGGCTTAAATATGAGCTGAAAGTGCTCCCTGCTCAGCCCCTCTTTCCTTCTAAACTTTGACAGAAACTTTCCTTTGTCCTTACCAGTACTCAGCGTGTTCTCTTCTGGGGTGCGCGACAGGTAGTAGAAGTGATAACAGGCATATCAGCTTTACCCCGGTCGTAGCAGAGTGTCGCTGATTCGGTGTTTGGCCAGCACCTGTATAACAATGAGGGCTTGGTTTTGCTCTTCCTAAGAGACCTCTAAAAAATGTAAAGCCAATTTTGCTTTTTAACTGCGGTCCGTACAACTTCTCTGGCTTCTTGATACAGTGTGTGCGTGTGTGTTTGTGTGTGTGTGTGTGTGTGTGTGTGTGTGTGTGTGTATCATGATGAGCAAATTTCAGCACGTGTCATTGTCAATAGTCCTAACTTAAATGGGACTGAACTCTGGAACGCAGGGTGCATAGAAGCCCCTGTTACTGACACCGTTCTGAACCTGCCACTAGGCGAGTTACAGTGTGTGAAACTGAAGGCAGTCACTTCTACCTGAATTGTAATGAAAGTAATTTACCTGAACCTGCTGTCAAAGTGAGTTACCCTGTTGTATGTTAGAAACCAGTTTCCAAGGAAATTGACAAGTAAATTTTCAAATTTGACACGCAGAATCCTTCCACCTCTTTTAAGGGGTTACAGAGGCATTTGGGAAAGAAGTTCCTTCCCCTTAACCGGAGTCCCCCCTTCCGTTAACAATAGTACTGTTGTGTAAAATGAAATTTACCTAATACATTACTCTTATATTCTCAAAACATTAAGTAAAGGCATTAGAAACTTTGTGTTACCTCTGTTGTGTCCTTATCAAGGAAATAGAATGATTCATTTAGGTAGCCAGGTAGAAATTCAAGATAAATCCTGATTTTACTCAATTCAACTAAGTGACGCAAAGTAATTTGCTGTTGTTTTAATCTACATCTAATACATAACTTTCATATTACTGGGCCAGCAAAATTCTGACCTCTGCAACAGAATAAAATGTGTTACAGGGATTGACAGAATAGCCATGAATAGAAAATAAGATTGGAAAATACTCTCTGGCCTAAGATATTAAGGAAACGAAGAGATACTAGAGACAACAAGGAACCTGGAAAAAGATAACTGTTCCAACCTATAAATAAGAAAACAGAGGAGGCTCATTAATATTTAAGATACCAACTAGTAAATTAAAACTGTAATTTAGGTGTCTGGCCTGAGTATTTAATTTTCACATGTTTTTCCCATTCCAGAAGGAAGGCATTTTCACTTATTTTAAAGGTGATAAATTAAGTGTAGGCACAACTTGAGGTTTGTACCAACCTGTAATATGACATGGCTATGCTTTTAACATTTAGAAGTTTGTCCGTAGACCTAGGAGCAAGCCAAAATCATTAGCTCCAAGTTTTCTCCACCAGAGTTCTTTCTGTGACCTAAAAAACCTTATGTTATCTAGCCTCCCCAGTTCCACCCCACATCCACCTCTCTGACCTCATTTCTGCTAAGCAGTGCTCCTATAACAGCAAGGCATCCTCTAGCCCTGGGGCCTTTGCACTGAATATTTATCTGGAAGGATCTTTCCACCAGGTACCTGCATGGCTAGATCTCTCACTTCTGTTCCATCTTTGCTCAAATACCACCTTTTTCAAGGAAGCCTATTCTGACCATCCTCTTAAAATGTTGCCCCTCCCCCAGTGTCCTCCTAAAAGACTCCCAAGGAAAAGGCCTAATTAAAAATGAAAACAAAATCCTTTGTGTTGAAAGAATTTTTTTTTCAATTGACCATTGTGTGTTCTTATCTTGCAATTAATGGGGGAATTACTTTTACTGTCACTAGAATGCCAGAGAGAAGTTTATGACAGAATAGTAAGCTGAGCCTTTCCCGTAAGCTTATATTACTGCTGATATTTTCAATGGTGATAATGGGATGGGAGGATAATAAAGATAAAATATGTTTAGAAGAAAAGCTTTCTTGGGCTTCCGTGGTGGCGCAGTGGTTCAGAGTCCGCCTGCCGATTCAGGGGACACGGGTTCGTGCCCCGGTCCGGGAAGATCCCACGTGCCGCGGAGCGGCTGGGCCCGTGAGCCATGGCCGCTGAGCCTGCGTGTCCGGAGCCTGTGCTCCGCAACGGGAGAGGCCACAACAGTGAGAGACCCAAGTACCGCAAAAAAAAAAAAAAAAAAAAGCTTTCTTATGTATATATACATTGGCATGAGTCAAAGTTAATTTGCTAGCAAGGGAAGCAACAAAGTAAATAAGGTATGGCATTTCAGAGATTTATGGAAGTTGGGAAAGAGAATGCTTGTAGAAGCAGCTAGCTTCAAAAAAAAAAGTAAGCATCTAATTTGGCACAGATTACAGTTTCATACCACGTGGTCTTAAAAACATCCTATCAGTTGTTACAGAGGAAACCTGGGACAGGCTGACCTGAGATGCCACGTTCTTTGGCTATCAATCAGAAATTTGAAACAAAACAAAACTATCCATCTTAAGAAACACATGATAAGGATACATCTGTGGTTGTTATTGCAAAAGGTTTGATTCCTCAACAAGCAGTGTCCAGTCTAACACAGGAAAGGATGACAAAAAGAGGTCAGAGGCAAAAATCAAGTGTGTGATGCTTTTAAACAGGCCACTGCCAGTGATTTCCAAACCTCCGAGCAACAATTCCGAATATCCAATTTGCCTAATTTTTTAATTTTAAAGCAAAGAAAAAAAATTCATCTACATATTCAGGTTGTCACATGTTAACTATAATCCTTTTTGAGAAACTGTAAAAGTATAGCATCAATCTCCCAAGCAAATTGCATCTATCAAACAGTTGTCACATTTAATCTTTTGGTTTCTTAAACCATATTATTAACTCCAGTTTCTTCATAATGCAATGTCATCAGTGTCACCTACCACCTGTACTGAGCATTAAATAGTACCATACATTCATTAACAAGGTCCAATATCACAGCCAGTGAATCAGTATTAAAATAATGCATTGGCAACAGAGAAGACACATTCTAAGAACAGACAGCAGCAGGATATCCTGATTCTTACAGCTTTAGTATGACAACAGTAAAGCAGAAATTTCAAGGCATTTAAGAGTGTTCTGAAGTCTAGCTTCGAATAGCTCCGCAGGTGCTTTTTTCTTACACAGTATTTTTTGAGGAAATACTGAGGCAACTCAAGACTAAGAGAGAAGCAGTAATAAGGTGAAGTTTTGCTAACAGCAGATGCAGCCATAAAATAATAATATTCACAAGTCCACAATGGTACCAAGATCTCAATAGAAAGGACCATATTACAAATATGTAGAGTCTGTAGTGTATTTCAGAGATTTTACTAGATCACTGACAGCCCCAGTCAATAGTTTTTAAAACAAGTATTTTTACACGATAAAAATCAGCACTTTTCAAACAGTTAATTCTCAATTTTGAATACTATTTTTCAATATATGGGCCAGGTGCTGTGGGAAGCATTTCGCATATATTGAACAATTGAAAAAGACCATCACAGTAGATCTTATTACCCTCCAGGACATGAGTTTAGTAACATTCCCAGGATCGCCTATCAAGGATACATGCTATCAACAAGATCTTGAAGCTGACCTCAGTCACCTCCTTCTCTTTGAGTATAGATCTACATAAATTATTTCAAATTATTTTGCATAGGTGACTTGTCTCTTCTCCATTTTTTATTGATTCAATCATTTCTTTATATGCGTATGTACTCGTAGATATTTATTTTATACTTTGGGTTAAATCCAATACTATTTTATTTGGTTGTTCAAATTGCCTCAGCTTTGGCCACTGGGAGCTCTTTCAGTTGTCCTATGTCCTTTTAATATAATCCCATCACTGGGGGATGGTTTTTTGTTTTTGTTTTTGAGTACTTCCTTAATTTCTCATACTACAAGATACTTCAGGCTCATCATACCTCTGTCCTAGAATCAGCCATTTCTCTAAGGAACTTTGGTTCCTTTATTGGAGAATGGTATTAGAAACCAAGATCTGTTCTTGGTTTCTAGAAACTAGAAACTAGGAACACATCTAAAAACTAGATGTGTTCTTTGCTACTGGTGGTGCCCTTTCTTTTCAGCCCTTGCAGTTAAGAAAGCAAGGAAATATATGCATGTACACTAATCTATATAAATACACCTATCTATATATATTTCTATATGGAACCATCTGTACCTATATTAAACTAAACACAAATTCACAGTGATGTCTACAACTCTAACGCATTACCAGAAGGATCATTCTAGCCTCCTTCCTTGGCTTATCTGTAAATTTTCACTCCAGCAGTGAGAAACCTGATTCCTACTATCAGCCATCCATTTATTTACTTGTTCAATTCCAGTATGCATGTATAGCTGTATCAGAATTGTTAGCCCATAACCCCTTGTGAAATCAATTAGAGTACAGTCTCTAGGTGCAGTTTCTTTTATCTTTAGTCTTACAAACTTCAGTCATTTCCAAAGTTGCTTAGTTCAGTACCTTTCCTCCCACCCTCTTCAGTGAGGTCATTTCTTATATTGATAATATAGTTAGATTCTCTTGTTGCAGTCTACTTTCTTTCTTGAGATTCCCCCAACCTCCTAAATAATTTGAATTTTTAAATTCGCATACCTTAAGTTTCACTCTTTATGCTGATTTCTGACAAACGCATAATGTCACATCATACAGAATAGTTTCACAGCCCTAAAACATAAAGAGAAACGCATAGTGAAATTACTTTTACATTTTTATGCACAGACCCAAACAACTAATGATTTTATAGAAGAAACCTCACTTGGATATAGAGATATCATAAATATATATACATCTATATTATATACATATATAATATTAGATATATTAGACATATAATCCTCTATAATACCTGATATTAAATTCTTACCATGTGCCAGGCTCTGTTCTAAGTGCTTCACAACAACCCAAGAATATAGGAACTGTTATTATTCCCATTTTACAAATGAAGAAATTGGGCCCCAGAGAGTTAAATTTTTTTTTTTTTTTTGCGGTAGGCAGTCCTCTCACTGTTGTGGCCTCTCCCGTTGCGGAGCACAGGCTCCGGACGTGCAGGCTCAGCGGCCATGGCTCACGGGCCCAGCCACTCCGCGGCATGTGGGATCTTCCCGGACCGGGGCACGAACCCGTGTCCCCTGCCTCAGCAGGCGGACTCTCAACCACTGCGCCACCAGGGAAGACGAGAGTTAAATTTTTTGTCCTAGTTGCACAACTAGTAGAAGAGAAAATATTGAATGAAAAAATTAATATATACATACATGTATGTATATATATACACTGTATAGTTATATATTTCAGAATTATATGTGTGTATATATTGTGTTTTCAAGTATATTAAATCAGTTAACTTTAAAAGCTAAAATTTTTCAGTGATCCTGTCCCCAGTTTCTTATGTGAATCATAAGAAAAGTGACTGGCCTTTGACCTCCTGTTTCTGCCTTCAGCCAAAGGAGGAAATGAGAAGAGGAATCAGTACTCACAGACAGAACCTAGTATGTCCACTTATTTAAGGCTTACCTCAGCTAGTTCCATTTTTACAGAGTAAGGGTGAAATCAAAGACTGCTATTATATTGCTTCCTACTTTACTAGCTTAACAACGAAGGTAAAAAAAAGATTGTTCTGAGTTACCAGTGTTTTTAAATGGTTACATATTACGTTAATTGGCATAAAGTTAATGAGACCTGCCTTTACCCTTGCATATATGGTAATCTTTCTGTTTTCAATAAAATTTTTAAATTTAAAAATAACTGTAATAGGCACTTCCCTGGAGGTCCTGTGGTTAAGACTTCGACTTCCAATGCAGGGGGTGCAGGTTCGATCCCTGGTTGGGGAGCTAAGATCCCACATGCCTCGCAGACAAAAAAACAAAACATAAAACAGAAGCAGTATTGTAACAAATTCAATAAGAACTTTAAAAATGGTCTACATCAAAAAAACACTTTAAAAAATTAAAATAAATTAAGAAAAACAAAAATAACTGTAATAGATGTACATACAATTGAATGGAAGAGATATTAGACACATGCCCCATAATATTGGCCATGGAATGAGAAGCGTAGAAGCCTGAGAAGATTTGCATTGTGGTCCTGTCTTTGCTATTAAATAGGATTAAACCTTGAAAGTGAAAATTCATCATTTTTTGAGCTTCACTGTCTTTTTCTGTAAAGTTAAGAGCTTGAAACATATAATTAGATTAACACTAATATACTGTGTACATGAATACAGTCAGTTGTTGCTTGAAGCATTGGGCAATGCACTGCGGCTCAAGATCAAATGCTCTCTAAGGTTTCTTTCAATTTTAAAACTGTGGTACTTATGATAGCAAGTTTTCCTATCACTTTCCTTCAACAAGCATATTCATCATTACCTTTTTCAAAAACCTTGCTACCAAGCAGAGGCAGCTGTGAACTGTTTGTAGTAATGAACTCCTTGAATTACCACCTTTCCACTTAAAATGAGACACCTCCTACCTTGGAACAGCCATGTCTGCAAATATCCGTGAACAGAGAGATCAGCAGAAATGTCAGGAAGAGTTCTGGTGTATAAAAAACAAAGCAAATAATCAAATAAAAAGCACCTAAAATCACGCTATTCTTGAAATCGATAGGACATTCACCTATTTTGGATAGATAAGATTTATCTTGTTCACTTAATCAGCAAAATGCTGAGGGTTTCACATTTTATCTTTAAAAATAGATGTCCTTTTTGGGTTTTCCTGTTGCTGGGGAAGTGTACTTTCTGTTGCTAACTGAGAGCTAAATGTTCTGCTTTGAATGGAAGATGTTTGTTTTTATCAGTAGGAGTGGCAGAAGGATGAATGAAGGAATCCCCCCTTTTTTTAACTTGTTTCTGTAAGTGAAATGTCTGCCTTCTGGGTAAAAGCATATGATTGGCTATTTACCAGAGTATCCTTTAATAGAATCATGGAATTTGCTCATTTGTTTACACATTACTTTATTCACTAAACCTTAAATGAGCTAACTATTCAATTTTTAAAGATCACAGGGTTATGGAATTCTTATTGAAACACCTGTTATCACTCAATCTCTAATGGTTAGAAGGTACAAAGAGATTATCATCTTTGCATTTTTGTCTGATACAATTTAGTCTCAAAAGGGGGAGGGGAATAAGAAATAGATGAGATCTGACTTTCCTTTCAAATCTTATGATCATATAATTAAAATACAAGGCATCTTCCTCTTCATCTTTATGTATTACTGTTTGCACTATTTAGGGCAGGAAACTGAAAGGGGAAATATCACAGGCAAGCAAATTTGAACAAAATATTACTTTGGTATATTTACTTTCATGCTTAAAACTGCATTAAAAAAAATATACCCATTCTGGCTATCCTCAGCTTAAGGTAAGAATTACAGAATTATTTTTTAAATGTAATTGTCTTAACTTGAAATTAAATTCTATATTATCACCATCTTAATTGTATTGTAGTACTCTGTGAAAAACTGTTGATTTCTTAAACAAGGACTTTTGTTTTGTTTGAAACTATGTCTCTCGGTAATTCATCAAGTTTATACTTTATGGTTATGCCAGAAATTTTGGTTACACTGAAACTCTATGCTGTGAAAAATGTAATTGAGTTTCCATCTTCCAAATTTCATTTTTTGTCTTTAGAAGTAAATTGTTAATCTATGAGCCACTGGCTTTTGGGAAAGAGAGAATATTTCATTATATCTCTCTAAATCATTCTGTGGCATGATGATGTTGCCTTGGCCTAGTCATTTCATTTTCCTCCTGGGCATTGAGGGAGATTACAAATCCTGCCTGTCTAGGTGGGGTCCAGTAACTAGCTCAATGGAATGTAGCAATCTTCCTCTCTTTCCACCTTCCAAGGTGACCTTGCATGCTATGCTAGATAATAGAGACGAGTTGGAAGGAGAATCTGCCCACCAGATCCAGAAAGAAAATCTTTGGACTTTGCGCAAGTGACAAATTCTTTTATTATCTTGGGTTGTTGTTACGGTGTTAAAACCCTCTCTCACTCTACTTACTGACAGTAGGAAGTGTCTAACCTGAGAAATCCCCCCCTCCTCGCATCCTCCCCACCCCCTGCAAATGAGGGGACTGTTTTAAGTGATATTACTTAAGTAGATCCTCAATAGTTCCACTTTTTTTTTTTTTTTTTTTTTCGGTACGCGGGCCTCTCACTGCCGTGGCCTTTCCCGTTGCGGACCACAGGCTCCGGACGCGCAGGCTCAGCGGCCATGGCTCACGGGCCCAGCCGCTCCGCGGCACGTGGGATCTTCCCGGACCGGGGCACGAACCCGTGTCCCCTGCATCGGCAGGCGGACTCTCAAACACTGCGCCACCACGGAAGCCCAGTTCCACATTTTTTTTAAGGAGAACCATTTTAAAAGTTACGGCCTGGGTGTTACAGATTAGACAGATACACACACAGGCGTGCGCGCACACGCACATACACCAACACACACACACATAGGCACACAGAGACGGCTCCCAAAGATTTCTGGGAGAGGCGGATGAACTGAAGACCCTGTTCCATCCAGTCTTCTCAGAAAAGAAAACCAGGGAAGTTAATGGAATAGAAAAAAGAGTGAGTAATAGACAGGCATGAACCAGAATCAAGGACCAGTTGCTCTGAAAATCCTGAGAGCCTTCCCGGCGAGTTCTAATAGCCACTGCCCAAGTATGCAGCCAAATTAGGAACTAAGGAGGGTTCAGACCAGACCAGTGTTTGACTCAGGAATTCCATCAAAGAATGACTTCCTGGTCACTTGGAAGGTTTTGCCCTGGGGATGTCTTACAGGTACTCCTCACCTCTGACAGAGTCTCCCACACTGAACAGTTCACCTGGGAACAAGGGAACTAATGTTTTTAAACACCTCCTCTGTGCCAGGTGCATTCCGTACCTTATCTTTAAACCTCATGGTAAGCAGTGTTAGCCCCATTTCTAAAATGAGGAAATTATGGCTCAGAAGGTTATTTAACTTGCCTGAGTCTTCTGCTAATAAACAGCAAATCTATTTCAACTTTCTGACTTGAAACTTATCTCGTTTTTTCCCACGATACTTCCCCCAAGCTCAGCCTCAGATCTAGGATACCCTTCGAATGGCCAATAAAAACCTGTCTCTTTTCCCAAGCATTTCCTGCTTTTTACAGTCCAGATCTCTTGAGGATCTCTTGGAATAAACTATCATTTATCTAATGATGACTTGTTTTTCCAGTTTACTCACTTTTTCCTCCCTCTCATATAAGAAGAGACAAGGGTATGAGCCCAATAGCATTTTACCTGATTTCTTCTGTTAATTTGTCAAATCTAACCATAGTTCTCTAATGTAAACACGCTTTACCTCTCCTGGTTGTAAAATGCTAATCTCACATATTTATTGAATTTTTCTTGTTGATTAGCATGCATTCCACGTTCATTATGATCTTACAGAGCGCGCTCGAGGACTCTTTATCATTAACAGCAATATGATTTTCATATGTCTGCCTCAGGCCTATTGACCTCTGCCTATGACATACCTGCACCATAAGCCAAGGGTATATGGTCTGTTTCTTTCGTTCTGCCTTCCTTGCCAGGTGAGGTGCCAGACTTTAGCTGTGTCGGGTCTGTTCTCCTTCACTTTTCTCCCTCAGAGGCTTATGGTTTTGTGTTTTTCCAGACGAATTACATCTCCCTCTCCTCACCTGCTTCTGACATTGACGACTCCATCATTAATCAACTCTTCTTCTTTCTCCTTAGGCCAGTCCCTAGTCCCTAAAGTATCCTTCATGACCATGGTCATAAGCTGCCTCTGAGCCCCATTAGAGCAGAGAGGGATGACCCTGTGATTTGTAAACACCAGAAAGAGCAAACCACAAAGTGAGGTTGTAACTTCATCAGCAGGCCTATTTTGCTGAAGCACATCGACATTTATGAGAAGTTAAGTCCAGGTGGTTTGCAAAGTCTCCCATTTTTGACATCACAGACTACTAATGTAAATTTATTTTCAGTCATTTCTGGTGATTTTTCTCCTAAGCTCCCGATAATCTTTCCCTATGTATTAGTCTCATTCATTATCCCTTTTCTTTTTAACCAATTCCTCAGGAACACGTTTGGTATAATGTATTTCACATAATTGTATGGGGTTTTTTTGCTTTGCTTATCTTTAGAAATAAAGACACTAAAATGTTAAATGTACACTGAGGAAACCAATAAGGTTTTACAACTGTGCAACGTTTGAAAGCAACAAGTCTATATACAACATCAAAGACAAAATAATTACTAAATGACACAATTACTATCCAGTTTCGAACTTAATTTATTTAGTAATTATTCTCATTTATCCACTTCTTTTACTGATTAAAGCACATGAGGGTTTGAGTAGACACCTCTATAGTCAATGCTAAATACATAAAAGTAAAGTAAAATATCGAAAGTGTTTCTCACTCTTATTTTCCTTTATTCCTATTTCTTGGCCAAAGCATACTCAATAAAAGACAGCATTATATCTGAGATAAACAGCATTTTCCTAGCGTTCATTGTCTCGCTTTGTCTAATATTTTAGAAAATTATTAGAGTGTGAAAGAGATTCTGATAAGAGTTTATAATGTGAAGAAATAGAAGTCAGATTTTAATCACACACATCAGTGAAGGAGCAGAAAAGGCTTTCAGAGATTCTGCTTTTGCTTCCTTTTCTAACAAAAATCTAAAGCTTATGGAATTTACACGTTTTACAAATGTGATAAAATAACCTCTCAATCACTTGCACTAATAAAAAGAGAAAATGGATTTGAAAAATCACAAATAGTGAATAATCTAAAACTTGTCAAACTATAAAGTAAAGCCATTGAAATTTGAATGTATCTAATGCTGGATACCCACCTAGCTATATTTACTGAGTATATTGTTTTAGATAAATCTAGAGATTTAGAAATGCCATGGCAGAATCTTGATGTTACATGTCGGCTCGCTATTTTACGATAACTTCAAGTTATTATTTCTTAACTGCCTTTTCTTCATAGTAATCATGCAAACCATCACTAGTGGTGTTCTGGAGCTGGTTCAGACTGACTCATGAACTCAGGGAATTGTTAAAATTCTTAGAATTTTACTAGTTAATTTTTAGATACAGTAATTATTAAAAATTAAAGTATATAAACTTATAATTAAATATATTATCTATAAAACAAACATAATAAGTACTCAAAAATCTTCACTTCCTAATTATTTTACTACTTTTTATTATTATCTATGTTTTGAGGTTATTTATGCTTAGAGTATGATGAAAATACTACAGAATAGTGTGCTAGTTCTCATTTCTTCCCAACTCTTTGTTTACTGATGTCCTATTAGTAGCTTAAAATAGGCTGTGGTGGGAGTATTTACACCATGGAAATTGGTAATTATTACAAGTCAAGACGAATTATTGTTTTGCTGATTTTCTAGAGTTAAGAAAGTGCTCGAGAGAACACGTTAATAATGCATATTAAACTTTAAAAGTGTCATGACTAGCTGTTACATTGTGAATAACACACAAAAAAATTGAGGAACTATCCTTCCACTATTCAAAAATTATTATCCAATTCAGCAAAGAAATTGTTCACACAACTGACAAATGAGTGAAGTTCTGGCATTTTACTAGTTAATGAAAAAGAAAATATCAGCCAATATTCATGTTTGTCAAACACTTGTCAATTGCAACCACAGTTTAGCCAGGATACAAGAACAGCAAAAATCAGCAAAAGCATCAAACGAGAATCAACTGGCTATATTCAAATAATAAAAGTCTTGAACACTGTATCATTTTTAATAAGTTGTGTGCCACTCATTCTTTATATCAATAAAACGTGTAATAAGTTTATATGCATCTTTTAATATATGCATGCATGTTTTCCAGAGAGCCAGTGTACAAGCTCACTACTGTCTAGCACTTACACTCTGACCCCCTTCACACAGCCTCATTTTATTAATCAGTTGCCAGCTTACTCCCCTCTCTTCCAGTCTCACATTTGATTGGTTATGACCTGAACGATAAAGTCCTTCTCTGGTTTTGATACCTGGCTGCTCAGGAGCGCTGTTCTTCCTGGGGTTGCCAAGCTGGATCTGCTGGCAGGTATGTTCTCAGCCACATGAAGAAGGCATCCCTGCAACAGGAGAAAATGAGATTAACGTGCCAAGAGAAGTAGAGACAAGCAGAAATATCTGCACTTCAAGGAGTGCAGATAGAGTATGTCCTGGTGATGCTGACTTCCCAGATCCAGTTCGTCCTATAGGCATTGCTTCCTATAGCCATTTCTTTGAGTTATTTCAATATCTTCCCAGCTACATGGCCCAATACCTTTATGTTTGCCTTAAGATAAAATGAGCTGGTTTTCTATCACTTGCAATTATAGAGCCCTGACTAATACAAATCCCTATGCAGTTAATGGACAGACTTCAGCAAGTCTGTAAACTGCCTGAAATTGTATGCAAGATTTTGTGTGTTTGTGTGTAAGTGCATTTTCCCCCCTGAGAATAGGGTTCATAGCTTCCCTCAGATTCACAAAATGATCTATAAACCCACAAAAGCTTACTTAAGTTAATGTGAATCGAAATAAACTAAACCTGTATCTTTCTGTGTCAAAACTTGCTAGGCATATATACTACACCAATCTAGAGGTGATTACATTCACCTGAGTATGAATTTGAGTTTGTCTTTGTCTGATGTTTTTAACCTAGACTTTAAGGCCTCCTAAGAGTCTTAAATCCCAAAGGCACTTAATTTTCACTTAATTCCTTCCTTGTTGTTACATTCTTCACATACTAGCCTATTTCTATATGTGTGATATTATGAACATAGTTCTCAAGAGAGACTAAAGTGGGAGACACTTGTTATTCATTTGACTTTTACCAAATGAACATCTGATAAGAAGCCAGTATCTATATTCTATCAAAGCTTTAAAAATGACATTTATCCACCTTTAGAAATAACTTTCAAGGAAGTAATATCAGGCATTAAATCCAAATTGGATAAATACATATCAGTTGTTTTAAGATTATTTTCTAGGTTAAGAGGTTAAGGAAATTAAGTTACAGGGCAGGAAATATTTTTATTGGGGCAAATTAAAACTGGGTTCAATATGAATAAGAAAACAGTAAAAGGTAAGAAACCCATCTTGTTGTCTTGTGATGTTAGTTCTCAAGTGGAAAATAACTGTATTCGATAAAAAGCAAAATAAAGTGTTCCCAGTACTAGGCATTCAATCCCTTCACTTCAGCAAAAGCTAAAGCAATTTCCGAGGATGATTTTTGTCTAAGAAAAGTAATTTATTGCTTGGATAAGCATGACATAGAAGGCTGTGCAGGTACCGCTCACCTAACTGAAGCAATATTTTGTTAGCCTCTGTAAGAGTTTTGGTTGATTGTACCTATTGCACTAAAAAGAAATTATTTAAATCATATTTAAAATATAACAGACACAATAAAGTAATATAGTCAAAATGTCTTTGAAAATAAATTTGGTTTGAAAATTAAAATGTGATACCTTTAAATTTCTAAAAAATAAAAACACTTTGTCATCAAAGCCAATAGACAGCATTATAAATATCCCGTCAAGACAGAAGTGAATAAACAATGTTTAAGGCTTATACGAATACAACTAGACTAAGATATCTAGTGTAGTAATGAGAGCTTAGGAGCTAAAGCTATCAAGTTAAACGGTCCATTTTAAGAAAAAAATGACTACATTTAAACTTTACTCTAGTTGAAATTTAGTGTTGCTTCTTTAAATCACATAAACTATTAAGTTGAGAATGATTAATCAATGCACAGAAAAAGAATTGTAAACTTAGTTCTAATGTTACAGTAGGTTATACCTATTTAATGGGTAGTTGGGTTGGTCCAACCTTTAAGGCTAGAGTTTATAACTGCCTTGGAGTCTATAATTCTCTTCATAAGTACTTCTCATGCTATTGGCTATAATGTTAATCCAAACATGTACAAATAGATTGATAGATAAGCATGACACAGAATACTATGAAGGCCTTGATCACCAAACAGAAACAATCTTTTACCATCCTTTAATAAGGCTTGGTACAATAAGAGTAAGAAATTGACCCCTGGATGTTTCTGACTACAGAACTCAGATTTTCATGATAGTTCATTATAATAGAAGTGCAAGTTAACATGGCTCTAGGTGTTCAACTCTAAGAAGAAAAAGTTATATGCAAAAAATTGGTTTGGGAGAAGAAATATGTAGTTCCTTATTCTTCATTATCTACTTATCGATATTATTCATTTCTTCCATAAGATGCCTTACACTGACAACAAAAGTGGTAACTTGCCCCAAAGTAAAAATATCCTGTAAACTGAGCTTGACACCTATTTAAGTCATTATTCTGTGTAACCTGCAAATAGAGTCTAAAGAGGCAAAATAAATAATCAACAGAACCATGTGGCAATTCCTCACAATAAAGACTTTATAGATATTGAGGAGTATAAAAAACAATACACAGGGCTTCCCTGGTGGCGCAATGGTTGAGAGTCCGCTTGCTGATGCAGGGCACACGGGTTCGTGCCCCGGTCCGGGAAGATCCCACATGCCGCGGAGCGGCTGGGCCCGTGAGCCATGGCCACTGAGCCTGCGCGTCCAGAGCCGGTGCTCTGCAACGGGAGAGGCCATAGCAGTGGGAGGCCCGCGTACCGCAGAAAAAAACCACAGAAAAACAAAAAAAAAATACACACTGGCCTACACACAGCACTGACTAAGAGTTAGGATATTTTCATACTATCTGGGTGAAAATTACAAGCAGGTGATATGCACAGTTCATCGATATGCTTAATACACTTACCCTGTGAAGTGTACAGAAACTATCAAAAAAGAAATTATGAACAGTGTTTCAAACATTTAAGAAGTTAATGTTATATTTCAGAAGAGTAATGATTAAGCACCATTTTCTACTTCATACAAGTTACTTAGATATCTGCATAAGTTTTCCTCCTACATACAAAAAGCTGATAATACTAAATAGCAAAAACCAATCACTGATGCCACTAATATTGACATTTCTAGAAGAAGGACAAATAATGTAGCACCTTTCATAGCAGACAGGATTCCTACTAGAGGCCTGGGGGATTGTTCTCTACTGGGTTTCTTCTTTTTCCTATTTCTCATTTGCAAGCTTGTTCCCGTAAGATAACAGCCTAGCCAAATGAATAACCTTTGTTTCTGAAAAGAGCCTCTGCCCCAGGTCCCTCACTTTAATAAACAGGGATCAGGAACCTAGAAAAAAAATCATTAAATATTCTTTAGTAGTATCTCCTGAAATACAGCATCTAGAATTAGTCCTAAGTAGCCATCCTGGTGCCTTCTCTTTTATGCCATACCCTGACTTCTTTATCTTTTCTAATTCACGAGTAACTCTCAAACTGAAAGCACCTTTGACCCAAGAGATAGAGAGAGAACCTGCAAGGGAGGAGAAAGACATACAAATGTTGCAACAATTCAAGCCAAAGTACATAGGAGGCCCAAAGTTTACTTCACCATGTCTAATTTTAAGTTTAAAATTTTGTTTAAAATTTTAAGTTTAAAATTTCATCTCCTTTTTCCAAAAGTTCCACTTCTATCCTCCACCCCAAGCATTAGGACCATCTTTTCTACTCTCCCCAAATTTGAAAGTGGTTGAGAAATTTTAAAAGAATGAAGTCAAAAGGCACTGGGAGGGAAAATATGGGTCTCAGAGTTGATTTGGGATCAGTACACAATATTTAACATGTTGGTGTAAATCTATTAACAAAAATAAGAGAATTCCTTTGCTTTCAAAAACAATTATTTACATAATTTTGTTTAATAGACAACTGAGTGGTCTTTGATGATAAAATAATTATGAAAACACCAGGAACTGACAAATGAGGTAGACTGTTTGTCATAATCAATTCATCTACAATTTGAAAATAACACGAGGGGGGAGGGGGAAATAAGATAGGAAATTTAGAATTTCTGTAGGACACCATCATAACATTTTCAGTTAGTGACTACTGATGAAGGCCAATTTTGAATAATTTTTAAAAGCAGAGATTAACAGATAGTATTATAGGACACAATTTTGTAAAACTTAAGAGTAAATATTTCGGTAAAGCCAACTTTCTGCAAAGATACAAGTAACGAAACACTTTCTACAATGTAATAATTCTATTATATGCAATCATTAGTTTGTAGGTCTTTCTCTTCTGCTAAATTGAGCTCCTGGAAGGAAAGACAGGCTTAGTCTTTGTTCTCACAGGTTCTACACAAAGTGTGATTCAAATGTTTGATTAATTTACTTAACTGATATCATATATCCTTATGGAACATATACTCAAGGTACTCAAGTTAGAGTTCGTACTATATTAAAATCACTTTCAAAGCTTTTTATAAAACAGATGCTTAGGCCCCAATCCATACACAGTCCTAGATATGTTTATTTTTTTATTTTTAAACATCAATATGTATGAAGTTTATTTTCTATTTTTATATTTGACCGTGCAGCACTGCTTGTGGGATCTTAGTTCCCCAACTCATGCCCTCGGGCAGTGAGAGAGGGGAGTTCTCACCACTGGACCTCCATGGAATTTCCCCTAGATATGTTTAAAAAGCTCTAATTGGTACACCTTTCCATAACATGCTGAATATACAGAAAACCACTAGAAGCATTACCACCAAAGTCAGAAACAAAGCAAGGATGCCTATTAGCTCCACTATTGTTAAACTCGGATCACAGGTGCCAGTTTCAATCATACAAGAGAGGATAAGCAGAAGCTTAAGAATCAAGAAAGAAAGAGCAAAACTATATCTAATGACATATAATGTATTTGTACACCTAGAACACAGAAGAGAATCCACGCTAAGACTAACACAAATAAGAAAAAAAAACTTTTAATAAGGGAGCAGTTGTTAAATTAACATATAAAATCAATAGCTTTCACAGATAGAAAAGTAACCACTTAAAATATATAACTAAAGAAAAAATATTTATAATAACATCCAAAATATAAATAATTAGATATAATCTTAACAAAAAATGTGTTTAACTTCAGGAAAACTTTAAAATACTCTTCGACTCAGAAAGTAGACCTAGAGAGATGGAAAGACATCCCTTGTTTTTCAACAGGAAAACTCAGTATTATAAAGATATAAATTCTCTCCACGTTAATATGTGAATTTAATGTTGTCCCAGTAAAAATTCCCTGAAGTTTGTTTGATGAAAATGGGTGATTCTAAAGTTCATATGGAAAAATAAACATGCAAGAATAACTAGGGAAACTCTAAATATAGACAATCTGAGGGAGGACTAGCCCTATGTGATACAAAACATACTATAAAGCCTCTATAGTTGAAAATGTGGGGAGTAGATGCATGAATAGAGAGACCAATGGAACAACGGAATACCGTGTCCAGAAATAGCTCCAACTACATATGGAATTTAGTAAATGACAAAGGTGGCAGTTTAAATCTCTAGGAGAAATGATGGACTTTAAAAAGTTGTATGAGAATATTAGATAGAATTTTAGAAAGATAAATTTAGAGGCATACCTCACCCGTACAAAAAGGAAAACTCACCAGATAGCTAAATGTAAAATATTAAATCATATACATACTAGAGAAAAACAAGGGAAATTTATTTAAAACTCTGTTGTATGGAAAACTTTTCTAACTATGACTCATAATCCAGATGCATTAAGAGAAAATATTTGACCTCATAGCCTTTATTGCTGATGGAATCTCTAGTCAACGGGAGGTTGAGCCTATCCTCACAAGAACAGAGAAAATCAGGCAGAGGGGTCAACGGTGAATCCTGCAACTGCAGGACCAGTATCTTAGAGTGTCCGTGCACTGGGGCAGATGTGTCTCCAAGTGCAGCCTGCTTCTACCCCTCACAGTGCTTCTCACTTCAAATACCTGGGGTTCTGCCTTTGCTTTCCAACCTGGCATTCCACTAAGACTGGAGCCTCTAGTCTGCTTCTTTAATAGCCAGAGACCCTGCATAGAATTTACTACCATCTTCCCACAAAAAAGGTCACGTCCTATTCCCCAAATTCCCATACCATAAGTCACTGACTGAGGACCTGTTGTGAAATAATAACCCAGAACCATCAAACTGACTTCTTCCAGTATTTACATTTCCCTGTAAATACTGCTTATTACCTTTATGTGCCATGGACTCCTTGTATTGCCGATGATTCCTATTATTACTGCACAATTTGCTCTCCTCAAATAATGGCTCCTGTTAGAACCAAGCCCAGGGGTTCTTTCAACTTTGCAATTTGAACTACTGGCCTGGCTTCCTCAGCATCTTACCCAATGGAGAAGTCACTTTTCTCAGTGACCCTTCCTCCGTGAAATCCTGTCTTCCTCTCCATGTCCAGTCCTTGTTGATAGAGTTGGTTGGCTAAACCCAGGTCATTTGACCCTTAGTTTAATCACCAAATTGCTTTTCATTATGCTATGGTAGACATTACAATGCTCACCTATATCAGTTCTTTCTGGAAACATCATACATTACACTTCTCTGCCCACCTTTTAGTTAGGTGGCATTCTCATAGCTTGAGCTCCCTAGATGCAGCTTCTAAGACAAGAACGTGTGAGCCTGTGCACCACAACTACTGAGCCTGCTCTCTAGAGCCTGCGAGCCACAACTACTGAGCCCACATGCCGCAATTACTGAAGCCCATGTGCCTAGAGCCTGTGCTCTGCAACAGGAGAAGCCACCGCAATGAGAAGCCCACGCACCGCAATGAAGAATAGCCCCCACTCGCAGCATCTAGAGAAAGCCCGCACACAGCAACGAAGACCCGATGCAGCCAATAAATTAATTAATTAATTAATTTTTTAAAAAAGATGGATTAAGAAAATATCGTCCAGAGAGACTGGTAAGGAAGTGAGGGAAGCAAAACAAGGAATGAAATAAAGTCAAACTAGAGTACAAGCTAAGGCAAAAGTCCCATAGAGGGCAGGCTTTAGCGTGATCCCACAGGAGAATTCTGGAGGGTAAGTGATACCTATGAGTTGTCCTAAGCTGAGGAAAGAGAGTTGAGCTTGTATTCCTGCACAAGACAGTCATTCATAAACAGCCACTGGGGGTGTATGTCCTTGTGAAAGCCAGGCACTTCAGGCTCTCTGTGCAAAGGAGTTCCAGTAGCTCAGAGGCAGGCTGCTGAAGAAGAGCCCACGGGTGCTGGTCATTGAATGCACACAGACTAGGGATTTAAGGGGACACGCCAAGGAAAGAAAGACACTGTGTACCTTAGGTGCTATGTGAGTACTTCTGGCCAATAGTGTTTCAGTGGAAATTACTATCACAGGTGAGTTTAATTTCCAGTGTGTAATCTTCCAACATTTTATTCTCTTGTCTTGGCAACCTAGAAGTCTACCTGCTTCAGACAATGCAGCACCACAAGGTGGTGGAGTTTTGTCAGTCTGTATCCCTGAGTCATTGGGGCAGATCCTCCTTCTGATCTGCACTGGACATTTCTACTAAGTGAGAAGTAAACTTAGGCTGAGTTTGTTATTACGGCATATCCTCTCCTATTCTGACTAACACACATATCACTTATACATTCTTCATTCAAAAATATTTGTTGAGCAAATACCATCTGCTAGGTATTGTGCTTGAGAATATAAAGACAGAATAATTATTTTTCCCCGCAGAAAGCCCATTGTTACGGTAGCGTATAGTTAGTACCATAATAGAGATACAGTGTGGGATCCAGAGTGCTATATGAACAACGAATAGGAGACTCTAAATCAGACAGTAAGTTAGGGAAGCCTTCTTAGAGGAGGTTACATACAAGTTAAGTTACAAAACATGAGTAGAAATTAGCTAGAAAAATAAGGAGACTAGGGAAAGAAGGTCACCTCAGGTAATGAGAATAAGAGATGCAAAGCTCAGATTCATGAGGCACGGGACAGGATACACCGATGACTCACAAAGTATAACAATATGCAAATTAGTATTTTGATATTTTGTTTCTTGTAGCTTGGCCTATCAGGTTGAATCACAGACCAGTTAACTGACACAGGAAGTCAATTCAAATGATGAGCTAGTTCATGACCTAAGGCAATTCACTACTTTACCTCACTATATCCTGTTTACCTACTCTGAAAGATAAAGGTACTTACTGACCTGCTTCATAAGGATGTTGTTTAATTAATATTGGAAGTTGCTTTGAAAATACCAAGCACTTCTCACACATGAAGAACTAGTACAATTTCCTTGGGAGATGTCTTGATAAAAGGCAGCATGATTTTTAAATCTTTAGACTGGAATAAATGTAAAGAAGAAAATAATTGTTGCTTCCTTTCCACTGACACTAAAGGACTTTCTACTGCCATGCCTTTCTACTTCCATGACCTCAAGCTAAAGAAAATAGAAAAGATATGATGATTCCATGACAAAGTTGAAACGCTTTACAGCAGATGTGAAAAATTTTAAGATGGGAACATTTACAAAGTGACCATCATTGGTAGGGGCTTCCAGGGAATATGTACTCAGATGGTCTGTTTTTAAATTTAAGTGCAAATGATGATGATGTTTATGAGAAGGAGAATGAGGATGATGATAACTAATATCTGATAAGCAAATTCTGTGTTCTGGAACTGTTCAAAGTGCTTTTCCATGTATTATCTTTTAAAATTCTCTAGACAACCTTACGCCATAGGTTTATTACTATCTCTGTCTTACAGATGAGGAAATGCGGGCCCGGAGAGTTTACTAATGTGGCCAGGGCCACTCAGTAACCTTGATAGCTCATGGTTTCAGCATTATTCCTGAGTACTCATGTGGCTCTGAAGTCTGTTTCTTTATATCTTTTCATGCTACCCACGTTTCACTATTGATCTCATGGGCAGAACAATGCCTTTAAGGTATTACCATACTTGGGGCAAAACTTTTGTATTTGTGACTGGATTAAAAAAAAATAGTTATTTTAGAAGGCAACCTATATGGAAAAATTAATTTGAATTCATCTCTTCACTGATCACTTTTGTTGATCATACTTAGTTGCTCCATCTATTTTCCAATTCAAGTGCCCTCAAGGTCATAAGGAATTTCTGATTCTTTTCCTCAGGAACAATTGTGAGTGTGCACTTTTTTGTGCACAACTGCTCCTGAATTTTCTGCCCATATTTGATGCCACGTCCTAGAATTCAGACAGAACCAGAAACTCTGCCATAGGTCCATTTTACTGACCTGACAAATCCCCAGGTTTCTTCTTTGCCCGGACTAGGATATGACGTTAGGCAATAATGCACACGAAAATAATCCCCTAGAAAAATATTTTTGGTTCTAAGCACCTAGAACAGGCACTTTTTTTCTTTGGCTGCACCACGTGGCATGTGGGATCTTAGTTTCCCGACCAGGGATTGAACCTGCACCCCCTACGTTGGAAGCGCAGAGTTTTAACCACTGGACAGCCAGGGAAGTCCCCATGCACCCTTCTATAGTGTATTTTCATTGTTCTCAAATATATTAATGTACACAAATAATCTGAGCTACATATTTATTAAGCAATATTGATATTGGGTAAAGTTCCCCATTACAGGATATACTCTGAGAGCCCTATTCATTCTATAGCATTTTTTAAAAACCTAATATAGATCAAAACACAAATAAATTACAACTGGTGGTGTGTGAGTTGTATAGTCTATTACACCAATCTGAAAAGATACAGCTATGAGATCAGAGTTGTGTCTACTTCTCAAGTGGGCATGTCCTATTGTTTTTACTTGCATAGAACATTAGTCAGGTTTTGAAGAGTCAAATGATAGATTCATAGGACAGTAATGAAAACAATAGGGGGCCGTGTGCAGAGGCCTTGCACCTACTGCAAAGTATTAGAGGTCCTGGCGCAGAACCGCTACACCTGACACCTCAGCTCTGCAGGCCACCTGCAGAAGAGCTGCCCACGACACCTCGATTGAAGACGGAGGCGGCGGGCCGTGCACAGTGACACTGCACCTGACATTGCAATCTGGAGGGATTAGCACAGTGCCGGGGACCCAGGAGAACCCTTCTCCCTCTCCGCCCTCGCTGTGAGACCCTATGAAGTAGCTCCGCCCATGGCCTGTTGGGAGAGCGTGTGCTCTAGGGCTGGAGCTCACACGTCTCCATTCTCTGATCAAAGAATAATTTCCCTTTGCTTCTGAACTGAACTCGGTCTCATTCTATTGGCTCCAGCGACATCGGACAGGAGGACCGTTGCTGGGCCCCGACTTGAAAGAGTCGATAACAATTTGATTTGAATTATCTCATCTAATATCTCCTTAAAAATATGACTCATATCATATATTTATATGCCGTGTATACTAATTGATACATGTTAAAATACATGTGTAGATTTGCCTAACTTTCCCATTATGTAGACTGAATAGGTGTCTCGATGATATGATTTTATGAGAACTATGGAAATTCTTCCAATCACTCTGCATTGAGATGGAGTTTTCCCATTTATCACTTATTTCCTATAGAAAATATCCTTTGCTCTCTAGGGGTTTACTTATTACTTCTAGCAAGTTTTTTTGTTTTTGTTTTTGTTTTTGTTTTTGCAGTATGCGGGCCTCTCACTGTCGTGGCCTCTCCCGTCGCGGAGCACAGGCTCCGGACGCGCAGGTCCAGCGGCCATGGCCCACGGGCCCAGCCGCTCCGCGGCATGTGGGATCCTCCCAGACCGGGGCACGAACCCGTGTCCCCTGCATCAGCAGGTGGACTCCCAACCACTGCGCCACCAGGAAAGCCCTAGCAAGTTTTATTTAAAAAGTAGCCTTTCATTTAGCAGATGTTGACAAGAGTCAAAAATTACAAGAGTGAACAATTAGGGAAGATTAGAGGGGGAAAAGACAGGGTCTGGACCTCCAGCTGTTTATCAGTTCAGATAGCAGCCAGCAAAAGCACAGTATTAGATTGGAAGAGACACGATTGGGAGTAGAAAGGGGATTTACAGGATCCTAAAGGGGAGTAGAGCGTTAACTTTGTATTCAAACCATAACACAGGCTAGAGACAGATACCTATTTCCATTCCACAGAAGAGGAACTAGAAAGGTCAAACAACCACACGAAGTCACACTGGTGGTAGATCCTAGAATCAAATCCCAGTCTGTCTGATTCCAAACCCTTCCTACCATTTCTCTATTTACAGTAGTGCTGCCTGAACCCTTGGTACATTCTTATTGCAATAGTCTGAAGTGATCTGAGTTTCCCAGCCTCTTCTCAAAGCAACCTAAACCTAGGTTGTCTGACATCTTTTGAGATCCAACACTAGTGCGCAGTAGAACTAATTAGGAAGAAAAGTTAAGAGAAGTGCTGAGGCGTGGAAGCAGTGGAGCCTAGTGACTACTCTATGGACTCTGGAGCCTAACCTTGTGATGTTCAAATTCCAGCTTTACTACTTACTACCTGTGTTCCTTTGGGCCAATTACTTAAATTTTTCATGCATAAGTTTCCTTATCTGCTAATTGGGGACAGTAATAAAACCTAGTTCATGGAGGTTTTTTAAAACAAGAAGTAATAAATATTGCAAAGCACAGAGAATAATGCCTTTCACACAGGGAGCGTTCAATTCATGTTGTAAGATATTTCAACATAAATAGCAAGACACTGATATTATGGTTGGAACACAGGGCTAGAAACCTAGAGGGCAGTGAAGATTGAGGATTGATATCCTCTACAACAGACAGAAAAGGCTTAGTGGAAGGGGGAGAAGAAAGAAAAGAGAAAGTGCAGAGAGACTTCTAGGCAAGTTGAACCAAAAGAATAAGGTGCAAATATCAAATACTGAGAAATAAAATAAAATTTAACAATACAGAAATTGCTAGGGAGTGAGGAGGAAACCTCCTTTCTGGCTGATTGTAGAAGCAGCAAAGGCAAGAACTTCCTAGGGGAAGATGTAAGAGATGCAAGAACACCTACGGAGAACTCAGAGGAGATGGAAGAAAGTTATGAAAAATAGACAGGATCAAGCACAAATACACCCTCAGGGGATTGGGCCACGGAGGTCACAAAGAGAATAATGGAAATGAGGGGGAAAGGATTGTTGAAAGAGAATTTTATGGAAAAGAATGAGGATAATATATCTGGGCTGGGAAAGTGGGTGGGGAAAATAAAATAAAAATTTATCTTTAAGAGACTTAAAGATAAATCAAGTACGTGGCCAGGTTTGAGAAGTAAAGGTAGTTGGGTTATAAACATACAGTCATAGAATTGTGCAGGCGCACAGTTACATGCCTTACTTCTAAACCCTCGTGTCATAGACATTCTCTGCCTGACCCAGAAAATCCATACTCACAGTATGACACACACACAGAATTACAGCTTGATCCATGCTGCATATGAGTGGTTAAGACCTAGGAATCCTTTTCACACTTGTGGGTAGGTGCAAATTTAGAATGAGAATGAGCTGTTCACCGTTTATTAAGCTGGCTGGGTTGTATTATAGCTACTGTATTAATTGCAGGGTTTCTGACAAGGGTATGATTTTAGAACAACCTAGTTAAGGAAGTGAAAATTCAGCTTTTCAGACCTTAGAACAGATAACTGTCATATATAAATCTGAATAGTTCACTCAGATTTTTTGACAGGGATCCTGATGTACAGTAGAAGCCTTTGACCCCCCATTGTGGCTGTAAGTGAAGCAAAGACATCAAATACGTTATGAATGAAAGAGTTGGGCTGAATATATTTTTGTTCTAGGAATTTATGACATAAGGCATCCTAAATAATTTGACTTTTTTGGAGCACATACATAGGTTAATACATTAAGTATATTTTCCCAAAGACTCATTTTTATAACTATAGCCAATAAAAATCAACATGTTTTACTTCTAGTAGACTTATATTTTCCTCATAAAAATACTACATTTTTCGGAATAACTTCCAAATATACAGAGACATTAAGTTTTGGAAGTAAAGGACTGCTGTGTACGCGTAAATATTAAGGCATTATACAATCTCAGGTTGTTAGAATCATTTTTATATTGTATTTTGAACTGAATTAAAATTTCAACTCTAGGTGGCAGTTTACTCCATCACTTACTTATGTTCTTTAACAAGCAGTAGATTCATTCACAGTTTTTCATGTATGCATAATTTTGTGTAAAAATTAGTCCCTGGCTCTCAGTAGCTGTTAAAAATAGATTCGATTTTAGGAATAAAATCATGGCTTGAGATGCAGGCTTTGCGTGTATCTTGCCATTCTTGGTTTCATTAAGTTGATGCGATGAAACAAAAAAGAATAAAGATGAACGTTTTAACTAATTGTTTTTGAGGAATATTATCCTCAAATCATGGCAATCATTCTGTGTCAACGCTGTGTTTGTATCACGCAGAAGAGAATTTAGGATGAATAATTTTTTCATGAATACACTAATTTTCAGAAATATAAAGGATGTCCAAGACACTGAATTTTCTGAGATTTTTTAAATGATATTAATCTAGGTGAAGGAAAAATACACCATAAAAAGGAAGATGACTCATACCTGTGTTTCTCTTTGCATCTCATTGATGGAAATAGCTAAAGCTAGAGTTTATTTGGGTCATCAAAGACCAAAATACTCAGACTGCCCGATTAAAAACTATGTTTTCCCTAAGCCACTCCATGTGAGGTGTTTTGTTTTGTTTTATACATTCATAAGGACCCTAACAATGGGTTATGCAGAATACCTCCAGGCATTTACCACCCAAATAACTTGCTACAGTTCATAGTCCTTTCATTTTTTAGTCCCAGCAAGAGAAGAACGGATAAGGATTTAAATTGCCCTAAAATTAGATTTCCTTTTAAGTGGGGATAGTAACAGTACCGACTTGACAGCATTGTCTCAAGCATAAAGTAAGATTATGTTTGTACACAGTAACTGGCACCAGACATTCCGTGCATATTAGTTATTCTTATTTTTACTAATCCTTTTTTAAATTAATAAAGTGTATCAACTAGAATCTCAAAGAGACTGGTCAATGTGACAACCTCACAAAGAGTTCTTATTTATGGAGTTGCATGCCTTTAGCTCCCCTGGGCCAAGCGCTGTCTCCATACTCTCCCACAAGTAAAAGGAACATAGGAAAAAGCCATATGGCATGGGCGTAGGGGGTGAGAATATTAGTCACTGAAGTGAGAAAATGAACAATTTCCAAAATGTGTCTAATTGTTTATAAAAATGAATATAAAATTATATTTGGTAAAATTGGGTTTCTGCATTTCTCTTTTATATATGTATATGTCTATATATATGTGCGTATATAGATATATATATGCACATATATTTATAATATGTGTGGATGGAGAGATATATATGCACTGAAATATCATCATCATCTGCACTCTCATCTTATTGAATGACACTCTTCAGGGTTTATATAGAAATCAAAGATACTGACCCTAATAATAGAATGTAATCCTTTATGTCACTCAAGTTCCATTTCTAAATCATTCACATAAATATGTCTAAATAAAACATCCCTGTGGCAGAGCTTCCTAACTGCAATAGCACAAAGGGAATAGATAATAAGTATGCTGTCATATTGCTCCTTGAAGGGGTCAGGGCTCCCAGGTGGGGCCTGGAGCAGCTCTGTATGGAGGCAGCTGCCCTCAGCATATGCAGCCTCATCCATTTAACCCAGGATGCTCTACAGATATTACTTCTGTGTATACCCTTATGTGAAAAAGTTTGGAAAGGACTATCCTAGCATCACCAGGTATTCTCACTATCAAGGGCTGAATACGGTCCATAATTATATGACCTCTCAATAATATTTCCAAAGAAGAGTACTGATCATATACAAAAGCTTTTGATGACTCCCCATTGCCTGTTGAGCAAAGCCTAAACTTTTTAGGGTGGTATTCAAGCCTATACACTGTCTGGCTCCCAGCTACCCTTCCAGGTCTATTTCCCACCAATACCCTTCCATACCTGACACTGGAATGTCAGTCTCATTTCCACATACCCATACCAGGATTGAATCACATGTCCACATCTAGCAACCAGGTCAGCTGAAAAGGCAGCCTTTATTCCACATGACCACATGCCTAATTTAAAAAAAAAAAATAGAGGTTATATTACTAGAAGAGAAAGAGAGGATGATGTAGGGCACAACTATTAATCTCCACTTCATTCATCCATGAGAAGTATAAACTTTTTGAAAGACAGATTCGTATTTGATTTAACCTTGTAATCCTGGAATCAGGAAGAGTACCTTATATATATTAATATTGAATGAATGCATGCATACATAAGAGTAAGACATAGGGATACTAGTCATCAATTCTTTTATTGACTCCATTACTACAAGTGACATTGAATACTGAGTTTAAATATGTGGAGTCGATTTTAATATGCACACCTGTCTATGGTCCATTGAGAACCAAAGTGATATTTAAATGCAGGGAAGTGAAATGAAAAGCGATCACTCTGAACATTTGGACAATAGGAATCTGAAAATCACATGCATTAGACTTGTGTTAACACCAAATTTGAATGTCATTATTGGCAAGCTTATTGTCATTGCTCTACTCCAACTACCTGTATAGACACAAGTAAATTTACAAATCAGGACTCTTTCCTGATTATTGGAAACATTGGGATTGTCAATTATAAGTTAAAAGAAGAAGAAATGTGAATCACTCTCCTTGTCTTTCTCTCTGAGGCCAGTGACAAGTTGCGTCACTGTCACTAACAGCTAGTCAGATATGAAGTTTTCTTAAATTTACCCCTCCCACTTCCCACTCTCATCAATGGAAGATGTTGGCTTTGGAGAAGTGAAGATATATCCCTATAAAAGTTCTCCCCACATACTTTATAATTTATAATTTGATGTCCCTAGCTTCATTCTTAGATTGTGATTTTGGTAGAAGACTGTTGGATTTCACTTTCTAGTTCTTTTTCTATGGGTCATTATTTAGGTCTCTAGAAATTTCTATTGTGTTTTACATGAAGGTTTAAAACATTTCCTTAACAACACACAGACACATTATTGTGAGAAAAGGACCTTTCATTTGGGCAAGGACAGGAAGAAGAGGGGAGTAGAAACTAAAGAACTACGGGAACTTAAAAATAAGTTGTATCTCTCTCTCTTACATTCCCTCAAAAATGGCTACAATCTCCTAATTTCCCTTGACTTCCTTTTAATTTCCCTTGACTTCCTTTTAGAGTAGACTTTATTGTTAAAATTTGAGATTTATTGCATTTTGATTAAGATCAGAAACTTAACCTTCTGTAAACTGACAGGAAGATTTAAAATCAAATCCATCCATCCATTCAACAAATACTTGAGTGGCCATACTATGTAAGGTGCAAATATCAACATCTAAAATGAGTATAGAGATGAATCCCATATCAGGTTGGCTCTCAGGAAGATGACCACACAAAATAAGCATCATATAAGAGGTTGTGGTCAGCATTAGGTTTAAATGTGAGTAACAGGAAAACTCAAAACAGCAGTGGTTTAAGGAAGATATTGCTTATCCATTTTAAGAATTCGAGACTTGGTCAGTTGCAACAATGAACCATGCCTGCAAGTTTACTCTGCTGTGCTCTCCTTCCATTTCCAAGGCTCCTTCATGGTACCATGTTGCTTTTGGGGTTGCAGCTTTTATTACCAGTCAGCAGGAAAGGGGAAGGAAAAGAAGAATGCATACCGCTTGTATTAGTTTCCTAAGGCTGCTGAAATAAATTGCTAGAAAAGTGATGATTTAAAACAAAAGACATATTCTCTTACAGTTTTGGAGCCCAGAAATTTGAAATCAAGGTGTGAACAGGGCTGTTCTCCCTAAAGTTCCTACTGGGGAATCCTTCCTTGGCTTTTCAAGCTTCTGATGGTTCCAGGTGTTCCTTGGCTTGGGGTTGCGTAGCTCCAAGCTCTGCTCTCTCTTCACATTGCCATCTCCCCTGTGTGTCTCTGGGTCTCAAATGTCCCTCTGCCTTTCTCTTATAAGGACACGGTCATTGGACTCAGGGCCCACCCTAAATCTGGGATGATCTTGTCGCAGAATCCTTCACTTAATTCCATCTACAAAGTTGCGCTCATCACTTCCACTTCTATCCCATTTAATAGAACATATTTAGTAGCCATACCTAGCTACCTGGGCAGCTGAGAAATGTAGTCTTTGTTCTGGGTGACCATGTACTCAGTTGAAAACCAGGATTGCCATTAATAATCACAACGAAAAGTGATATTGTTTTGATAAAAATTATTTAGAAATGTTATGGTTTAATATAACATCCTTGTCCATTTGGGCCAATGTTATACTAAGAAGTTAGACTTGTAAGCATTATAAAAAGTTTAAATAGTATTTACTTCTTATAAAGAAGGAACTGTAAAAACCCTGCTAGGAATTTTGTATGCAACCGATTCCATAATGGCCACATTTTCCTAGGGAGTTTGTGAGGTTTAGTGAAGCTACTTTATAAAAGCCTCTTCAGCTCCTCTTGCAGTTGCTTCCTGTGCCTTAACTCTAGTTCCTAGTAAAGTCTGAGAACCACAGACTTGTTTTTTAATCAAGAAAGAAATCAGTTCATGGTTGAGGAGAAAAATCTGTTAAACTCACAGACCTATAATTTGGGGGCAATACAGTGTTTCTTTTCGTAAAGAGGTAATCATCTATATACTGAGTCGAATCAGAACCGTTTGCTATCAAGTTGAGAAAGATAGATAAATAAAGCCTTAGAGTTTAAAATGAATTGCACTAGATGAAGAAACATGTCTGGCACTCAGTCAGCAAACAGCCTGATAGTCAAGGTTCTGAGCGGTGGATCTTGGTTTATAAACTGGGAAAAATAAAGCCGCCAAGATACAAGGATCTAAGCGTTCATAAACCTATTGACTAACTACATTGCTCTTGTAATCTTAGAATTTTCTCTTATTGTTAAAATTTTCAGTCAAATTTGGGTCTTCTCACAAAGATTATATGAGGGCTTTGTGCTTATTTTTTGTTTTTTGTTTTTTTTTGTGTGTGTGAGCCAATAATGCATTTAGAGTAGAGCATCAATTCAAAATTATTTCTTCATATGGTCCCCTTTGCTTGGCTAAATATTCTTTTTACTGCTCTCCTGAGGTTCTCTTCTTGTATCCCAAAGCAGAATGCCTCACCTTGAAGAAGTATCTTGCACTTGCTACATGTTGCACATAGAAAACTGGTTTGAAATGATACACAATCTCATATGAGGAAGTGAACAGGAGGAACAGAAACCTTTCTCAAGGTACTTGGAACATAATTTATTTAAATAATTATTGGCTGTCAAGAAGTTACCAATCAGATTTAGACTCCTCGGCCCAAGCTATTGTTCTTAACTCTGTAAAACTGCCCAATAGGGCAGACTCTGGTATATGAAAGGGAAAGGAACACTTCCCTTCTTGTTCAAAGTATCCAGCTCCAGGATGTTAACCATCAAAATGGCAAAAACTCCAAGCTGTAAAGCTGCCACTCCCTGAGCATATTATATGCTTAGTTTTGTCCACTTATATCCCACGTGTTACCATTGAGAAAGTGCAGGTGCTGTTTATAGCTAAGTTTTGTGAGGAATTTTCCATTTAGCAGTTAGTGCTCTACATGGTCAGTTCTTAATTTTTAAAAGCCTACCTAATTTTCAGTATCACTAAACTTTAATACTGTGGTATTAGTCAAGCTTATGACAACTGCTAGAAAGTCTAGTTTTCTTTTCCTTGTTTCCTTGGAAACAGGAAAATTTTGAAATAAAAAAGCTTCTTGATTCCCGTTTAGTGTCCTTTTTTCCCCCACTATCTCCTCCTATTCTGCTCAAATTCTCAGTGTCTTCTTTCTGCCCTAAGTGCCTTTTATAAGACCTCTCTGAGGCCATCCTATTCCCCAGGGCGCTCACTGTTCCCAGTTATCTTACCTCCCCTCCCGGAGTCCAAACTCCTTCCCCACAGCCTTCCCTTAGGTACTATGAGGAAAGCAATCTGATTGAATTAGTTTGAATTCTGTGTCAGTGAGTAATAGTTTCTTTAGTCTCAAGTTATTCACTTTATTAAAGGAGGAGGCTTGTTACCTAATAAGAATGGCTAATTGGAAGAATTTCATTCCGGAAAACAAAGTAAAATAAAATATACAGTTCCTATAATAAGATGGAGTTAAACTGGATGACTTTTAATGCTCCCCTATGTTCTTTAATTTTATGACAAAATAGGAGTTGTATAAGGGACAGAGATTTTTGGCCACAGGCCATTTTCCCTTCCCAGGAGTTGCTTCCTGGATCTTCCCCAGGCTCAGCTCATTGCAGTTCTTAGGACCAACTGGGACTTTGGGCTAGAAACATGTGAGAACCTCTGTCCAATAGAAATATAGTGAATCACATATGTAACGTTGAATGTTCTAGTAGCCATATTTTAAAAAGTTAAAAAAAAAGTAAATGTAATTTAATTTAACCCAATATATCTAAAATATTAGCATTTCAACATATAATCAGTATTAAATTATTAATGAATATTTTACATTATTATTTTCATAGTAAGTCTTTCAAATCCAGTGTGTATTTTACACCTACAGCACATCTCAATTGAAACTAGTAACATTTCATGTGCTTTAATACACATGTGTCAGGGGTTACCATACTGAACACTGTACTTCTAGACCATGAATCTCCACCATCGCTGTACATTAGAATCATCTAGGGACATTTTAAAAGCGCTGATGTCCAGGCCAAACCCCAGACTCATTAAGTCAGAATCTATTTGGGGTAGAAACTGGACTCACAAATTTTTTAAAGATACCCAGGTGACTACAAATGGGCAGATAAGGCTGAGAAAGGGCTAGACTAGTGTTTCTCAACTTTGGCTTAGAACATTTGTATAGTTTTTGTTTTGAACAGCTATGCCCAATCTACAATGCTCCAGAGGTTCTGATTTTAATTTGTTTAGATTGGGTGCTAGCTTTGTTTAGATTCGGTACTAGGCAAAGATATTTGTTTAAATTTCCCCCAAGAGACTATAATGTACAAGCCAGGTGGACAAACATTGGTGGACACTTTTTTCATTTCATTTTTTAAAACTGAAGTACAGTTGATTGGCGGACATTTTTTTTTTTTTTTTTTTTGCGGTACCTCTCACTGTCGTGGCCTCCCCCGGTGTGGAACACAGGCTCCAGACGCGTAGGCTCAGCGTCCATGGCTCACGGGCCCAGCAGCTCCGCGGCATGCGGGATCTTCCCGGACCGGGGCACGAACCCGTGTCCCCTGCATCGGCAGGCGGACTCTCAACCACTGCGCCACCAGGGAAGCCCAAAATATACTTATTTTAAAACCCCAAACAAAAGCCCTGACATTCATTTCGAAAAACAAGTCATTTCAGTGCTCTTCCTTGAAGTGCCTGCAGTTCCTTCCTCTGGTCTCAGAGAAGGGCATGGACGCGTGCTTCACATCATCAGGATAAAAATCCAGGAGGGAGAAATCCTGTTGCAGAGGGTAGCTGTTTTCATCTAACACAAAGAGGCTCTGCACCTTTGGGACACAAGGTGCCCTGCTGCCCAACAGCAAGGCATGGAGTAGGTCTGCGGCGATTAGGCAACGTCTGAGGGAAGGACCATAACTCTATTGAGTCAGTCAGCAGAAATGTTGAGAAGAATCTTCTCTGTCAGCTTTGACCCTACATGGATGCAAACCTTATATATTCCATCTACTGTGGTCATTAAAGCTGGCGATTTTAGATGCTATCCCTTCCAAGGTAGTTGCCCGACCAGGTGTTAGTGCCAGAAAAGTTGTCGCAAAGGAATGGTATAGGAGGTGTCCACACAGTGTTGACGCTGAGCGGGAATTGGTCTAACTAGTGTCAGGACTTAATGAAGCTCAGGTTCTTTAAGTCTCATTGCAGAAAGAATTCAGTGAGAGACAAAGTGATACTTAGGAAGTGGATAAGGAGGGATACACATTCCATAGACAGAATGAGGTCCATCTCAAAAGGCAAGAACGGCCTTGGGAAAAACACAGACAGTGTGGGCCACCACAGAAGGTGAGAGGTGCACTCTGCCTCATTCTGATACAGCCAAAATATCTTATCAAACACATGAGAAGGAATGTCTTTATGATTGATACACATTTTCTTGTCAGTCCTCCCTCCCTGGAAGCTCACTAAATTCCCTTATGCTGTTGATTATAGTTTCCTCCCCTAGTTCTATTTTTATGCCCAACTGCACTTATGATCCCATGTTTCTCAAGTTAGCTCCTTCTCTTATTGGCTGCATCTCAGGTACCGCTATCACCATCTACACATTTACCTAAGCTGGGAGAATTGGGAATGCTCTTGGCTCCCTTAATCCCTACCTGCAGTTTGGTCACCTTGTTCTTTTATTTATTTATTTATTTATTTATTTATTTATTTATTTATTTATTTATTTATGGCTGCGTTGGGTCTTCGTTGCTGTGCACGGGCTTCTCATTGCGGTGGCTTTTGTTGTTGCGGAGCACGGGCTCTAGGCTCGCGGGCTTCAGTAGCTGTGGCTCAAAGGATCTAGGGCACAGGCTCAGTAGTTGTGGCACACGGGCTTAGTTGCTCTGTGGCATGTCGGATCTTCCCGGACCAGGGCTTGAGCCTGTGTCCCCCGCATTGGCAGGCGGATTCTTAACCACTGAGCCACCAGGGGAGCCCCACCTTGTTCTTTTTGATTCTACCAATTTTCTTTTTCACATTGCAGTATTTCTCCACAGAATTTATCTTTATAAAATACATTGAAGCATCACACATTTGTTTAAAACTTCCTGGCTTCCATCTGCCTACAAAAGGACAAATTTCTAAGCATGGCACATAACAATAAAATTAATCATGTATACGATTGCCAGGACTGGGTGATGAACCTCCCATTTTTCAGTCTTTCCTCAAGCTATGTGTTCAGCCTCATCTCATTACATTCGTGCCTTGTACCTTCTGTCCAGTCACTCTGAACATGCACTGTGCATTCGGGACTTTTCCCATGTTTGCTATTCCTCCTGCCTGGAGTACCCTTCCTTCCATTCTTTGCCTTGGAAACATTTATTTATCTTCAGAGTTTAAATGGAGTAGCCATTCTAAAATTCTGAAATTTGACATTATTTCTCTATGGATCTATAGCTCTTTGCACTGAATTACATTACTAGCATTTACTGAATTATTAATTCTTTATGTCTGTCTACCCAGGTAGGATGTGAGCAGAAATTTCTCAACTATCTCTGTGTTCCCATCTCTGGCACATGTTAGATGTTCAGCAAATGTTAGATATAGTTATTGCATAAAAGGATCATGGTCTCTTTTATACAGAACTGTGTAAATCCTTTTATTTTCACCTATTTGGGGAGTTAATTGTTGGTACGTATTCTGAGACCATTTAATAGGAAAATACATGAAGATTTTAGTCCCGGGTTTCTTACTTTTCTTCTTGTCAAAAGCATCTTACCCAGTCACCCAGTGCTATTCATTGTCTCGGAGGAAGATGTGATCGAATCTAGAATAAAGCACTAATACTTATTTCTGAAAATTTATAGCAAAGACAAATAGTAGAGTAAAGCAATTTGATTTGCTAGAGCCAAACAATTAGAAGGAGACAAATATTTTAGGTTCCCAAAAGTCAGAGTTTGGAGAACTGAAACTAGTTTATACCAGAGTCTGTCAATTTTTTTTTTGATAGTAACTCACAGAAATAAATATGTATCCAATATACAACACACACAAACACACACAGAAGTAAACCAGGAGTTTTACAAAACAACAGTTCCTCTTATTATGTGATAGAGTAGTATTTTCTATTCAGTTTGATTCTATTTAATTTTTAAGAAAAATACATTTATTTTATAACCTATTTATGAGTGACAATTTATGGTTTGAAAATCTGATTTATACTGCAAATCCTAAAATGGAAAGAATTTACTATTTAATGTTAGGTCATTTTTCTCACCACTATGAAAAATGATAAAATTTCAGCTAGCTGTCCAGAAGAAGATGAGAGGCGCATGACAAAAATTTAGATCCTCCCTTACCTAGAAAACCCAAATAGGTTTAGAAGGAATTCAAGGAAAAGAGTGAAGAAGAACGCAGGCCCTTTCGAGAAGCTCTGCAGGAACCTCAGTGCTCTAGGACTTTGATGTCCATCTGTGGCTGGAGGAGGGGTCTGGGCAGCAGAGACTGGAGGTCTCACAGAGGGGAACACATATTCCAGCGTGGGAGAGGGAAACAGAAGAGCTATAGAACAGAGGTATATAGTAGAGCTGAGAAACCTGGAGGACCGGAAAAGGCCTGAAATTAGGATGAGAAAAACTCCAAATCCATGAGATCTTGTGACCAGGCACCATATCAGCACCATATCTCAGATATCAGCAGCAGACGCCAGCTCACAATACCCAAAGGCCCAGTAAGGGCAGCCAGACCACAGCAAGTGTCAGGTCATGATGCCTGAAGGCCAGGTGGGACAAGGGACAGCTAACCAGACCACAGCTTTGGACCAGCAATTCCCTCTCCTCACCCTCAACACATAGATACACAAGGCTGATACGTAAGTCCCCAGCGAACTTAGTTCACTTAGGGGAGAGAAGGGGAGACTGAATAGGAGGAGGAAGAGAAGAAGGGAAACTTTTTTTTTTTTTACTACCTGCCTCAAGGACATTGAATTTTAAAGACATGGAGTTTAAGACATTGAAATGGCAAAAATATGAGATGTTCACCATCATTTCTGTACATGTGAGTAATGACAGCACATTTTAAATCTACTAAACCCAGCTAACTGCCAAAGTGATACATTATCTAATGGTGAGTGTCTCTCATCATCCATCTGTCACCAGCAGAGTTTTTCTGATTGATGTAGGTAAGGGTGAAAGTTTTAGCATTCTTTCTTCTACCTCAACCAAGGCCAGGCAGAGGGAGGAGACATTACACCAGCCACTGACGGTGATCTCTTGAGGCAGCTAGGAGCACTTCAGCAGCCAGGCTGAGGCAGGGGAAAGCAGAAAGGCTCATGGGTGGAAATGCTATTAATCAAGAACAATCTCAGGCTACACGGGGATCTGAAAGGAAGGGTTTGACCAGCACCTGGAGGCAGAGCACTGGCTTGGGCAGGATCCCAAGAGAGGACACCCCTTACTCATGGGGACCCAACAATGGGAGAGAGAATAGAGTTCGATACTGGGTGGTCAAGAAGTACCCTGAACCATCTGAGAAAGGCAGTCAAATTCCAGCGGAGTAGGAGACAGGCAGTACACATACGCTGGGCTGGTCAGGTGCAGCTGGAATATTGACATTGTGATGTGGGTTTTGCTGACTGTCTTTTGGACTCTCAACCAGCCCTACCTGCCTTCAAAGGCACACTGCCCGTGGACAGGGAACTCTCATGAGTCACTGCTCTCCATGCTCACCAACCACTTTGTTTCCTCACTATTTAGACGGCTCATTCTCGCTTCCTCTGTACCTGCCTTCAAGGACTTCAAGGACATCTGCATTCTCTTAACGTCTTCACCTTTATCTGACCATGACTCTTGCTTCTCTTTAGACAATGTACCTCACAGTGCATGCAGATCTCTCACCAGCACCTTTAAAGCTTCTTTGGCCAACCTTCCTGCAAATTTTCAACTCTGTATCAATTGTATGATTTTTCTCTCTTTTTTTTTTCTTTCCTGTTATATCCAGCCTGCAAAGCATGGTTACAAAATATTGCCTAAGTGTATAGAATGGGGCCATTCCAAATGTAGGCCACCCAATCTCAGTTGGTCTTTTAATACTGTATGAAAATCCTTTTAAAAACGTAGTGTGTTGATATACATTCTCCCCAAAGTTCTGATAATCTGTCAGCCCATTTAATTGTAATGAAACAAATAATAGCTAATATTTATTGAACACATTGTGATTGGTGTTCTACAAGCATTACCTCATTTAACTTTCACAGCCACATAGTGACAGGTACTATTATTGACCTCATCTTACAGGTGAAGAAATCTAGAATTAGAGACATTTGCTCCTGGTCACAGTTAGCATATGAAAGAGCCAGAGTTCAAATCATTTCCTCTCTGATTCCAGAACAATGCATATTAACCACTAGGCGGCTCTGCGTACTTCTCAACAGGATTTTTTTTTAAATTATTTTAAATTATTTTTTTAAATTATTTTTAATTTTTTATTGAAGTATAATTGATTTACAACGCTGTGTTAGTTTCAGGTGTACAGAAAGTGATTCATATACATATGTATATAATTACTTCCAACCTATTTCTGTTCATAATCTTGATATCGGTGGGCCCAGATTACCTCAGAGGAGGCGAGTGTAATTTCTATTCACTTGGGAGTGCTCTAAATAATGACATCATATCCTTTCATGCCCCCAAAAGGCAACTGTCTTCCTGGTATCCTGATGTTGTTCTCATTTTACACATGTTCCTTAGGACCCAGTAAAATATAGAACCCTGAATGGTCAAGCTACATATTTGAGTTTGAAGTGTTAAATGTGTAAAACGTTAGGTTGAACTCAGATAATCAAAACTCAAGTTGTATGCCCCATTGTCTCTGCGATGGGAATGCAACAAACTCGGTACCAAAATTTGCAAAACTCACAATCTGAGAGCTTCAATATTAGAATTTTATGCAGTTATTCCTGCCCTTTCCCACGATACCCACTGATGGCTTTCTTCTTACTCCTTGCTCATCCCACCCCCATCTAGTCGACCCTCCTGTCACTCACTTTTTGGCATGAGGAACTCGGCCTCTGCTTGTGCCTAGGTTCGTTATGTGGCAGCTGTTTTCATTACCATCTCATTATTTCACTGAGGGGGAGATGTTTCCATGGTGATGCTGAATTGCATAAGTAGAGATTTTACTACACTGAGCTTTTGTCTACTCAGTGTTCCAGTTACAGGGGAATTGAGCTAGAACCTTTCCAGTAGGAAAATAGATTGTAAATCTCCCTTTTGTTTACTGTTATGTCTGTGCTTTTTATCAGTGAATGTATGTTGTAATTATGATTTCTAAACAACAGATGGAAGTTGATGAAGAAAACAAGTAGTTGTTTCTTTTTATTCTAATTAACTTGACCTTTTAACATATCCATGGAAGTTTCCAGAGCAGCATTTCATGGGATAACTGACTAGTACTTTTAATATTTTTTTAATAGCCCCACAAGGAAAAGAGAATTTGGAATCCCAGGAAAAATTCTATACGGCAACGAGACCCAATTACTAATGTGATTATTGACTAAGATTTGATTGCTTCCAAAGTTGTCATTGCCCAAGGAAACAAAGGTCACAACAGCATTGAAATGACTATTTAATACTTTCTTCACATGTGAATGAGTGACACAGCTTTTCATTAATTGCTTTGTGGCTAATCCTACATTTGCAGGAAGATTTTTATTAATACATTTTCCCTTGCAGTAAACGTTCAATAATTCGATCTTACTAGAAGTAAATCTATCCATAGCTGCAGATTCCTTTTTCACCATTTGCTTTTGGACTTTTAGCCAAATCAAACCACATTTGTTTAACTCTTAAGTTCTTAAGCTTTATATTCTAATTTTTAATGTAACAACTCTGTGCTAACTGAAGTCCAAAGGCAATTAAAAAGTTTAGAATAAATAGCATTGACATTGACAGAATTATTAAGGACATCCATTAAACAAATACACCAATAAGGTAAGTACATTGGAGCATGTTAAGGTTAATACAGAGCATGATCAAACCAATCGTGGCCTGGAATTCAGTTTAATATAGATATATTTCTCTTTTTTTTTAAACATTAACTCACACTATTTTTAAAAATTAATTTATTTTTGACTGTGTTTGTCTTCGTTGCTGCACGTGGGCTTTCTCTAGTTGCGGCAAGCAGGGGCTACTCTTCGTTGCGGTGCGCGGGCTTCTCATTGCGGTGGCTTCTCTTGTTATGGAGCACGGGCTCTAGGCATGTGGGCTTCAGTAGTTGTGGCATGCGGGCTCAGTAGTTGTGGCTCATAGGCTCTAGAGCGTAGGCTCAGTAGTTGTGGTGCACGGGCTTAGTTGCTCTGTGGCATGCAGGATATTCCTGGACCAGGACTCAAACCCGTGTCCTCTGAATTGGCAGACAGGTTCTTAACCACTGCACCACCAGGGAAGTCCTAGACATATTTCTGACCGAATCCAATGGACTTTTGATGAGAATATTCTTTTCATATACTTACTGGTATTTTAGCATTAGTGCTGCAGAGATTCTCCCATGGCTAATTTTGAATAAACGTAACCTAATAGGTGGTACAGTAGGATACAGTGCAACAGAACACTTCTTGAGGAACTATTATGTATTAGAAACAATGGTAGATCTTTTCTTACATTACCTCATTTACTCCTTGCACCAACGTGAGGTGGATATTACCATTTCCTCTTAAATGATGATGAAACAAATGTTTGGATGTTTATGTAACTTGCCGAATGTCAAGCATCCAGTCAGTATTAGCATTGGGGTTCAAATTCTGGTGTTCAAATCTATTGTTCCTAACACCTCATCAGAAGTAACTGTGGAATTATAGTAGTCACTGTCGATCTCTAAATAAACTAAGAAAGCTTTGGGGGGGGTACTGTGTGAACAATTTTAGGGTGAGAGCATGATGGAGAACCATAGAAGAGATAGCAAAATCTAGCACAAAAATCTGCTTTTATGAAGAATTTTGTGTGTGAATAAGTAATAGCAATACTTTAGGCAAATAAATCACATATTAAAATGAAAAATAGATTTTTTTGCGGGTGAGAATTTGTTTGGTGGGCAGTTCAAACTTAGTACAGTTTCTCCTATGAGGTCTCATTTCAAATCAAAGGGCATTAGAATTGTTCATCACTGTTTATTTTAAGCTGCTTCTATTTCAATCAAAGTCCCACTTCTAGGGGAGTAATATCTCCTATCTGTACATGAAATTCAACTGCTCTCTTCCTTAAGTGCTTAGATATAACCCACAGAATGTCATAACCTGTACATTTGAAATACATGTAGGTTCAAGACATGATGATCTTGCCTTAATATTCCATTTGGTATTCAAAGTTCTATTTCATTAACCCACTGAGCTAGATTAAGTAAAATTCCATCTTTCCTTATTAGAATATTTTATTTTTATTAGAACATTGCTTATTATAATTATTTACTTTCCCTGTAAAACTTTGTTTTCTATATTTTAGGTTAAGGAGAAATTGTGGAGTTGAGGAAAGAGATGTGTATTGACATAGGCTTATCAGGATAGCCTCTAGTCAGGGTATTTCCAAAATATGCAAGACGAAACTAACAAAACCAAAGTGTTCAGTCAAGTATTTGTAGAACTGAGTCCTTTGAAAATTGTAGTTGTAGACAAAGCAGAGCTCCATCTGACTGGGAGCCAAGTATCACCTGGTACTATTTTTGTACAGTCTATTATTATCAAGAAATATCTTTACAGAGAGTGAAAGGATAATGACCTTTCAGTCCTCTAAATGTGGATAAGAGCTCAATGTCAAAATACATTGCTATGCCTCACCACATAACTAGAAAGAAAATTAATCAAAATTATATGTGTGCAGATGGAAATGCTTAAGCCAGTTTTACAAACCAATTACTTTTCAGTTTCAAAATCCTGTAACTTGTTCAAGATTTAATACACGCTGAACAGCCTCAGAACTCCTTGAAGAATAATAATTCACACTTAATGTAGAATATAAGTTGACTACTATTTCTGTGTTCTTTAGTTTCTATATTTTTCAGTTAAGTTATAATTCAGGACCACACAAGAGGTGCCTTTATAGAATATGTTTTCTGCTGATTGGCCTTTTTACAAAGACTTATGCAGCATATTTTTCATGATGTAGTACCGTTGCTATTAGGGGGTCTGATTCTGCTCTCCTTGTTCAGAATAAATATCCTGAGAATCCTGGATAAAGACAGCTGAATTTAGGATTAAGAAGCAAGGTTTTATTTTAGCATTTGTCAGAGCTAAACCTTCAGAATTACTATTAAAAGGTTTAATTCTGCAGGGATTTTTGTTGTTGTTGTTATTGTTTTTGCTTAGAAAAGCTGTTGATGTCCAGATCAAAGAACACACATTACTGTTTTATTTTAAATAAATTTTTGTTACAATGTAAATAATATGTGCTCATGTATAAACTAGAAAAAGAGATAAACAAAATGAAGATAAAAATCACTCATAATTCCACCACTCAGATATACCATTGTTAATATTTTAGTATTTAATATTAGTATATAATCAGATGAACATTTTAAAATAATAGCCATAATTTGCTAATATTGACAATAGTGTTAAATTTTTAACATTTTCTAGATTTTAAAAAGTGCAGTGTATCACATTATGACTGTCACTTAGTAAGCAATATATTCTGAATGCTTCTCCATGTCTTCAATAAGCCCATTTACAATGGTATGAAAATATTAAAGACTAAATATTGTGTCCCATAAATGAATCTTTAATTGTTTTTGCTTTATTATTTCCTAAAACTGTTTTGAAAAATTTAGATGCCCAATTGTTCATTTTAAGTCAATATTTACATTTTAAATCATGGGTTTAATAGTTACCAAATGTGCCATGTCCATAACATTAAAAATTAACATTTTAAATTAAAACTGTTAGGAGCTCTTTAGTATAGCTAATGGAATATAATATCATAGTGATTTGGTGCCACAATTGTACATTTGAAAAATACATCAACAAGATGATTTTGTCAGAAAGTATACATTGTTCCTTTTCCTTCTTATACTCATATTTCCATTACATTTACCTCACTGATTTATCCTAATATAAAATCTATTTTTATTTTTGAAGTATTTATGTTTTGAAAAGATTTATTGATTACATTTTTATACCTCTCTGAAGCAAAATATACACATAAAATAACATTTGAAAACTTACTTATTGTCTATTACCATCTGTTAGAAATTCTTTTGGATTGAGTTACATTTAGTATTAAATGATTGATCAAAGATAGCTAAATGCATTGCACTTTTCATAATTTACTATTAAACATTAAAGTAAGATTTTATCAGAAATACATTTCTTTTTAAAATATTTATTTATTTTTGATTGCGTTGGGACTTCGTTGCGGTGCGCTGGCTTCTCACTGCGGTGGCTTCTCTTGTTACAGAGCACGGGCTCTAGGCATGTGGGCTTCAGTAGTTGTGGCATGCAAGCTCAGTAGTTGTGGCTCACAGGCTGTACAGCACAGGCTCAGTAGTCGTGGCGCACGGCCTTAGTTGCTCTGCAGCATGTGGGATCTTCCTGGACCAGGGCTCGAACCTGTGTTCCCTGCATTGGCAGGCAGATTCTTAACCACTATGCCACCAGGGAAATCCCAGAAATACATTTCTAATTAAATAGATGCAGTTTTTTTCCTGCAATAAAGGTCATATCCATAGGTAAGGATGCCCTATTTCTAAAATGAAAGAAGTTCTAGTGGAAATTAACTAAACGTTCAGTTATAAGTGTACGGCTTACATAAAGTTTTTTCATTATTGTTTCTAAGTGCATTATTTATGATAGAATCCACAGCACATCTCCTCTAAGTTAGTCTAAATTGAGTAAGTATGTGGCAGGAATGAAAAAATAAATAGAGAAGTGGTTGATATGTGATGGTGAACAGGAGACCCACCCAAAGAAAAGACAAATATAAATTTACAATATCAATAATATTTTAAGAAAGGTTAATGAAAATATATATCCTATGAGTCTGAGTATATGCTAAAAAACTCTGAAACCCATTAACTTACCTCCACCATTGTTTTATCACCCAAGCTTGAGATAGTCATAGGAAGTAAAAAAAAAATATATATATATATTTCACTACCTCCTTCTTGAAATCATTTTTTTTTAAATGTCACAGAGACCCAAACAGTGTCTTGATTAAAGGAGGCTTCACAGACACCAAAATTTTGAACTGTCCTTTGTTTGGCACCCCATAATCTTTATACAATCTAGGGAAATGCAGCCTTCGTAAATTCAGAATGGGCAAGAGGTACGCTTTTTTTTTTTTTTGTAAAGTGGAAAAAGGCATTAGGGAAAGTGAAGCTAGAGAAGGAAAGTAGACATGATATTTTGACCATAGCCACATTCTCACATTTAAGAAAAAATTTATTTTAAAAAACGATCTGGAAATTGATTTTCTTAACACGTACTGTCAACACTTGTGTTCCATACAGAGCGCCTTCAAATATCCCCAAAGATACTGAACCTTGGGCTGAACATCATTGGTGTACTAGGTCTTTAACACTAAACATTTGCCTAAATATACTGACAAGTGATTAATATTAAAACAGTTGTTTTTAAGATGGTTACTCAGAAAGAGGAAATTCCAACAATCCAAGCAAGGGTTTGTGGAGCTGCACTAATGCCACATTTCAGATACTCTGTTAGTCTTTCCTTATTTTGCACATCTTTTCAAACTTGTGTCTCCCACCAGTCTCTTGCTCACCCATCATCAGTCTCTCTTTGACTACTTCACAGCTTTTGCTAACTAATGCTGTCTGCTTCTTTATTACTTTAGTTTTCTCTTGGCCCCTTCTCTGCCTCAAGACCTTTCTTTGTACATCCTTTCAGCTTCAATCTCGCTGCCTGATTCCTTCAAAATTCACAACTGCAATTTCCTTAGAGCAGGATTCTGATTGACCCATCTTATTTCTGCTTGGTCAGAGATTTTGATGCCAAGCCACCCTGAGCTTCTGGCCAGCTCGCAGACTGGCTGCCTAGTCAGATTTGGTAAAAGTGGAGTGTGTCATCAAAGACTTGAAACTGTCCCTTCAGTAAGATGATCCACCTTGCACATAGAACACCAGTTTAAGAACACTGCTATACCCTCAATAACACTATTTTGCACATTGATTTTTTTTGACAAAGAAATATATTATAAACATTCTTCATGGCAATAAATTTTTTTGATATCACCTTAATGCAATAGTTTCCAAACAACATTGCACATTGCAATTTGGGAGCTTAAAAAACTAATGATGTCTGTGTCCCATTCCCAGAAATTATGATCTTTAAAAAGTGACCCAGGCTTTGGAATTTTTAAAATATCTTCGGATAATTCTGAATTGCAGACAAGTTTGGGAACCATGGCTTTAATGGTTGCAGAGAGTCCTTGAATGGAGGCACTATAACTTATTTAATAAATATTTTCTCAATAGATATATTTTAAGATTGTTGTTAAGTTTTCACTACTTTAAGCAACACTAACAAGATCGTCCTCTTAGCAAAATTTTTTAGCGCAGCTGTGGTTACTTTCTTAGGACAAATTCCTACTACAGGAATCATTGAATCAAAAAGCATAAACATTTCCAAACTGCCCTCAAAAAAATTTACAAACTTATACTTTTGCCAACAATGTATGTATTAATATCTTTGCCTATTCCAGCTAAAACTGAGTATTTAATTATTAGTTTTTTCTATTTGGAAGTAAAAAAACTGTTTTATTTTAATTTTATTTCTTGCATTACTAGGAAGCTTGAATTCCACCCCATTCTCAGTTTATTTTGCCCTTTTTTTCCTTCTGTGAATTATTCATGCCTGTTTTTGTTCATTTTTCTCTGAGGTGATCATCTTTTCTCTGATTTGTTTATTTCTCTTTGCATACTAAAGCTGTAGATCCTTTGTCATATATGTTGTGCATATATTCGAGATTGTTTGCTTTTCATTGTTGTTTAGCCATACAGATTCTTTATAAAGTTAAATAATTCGATCATTTAAAATTTTTTTAGTGCCAGTTTATTTTTAATGTATTATTAAATCAAGATATAATTGACATATTAGATTTGTTTCAGGAGCACAACACAATGATTCGATATTTGTATATTTTGTGAAATGATCACCACAATAAGTCTAGTTACCATTCATCACCATACATAGTTGCAATTTTTTTTCTTTTTTTGTAATGAGGGTTTTTTAGATTCACTCAACTTTCAAATATGTGATACAATATTATTAAGTATAGTCACCATGCTGTACATTAATCTTCATGACATTTATTTTATAACTTGAAGTTTGTACCTTTGATTCCCTTCACCCATTTTGCCCACCTCTGGTAGCCACCAATCTGTTTTCTGTATCTATCAGCTTGGGGTTTTTGTTTTATTTGTTTGTTTGTTTTGTTTTATAGATTCCACATATAAGTGATATCATACAGTATTTGTCTTTCTGTCTGATTTATTTCACTTAGCATAATGTCCTCAAGGTCTATTCATGTTTTCGGAAGTGGTAAAATTTCATTCTTTTTTAAGGCTGAATAGTATTCCAGTGTGTGTGTGTACCATTTTCTTTATCCACTGATGGGCACTTAGGTTGTTTCCATAGCTTGGCTTTTGTCAATAATGCTGCAATGAACATGGAGTACATATATATTTTTGAATTTATGTTTTCATTTTCTTCAGATAAATACCCAGAGTGGAATTGCTGGATCATATGGTAGTTCCATTTCTAATTTTTTGAATGACTTTCATACTGTTTTCCTTAGTGGATACACCAATTTACATTCCCACCAACAGTGCACAAGGGTTCTCTTTTCTCCACATCCTTGCCAACACTTCTTAGTTCTTGACTTTTTGCTAATAGTCACTCTAACAGGTGTGAGGTGACAGCTCAATGTGGTTTTGATTTGCATTTCCCTGATGATTAGCGATATTGAGCATTTTTTCATGCACCTATTGGATATCTGTATGTCCTCTCTGGAAAAATGTGTGTTCAGATCCTCTGCCCTTTTTTTTAAATTATTTTTTGCGATATGTGGGCCTCTCACTGTTGTGGCCTCTCCCGTTGTGGAGCACAGGCTCCGGACGCGCAGACTCAGCAGCATTGGCCCACGGGCCCAGCCGCTCCGCGGCATGTGGGATCTTCCCGTCCGGGGCACAAACCCGTGTCCCCTGCATCGGCTCTCAACCACTGCGCCACCAGGGAAGCCTCTGCCAATTTTTTAATAAAAAATTTTTTTATATTGAGGTGTATGAGTTCTTTATATATTTTGGATATTAACCCCTTATCAGATATACAATTTGCGAATGTTTTCTTCCATTCAGTAGGTTGCCTTTTAATTTCATTGATGATTTCCTTTGCTGTGCAGAAGCTTTTTAGTTTGATGTAGTCCCACTTGTTTATTTTCGCTTTTGTTCCCTTTGCTTTAGGAGTCAGATTTAAAAAAATCATTGCCAAGACTGATGTCAAGGAGCTTACCACCTACATTTTCTTCTAAGAGTCTAATGGGTTCAGGTCTTACTTCTAAGTCCTTAACCAATTTTGGGTTAATTTGTGTGTGTGATGAAAGAAGTAGTCTAGTTTAGTTCTTTTGCATGTAGCTGTCCAGTTTACCCAGCACTGTTTTTTGAAGAGACTGTCCTTTCTCCATTGTATATTCTTGCCTCCTTCATTGTAGATTAATTGACCATATAAGTGTGGGTTTATTTCTGGGCTCTCTGGTCTGTTCCATTGATCTATGTGTGCCAGTTTCTTGGCTTAAAAAATACAATTTTTCATTAACAATTTTTCTAACCCTCAAAAATACAACCTTTATCAAGACTGAAATTTGTTATTTTTATGATAAATAAATGAGATCTGAAGAATACAACAGGTTTGTATTACTCAGCCATTATTTGTTTTGCATCTATTTCTTACCAGAAGCATAAGTGAATAAACACAAAAGACATGCAAAAGTTTAACTCCCAAAGTTTTTCCTTTTAGCAACACTTCTGCAATAGACACACTGAAAATTTCCCGGATATACTGAAGCAACAAGGAAACAATGGTGATGGTATAATAAAGCCAGATGATATTTAACTGAAGACTCTCTTGCTCATTTTATTTCATAACCAAAATCCCAAAAAGAGTTTAAAAGGGATTTGGTTCCCCATAGTGCTACCCTGACGTTTGTGTTTGTCGGTAATGCAATCCGTAGATATAGATCTCAAGTCCTGTGGAAAGTTAGCATTAAATTACTGGTTAATGTAACTCTGGAAGAATCGTGTTCAGTACAGCATGTCTTTGAACCAACTCACGTATCCTTATAGTTGTCCTCCAGTTTATGATGCTGAACATATGGTGCTCTAACCCTATAAGAAAATAGTAAAGATGAGATTGCCTTGTAGTCTCATTTAGACAGTTAATTTTATCTTTGTTTTCTTAAGTCACATTTCATTGTTCTTCTCAATGGTGCAAAACTAATTGGCTCTTATCACAGTTACATTACCATTACACAGGCAGATAAAATGAATGCAAAGTAAAAGATCACTACAATCAGAGATATCTGGTTAAAAGGGAGACAGGCTTGCATAGAGTGGTTGCACAATCCACAGAAGGCTCTGGCAGAATAACAAATCACTACTTTCTCCAGGTTATCATCTTGTACTCTAGTTCATTATTTTGTATCATTTGTTTTAACCTTGGACTGTCCCCACTACATCTGCTCTGCTGTGATTAATTCTGCTGATGGAAATAAACTGTCAAAGGGCAATGCTGTGCTGCATGACTAATTAGCCTACCGAATTATGTCCATAAATTAACATTTTGTTTTTATTCATTTAAATAAATCAAAGTTGCCCAAACTTATTTTGTACAGATCGCTCTAATACCAATTTATTTTTGTCACTTTTTAGCTAGATCAGATTACTTACTTTTTGGTCAACTAATTCGTAAACGGTTTCTTACCTTTACATTTCTACAGCTACTATAGGTTATTGCCCCCATTGGCCCAAGTGGAAGAAAATATTGTTTTTTCAGTTAAGCTGATCTCCCCATCAGGCTTTCTGCTCTAGTTTACCCTTCCTCTGCTTCCTCCTACCCTCAGTCCTGGCCACAGCCCTTCATCCTCTGTTTTTACTGATTATATGAAAATGACTGTGCTATGGATTGAATGTCTGTCCCTCCCAGACTAATATGTTGAAGTCCTAATCCCCAGTGTGATGGGCCTTTGGGAGGCAATTAGGCTTAGATTAGGACATGAGGGTGGGACCCTCATGATGGGATTAATGTCCTTATAAAAAGAAGAGGAGACACAAAATCTCTCTCCATGTCATGAGGATGCAGCAAGAAGGCTGCAAAGCAGAAAGCATGCTCTCATCAGACATCAAATAGGCCAGCTCCTTGATCTTGGACTTTCCAGCCTCCAGAACTGTGAAAAATAAACGTTTGCTGTTTAAGCCACCCAGTCTATAGTATGTTGTTATAACAGTCCGAACTAAGACAGGTTACTACTGAGAAAAAAAAAAACACAACAAATTCTTCTCATAAGAATCTCCTAGAGCCTCTATCAAAAGAAAAGATTTTTTATGATACTGAGGTAGGGACCAAGACCTTGGTCTTTTTAGGCCTTCTCTGAAAACAATGGTTAGGGTCAACCAGGCTCACAGTAAACTTTAAAGGTCTGCTCAAGATTGCTATATGAAAGAATATTATCAGTTATAAAACAGGTTATTTTAAGAACAGAAAAATTGATGGGAAGTGTTTCTATATATTCTGCAGCATTGGGTTGCTTGCCTCCAAAGATTATTTGAACATTAGAACTTAGTCTTTTCAGAATACTATTTCACTGGTCTTATTTTAATAAAAGCATTTAGGCCCTTTTCAATAAGGGGTTCACTCCCTGCCACCTCAGGAGACTGAATAATACAAGAGAACTTACAAGCCCTCAAGTTAATTTCAGAAAGTTCTCATAGTGACTGTCCTAAACTTATATGCAAGGGTGTGCTGGAGCCAGCTCCTTCCTGCCCACTGGACCTGATTACGCACATTCTTCCCAATTTTGTGTTCAGTGCGGGCAGATTGGTAGCTTGAATTTGGCAGTAGGAGTATTTATTCCATGAAAACATGCAATCAGTACCAGTCAGGACTTTCGTTTTCCAGAGAGCTGGTTGTTAAACCTTTACCAGCACCCCACTGTTTATAAGCCAGGTCAGTGTCGCTAGGCGTGGGTCTCTTACCGTGTCTTTTCTGGTTAAACTGTTAACTGGTTCATAGAAGAGGAATCTTTATATTTATAATCGTTCTTCTCCACCCCTTCTCCTCTTTTTCTTTCTCTCTTTTTCTTTCTCTCTCTTTCTTCCTGGGAACATAGTTCATCCTCCTCCACCTTTCCTCAGTCCTTTGCCCTGTTTCAAATAAATATCCTAGAAGTTCTCTCCGAGTGAGACAATTAGGGAACAGTTATTCCCAGGCCTTTCAACTCAGCTGAGTCAGGTACCACCCCAGTTACCTTTCCAGACAGGTTTCCACAATTATAACACCTGTTTCTTCTTTACACAGGCAGAGTCCCCTTATGTTTTCTCTGATACTTAGATGGCTTAGACAGAGGAAAGCATCACATAGTTAAATCACTATATCAGAGATAACCGAATCAATAGTCAGCTTAGCTGACCAGTGTGTTTTCAGTGAAAGATTTGCATAAGGGTACTTGTTTTATCAGTCTGTTTCATGCCTCCTATTACTGTCTGAAACACTGTAGGGGATACAATGGTCATTTCTTACAGAATCCTTCCAAACTTCTTAGGAAAATCAGGACTAATGAAATATATGAAGCAAACAGGAAAGAATTAAGTACTAAATTGTTGAAAACTGGGTTAATGTCTATAGCTGGAGGGATCAGGAAAGACTTTGTGTTGGGATTTCTTCTTGAGCTTGTCTTTGAGCAATGACTAGGACCGAGGCATGCAGAAAGAAAAAAAGGAGGGCAGTCTATGTGGGACCAACAGCATAAGCGAAGGACTTGGCCAGTGAGCAGGTCATAGCTGACTCTCGGGAATTACCAAGAAATTTGGAGGGATCCTGGGAGGTTCCTAAAAGCCAAAAGAAGAATTTGTTAAATGCAACAGGCAATATGAAGCTATTATAGGGCTTCTGAACATCAGAATGATGACATTAAAAAGATGTTTTTGAAGATTAATATGTCAGCATTATGAAGGTAAAGATATAGGTAAACATTAGTGAGTGGCAGGAGAACAAGTAGATGCAACTTAGGTGGGCCTTGTTAAAAAGCACATGGGGAGGGCTTCCCTGGTGGCACAGTGGTTGAGAGTCCGCCTGCTGATGCAGGGGATACGGGTTTGTGCCCCTGTCCGGGAGGATCCCACATGCCGCGGAGCGGCTGGGCCCGTGAGCCATGGCCACTGAGCCTGCGCGTCCGGAACCTGTGCTCCGCAGCGGGAGAGGCCACAACAGTGAGAGGCCCGTGTACCGCAAAAAAAAAAAACCACATGGGGACATCATCAAGGAGCAGTTCAAGGCCACGACTAGGTGGCAAGCTGCTTATTTACTGGGGCAGAGGTAAGGGTATGGGAGGTGGGAGAGTAGCCTCAGTGGGGTTAGATGGGGGCTTCAAAAGCATGGAATCCAAAAGACATGCTTAGGCATGATACTGGCAACTGCCAGAATCGTAAGAGTTGATGTGATGGGCACAACACAGTGATGGGAAATCTAGGTGATGGTGCAAGAGAGTTGACCAGATGTGGTAATGCAGCAGGTGTGGGAGAAATCATTCCAGCCTTCTCCTCAGGAAAGGATGCAGACACTAGAGCCAGCACACTTCTAGGGCCTTGACATCACCTGGGGTGCAGTATAGGGCCCTAGTCCAAATAAGAACCAGGGCACAGAGCTGATAGAATATGGAGAGGAGAGATAATGAAAGGAAAATCCCGATCTAATGGCTAACACAGGAGGAGTGTCAGAGCTTGCCAACCCAAGGAATGCCAAGGCCTGAGGGTTGGTCCTCATATAGAAGACCGTTGATGGTAAAAGGGAAACAGAGGACATGTGGAAGGCCAACAACTGTGGGTGACTGTTGCATCACTGTGATCAATTCTAGGCCTACACCAGGTTACAGATTCAAAGCTGTTGATCCTGAGTTTTTAGGATTAGTTCAGAAACTAGCAAATCCCTATGAGAGTAGCTGAGGAAGGAGAGGTGGGAGACAAAATAAGGGTTGACCCTAGGAACTGATGCAATAATACAGGTAGGAAGAGTCAATAATTTAACTTTTTGATATTTTAACCTAGTGATCTATGTTTTGAAGAAGTATACATGCTTGAGGGGCAAAGGAAGCAGAGAAGCTGGAAAAACTTGAAAGGTATTTACATTCAACTTCAGTAAAATTTTGAATGACTATCATGTTCAGAGATTGTATTCTTCTGATTCATTTAGATTTCTGATTACTTAAGCTATGTAGAAATTTTTTGGAACATAAATTCTTCTATTTATTTTTCTTAGGTTAGCTTAACTTTCCTGACTTATGGTAGTATAATGAACACAATTTAATATTACTTCAATAATTGGAGATTTCATAGAACTCACAGTCATTACTCTTTCCTGAAAAAACTGAAAGTATTTTTAGACAATTCTTTATTAGCTCCAGGACTACATTTTTGTAAATGAGGCACCAATTTGAGCTTATTTTTTCATCATGTGCCTGTAGGAATTCAGTATGTTTTACTAAATATATTGAGGGTCCCATTTAATTCTGAGGGACTGCTATTCCATGGTTTCCTTACAAGTCTAGGGTATACACCTAAACACAAAAAAGGGTTAATTGAGGATTTTGCTTGTTTGAATACATGTGAGCTATCAAACTTTGAATAAATAACATTTTAGAGTATTTCTTAAAATTTCCACATTATACTATCCAAATTCTGTTACCAAATAGAGGAACACAGGAAACAGTCTCCTAAGCGAGTCTATTAATAGAGGGAGATTTCTGTTTCAAGCGAAGGAAAGGAGGAAATCTAGGCTTTATTTCATGTACACACCATGTGACCAAAACTGTTCTAGCTGTTTCACACATGTTCATCTTGAATCACAACAATTGTGTGAGATATTTTGTCTCCATTATGGAGATGAGGAATCAGAGATTCAAAGACATATACTAACGGGGTGGTAACGTAGCTGGTAAGCAGTACACCCAGGAATGGAAATTCAGGTCTATCTAATTCTAAAGCTAATTTTTATTTTCACTGCCCCATGCTCCAGAAATATGTCTGTATACATAAACTGTTATAAAAGAAATGTCAAAATCCATTTTTTTCAGATATTGAAGCTATGAAGTCTATATCAATATATATTTCTGAGCCAATAAAACAAAATTATCCCTACAGATCACTCCCCCCCAAAAATACCTTTTTCTATGTAATAATTCAATATTGCTCAAAGTAAAAATCACCTGAGAAGTCTCCCTGGTCTAGAAATAACCCTACAAAAGGGATGTCATGTAAGTTTCATCTTCTATGTCAGGTCTTATCAATTGGTAGGGCTGCCTGGATCCCTGCATGGAGAAGAAATCTGAAGTTATGTCTAGAGTCAGCAGGAAGGAGCCTTGGGATCCATTAGAGATGAAGGCCATGGTCATGGGAGAGGAAAATGGCAACTCATGTACCATGTATTGCTTAGAACTGCCTCAAGTATTAATAAAGTAGTATGTAATTTGGGAGGCTACTGCTCAAAATTGCCTTCCACAGTCAAAATTCTCTCCATTAATTTCACTTTGAGGACTTAGTATTTCCTAAGCTTGAATCATCATAAGAATCGTCTAGATTAATTGTTTGAAAATATTGTTTTCCAGGTCTCCCTGGAGATTCAGGAGGTTAAAAGTGGGAAGTCAGGAATTTTATCATCTGGCAAGTTTGGGAATACTTGAGTTGCTTTTGCATTCAGAAAGCCCCTGTGAAAGACAAACATTGCATTATTAAGCAGTAATAATTTAAGACATAATCTTCCCAGTAAAGATTTGAGTACTTACAGGCCAGGGGCAAACAATAGATCAATTTGATGGTGACTGGTGATCATAGAAATTCAGAGCAGGTGATAACTTACCTACTTTATCTGGCTCTGCCCAACTTACTGACCTAATCTCATTCTGCTTTTCCTCTTGTCCACGCTACTCCAGCCAGACTGGTCTTCTTTCTGTTGCTCTAATACGTGCAGGCTCCCACCTCAAAGTCTTTGCCCTTGCTGGTCCCCTGCATGGTATGTCATTTCTGGAGACCTTCACAGGGTCGGTGTCCTTTTAATCCTCTCTTAAGTGGTAGGGCTGTTAACTGAACAAGCCAAATGGCAAGCAAAGAGAAGGAAGAAAGGCACAGTTTTTGTTTGTTTGTTTGTTTTGCAGTACGCGGGCCTCTCACCGTTGTGGCCTCTCCCATTGCAGAGCACAGGCTCCGGATGCGCAGGCCCAGCGGCCATGGCTCATGGGCCCAGCCACTCCGCGGCATGTGGGATCTTCCCGGACCGGGGCACAAACCCATGTCCCCTGCATCGGCAGGCGGACCCCCAACCACTGCGCCACCAGGGAAGCCCCAAAAGCACAGTTTTAAATCTGTGAAGCAGATTATTTGCCTAACTGACAACCAAACTCTTTAGTTTTGTAAAACAGAGGATCCTAGCTCTTTCTTTGCTCTAAGCAATGAGTTATGCCAGTCATTGCATAGCATCTGCAGTGAAATCAGGGTAAAGAAAGTAATGGTTTACCTAGAAAAGAAGGAAACAATGACAAGTATAAAAACAGAGAATAGAGTCACTGGTTGCAAAATAATTAAATTTGGGTAAAATGTATTATTTAAAACCGATCACTGCCTTATCTTTTCTGATTCTTGCAGGGTGCTCATAAGTCTAATCATCTGACTGTATCTTTGAAATAGAATTAGGATTTGGGAAGCATCTTACTAAACACTAACTGAAGCCACTCTGAAGAAAACATCATTAATCATGTCATCTGATAAGAGATACTGTCAGTGTTACGTTTAGAAATTACACTCAGAATGAATTCCAGTAAACAACCCATGTGTGCATTAGGGATTAGGAAAATGAGGGCTTCTTTGTTTACTATAAATCTAAAAAAATATTACGTTGGCCTAATTTCTCAAAATGGAGCCCACCTGGACTCATTTGGTCTCCCAGCTGCATAGGTGTTCTAGTCCAGTTCAGTTTGCACAATGCTGAGACATACTTTTCAGAAAGTACTATTTTCACTGCAACAGTCATCTACAGAAAACATATCGAAAAAGCTACAATAGTTCCCTATTGCTTTTTAAATAAATAGAAACCTTTAGGTTGGTATTTAAGACACTTAGACATTTTTAGGTTTACCCACCATTAAGTAAGATTTATATCAATTTTTAAAAATCAACTGAAGCATAATATCTGACTGCTTAGTATTAAACATTATAGGAAGCATCATAAAGGTACAAAGAATATATGAAATATTCCCAATCCTTAATGACTACCCAAATTAATCTCACAAGAGAAGGCAACGTTGTAGAGAATGCTGCACACAATAGGAATTTACGGGAGAGAGAAAGAGATCAGATATTGAGATGTTTATAAAAGAAATAGGCCTTGAAGAAAGGTAAGATTTAGTCAAGTGGAGGATAATAGCGAGGCTACTGGAGGTTAGTTGAATTGTATAGAGGAATTACGGCAGAGATTTGCAGGTATTTTCTGGGGCAATGAATAGATCAATAAGAATGAAGTGGAAAGTTTATATTGGGAGTAGTGGACCAGATTTTGATGGCTATACATGAAAACAAAGGGTGGATTTTTCTGTAAACAATGGAAAAAAATAGAAACTTTTGATTATGGGATTAAAGTTATGAAAGTAATATTTTAGGAATAAGTCTGGCAGAAGTACAGAGGGAATCTGAAGGATGATATTAGGGTAAGCAAGTGCTTACCTTAGACATTAGTGTATGAAGAGGCCTCAACCCTTCTGATTTGCCCACAGCGGCTGAAACGAGCTGTATCAGTGGGATGGCGGGGAAGAAGTCTGACAAGAGCCAAGAGTTGGGAGGAAAGTCCCTGTACTATAGTGTTATAAAAAGTCAAGTGAAGGGGCTTCCCTGGTGGCGCAGTGGTTGAGAGTCCGCCTGCCGATGCAGGGGACACGGGTTCCTGCCCTGGTCCAGGAGGGTTCCACGTGCCACGGGGCGGCTGGGCCCGTGGGCCATGGCCGCTGAGCCTGCGCGTCCGGAGCCTGTGCTCCACAGCGGGAGAGGCCACAACAGTGAGAGACCCGTGTACCGCAAAAAACAAAAAACAAAAAAAGCCAAAAAACAAAAACAAGTCAAGTGAAGAAGGCACCTTGATAAGAAAATAGTTCTAAATTTTGTAATGGTTTTTAGAAAGATCAAGGAGAATGAGGGAGGTCAATAAAAACAAATAAATATTTACTTAGTCTGAAGGGAAACCATCAGAAGACCAGAAAAGCAAACAATTCCCAGTTAATATAAAGTATATGGAAACCAATTGCCAGCTCTTTCCCAATAGAACTGAAGAGCTGGACGTTCATAGAGATAAAATAAGCCCCCAAAAGGAAGTTGTGTAGCAAATTTCTAGAAAAACTCTCAAAGGGTTATTGGGTATTGAGAAAGGGAAGGGTCTATGAGCAATTTATTGAATTAAATTAAAACATTAAAGAGCAGTGGAATGGTTGTAACTGTCTCCAACTTTTAGACCAGTAGACTTCAGAATTTTGCCACAAGAGACAATTTGTGAGTTCGGTTCTTAAAAGTGAGAGGGGATAACTTCATGTGGGCTTTTAGGCTTGAAAAGTGCAGTATCCAAAGTAAGTTATGGTCACCCCAATAGCTAGGAAATCTTTGCAGCCAGAAGTCAAAATATCCATCACAAAGGAAAGGCCCCCTGCTATACTTCTTTCTCTCCACTACTGTGTGTCCTCAATAAAACAGCTAATACTGGGAAGTAGAATTAAAAGTTAAATATAATTAAAATCTACAAAGAGAATCGAGATATTGTATTCCATAAAATGAAAAATAATGTCAATGACATCAACCATAAAAAAAAGAGAGGAAGCTGTCAAAAACAAAAGGAGTATGTGAAAATTAAAAGTAGGGTTGCTTGATATTGAAAGGAAATTCAATAGATGGGATGAATAATAAAATTAATTACTAATAGAATTAACTGAAGACTGAATTAACTGGAGGATCAAATTAAAGAACCACCAACCCAGTGACAAAGTATAAAATGATGAAAAATATGAGGAAGTTATAAGATAGGGAAGATATATCCAGAAAATAAAATACCCATCTAATAGGGGATCCAGAAAAACATAAACAGAGAAGGGAAAAGATGCAGTGTAGTAGGTTGAATAATAGCTCCCAATGACAGCACTCATTTATTTTCTCCTGTCTCTGTACCCTTTGATTTTGTGCCTGTCATGGGGTCCCCACAACAAGATAAGAGGGTACCTTACCAATCCTTCCTGGATAACTATTTCCATTCCTGCCTTCTGCTGAGATGGTAGATTGGATCTGTGAGTTACATCATCCTCTTCACATCCTTCTGAGCTTTGCCTAGAATCTCCTTTCATGTCTCTATTTCTACCAACAGTCTCTTCAAAGTCATCTAGGCTTTTATTATCATGCACCTCAAAATTCTTCCAAGCCTTTCAGGAACCTAGCCAAAAATCATAGGCAGTGCTAAGTCCAAAGACAGTCCCTTTCTAGCATAAAATGATGACTTAACATCATAATTTAAATGTATTTTATAGTGTAGCAGACACACCACCTCATAAATTTGAAGAATGTTATTTTGAAAGTCATTTTATCATGTTTAAAGGGAAAGGCCATAGATCCAGTGGCTTACCAAGGTTAGAATTTTCTGCCTCGCTCAGTAAGCATTCCATAGATTACTATGTTATATTCTCTAAATTCATGGATGCTGAGCTGCACCGTGTTACTCTGCTACCCACAGAAATCAATTTCCTCATAAAGTAACTAATGATCGCACCCCAACCTGCACTGCAAAATCCTCCATTTAGAAAGAAGCACACCTGCAGCAAATCCAGAATGTCATAGAGAATGATGCCGTCTTCACCTTGAAGTTTGTATAGACCATCCAAACACAACGTAAGTTTGAAATCTATCTTCTGTTTAACTTTTTAAAAATAAAAAGTACATTAAAATAAACATCTTCCAAGCCTATTCCCAATACTTAATTCCAAAGCCACTTCCACATTTTTAGGTACTTTTTACAGCAGCACTCCACTTCCTGGTATAAACACTATATTAGTTTCCTACAGCTCCAGTAACAAATGATCACAAACTGGATGGCTTAAAATGACAGAAACTTATTCTGTCATAGTTCTGTAGGACAAAAGCCTGAAATCAAGGTGTCAGTAGACTTGGCCCTTTCTGGAGGTTCTGAGGGAGAATTTGTTCCATGCCGCTCCCTTAGCCCCTGGTGGCTGCTGTAATCCTTGACAATCCTTAGCTTGTAGATGCAACACTCCAATATCTGCCTCCATCTTCATGTCACTTTCTCCTCTGTGTCTCTCTCTCAAATCTCCCTCTGCTTTTCACTTCTAGGGACACCTGTCATTGTTTTTAAGGCCCACCCTAAATCCAGGATGATCTCATCTGGAAAACCTAAACCTAATTAAACCTACAAAGACCCTTTATCTCAATAAGGACACCTTATCCAAATAAGGTTCAGGTGGCTATGACATGGATATGTCTTTCGTGAGGCGGGCCTCTATTCAACTCACTACAGTCTGCTCTCTAGCCCCTGCCAAACTCACATCTGTCCCACATCCATACAAAACACATTTACCTCATCCCAACATTCCACCAAAGTCTCAACCCATTACAACATCAACCCTAAGTTCAAAATCTCATCAACTCAAAAGTCCTAAATCTCATTATTAAATTATCTGAATCAGAGACAAGTGAAACTCTGAGTATAAACCATCCTGGAGCAAAACTTTTCTCCATATGGGGACTGGTGAAGCAGTTATCTGCTTCTAAAATACAATGGTGGGACGGGCATGGGATATACACTCTCATTCCCAAATGGAGAAATTTAAAGGAACAAAGGGGTTGCACATCCCAAGAAAGTATGAAATCCAGCAGGGCAAATTTCTTTAGGTTTTAAGGACTGGGAGTAATTCTCTGTGGCTTGATGCTCCACTTGCTGGGTCCACAGCTCCAGCCTCTGGGCCTGCGACAGTGGCTCCATCAGCCTCTGGGTTCACAGCAGAGGCTCAGTCAGCCTCTAGCCTTCTCTCAATGAACCTTCTGACCTCTGTACCACTCTTGTCATCTCTGCCCTTAGAGTCATTCTTTATTTTTCACAAAGAGTAGCACAAGTGTGCAACTGAGTAGCTCTATCAGCCTATTTCCTGCCTGTAGAATCCTAGAAGTCATGCATCAATCTCATCTTATGTAAATTTTTATAAATTCTCTATTACAAGAGTACAAAAGTTATTCCACATTTTCTTCCAGTGTTTTACAGTTTTGTTCCTTATAACCATTCCTTCTGGAATTTATTTTTGTGCATCATTTAAAGACAAAAACAAAAAACAAAAAAAAAAGCTGCCCCAATTAGTAGTCAGTTATCCGGCATCATTGACTGATCAGTGCATTATTTATCCAATGACATGATATGCCAGTTTTATCATATATATGAGCTGGTATGTAATACTATTGAGTCTTTAAAACAGTTTTTGGTCAATAAGCATAAGCACACTATCGCTTTCAGCTATGGAAACTGCTACTTTGCTAACCATGGGGTGAATATATTCTGCAGTATGTGGTATTTACTATGGTATGGCCTCTTTCATCTATTTTGTATTCTGAGAACAGTTTGTCCAAAATGACTGCTTGTATGTGTAAAAGTAACATTGGATATGCTTCAGATAAACAAGGTTATAATGTTATAATGGTGCTTACAGTGGAAGTTTTAAGAAGGCTGGAAGTGCTTTCCAGGATATAGTCAAGAAAGCAGAAAGTTAAGATCATCAAGGAGCTAGATATTGATAAATGACAACTGACATTAAGAAGCCCATTATAAGCATCACTGCTATCTGACTGATGAACATGTATATGAAGATACTTAGGAAAAAAAACTATCTTAAATTTAAAATATTTTAAACTATTTTATTACAGATTTTTAAATAATTTGCTTTACATTGTGGCTCAATTTTTATGTGAATTTTATCTTAATAATTGTGATAATATTCATAATAATTTCACAAAAAATTTTATCAGTTTCACTTTTTCTTTGCTCACCATTACCTCTTTCATTCCATGTGTTCCTCCTAGTTGTACATACTTGTTGTTTTCAGTATCCTCAAGTGATACTTTCAGGAAGCATTCATGGTGGTAAAATTTCTGAGTCTTTTAATATATAAAAATGCCTTAATTTTGTCCTCAAACTTAAATAATAGTTTGGCTAAGCACACAAATTTAAGTTAAAAGGAATATTCCTTTAGAACTGCAAAAATATTGTTCCATTTTGCTTATTACCTGAGAGATCAAATGAGAATTCTGACAGCAACTGAATATTATTTCTTTAGAACTATCTTACATTTTACCTTTCAGAAACTTTTAGGGCCTGTCTGAATTTTCTTGGAAGTCAGAAATCTCAGGATATATCTTAATGTGGACTTTTTCTCACATACATGCAGACTTTTTATTGGTTTTCCCTACAAGAGACAATAACGTAAGTTTTAAAATATAAATCTGAAGTCATCTGAGAGGCAAGGAAGAAAGATTAAAATTAAATGCTTAATCAAAAGGTACTACAACATCACCTAAAATCTACTACCATGGCAGTAGCAGGCTAAGATTTAGCTACAGCAAAAACATCTGATGAAAATTTTAGAGACTATATAGCAGGAAGTGGATTTGCTTTCCAGAAGACTGGTACACTGATAATTTGGATCCAACAGGATGTTTGACCAGGCAAATGTCAAGATGATTAGAAGTAAAACTAAATCAAAAAGAACAGGTACACTGGAGAATCCAAAACATGTAATCTCCAAACAGATGGTGACAGATTTATCTTCTTCCTCTCGTGAAGCATTTGCTGCACTTTGCAGCCTTTTCTCATAATCCTACCCAATGGCTGTTCAAGCTGAAGGCTGCTGCTCTTGCCTTGCAGATGGCTCAGCAACCACGTGAACTAGGTTTGGGTTGCACAGGACTCTTGATTAATTTAGCATGGATCTTGGAGAACTTGTGACAAATGGGGAAGAGGGGAGGAAAATACAGGGAATAAGAGGGGGTTGGTGGGATTGAGATGTGGTGGTGGTGGATTGGGTTGGTTGCATTTTTAGTTGTTCTGAACAAAGTGAACCCTGAAGCATTCACATGTAAAGTAGTCTAAGTTTCCCCAATTAATTTCATACAACTCCACACAACACCTTCAAAGTCTGAAGTCAGCAGCTGAACTGTAGTTACAGCTGCAAGGCTCACAAAATCATCAAAGAAACCAGAATGAGACAACCCAGATAGGATATTCCAGCAATTATTCTTAATCTGTCTTTCTCCAATCTAAAATAAGCATCTAATATACATGATGTGGGATGTAGAAAGCCATGCTGGAACAAACAGGGTTTTCTGCCGAACTTTTCATCAAACACCAAGGGAAACCAACGGTCAGGGTATATTTTTATTTCATCTTATTTTATTTAAAATACAACAACCCCAACGTTATTCTGTCACAATGGGACATGGCTGAACAGGTAGAAGACAGATTCCCCATTGTGAGTTCTTCTGATGGCTTCGGCAAGGATCATGGAGATGTCGATCACCTGTATTTTGGAGCAATGCTTCACCTTATCCTCCTAACGTATGGTATTGGTGACTACTACTGCTTCAAAGCCTGCACTGTTGATGTGAGTAATGGCCAGGCCAGAATAGATTCCGTGAGTCAAGATCGCATAAACTCTGGTGGCTCCAGCTGAGAAAAGTTTGTCAGCTGCATGGCAGATTGTATCACAAGGGTCAGCCATGTCATCCACAAGGATAGCCACACAATCCTTCACATATCCCACTAGTACCTTTCGGTCCACTTCATTGGCCTTCTTCGGTTCTTTGTGAATCAAGGCAAAGTCCATATTCAGTCTTTCTGCAACGGAGGTCACTCCCTTAGCTCCACCAGCATCTGGAGAGACAATCATGCCGTTCCTCCACTCAGAGATATTTTCCTTTATCCACTTCAGGACAGCTGGATCTGCATACAAATTGTCTACTGGGATATCAAAAAAGCCCTGAATTTGAGAAGCGTTGGTCCATCGTGATATTATCTGCACCTGCTATAGACAGCGTATTTACAACAAGTTTGGCGGAGATTGCGGCTCGGCTCTTATCCTCCTTATCCTGCGAGCACAGGGGAAGCACGGGATGACTGCAGTAACTCGGCTGGCTGGAGCAATCTTGCAGGCATTAATCATGATGAAAAGCTCCATTCGATTGTCGTTGATTTCGCCACAACCACTCTGCAATACGTGGACATCCCCTCACACTCTCGCCTATTTCCACGCAGGTCTCCTGGTTGCTGAATTTCTTAGTCACCACCTTGCCCAGCTCCTGGCCCAATCGGTCGGCAGTTTTCTGGGATAAGTCCTGGCGGGAGCTGCCGCTGAAGATTTTGATTGGCATTTTGGTCAACTGCCCTAGGCTCTCTACGTCCGGTGATCACCCCTGCAGTTGAGAAAGGAACAGAGGTCAGACCACAGACTATTCCAGCTCCTAGAGAGGCGCGAGAGCTCCGGTTGTTACTCAGCTGTTCCGGTCTCTTCCGGATGTGCGCCGCTCTAAACTGCCTTCTGGGTCTTCAAAAAAAAAAATTACTTCTTGGCACCCAGTTCACTTTCAAAACTATAGAATCAAATCTTGGGCTTCCCTAGTAGTGCAGTGGTTGAGAGTCCGCCTGCCGATGCAGGGGACACGGGTTCGTGCCCCGGTCCGCGAGGATCCCACATGCCGCGGAGCAGCTGGGCCCGTGAGCCATGGCCGCTGAGCCTGCGCGTCCGGAGCCTGTGCTCGGCGGTGGGAGAGGCCACGGCAGTGAGAGGCCCGCGTACCGCAAAAAAAGAAAACAAACCGAATCTTTTTTCAGTTCATGGATTTTTTTTTTCCCTCTTATATTAGTGCTTGTATTACTTTCCAAGGGCAGCTTAAATCTGAATACGTAAAAATGTAAAATTTCTACAAGGCAAAACACGTAGCTTTGAAGGGAAAGTTCTGGACTGGAGGAAATGTGGAAAACATGCCCAGAGTTCGTCCAACTGAGTGAGAAAAAGGTAAGTAGGAACAAACGTATGAAAAAATGCTACAAATCAAGAAATTGACATTCATTTTCACATACCAGGTAAGCCAAAATTATAAAATAGATAACTCCTTCTAGTCTAATGGAAAGTGTTAAGTGTGTAGATTGCAAGGGAAATTGAGTACATAACATACGGCTCAATGTGTCTTCTAGGAATCTACTCAATGGAAAGATTCACAAAGTATATTGATAAGAGTATTTTTTGCTGTATTAATCCATTTAGTCAATATTTCCCGAGGTGTTCTGTGTCAGGTGTTGCCCCATTTACAGGGTATAAGATGATGAATGACAAATAGTAACCTCTCTAGAATTGCTTATAAAAGCAAAATATGGAAACCAAAAATGTCTGTCAATAGCTAAATTATCAGATAATGTATTGTACATACACAGGCAGCCATTAAAGAGACCGCAGTAGTCATATGGAAGAAGTCATATGGAAGTGTCTCCAAAATATTTTATTTACTTTTTTCATTTAAAAATTTTATTTTTTTATTGGAGTATAGTTGCTTTACACTGCTGTGTCAATTTCTGCTGTACAGCAAAGTGAATCATATACATATATCCCCTCTTTTTCGGATTTCTTTACCATTTAGGTCACCAGAGGGTACTGGGTAGACCTCCCTTTGCTGTACAGTAGGTTCTCATTAATTACCTATTTTATACATAGTAGTGTATATATGTCAATCTCAATCTCCCAATTCATTCCACCTCCTCCCCCTTCCCCCTTGGCGTCCATAGGTTTGTTCTCTACATCTGTGTCTCTATTTCTGCTTTGCAAATAAGATTATCTGTACCATTTTTCTAGATTCCACATATATGCATTAATATACGATACTTGTTTTTCTCTTTCTGACTTACTTCACTCTGTATAACAGTCTCTAGGTCCATCCACGTCTCTGCAAATGACACAATTTCATTCCCTTTTATGACTGAGTAATATTCCATTGTATATATGTACCACATCTTCTTTATCCATTCCTCTGTTGATGGACACTTAGGTTGCTTCCATGACCTGGCTACTGTAAATAGTGCTGCAGTGGACATTGGGGTGCATGTTTCTTTTTGAATTATGGTTCTTGGGTATATGCCCAGTAGTGGGATTGCTGGGTCATATGATAGTTCTATTTTTAGTTTTCTAAGGAACCTCCATACTGTTCTCCATAGTGGCTGTATCAAGCTATATTCCCACCAACAGTATAAGAGGGTTCCCTTTTCTCCACACCCTCTCCAGCATTTATTGTTTGTAGATTTTTTGATGATGGCCATTCTGACCAGTGTGAGGTGATCCAAGATATTTTTAAATGTAAAAAAAAATTCACAAAAATATGCATAGTATGATATTTGTGTGTTTAAAATTAAGTAATAGTCAAAGCATCAAATCATTAAGGAAGTCCTTTTTATTATGATTACCTTTGCAGAGGGGAGTAGGTTGGTTGTACTTGGGGATGAATATGTCACAATTTATTGACATCTATTAATGTAGTATTGAACTTTCATTACTTTCATAATTTAAAAAAGACTAACAAAATATATATGTCTTTTTTTAGGAAATTTTAAGTACACAGTTTCCAAATGCATTGGGGGTTGGAGTAAGGGCTAAGAAGTGGAAGAGATCATAGATACCAGGAATTTCAACAATAAACTGTGTCATAAAAATAGTGGAAACATCAGATAGAGATCATAAAGTTTTATCCTACTAATTGTGTGTTTAACATTTGGTTCTGGGATATTTTTATTTAGCCTAAAACCAAATCATCATTTTATAATATTTTGAAATTACTAAATAATTTGTTGAATGTATCTTCACACCCCACTTTTGAGCTTCCCTGCTGGGTTTGGTTCATGGATAGGATAAGATCAGGAATGAGGTAAGGAATGGGGGGAGGCAACAGAAATGGATAAGATTTGGCAATTTCTGTGAAACACATTGCTAGAAAACAGTGTTTTTATATATTAAATGTGCTTATTATAAAACATAAAAACAGCTATGTCAAAAAGGCTAAATCAAAATGTCCTGCTGCTGATCCAGCCACATCTCTGGAGACATCAACATGCTTTTCTCTTCAGTTCAAACTCTTCACGGTTGACCATATATGCAGGCTCATGTCAGTCCACAACTCTTCATTCATGTTCTTTCCTATTATAAAATCAACAGACCCACCTATACTATATAATTCTCATCTTCAGCCAAGACTACATACAGTGATTTCTAAAGAAAATTCTGTCTTAATTTAGCAACACTAAAAAGTACTTGCAGCTTCAATTAAAATGATTCTTAGTGTTCTAAATGTGTCACACATTTTTCAGTTTTTAAAGAAAAACAAAACAGGTTTTTAAATCGACTTATTATTACTAAATTGGACTGAACGCTAATGTAAACTTTAAAAACTGATAGTTGCTTGCGTTTTCCTTGAGGTGTTAAGCAGGATAAATTTTTGTGTTGCTGCCATTTTTGATCCATGCTCTGGCTGTTGCAACACCTCACAGTTTCAGGGATTTGTCTAGAATCATAAAATGTTAAAGATGGAAATGACCTTAGAAACCACCCGGTCTAGCATCCTAATTCACAGACAGGGAACCGAGGCCCAGAGAAACGAAGCAAGTTGACTGGGATCTAACAGCTAATTAGAGGTAGAATATGGATTAGAACGCAGAATCCCTGAATTTCCAAACGGGGCTTTTCTCACTATACCATGTCTAGGCCTTTTCTTTGAGGTTTATCAGAATAAAGGAAAAAATCAAAAGGTTATGTAGAAATTGTTGCACAAAATTTTACTCTTTTGTCGAACAACTACAACAAGGAACAAAACTCCAAAGCTGAGACTGGAAAATTCTTTTGCTTTTAAGAATTATTTCCAGAAAGAAATGAACGATTAGCAGTGTCATGGAAATATCTTTATTACTCTGATATTTCTGTTACATGGGTCTATTGTAAGGGGATTTAGCTCCTGTTTATTTTAGTCTCTGTAGGTTGAGAAAGACATCTATCTTATCATTGACTGTTTCTGACAAAGGTTATAGGTAGGAATGATGCCCATTGAACAACACATTCTCTCTATTTAAGATGTTGTTAATAAATTATTCTGGAAACAAAAATTGTGGCATAGAGAAAATGCCTTATCTTTCTCCTTCCCAAGGCAAGCATATTTAAATGTCATCTCTACAGATCTGTGAGAATTGTTGTATTTTGAAGGTCTTTTGAGTTAATACCCAGAATATATCTATTACCTTGGGAATAGTTTCTTGCTTTACCGATTATTCTTTTACCCTTCACTATTCCAACATAAATAATTCAAAGAGAGCCCTGATGCAGCTTGATCAACTAAGGAGAAAAGAAAGTCAGTCGGTTCTTTCAGAAAGTGGAGAAAAATAGTTGTTGTATTATAAGTAAAATAAATGCTTTCACTAAACACGCTTGCAGTTGACAAAATGCTGGATGTTTAGGTGACAATTACAGGTCTTTGATAAACTGTCAAATCTTGTCACAACACATGTTACAAACAAGGACAGATTTAGATGTCCTTTATGGCAGCTTTGTGTAGTTTGAGAATGTATGGCAGTTAATTTCCAAAAGGAACATGTTTTTCTTTCTAGCCGTTATCTGCTTGTTTATTAGGAAGAGTTTCTTTGTGCCTTTAATCCTCCTCGTTTGACTCAGAGTTCCATATCATTATTGTAACATTACCTTACCTCATTTATTTTGTTCATAATAATCATCTATAATACTTTGAGAAGACAGTTTCACACAGAGCTTTACATTGGTAGAAATGCTTTAAAGTTTGTTTTGTGATTGTTTACAATTTAAGTTGACTACCGTGTTTGTTTACTGAGTTTTTAGTTGGAAATCTGTCATTTTATACAATAGATGTGAAGATGGTGATTAGGTAAATAAACATGAGTGAAACAAATAGGAGAAAAAGACAAAATTTTGTTACTCAGAAATGCGACTTTAATTTTGAGTATTATGTTAGACTCGTGACGGTATTTTTGAAACACACTTTGGAATTAAAAAAAAATTTCTAATGAACTTAAAAATCTTAGTATGAAATAATAGTCTTGGAATAATAATGAGGTTAGGTGTGCTGAATAATACATAATTGTAATGACAGATAAGGCAATGTATGGAGAGGTTCCATAACTAGTAAATTGCAAATAAGAAAATATCTCCCTAATATTTATGTGAAATATTTTTACGTATTTTAAAGCAGGTATGGATCTTTACTTCTCATGTAGAATATTAGTTTCATGAAATTAGTAAAAAGATACTCATGTTAATTATATTTTGACAAAATGCAAGCTCCATTTATGCTATTTAAACCTATTTTAAGTACTTTTTATTTTTTCTCTTCCATTATGATAATTTATTTAATCTTCATAATAAACATTAAACCCAGTTGTCCATTCACATGAGAAAAAAAGAGTGCAGCGTGGTTTGAAATGGTTCAGTGATTCTCCAACTTCAAGGGCAGCAGGGGACTTCCCTGGTGGTCCAGTGGTTAAGACTCTGCACCTCCACTGCAGGGGGCGTGGACTCAATCCCTGCACACCAAAAAAAAAAAAAGAAAATTATAGTAAGATTCAAGGGCAGCAGGATCACCAGTAGGGAGTGTGAGCTATAGATTCCTGAGCCTCATCCCCAGAGTTACTGATCAGTAGGTCCAGGGTGGAAACTCAGACTTCATGTTTCTTACAAGACACCAGGTAATGCTGATGCTGCCATTCTGGTGTCCACACTTCTGAGAACCACTGGTATGCATCATTAACATTTATTTATTTTGGGAAAATAAAAGGTAATAGTTGATTTATTTTGCTTCTACTCATTTCACTAGCCCTTGTAATTTTGCATATTTTATTTGGCTTCTAGATCTTTTCATGTTCTTTTCTACATATGAATAGTGCTTTCGAATATCACATAATTCTTTATGAACAGTACACATATACCCTTCAACTTAAAATACCTGTATTATGTTACAGAAATACTTTGACCAATATGTGTAAGATGTGAATTCTTGTTATTTGGGGAATTTTAAAAATCCATTAGATATTTGAACATCTAAAAATTAATTTCTACCTATTAGCGCACTAAGAATTGATTGAAATTAAGAGACTCTCCTATTTATTATCCCATTTCTCCTCCCTCCTTGAGTCTCTTACAGTGTTCATCACTGAGAAGGATCTTTTTGTCAAACTCTGAAAACCACTTGTCTGTCCATGATGATACCAAGTATTGTACAGAGTGAATACTTGCTGATTTGATTTGATGTTGCCTTTTGGGAGGAAACCATTTTTCAGACTCTCCAACTTACGCTGGTTCAACTAACAATTTTTCAACTTTACCATGGTGCAAAAGCAATATGCATTAATTAGAAACTAAACTTCGAATCTTTATCTTTTCCTGGGCTAACAATATGTGGTACAGTACTCTCTTGTGATGCTGGGCAGGGGCAGCAGCTGCAGCGCCCTGTCAGCCATGAGATATGCACTTACAACAAATTTCTACCGATCCAGCTGTTCAATTTTTCACTTTCAGTACAATATTCAATAAATTACATGAGAGGCTTTGTGTTAAATAATTTTGCCCATAGACTAATGTAAGTGTTCTGAGCACATTTAAAGTAGGCTAGGCTAAGCTGTGATGCTTGGTAGGTTAGGTTATTAAATGCATCTTTGACTTAATGATATTTTCAACTTACAGTGGGTTTATAGGGATGTAACCACATCGTAAGTTGAGGAAGGTCTGTATATCAGTTTATAAACAAAACGAAACAAAACGAAATAAGTAAAAACAAAAGAATTTCTCTATTTAAATATATGTTAGAATGAGTAGACCCCTATGGACTACATATTGTTCTTCCTCAAGGGTATTTTGTTCCCATGTACTCCCACATACATTTTAGAATTTTGTTGGGATTTTGATTGGAATTACATTAAATCTGTAAATCAATTAGGGAAAATTGACATTATAATATTAAGTTTGCAAATCCATGGACATGCTATTTCTCTTTTAAATTACTCTTTAAAATGACAATAAGTTCCTGTAATTTTTCTCAGATATACATTTTTACATTTTTCCAGGCACTTCATTTTTATATGATTTAAATGATATCTACTGGAAATTGTATTTTCTGTTACACAGTCATATAGTTCATAGTTTAAATTTTGTGTCCATTCTTAAAAGTCATTTGTGGATTTTAAAAGTTTCTATATAAGCCATATATCATCTGGAAATAAATGACAATATGGCTCTTTGATCTATTTCTTATACTTTTCCCCCTTCTTGCCTTGTGATGCTGGTTAGGACCTTTAATGTCAGGTTGACTAGAAATGGTGACAGTGGCCATTCTTGACTTATTTCTAATCTGAAAAGGGAAAACTTTTAATATTTTACCATTATGTATGATGTTTGTGTGTTGTATTTTATCAGGATATACTCTATAAGGTTGTTTCCTATTATTAGTTTGTTGAAAGTTTCTTCTTTTTTTTTGATCAAGAAAAGGACTTGGATTATGTCAAGTGCTTTTTTTCTGCATCTTTCATGATTATAATATGATTTTTCTTGGTTATCCTCTTAATATGGTAAATTACAATGATTTTTTTTCTAATGTTAAACAGACCTCATTCATGGGATCAACCCAATTTAATCATGATATATTGTCCTTTTTATGTATTACTTGATTCAGTTAGGTAATATTTTATTTAGAATGTTTTCATGTATCTTTATGAGAGAATTTGGCCCATAATCCTTTGTCTGTACTTATTAGGTTAAGAAAACAAGATTATACTAGCTATGTATGAGTTGGAGAGCATTTCATCTTTTTCTATCCTATGGAAAAGTTGTAGAAATTATGACATTAAGTGGAACTGGACCAGAAGATATTTGACTACTTATTCGATTTCGCTAATGGTTATCAGTTACATTTAGGTTATAGATTATTGGTTATATTCAGATTTCCATTTTTAGGTCAGTTTTGTTGTTTTATTTTTCTACAAAATTTCCTACTTTATCTAAATTTTCAAATTTTACTGACAGTGCTTCCCACAATATCCTTTTATTATGTTTTTTGTATCTGCAGCATCTTTATTTAATATGATTCCCTTTGTCATTTCTGGTGTTAGATTTTTGGAACTATTTTTTTTTTTTTGATCAGTTTCACCAGAAGCCTATTCATTTTATCAGTCTTTTCCAAAAAAACTAATGATTGAAATTGTTGATGCACCCTCACTGGCTGCTTATTTCAAACTTTGTTGACTTTAAGATTATTTTTAATTATGTCCTTTCATCGTTTCTTTGTGTTTATTTTGCTGTTCTTTTTAAAAATTCTTGAGATATATGCTTAGCTTATTATTTATTAATATTCAAAGGTATACATTTTTCTTCTAAGTACTGCTTTAACTTAAGATTTATATGTAATATTTTTGTAGTATTTCTCTTGGTATTCAGGTAAAACTATTTTCCAGTTTTGATGATGATTTCTTTGTTTCAGGGACCATTTAGTTTATTTCTTAAATAACAGATGTATAGGGAACATCTACATATCTTGTTGGTGTTGTTTTTAGTTTCTAGCTTAATTGTACTGAAGACAGAAAACATACTTTGTGTGATTTAAGCCCTTGGAAATTTGCTGAAACTTTTTTTATGGTCACTTTTCATAAGTAGTCCATGTGTGCTAGGAAGAATATGTACTCTTGAGTGGTTAAGTGCTGTATACATACACACACTTTCAGTTTCCTTTAAAAAATTTGTGTGTGTGTGTGTTGTATTGTGCCTCTCTTCTTCGCACCTATCTTCTAGCTTACTCGTTCTCTTTTCATATGTGTCTATTATGCTATAAGACCAGTTTATTGAGGGTTATTTATTTATTTATTTAAAGACTAATGGAGACAACTCCCCACTGCCTTTTTGGGTTTTTTGTTTTTTGGCTGCATTGGGTCTTCGTTTCTGCACGCGAGCATTCTCTAGTTATAGTGAGCAGGGGCTACTCTTCATTGCGGTGTGCAGGCTTCTCATTGTGGTGGCTTCTCTTTGTTGTGGAGCACAGGCTCTAGGCGCACAGGCTTCAGTAGTTGTGGCACGTGGGCTCAGTAGATGTGGCTCGCGGGCTCTAGAGCACAAGCTCAGTAGTTGTGGCACACAGGCTTAGATGCTCCACAGCATGTGGGATCTTCCCGAACCAGGGATCAAACCCGTGTCCCCTGCATTGGCAGACGGATTCTTAACCACTGCGCCATCAGGGAAGTCCCTATTGAGGGTTTTTTAAACAACTTTATATTTTTTTAGAGCAGTTCAACTTTACAACAAATTGAGAGGAAGGTACAGAGATTTCCCATGTACCCCCCTGCCCCACACAGGTATAGCCTCCCTTATTATCCACATCGCTCACCAGAATGGTACATTTTTCTTTTTACCAAGGATGAACCTACCTTGACACATCATAATTACCCAAAGTTCATGGCTTACCTTAGGGTTCATTCATACTGTTCTACATTCCATAGGTTTGGACAAATGTATAATGATATACATCCATCATTATAGTATCATACAGAATATTTTCACTACCATAAACGTCTTCTGTGCTCTGCCTACTCATCTCTCCTCCCCTCCCTCACCTCTGGCAACCACTGATTTTTTATTGGCTCCATAGTTTGCCTTTTCCAGAATGTCATATTTTTGGAATCATACAATATGTAGCCTTTTCAGATTGACTTCTTTCACTTAGTAATATGCATTTAAGTTTCCTTCATGTCTTTTCATGGCTTGATAGCTCACTTATTTTTAGCACTGAATAGTATTCCATTGCCTGGATGTACTACAGTTTATGTATCTATTCACCTACTGAAGGATATCTTGGTTGCTTCTAAGTTTTGGCAATTATGAATAAGACTGCTATAAACATCCGTGTGGAGGTTTTTGTGTGGGCATAAATTTTCAGCTCCTTTGGGTAAATATCAAGGAGTGTGATTTCTGGATCGTATAGTAAGAGTATATTTAGTTTTGTAAGAAAATCGCCAAACTGTTTTCCAGAGTGGCTGTACCATTTTGTATTCCCATCAGCAATGTATGAAAGTTCCTGTTGCTCCACATTCTCACCAGCATTTGGTGTTGTCAGTGTTCTGGATTTTGGCCATTCTAATAGGTGTGTGTAACTACAGTTTTTAATTTTCATTATTGCATTTTTCATTTGAAGACATTTTGTTTAGTCCTTTTAAAGTTCTACTGGGGCACTTTTTAGAGTTCATTGCTCTCTGAACGTATCTTCAAACTTGTTCTTATTTCAAACTATTTTTAAAAACATAGTATAATAGCTGTTTTATAAGATGCATTTGGTAATTTCAATGTCTGAAGTTTTTGGAATCTGTATCTGCTGTCTATTTCTCTTGCTCATGCTGGCTTTTTTCTTTTGTGCTTGTTTATGCTTAGCTATGTACCATTATGGCATATGTACCATTATAGCATATGAAATCTTATTTGAGGAAATTCTTTGAAGTCTAGAATGAAAGTTTTTCTTCCAGAGAGAATTTGCTTCTGACTCCTATATGGAGTTGCTATTAGTCTGCGACCACCTTAAGTTTCCCTGGACTGTCAACGTGATATAACCCCAGGCTGCAGAACTAGGTAAGGGTAGCCTAAGGTCACAACTTCTCAGGAATCCACACCTTCCAACCCTTTTACCCCTGTTTCTTACACTGTTTTTCTCTGCCATCTGCTGTGCTCACCAACAAACCATCCCACCCTCCTATAGACCATGGAGGCAGGTTTACTTCTGATTCACCATTATTCTGAAGATAGAGAGCTTTGGGGTCCCAATTTAATGAGTAGAAAGTCTCCTATGAGACTCCTCACCTTGGGCAGGCCCTGGGCCTTAACTTGCATTACCCTTGACCCATGAAGTCTATAAAACTGAAACCTAAGATAATTAGAGCTAGTCTTAGCTCTTGTATCCAGAATATAGGATGAGCCTTTGCTCATATTCCCTCCCTGAGGGCAGAATGGTGCAGGCAGCGAGCAGCAGTTGGAACAGGCAGAGCACACTTGTCCCTGTGGAGAAGCCATGTTAGGAAGGCTAGTGGTAGCAGAGATTGTGCCATGGTGGCTGATAAAGAGACTGGACTGGACAAGTCTGCAGGCTATTTAGCAGAAACAGAAACTGGACATCTGAGAAATTGTCAGAAATAGCTCACTGTGGGACATTCAGACACGGGGCTCATTTTTTGAATTAGCTAGAGTGTGCTTGCACCATGGTATTTACAGTTCCAACCTGGTTTTCCCATGTCTACTAGGACCTTTGAAATCAAGGTTATTCTTATATTTATGATAAACTTAAGGTCAATGATAAGAGAGACTAAATATATATAATGAATGTATATTCTGTGTACTACCTTCTAGTAATTTGTCTTTAAAAATATTACTTGTGATTGTTGTTGACTTTAGCAGTTTACTTCACCAACAGTTACTTTTTGTGTAAATACATTCTGCTTCATATCCTTATATGTTAATTTACTTCTTATCAATTCAATTCATGAGCTCTCTTTTCAAATACACTACAGTGAAAAACAAGAAACAGCTTATTAGTGTCAATCTGTTTCCTTCCTTTTGTAGACATAAGAAAAGAGGTTTTGCCAGTGGATAAATGAATTTATGACAATGAGGTATTATTTTATTTTTTGAAAATTATGTATAAATAATTTAAAGCAATATTTTATTTTCACTAACTTTGGAGAGTTCTGTGCTGTGTTTGTGCCTAGAAAATTAGTGACTAATGATGTTTCCAAGTATAAGGAGTAGAATAGAAATAGATGATTTCTTATTTTCTGTATGTTTAATCCAACAGCAGAGGGGATGGATGTTTGATGTTATGGATTTGCACACAGACTCTGGTGCCAGACTGTTTGCGTTTGAATCCTGGCTCAATAGCTTAATATCTCAGTGGCTTTGGACAAATTACTTAACTTGTCTTTGCCAAAGTTTCCTCATCTGTTAAAAGGATGACAATAATAGTACCAACCTTTCAGGATTGTGAGGATTAAATAAGTAGAACAAATATGAACCATCAGTAACAGTACTTTATATATTATATGTATGTTGCATGTAAATATACACTTTATAAATGTTAGCTATTTATGTGTACAGAATACAGACAAGCATTGAAAGTTTTGAAAAGTGATAGCAGGATTGGTCTACTGGAGACCTGCTCCAGGTTCTTCTCTCACTTGCCACATATCTTCCTCCTGGAGGGGTGATAACAGTGTAGTAGAGCCAGCAAATTATTGCTGTGTCCATATCTCTCCCATGGGATTAGAGAGAGCTGTAATGAGAGGGTCACATGCTGAAGGTATGCCTGTTCGTTACATAGAGAGCTTGGTTCCATCTGACTTCTTGAACTAGAGTGAGCCTTTACCCAAGTACTCCTCTATCAGGTGAGAATTGGGAAGACACTGACAGCTTAATGCATCCTGATAATAGCAAGTTTTCTCCAGATATAAGGATAGAGTTAGGTCTCTTTAAAAAAAGTTTAGTCATAAGGCCATATAGAAAATTATTGGTTAACTAAAAGAGGATGGTTTCTCATTTTCCGTAGTTTATCTCACAGGGATTAAGCATATTTTAACTATAGATCATAAAATCTTTTAAATATTTCAATGTTTACTTCTTATAACTATATAGTAAGTCTCCATTTTTAGAATATTTGAAAGCAATAAATGGTGATTGGGAAACATGATCTTCCTATCCTGAGTTTCAGTGATAGTAAACTATTCCTCCCAGCAAGACATCACTGAAACATTTTGAACAAGAATATATACCTTACTTATACATATCTCCAGGGAAGGAAATCCCACAGATCCTTTGAATGATTTGCTCTTTTTAAAACTATAACTGATTTGAGATATTCTCTTATATCTCACTTAAGTCTGCTCTCCTGAGAATTAACCTTATTCTTACTTATTCATTCCTCAGTGAAGATGGAGAGCAGCTGATACCATCCTCTTCACATACTTGAGAACCATTATTAAAGAATTCCTTTGCTGAATAATCTCATTTTGTCAAGGCTTTTACTATAGGTTTTGTTTTTAAATCCTTTGATCCTTTTTACTGCTCTGTACATCTCTTTCTTGAATCTCTGAATCTAAACAATTTGTGCTCACGTGGGTCTGACCCATGTTTTATTTATTTATAGTTTTATTCTGGATGTGTCACCTCACATTCCTAATGCTTAACTACTATTTATGCATCGCAGTATCCCACTTGCTTTTATAAGAACAAAAGCATTTCAGTGGAGGTGGTACATTATCTCTGAGCATTTATTTGTATCACAGGTAAACTAAGCCCATTTGAAAACAAACAGCCTCCCTTCACACGCACACACAGAAGTGTATATCTCGATTGTAAATTTTTTCTAATTAAAGAAGTTTTTGTTTGTTTGTTTGTTAACAGTTGTTAAAGAACAGCACTATGTTCCAGAGCTACTTGGGGTTAATTATGGTTTATCACACACTGAAGAAGAAAAACACAGGGTGCAAAGTGGATAAAAAGAATGAATTTTTAGCAATTAATTAAATTATATTTCTTTAAAAAAGATAATATATCTGAAATAAATAAACAAACAGATTTTGGGTTGAATTGTTAGATTTTACCAGTGGTATGCTTTTGATCTTTCCACTTTAAACATGGAATATAGGCATACTGTTTGTATTTGAAGTTTGCATCTGTCATTGGTATAGTTAAATAAAATTGGGATAATTACATTATGAAACTGGAACCAAAATTGGCAAGGTAACTCATTGAAATTTAAGATTTCCTTGATTATTGTATTAACTATCAGATTATATCTTGAATTTTTGATTAATTCAAAGAGTACATGACACAGATTGTTTTCTTACTTTAATTATGTTTGCATGATAGGTTTATGATGTTGCCTTGTTGAATGACAGAATTTTATTTGCTTCTTTCAGTTGTGTCTTTGTGTCTTTAAAGAGCTTCTACCACTTTCTAAAAACACTGCAATCAGAGAAGATTTTCATTAAATCCTTCTTTCCATAGTTGCTCTCTTGTTTTTCTGATGAAATCTTTGTTTACTTTTCTTTGGGAGGTTTAGATTATGGCCAACCATTTACAGCATGTTCATAGTTTATTTATGACTCAAAATAAAATAAGACCAAAATTTAGTGAAACTTAACACTTGAAAGGTTCCATATGTTTGAATGTGCTCAGATTATTATTTTTTGCCTATAACTAAGTTACAGATCACTGAGATGTAACTTATGTGCAGGCACTGTATGGGATTTCATGAATATTTAGTGCTTTGTTTCTATTTCTGAGTCTGTGAAGTTTCATAAATCAGCACTGTTTTTGCTTGGTTGCTACATAGCAGTGATTTTTGTGCTGTCTCTTCTGTATTAAAACGGCTGAGTTTCATACAGTTTGCCTATGGAAATAATTCCTGGTAGGAAAAGACAAATTATGTTGGCTCAGTGTTAAAGGTTATTGTTTAAGTATAATGGAAGCAGGAAATAGACATTTAAATTTCACCTTAAACCTCCAACTTTAAACATTATTTACTAACCTATGTTGTCTATTGGTTAGTAAATAATGAGATCTTAAGAATCTGTTTCCAATTTTGTGATCTGGAATCCAAACTATTACCAACTATTTTTTTGTCTGAAAGCTCCACTGGCAATGTTTCTTTAGACTTTGTAACTATAAATAAAGGCTCTCAGCTATTTTATTGGGACGTTAACGTGTCCTAAGCCAGTGATTCCCAATATGGTCAATCATCAGCATTATCTGGGCTGTTTTCTGAAAATACAGATTTCCAGACTCAACCTTAGGAAATTTTTTTTACTTGGTAGCATTAAATCAGAGATTTTCAACCTTGGTTGCACATTAGAATCCTCTGGGGAGATTACCCCCCCCCCAAAACCTGATAACTCAGTTCCATCCCCAGAGATCCTGATGTAATTCTGTGTCACCCTAACTTGAACCCAAACTCTGAGATCTTTTCAGACTAATGTCCAGCTCCTTTTGAGAAACACTGCTTTAAACAACACATTTCTTTTTTAGAAGTATGATATTCAGAGTTTCTTATAGTGACTATTGATTTGGTTTACAATTTTACAATTTCATTACCATCTTCAAATATTTCCCTTTTTTTGTTTCAAATGTTATACTAAACCCCTGGAAGGCTGATAGCTCCAAGCAAGTTCTGGCATGGGAAGATGTCTGAGCCTGTTTACCTCAGCAGGAGAAATATACGACTTCTTTGAGAAATACTACAGAAGCTGGATTGCCTTCCTCCCACCAGATAGAGGGCTTACAGACAGGGAGATTAGGGATAGTAGAGTTAGTAAGTTGATTTTGCTGTGCCCAGGATAACCAAGAGGCCTACTTTAGCTTGAGTTGACTCCTTGGCCCTTGGTAATAGTAGCTAGCATTTATTGAGTACTTACTATAAGCTGAATACTTAGAATTCTTCACCATAGCCCCACTTCCATTTTATAGGAAAGAAATGGCAAGCACGGGGAGGTTAAGTAACTTTCCCAAAGTCACACAGTTAGTATGCAGTAAAGGCTGGATTCGAACCCAGGCTTGTCTGACTCCAGGGCCCTTATGGCTGCCTATGATGTCACCTTGACCACTTACTGGACCACAATATGGTATAATAGATATGAATGAGGGGTATATAAGCATATCGAAGTCTGATCTCATATGAGCAATGTTTACATGTACAACTTACTTGACTTCTCTTCAATTATGCCATCTCTAAAATGAGATTAATAATAATACCTTCTTCACAGTGTTTATTATGAGGCATTTAAATAAAGCAGTAGCTTGGTACCTGGATTATAGAAGTACTAAGGAAGTAATATCTGTTTTTATAAGTCAGCACAGTTTACAAGTCCAAGACATAGAAATTTTGGGTTTGGATTGATTGCCATTCTTCCTGTGGGTAGGCTAGGTTGTTCCAGTCAGTGTATAGAGATTAGTTAAGGTTTATTCTAACCCTGAATTTCTCTAATTTTTATAAATTGTATCATTCACCCAGATACATTGTCTCTACTTGGCAAAATTCCTCTGGTCCTACCATTATGGTTAATCATTTAGTTTGTTAAATAAATCTTATTTTTTCATTGATTTACATAAGAAAAACAAAGCTTCATTCTTGTGAAATATACTACTTTAGGTTCCAAGTAGAAGACTTTTCCTAAGGAATTAATATGGTAGCTTACTTAAAAGTCTCTCCCAACATGGTGCCACATGAAATTACTGAAATGGGAGGCAGAATACTTGAATTCTATTCTTCCTGATCTTCCTTCTTTAAGTACTGGGCAATTTCAGGCATGTTCACTTAACCTCTTAAGTCTTTGGTTGTCTTAGATGTAAATTCGAAGCTGTATTATATGATAGTGGTAGGTTCTTTGTGCTCTAATATTATGTGGTTCTGGATATTATAAAATAGCAACAAGGATATATTTATACATGTAAACTGTGTATATAATGGGAACTGCAGTTCTCACCCACCAGTTCATCTTTTTAGTTCCAACAATCTCTTCCTTATTCTGAGCTCATTTATCGACAAGAAATAGGATTCTATGATTTCTAACTTTTTTATGATTCTATTAATCTTTCCTCCATTATCAGCCATTTGCCAAAAATGTAACAGCCCCTGTACCTAGAGATCTCTTCCTTGGTTACTCTCTAATAACTTCTGGAAAATTGCTTTATCTTCTATCTAGTATTTTATTACCTAATTAGAGTGTTTCTCAGATATTGATTCCTGGATATACATTTGCTTACACAAATAGTGGAAATCTTTTCCTAATTCACACATACAAGAGTTAAATCAATGGATAAAAGACTTCTTCCATAAAATATTTTAAAACCTCTGTCACCTGGTACCATTTGTTTGTGTTAGAACAAAATATGACAGAATATACCATTAATACAAAATTATTTATATTATAGTATAGTGATTCTCGAACTAATATCCAATCCACTGCAGACCAATTCTTTTGTAAAATACAATGAAAATGAATTACTAGAAAAACAATATGTTAAAAAGACAAAAAGTACAAATCCAATTTTTAAAACTATGTTGCAATAGACATAAAATAATTCTGTCAAACTGCTCTAAAATTAGTTCTCTCAAATTTTCGTTCTCAGAGTCTATACTTGTCATAAACTGAAAGCAAAGAGTTCATAGAACTGTACTGATCTGTGGATAAGACATTGAATTGCACTGGTCTTGAAAAGCAAGTTTGACTTTCTCTTTTTTGTAACTTTGAAATTCTTTCGCAAAAATAAGAGAGCTTCCTTATTCCCCTCTCTCAGCTTGTAGTATTCTTTAAGAGGCTGGATCTGCCTAGCTTCAGATAATTCCTACATTCAGTGACTGGATCCTTCAGGTTCTTTGCTGGATTAAAATGTAAGTAAAGCAGATGTGTATTAAGCCTTACCTGTATTTAGCCTCAGTGGAAGTGGGTTGCTCAGATCCTTTCTCGATAATGGCTTTTAATGAAAAGGAGAAGAGGACAGCCTGGGGGGAACCAAGTGACTCAGGTGTAGAGAGGGGTTACTACCAAAAGGCCATGTCTGTCTGGGCCACATGCCTGCTAATAAATCACCAGAGATTTATCCATGATTTTAATATCAGAATCATTGTCCAGGTGGAAAACAATCCAAAAAGTTGATGATAAGGGAAATACATGTAAGATGATTTTGTTGTGAAAATATCTGAGGCTTTAAAGGTGTTTTTTCCTTTTGATTTATTATAAGAAAGAATACAGAAATTACTATTGCTCAAAACAGTCATTCTACTGGAAACCTCAAATAGCAAATTAGAATTACATTTTTTTTTGAAAGATAGTTGCTAGGAGAGTAGGTTTTCCAGACCCCAATTAAAGATTCATTTTGCAATCAGCTTAAGCCTATATTTTTGAAACTTGAAACCTTACTCATCTGGCAGAGAAAAGGATCATAACCACTGAGAGGGAATACAAAGATCTTTCAGAGTATCCATATTTTACTTCTAAATCTTAATCTTCAAGGACTTTTCCCTATACTTTAAAAAATCTTATTTGTCTGCTAAGGAATTTTCTGCATTATTTCACCACCAAAATAATTGTTATTATATTAACTATTATAATTCAAAAATCTACCTTTATAAGGACCCATGAGAGAGATTTCTCTCTGACAATGCATTAAAAATACAGTGCTTGGGCTTCCCTGGTGGCACAGTGGTTGAGAGTCCGCCTGCCATTGCAGGGGACACGGGTTCGTGCCCCGGTCCAGGAAGGTCCCACATGCCGCCATGGCCGCTGAGCCTGTGCGTCCGGAGCCTGTGCTCTGCAACGGGAGGGGCCACGACAGTGAGAGGCCCGCGTACCGCAAAAATAAATGCAGTGCTTCCTCTGAGCTCTCCATTTGTTTTTGACTTTTTCTTACCTCTGTCACTTATTAGAGTTAAGCCTTTGATAATGTAGTTAACTTTTATGGTCCTCACTTTCTCTCATTTCAAAGGTGGGGATAAAAATTTTACCCACTTTATAGAGTTGTTCTATAGATTAAATGAATTAATATATTGTAAGTGCTTAGAGCAGTGCCTGGAACGTAAGTACTTAAAAAGTGTAAGCTGTTATTATTGTTGTTACTGTTTTCTTTCATGGAACTGGCAATTCTTATAACTATTCATGTTTTCTTCTTTGCTTTTTCTCCTAGGAACGTTAAGGATCAAATCTGTTTCTTTTAGTAGCTGTCTATTATTCTTTTATTCCCCTTATTCTCAATTCTTCATCTGTTTAATCTTTATTCTGCTATTTTGTGTGCCTATTCACAGGCTGCCTCAAATTCTTTCTGGAATAAAGTGGAATATTAATCAATGCATCTATCAGTTTCTTTTTAAGAGACTGGATTGGATTATGAGTCTACCTATGGACAAGAGTAATCTGAAGGACATTTTAAAATCCTGATCGTCTTAAATCTGGTTTCCTGAACCTATCAGTTGAGAGGGAGATAGAATTATTATATTTGACTTGAAAAATCTTTACAGCCTAGTTACTGGGGCCAGTCCTTAAAGTTACGTCGCTATTACACCAAGCGGGTGCTGGGATGGATGATGGAGTGTCCACCTCAATATCAATTACAGTAGAGAATCCCAAATAGGAGAGTATCTTACCCACTTTTGTATCCCCAGTGCCAAGCACAGTTTCTGGTGGATTACAATACTCAATAAATGGTTGATGAATGCACATACCATTTTTGCCTGCGTGCCACATTTTTCATTTGGCAACTTCAGCTTAGGACCTCAGCTATAACCATAGAATTCTCTTAAATGAAACTTTTATTTTCTGGAAACAAGACCTTCATATCAAGCAAAACTAGGAAGCTTTTTGTGTTTTTTTCCCTGCCTAATCCACCTTCTGTCATTCTTCCATGCTCACTCTGTATTCTCACATTATTAACTCACTTATCAGAGGAAGGTCTCTGAAACCAACATGCTTTTTCCTCTCATATTTGCCTTTGAACCTGCTGACCCCTCTGTCTAGTAAAGTACTTACCCTTTAAATCTGGACCAGGTCTCTGCCTCTCCTGGGAAGATTTCTTTGCTAATTGGCTCCGTTAGGCAGAACTAGACGTGCCACATTTATGACCCCCCCATGCCTGGTATATATCCTCACTGTAGTCCTCTATACTTTGTATTTTCTTAGTTTGATGCTCAGGTAACATGTAATGGAGAGAAAGCACAGGTTTGGCAATTGGGCAAAACTGTGTTGGGTCCTTTTTAGCTTTGTAACTAAGCCCTGTTACTTAACCTTGCTGAGGGTCAGGTTACTTGTTTTGAAATGAGGATAGTAAAGTCTATCGCATAAGGTGTTGTAAAGATTAAATTAGGTAATATATGTAAAGGCCAAGCACATAGTTGGTGCTCAGTAAATAATAGAGTAGGCGCTCAATGAAGATCATGTACCAGATTTATGATGATAGGTGAAAAATCAATTTGAATTTTGATTTAAGGCATTAGATTTTTTAGAATTAAATTTATTTTAGGGCTATAAGTATGAAAAAGGGGAGAATCATGTTTCTAACTGCCTCCGAAAAAGCACTTAGTATAGCGCCATGTGTTAATAGACAGTCATTAATGATTTTGATGACTGACCAGCAAGCAAATTTGCTTCCTTTCTTTACATGTCTTTAAGGCTCTATCCAGAGTCAAAGTTAAGAATGATTAGCATGGTATTAGAGCAGAAGTGCTCCAGAACCTCACCATAAGCACTGGTTTCCAGATGAGGCTATTCTTGAAAGACTTAATTTAAGCTTTTCCACTTAGCGTTTAATGTGACTTACTTTGTACAATGACAAAGCTGCAGGTGTTAACAAAATCTAAGAGTTTAAAAATGTGCTTGTGGTATATTTAAAGTGACCAAAATAACTTTTTTTAAGATTCAAAAATAAACTGTTGACATAAATCACAGAAATACCACTGCTAAAGAAATAAGATTTGTTGCATTTCATCATTTTCACTCGGAATTAAAGATCCTCTGTAATCTAGCCCCAGTTTATCTTCCAGACACCTCCGGCACCCACCCTCTTCCCAGACCCTCTAGACAGTCTAGTCTTAAGATGGATTTTTTTCCACCTCTGCCTTTAATTCCTCCTTAGCCTCTGATGTGTTTTTGTGTAGAGACATGCCTTTTCCATCTTTTTATTCCAACTTGAGCTGAAGCTCAGGGCCTGGCAGGTGGTGAGGGCTCAAGACATATTTTATTAGTGGAAGGTGACTCAGAGAGGCCTAAGCTAGGCTATGGAGAAATCAGACACATCCTGTCCTTCATGGGAAAGTCAATGACTAGAATTGTTGGAGGTGATGGCTGGTCTCCCCAGACTGGTCACAAAAGCTAATGCTTAAACTTCCCTGGCAGTATGCTTGATGGAGAATGAGTGCAGCCTGAGTGGCAGGGGAGCTGAGGTTCACAGACTTGGCCCCCAGACAGTGGATAAAAGTCAGAAGGGAAAGGCAACTTTGAATGAATCACAAGGCATAACATATAGCTGGTCTTTCAGCTTAGATCTTCTCTCCTCAGCTCCTAGCTTCCTCAGGATTTGTGGCAGAGCCCTGGGGAGATGCCGCCTAAGTGAGAAGACACACAACTGAGAGCCATCAAGTGAGGGGTGGGCAATTAGTTCCTTTAGTCAGCAGTACGGGGGGCAGCACAGTTGGAAAGCTGAATGGGAAGAATAGGATGCTTAAAAAAATTATTGGCATCCCTGTCTCTCTGATTTCTCATACTTCCAAACTATGAAGCCTAAAGAAAGTTCTAGAATCTGGGCTCTTTCTTAGAGAAACAAGGTAACAGCATTTAAAGTGCCTTGTAACTCCTTAGAAGAGATTATTTCTCTGTAGGGTCTCTCAGATGGAAGAAGCCAAATGTGACATTTCACAATCTGGGAAGGGGGAGGCATCTTGCTAATTGAGAAAACATTTCTATTCACAGTCTTTAGACTGAGATTTAGACTATACTATCCCCCAACTAACATCTGTTCTTGGTAAAGATAGCATGGCTAAATTCAACCCGTCCATTATTTAAAGGATAAGGCATGTCTCCATTTTACCTTGGTGGGTCTATGGAGAAGGAAATACAATCAGGAATTTTTACAACCTCATGACTACACCAACTATTCTTTTTACATAGAATAACTTATTTCTCCATTGCCTCCAGAAGGAAATCTGAAAGGCTGAGCATTAATCTTAAAATACTGAGCAATTAATAAGAGTTTAAGAGACCCAGAGCCCAACATTTGGTAAGTTTGCATCTCTCACCAACAGCACTCTCTCCCCACCAACTCCCTGCAGTATTGGACTCAACATAAACATTCATGAGCATTATAAAACACAAAGGAACTATTTTCTTTGCACATCTGCATAATAAGTTGTTAATTTTCAACCCAGTTATATGTAAATGATGACTGCTGTATATGAAATACTTCCCTTGCTTTTAATCAAATGTTGCCCATCCTTTAAAGCCCTAATTAAATTCTACGCAAGTTTGCCCTCCCCACACTCTTTCACCCCCAGCTTATTTAATTTTCTAAGTCAAAGTAGCAGATGCAGGGGACGCGGGTTCGTGCCCTGGTCCGGGAGGATCCCACGTGCCGCGGAGCGGCTGGGCCCGTGAGCCATGGCCTCTGAGCCTGCGCGTCCTGAGCCTGTGCTCCGGCAACGGGAGAGGCCACAACAGTGAGAGGCCTGCGTACTGAAAAAAAAACGAAAAAAACAAAAACAAAACAAAGTAGCACCCTCTTTTTTAACCTCTGAATTTAAAGCACTGTTATCTATATTTTGTATCTATTTGACAAAGGTTCAAGGAAACGGTATGTAACTGGTTAGTCTTTCATTAAAAACTTAGTTACCTTAGCCACTGATTTGTTCATACTTGATTGGGTTAGATATACTGTAGCCCCAGGAGCTAAAAATTTGGGAGCTCTAGTCTACAAAAAATTTCAAGATAGTTTCTAAAAAGGAATAAATGAACACTTGGCAGGAGATGCCTGTCACAAACACTGTACACATCAAAGCAGATTCCAGTAGGAACTTCTCAATGGCGAACATTAGTTCCTAGTATTTTTACTTGGAATTGAACATAAATATGTAAAACTTCATGTTTATCTGTTTCTTATTTTTAAATTAATAAGTGATCATTGTTGAAATTTTGTAAAGTATGAAAAGGCATAAGTGAGTAGGAAAGAAAGTCACTTAAAATCCTACTACTCATTTTGGCATACTTCTTGCATTTTTTTGTTACATATTTGAGACTTTACATACAATTTCATATCCTGTTTTTGCATTTAATATTATAACATAAGGGTTTTCCTTAGTTATTTGAAATACATAGCAAACATAATTTTTAAAGCAAAAATGGATATTTCTTTGTTTCCTATTCTCATTATATGAATAATTCATGCTAGTTATAGAAATTTCAGATAATGCATAAATGTATAGAGCAAAAGTAATTCCACCCCACAGAAATAAATGCAGTGAAATTTAGTGTATATCCTTCCAGACTTTTGCCCATGCATTTAAACAAAAAAGTATGCATATATACAGATAAAATATATGTACATAAATATGCAATCCTGGGATCACACTTTGTATACAGTTGGGCAACCTACATTTGCACTTAATACATTTTAAAATATTTTTGGGCAACCTGCATTTGCACTTAATACATTTTAAAATATTTTACTATCTATCATCTACATGTTTATTCTTTACCCCCTTAAATAGCTGCATGGTATTATATCATAAAAAGAATTTTAATGATTATATAAAACTCCATTGAATAGATGTATGTAGTGTACTTAACCTCTCCTCACTGCATACACCCACTCTGCCATTGATGGAGACATTGTTTTCTTAACTTTTAAAACCAAGAATAATTCTAAATTAAAAATAATGCTGTGATGAACATCTTTACCAATAAAGCGTGTCCACACAAAATTATTTCCTTAATAGAGCCCCACTGTCGAAATGATTGATTCAGGTATGTGAAAAAGCTTGATTCCTGATAAATATTATACATTTTCTGTAGTTTTAATTTCAAACTTTCTTTGCTATTCCTTATTTCATGTAAAATGCTTGCACCTACCTACCCTTTACTTTTTAAACTCACTGTATCCCAAAAGTCTTTTACATTTAAATTTGCAGTTCTGTCATTTTCATTGAAGATATTGGACATGCTTTTATAATGCTTTTATAAGTTTGAATTCAAGAAAGACGACTGGCTAGATGGCTGGTGTGTGTGAAATTTGCTTGTAGATTGACTTGATGGTAGTTTCTGGCACTATCTTTTGTCCTTTGTCAGCCCCTTTGGGAAAGTTTATGACAATAAACACAGTGTAGCATACTCCACAATATGAACTTGGTCTTCAGGAACGGGCATTAACTGCTTTCATTCTGTAATAGTATCTACTGAGAGATGAGGTTTTATTTAGGAAAGTGCTCAAGCCTGAAGTCTCTTGCAATATCTATGAGATGTGTGCATTCAGAGTTAAAATTTCATGAGAACTTTGTTCAAGGAATTACTTTTCACCTCAGTTCAATGTTAATTTACTTTACTTGTAAGCAAACAGAATACAGTGATACTATTTCTATCCTAAGAACATATGCATGTTGTTCCATTAGTAGTAATATTTTCATCAGAACATTGTTGAACAGTAGCAAGTGATAACATTTGTAGGCAGTAATCAGAGACTTGACAGCTTTCCTCACCACTAACATTCTTCCTTCTAAGAGGTGAGAGATGTATATTGAATAGAACACTTCAGAAAAGGATTATTAGCTGTTAACTCAAATACCAAGTTGAAGTTGGATTACTCAAAAAAATAAAACCGGGCTTCACTGGTGGCGCAGTGGTTGAGAGTCCGCCTGCCGATGCTGGGCCCGTGAGCCATGGCCGCTGAGCCTGCGCGTCTGGAGCCTGTGCTCCGCAATGGGAGAGGCCACAACAGTGAGAGGCCCGCGTACTGCAAAAAAAAAAAAAAATAATAATAAGAAAACCATCTTCTGAGGTATCCTAGTGGCTTCATTTTATAGGTGACAGCCATAGTAGAGTAATCCTCTTATTTGAGGAGTCATCAATCCTTGTCCTATCCAAGAAATGAATACAGGTTCACATATCTTTAATAGCATTTAATTATATTATCCTGATTTTTCCTCTTGATTTACTTATCTCAGTGTTGATTATTCATCCTCCATTTAACAGCTTGGGCCCCAGCTTTCCTCCATGAGCCTTGGCTACATTGCTGGCTTGGCTTGAAAGGTAGGTGTGTGACAGGGAAGTTATCGTCACTAAGTTCATGAAGAAACTAAACATAAAGATAATGAATGAGTTACAGTCATAATAACAGTAGCAGTAATGATTAGTGCTGACATTTATGGAGCACTTACTTTGTGCCAGGGACAGTACTAAGCACTTTACAGGCAATAATTCATTTAATCTTGACAGCAGCAACTTATGAAGTATATGCAACTACTATGCCTTCCATTTTACAGTTGAGGAAACCAAGGAACAGAGAGGTTGTGACATGGTATATTCAGCTAGTAAGGGGTGAAGCCAGCATTGAAGCCAGGATATCTGGCTCTGTGGTGCTTAACCACCTGTGCTATGTTGCCACTGAAAATGATAAATAGAAGTGTTTGGACTAAACTTTCTGGCTCCTAGTCCACTGCTTTTCTTGGATAATAAACCCTATGTACCATCTATATACTGACTGAGGATACAAAATATGTAAATTACACGGTCCTCATCTTTGGGAAAATTTTCTGACCAGCATTAAATGCACAAAACACCTTTATCTGGAGGATGAATTGAAGGAGATAGGACCAGTTCATGGAGAGCTTTGATGGTCCAGCTGAGTAATCTGTGGTCATAACATAGTTGGTTTCAGTTACATCAAATATAATGTTAATGTATGTGGTCGTTGACTTTAAATCTAACACTCTCTTTCTTTGTTTCTTTCTTCCTCCCTTCCTTCTTTCTTTCAGCCTTCCTTCTTTTCTTTTTTCCCCACCTATATAGCATTTGTGTGTATTTCTATATAACTTCAGTTAGTTATAAGGATGTTTTAAAACTTGTTATAAGTATAGAAAGAACACTCACTTATATTTAATATGAAAAATCCTCAGCTAAATTTATGAAATCTGGAGAAAATATTTACAAATAATTACAGTTTTTTTTGCTCTTTTAAGGAAGGTATCATAACTAGGTCTAAGAGAAAAATTGGCTTAGATGTCCTTTGCCGATTGGCTTGTAGTAAATAGATCAAAATTATTTCTAAATAGCATAATAATGATCCACATGCAAATGAGTATTTTTAAATGCTTAAAGGTACTTGAATATAGTTTAAACAGTTTTCATGAAATTTTGTGGAAAATTTATTTACTTAAAAAATACATTCTTTAGGGCTTCCCTGGTGGCGCAGTGGTTAAGAATCCACCTGCCAATGCAGGGGACACGGGTTTGAGCCCTGGTCCCGGAATATCCCACATGCCATGGAGCAACTAAGCCCTTGTGCCACAACTACTGAGCCTGTGCTGTAGAGCCCGTGAGCTACAACTACTGAAGCCCGCGTGCCTAGAGCCTGTGCTCCTCAACAAGAGAAGCCACTGCAATGAGAAGCCCGTGCAGCGCAACGAAGAGTAGCCCCCCCCCCTCGCCACAGGTAGAGAAAGCCCGTGCATGGCAACGAAGACCCAGTGCAGACAAAAATTAATTAATTAATTATTTAAAAACTTAAAAAAAAAACATTCTTTAGAGATAGTATACACATTAGTCTGGCCTTCTTCTGACTAATCACAAATTCAGCTTTAGTGGAGTGTGAATTAAAGAAGTATTGTTGCTTTTCCAATGCTGCTCATTCTATTTGGAAAAATTAAGGAAAGTGTTGTCTAATTCTTTTTAAACACACCATGGTATCTGGTACCAACAGTGGGTACTCACTACGTGCTGCTGATTGATGAGGATGAAAGGTCAGATGTGCCCCAGGAGTGCATTTACCAATGTAGATAGTCCGTTTTGTGGGATAAAATCACAGGAAATGGAAGCCACTTTTACAAAAGAAGAAAAAGAAAAAAAAAGATTTGGTTTGTAATTTTTTTCTGGTTGTTTTAGAATTTCCATTTTTAGATGAATTTCTCACTTGTGTGAATTTATGAAAGGCAAATTATGACTTCCAGTGTTTTTCTCTCAAGCTATCTACTCAGTTTCCATTCTACATCCCTCAAATGATTCGATTCTGTTAGAAATGTTACATGTAATTCTGTATTTACAGAAGGAGTGAATTGCTAGGGAGGGTTTGAGATTTGCAGTTTGGGTCGCAAGCATCTCTTAGATTACCTCCTGCATATAGTCATAGTAAGATTATGTTCAGCAGGTAACCTGACTTAACATCAAACCTGAGCAACTAGAAAGTGAAACAGACAAACGAAACTCTTCTATTTTCAGAGAAACAATTAGGAGCATCAGTTAGAGGATCACTATACTATTGAGACTTGATAAAATCCTCAAAATAAAGGTCAAGATGCAGACATTAACATTCTCAAATACTCAGAGTGTAAAATTACTTATTAAATTCAGTCAATTTTATTGCAGTCGTACTATATACCAAGTACTGTTCTAAGTGGTTAGGGATAGGACACTGAATAGGACAAAAATCTCTAACCTTGTGGAGTTTGCATCAAGTAGAAGTGGGGGGAAGACATATAGTACTCAAATAAATAAGTAAAAAATACAGTCATCAAACATAGATAGGGACCATAGATATAAGGATGGAAGGGGGATAAGGAATGACAGAATGTGAGGGGGGTTCAATTTTAGTAGGTGACTTATGAGTAAATACTAACATGATGGGCTGTGTTGTGCATATATTTGGGAGAAGAGCACTGCTACAAAGGAAAGATCAAGTGCAGAGGGTCTGGGCAGTGGTGTGCCAGGCATGCTCAAGGGAGTCATAGAGCTATAAGACATGAGGTCAGAAGAAGAAAATGGGAAGTAGATCATTATCCAGGGATCTTGCAGGACACTGTTGAGACTTTGGCTTTTGTTTGTGTTGGCTGCTGCTGCTTTTTTTTTTTTTTAACATCTTTATTGGAGTATAATTGCTTTACAATGGTATGTTATTTTCTGCTTTATAACAAAGTGAATCAGCTATACATATACATATATCCCCAAAGTGAATCAGCTATACATATACATATATCCCCATATCTCCTCCCTCTTCCGTTTCCCTCCCACCCTCCCTATCCCACCCCTCTAGGTGGTCACAAAGCACCTAGCTGATCTCCCAGTGCCATGCGGCTGCTACCCACTAGCTATCTGACATTTGGTAGTGTATATATGTCCATGTCACTCTCTTACTTCATCCCAGCTTACCCTTCCCCCTCCCTGTGTCCTCAAGTCCATTCTCTATGTCTGCATCTTTATTGCTGTCCTGCCCCTAGGTTCTTCAGAATTAATATTTTTTTCTTTTTAGATTCCATATATATGTGTTAGCATATGATATTTGTTTTTCTCTTTCTGACTTACTTCACTCTGTATGACAGACTCTAGGTCCATCCACCTCACCACAAATAACTCAGTTTCATTTCTTTTTAAGACTGAGTAACATTCCATTGTAGTCTTTATCCATTCATCTGTCGATGGACACTTAGGTTGCTTCCATGTCCTGGCTATTGTAAATAGAGCTGCAATGAACATTGTGGTACGACTCTTTTTGAATTATGGTTTTCTCAGGGTATATGCCCAGTAGTGAGATTGCTGGGTCATATGGTAGTTCTATTTTTAGTTTTTTAAGGAACCTCCATACTGTTCTCCATCATTTCTCTAATGATTAGTGATGTTGACCTTCCTTTCATGTGTTTGTTGGCAATCTGTATATCTTCTTTGGAGAAATGTCTATATAGGTCTTCTGCCCATTTTTGGATCGGGTTGTTTGTTTTCTTGATATTGAGCTGCAGGAGCTGCTTGTAAATTTTGGAGATGAATCCGTTGTCAGTCGATTCGTTGGCAAATATTTTTTCCCATTCTGAGGGGTGTCTTTTCGTCTTGTTTATGTTTTCCTTTGCTGTGCCAAAGCTTTTAAGTTTCGTTAGGTCCCATTTGTTTATTTTTGTTTTTATTTCCATTTCTCTAGGAGGTGGGTCAAAAAGGATCTTGCTGTGATTTATGTCATAGAGTGTTCTTCCTATGTTTTCCTCTAAGAGTTTTATAGTGTCTGGCCTTACATTTAGGTCTTTAATCCATTTTCAGTTTATTTTTGTGTATGATGTGTTCTAATTTCATTCTTTTACATGTAGCTGTCCAGTTTTGGCAGCACCACTTATTGAAGAGGCTGTCCTTTCTCCACTGTACATTCCTGCCTCCTTTATCAAAGATAAGGTGACCATGTGTGCGTGGGTTTATCTCTGGGCTTTCTATCCTGTTCCATTGATCTATATTTCTGTTTTTGTGCCAGTACCATACTGTCTTGATTACTGCAGCTTTGTAGTATCATCTAAAGTCTGGGAGCCTGATTCTGGCAGCTCCGTTTTTCTTTCTCAAGATTGCTTTGGCTACTTGGAGTCTTTCACAAATTGTGAAATTTTTTTGTTCTTAGTTCTGTGAAAAATGCCATTGGTAGTTTGATAGGGATTGCATTGAATCTGTAGATTGCTTTGGGTAGTACAGTCATTTTCAAAATGTTGATTCTTCCAATCCAAGAACATGGTATATCTCTCCATCTGTTTGTATCACCTTTAATTTCTTTCATCAGTGTCTTAGAGTTTTCTGCATACAGGTCTTCTGTCTTTGTAGGTAGGTTTATTCCTAGGTATTTTATTCTTTTTGTTGCAATGGTAAATGGGACTGTTTCCTTAATTTCTCATCAGATTTTTCATCATTAGTGTATAGAAATGCAAGAGATTTCTGTGTATTGTTTTGTATCCTGCTACTTTACCAAATTCATTGATTGGCTCTAGTAGTTTTCTGGTAGCATCTTTAGGATTCTCTATATATAGTATCATGTCATCTGCAAACAGTGACACCTTTACTTCTTCTTTTCCGATTTGGATTCCTTTTATTTCTTTTTCTTCTCTGATTGCTGGGGCTAAAATTTCTAAAACTATGTTGAATAATAATGGTGAGAGTGGACAACCTTGTCTTGTTACTGATCTTAGAGGAAATGGTTTCAGTTTTTCACCTTTGAGAATGATGTTGGCTGTGGGTTTGTCATATGTGGCCTTTATTATGTTGAGGTAATTTCCCTCTATGCCTACTTTCTGGAGCGTTTTTATCATAAATGGGTGTTGAATTTTGTCAGAGGTTTTTTCTGCATCTATTGAGATGATCATATGGTTTTTATCCTTCAGTTTGTTAAATGATGTATCGCATTGATTGATTTGCATATATTGAAGAATCCTTGCATTCCTGGCACAAACCCCACTTGATCATGGTGTATGATCCTTTTAATGTGCTGTTTGATACTGTTTGCTAGTATTTTATTGAAGATTTTGCATCTATGTTCATCAATGATATTGGCTTATAGTTTTCTTTCTTTGTGACACCTTTGGTTTTGGTATCAGGGTGATGGTGGCCTCGTAGCATGAGTTTGGGAGTGTTATGCCCTCTGGGATATTTTGGAAGAGTTTGAGAAGAATAGGTATTAGCTCTTCTCTAAATGTTTGATAGAATTCGCCTGTGAAGCCATCTAGTCCTGGGCTTTTGTTTGTTGGAAGATTTTAAAACACAGTTTCAGTGCTTGTGATTGATCTGTTCATATTTTCTATTTCTTCCTGGTTGAGTCTTGGAAGGTTGTGCTTTTCTAAGAATTTTTCCATATCTTCCAGGTTGTCCATTTTATTGGCATATAGTTGCTTGTAGTACTCTGCCATGTTCCTTTGTATTTCTGCAGTGTCAATTATTACTTCTCCTTTTCATTTTGCATAATCTGTCCATTGGTGAAAGTGGGGTGTTAAAGTCCCCTGCTATGATTGTGTTACTGTCGATTTCCCCTTTTATGGCTGTTAGTATTTGCCTTATGTATTGAGGTGCTCCTATGTTGGGTGCATAAATATTTACAATTGTTATATCTTCTTCTTGGATCAATCCCTTGATCATTATGTAGTGTCCTTCTTTGTCTCTTCTAATAGTCTTTATTTTAAAGTCTATTTTGTCTGATATGAGAATTGCTACTCCAGCTTTCTTTTGGTTTCCATTTGCATGAAATATCTTTTTCCATCCCCTAACTTTCAGTCTGTATGTGTCTCTAGGTCTGAAGTGGGTCTCTTGTAGACAGTAAATATATGGGTCTTGTTTTTGTATCCATTCAGCCAATCTGTGTCTTTTGGTGGGAGCATTTAGTCCATTTACATTTAAGGTAATTATAGATATGTATGTTCCTATTCCCATTTTCTTAATTGTTTTGGGTTCGTTATTGTAGGTCTTTTCCTTCCTTTGTGTTTCTTGCCTAGAGAAGTTCCTTTAGCATTTGTTGTAAAGCTGGTTTGGTGGTGCTGAATTTTCTTAGGTTTTGCTTGTCTGTAAAAGTTTTATTTTCTCCATCAAATCTGAATGAGATCCTTGTGGGGTAGAGTAATCTTGGTTGTAGGTTTTTCCCTTTCATTACTTTATATATGTCCTGCCACTCCCTTCTGGCTTGCAGAGTTTCTGCTGAAAAATCAGCTGTTAACCTTATGGGGATTCCCTTGTATGCTATTTGTTGTTTTTCTCTTGCTGCTTTTAATATTTTTTCTTTGTATTTAATTTTTGATAGTTTGATTAGTATATGTCTGGGCATGTTTCTCCTTGGATTTATCCTGTATGGGCCTCTCTGAACTTCCTGGACTTGATTGACTATTTCCTTTCCCATATTAGGGAAGTTTTCAACTATAATCTCTTCATATATTTTCTCAGTCCCTTTCTTTTTCTCTTCTCCTTCTCAGACGCCTATAATTTGAATGTTGGTGCATTTAATGTTGTCCCAGAGGTCTCTGAGACTGTCATTAATTCTTTTCATTCTTTTTTCTTTATTCTGCTCTGTGGTAGTTATTTCCACTATTTTATCTTCCAGGTCACTTATCCGTTCTTCTGCCTCAGTTATTCTGCTCTTGTTTCCTTCTAGAGAATTTTTTATTTCATTTATTGTGTTGTTCGTCATTGTTTGTTTGTGCTTTAGTTATTCTACCTCCTTGTTAAACGTTTCTTGTATTTTCTCCATTCTATTTCCCAGATTTTGGATCATCTTTACTACCATTACTCTGAATTCTTTTTCAGGTAGACTGGCTATTTCCTCTTCATTTGTTTGGTCTGGTGGGTTTTTACCTTGCTGCTTCATCTGCTGTGTGTTTCTCGGTTTTCTCATTTTGCTTAACTTACTGTGTTTGGGGTCTCCTTTTCACAGACTGCAGGTTCGTAGTTCCTGTTGTTTTTGGTGTCTGCCCCCAGTGCCTAAGGTTGGTTCAGTTGGTTGTGTAGGCTTCCTGGTGCAGGGGACTGGTATCTGTGTTCTGGTGGATGAGGCTGGATCTTGTGTTTCTGGTGGGCAGGACCACCTCTGGTGGTGTGTTTCGGGGTGTCTGTGTCCTTATTATGACTTTAGGCAGCCTGTCTGCTAATGGGTGGGGTTGTGTTCCTGTCTTGCTAGTTGTCTGGCATATGGTGTCCAGTTCTGTAGCTCGCTGGTCGTTGAGTGGAACTGGGTCTTAGCATTGAGATGGAGATCTCTGGGAGAGCTTTCACCGTTTGATATTAACTGGAGCTGGGAAGTCTCTGGTGGACCAATGTCCTGAACTCGGCTCTCCCACCTCAGGCTCAGGCCTGACCCCTGGCTGGAGCACCAAGACCCTGTCAGCCGCATGGCTCAGAAGGAAAGGGAGGAAGAACGAAAGAAAGAAAGAAAGGAAAGAAGGAAGGAAGGAAGCAAGGAAGGAAGGAAGGAAGGAGGGAGGGAGGGAAGAAAGAAAGAAAGAAAGGGAAAGAGAAATAAAGAAAGAGAGAAAGAGAAATAAAATAATAATAAAATAAAGTTATTAAAATAAAAAATTATTAAAAAGTAAAAAAAAAAAATAAAGCCAGAAGAGAGCAGCCAAACCAAAAAACAAACCCACCAACGATAACAAGCACTAAAAACTATACCAAAACAAACAAACAAAATGAACAGACAGAACCCTAGGACAAATGGTAAAAGCAAAGCTATACAGACAAAATCACACAAAGAAGCATACACATACACACTCACAAAAAGAGAAAAAGGAAAAAAAATATATATATATATAAAAAAGGAAGAGCAAGCAAATCAATAAACAACTCTACCAATGATACCAAACTCTAGATACTAAGCTAAGATAAACATAAGACCCAAAACAAATTAGATGCAGAAAGCAAACCCGAAGTCTACAGTTGCTCCCAAAACTCACTGTCTCAATTTTGTGATGATTCCACAGATGCAGGGTACATCAAGTTGATTGTGGAGATTTAATCCCCTGTCCTGAGGCTGCTGGGGGAAATTTCCCTTTCTCTTCTTGTTCACACAGCTCCTGAGGTTCAGCTTTGGATTTGACCCTGTCTCTGCGTGTAGGTCACCTGAGGGTGACTCTTCTTCGCTCAGACAGGACGGGGCTAAAGTAGCAGCTGATTCATGGGCTCTGGCTCACTCAGGCCAGGGTGAGGGAGGGGTACGGAATGTGGGGTAAGCCTGTGGCCACAGAGGCTAGCATGACGTTGCAACAGCCTGAGGCGCACCCTGTGTTCTCCTGGGGAAGTTGTCCCTGACTCATTGGACCCTGGCAATGGCAGGCTGCACAGGCTCCTTGGACGGGAGGTGTGGAGAGTGACCTGTGCTTGCACACAGGCTTCTTGGTGGCTGCAGCAGCAGCTGTAGTGTTTCATGCCCATCTCTGGTGTCCATGCTGATAGCCGTGGCTCTTGCCCATCTCTGGAGCTCGTTTAGGCAGTGCTCTGAATACCCTCTCCTCACACACCCCGAAACAATGGTCTCTTGCCTCTTAGGCAGGTCCAGACTTTTTCCCGGACTCCCTCCCCGCCAGCTGTGGCGCACGAGCCCCCTTCAGGCTGTATTCACACAGCCAACCCCAGTCCTCTCCATGGGATCTGACCTCCGAAGCTTGAGCCTCAGCTCCCAGCTCCCACCCTCCCCAGTAGGTGAGCAGACAAGCCTCACAGGCTGGTGAGTGCTGGTCGGCACTGATCCTCTGTGCGGGAATCTCTCTGCTTTGCCCTCTGCACCCCTGTTGCTGTGCTCTCCTCTGTGGCTCCAAAGCTTACCCCCTGCTACCCCCCGTTTCCTCCAGTGAAGGGGCTTCCTAGTGTGTGGAAACCTTTCCTCCTTCACAGCTCCCTCCCAGAGGTGCAGGTCCCATCCCTATTCTTTTGTCTCTGTTTTTTCTTTTTTCTTTTGCCCTACCCAGGTACGTGGGGAGTTTCTTGCCTTTTGGGAGGTCTGAGGTCTCCTGCCAGCATTCAGCAGGTGTTCTGTAGGAGTTGTTCCACATGTAGATGTATTTCTGATGTATTTGTGGGGAGGAAGGTGATCTCCGCATCTTACTCCTCTGCCATCTTGAAGGTCTTCTTCTCTGTTGGCTTCTATCTTGAAACTAAGTTGTAGTGTGACAAGAGTGCAAGCAGGGAGACTAATTAAGAGGCTACTGAAATGATCCTGGTGAGAGGTAATGACAGCTTGAAGGAATGGTGTATGTTAATGGATGTAGTTTATGAGAGAAAGTGTGTGATTAAACATGAATCCAAGTTTTTGGCTTCGGTAATTGGTAGTTTGGGAGTTATTAACCGAGGTGGGAAAAACTGTTTAGTGGTGCTGGATTGCAGACGGGGATGAGACACTTGGTTTTGGACATCTAAGTGAACTTGTTGAGTAACAGTTACAAAGCCTGCAATGAGGGAGGAGATCTGGACTGAGGTACACATTTGCAATCATCCGTATATAGGTGGTATTTAAAGAGATCAGAACGGATTGGCTCATGAGATCAAATTCCCAGTTCCAATGCTGTTGTCTTTTCTGATGGTGATGGTGTAAACAAGTTGATTTTAGGTGCTTTGACATATTGAAGTTGGTCTGATGATAACATTGAACACATATCTTTTCTCTACTTTTAGCTTTCAACTTTCAACCATCATCTTCACTGTGAAAGCATTTATTGCCAGTTAGGGCTGGCCACTAGTGAGCACTAGTGAGCATTTCAACCTCAAGGCACCTAGGAGACAGTACTACTCATACTTTGTTGAGGTCAAAACAAAACACAGCAGAAAACATCCAACTCTAGAACGTATTGGCAAATAATGAAAAATTTATTGCAGATTTTGTGGCTTGACAGAGAAGAAAGTTGACACTGCACACTACACGGATGAAATGTAATAAAAATCTCCTCCTCCGGCTTCCCTGGTGGCGCAGTGGTTGAGAGTCCGCCTGCCGATGCAGGGGACATGGGTTCGTGCCCCGGCCCGGGAAGATCCCACGTGCCGCGGAGCAGCTGGGCCCGTGAGCCATGGCCGCTGAGCCTGCACGTCCGGAACCTGTGCTCCGCAACCGGAGAGGCCACATCAGGGAGAGGCCCACGTACCGCAAAGAAAAAAAAAAATTCCTCCTCCTTTGCTCTTCCCCCTCAGTTTTTCTTAGACTGCCAGCTGTCACATCTTCATTCTCTTCCCCCGACCCCTCCACTACTTCTCAGAACCCTTCTTACTACTCAAATAATTCACTTTTGGTCTTAGACTTGTTTACTCTTCACCCTCCACAAAACATAACCTCTACCTACATTTAACCAAACCTATTTTTCCTACAAAGCAGTTCAGCAACCTTCTACTGTGACTCAAGGTTGTCTTTTAGGTGACCAGCTATCCGTTCCAAAGTACTTATCCAAATAACCAAGAAAACCCAGGTCTTCTTAAGAGTGTGTGTGTGTGTGTGTGTGTGTGTGTGTGTGTGTGTGTGTGTGTGTAAGGGAGGTAGAGAGAGACAGAAAACAGAAAGAGAGAAAGAAAGAGACTGCATGTTGAAGATGTAACTCTCCAAATCAATGCACACTTGTTCCCAAGTTTGGGTAAGAACTACATTATAGGCTGAGAATGTATTATTTTTATTTGGTCATAATTTGAATAAGGAACAATATAAAATGCCAAGAAATTTTCAATCATATCTTCACAATCTTTTACTAATCTTTACCATACTATTACTTATTCATGTTAATATAATTATTTTTGAACTCTCTTCGTCTGCCATATAAAATATGCATCACTGGATAATTGGATATAAACCAGTGTATGTTCTATTTTAACATTTTCCCTTATACTAGTCTTCTCTACTATCATGGATACTGTACTGTGCTGTCCAAATCCCGTGTTCAGAACAGAGGGACTTATTTCCTCAGCTGATGGGAAGAATTGTCCTCTGTTAAAGAGAGCCTCTTTACTCAGATTCCATGCCTTTGAACTAAGGATAAAAATGGCTCAGCTTCCTCACCCCAGCTCAGGACAACTTGGAAGGGCCATCCCAGCTCCAGGGATTGCTGTGCAGTCAGCTAAGGCCGCATTGTGGTTTCTCTGAAGCCCGACTTCTGCTTCCACCCTATCCTGCTGCCTTCTCTTCCCCACAAGGGGTTGGTCCCGAGAGCTGTGCTTTCTGCACACTTATCTCCATATCAGTGTCTGCTTTCTGGGGAAGCCATTCCCTCATAGTCACCTCCTTCCAGAATATTTGAGGTTGAGAGAGTTTTTCTCACACCTGTTCCTGAACTGCCTGCCCTCCGCTGCTTCTCCTAATCACGTGCTCCTGTCTGTCACCACTCGCTCTGCTGTGGGCCACTTCCTGAACCACGATGCTGCTCTCTCCCAGCAGGCGCCCCTCTAGAGCATTCCACATGGGGCAGGCACCATTCCCTTTACTGTCTTATTTTTATTCCCTGCAATATCACCCACACCAGGCTACAAAGGTATATCAGAATTATTGAAGCATTGCAGGCAACTGAAAGCTACCACAAGTAAATATGACTGACTCCATAGTGCAACGAAGAGGAACAGAAAATGTTAAACCCATTACTGGGGGATCCTCATGGACACACAATGAGTCTTTATTATGTTCTTTGTTGTCAAATCCTTGTCTCTCCCTTCCCCCTCACCACCACACACAAACACACACACACACACACAAACACTGCAATAAGCATTTCCGTTTTCAAATGTTCATAGTATACCTCTTCTTTCTCTTTTAGGGATTTCCCACTCTCAACCTACACTATTTCTTGGATCATCTCCCTTGGAGATTATCTCCCCCTTCCCGGGTGTTAATTCAGTCCCAAAGTCTGGGCATCAACTGGACAGTCCCATGTGGGCAGTGGCACTTCAAGTCAGTCTACAAGCAGTCTAGGTATCAGTGTAATGTACAGTCTGTCTCCTCAGTTTCCCCAGTCATCCAGTGGTTCACTATTAAATCATCTCCTAAAGGCAAGTGAAAATTTTCGGAGCTAGTATTATCTACCTCTGCACTCTGCAATACTGTATCCACTAGCCAGTTCCACTTAGAAGTTCCAGTTACTTCCAATTCTTGAGCTGTGAGTTGACGTATCTCTGGTTTTCATTTTCTCTTAGCTTCGAAATTGGTTATAATTTATCCATCTTGTTTCCACCTCGAAAATTGTGCTGTTGTCCTCTTCTTTCCCATTCTTTTTCTTCTCATGGATTTATGCTTTAAAAAATCTTTGTTGTCATTTTAATGGGGTTTTAGGAGAACCTGAGACAAATACATGTTCAGCACGCTATGTTTAACTCAAAATTCCAAATACAGTATTCTCAAACAGTTAAACTTTGTCTCATAGACCCTAGGTTTATAATAAAATTGTAGAAAACTCATTATTATGAAATATAGGAATTAGTCTCTAAAAGAATTTGTTGTAGGATAAATATTTTGGCTACCATTGAGGTTAAATCATATTGAAATAGGAGGAAATAGGATTTTCTATAATTCCATATGAAATATATTAAAATAGCATTTCAATACAAGGATTTGTGAATATAGCCTATCAGTTCTTCTAAAATTCCTCAGTCCTTTCTGGGGAAGACTTCTTCATATTTTTAAACTTCTAAGTAAGAAAAGCAGTCAGGAAATAATATTTTCCCCAATAAGCTTTTTCTTAACATTAATTTATGTCTCTTGTGTCCTATTTTTCACCTCAGTCTTTGTCAGGCAATAAAGTAGCATATTTTAAAAATCATGGATGCATTTCATATTTAAGGATGAGAAAATATGTTTTTATTACCAGTAAGCCAAAGAGTTAGGAAAAATAGCACTTTGTTCTTGAGTATTAAATGGACAAGTCTGAGCAATACACAAAGCAGTGGGAAAAAAGATACATAGTTAAGAAATATATTACAAATCTAAAATGCTTTTTTAAAGCACTGAAGTTTGCAACTGCTATGAGATGAGTAATACCCCATAAGATACAGTTGCTGATTTCTATTTTTCAGGGGTTTTCAACAGACACTAGAAAAGTTTTGTTCCAGAACAAAAGATCAAAGTCTTTTCTTCATTAAATTATAATTGACATACAGTATTATATTACTTTCAGGTGCATAGCATAGTGATTCGATATTTTTATACATTACAAAATGATCACCATGATAACTCTAGCTACCATATGTCACCATACAAAGTTATTATATTACTGACTATATTCCCTATTCTGTACATTACATACCCATGACTTATTTATTTCATACCTGGAAATTTATATCTCTTAATCCCCTTCACCTATTTCATCCATTCCCCCCACTCCCTCCCCCTCTGGCAACCACAAGATTATTTTCTGTATTTATTAGTCTGTTTCCATTTTGTTTTGTTATTTATATTCCACATGTAAGTGAAATCATATGGTATTTGTCTACCTTCTAGGTCCATCCGTGTTTTCGCAGATGGCAAGATTACATTTTTTTTAATGACGGAATAATACTCCATTGTATATGTACAATATGTCTTCTTTATCCATTCCTTTATTGATGGACATTTCAGTTGCTTCCATACCTTGGCTATTGTAAATAATGCTGCAATGAACATAGGGGTACATATGTCTTTTCAAGTTAGTGTTTTTGTATTCTTTGGATAAATACCCAGAAGCAGAATTGCTCGATTGTATGGTAGTTCTATTTTTAGCTTTTTGAGGAACCTCCATACTGTTTTCCATAGTGGCTGTACCAATTTACATTCCCACCAAGGTGCACTAGTGTTCCCTTTCCTCCACATCCTTGCCAACACTTGTTTCTTGTCTTTTTCATGATAGCTATTCTGACAGGTGTGAGATAGTATCTCACTGTGGTTTGATTTGCATTTCCCTGATGATTAGTGACGTTGAGCATCTTTCAATGTGCCTGTTGGCCATCTGAATGTCTTCTTTGGAAAAATGTCTACTCAGATTCTTTGCCCATTTTTTAATTGGGTTTCTTGTTTCTTTGATATTGAGTTGTATGAATTCTTTATATATTTTCAATATTAACCCCTTATTAGATATATCATTTGCAACTATCTTCTGTTTAGTAGATTGCCTTTTTGTTTTACTGATGACTTTTTCACTATGTGAAAGTTTTTTAGTTTGTTGTAGTTCCATTTGTTTATTTTTGCTTTTGTACCCCCTGACTGAGGAGCCATATACAAAAAAAATATTGCTCAGACCAATGTCAAAGAGAGCACTGCCAAGGTTTCCTTGTAGGAGTTTTATTGTTTCAGGCCTTATATTTAAGTCTGTAATCCATTTTGAGTTTATTTTTGTATATGATGTAAAAAAGTGGTCCAGTTTCATCCTTTTGCCTGTAGCCATCTAGTTTTCCTAACACCATTTATTGAAAAGACTGTCTTTTCCCCGTTGTATATTCTTGCCTCCTTTGTCATAGATGAATTGACCATATGAGCATAGGTTTATTTCTGGGCTGTCTATTGTGTTCCACTGATCTATGTGTCTGCTTTTTGTGCCAGTACCATACTGTTTTGATTATTATAGCTTTGTAGTAAATTTGAAATCAGGGAGCCTGATACCTCCAGCTTTGTTCTTTTTTCTCAAGATTGCTTTGGCAATTCAGGATCTTTTATGGTTCCCCTACAAATTTTAGAATTATTTGTTCTAGTTCTGTGAAAAATGTCATGGTATTCTGACAGGAATTGCATTGAATCTGTAGATTGCTCTGGGTAGTATGGATATTTTAACAATATTGTTTCTTTCAATCCATAATCCCAGTATATCTTTCTATTTATTTATGTTGTCTTCAATTTCTTTTATCAATGTTTTATAGTTTTCAGGGTACAGGTCTTTCACCTCCTTGGTTAAATTTATTCCTAGGTATTTTATTCTTTTTGATTCAATTGTAAATGGGATTGTTTTCTTTATTTCTCTTCCTAATAGTTCATTATTAATGTATAGAAATGCAACAGATTTCTGTACATTAATTTTGTATCCTGAAACTTTACTGAATTCATTTTTTAGTTCTAGTAGTTTTTTGATGACGTCTTTTGGGTTTCTATTTATACTATCATGTCATCTGCAAATAGTGATAGTTTTATTTCTTCCTTTCCCATTTGGACACATTTATTTCTTTTTCTTGCCTAACTGCTGTGGCTAGGACTTCCAATACTATGCTGAATAAAAATGGCAAGAGTGGGAATCCTTGTCTTCTTCCTAGTCTTAGAGGAAAAGCTTTCAGTTTTTCACTGTTGAGTATGATGTTAGCTGTGGGTCTGTCATATATGGCGTTTTTTATTCCCTCTACCTACTTTATTGAGAGTTTTTATCATAAAGAGATGTCGAATTTGGTCAAATGCTTTTTCTGCACCTATTGAGGTGATTATATGATTTTTATCTTTTGTTTTGTTACTTTAGTATATCATGTGGATTGATTTGCGGATGTTAAAAGATCCTTGTGTCCCTAGAATAAATCCCACTTGATCATGGTGTGTGATCCTTTTAATGTATTGTTCAATTTGGTTTGTTAATATTTTATTGGGGCTTTTTGCCTCTATGTTCATCATGGATATTGGCCTACAATTTTCTTTTTTTGTAGTGTCTTTGTCTGGTTTTGGTATCAGGGTAATGCTGGCCTTGTAAAGTAAATTTGGAAGTATTTCCTCCTCTTTGATTTTTTGGGAATAATTTGAGAAGTCTAGATATTAAATCTTTAAATGTTGGGTAAAGTTTACCTGTGAAGCCATCTGGACCTAGACTTTTGTTTCTTGGAGTTTTCTGATCACTGATGCAATTCTTTTACTAGTAATCAGTCTATTCAGATTTTCTGTCTCTTCGTGATTCAGTCTAAGATTGTATGTTTCTAGAAACTTATTTTTTCTTCTAGATTGTCTAATTTGTTTTCTAATTATTCATAGTATTCTTTTATGATCCTTTGTATTTCTGTGATATCAGCTGTAATTTCTCCTCATTTCTGATTTTATTTATTTGGTCTCTTTTTTTTCCTTGATGAGCCTGGCTAAAGGTTTTTCAATTTTGTTTATATTTTCAAAGAACCAGTTCTTGGTTTTATTGATCTTTTTTATTGTTTCTTTAGTCTCCATTTCATTTATTTCATCTCTGATCTTTATTATTTCCTTCCTTCTATTAATTTTGGGCTTTGTTCTTTTCTTCTAGTTCCTTTAAATGTAAAGTTAAGTTGTTTATTTGAGATTTTTATTATTTCTTGAAATAGACCTTTGTTGCTATGAACTTTCCTCTTAGAACTGTTTCTGCTGTGTCCTGTAGATTTTGGATCTTTCTGTTTCCATTTTCATATCTTAAGGTATTTTTTCATTTCCACTTTGATTTCATTGTTGACCATTAATTGTTTAGTAACATGCCATTTATTCTCTACATGTTTGTGTTTTTTCCAGTTTTCTTTTTTGTAGTTGGTTTCTAGTTTCATACTGTTGTGGTTGGAAAAGATGCTTGATATGATTTCAATATTCTTAAATTTATTGAGACTTGTTTTGTGGTCTGGCATGTGATCTATCCTGGAGAATGTTCTGTGTGCACTTGAAAAGGATGTGTATGTATTTTGCTACTTTTGGTAGGAATGTGCTGTATATACTTGTTAATTCTATGTGGTCAAGTATGTTGGTTAAGGCCAATGTTTCCTTACTGATTTTCTGTCTGAATGATCTATTCATTGATGTAAGTGGAGTATTAAAGTCCCTTATTATTATTGCATTGCTGTCTATTTCTCTCTTTATTTCTGATAATATTTGCTTTGTATATTTAGATTCTCCTATATTGGGTGCATAAATGTTTACAAATGTTGTATCCTCTTGTTGGATTGACCCACTTATCATTATGAAATGCCCTTTTTTTGTCTTTGAACTCTTTATGAGGTAAATTGCTTATCTCCATTTAATTAAGCTCTTTCTTCTGGGGATTTGCATTGTTTTTTGGTTTGGAACATATTCCTCTGTCTCCTCATTTTACCTGTCTCTCTGTGTTTGTCTGTATGTATTAGGTGAAACACTTACCTCCCTCAGTCTTGAAGTAATGGTCTTGTATAGGAGATTTTCTGTGTGACCCAGAAGCACAATTTCTCCTGGCCGCCAGAGCCACCATGCAACTCTGTGGGCATTCCTTGTGTGAGCTGTGTGCACCCTCTGGCTGTGTTAAGGCCATGGCTACTGTGCAGTGAGGGCAGGGCTCAGAGCACCCACCTAGGTAGATTAAAGCTTGGTTGCTGCAAGGAGGGTGGTGTCTTGGGGTGCTTGATGACCCAGTTGTGGCCCATCCACTGTGTGGGGAGGGTAGGTCTCAGGACACTCACCTGTCCTGGCTCTGTAAGAGGTGCTGCCTGATTTATTCTTGATATGCTCCTATTGTTGGGTGTTTGCTGAAGCCTATCAGTGTTCAAAAGAGAGAAATCTCATTTAGCACTTAATTTCAGGCTCATTGTATGCCAGACCCTCAGACAGCAGCTTTTAAAGTATGCATATGTATTCAGTCCTGTGGGGCCATAATCTTAATGCCTGCTGGCCTCCAGACCAGGAGATCTGCAGGTGTCTCCTGGGAACAGCTGCAAAAATTGTGGCTCCTGATAAGCATATAGGCTCTTTTCTGGGGAGTCTTAGTAAAGCTAAAGGGGTGTGCAAGGATGGGGTTGCCTTACTTATGTTTCCTGAAAGCACCTCTTTAGCCTCCAGATGTGAGGGTAACCTGAAGCCTGTCCTGCAGGGTGAAACTTCAGGCTATGTAAATAGGTTTTTTTCATAGGAAGACTGGGGTTGTGTTACAGTCTGCTGTCAGTGCAGTGCCCTGGGAGTGGTGGCCTGCCAAGAACTGTCTTTCTGATTGTTACAGTCCTGTGGAGTTCAGGAATGCTGGTCCCCTTGGCCACCAAGGCCAAGAGATATGTCCCCTGTGTGAATTGCATGTACCTGCTGGCTTTAGCTAGGTAGCTGGAGAGTGTAGAGGTCAGGGCTTGTTCTCTTGTTTCAGGGAGGCAACCAGGAAATGACTTGACTATTTGCACCCACTGGCTTCAGCAATGTACCATGAGAATGCCTTGTCTGTGCACGTGTTAACTTTAGGCCACCGGTGGGAGAACACCAGCCCTAGCCAGGGGGCAGGGAAGTGTTGAGTTGGCAGACTTTAGCTAGGGAGGAGGAGAAAGCCACAACTGTCAAGCTCACCTGCCCCAGCCAGGAAGTGGGAGAGTGCTGCAAGCCACTGGAGCTCTCTGGCTTCAGCAACGGGCAGGGTAGTGCCCACAATTGATTGATTGCCTCCATGTCGCAGCTTGCCCGCCTGTAGTGGCAGGTTAGGTGGGAGTACAAAACTGGTGTCTGTCAGTGTCTCAGTCTCCAGGGAGTGTTTCCACCATCCCCATCTCTCCAACCGATGCTTGTATATTCACAAATGGCTCTATTTCATATATAGTTGTGGCACTTTTCAAGCTGCTGTTGTTTTGCTGGGTCTCAGGGTGAGTGAGATTGCATGGGAGCCTTTTAAGAGGAGAGTCTCAGTTTCCCATAGCACTTTGGGACCCTTGGATGGCAGCCCCATTGGTTTTCTTTTTTTTAATAAATCAATTTATTTATTTATTTATTTATTTTCGGCTGCATTGGGTCTTCGTTGCTGCGTATGGGCTTTCTCTAGTTGTGTCGAGTGGGGGCTACTCTTCATTGAGGTGCGCAGGTTTCTCATTGCGGTGGCTTCTCTTGTTGCATATCATGGGCTCTAAGTGCATGGGCTTCAGTAGTTGAGGCACGTGGTCTCAGTAGTTGTGGCACGTGGGCCCTAGAGCACATGGGCTTCAGTAGTTGTGGTGCATGGGCTCAGTGGTTGTGGTGCACAGGCTCTGGGATGTGCAGCCTTCAGTAGTTGTGGCATGCAGGCTCAGTAGTTGTGGTGTGTGGACTGTAGAGCACAGCCTCAGTAGTTGTGGCACATAGGCTTAGTTGCTCCATGGCATGTGGCATGTGGGATCTTCCCAGACCAGGAATCAAACCTGTGTCCCCTGCATTGGCAGGTGGATTCTTAGCCACTGCGCCACCAGGGAAGCTCCCTACCACCATTGGTTTTCTAACCCAAGCATTTTGGGTGCTTCTCCCTCTTGTGTGTATTCTAGGGGCTGGTGTGCCCGATGTTGGGTGCCAATCTCTTGCTTCTCCAGGAGCAGCACCTGTCTGGTGAGATCCCTCCTAATGTATGTCAGGGGGTGGGTGTTTTGGTAAGAGCGTTTTTCTGCCTCTCCTACCTAACTTCATGTCATCCTTTTTATCCTTTGCTGTGGAGCAGGTGTTCAGCTACTTCTCAGGTTTTTTTCAGAGGGGATTGATCCACAGGTGGGTGTATATTTGTTGTGTCCGTGGGAGGAAGTAAGTTCAGGCTCCTCCTGTGTCGCCATCTTGAACAGCCTCCTCCAAAGTCTCTTTTTGAAGAGTAGGAAGGTGTTATTGATGGGACTGGGGATTTACTCTACTCTGAATTCATTCAGGGAAAGTCAATTTCTTTAAGGTATAAAAAAAAATGCATCCATAAGAGGTACAATGGTAACATTATGTTTAAAAAATACAAATAAATACCAAGACTGGAGGAATAAAAAGAAGCATGCAGTTCCAAACCAACAGAAGTAGTTTAAAATGTTCTTTACTGCATTATGGAACTAATCCCCATTCCTTGAGTCATCTGTATTTTGCTAACTATTTTGCATTTATTAAAGACTATTTTTATTGATTACTTTGATATTTTCCCAACAAACTGCCCCTTTTCAGTTGTTTGGTAGTTTTGTTATGAGCCATGATGCTAATGAAATAACCAAATGGGAGAAGAACCACATTTTTTCCTTTTCTTCATATATGGTGAAGTTTCCTATTCTTCCAATTCTCCTAACACCTCATTATGCTGTTAGACCATCTATTCTAAATTTGCCTTTGGAGTTGGGAGTATTGAGCAGCCTCTTTTGACGACTGACAGGAATATTACTTTCTTCAATCATGGCCCCTAAGAACACACTGTAATGGAAAGAATGCTTTTCTGTGACAAGTACTTCAAAAACAGATTTCTTCTTGGTCCATAATTCACATGTTTTATGTGGAGGATCCACTTCCATGCTACTTGTCATGTCAATACTATTATTATTGTGTTAGATATGCCCATTGAAGACACATATGTACATCTTAAGTTGAAAGACATACACTCACACACACACATTCACACACACACACACATACACAGTGATCTTCCCCTTTCTGGTGAGGCTAAAACTTGGAGGAATACACACACCCCACTTATGTTAAATAATGTTGGATGGGAAAATCCAGTGTTCTTGACTTATCTTAGAATTTTGGCTTTGGTGAGCACCCTGATGTGCCTTAAAACAGTTATCCAACCTTACTCTTGTGATGATGATAGAGCTATATGGTAGCTGCAATCAGAGCATTTTGTGGTTGACTAATTTAAAACTTTATTCTTAGTACAGGTGGTTTTTAGCCTATATTACTGTCCAAGCAGGAAAACAGGTGGCACAATCAAAGGGGTAAAGAGGGTTTGAGTCACTTCTCATGGAGATGTGGGCAGTGTGAGAGGAGTCAACAAGTTGTAGAGAAGTACCTACAGCCCAGAAGTAGCAACAAGTCCTTAATGTCCCTCAGCCTGAGGTGTTGAGGGGTGAAAGCAGTTGAGCAGAACCCTGTGAGAGCTGCATCTGTGGGAGCTGCAGGCTGAAGAAGAATGCAGTCACTGCCAAATTATGGCTCAGTAGGCAGAGCTGGAGAGGTTGGACTAAGAATGGTGTGACTTCTCTCTCTGAGCCTCCCACAGACAAAACCCAACCAGTAGCCCAAAGGCAAGGAAGTCCAGGTGATGCAGTCTGCAGAGGCCAGCCTTCTAGGCACAGAGCCAGACTGGGAGGAGAGTGGGCCTGGAGGGAATGGATGAAATATTCCCTTTCAACTGAAAATGTGACTCGATTACTACGAAACTGAAATTACATTGAGATTAAACTGAAAATGTGATTCAGTAAAACTCAGCTACTGATTACGGATTACACAAAGGCACAAATGATGAAGAGCAGAGCATAAATGAACAGTTAAGGTTGGAACCCAAAATGAATTGACACATTTAATAATGTGCTCAGTCAATATTTTGTTCATTTATTTATCCATTCAGTCATCTATGTGTCTATTCAAGGTGAGAGGTTTAATATAAATTGTGATTTATATTCAAAGCCTAACTTAAATTTTAATTAAAAACAAAAACGGTTCCCTTTTTTTAGTGTATCAGAGGGCCAGGATTAGAACTCAGGAATAATAGGGATAAAACAAATACAGTTGACCCTTGAACAACACAGGTTTGAACTGTGCAGGTCCACTTATATGCAGATTTTTTTCACTAAATACACAGTACGGTATTACATGACCCATGCTTGGTTGAATCTGTGGATGTGGAATCAGGGATGGGAGTCTGACTGTAAAATTACACGTGGATTTTCAACTTCACGGGGTTGGCTCCCCTAACCCTCCTATTGTTCAAGGGTCAACAGTATACGGTATTTTATGTGATAAGCTTATGTGTTCTAAGTGTGTATGCAGACACACCTGGAAAATTTTTTGTTGAAGAGCTAGAGAAAGAAGAAGGAGAAGCAACTAGGCTGTTGGGGCAAAGAGAGAGAGAGGGCTGGGCTGATTTCAGTTAGTAGGGAAAGAGTGGGACCAACAACTTGGAAAAGTGGGTAGCAGCACAGCAGACATACTCATTGGTCCACACCTAGCTGGTAGAAACAATTCTGTGGTAACAGCAGCAAGCTTATCTTCCCCATGGAAATCTGTTTGTGCTAGAATATAATCAACGTCAGATTCTTTCTTACTCTGGTGGATGTGGGACATGGTGAAATGATCGACAGTGTGAAAAGAAGAATGAAAAGTAAAGTTGTAGGTTTGGAAAAAAAACCTTATTGATTCTACATATCTTTCATATAATTGTGTAAATGTGGGCTTTAATTTTATGCACTCCTGCCTACTCCTCTAACTCATCTGGAGTGACACAAGGAGGACAAAGTGACTGCCTAGGTACTTATGTAAAAGCTAGGCTGTAGGATCAGACAGAGCTGGCATCTAATCCTGACTCATCACTTACCAGCTCTGTGATTTTAGGCAAGTTGCTTAATCCCTTAAGACTCAGTTTCCTCAAGGGCAGAAGATGGGTTACACTGGTATATTTCTCATCAAGTTATTATTTGGATTCATTGAAATAGCAGAGCAAAATGCCTGATACTTGTTAAATCTCACTGAATGTGAGCTGCTGTGATGTTAAGGATAATACCAATGTGGTCACAATGGCAATGTTAGAATGGTTCTTTCTGATGGCTACTATTGCTAGGAACAATATCAATGAAATTTCAGGTTTGATAAAATGGCATCATTTGACAGTGAGTTACAAGTATGTATTATAGACAAAACTGTTACCACATTAAGATTGGTGATAGCACTTTAGTATAGATAGCTAAAAATAAAGAAACATTGTGTGTAAGTTTACTTTTTTTTTTTTTTTTTTTTGCGGTACGCGGGCCTCTCACTGTTGTGGCCTCTCCCGTTGCGGAGCAATAGGCTCCGTACGCGCAGGCTCAGTGGCCATGGCTCAGGGCACAGCCGCTCCGCGGCATGTGGGATCTTCCCGGACCGGGGCACGAACCCGTGTCCCCTGCATCGGCAGGCAGACTCTCAACCACTGCGCCACCAGGGAAGCCCTGTAAGTTTACTTTTGATCACAAATCCCTCTTACCCAGGGAGAGGCAGTTCACTAGTCTGAAAGGCCAGGCATCCACATATTAGTTAATTTCTTAGGTTTCCTTGGTTTTGATCTTTGTTTTTTGTCTTTCCAATAAATATAATCTTTCTCACACTATCCTTCTTGGTCTTCTTAGCCTCAATCCCTAGGAATGGCTCTTTCTCTACTGCTGTGGATATTGCAAGGGATGCATGGATTGCTTTTGCAAGTAATCAAGTTTACTGAATATGTGTATTACCAGGACTGGCTGAGTTAGTGCTAGAGGCTTATGAGCTTCTTTTGTTTCTCTCATATTTCTCAATATTGCATCTTTTGTCTCCTTCATTCCATAATCAGTAACCTGTGGACTAGGACTTTGTGTGCTGCTTCAGCACACTGGTTAGGAACTAGGCTCTGGAGGCAGACTGCCTGTGTTTGAATTTAGGCTCCAATCTTCACAGGCTAGCTGTGGGATTTTAGCATTAATTAACTTAATCTGTCTCAATTTCCTCTTCTTCAGTGGTGACAACTATTAGCACCCAGATTTTAGAATTGTTATAACAATTAAATGGGATACCCTAGACTAGTGCCTGGTGTATAGGAAATCCTTAATAAATATTATTATTATTATCAGTACTACTTGAGGCTCCTCCCTGTGAGAGGATTGTACTTCCTACTGCATTGAAGTTAGACTTGGCTAAGTGACTTGCCTTTGCTAATGAAATATGGGTGGAATTGATGTATGCGACTTTCACACAGAAGCTTTTAGAACCAGTGTCCTCCAGAGCTTTGCTCCCTCTGCCAAGAATGCACTTTCGAGATAGCTATGCTCTGCCTGTCTAAGCCCAGGAACAGACACATCATGGAGGAGACTGGCAGCTCAACTGCCAAGGACCAATTTCATGAACATGAAGTAAACCTTGAGTTTTGGGGAAGCTGTTTGCAATTGTGCATAACTTAAAGAAAGCAAATATGCCAACAGAATTCATTGTCAGACTGTTACTTGTTCACTGTCTTTATACCTGTAGGGCTTTGTTTCCTATTCAGAGAGTAAAATATATGTTCTGTGGCTTAGCGAAGTTGATAATTTGTCCAATAAAAGACTTGATCTCAGAGCAGTGCCACCCTTAAGACAAGTTCATGTTACCCTCTACTCAGTTCCATCGTTGTCTTATATTTGATATTCTGTTAAGAGTCGCATGGCAATTTATGAAAATTTAGTTATAAAACCCTGGTGTTTTCTCTTTTAAGAATTTTCTGCCAGTGACATTCAGATAATTTAAAAGCTGTTTATTGCTATTCTTTTGCTTGGAAGAAATAATGCCTATAATTTCAAACAGAAATTCATATTACCATAAATTATTAAAAGAAAAAAGACAACGGCATAATGGGAATTAATTTACTTAATACTTTCTATGTGTTCCTGAATTGCATGAAAATAAAAATTGGGAATTTTGAAGTCACTAGAAAAGCTTATTATGTAATAAAATCCAGAGATTAAATTTTTTAAACACTTGTTCATAAATTTTAAGAAAAATTTCCATAGATTTTCCAATTATACTTAACACTACATGATTATAGATTTCAATGATCAAAACTATTATAAAACAAATAATTTTTTGTTAATAATCATACCCCAAATTAATCTTTTTTTCTAAATTTAGATTTTCTTTAGACTATTTTTATGGTTGTATCCTATCTTCTTAGGCAGCCACAGGAACTATAGGAGAGAATGTACTCCTTTATAGGCAATTACAATCATCTTTAGAGAAGGAAGGTGCATTCCAGTGTTCTGAATGTTCAGAAATAATAACTGCAAAGTTAACAGCAGAAGATTTAGAATGGGACAGCAGAAAAGGAGGGTTATAGTGGTAAACTGTCTTTAAATACTAATCCAAATAATATCAAATGTATCGGAAAATTTTTACCATGTATGGAATTTTGGCTTAGAAGAAAGTAATAAGTTAGTAAAGGAAGGTAGGCATACTTTTCTTCCTTCTTCCTTCCTTCCTTCCTTCTTTCCTCCCTCCCTCCCTTCCTTCCTTCCTTCTTTTTTGTGCTTACATAGAAAAGGCAGACTGGGCAAGAATTTCACTTGGAGGAGGATGCTGACACAGAAGGTATGTGTTAGATCAGAGAGGGGCTCTTAGTTCTGAAAAAGTCAGGACCTGACTTGTGGTCTTCGGCTAGTTACTTGAAACTTCTGGATCTCAGTTTCCTCATTTGTAAAATTGAACTGGATTAGATTTAATCACTAAAATCAGGGTAACAAACTTCTGAAACGCCATGAAATTCTGTAATGAAACACAGTCTTTTTAACAATACTGAGTAACAGAATTTTTCTAGTAGAGCCAATATCAATTTTTTGAAACAACTTTGGAGTTCTGGAAGATATTATGGGTTGGTTTACTCACCCATTCAAACTCTCTTTCCCTTGTCTTTCTCTAGTATAGAGGCTGGAAAAATAAATAATAAATAAATATGAAATAAAATTTGCTATCCCAGCCTCCCTTGCAGACAGGGTTGATGGCATGACACAGCTGTGGATAGTGAGAACTAGGTAGTAGTCTGTTTGGGACTTCTGAGAAAGTTTCTGTTTCCTTGATATATGTGTTACCTATTTTACATTTCCCCTCACCCTTGCCTTTTCCTACCCTGTAGAAAGTAGATTTGATGTCTGGAGCTGCAACAGCCATTTCAGACAATAAGGAAAAGGCCTTGAAAAATCATGAAAACTTGGCCTTCCATCTTTGAGCTACAAAACCAATACCAGCAGCTTCCTATCTCCAGACTTCTTATTGTGCTAAAAATATAAATAAATAAAACTTTTAGTTTGCTCAAGGCACTGTTTATTTAGACTTTCCACAGCTGAAAGCAAACTTTAACTCTTAGAGGACTGAAAATAGACTCCTTTAAAAAGGAAGGCATCCTAAAATTTGTAGTATATGTTTATTCATATGGCAAACAACATTATGCAGCTGGTTGAACAGCCTAAGTTCAAAAGGTAACATTAAATTTATACTTTCACATCATAAGGTAACATTTTTTTAAGAGCTAAAATATAACTTAATGATTACTTCAAGCATAGTGAAAAACAACCCACAAATGGCATTAATTTGTTCAAGTTCTTCCTTTAACTTAATTGGCATAAAATTTTGTTATGTTAAGAATTATTTTCTAATAAACACTTTTAATTTACCCACCAGTATTATGTATAAATATGTGCATTTAAATATACATCTAGATTTTGGATGAATTTCTTTCACTGTAAGCTGATTAGCTATAGATTAGAGGTACATAAATCACTTTGATATGGATATGAAAACTACTCTTTTAAAAGAAACTCACTGTGAAAGTATAAAAAGCGAAGGCTTTTCTTTGTTTCATAATTCGAAAACTCGGTTTGACAGCCTGCTAACGTGCGTGTGATAACAGCACTTCACATCTGTATGTGACTAATTGCAATTCAGAGTATTTCATAAATGAGCAAGGGGTTGTGATTGAACTTTACTATGACCCACACATTTTTGCTTAAGAAAGGAATTATTAAAAATAGAGGCAGCATATTCATCTAGTTTCCATTCAATATTTAGCAAGGGAAAGAAATCCTTAATGCGTAACATTACAACCTCTATTAGTGCATAGACCTCTTCCTTCAGCGGGGAATTCCTGAACAGACGATGAGCAATACAATATCCATTGCTGCAGACCTAGAAATGGACAAAATGAATTCAGAAAAAATAGCCACTTAAACCTCCCGAGGAGGTTATCAGCAGCCACGAGAAAAATTATTTTCAAAATGAAATGACTTCTAGGAAAAAATGATCTCAGTGAAAACTGGAGCTTTTATGGAGAGGACTAATAATGTGCTCAAAGATTTTTGGGGATTACAAACAAAATTAAAGATACATGATGGAAAAATGCTACAGTGGGTGTACAGAATTGGCCTTGCAGGTTGGGTAGTTTCTGAGTTCAAGAGGCTCTGCTTCATGATGGATATATCATCTTCTCTTATTATAGATGCACATGCTGACTCAGTTTTAAATCTGACCAGGGAACCCAAACTTCAGGGCCACCTTGCACGGAACACTTTGTGGGAGGTCAGATGCACAGACTGTGGGAATGTTGCCTGTCATTCTTATAATTCTTACAGCTCCTTTTTTTTCATCCTTTCATATTTGGTATTATACAGGGAAAGAGCCAGGTTTGGTGGGTCTGAAGCTTATACATATTTGGGGCCCTATTAAGTAAAATAATACTAAATTATAAATATAGAAACTTAGAAGATGTCTGTGCAAATGAGGGTCTCTGAAACTGAAGCCTCATTAGCTTCATAGTAAAATTATCCTCTGGTATATTATTCTAGCTAAATGTCTTTACCTAGTACTTCTAAATATTGTATCTTTACTTTTTAAATGGTATCACCCTGAAACTAGTATTCAGAAAAAACAAATTACAGGGTCTGCTACAGGGTTCTGCACTTAGTGGGTGTTCAATTACTTTTATTGACAGTGTCATAAATAAAGGATGGGATTTTTATCATTCATAAGAAACATTTATTTTTAAACATAATGGAAAACAATTTTAAAACATACCTTTGTCATAACAAAACACAAAGAGGTCCTAAAAGGCTGTACTTCAGAGGTGATCACTGATGAGAACTGAATCAAGCATAGCACTTGGTGGTCCAATTATAGGAACTCAAGAAGGACTCTGCAGTCAGACTGGATAGGTTAGGCAAAGGTGTGGTAACAACAAACCCCCAAATATCAGTGGTTTATTCCGTGCTGATATTTATGTCCTCTGTGATTTGGTGGAGGGCTCAGTGTGGCCTTTATTTCCGGAAGGGACTGTCGTCATATGCTAAAATGCTAATCTAGTGGCTGAGGGCAAGAGAAATAGAGGAACAACAGGAAGGCTGTTAAAGATCCCCCTTGAAAGTGGCACATCACTTCTGCTAACATTTCATTGGATAAAATAAGTCATATGGCTAATCGGTGTAGGGGGAGGTCTGGCCCCCCCGGGGGATGCCCCAGACATTTCAAACGGCAATAAAATGTATGCAGTACTTCTCCCTATAAAGAAAACTACACAACATCTAGCATCACCACCACCACCACAAACACCTCATTTATCTTCCCTTCTATGCCTAACATTTAAAAAAAATGGAGATTTATCATAAGGCTTTTTCTTTTGCTGCTAAAATGCAGAGAATATTATCCATTTTCCTGCAGGGAAAATTTTTGTTTAAACCTAGTCTTGCAATCCATAACAGCCTATGATGGTGAGGGCACTATGCTAACCCCTGGAGAAGAAAGTACAAATGAGTGCACAAGAATTCCAAAAAAATTATGTAGATACTTTGCCCTAAAGGAGGCAGGGCTAAGTGCCCACTCCTTATGTGTGTGTAGGCTGTGCATAGTGACTTCCTTCCAAACGCTGTTTCAACCAGGTCAATATCAACAGGGATAATTCATGTTGCTGACTTGTACTCTTTATATGATGTGCTGAAAAGGCACTTTATGATCTTCGTCACCAAACCCATAAACCCAGTCTCATCATGAGAAAAATGTCAGACAAATTCTAAAAGTGGGGCATCCTGCAATATACAACTACAACTGTCACTGTCATGACAAACAAGGAAAGCCTGAGAAACTGTCACAGCCAAGAAGAGCCTGAGGAGACATGATCACTAAATAGAATGTGGGATCCTTTGATGGGACCCTGAAACAGAAAAAGGACATTAGGTAAAAACTAAGGAAATATGAATAAACTATGGACTCCAGTTAATAATGTATCAACATTAGTTCATTAATTGTAACAAGTATACAATACTAATGTAACATGTTAACAACAGGAAAAATGAAATGTGTATGTGGGGGAATATATGGGAACTCTACAGTATCTTCTCAATTTCTCTAAAATATAGCCAATTAAAAAGAAAACTACAAGAAGTTTATCTCTTGTAAAAATAAAATAACAGTGTGTGAAAAAAAAAACTACAAGAAATAGGAATGAGTATCTATGTTCTCCCACTGCTCAGTTGAGGAGAGAGTAAAACCAGAAAAATAATTATAATACAGTGTCATAAATGCTGTAACTTAGGTTGGAACAGAGACCTGTGGGAGCGCCATCACAACTTTTAAGAGAAACTTTTCTACTAAACCATATCTTTAGAATATTTGAATCTCTCATAGCACCCAGCAAGTGCCTTGCTCAAAGTCGGCATTCAGATATCTAAGAGAATGACAAGGAATTCAGCTCCTTGTGAAATGACCTAGATGAGGTAGACATAAATAATTAGAGTTGAGTAAAGAATAACTACGGCCTGTACCACCTCCCCAAGGGGTAGAAACAAGTTCAGTTTGGCCATACACACCTTTATTACATAAATATCTAGGGAAATCCCAGCAATATATATTTTTTGTGCTTCAAAAAAGGTGTTTTTGGTGCTTCAAAAACGACTTCACATGAAAGGTTTTCTTGAGAGACAATAGAGGGAAAATTGTTTCCTTTTGAGTCAGTAGTAGGCAAACAGAAACATCATCTTAAAAAAAAAATAAAGGCTGGACACTTGACCATTTCAGAAAGGGTTCCATTTTGGAAAGTAAAGGGTGAAAAGTCACTAAATGTTTATACCTGCTTATACCTAATTCATACGAGAATGAGGAGTTTCCCTAAAATAGTCAACACAACAGATTTCTCCACTGAGAGCCCATTACAAGATTCATCATGCTCATCAGTGGAATTCCTGGCACAGACAGAAAATTAAGCTAGACGAAGTTCTAGCACCAACGGCCTTAGGAGTGTGACCTTTTTATTTAAAGGTAGCTGACAACGCTTGGAAGGTGAATTCTTGATTAGAGCAAAGTGAGGGTTAAATCTAACCACAACATGCCTTCATTCTGCCATGAATGCTGGACTATTTTAAATTAAATTACAGGCACCATACCACTAACTTTCTCGGAGTTATCCTGGTTTTATGGCATTGGTAGTTTGGCTTTAATCTTAGGGCTTAAACTGAACCCTGCTACTAACTTGAGAGACCTTGGTCAAATCACATCACTTCTCTGGATCCAGGTTCCCTCCTCTGAAAATGAGGGCACTGGGTTAGGTCTCTCTTGTTCTTTACATCCGTATAATCCATGAGCCAGCTGTGTTTTACATGACATTGAGGAAAACATAAACGTATATGTAGAAACACTAACTTTAATTCGCGTGAGGGTCAAGTTATAAACAGTGTACACCATAAATATTAGCCTCTTCGAGTGACCACATGTTAGCGTGAGACAAGTATGTTTAGGGTTACATTTTTTAAAAAACATCTTTCAGTGTTCTACGCTTTATAAATAATTCTATAGGTATTAGTGATACTAATATGGACTAAGTTATAGGAGTTAAAAAAAAAGTCCACAAAATGAAAATACTAACCACTGAAGGGGATCACCTCGTCAATTCTCGGACATACTATACCTCCCTTCTCTCAGGGTTGGTTTCAGAGCAGATGGTGCTCTCCGTTCAGCCTTTAAAACGCCACAAACCTACTTTATGTTCCCAGTAGCCGTGACCATATTTCCTCGCGTCTCCCATTTGATCATTAAAACCCCAAATGGAAAATCCCCTTGAATGATCCTCTGAAGTCCAAGCAACTGTGGGGACGCTCCAGGTACCGCCCCACAACGCTCTCTTCTCTCAAAAAAGAAGTCGCGGAGCCGCGGATACGTGGGGCCGCGGACGCCGCGCGCACCTGAGCGGCTGGCTCCTTCCCGGCGCGGTCCTCGGCCCGGCCCCGGGCTGCCCAGGGGCCCTGCAGGAGGAGAGCGAGCCCCGGCCGCCCCACCAGCACCTTGCGCTTCGCGTGGGCGTGTTTCGCTTCAGAAATCTCAGGCGCCCCGTCCTTCCCCGGGGAACAATCGCCGGTCCAGCCCCAAGCCCCCCTCCGCTCCACCTCAGGCGGCTCTCTGGCCCCTCCCGTCCCCCGCGCGTCCTTCCCCGCGCCTCGGCCGCACGCCCAGGTGAACCCGCATCCCTCGCTCTCCCGCACCCGTGCCTCCCGCGTCTCTGGCGCCGGGGTCCGCGCTCTCGCCGCCGGTCCTGCCTCTCTTCTCACGCGGCCCCGCCCAGCCTCAGCCGCGGCGCGGCTCCCGGCCCGGCCTCTCAGTCTCCCTCCCACCTCCGCCCCCCACCCCTCCCAGAGAGTTGCTATTTTTAGCAAATCCTCTGCGCGCCGCCACCCGCTCTGCTCGCAGCCGCGCGGCCGCCCTCGCGAGCTACCCCTCCCGCGCGGTAGCGGCGGCGGCGGCGCGTCCCGCACAGCGCGTAGCGCACACCCCGCCCGCCCCGCCGCACCCGCCGCCCTCGCCTCAGTCTCCTCCTCAGGCGCCTGCCGCGGCCGGTAAGTCCCTGCTGGCGGAGCCGCGGCGGTCCCCGAGTCAACTTTCAGTCACCCCTTTGCTTCTGCCTCGCCATTCTCTTCTTCTCCGCGAAAGATGGCTGTTTGGAGAAGGGGGAGAAGTTAGGGGGTCGTCGGCGCGGGGCGAAGGAGGGCGCGACAGCCTCGGAGGGAGCGGGCGGAGGTGAGTGGCACCACAGCCCGGTCCGCGGCTGGTGGCCGGGGAAAGCCCTGGGAATGGGGGTTGCCGAGCGTCCTCCGGATGCGCTGCTGTATTCCCTACTGGGGCTTCCCAGGTTAACAGCATCCCAGTCCGGACCCCGACGCAGCTTGCCTGGCATCTCGCAGCCCAGAGGTCGGTGGGTCTAAGGGCGCCTTGGCCATAAGTTCGGTGCCAGGTGATCTTTTTGGTGCAGACCTCGACGTCTGGTAGACTAGCCGAGGCGTGGGGTCGTCGGCGTGATGTCCCCCCCGCCCGCCGACACACACACACACAGCCAGTGGATGTTGGAGCCGAGTTATGAATGAAAAGTTTGTACTGCCAACGTGTTGCTTGAGGGCAGCAATACTTAGTGGGGGAACCTTTGATGTTTCGTGGGGGACTTCAGCTCCAAGTCCATACATGAGAATTCTGGGTTTCAAGAAAAGTTCCGGAGCCTGGGGGATGGGAGATAAAGCAGTTCCTTTGGCTAGTGGAAGGAGAGTGATGAATCGTAAACTTCTTGAGGTGAACTGATTAATTCAACGCCACCCGAGGGTGTCGCAGTGAGGACCAGAGGGAGCCGAGGACGGGGGCGTTCCCTGAGTGCCTAGCGGGCGGCGTTTGTTTGGCTTGGAAGCCATCGCCCCCTGGTCCGCAGTGAGAGGTGCTGGGGTCAGAGGCCTGAGCGTCCCTCGTGTGACTGGCGCGGGACCGAGGCTGAGAGGAGAGGGGGCTGCGGCGGGAGCGCAGGACGCCGTTCCTGGAATGTGGAACTGGAAATTCTCTAGTGAGTCTCCTGTGCTCTAATTTCAAGAATATCTGTCGTGTTTGTTTTCCCTGCCAGGGAGGTGTGTGTAATCTCCCAAAAGGAACTTTTAGATTAAGTAACTAGAGCATTTTGAAATCTGTGAGGAATGGGATATCTACGTAGATCCCATTATACGTCTGTATTGTGTGTGTGTGTGTGTGTGTGTACGCGTGTGTATACGTAGAATGTGGGAGTGGGGTAAGAAGGGCTTTAAAAGTTTAACTTCAACCGGAAAAGAAAATGAAGAGTTAATTTTTTCTCCCCAAGTGGTTTAACAATGCTTATACAACTGAATACTCTTGTTGTGCTGAGATTTATCATAAAGGGTAAGATTTAGGAATTACAGGTATTTGGAGTACAATCATGTTTTCAAATCTTACAGGCATTATTGAAATCTAGGAAAAGGGAATAAGTACATAGAGAATCTGTATTAAAGAAAAAGTAATTTAAATTACTTGGAAAGAAAATCTTTTGACATTTGAAAAGGTCAGGATGTTATTTTCTGATGTTCTAGAAATCTTTTTAATCCCATAATTAATAACAGCACAGAATAAGTTGCAGTTGGTAAATGAGGACAATTAAAAATGTCATGTTTGGAAGGGATATCTTTTGAACTACTCTTCAGTACTTTGGATGTTTATTATGGGAATTGTGATATTTGCTTTTTACCACAGATAATTAGTCCTCCTTTTCCTTTTAAACCACTGTTCCAGTTTGGGCCAGTTTAATTACCCAAACATCAAATCACTGACATGCCTTCTGGAAAGCATTTGTATTTAAGATGCTTATTAAGAATATTATATTTTCAAAAGGACAAATAATTTCATCAGTTGTAAAACTTTCTTGTAATTTATTTTCATCCATTTTGTTTGAATGAGGCAAATCTCAAGAAGAGAAGCATTTTCTTGGGATATGTTATTTTCTGTGTGGGAAAAAGTGAATGTCTTCATATATGTTTCAGTCATAAACAGGTGTATGTAGAGTAGGAATCCTGAATCTGACCTTTGATATCCGCCTGCCAGCTAGAAGGAGAGATGCTTTCCTGGCTCTCTTCCTGAATCGATCATCTCCACTACAGAACGGGCACAGTTAGATGCCTACAAGGTTGTTCAGAAGGAAGTTTAGAGTTTTAAATTAAGTACCAGCTTATGGTTAGGAGGGAGGTGGGTTTTTTTTGTTTTGTTTTGTTTTTTTCCTCAGTCTTCCTGTTTCTCTCCTTCTGCAATTGATTCAGCCTATTGGGCTGGCCTTTATTGGCAAAATCAGACCGTACACTCTGGTTAGAGAGTGTTTGACATATTAAACTGCTATCTTCTGTAAAAATAAAAACGGCTCTTCTGAAATTAAAAAGGTAATTTTAAACATTATCACAGACTGCTATGATTGTTTTATGCCCATTATTATGCCCATTATTATAGTAGACAGAGTTGCTTTATGAAGTTACTGCCATTATCTATAAATACTTATTGTGTATATTTGGCATGCATTTGGATAATATTTGGGTTTTAAGGAGTTTTAAATCATGAAGCCAACTGACCAGATAACCTTTTTAATTAACTAGTTTAAATGATACACATAGTTCAGATTTATATTGATATCTGCATCGAAGTTTGTTTTAGGGTTATATAGCTTTCATTTCTTTTTATTAGCGTTACTTCTATTTTGAATTTGTTTAAATATTACAACATATTATACTGTAATTTACACCTGCTCAGTGGGGAAGGTGTAGGTTATTCTTAAATAGAGATATGGAGAAGTAGCTAACAAGGAGAGTCATTTGAGAAGCATATGGACATCATAAAATCCTTCTGTATGTAGCATCTGTACCTTCTCATTAGTGAAATATTGTAGTCATGGACATTTTTTGTTATTATATCCAAATATGGCTTTTTATTTTTGATTCCATAGATTTTTTTAAAGAATGTAATTTATTTGAGTATTTAAGTTGGTGGGGGCTTTTATTGTTTGAAGCCTTTTCCTTTCAACAAAAACATCATACTTAATTTTTATTGTACCTGTCCACAGATACATACCATTGTTTCCTAGCTTGTGATTATAACTCTTACCTTTCCCGGTGATGCTTCAAACCATTTGAGAGATAGGTAGGAAGACATACTGTTCTCATTTTCGGAAGGAGGCAGCAGGTACACTGATAGACCCAAGGTCACACACTACTGAATCAGTGTGAAGCTGAGGATAACATCTATATTTCCTGTATCCTAGTCACAATAGAAAGCTGCTCCCATGGCTGTGTTTTGACATTTCCATAAATTAAACATTCCTAGATGTTTAAAATGCTGAACTTTGTAGATGTTCAGGTCAGATTTTATGCCAGTCAATATAGTCCTAAGTGACTGGGCCCTTACTGTTGCCTGCTGACAGGAGAGACCCATGACTCCAATAGCTGGTTTTAAATCAATTATACCCACCTCTGAGGGATATCCACTCTTGCAGTCAGTCCATATCCTACACATCCCTTTGCTCCCACTAGCCCCACCTTATCAACTGCCTGCAGCCCTTTTATTGGTCAAAGCTGCTTTGAAGTTTATCAGCACAGTTGTCAAGCTTGAGGATCATCAGACTCACTGGTGAGAGAACTCAGAACGTGATTTTTGAAGAGAGTATTGAGAGAGGACAGTAATGGACTGTCCACTCTAGAGGCAGCCAGTATCAATTAAGGTACATGTTGTTTTGGGTGTCAGGACATCCACTTTCTCTTATTACCTATGCTTCTTCAGAAATCAAAGTGAACTGAGAGTTTATGCAGCTATCTAGTCATTTCTGTCCATGTAGACCTCTTAACTTTTTTTTTTTTGCGGTTCGCGGGCCTCTCACTGTTGTGGCCTCTCCAGTTGCAGAGCACAGGCTCCGGACGCGCAGGCTCAGCGGCCATGGCTCACGGGCCCAGCCGCTCCGCAGCATGTGGGATCTTTCTGGACCGGGGCACGAACCTGTTTCCCCTGCATTGGCAGGCGGACTCTCAACCACTGCGCCACCAGGGAAGCCCTAGACCTCTTATCTTGATAAATCAGACTTAAACAAAAGAAAAAGGATAGCAACTTGTTCTTCTGTAGGGAAGGTACTCTTAAGACTTTTTCTTCATCCTCCCAAATGCCCTCTCCTTCAAATTTCACCAGAATTTTTGAGAGTAATTACCCATTTGATTTGTAAGAGCCAAGGTGATAGACTTTCGATATTGGATTATTAGATTCAAAAGTGGAATACATTATCCAGGATGCAGAAGAAACCATTGCAATTTCATAGAAAATAGTAATATGTAATCTTATGCAAGCTCACATGTATTTGATGAAAATACTTTCAGCATTTTTGAATAAGCAGATGGTACCAGGAGCTCTCTACTCTATTCGGTTAATATATATATATACGTGTGTGTGTGTGTGTGTGTATGTGTGTGTGTGTGTGTGTGTGTGTGTGTGTGTGTATATATATATATATATATATAAACTGTTCTTTTCTCTAAATGTATAGTTTATAAGAGCTCATTCAGATCATTTTAAAATGTGAAATATTGAAAAAGAAGTGACTATTCAAGTGTGGTTTGCTACTTACTATAATGAATTCTGTTTAGAGTCCCCCAAAGAAGAAAACTTCCATTTGTTATGTTCTTTGCTGTACCAGAGAGATTATTGCATGCTGTTGGTGAGATTGAGGAGAGTTGAAGTTGCTGGAAATGGTACTTTCTTCCCATTTCTACGGAATCTGTGATAAGGAGATGGGTGTGGACTAGTGTAGTTTGAATGGAATAGTGATGCATGGAATTTGAAATGGCCATTAAAAGAAGAATAAGATTCGGATCACTCAAATATCACTGGAGATATTTGGTAGCAAATCATCAAAATTAACTTTAGTTAATTTAGGCAATACATATACTTATTAGAGGATATTGACTCGATTTGTTTTCTTTTGCTTTGTCACACATTACCACAAATTTAGCAGCTTGAAAAACACATATTTACCATCTCAAGTTCATTGCTCAACAGTTCACACATGGCTCAACTAGATCCTCTGTTCAGGGATCTCACCAGGTGTTGGTCAGTGCTGCGGTGTTATTACAGGGTCACTGGGGAAAGATCTGCTTCCAAGCTTTCTTAGATTGTTGGCAGAATTCATCTCCTTGTGGTTGTAGGACCGAGGGCTCCATTTTCTTGTTGGCTATCAGTCAGAGACCACTCACAGCTCTTACAGACTGCCTGCTGTACTTTGCAATTTGACCCTCTCACAGGCACGAGTGACCCTCTTTCAACATGGCAGCCTACTTTTCAAAGCCAGAAAGGAAGAGTCTCTTGCTCCAGGATGATATAACATATGGGAGTGATGTGACATCACCTTTACCATATAACATAATCTAGTCAAGGGAGTGACATCTATCACCTTTGCCGTATTTTATTGGTTAGAAGCAAGTCACATGTTCTACTCAGACTTAAGAGGAGGGGACTGTAGAAGGACATGACTCATTGGAGGTCACCTTAGCATGTGTCCACCACATTGACTAGTTCATAGAAGCTCTGGGATAGACAGCAGACCTGGCTTAGAAGCCACTCAGTCAGAACAGTGCTCAGAATCACTCTGCAGAACTGATTCTGTGAGATAGCATTGCTGTCACTGTTGGCACACCAGCTTCTGTAGTGGAAGGTGGGCTCTTTCACAAGAGAGAGAATTCTCCATATATAATAGTGGGGTTCAGTTGTTCATGGCCAAAAAGAATGATGTATTCATTGCTAAGGAAGGAAGGAGAGAAAAATATGAGCAAGTGATTGCTTAATGAAATGTTGAAGTTTTCTACCAGGGTAGGTATGATGACCATCTGGAGATGGGATTGGATTGGAGACTAGCTAGGGTCGTGCCGCTCCTTAGAAAGAAAACTCTCCTGCGATTTAGGAGAACGGTGAGGACTCATTTAGCAATGGTGCTTATAATAAAGGAGTCTGAATCACTAGCATGTATGTTAGTCTATGAATTGACTTAATTAGTCTCCAGTATATTCCATATGTGAAAGGTTTTTAAGGGACTGGGCCCATCAGTCCTTAGAGGGAACCAACCTTGTGATTTGGAGTCCCACAGTGTGGCCTCCGTTTATCTAACAGGATGGAACTGAGCCAGAGACCATCTTCATCCACTGTACATCTGTGGCCCAATGACTATGGGGCATTGTATGGGGACATGGGGGTCTACCGAGCATAGCTAATGTCCAAGCTCTTTGCAGGAATGATTTTACCTAATCTGCTTCTCATCTCTAGCAACTGAATTCAAGTTTCCCTAGTTCCACCTCCCCTCTCTCCCTCCCCCTCCCTCCAAATAAATGGAGACTTTGAAAGGTTAAATGCTAGCAGTCATTCAGATAGCAGTGGCACCAGGGTTTGAATCTAGGTCTGATTTCAAAACCCGTAGTCTTGTAATATACATCTCATACTCACATGCAGTAAGTGAAGTTTCCAGGGGAAAAGCTTGTTTTTTCCATTGAAGTGAATGTCAGCACTGCAGTTGTTCTTAGATGCCTTCGTTCATCTTGAGAGACCTGGATACTGGAAGATGAGGGTTAGAGAGAGGAGTGAGAGAGTGTGCTGTATCATGCCTTCTTTTATTTTCCCAGCAGGAAGTACAGATTATAGGTCTCTCTTCCATATAAAAGTAAGTGTGGAGTGGAGGCTCTGTATTTTTATTTCTACTTATCATTTTGGCAGAAATCGAAATCTCTGTGTCTCCTTTCTCTCCTATATGTAGATTTCTACTATTAAATTCAATCAGGAAACTTGAATTCTCACTGCTTTTTCGGCCATAGGGTTCTTTCTATACATCTTTTTCAGTAGATGCCACAGTTTTGATCTACTTCAAAAGTCTATTGAGACATTCCTCCTTTGTTCTTCTATTACTCAGTTCCCCTTTCTACTCTGTGGTGGCTCTGAATTCTATTCATAGATATTCTACTTTTTTTTTCCCTTCTGTTTTATGTACTTAAATCTCTTCTTTAAATGGATCTAGTTCCATTGATCGGAATCATTGGCCCAGATCCCCTTACTGCTCTGTTGCAAAATGCAAGTTCAGTGTGGGACTCAATCTGTATTCTGTTAATTTTACAGAGTTGTACCCTATGTCCCACCATGGTCTGAGGAAGACTTTAAGATTTCCCTGGGTATTTGAGTCAAAATGCAAACATTTTAAACTGAATACCCCCAAACTGTACTTTGATTGGATTGTGTTAGGTCAGGTGTATTCCTATGAACCACTCATCTGTGGCCAGGTAGACAGGGTATTGGGATGGCCCCATCTGGCCTCAGGTGTCTGCCCTTCTAGAGTACGACTGCTTGCAGAGAGGGAAATTGTGAGCCACTCAGCCTGATTATGGTTGACTACAGTAACTTCATCCAGAGCAAGCTACAGCTCAGGAATTTTTGAAATAAACTTATTTCTTCATACAGATAGATTTTCTAACTTAGCTTAGGCCAGATTTGACTGTAAAAGTCGAAACTCCCTAGCGTGACACCTAGATTCTCTCATAGACTGGACTTAGCCTATCTTCATTACCTTTACATTTTTAACTCTTGCCACTCCCTGCCTTACAGCTTTAAGGATTTAAGCCCTAAGCTTGGAGCTACCAAGTGGCTTAGATTTTAGATAATGGGAACTGGCAGCCTGAGAGAGTAAATCAACATGTAAACAAAAGATGTGCATATCTGCGCGTGTGTGCGTGCGTGCATTTGTGTGTGTGTGTGTGTGTGTGTGTGTGTGTGTGTGTGTGTGTGTGTACGCATGTATGTGGTGGGTAGGAAGAAGTAGTAGGAGCATTTCAGTTTTTCAGTTCCTGCGTCCAGGCATTCTCAGGGCCGTTCTACCACTGATTTTTCTGGGATTATGTTATGTGAGCAATGAATTGTCCATAAATTGAATTTCTGCCCCTTGCAATTGAGAACACTCAGTAGCAGAGGTTTCTGTCAGCCCAGCATTTGCAGTGTATTTTTTGAACCAACTTCTTCCAGAACTATCGTGGCCATCTCTTAGCCAAACTCAGACTTTCCTCCTCTGTGGTTTTACTTAAGAAGCTACGCCTTCTCTGCTTTCCTTTTCCTCTAGGCCCAACTTATGTCCCTCTTCTTTTGTGATGCTTCCTCTGATTTTGGCAGCTCACCATGATCTTTTTCCTCTCTGAATTCCTGCAGTAATTTAGAACTATGGCAGTGGTTCACACAGGCTTACAAGTTGAATTTTAGTATTAATTGATTGAGAAAATCCATAATAAAAAAAATGACTACTGTATGAGTAAAGTCTTTAAAAGAATTGGCCTTTTATTACCCAGAACAGCATCTTTATACTTTTGAAATATGGTAGTAAATTTAATATATGGAATGATTTACATATGTATTTGTGGTTTCTTTCCAATTCCTCTGTGGCTCACTAGGGAGAGGTCCATGGCCTCCCACACCTAGACGGAAAGGAGAGAAGAGGTTTGGCTTGCAAATGAGCACCCTCTTTAAATAAAACGCCATGGGATGTGTGGTTTGATTTTAACAAAGACTACTGGTCTGTACAGTGTGAATCTAAGTTATTCTTATTAAACATTTCACTTAAGTATTTAGGAACATAAAATAAAGTATGGATTGGGAGTTTGGGATTGACATGTACACACTGCTATATTTAAAATAGATAACCAACAAGAACCTACTGTAAAAAACAATTATAAAATAAGGATACAGCCAAAGCTAAAAAAAATACAAGCACATTTCCTTATAGATTTCACAAGTTGTAAAACCAAAACCAATGAGAAAATATTAAATGTGAACAACAGAATTGATAAAATTAGAAGGAACAACATTGAGTTATGTTTCCAATGATACTGTATTGTTGAAATTACACTGTCAGTGTTGGGTTTAAGAGTAAAAGATGTAGCCTCAGATTTTTTTCTTTAATCTATTTCTGTGCTTTATATTAATGTAGAAAGTGTCCTTTTAAAATGTAGTTTAAAAAATTAACTTAAAGGCTTTGTTTGCTGGTTCAGGGTAATCAGACTTCACACATCATGAAAACTCTACCAGTAAATAATCTTCAAATGTCAGTTTTAATGAATTATCACCTGAGAACTTGATAACATCTTTTTGTTCTCTTAAAGATGTGATTAGAACTGTGAAGTTCTTGAATTATAAATCAAATCTGTAAGCCATACCCAAAGACTCCAGGAGTGGAGAACATATTGTATAGGAACAGAGAGATAGGATGCATGCATCACCTTCACTCTCAACATGATGGTGATTTTTAACCACTGTAGCACAGGTATTTTTGGATGCCTCTGCTAGCAAGGCAGAGTGTTCTATAATGTGTTCTATTATGTGTTCTACAATGACTCAATTCATCCTCACCTTTTTTCCTAATCAGACTTTACTTATTTAGCAAACTGTACGTTATTTGGCCTTCACCTAATGCATGCATGATTGAGAACAGCAACAGCAGACGCCAGAATGTAAATTTGTTGGTGGTATTTAGTTTTAAGTTGCTTCTTCAGATATTAATTAGAATACATTTATATGTATTTTATTTTTTTAGATTATCATTCCAGTGAAGACCCAAAATGGAAGAAATAATTCCACATCAGGCTCATAGATCTCAGTTTGAAGTACACAGTCTCAAGGACTAATTGCCACTTAAAACATTTTACATCTTACTCTGTGTTGTGTGTCATTAGTTAGATTGTAAGCCCCTTGAAGACAGAGAGAACTTGGTTACTGTTTTTTGTTTCCTTCCACATCATTAAGGGCATTTCTGATAGTTGGTGCCCAACAGGTATTTGCTGATCGATCAACTATTCGTATGTCATTATTTCCTACTGCACTTGCAAGCTCCTTGAGAGCAGGGAATGTTTTGTTTTAATCTGTGGACTCCAAATTCCTAGCACAGCGACTCTCACATGAGAAATGCTCAATAAATTGTTCTGAAAGAAAGAATGGATGAGTTATTGGCTGTGTGTGTGTGTGTGTGTGTGTGTGTGTGTGTGTGTGTGTGTGTTAGATTTCATCTTTCACATACAAGGCATCTCTCACAGCTGTATAGATCAGTGCTTTTCAATAGAAATATTCTCTGTGTCTGTTAAGCACTTGAAATGTAGGGAGTAAGGCTGAGAGCCTGCATTTACTCTTATTTAATTTTATACATATAATATACAGTAGTACCTCCTTATTCATGGTTTCACTTTGTGATTTCAGTTACCCATGGTCAACCATGGTCTGAAAATATTAAATGGAAAATTCCAGAAATACACAATTCACAAGTTTTAAATTACATGGTATTGTGAGCAGTGTGATGAAATCTCTTGCTGCCCTGCTCTGTCCTGCCTGGGATGTGAATCATCCCTTTGTCCAGTGTATCCACACTATATATGCTACTGACCTGTTCGTCACTTAGTAGATCTCTTGGTTATCAGACTGACTGTCTCAGTATCTCAGTGCTTGTATTCAAGTAATCCTTATTTTACTTAATAATGGCCAGAAAGTGCAAGAGTAGTGATGCTGGCAGTTTGGATATTCTCTTACTGTGCCTAATTTATAAATTAAACTTAGTCATAGGTGTGTATATACATACATACATATATATATGTATATGGAAAAACATAGTATATATAGGGTTGGTACAATCTGTGGTTTCAGGCATCCCCTGAGGGTCTTGGAATATATCCCCTGCAGATAAGGGGGCGGGGGGCAGGGGCGTAGAGCGGAGGGCTACTGTACTATCATATGGCCAGTAGGCAGCCTAGGTTCAGATATAATGCCTCCATTCTCAGACTCATTTGCTCACATCTCCAACACAGCTACATTGTTTGGTTGTACTTGGATGTTGCTATTGAATATTGTTGTTATTTGTATCACTTTAAACATGGAGCAATGTATTGCATCAGTTTGGTTTCATTCTTTTCCCAAATGCCCAACACTGCATGTCATATCTTCATTCATGCCACCATCTGATTTGGTTTTTCATCATCTCCTTATTAGTCTAGAGGCCTGACACTGACCACTTTACCAGATAAATTTTACATTCACTTTTTTTTTAATGACCCAGGTTTCCTTGTGTTTGCTAGTCCAACTGTTTTAATCCTTTCTTTCCTAATAAGCCATTTAAACTCGGATTAGCTACATCATTATCATCATCATCATCATCGTTATCATCTAAAATGTTGTTTATGCTATGCTAGCCTTTATTAGATGTAGTAATGTATGCTGGTATTCTGAACAGATTTTGAGTTTACTGTTTTCTTAAAAATGTCTTTGAATATTCCTTCTCTTCTCTTGATTTCTTTGCTTTTCTTGTTCTTTTATCCTATCTGGCATAGGAGAAGTATGAAGGAGCATCCTATGCATTTAAACATATTATAACTCAATCCATATGTAAGACGTAATCCCACCATAACAAGTTTTACAGCTGGTGTCGAAATGCATGAAATAAGTACAACAGGATTTTCTATTTAGAATGGCAGGAATTACTTCCAATAAATGGCCAAAATCTTTTATGCTACTTATGGCACTTCCAGAGCAAGACTTAGATTAAAATCCATCATGCATTTATTGAGGCTCAGTATTGGGTGTATTCACATGTATTGTCTCATTTAATTCTTTCAAGAACGTTTAACCTAGTAATATGTAATGGTTATAGAGACTTAATATTCAAATAAATTGAAATAAATTCTGCTGACAAGCAGAAACACTTTAGGCTATTTTCCACTCATCCTCTACTGCTGGGGATTTTTTTTTTTTTAATATTTGTTTATTTATTTGGCTGTGCCAGGTTTTAGTTGTGGCATGCAGGATCTTTTAGTTGTGGCATGTGGGATCTAGTTCACTAACCAGGGATCAAACCTGGGCCCCCTGCATTGGGAGTGCAGAGTCTTAACTGTTGGACCACCAGGGAAGTCCCCTGCTGGAGATTTAATAGTTGTCTTATATGGCAGAATTTGAATGCACAGACTTTGGCATGGGACTTCTTGCTTTTTGTTCACTTTTTTAGTCTAGAGTAGTAGTTCCCAAACTTCAGTGTGCATCAGAGTTTCTTTTCAGGGATGCACACAAACTATATGTTATGCCTGAGTTAACCTCTTTTCTAAGGTAGTTCTGTTTTTATTAGATTTTCATCTTGGAATCTACTTTACTCTTACTACACAAAAGATCTATCTCCTTTGTATATTTTGTTGATAATTTCCACTTCCGTTCCAGCATAGGGCTACTCATTGAAAGAACTTGTAGGTATGCTTTTGAATAGATTTCACAAAATAGGAGGAAAATTCAGTACAGAATTTTGCACTTGTAAATCGCCTGCTGTGCTTCAGTCTTATGATTGCTTTCATCTACCTCTTAATGGTGAGAACTGCTTTGTCACCTTCTCCCCCTAACCTTCTTGATAAACATTCTCCTAAAAGCCCAAATGATATGTATTATGCTAATTGCTCATTGTGAGCTGGTTCGGGGTGGAATGAAGGGAACATTCTTTTGTGACTTGTGCTATAAATATAATTTTTAATCTACTTATATGTTTGACCCAATTTTTAAAAGTTACCTACATTAAAATAAATATTTGATGAGTTTAGCTTTGTAATGAAACAATAGTTGTTTGCTTTTATTTGTAAAGTTTGACAAAAACCATTGCCAAACCTTGTGAGATAATTTGTTTACTAGAACATCCTTTTCGAATTACTACTTTTTCTCTATGAAAGCAAATGTAATAAGTTCAACTTAAATTATATTTTCCACAGCATAATGCTAAGAGTACTCAAGCCAAATGGGAAAATGTAGGCCATGTGGAATGGGATCTCAGAATAATGGCAACAATTTTAATTTCTCTAGAATAGTAGCTCTGAAATATTCTTGTGTGAATTTATAATTTTCAAGTAACTATTGAAAGCACATTAAAATTTATTTCAGTTTTTCTGTTTTTCTTACATATCTTATAAACCTCATACTACATTTATCAGTTTTGCTTAAACAGCAAATAATCTTTTAAAGAAATTTACATAATAGAAACAAATATGTTGTATTTACTCATGTAGTTGCCATTGTCAGTGGTCTTCCTTCCTTTTATTCCTTCATTTTCTTTCATGCTTTTCACACCATTTCCATCTGGTGTCATCTTCCTTGTGCCTGAAGGGCTTCCTTTAACCTTTGTTGTAGCACAGGTCTGCTGGTGATGGATCCTTTCAGCTTTTGTGTGTTTGAAAACGTCTTTATTTCATATCTTCATTTTGTAAGATTTTTGTTAGATATAGAATTCTAGATTGGCCTTTTTTTCTTTTTGTGCTTTAATGATGTTACTCCACCGTGTTCTCACTTGCATTGTTTTTTATAAGAAATCTACTGTCATCCTTATTTTTGTTCCTCTTATATAAAACATGTCCTTACAGATTTTCCCTTTGTCATTAGTTTTGATCAGTTTGATTATCATGTGTCTTGGTAAAGCTTTCTTCATGTGTCCTGTGTTGTGGGTTCATTGAACTTCTTGGACCTGTGGGTTTATAATTTCCATCAAATCTGAAAATACATTAGTCACCTCTTCAATTGTTTCTGGTTTCCCTTCTCTCCCTCCTCTCTTTCAGGAACTCCAGTTACTTGTACATTAGGATTATTGATACTTTTAAAATTGTTTAAATTAAGTTTTCTTTGTGCATTTCATTTTGGATAGTTTTTATTGCTGTGTCTTTAAGTTCACTAACAGTAATCACATTTAGTGTGTTTTTCATCTTATACATTATAGTTTTCATCTCTTGAAGTTTAATTTGGGTGTTTTAAAAATCTTCCGTGTCACTATTTAATTGTTTTAAACATATGGAGTAGATTTATAATAACCGTTTTAATGACCTGGTCTGCAAATTCTAACATCGTTTTCAGTTTTTGGGCAGTTTTTGGGGTTGATTTTTCTCCTTGTTATGGGTTATATTTTCCTACTTCTTTGCATGCCTGGTAATTTTTGATGGATACCAGACATTGTGAATTTTACCTTATAGAGTGCTGGATATTTTTTTATATCCCTATAAATCTTCTTGAGCATTTTTTTTTTTAATGGGATGCAGTTAGTTACTTGGAAACAGTTTGATTCTTTCAGGTCTTGTTTTTGAGATTAGTGTCTGAGTACTCTACCCTAAACCACATGAATTATCAGGTTTTCCAGTCTGGCTGGTGGGAATAGGCACAGTTCGCAGCCCTGCGTGGTTCTTTTCCTGGCCGTAGGTTGTTTTCTTATATACATACGCTGATCAGTACTCTGCTGAATACCTGCAGGGGTATCTACAGATTAGAGATCGCTCTCTGTTCAGCTCTCTTTCCTCTGGTACTCTGTCCTGAGATTTCTAGCTTCTCCGATTTACCTGATTTCTCAGATACATCTCTTCAATTCAGAGACTATGCTGGGCTCTGCCTCAATTTTCCTTCTCAGAGCCATGGTGTGGAAGTTGGGTCAGTCATAGGGCTCATGTCATCAGTTTCCCATTCCTTAGGGTTCACCTTTTGTTTTTCATTTCTCATTGCCAGTGTCTTGAAAGCAGTTGTACAGTTGTTTCATTTTTTCCGGCAGGAGGGCAATTCCCATCTCTGTTACTCTCTTGATTTGAAGTGGGTATCCTCCATTCATTTTCTCTTTCATGTAACATCTTATTGGTCAAGATAATTTTGGGGACTTCCCTGGTGGTCCAGTGGTTAAGAATCCACCTTCCAATGTAGAGGATGCAGATTCAATCCCTGGTCAGGGAACTAAGATCCCACATGCCGTGGGGAAGCTAAGCCTGCACACTCTAGAGCCCATGCACCACAATTAGAGAGCCCACATGCCACAACTACTGAGCCCGCACGCTCTGGAGCCCGTGTGCCACAACTAGTGAGAAGCCCACGTGCCACAACGAAGATCCCGTGTGCTGCAACACTAAGACCCAATGCAGCAAAATAAATGAATGAATGAATAAATAAATAAAAAGACAACTTTGGACATACTATACGTATTTAATACTCAATTTAATGCAGTTTATTGTGATATTCTTTCTACTTTTCAGTAGATTTCAATCTTTCTGTAATGAATACTTTGTATTATAAACATATTTTCAAAAATTGTTTTAATAGTTATGTCCTACATTATGCTTGATAATGTTACTCATTGCCCTAGCCATTCAAAACCATTCTTAAGGCAACCCAGTCAAAAATTAAGATCTTAAATTTGTTAAACATAATAATTTACATGCTTTTAAGTGGATAAAAATGCTACTGTAGGGAAGTACCATGTTTTGTTTTTTTAAGAAAGATTGAGGCCAAGAAGCTTTTAAGTAATATACTCTTGAATTTGTAGATCTGAATCATCATAAAACAGTCAATAAATTACTGTCTTATAAATTATATCACTTCTTATGGAGTTCCTCTTCGTATTTATTTACGAGATTCAATAGTTCATGGGTAAGCTTTTAGGATGTTCACATATGAAACACAAGTGAACCATGTGCTGGTGAACTATTTTATTTTTAGTTTTTTCTAGTATTTGATAAAATATAGTACTGTGAACTAATATGAGAATAAAGTGTCAAAATTCAGGAGCATATCTTGCTATAGTGCATACTTGTTACTTCAAGAGTTTTCTGGCAGTAAGGGCACAATTGACTGTGTTAATTTAAAAGAATCTTTGAGGTAGTATAGTTCCATATGCTGTAGGAATATGTCAATGATTTTTTTTATTTTATAATTTGAGTTTTTAATGCAGTCTTTTGAAAGCTAGTTGTTAAGCATGGCAAGAAGACTAGAATTGCTTTAGAATTCTTAGGAAAATAATTTTGTAAGAACAGATTAAAATTAACTTTAACTTTCTTCAGCACTGTCATAAATACCAGCACGATGAAGCCAAAATTGTGGCAATGTTACATTGCTGTGTTTCCAATATTTAAGCATAAAGGTTAGGCCAGATTTATATTCCCTTGTAAAACTGAACCAAAATATAAATTATTTATAGAACTTTAAGAACAGAATCTTTAAAAAATTGAATACCACTGTGTGGTGGAGATCCCTAGTTGTCTCACAGTGTCCCCTTTCTCCATCATCCTCAGATGTAGAGCCCCTGAATTTTCACTGGGGACAGACCCCAACAGAATAAAGATGACACTTTTCAGCCTCCCTTGTGGATAAGGATTATTCCATGTGGCATGTAGTTCTGGTCATTACGATGTACGCAGAAGTGACTTGTGTGACTTCCTGATGCCCTTTAAAGGCTGAGGGTGCTGCCTCCTTCCCCTTCTCACTTGCTGGGATGTGGATATGGAGGTGTACTTCCTTAGACCCCAAAAGGCCTGGGACAGTGATGATGACTTCTCCAAGGAGAGCTGCCATAACAGCTTGGAGTTTCATATGAGTGAGGAAGAAACTTCTAGGCTGTCTAAGCCACTGTTATTTTGGGTCTTTGTCACATACCAGCAAAGTTATATACATTGTCCCCACAATTTTTTTTGTTTATAAGACTTGTAAGTAATTCCTTTGTTAAGCTGTAAGCTTGAAGGGACCAAGTGGTCTTATATCATAGAGATCTAAACTTCTTCAAAGGACCTCATTTCAAAAAAAAAAATTGGCCTATTTCAATGTTTATCAGCTGGAGAGGACAATACAATTAAACCCATCTGGCTCTTCTCTGAGAACCATAAAGATTTGAGGCACATAATCTTTATGTTGACTGTTGAAGAAAACAATGTTTGGGAAGAGAGAGAAAGCTTAATTTTTTAACTTTCTACTTTGATCACAGTCACCAAATATTTTTTCCATTTTCCCGTATTTCATAGTTGTCAAATCCCAAAGTCCATTTTTCACTCCCCAGTGTGAATGGCTCCCTGTGCTGTTTTACACCATTTCCTAGTCCCCTTCTTGGTCTTTATCATCCCTGAGCCTCTGGGATGTCACACCATTACAGTTTCCTCCTTTGTTTCTGCTCTCTCCTTGGTCTTCTTTATGGAATCTTCTTTAATCCACCCCTTCCTTGTGGGCATACTCTGAGTCTTGGCCCCTGTTCCTTTTACTCTGTGTTAGGGAGGTCACAGATTGGCAGCTCATAGGCATGTTTTGTTGATATCGCACAGAATTTAAAGAAATATTGTATCTACTGGCAGTATTTAAAGATCAGGATATTTAACATGAAATCCAGATTTTGGCTTCTTTTGACCAAGGAGAATTTCTAACAACACTGCACCTACATTCTCCATAACGTTAGGTGGTTAGAACTGAGTTATAGCTGCTTCCTTTAGATTGGATGTATTCTTTCTTCTTTGTTATAGTCTCCACCACTCCCTATTGCTTACATCTTGTATGTTTTATTTATTTCCATTACTTGTCTGACCTTTTAGGCATTTAAGTTTATGATACTTATCTTCCTGGGTAATTTAAGTTTTAAATCAATCTTTTCTAGAAGTGATTTCACTTTTCTTCCCCTTCCTTTTATTTTTTAGAAACTTATTTATTTATTTTTGGCTGCATGGGGTCTTTGTGGCTGCGCACGGGCTTTCTCTAGTTGTGGCGAGCGGGGGCTACTCTTCGTTGGGGTGTGCGGGCTTCTCATCGTGGTGGCTTCTCTTGTTGTGGAGCGCAGGCTCTAGGTGCACGGGCTTCAGTAGTTGCAGCATGTTGGCTCAGTAGTTGCTGCACATGGGCTCTAGAGTGCGTGGGCTTCAGTAGTTGTGGCACGTGGGCTCGGTAGTTGTGGCGTGCGGGCTCTGGGGCGCATGGGCTTCAGTAGTTGTGGCTTGTGGGCTCTACAGTGCAGGTTCAGTAGTTGTGGCACACGGGCTTAGTTGCTCGGTGGCATGTGGGATCTTCCTGGACCAGGTATCGAACCCGTGTCCCCTGCATTGGCAGGCAGATTCTTAACCACTGCACCACTAGGGAAGTCCCTCCCCTTCCTTTTTAATTCCAGTTCCTCCTCTTCAACCCTACTACTTCTTTCCTAATTAGACTATTTTGTTCTTTCACATGGCTTACTCATAGTAGAATCCTAACAGACTTCTCTGCCTCTTTCTTATGGAAATCGTCTAATCATCCTCCACACTGATTCTAGAGTGACCTTTTAAAAATTAAAAATTTAATATGACTCTATGCAGCCTTAAGACTTTGAGTGGCTCACCTGCCTTCTAGATGGCTTCAGACTCCTTAGAATTGATGTGGCTGTAAAATGGTACAGCCACTTTGGAAGACAGTCTAGCAATTCCTCAAAAAGTTAAACGTAAAGTTACCATATTAATCAGTAATTTCACCACGAGTTATATGCCCAAGGGAATTGAAAACATATTTCTAGACAAAAGTGTGTACATGAATGTTGATAACTATTTATAATAGCCAAGAAGTGGAAACAACCCAAATGTCTACTAACTGATGAACAGATAAATGTGAGATATTCACACAGTGGTCCATAAGGAAAAGAACGAAGTATTGTTTCATGCTACGTTACGATGAACCTTGAAAACATTATGCCAAGTGAAAGAAGTCAGACTTGTAAGGCCCTTTGTAAGGTCATATATTGTATAATTCAATTTATATGAAATATCCAGTGACAAAAATAGAGTAGTGGTTGCCAGGGGCTGGCAGAAGGGGAAATGGGATGTGACTGCTATTGGATATGGGTTTCTTTTTCAGGGTGATAAAAATGTTCTGGAATTAGATAGGGCTGATGATTGCAAGCTCTGAATATACTAAAAAATCAGAGTTATAAAGTATAAAGGGTGAATTTTATGCTATGTGAATTATATCTCAAAAAAAAAATAACAGAGAACTTAACAGATCTAACTTTTGCTAGTCTCTCCAGTCTCATTTCCTGGTACTTTAGTCCTCCCACATCTCTCACCTGTCCCTCTCCCCTTGTGCTAGTGTACTAATCTCCTAACTGCTCTAAGAGGTCTATGCTATAGCTCAGTGTTGCCCATTTACACAATTCTGCCAGAAGACTCCTACCTACCCTTCCCTCTCTCTGCCCATCTAGAGAATTCCTAATTTTCCTTCAAGTTTTAGTTCAGATCTCACCTCCTCTGGAATTTCTTCTTACACACCCGTGCTGGATAACTTACGAGGGGGATTAGGTAGAGTCTCCAGAGCCAGGCAGGAGCACCCTAGAAAATGAAGAGATTACCTTGGATGAGTTGATCCAAATTTTGTGGTCAGGAGATCTAGAAAGAAGCTGTCTTAAATTTCAGTGTGCATGTAAGTGTTCATGTTTTATAGTTTTTAATTTTCAATTTTAAATAAAATATACGGACTGGGTATGGGGAACCATATTTTAAAGCAAACATCATGTCGGAGTCTTAATCCAGTTTTCCTGCCTCCCGAACCCACCCTGTGTAGGCTTAGGAGCATCTCCTTTGTGACCTCCAAGCACCCTGGACAGTCCTTGTCACCCTGAATAGTAACTGTTTAGTTTTCTGTCTCCCCATCTCCCAAGGCGACTCCTTGGGCATAGCTCTGTCTCTCTTATTTTTCTAGCTATACAAGTGAATCCTAGTAATTCTCCATAGAAGGTATTGGCAAAATTTGAATAAATGAATAGACATGCTCAGTGATATCAAATGGGAGCGACAGCTTGTTTTTGCTTTATTGACGATCAGAGATCTGAGGAATGTTTAAAGATGCCTCCATTAAAACATAACCTGATCTTTCCTTCTTTCTCTCTCCCCTCCACAAATATCCTCCCTCCCTTCCTCCCTGCCTCTTTCCCTCCTTTTCTCTCTCTCTCTCTCCACATACACACAAGCACACACGCACACCCTTTAACAAGCTATTTCAAAAGAATAGAGTAAAAAAATGTGAGAATTTTCACTTTTCTCAACCTGTGCACCTAAGGAAGGTGTTAGATTTAAGGCCTAAAGGGGTTATTAAAATGGTGCTTTCCCCAACAGATTTTTAAAGTGTTTTCTGTACTTTTCCTTCTCATGTCAGAAATTTCATAAGTTAAAATTCATGTAACATTAACTCCCAGTTTGGATTTTTTTCACCATGCAGTAACAAATAGTGGCTAGTTAATCTTTTCTTTTTGAAAAAATGTGATTATACTTAATTATTTAGAAATGATCCCTTACTTTTTTACCTTTGGTTTTTAAAACTGAAAATTATTTCCTGTCCTGTAGTGTCTCATTTCTCAGACCCTGAGACAAAGGTTTGAGAGCGGGTAGCTTATTGAGGAGGCAGAGAACACATGAGTAGGAGTAGGGAAGGCAGTAGAGGGTGTGTGTTAAGCTGGCTACAATTTTGGGTAACTAAAGCTTAATTCTTCTGGGGAAACAGTGGAAGGTCCCCCTGAGAATTATCTACCTAAAAAGCAAGGGAGGGCCTTCCCTGGTGGCGCAGTAGTTGAGAGTCCGCCTGCCGATGCAGGGGACACGGGTTCGTGCCCCGGTCCGGGAAGATCCCGCATGCCGCACAGCGGCTAGGCCCGTGAGCCATGGCTGCTGAGCCTGCGCCTCCGGAGCCTGTGCTCCGCAACGGGAGAGGCCGTAACAGTGAGAGGCCCGCGTACCGCAAAAAAAAAAAAAAAAAAAAAAAAGGCAAGGGAGCTGGGGATTACTCCATAGGACTCCTCAGTGGAGGGCTGCTTTCAGCCTTCTGTGCAAGTCCAGTGAAAACCCCCCGGCAACAAAATAGAAGTGTTGGCAGTTGGAAGTCTGTGGGCATACAGTTGAGTAGTAATGGCCAGGGGACTTGGGTGAGCATCGGCAGAATCCGCTATATATGGAGATGGTGCACCACTGTGAGACGAGTGCTCAAGTATGAAAAAATCAGAACTTAAGTTAGCCTAACGCAAGTGTTTACTCAACCATTAGATTATGTGCTAAGTACTGTGCTAGGTTATGGGATTTGCTGATTTACTTGTTGAGGTGCTTAGCTTTTTAAAGCTCAGCTTCTTTATAAAGGTAACTTATTTTCTTCCTTTCAAAGTTCAGACATAAATGATATGATATTCCTGAAAGTGCTTTGAAATGTTTAAAGCAGTATTTCATATTTATTATTATGGCATTTACCCTGAGAAAGCAGTAGACGTGGTTAGGCCGTAAACTTATCTCTTATTAGGGATCTGTTAGCCAGTCAAAAGCTTTTTTTCATAAGGCTGTGTGAAACTGGCCTCCCTGTGCAGTTTGTATAAGATAGTAAATTTACAAGTTCCATGAAGGAATAAGGTACCATGGGAATGGCTATTTTTAGCCAGTTGGCAGTGAAGGCATCCCAGGGAAAGTGGATAAAATGAACCTTAACGTAGTAGGTAGGAAAGAGCCATGTGGAAATAGGGAATTTATAAAGGAGCAATATTCAGGAGAGATTAAGTTCAAGAGGCAGTGAAGGTGAGAACCCACTCAGTGCCCTGTTTAAACTTTTGGGCCCATGGGTCGGTCAGGACAGGGTGACATTCTGTCTTTATTGCTAACTAGCTACATAGTGTTTGACTGTTACTTAAGTTTTTGTAGCTTTTCTTTCCTTAACTTTACATTGGGGATCCCAGTACTACTTATACTATAGGATTGTTGTGAGAATATGTTGTAAGGGTCAATGAGGCACATTATGTAAGGCAGTTAGAATAGAGTAAATCTCAGTAACCTCCTCTGTAGCTTTTGGTATCACTGTAGTTTCAGATTACAAGTCTTATTTCCTGAAGCTGCATCTAGTCTCATGCAATGCAAGGTTTCCCAAAGTATATGGAACATTAATCCTACAGCATGTGGAAGAAAAAAGGATTACGAAGTTAAAAGAACTTGAGATATCCTGTGGATCATAGATGGACTTCATGGAGAGTCACATTAAGATATTAATAGCTCTGAAAAGTCTGGGAGTAAATAAACCTTTTCGACTTTGTTTAATACTATGTACTAAATTTCTTTGATCAGTGCCCTCCCCCATATTCACATTGTATATTCTATGGGAAATGTTAATTTGAAGAGCTTCATGAGGTAGATCAAGCAAATTACTGGTACTTATAGATCCCCATTAATATTGTGAATCTATAATAAATGATAAATAATAAAATATGTTTTGAGATTCTTTATGACTCTGAGCCAGTTTATTAGTTACCCCACAACAATCATTACATGATCTTTCACGTATTTCATTCCTCCTTTTCTACACAGAACTGTATCACTTGCGCTATGTTTCCTCCTAGGCCTCAGATATGTTGAGAATGATGTTTTTTTGGCCCAACTTGAGATAATTTAAAGAACGTTCCCCAGAGAGTTCTGGAAGTTGCCTTCCAAAAATACTTGGAGTAATTCCACCATCATTAAACTAAGCAGATAACTTTCAAGGTGGATGGTTTTAAAAGGGACAGCAGCTACTTGGATGTGTATTTTCTCTGCAGAATGAAAGGTTTGTCATTTTATAGTCATGTAAGGAGTGCTGAGTTCCTGCTATGTGCTTGTCCCTGTGGTAGATATAGTTGATTTTGGGCAGACATTCATAGTCTAGTGCGGGAAAATAAATGTTCAAAATGAACCATTATGGAAGAGGTTAAATACAGTCATAGAGGGATCCAAGTGTTATGAAAGTATGGAGGAGGGGTTTGCCTTGGAGGTCAAAAAATGCTTCATAACATCAAGGATATTTACGATAACCCTTGACTACCATGTGAACAATAGAGAGAGGATATTCCAGGCTGAGAGTAGTAAATGTACACAGGACCAGAGATGGGAAAAGGGTGGGGAACTGCAGCCACGTGAGTGCAAGTGGAGTGTAGGCTTCTCAAAGGAAAGTGGAAGGTGATGAAGCCAGATGGAGTTCTGACTGTGAAGGCCTTGTAAGTTCTGGGGGATGGAGTTTGGAGTTCATCCCCTAGCTGGTGGAGCACAACTGGTAGACTATTAGAGATGGCCATAGTCGTAATTTTAAAAAGATTGTTTTGGTAGCACTGTGCAGTTGAGTTGGAATGAGAGAGACAGGAGCAAGGAGCCTCAGAGGCCATTGCAGTGGTCCAGGCAAGAATGAGTCTAAACTAAGGTAGCAGAAGTGATGATGGGGAAAAAGGAACAGCTTTGAAAGATATTTAGGAGATGAGGAGGTAGACTGTCATGAATGACTGGATAAGAAGAATAATGGGAAGAGGAAATCTGGGATTCTCTCAGAGGGGGCAGGGTTGGATATTGGCATCATTCAGTGTGATTGGCATTCAGGAGAGAAATGCATGTTGGGGGACACTTACTGAGTTCTATTCTATGCTTGTTGCATTTGAAATGCTTATTGGTTATTTATTTGTGCCTTTATTGATTCCTGGAGTAATTACTCTATGCTAGATAATGTGGTAGACTCTGAGGATACGGCAAGAAAAAAAGGCACAATGTTCCATGTGCCTGTGAAGCTCACAGCCTAGTGAGAGAGACAGACATAAACAAATAATTACTCAACTAATTACTTAATTTGTAAGCAAATAAGAAGGGGCCCTAGCTCATAAGGCAGTGTGGAGTCCATTCTGGAGCTTATTAGCAGAACAGTCCGGTCTGTGATAGAGATTTGGGGGTCATTGGTGAATAGTTGGTAACTAAAGCCATTCGCTTGCCTAGACTAGGTTTGCAATATGAGCAGGAAAGGGGACTGAGGTTAGAATAGCATGATCATTTAAGGGGGATGGTGGATGACTAAAGTGCTAAAATCTGGAAAGGATGGCAGAGTAGTTGAAAGGCTGGGAAAGGGTTGGGACTGTGGCAGAGAGGTCAAATAAGATAGGTATGCAAAGGTTCCCTGGCTTTGGAACTGCAAGTCCATGTTGGCTGTAGCAAGAGCAGGTACAGTAGAGTAGAAGGTGCACAAGCCATGTTTTCATGCAGCAGTGTGCTGGAACTGGTGGCTTACACTGGTTTGTGAGAGCCAGATAGTTAACTTTTCAGGACTTGTACAAGCTGGTTGTTAAACATAGGCATTATTTAAAATTAAATTATGTATGCTTACAATTAAATAAATTATATTAAAAATAAATGTAACAAATATTCAAAACTCATACTCCTTAATTATTTTACTACATTTTCCTATTATCTATGCTCCTAAGTTTACTTAGGTCTATTTTATCTGAATGGTGGATATGCTATATATAATGGTGTGCCAGTGCATATCTCTTCTGAAGTTTGTTGATTCACTTTAGTATCTTGAAATTAGCCCTAGTGAGAGTATTTACACCATAGAAATTGGCAAATGTTACAAATCAGAGATTTTGTTTTGTTGATTTTCTAGATTTGAAGTGATAGAGATATTGCTAATGCAGACTAAACTCAAAAGTATGTTGAAGATGTAGCAATTACATTGTAAATGGCACAGAAAATTGAGAAAATGGTATTCCAGATATTCTCCAAATACATAAACTATTATCCAGTTCAACAAAGAAGTTGCTCCCATTATGGATGAGCAAGAGAAGTTTTGACATACATATTCATTGTTTCACTTTTCTCTTACTTATTAATACAAAAGAAAATATCAACTAACATTCATGTCAGAATGTACCAGATTTGGTAAATATCAATGAAAGCATTTTATAAGAAACAGTTGGCTATATGGAATTTACAGTAAAGAATATTGTATATTTTATTATTATGTGTAAATTGTGTGCTTTATATTGCTAAAATTTATAATAAACATAAATGTATATAGGTACCCACATACATACACACGTATTTATGTTATGAGAACTGATTGATAAACATTTACTGGCACACAATGGCTGTATACAGGGGATACAGCCTTGTGGACTTCTTTTGTTTCATTTTGTTTGTGTCTTTACTTGAATGGATTTATAGCCCTAAAGAGAGGAGCCAGTAGAGAGGAAGAGATTGATGGTGCAGAACAAGATAAAAGTAAATGTTGGCAAATGAAACAACAGACAAAGGATTAATCTCTAAAATCTACAAACAACTCATGAAGCTCAACATCAAAAAAACAAACAATCCAATTAAAAGATGGACAGAAGATCTAAATAGACATTTCACCAAGGACGACATACAGATGGCCAAGAGGCACATGAAAAGATGCTCAACATCACTAATTATTAGAGAAATGCACATCAAAACTACAATGAGGTATCACCTCCTGTTGGTCAGAATGGCCACTATCAAAAAATCTAGAAACAATAAATGCTGGAAAGGGTGTGGTGAAAAGGGAACCCTCCTACACTGTTGGTGGGAATGTAAATTGATACAGCCACTATGGAAAAGAGTATGGAGGTGCCTTAAAAAACTAAAAATAGAACTACCATATGGCCCAGCAATCCCACTCCTGGGCATATACCCTGAGAAAACCATAACTCAAAAAGAGACGTGTACCACAATGTTCACTGCAGCACTATTTACAATAGCCAGGACATGGAACCAACCTAGTTGTCCATCGACAGATGAATGGATAAAGAAGATGTGGCACATATATACAATGGAATATTACTCAGCCATAAAAAGAAATGAAATTGAGTTATTTGTAGTGAGGTGTCTGTCATACAGTGTGAAGTAAGTCAGAAAGAGCCAAACAAATACTCTATGCTAACGCATATATATGGAATCTAAAAAAAAAAAATGGTACTGATGAACCTGGTTGCATGGCAGGAATAAAGATGTAGACATAGAGAATGGACTTGAGGACACGGGGTGGGAGGGGGAAGCTGGGACAAAGTGAGAGTAGCATTGACACTACCAAATGTAAAATAGATATGTAGTGGGAAGCAGCTGTATAGCCCAGGGAGATCAGCTCTGTGCTTTGCAGTGACCTAGAGGGGTGGGATAGGGAGGGTGGGAGGGAGGCGTAAGAGGGAGGGGATATGGGGACATATGTATGCATATGGCTGATTCACTTCAGTGTACAATAGAAACTAACACGGTATTGTGAAGCAATTATACTCCAATAAAGATCTATTTAAAAAAAAAGTAAATGCTGGAAGAAGGTGACAAAGAAATGGTAGGAAATAAGATGCAGACCATTGTGGGAAAATTAACCTTGAGCACAAGGAGGATGCCTATTCCTGTAAGGATGAGGAATGATTGCAGAAGATGTGGTAAATTCAAGTACACGGACATTAAAGTCATTTACATCAGTGAAGTGTAATTTAAGACGTGGGCAGGATGAGCTCAAGAAAAGAAACTCAGAAAAGTATTTGTTAATTTCTGAATAAATTATAGAATAAGAGGTGAATACTATGATTGACCAGGGCAAGTTTTTATACTGATTTAATCTCTGAAATATTGTGTTGCATTTTCAGTCTGTTTTTCCAGGTGGAAAGATTTAAATAAAAGTGAGAGACAATTTAAAGGCACCTCATGTATTTAAATGCCAAATATTATTTGTTTTACTGATCCCTGCAATGTAGTCCTACATTTCCATGGACACGGGTTGAGTTTCTACAAGATGATCAGAAATGGGGAATCATTTGAGGTTGACTGAACTGCATTCATTGCATGCATGGATAGTTTGAACACAAGGTAAAATGTTACCCAGACTGCTGAAGAAAACAAGACTTATTTTGGAACATGACTTTTTTCAGCATTATAATTTATGACTTTTTCACTTGGATTCTTTCTTTTAACACACTCATATTTATATATATGCCTCAATCAAAGAAATGCATAACATTTTGCTTACACTGCCTCAGTTTTATTAGTTTTCCACCATTAAAGTTTATGGTCCTGGGCTTCCCTGGTGCAGTGGTTGAGAGTCTGTCTGCCGAAGCAGGGGACACGGGTTCGTGCCCCGGTCCGGGAAGATCCCACATGCCGCGGAGCGGCTGGGCCTGTGAGCCATGGCCGCTGAGCCTGCGCATCCGGAGCCTGTGCTCCGCAACGGGAGAGGCCACTACAGTGAGAGGCCCATGTACCAGAAAAAAAAAAAAAATTACGGTCCTTATTTTTCTCTCAATTGAAATACAATAAAATAAAGAACTATTTTATATTTCATAGTACTTTAACAACTCAAGTCTTTTCATATCTGTTTTCTCAAAATATATTAAATTAATTATCCTAAATATTCAGAAGTACTGGTACTGATTATGCTAAATAAGGGTATTAGTATTGAGTATTGCATGCACCTGGCTCTCAGTTGCCATTATAGCTGTCATTTTTGAGCCTAACAACTGTGCTTACTGCCCTTGCAGTTTAAAAGCACCTTATCCATCTGGTTGAGGATTTCAAGGCCTTAGCCTTGACTTCTGGAAGCATAATGCCTTACTCTGTGTTCGTGTTGTTAGGGTTAGAACACTGTTGTAGCCCTGCTCAGACAGCCGGTTTTGTGTGTGTTGATTGCTTCATGGTTGCAAGGTGCTAATGCTGGCCTAAGTATCATGTTCATGTTCAAGGTGGAAAAAGGGGTGGGGGACAGGGAAGGGACCGCATCAGGCAATGAGTGTGTCCTGTTAAATCATGAAAGCAAAAGCTTCAGAGACACTTCCTTTAAAGTTCTACTTAGACCTTATTGGCCACCCCTAGGCACAGGAGAGTCTGGAAAGTGAATATTTATTTAGCTTTCCAACATCTGTAGTGGGAGACAGCAAAGGAGAAGTTAGCAGAGAATGGCTTTGGTTGGCTCATTGACAGCGTTTGCCAAAGGGGAGGATCTCAAGTCCTGTCTAGAGCCAACTGTTGCACTTCTTCTACTTATCAATTTAAGGCTGTCTCACCTGGAAAGCAGCCTTTTTAGTCTCCTTCCCTGCAGGCTTGGGAGAAGTGTTGTTGGCCTCCATCTAGGCTTTACTTTGGTAAAGTTTGGTAAGTTATGAGATACTCCGTTCTGGAGGAGAGGATCCATTCTTCAGTGTCAGTCTGGATAGAGCAGTCCAGGAAATAAGATACAGCCCTGGAATTGAAAGGGTACCAATGTTAACAGCATCTCAGTACCAAGCATGGCTGCTGTGAAGCCTCCTGTGAAAAAAAAAGATCAGCAGGAAGAAAATAATCTGAGAATCTGCCTGATAATACTTTTTGCATCTGAATAATTTAAACAAGTAGAGCTGCATACGTTACCGGGTTATTTTCTGGTTGGTGTGGGACTGTACATCAAGACTTCCTGTTTGAAGTGTTAGTTTCTTTCTCTGCAGCTAAAAATATTAGAAAAGAATGAAGTTTCAGTAAACTGTTTATTTGTAGACTACTTGGGAGCACTGAGAATGGTTCTGAAGTGAATATACTTCTAAAACCCATGTCTAGATCAGTCTGGCACTATTCACAACTGCAAAAATAAAATATTTCTGACTCTCTAGGTGTAGAATAATTCTTTGTTTTGGATTTTTGAGAATAATTTTTAAATGACAAAAAATTTGCCTTGCACATAAATGAAAAGCCAATTATTAAATTATTTACAAAGTTGAATTCCACCATGAAGATATAATGAGATATATATTTTTTCTGAGATCTTATTGTATTCCAGTATTGGACTAAGAGATTCATGCGTATTGTTTTATATCCTTGAAGTACGTCCTTACTATTATTTTCTCCTTTTGAAGGATCTGATGTTCATAGAGGTTAGGTTACTTGCCCAAGGGTTCAATGCCAGTAATTCACAGCAGCTGTGATTTAAAACCAGGCAGTTTTCCATACCTGCCAGGTATGGATCTGTGCTCTTAATAATAATAAGTAGGCTCTATGCTAAAGATTTTATAGTCATTTCACCTATTATTCATTAAAATCCTAGACGCTGGCACTAGTATCATCACACCTGTTTTACAGTTGAGAACACTGAGCGATTCACTAACTGTCTCAGTTTTTCACAGCTTCCAAGGCATGGGTTCCAACCCTGGCAGTCTGACCTGACTCCACGTGAACCCTAAGCTCTTCACTACACTGCTTGTATGTAGTAAGTTACGTGTTTGACTTGTATCTCTATAGTTTTCTATAAAATGTAATGTTTATTTCTAAAAAGAAAACTTCATCCACATTGTAAAATTCCAGAAAAGCCTTCTGGTGTTTCTCAATGGTTTCATGCTGGGAGACAACTTTCTTCTGCCAGATCAAATTTGGTAGCTATTTTTCTGGTGTATGTTAATGAACATTTGATATGGATTGCTTTGTGTCTTGCACATATGACCAGAGCTTAGATTAGTTCATTTTTAGATGACTGAGTAAATTTTAAAAATCAAAATTAACTAAACTTATATTAGGAAGATTCCAGGCTGAGAAAATTTGACACAAAAATTCAGCAATGATGAAAGATTATGCCTACAGGAAAAGTTACAATTTATGTAACTTGCTGATGTTTTATGATAAAGGAAAAGCAGTCATTTTTATTCTTCAAATATCATTTTGCTTAAAGGATATTAATAGAAAGTAATATGCACTTCCTTATACTGTGCATTGTGATTGGAAAGAAAATGTGATTGCTATTCAGTCTTAAAAAATAATCTACTTCATTACAGAAACATTCATATTATATTATAGTTCATTCTGTATCAAAGTGGTGCTTTGATTTTGATTCAAATATATGTAAAATAAAATATAATAAAAAATTGGTACATGAAAAAAATCAACTCTGTATTATTCCAGGCACATTTCATCACCGAACTCCCTTTCAGCCAAATTCAGTGCTATATTTTATAGTAATTGACTTACAGGAGAAAGATCTGTGACTTATATCTTGCTGCATGACCTTGGGGAAAATTGGCTTAAATGTATGAAAGGATATTTCAGGCATTGACTCAGACTAAATAAATGTGCTAAATTTGATACAGTGAGTGGGAAATTTTTCTCACCACATGGAACCACTAATGAGCTTGGGAAGTAAACATGGTTAAGTAGACATAGTTGCCTTTTTGTTACAGTAATTCTGAATTGGCCCATTAGCATAAATGTCATTTCAGTAAATTTTACAATTGTAGCTTAGGTCTGACCAAAAAAAAAAAAAAAGTCTACAAATGACAGAGCTATTGTGAGTTGGATTATGTTCCCCTAAAACATATGTTCAAGTGCTAACCCCTGGTACCTGTGAAAGTGACCTTATTTAGAAAAAGGGTCATTGTAGATATAATCAAGTTAAGATGAGGTCATACTGGAGTAGGGTGGGCCTTTAATCCAATATGATTAGTGTCCTTATATGGGGAAAAGAGAGAGACACACAGGGAGAACACCTGTGACAACAGAACTAGTGATGACGTTGTGCAGCAGCAAGCCAAGGAGTGCTAAGGATTGCCAACCACCAGCAGAAGCTAGGGAGAGGCAAGGAGGGAGTCTCCCCAGAGTCTCAGAGGGAGCATGGCCTTGCTGACACCTTGATTTCAGACGTCTAGCATCTAGAACTGTGAGAGAAGAAATATCCGCTGTTGTCAGCCATTTAGTCTATAGCGGTTACCGTAGCCCCAGGAAACTGATAACAAGAGGTAGCAGTAGAGCAGTGATGGAGAGTCAGTGGTAGTCCTCTGTGGATTTGCTCTTTCTCCTGTAGCTCGATATCTTCCTTCCTCTCCTCATGTTACTATCATAAACATTAGAAAATTGGGTTCTGTTTCTTCCTCCATCACATACCTTTGCAACATTATTTAATCTCTCTGGGTCTCGTTTGCTTCATTGGTGGAGAGAGGATCTTGGACCCTTCTGAATAATGATAGCCGACATTTATGAGAATTTTGCCCATCTAGACCCAGGGCTCAGTTCCTAACATGCATGGTTTTATTTATTTCTCATAAGAATTCTATGAGGAATATATTATTATCCCTACTTTACAAATGAACCAAATAATGACATTTCTCTGTGACTCCTCACTTTTTCTTGTCCCCTCAGAGACTTGAACATGACAGTCAGAGCTGCAAAAGTGTTAGTATTCATGTTTCCTTGATGGGAAAGGTAACAACAGATACCTAACGACTTAATCTGAGTAGAAGAGGGTGAAAGCCATTGGAAAGGGATGTTACAATCACTTTGGCCATTTCACACTTTTTCCATGTGCAGGGTGTTTCTTTTTAAAAATTCTCTTGTTATATTTGACCCCTTTTTTTCACGTGAAAATTTTCATTATTGGAACTATTTCAAGTTAGGGTGTAATAGAGGAACTTAATGATATAACTGCCATTATTGATATTCACTCTGTCTTAGACGCTACGTTGTGTACAGCAGCCTATGAGTTAGGTGATATTGTTATTCCACAGCGTACAGACTGAGGAATAGGAAAGTAACTTGGTCAAAATTACTGGTTTTCAAGTTCTGTTTTTTTGGTGTCCAGAGTCTATTTTTGTATGTTTCTGTTAGAGAAGGTCATTAACACACTGACATGGACTAATTTATCAGATTAATGATCAGCTTGGAAGCTAGGCATCTGGGCTCTAAGAGGTACTGGCCAAAGTAGGTAAGTATGGGAAGTCTGGAAACATCTGAAAAATGGTATGCTGAGTGGAGTAGCTTAGGCTTGAGGATGGGGCACAACATGAGGACAGCAGGTGTATCAGCATAGGGATATCAAAGATGAAGTTGGCTTCTTTCAGAGTATTTAATCCAAAGCTCTTCTAGAATAAGACTAATTTATCCTTAGTTACCATAATTAGGGGCAGGCAAAAATTCAATATTTTCTGCTTAGCTTTTGGTTGCCTACATTCTCCCATTCGAGGATATGGTGACAAACATTACACTCTACCCATAACATGGACGTTTTAGTAAATGGTGGGTTACAACCTGATAATAGAAAAGATGTTATAGTTGAAATCAGAGTGCATAAGTCCATTCCATGCCGTTTCCTTGGAAGGCACAGACACTGTGTCACATGCCTTTAATATTAAAAATTCTTAGAAAATACAGCAAGCAGTAGCCTTTGAGTAGGTCTTAGAGGCAAAACTGATCTGACCAAGCAATGTACATTGGTTAAGTGAAGTATGAAAGACTGTCTGTTCTATCTCAGCTGAGGATGTTTGCCATCGAAAATGTTTGTTATGGCACAGTAGAGAGACTGAAGCTACCGGTTTCTTGCTACCCAAACTTGCCTTGGTTAAATTTGTCTTCTGTCTTCTAGACCCTAGAAAACTGTCAGTCTTCTGAAGAACTGGGCAGTATAGTGTAGGAAACAGGAAGAGAGTTTGAGGAGTTTAGCTAGTTTACCAGAAGCATTTACTGGGAAAATGTAATTGGACAGTAAATAGACACTGGGAAGTCTGACTCTCTGATTTGGATTTCTCCATATACCTGTCATGGTGAAGTGAAATATCTGTTGGACTGGGAGTAAGTATGTCAGTATTTTGGTCACACCTCTGTACAAATTAACACTAGGACTGGCAAGTGGTGCTTTGTGGCAATAGCTTTCTTCATGTGTCAAAGCTGTGGAGTTTTTACATTTCCTTTAACTTCCCCCAAATTCCTTTTCAACTTAGAAAAAAACATAGGGGTCATATTGAGAATGTGTTCTATCAAGTATTGATCAACCCAGTGGATGTTTCCCATGAACTTGCTATGCTTGCCATCTTTACCACCAAAGAACATTTTCCTGGGTAATATATGGGAAGTTGGAAATGCAAATGATACCACAATTTTTATCTGGAAACCAAAATGTAATGGATAATGATAATGTTGACTGCTGCTATTAAGTAAGTGAGCATTTATTATGGGCCAGATAATTCGCTGATACTCCACAAGGGAAGGCTTTGCTCCCCTGCCCAGCCCCCAGGACATTTGGTAATGTCTGGAGACATTATGGGTTATCACAATAGAAGAGAGGAGTGCTACTGGCATCTAGTGGGCAGAGGCCAGGGATGCTGCTAAACCTCCTACAGGGCACAGGATAGGCCCCCACAGCAAAGAGTTATCTGGACCCAAATTGCCAGTAGTGCCAAGGCTGAGAACTCTGCTTTAGAGCCAGTGTCTTATTTAATTTATATACATGGTGATCATAGAAGATTTAAGCCTGTCTTACAGCTGAAGTTCAAAAAGGTTGAGTTAATTTCTTAATGTTCATTAGCCAGCATTCCATTTCAGTCTCTAATGTTCAATCTTCTTAAACTAAGAGATGGCACCCAAACACAAACCCTTTTTTCCCCCCTGTGATGGGAAGTGTCCTTCACTTCAGCCTCTTAATCTTTAATATGAGAACATTTCCTGTCCTTTGCCTAGAAGTCTGTAGTAATATATTTGGGTTGGAGGTAGGTAGTAGGGAGGAAAGATGGGGGGTTTAGAGATTTTCAAAAAGTTGAGGTATTATACTTAAATGTAATATTTTTGGCAAAAATCTGTAGTCATAAGCAGTGTGGGTGAAATACAAAATGTATATTTAGAGTTTAGTGTTGCTCATACATATGCATTGTTTTTAGATTAAGAATGAGAGCTTTTAGTTTTTGCTTCTCTTTGTATCTTTCAAAAGCAATTTGATTTGCTCTTCTCTTGGGCGTGGTGGTGATTTGTAGATAGAGCTTGCTGGTTGTTAAGGAATCGAAGACTCTTTGTGGGCACTTAAGGATGAGAGTTTACTTCCATGCAGGCAGTAAGGTAGATTGTGGGTGTTTGGACTTAAAGCATAAAGCAGGTATGAGAGATGTGAGCAAGGCCAAATTGCACTTTGGGGAAAGAAGTGTGGAGAGCCCCACGAGGAAACTATGCTTTATTTACTTCTCTGGTCACTGATAAATCTCAATTTTGGGATAAAGTCTGACAGATAAATAGGTTACTGGAGTGTAAGAGGTGGGGAAAGTTAATTTAAATTATTTTATTTGAAAACTTACATTTTATGAGTGGGAAGTGTGGCTTAGGAAAATTGACAAGACTCATTCCTCTATAATATCAGTTTCTTGCCAAAATACTACATTGCCTTTTGAATAGTCTTTAGGGACTGTACACTGAAAAACATAGACAGCTGCCCTGGGTAGGGTTGCACTTGCCACAGAGTTTTACACTTGCACAGAGAGTCAGGTTTTATTCTGGAAGACTTGTGGCAGCAGCTTCATTTGCTTTGCAGGATAATCACATAGAACAAAGGCACCTCTTTGGTTTACCTGGTGTTCATTCTGCCAGTTGGTAGATTTAATAAACAGAGGAAGGACCAGACATGCAGCCAAGGTAAGGAGAGTACTGGAACAGTATGCAAGTTACACCTTGAAATTATCTGTAGAGGGTTGAAAAGAGACAGCTTCTAATCAGCATCCCAAAACTGAACATTTTCAGGGAGCAATACACAGAGATATGCTCAGTGTGGCAGTCAAGTTAACTGAAAGAATGAATTCCAGCTTTTCAGTGTTAATTTCAACACATTAAGAACACTGAGGTCTAATCTTTACTGCCTTATGTTAACTACAGACATCATTATTTTCACAGGCATTCAGTGATCATTGCAAGTTATTTTTAAGTAAAAAAAATAGTTGTGCTGAGAATAGTTTAGGACACTCTGAAACTTAATAGTTCACAAGGAAAAGATGAGGAGATCTTGAGGTAAAGATGACATTCTCTGAATCATGTCAAACCTTGATTTGAATTGAAATTGTTAATTTTCTTCTTTTTCACCCTTTTAATGAAACAGAGTTACCCCTGTGTTTCTTCAACATGCTGATTTCCCAGAAAGCCAACATCTAGATCCATGGTTTCAGCAGAATTTAAATATAAGTTACAGTCACTGCGGTATTGAAAAGTCCCCATAGCAATGAATCATAATATTTTATGTAAGGCAGAGAGAAATGTTAATTCATTTTCACATACAGTTGAAAGATTATGTTAGACTTGATTTTCTTTAGACACCATATGCGTATTTACCAGTAGAATAAACTCTGGTTGTCAGTTATGTGTGTAGGTTGGAGAGAATTTGGATATGTTATACGAGGGCAGTATTCTTGCAGGGGGAGAAGAGGATAGAAAGTAATGGAACTGACACTGAGCGCTTGCTAGTTTTCAGGCGTTGCACTGGGCAATGCTATATGTAAACATCACAACAGCTCTGGGACCTAGATGGTATTATTTTCACTTTACATTTGAGGAAATAGAGACAACAAGCTACAATAACTAGGAAGTACTTTTTTTTTTTTTAACTATACTCTGATCCAGCTCTAGTATCTGGACCAAAAATTGGAGATTTGTGGGGAGTGGGGGTCAAGTTATAGTTGTTGGTTGACTTGAACACAAAACTCTAAGGATTTGGATTCACTCTTAAATACAAAAATCTCTGCTGTTTTTTTTTTCGTTTTTTTTTGTTTTTTTACTTGAGGGGAAGACTTTCATGCACTCATTCAAATTACTGCTTGAAATATTTCCCAGTGTCCCTAAAGACACAGTGGTTACAGTGACAGATTTTGGTACAGTGAGCACTATTTAATTTGTAAGGTAACCTCCTCTTCCAACAGAAAATTACTTTAAAATAGAGTCTGATATTTTATCTTAGTTCTGATTATGCACTGTTATTTGGTACTGCAAGAAGTCAAGACCCCTTTTTATTCAGAGATATTTTATCCAAAATGGCAAAGGGACATTGATCAATTTAAAGCCACAGTCCAAATGTGATTTTTGCAGCTAGCTCACTTTCATCCCTGTGTATTTTAATTGTAAATAAGTACACAGCCCCCCAATTTAAAATAGGTTGCATTCAAAAGTTCAGTTCGAACAGAGTTGTTTGGAGTTTGAAACATTTTTCCATAGAAACAATGTTAGGTTTCCAGGCCAACCCACAAAAGCCTATTTAAACCATATTGTACAGTTTCTGCTCTAAAATCATCATGGGGCCCACACAACATATATAATAATATTTCTATTATTGTAAATGCATTTGGAGTTTGGCTTGGAATAGACTAGAGCTTCTAGCTCTCTCGGGGAGAGCTGGGCACTTCAAGTCCTCCTGCTATCTTAGCAACGAGAACCAGCATTTTTTCTTATGATGCTGTCTATAGTGCCTGTGACCTGGGGGGGAGACTAAGGCAGGATGGGGGTGAAGGTAGGGAGCAGGTCATCTTTCAAGGGTGGATACATGATTCAACATGCTTTTTGGCTCCAAGCAGGAGCCTACTCAATTTGAATATAAGGTTTATTCTCTCACACAAGAAGTCTGGAATAAGCAGTTTCAACATTGGTTGATTCAACAGCTAGTGACATCAAGGCTCTAGGTTAGGTTAGGTTCTTGGAAATCTGTATAACCCCACAGTCATAAGATATCCACTGAGGCACAAGAATCTTGTCCTTGTGTAACAAACTTTGAAAGGTGAAAGAATAAGGAGTGATCTCTTAATCTTATTAAGTAGGAAACTGTCTCCCAGAAGGCCCTTTCCTGGGCGTATTTCCCTTTACATACCATTGGCCAGAACTCTACGTCAGAAGTCTGCTTCTAAACCAATCACAGGCCACCAAAAATCAGATTGTTAGAACTGGCTTAGAGTCTAAGCCTTAGGATGAGTTGTAGTTCATGTTGTAGGGTGTGAGGCAGATGCCCATCTCCTCTGAGCATGTTGCCAAGCTCATCTGAAGATCTGCTGACATAGAAGAAGGTGGAATGTCTGTTGGGTGAATGTTATCCACGTCTTCTGCATTGTCTGCCTCTAGGGAGCAATGGCCTGGGTTAAGGGGAAGGTCATAAAATCCAAACTTTTGTTTTAGCTCGCTCCAGCCAGCTGAGAAGTCATGTGATTCCTCCGTCAACTGTAGTTTCTATAAAAGAAGCAGGTAGGATAGATTCATTTATTCTTCAGCTTATTCACTCAAGAAATGTTTATTGGGCAACTTCTTTTTACAAGCAGTATTTTGGGCATAGATAACTTGATTCATATTTTCTAATTTTTTTTTTTTTCCAATACTGTCAGCAGTAGAGGAAATAGATGGTGATGGTGGTGGTGGTGGTGGTGTGGAGGGAGCTTCTTTATTTTCCCTCGTTTTTTCTCTTATACCTGCAGGGGAAATTAAAAGTGCATGAAGAGCATACTAGTGCTTCCTTGAATCCAAAGTATTGAAGTAGGATCTACTTATATTTCAGAGAAATATCCAGGTTTGGTGAGGAAGAAAGAGAAAAGTATGTTGGAGGAGATTGACTGGTGGCTGAGAACAGCTGCAGGGGTACTGAGGTTACCCTTCCATCTTCTACCCTGGGTCTCAGCCATGTCCATCCCTGCCACCTGGGACACTGCCCCGGCCTGGGATCAGAGACTGGGAAGGGAAAGGGCTGTACAGGCAACATCAGACTGTGGGTAATGAGGAAAGGGAGAAGGCAGAGAAATCCTCTGCAGAGAATAGCAGAAATCCTGCTGCAACCTGAGCTTCTGGGTCTTTCCTGAAAGTCCATTTTCTAAGGGAAAGTATACGTATAATCAAATGTAGCAATAATACTGGCTCATGATAAATATGTTTTGTTTTTTAAGCAATGATAAAATACATCACAAAGTACTACAGTGATTTCAATGGCTATCTTTTGGAATTCTAGTGGAACCTTTTAGAATAGTGTAGATAGTAAAGGGTTACAGTTTGTGTTATCTACCTACTTATCTGTCTACCTCAGGAATTGGCATACTTTTTCTGCAAAGGACAAGAAAGTAAATATTTTAGCCTTTGTGGGCCATATGGCTTGTGTTCTAAGTATTCCATTCTGCTGCTGCATCACAAAAGCACCATTTAGGTAAACAAATGGGCGTGGCTGTGTTCCAATGAAACTTTATTTATGGACAACTTCCTTGTATTTCCTTCAATTTCACATAATTTTAATGTCATGAAATATTTTTTTTTTTAATATTTTTCACCCATTTAAAAGTGTGAAAGCCACTCTCACCTTGTGGGCCATGGTCAGATTTTTCTCTTGGGCCGTAATTTGTGGACTCCTGGTCTGATTCTCATCTGTTATCTGTCTGTCTACCTATCTGTCTTCCTTCTTTCCTCTTTTATCAGTGAGCAAGAATCTGATTCCATTGAATTGTATACAAAGAATTCTTATTCATGTAGTCAGCTACTCTAAACACTTATAAAGAAGGAGAATAACTGATTTATAGGATCTCTAGTATTGATTCACTTCTGTTTTCTGTGGTTGAACTTGTACAAGCTTTAAATATTGTCATTATTATTGTAAAAATACTATATTTAGCTTTCTTATAACCAGTTTGAAGTAATTCCTTTGTAAAAGGTCCTTAAGGATGTAAGGATTTCGTCTTACGATAAATGATCTTGGATCTCGTTGAGAGTTAAAAACCACAGGTGAATGATAGCGTCACGTCAATTTTTACATCCTCAATAGGGCACTTGTGTTTTCCGAGGCAGGCAGGCAAGACTTGGATGGCTGTGCTTTACTGTTTATGATCCTTATCCTTTACTGCAGATCGAGTGTTTATTCCACTCCTGAACTTAATTACCAGCTAAGAGCTTTGTGCTTTGTATTTTAAGGAAGCATGTGATTTGTTCATTAGTTCAAAAGCAGATTAATTATTATATCTTTAGTCACCATCTGTAAACACATCTATATTGGTGAGCTCTCTCCTGCTGAGTTACCTTGAAATGCCCTGTGGTGCTTTATTAGCTTTCAAGTCTGTGTTTATTACAGTTGGCTGGAGACTCTTCAATTTAGTTTATTGGCCACAGAAAGTCCAGTCCTTCTGTGGAGACTACCAATTTCTGAGGGTGAGAGATTTATTAATGTTGGCTATCAATTTGCTATAAACATTTTTCCCCAAGTCATACTATGTTTTGGTTTGGATTAAAGATATCAGTAGTTCGATTATAAGCCAAGGTTTTAAGCACCTTATGTGCTGTCTAGGTTCAAGGAGGAGCAATTGGGAATAAAATTAGTAACCTGGATAAAAAAATGTCTTCTGAGTCCAACCAAGTCAACCCTGTACAGAATTCTTAAGTACATGACAGCAAGCAGAGAAATGAATAGTTATTGATGCATTGGCACTTTAATATTATTTAATTTTGGTGTTGCAGTAACACTTTCGAGTTCCAGGCAGTTTTCAGAGAATTTAAAGAGCTTGCCTAAGGTCAGTGGTGGAGCTGGGGTGTGAACCAAAGTTATATGATGTGTGAGTTTATGTTCCTCTTCATCAGTGTCTAGGTTGCCAGGTAAAATACAGAATTCTCAATTAAATTGGAATTTTTTCATATCAACAAATAATGTTTTAGCTATAAGTACGTCCCTAATATTGCATGGGACATATTTATACTGCAAATATTTGTTGTTTATTTGAAAATTAAATTTATTTGGGCATCCTGTATTATCATTATTACTCTTTGCTAAATCTGGCAACCCTAGTAGTGTCTTCGTCACCTCTGTCTTTCTCAAGGTATTCACACTGTTCAGGGTACCCCACTGTGCTGCTAGCTTTGGTTTATTAACCCTGTCTTACTCTGTTCAGGCTGCTGTAACAAAATACCGTAGACTAGGTGGCTTGTAAACAAAACGTTTATTTCTCACAGTTCCGGAGGCTGGGAAATCCAAGATCAAGGAGCTGGCCAATTCAGAGTCTGGTGAGGGCTTGCTGTAACCTCCAATGGTGGAAGGGGCTAGGAAACTCTCTGGGGCCTCTTTTATAAGGGCACTAATCCCATTTGTAAAGGCTCTGCCCTCATGATCTAATCCCTTCCAAGAGGGCTCACCTCCTAATACCATCATCTTGGGGGTTAGGATTTCAACATATGAATTTTGGAGGAGCACAAACATTCAGACCATAACAAACCCCATTCTTTACTTTTTTAGTTTGAAGTTTACTTTCTCAAGACCATTAAGTGAGAACCTTAATCTCGCTGATTTTCACAGCGTCCAGTGACTAATCTGATAAAGTAATTCAGGTAACCTGTTGATCAGACCTAATGGCTTCACACGTTATTTTTTCCAGGTTACATATTTGGTTAACATGACTTGCTGTAGCTAATGCTTTAACATACAGTAACTGCAGAGGCCAGAACATCAGATTCCATGCAAAAGAAAATGGAAATGAGTTTTGAAACCATTCTTTTTGTTATTCTGGTAGTGTGTTTTTTCTTCACAGAACCTGTTTATGATTTTAACTATATTTTTTATTTCATCTAAAATTTGATTATCATAGCTGTTAATTTTCTTATGATTCCCAAGTACTTTACATATTTTAAAGACAATTTTGGTGCATTTTCAAAATAAAGTGTGTTATAAAATACTTTTTAGAATTGTAGTAGATGATTGAGATTGCTACCAATTTTGAAACTATATTTTCACTTTTAGTAAAGGCTAATGTTGTACAGTAAATTTTTTCTTTCTTGAGCGATCAGAATACAGTGAGAGAAATTAGTTCTCAGCTTCCAACCGCTTAACCATATACCAAGGTGGTAATAGATCAGGAGCTTCACAGTGTAGCTAATCCAAGCCAAGTGCCTTATATACTCTGCCAGAACTATAGGACTCTTGTATCTTTGCCCCCAAAATCTCAGAGAATGGGCTGGAAAACCACTGGTTATATCGGGGGGGGGGGTGGTTTTATTATCAAGTTACCATGAAGCATTTAATAGGGGCCCCAAACCATTTTCGGACCACTGAGCAGAATTGGTGTGTTGTTGACTATACTATGGAACAAGTCATTTCATCTCTCTCTGTACCTTGGCATTTTCATCTGTAAAATAAAGCAGGGGTGGGACTGCATAATCTCTGAGGTCTCTGTTACTTTCGTACTGGCTCCAACATGTGCTGAGCTGTTGGAATAGAGGCAGTGGATCTGAAGGGCTGTTCTCCAAGGTCTTTGCAGGCAGTAATGCACTTATATTTGACTAAACACAGGGCAGGCATATTCACAGGGTTGAATGGTATGTTTCACCCAAATAATGGAAGTTTAGTAAAATACCTTCTTAATGGGCCTTTAATGTGCCATGCCTCTCTTCCCTCAAAATTAATGCATCCGAGTCTTGTTTCTCTTCCCTTTTCCTTCTCTCCCTCCCTCCCTTCTTTTCTCTTTCCCTCCTTTGTTCCCTTCCTTATTCCTTCCTACCTTCCTTGCCATTTTAACATGACTTTTAGAGGATAGTCTTCCAGAAATAATACAGTTGTATTTATTGCCTTATCTGGATTTCCAGAGCTCATTTCTCTCCATGTGTTTTCTAATCAGAGAGAAAACAACACAAACACCTAAGTCTTTCAAATGGAGACAGCCCCCAACTTACGATGGTTTGATATTTGATTTTTTTACTTTACCGTGGTGTGAAAGAGACAAGTATTCTGTAGAAACCATACTTCGAATTTTGATCTTCCTGGGTTGGCGATATGCAGTACAATACTCTCTAGTGATGCTGGACAGCAGCAGTGAGACTCAGCTCCCAGTCAGTCACAGGATCACAAGGGTAAACAACCAATACACGTACAACCATTCTCTTCCCACACAACCATTCTGTTTTTCACTTTCAATACAGTATTCAGTAAGTTACATGAGATATTCAACACTTTTTTTTAATAAAATAGTCTTCATGTTATGTGATTTTGTCCAATTATAGGCTAATGTCAGTGTTCTGAGCATGTTTTGTTTTGTTTTGTTTTTTTTGCGGTACGCGGGCCTCTCACTGCCGTGGCCTCTCCCGTTGCGGAGCACAGGCTCCGGACGCGCAGGCTCAGCGGCCATGGCTCACGGGCCCAGCCGCTCCGCGGCATGTGGAATCTTCCCGGACCGGGACACGAACCCGTGTCCCCTGCATCGGCAGGCGGACTCTCAACCACTGCGCCACCAGGGAAGCCCCTGAGCGTGTTTTAGTTAGGCTAGGCTAAGCTATGATGTTCAGTAGGTTAGGTGAATTAAATGCTTTTTCAACTTAACGATGTTATAAACTTACGATGGGTTTATCAGGATGTAACCCCATCGTATGTCAAGGAAGATCTGTATATCAGTTTATAAACAAAACCAAACCTGGGGAGTATGCATTTTGGAGTTTTGGATTGCATGTGTAAGGAAAAATGCTTAAAATCTGTTTCAGTTATTTTTTAAAGGTGGACTCTGCTTTAAAAATAAAGCAGTGATAATGCAATTGCTCAATACTTGTTCTTATAAACTTGATTGATTGATAACTATAGCACTATTTGGTTACTGGTTCGATATCTACAGTCTGCTGAGAATCAGAATGTTATGGTTGAAAACTAGCTTAGTAGCATTAATCAGAAATCCCTGGCTTCTGGGAAATTAGGAGGTTGCGTCTTTCCTACTTAGGAAAATGAATTTCAAGTATTAGTCTTCATTTATTTTTGACCAGACCACTTGTGGGATGGAGTGGGAGCTACAGTGTATACTATTGAACCACTTTCTGAAGTCAGTTATAGAAAACATCTTTTGAAGAGAAAAAAAGGACTAATGAGTGTCTCTCCTGGGCCAAAGCTTTGTCATCCCAGAGAAGGAAAGAACTCTGATGTACGAGCAAGGGAGGAGAGCGAAATCAAACACCACCATCATAAGGCAGTGAATGGCTTAATCCTAGCAAAGGACTTTATACCCGCTTCTCAAAGAAAGCAGATCTAGGCAGGCTGTTATGCTCACTTATTTTTGGTCTTTCAATCTGAGCAATACAAAATTTAAAAATTATGATGTAATGATAGTTAACTGGAGTCAAAATTTAAGACAAACCCTTCCCTAATTTGTTCTAGGCAGAGAAGGGGCTGACGTCAAGTATTTAAGAGCTATTTCAACTAATGGCAACAGATTATGGAGAATCACTGCTTGTTCGTTGGGCCAGGTACTAATTAGAGACTGAAGAAAGAAGAGTTGAATGTGTTCCATTCTCTAACACCTTCACACGCCTCTTTTGAAAAATTCTCTATTGCCTGTTCATTTGCTTCCCTTTCTTTGCTCCCAAGTCACAGCAATTATGGGCTTTTTCTTGCCTTCGGTGTGCCAATGTGTCCCAGTGACGTTATTTCTCTTTTCTTCAGACAATTAGTAGCTTCCAAAATCAACCGCAGTCTCCAAATTGCTAACTACAGAAGCAGAATATAACTATATTCAAAGTGTTTAGAAGCTCTCATAAGATTGTAGTAACATGAAGAATAATAGGCAAAATATTTCGTCATATCTGAGTATACTCAAAAGTTGTGATTGAAGTTTTTAGCCTTATTCTTTGTGGGGATCAAAAAGCATACTATCACCTTCCGAATTAAGTGGAAGAATGTGATAATTTCCCTAAAAGACAGTATGTTCTTTCAAGTAAGATTATTCAGAAGATAGCATAGAATCATTAAATGACCTGGCTGAGCTCTCTGGACCATGAGGCCTTAGTTTTATTATCCGTAAAATGAAGAGTTTAGCCTGAATCAGGCTTTATCGAGGTGGGTTGTGTAAGGCTGACAATGAAGACCAACTTTTTCAAACGATATTGTTTCTTTATATCAGAATCCCCATGAGCCCTGCTCCCCCTCCCCTGAATAAGGTGACTTTATTTTTTATTTGATTTTATGTTTGTAAAGCATTCTTGGGTTAACAGTCTTTTAAAATAACTCTCAGAATTAAATCAACTGGCTGTGAACTTTGGGTCCTGGCCTAACTGAGTCCTCTGGCCTCATAGATAAAACTGCTCACCATGGAAACAGTCGGTACCAGTGGTCTATTTGTTAAGAAAGCAAATCTTTATTCAAACTTCTGCTCTCCACCCCCAACTCATCATCCTTAAGCTTCTGTCATAAATTGCTTGGAAATTAACAACAGCAACAAAAACCAACAGAGATGTGAACTCTGGTTCAAAGCAGAACAAATTCCCCTGAAATTACCCATGGCATGTCAGTAAAAAAACAGGATTAATCACAGAAAATAATTGTAGTCTTTGGACATGTCAGAAACTCATAATATATTTAGAGCTGTTCGTTCCTCATATCACCCTCTTAAGAAAAAAAGTCCTCTGGGCTTTTAGTTAAGCGGTGGTGATATTCTAGATGCCATATGAGAAGACTTGTCAAATATCCATGACTTGAAACTGGAAACAGCATGACTTCTTGTCATTTTAGGGAGACTTAGGAGCTCAGTCTGGTAGCTTTGGCATCAGCTTATTTTTAGCAACATGTGATGTCTGTTTTTTCTGGTTATTATCTCTGGGCTTTTACAATTATAGGATACTCACGTTATTCAGCAGATAGGAACATTTTCACTTAGTATATTCCGTATATATAAGCACCTTTTTAATGCATTAATGGGCTCAGTTTTGTTGATTGTTTTGCATTTAAAATGGCACTTCAGTCAGATAACCAAAGACATCAAGTGGAAAAAATGATTATTGTAGGAAAAAAGGGAAAACAGCATGTTTCTTTAAATGCTTTCATGTCACTTACCGAGAGAAAACCATTTGGCTATTGGAAGTTGCTATGGGAAGCACACATTTCTGCAGCATTACATTTTATTTTCTTGTTTGCTTATTTGAAGTTATTCTTTTAAAAAATCTATGTCTATATATCTGTGTAAAAAATCTGTATCTATATATTTACACATATGTACACACATAGCTATATATGGGTGTGAGTGTATATAAATGTACATTTTTTTTTAATGCCTGTGTGCCCCTTTTCAGGCAGGGCCAGCAGAGTAGAATTTAGCTTTAATTATAATGTTCACCCTCCTGGACTTGGTCCTTTACAACCATTGTGTGCATAACCTTGTGGAAGGAAGTTTCCTGTAACTGTGCTGGCTCTTTGGCACTACGGTGTTTGCTGTGTTCATGCTGCGGGACTGCTTTAAAGTTCAAGTCTCCTTACCAAAAGGCTTGGTATTTCAGAGACTAAATTCCCATGTGGCTGAGCAATACAAAATTGACCTGCTTTATTCCTAATTCTGCTGGATAGCATATTATTTTTCACTAATGTCATAGTATATATTAATTAAGAAGTGTTATTAAAGGGCTGCTAGGGAAAGAAATGAGCCTTTGGGTGACCATATAAATTCCTTTATAACTCTGATGGATCAAGACCAATGAAGCTAGTGGTTAATTTCCACCATTAGCTGTACTTATACCTGTCATTATCAAAATTCATGGATTGAATATGAATATAGCTTAGAGATTCTCATGCACAGCCCTATTTGAGACAGTAAAAATTGGATATGACTCTTTAAAGGCAGAAATTAGTTACAGGGACTGCATAAAATGTAAAGAGAGTCAATTGTAAGTTGTGAACATAAGTGAGTAACCTTATTTCTCATTCTTAAACACTGAGAGTGATTATGAATCACATTTATGTTTCTAGTTCTCAGCCTCATCTCCATGCGCATACCCACCCTCAACCCAAATAATATTTAACTAAAACCAGAAATATTCTCTCTTTATTTGCTACATTAGGGATTTCAGAGGGAATTCTGTTCACCCAGGGAAAAGAAAATCAGGCCAGTTCTGAGAAACTAAAAATGTAGCTATGCAAAATTGTTTTCAGAATGGAATTCATTGGCATTTGTTTTTATGCATAACTCTTTAGAATATAGCATGGAATCAAAGTATGATTCTGACTGCAGTTATTTTTTTGTAGTCAGTTTAAGAATATTGACTATAGATTCTCATATATCTAAGCAGGTCTAATTTAAATTCCTATAGCATAATAGTAATATTATAATACTGAAACAATATGAAAAAGAATTTATATGTATAACTGAATCACTTTGCTGTACAGCAGAAATTAACACATTATAAATCAATTATACTTCAATAACTTTTTTTTAAAAGTGTAAAAAAATAATGATGCAGCAATATTTATTGAGTTTGTAATATGTGCCTGACAGAGTGCTAAATTATTTTACATCTATTTTCTCTTTTAATTCGCACCACTACCTTTCCAAGTGGGTAGTATTAGCCCCATTTAATATGTAAGAAGGTGGAGAAAATGTCTTATCAGTTTGACAAAAGTAAAAATTTCTCTTAGGAAGAGAAATGTATTAGTATGAAATCTTGATAAGTGTTCTGGGGAAACCATGAGCCTCTGACCTACTCAGTGTCTTCCTCTTCCTCTCTCCTTTCCAGGGCCTCTTCTTGTCACTGATGCCAAGGCTTCAGAATGAGAACCGCATGGCAGAGTAGTGTGAGAAGGGTTTGGAGTTCCTGGGTTTATCTGAGATTGAGGGAGTATGGAATAGAGACGAGAGGGGGAGAAAAAAGGAGCCAAAGAACAGGATTGTGGGAAGCTTTTAATAGAGTTGTTTTTTTTATTATTATTATTTTGTATATGTGTGTGTGTACGCGTGTGCATGCACGTGCCCGCTCATGTAAACTTGGGCTCTAGGCCCAAGTAAACACAGTGCTGGAGGGAGCCCAAGAATCAGAGAGGGTGACAGGCTACAACCTTTCCTGGAACTGGTAGCAAAGGGGATAGGATTATTTTGGATTTGCACCAGCTAAAGAATTCAGGACTCAAGCCTATTTCATTATGAATCTTGATTGGCAGAGAAACGCCCAGGGACATCTCTCACATCAGAGATTAGCAAACTGAGCATGAGTGCTTGCCTGAAGTCATTCACCTTGTCAGGGACAAGGCTGGGATGTAAATCGGGGACTCTCTCAATTTAGAGTGCTTGGTTCTCTTCGTTCTGGAAATCTGGAATAATGATTTCTAGCATGAGATGTGGTAGAGTCCCATATATAAATGTTATGATTATACCTGTGTTTACTAGCAGTTCTGGTAATCTTCAATTTCTAAACTTGGTAGTCAGATGTGTTTAAAATAAAAAAAATAATGTATTTTAGAGAGTGAAAAGTATGCTTAGGAATATTAAGTATTTTATCAGACATCATCATCATACTGCTATATTTGGGACGTTTTATGACATTTTATTTCATCCCCCGGCACCAAGAAACTATGAAACATATAATGCTTTACTTAAAAACCGCACATACTGTGTTTTGCTATTCTTTTGTTTTTGGAGAGTCACAGAGAAGTAAATTGGCAGGTTTTACAAACTGTTTGGTAATATATTGGATTGTATGAGAGACCTGTAGTAGGCTGAATAATGACACTCCACAACATATCCACTTCCTAATTCTTGGAACCTGTGAGTGTTACCTTATATGGCCAAAAAGGGTCTTGGCAGATATGATTAAAGAATTTGAGATTATTTTGATTGTTGTATATTATCCAGGTGGGCCCTAAATGCAATCACATATATCCTTGTAAGAGGGAGGCAGAGGGACATTTGATACATACAGAAGAGGAGAAGGCAATGTGACCTTGGAGACAATGACTGGAGTGATGCTGCCACAAGCCAAGGAAGACCAGTGGCCACCAGAAGTTGGAAACGGCAAGGAACAGATTCTCTCCGAGAGCCTCTGGTGGGATTGTCTGCCAACACCTTGATTTTGCCCAGTGAAATTGATGTTGGGCTTTTGGCCTCCAGAACTTCTGTAGGAGGATAAATTCTGTTGTTTTAAGGCACCACGTTTATGATAGTTTGTTATGACAACCCTAGGAAACTTATACAGCACTACAGAGAAATCCAAGCCCTCAACTAACCTCAGTCCATGGAAAAATTAAAGGCAGGATGCAGGCTTTCTTTCCCCCAAAACCAAGGCTGTGGAAAGGAGCCTGTGATGAGAAACCAGTGGTGGCAAGATAATCCCCTGCTTAGGGATTCTTGGCATTGTGGGAATGGCCTCGATCTCTTCAAAGACAGAATTGGTCTAAAGAAGGGATTAAATGTTATAAATTTTGTTGTACTTCTAAAAATTGGAATACCAGCATACAAGTTGTTTTATAGGTTTTTCTCTTTGAACACACCAAAGTAAGAAAAAATATATATCATCTTCCCCAGAATTCAGAATAAATTATGTCACTCTGCTCTGATTAGATCTAGATTTCATCTCATCTTATTATGATTGTTTTATCCAAGTAAACAAAATTAGCAAGCTGTATCAATACTTTGTATTATGTAGGAGAAATTGTTAGTAATTATGTTTAGACAGTTGATTATTAAAGATTTTCCTACTTTTTAGCTGGGCAAATAACGACATCCATCTAATTATAACTTAGACTTTTTTATGTTACTGCTTGGAATGCAATACCTTGAAAAAGTAAAATTAATTTGTTTCTTCCCAGTACCAAAGATTTTAATTTATATGCCAATGCCATTGAATATATATATCCGGTTCTTCTTTCTTTAAATTTCTCTAGTAATACCTATCAAACGAAAAACAAAGCAGTTCTGTTGATACAACATTTAATTTGGAGGTCACTCATTATTTTGAATGGGAAATCAAATTGTAAGTTTTTTTAATTAAGTGGCTGCAATAGAATTTGATTTCCTGTCCCTTCATAAAACTAAAATTCTCAATGAGCAATGTTTTCTTTAGAATAAACCAGCCACTATGAAAACAAGCTTCCTCAGCTGGTAAGAAGGTGTGTGCCCTGATGAGCAAGCAAGCCACACTAAACTTCAAGTAGTTGAAAACTGAACCAAGGGCCCTGCTGAGGCACAGCTGCCATTGTTTGGTAATAAGTATTTTGCAGAGTCCTTTCAAAAGTAAACTGTATTGTTCCCTTTCTAGCTGCAGTGCATCTGAGTGAGGTGATTATGGTTTGTTAAAAGGCACTTTCAGGACTGCGGAAAAATTATCTATTTGAGAAAAGACTTTTTCCCCTACGTCTGGTGATAAATTTAAAAACCTTGAACATTTCCTGAATGCCCTAGCAAAGGCTATAAAATTATCTGAAAATCCTGCCTTTGATCCCAGGTGCGCAGTCTAAAAACCCTTCAGAGCCCACAGGCAGGGCTCTGCTTCCCGAGCTGCTGGTTTGTTTCACCAGGAAATTTTGCATACTAAATACTTTAAAACTTTGGTATTCAGAAAGGAATATTAAGCCCAGGGCAGCTCTGAATAAATAGAGCAAATTTTCAACACGCCAGGGTACTTGTGTAGGTATTGAGACAGCCTCATTCATCATGTAAAATGTCAAACTGCTGGCGCATTGAGCTCACTTGTATCTTCCGATGGAACGTCTATTGTAGGGCTCTCAGAATGGTGTGGGGCTGGGGGTAGGCATGGTGTGGAACTGGAGCTCATCTTTTACCCCTTTGCATTTTCATATATCCTTTCTTCTTAGTTACTTGTGTCGTTTCATTATTACCAAGTTGAAATAACCATGGTCTTGGTCAAGTTCTAATATATTATTTTTAAAATATTTGCCGTATAGATTGTATTATTTTTAAATGTTGAATCAAGCATCTCCAAGTTAATTTTATTTTTTAAAAAAATTTTATTTTATATTGGAGTATAGTTGATTAACAATGATGTGTTAGTTTCAGGGGTACAGCAGAGTGATTCAGTTATACATATACATGTATCTGTTCTTTTTCAAATTCTTTTCCCATTTAGGTTATTACAGAGTATTGAGCAGAGTTCCCTGTGCTATACAGTAGGTCCTTGTTGTTTATCTGTTTTAAATATAGCAATGTGTACATGTCAGTCCCAAACTCCCAATCTATCCCTCCCCTGCCACTCTTCCCCTCGGTAACCCTAAGTTTGTTCTCTAACTCTGTGAGTCTGTTTCTGTTTTGTAAATAAGTTCATTTATATCATTTTTTTTAGATTCCACATATAAGTGATATCATAGGATATTTGTAAATATCTGTGTAAGCAGAGTTTGTAATACCGGAGGCAACTATTGGATAGGGCCTACGACACCCTATCAGTTTATTGACTCCTGATTTCCCTTGACAAGTCCTTGGGTTCTTAATTTAATGAATTGATACTAGTCCTTTATTGTGTCAGGATAATGCAGAACCCATACCTCCAAGGGTCTTACCCATTTCCCCACACATATTTTAGGGGATATTGAAGGGATTAGAAGTGTCTTCGTTTGGCCTAAAGAAGTAACTTAATATGACCCAATGAAACTCTACCCTTAAAATATAAGTTGTTTCCAAAATAATCAACTAGAGCAATCCCCTGTGGGAGACCCCTCGCTTCTCCTATTCATCCTTCCTACCCGCTCTGGCGATTCTCATTCTTATCCATGAGGTTCTTCTCCCTACCGAAAAAATGTTTGAAGGTTAAGTGCACTGGAGTCTTATGCACTGCCCCAACTTGTTATAGAAACATCTGTTCTGTTGTTACTGGGATGAGGTCAACATCATCACGTAGAATTTTGTTGTCCCATCGTCTGCATGCAAGGGAATTAGTCAGAGTTCTGTTCATTCCCTAGCTGTTCCTCTACTTCAAGCAGAAGTGACACCTGGCCATGTCGTTTTGTCCTTCCTGGGATCAGCTCATCTCAGGTCAGTGTAATAGCACCCAGCTTGCCCTCTCCCAGACCCCTCATCTCAACCCCAGAGAGCTGCAAACTTTTACTTCCCTTGAAGTGGAACTGAGTCAAGCCCCCTCGCAGGGGGTTTGGCAGGTCAAGAGTAGGCAACTTTATGTACACATTTTGTGATTCCAGCTCTTTCTGCTCCCAAGTCTGTGGAGTAATCCCTTAGCAGCACACATTACACCAAGCTGAGGGGGCCTTTTCCCTTAAAATCTTCCATTATATCAGCAGCATACACTGAAGCACTGTTAGGTCCATTCAGTCCCACCAGGGTCCTTCAGTTCCACTCTTTGGAAAACATAGGTTTTGAACCACTTTAGATTTATAGTAATCTCATGGAGAGACTTCCAAAACTCTGCCCACTGCTGCTTTCCCACCAAAATGTAAGCATGAAGGCAGGGAGTTTTATTCTACTCATCTTTTGTAAACTGGTGTGTTCCATGCGCCTAGGCCTATTGTTGAATGAATAAATCTTTACAGTGGCATATTTGCATTTTTTGACAAACACTAATAATAATTCTTTCCAAAACCTAGAGAAAAAATTCCCCAAAGAAATCAGGAGATGGAGTTATGCTACTTGTTAACCATTACCATACAACTGACTACATTAGGACATTTTTGAGAAAACTATATATGATGCTTATGGTCATTCTGTTTATGAAGATTGCATGTTATATACGTTCTGTTTATTGACAGGAATGGCAGAATCCTTTTGAATTACCATGTTAAGATGTTAAGTATGTAAGTAAGATGAGTTGCTGTAATTAAGTAAAAATTGAAAGCAACTTAATTAGTTTATAGGAAGTGAATGCCCCTTTTATTTTACCTGTTAATTTGGTGCAGAGTATGGCTGGGCACGACATATGTTAACAGTAGATATTACACAAAATTTTCTGTGGCATGTGGTAGATAACCTCATTAGAAGGAGAAAAAAGCCCAAGTTGACATGGATCACCTGATAGTGTCAGAGTCTTCTATTGCTGGCTACATTTATGCAAAAAAAAAAAAAAAAAAAAAAAAAACCTTCTCCAACCCCCTAAATCTATCTACGTATCACACCTAGTTTTGATTTTAATGACTTTCAGACTCTTCAGTGGGAAGTAAATAGACAAAACAATAAAAGCAATTTTATTGAAAAAATTTTGGAATAAGAATATTTTCTGATTATGAATAATACATGTTTTATTTTAGAAAATTTGGAAATTAAGAATAAGGCTAAAGGAGATAAAATCACCTTAAATACCAGTTTTCAGAGGGACCCATTAACATACTGATGTATTTCCTTTCCGCAGTTTAGGGAAAGTAAAGGCTTCTAGTTAACCTTTCTTCATTCCTTGTTACTGACTTCTGTGATAGGGACCTCCTTCTGGTTCACCAAATCAGAAACCGTGGGGGTCATCTTTGACGTCTCCTTTCACTCATCCCTTCATCATTTGGCACTATTGGTCCTACCTCCCTGAGTACCCCTGTGCTCCATTCTCTCTGGTCCAACCCCACTCCCGTTATCTCAGTCTCCCTTCATCTCTTATTTGGGATCCTGCAGCAACTTCTTACCGGTCTTCCTGATCGTGGTCATTCCCTCCTTTGAAGTATGAACCATTTTGGGACTAGCAAATTTTTTTTTTTTTTTTTTTCTGCGGTATGCGGGCCTATCACTGTTGTGGCCTCTCCCATTGCGGAGCACAGGCTCCTTACGCGCAGGCTCAGCGGCCATGGCTCATAGTCCCAGCCGCTCCGCGGCATGTGGGATCTTACCGGACCAGGGCACGAAGCCGTGTCCCCTGCATCGGCAGATGGACTCTCAACCACTGCGCCAGCAGGGAAGCCCGCAAATTCTTTTTTTCTAAATGTTAACCCTATTAGGTCCTAATCTTGTTTAAATCCTTTCAGAGACTCTCACTGCCCTCCTTTTCATGATCTGCCCTTATAAACTCCCCAGTCTCACTCCTTGCCCTTCCTCTTCTCATCTTCTCCTCAGCCGTCACCCCAGGCAGTCGACCAGCAGTTACTAGATCATCCTTTTCTTCCATGATGTTCATAATTCTGTTCCTTGTACCTATGATGTCTTTCTCCTAACCTCCTTGAAGTCTAAAAAAATGAAACAGAAAGGTGGATAGACCTAGAGTCTGTCATACAGAGTGAAGTAAGTCAGAAAGAGAGAGACAAATACCGTATGCTAACACATATATATGGAATTTAAGAAAAAAAAATGTCATGAAAAACCTAGGAGTGAAACAGGAATAAAGACACAGACTTACTAGAGAATGGACTTGAGGCTATGGGGAGGGGGAAGGGTAAACGGTGACAAAGCGATAAAGAGGCATGGACAATATATACACTACCAAACGTAAGGTAGATAGCTAGTGGGAAGCAGCCGCATAGCACAGGGAGATCAGCTCGGTGCTTTGTGACCGCCTGGACGGGTGGGATAGGGAGGGTGGGAGGGAGGGAGACGCAAGTGGGAAGAGATATGGGAACATACGTATATATGTAACTGATTCATTTTGTTGTGAAGCTGAAACTAACATACCATTGTAAAGCAATTATACTCCAATAAAGATGTTTAAAAAAAAATTAAAAAAAAAAAGAAAGACACTGCAGTACTGTGTGTTTATTATAAATAAGTGTTTTGAGTGTCATCTTCCTGTTTCTCCTTCAGAATTTAGCTTGTCCTCACCAACTCTGGGAACTCTCCCTGTTCACAAAGACTAAGTTTCACTCCTTTTGTGTTTCCACAATTTATGACTAGTGCTTAGGCATTGTAAAATTTAGGTCATTAACTGATCCTGAATATATATGTCAGGTGAAAATTGTTGAGAAGCAGATTTTAGGTGGATTTTATTTGAACAGTCAGTAGTATATGTGGCCCATCTATCATAGGCCAGGCACTTTTTTCTGGTTCCTGTGAATTAGACCTCATCTTTACTTTCATGGAGTTTGTAATCTGACAGTAGGAGATATACATTCAAGAGGAAGCAGCAAATAAGCAAGATAATTTCACAAGGAGATAAATAATTTTAAGTAATAAACCAGGGTGATGTGATGGGATTGGATGGGATGTGGTAGTACGTTTTTAGATTGACTGAGCTGGTGAAGGCTGTGCTATTTCACATTTGCCAATGTGTTACATAGGCATATGCCAATCATAACTTAGGTTAACACCAACTGGTGATGAGAGCTGTGCATATTTATGGGCCTAAAGGTATTAAGGTTATAGGCTTATTTGAATGAACAGAGGGCATTTAATTAAGATTTGAAAGAAACTTGATAGCATTCAAATAATTGAGTGACTATATAACATAACAAAGGGATTCTGGATGACCCACAGAAGACTGAAATAAATAAACCAATAAATAGAACTTACAGAGGTATACCTCAACTTAATGTAGAGAACATCTTTTAAATGCTTATCACTTACTCATCAATGGAATGGATTTGGTGAGCCTTTCATAGGGGTTGTGTTCAGGTAGAGGTGATCTGTCAGTGGGGAATTTCCTCTAAAGGAGAGAAGAGCAGCTAAGATGGATTCAGAGAAACTTGTTGCATTAAGTTTAAGGCGCTTGACTTAGAATGAATAGAAGTAGGTGTTCAAAGAGGAAACGATCCTAACCAGAGAAGGAAGACCCCTCAGAAGAAGTGGATGGAAATGACACTTCTCTGGAGAAGAGGCATGTAGAAAATATGTAGGAATATTGATTCACCAACCATAGGGTCTTCATGCTGCATGGTTGGAGAAAAAGGAACAGGAAAGAAAAAAAGATCAAATAAAATAAACTGGAATAGTATGTTTATCTTTTATTTTAGGCATAATAATATGACAAGTCTTCATTTTTGATCCTCAGAATTATTGATTGAAGCATAAATTTACTTGGACTCGGGCTTGGCTAGATCAGGAAAACAACTGTTTTTCTTTAGAGCTGCTATTATTACCTTTTATGTTGTGGTTGGTATTTTGGCAGGCACAGGTATTAAATTGTGTGCCACCCAGAACTAAATATAACTTAGTTTTCTCAGGCTTAAAAGAAAGGGGCCTTGTCTTGTTTAAGAGATTAAGTAAGCTTTATTTGAATAACAATGGGTAGCAATACAGTACTTCTATTTTTACCTGTCATATATTTAAGTTATTTAAGTTATACATTATTCTTAGATTATTCTTGTGCTTATTTTTTTCTTCTAGCAGAAACAATTTAGTGCCAGTGTTTTAAGTTATGAATCCTTCCTAGAAGAAGAGTTAAAGTTTTCCAGTTCAGGAGGAAAAGCAGTCAAAGTGGAAACCCCCCTCATGTTTTACATTTTCTCCCAAGAAGAATAATGGGAATTTCCTAATCTTCTGATAATGCCCTCAAGACATTAGACAGACATTGACACTTAAAAAAGAGAAAAATAGCAATTGAAACGTGTGATAGCAGTATAAATAAGAAAGGAAAAATATTAAACCACAGAAGTAAATTTATATTTTTTCCTCAATATTTGTGTCTTTAGCTAATAGGTTTATTTATCCTTATTGATGGAGGGTTTTGACAATGATAAGTAGAATGTTATTTTGTCATTTAGTAATTTATTTCAACATTGTATTTCTAAATGAACATCTCAATTTTTTGTCTGAAAGGTGAAAGCATACTTATTATGGTTCGTTTCATAAATACCCATTTACAAATAGACCTCTTCACACCTGCATGTGCCTATTTGGAGACACAGAAGAAATCCTCCCAATGTGAATTACTTCTTGACTTTCAGATGTTAAAATGAAATTGCTTAAAAGGAAAAATAAAAATTTGCTTGCTTCATCGTACATTTGGAAGGTTACAAAAATTGGTTCAAATATTGATATTTGCTTTTTGGTATTTTTGTCTTTTAATTGGCAAGTTAATAGGGATACTTCCTTGGGTGTCTCTGTTTGCCATTGGACACATGGAAAAGACATCATTGGAACATATGTTTTCTAGAATTATGAAATATTTCAGTAATACAGAAAATATGGATAATACATTTAATAGTCATCTATTAACTATATAATTTTCAGACCTTTGTGTTTTGTCTTATTTATCTTAGGACTTTTGTTTTTGTTTTACAAAATAAAGCATCCAAGATGTGTTTGAAGCACTCTGTCCAGTTCACTCCACAGAGGTAGCCACTGTCCTGAGTATGATGTTTATCATTTCCATCCATTTATTTATTCTTTAACTACTGTATGTTTATTCACAAATATCATCATATCATTTTGTATGTTTTTGAACCCTATACACATGGTATTTTATACAAACCATGCTTTATTTTATTAATTTACCATAAGTTTTAAGATGTATCCATGTTGATTTATATAGCTCTATGTCCTTTATATTAATTACTGTGTAATATTCTGTTACATAAATCATCACAGTGCTTGCTTATATATCCATTCTCCTGTTGCTGAACATTTAGACTGTTTCAAAATTTCTGTTCTAAATAATCTTGCAATGAACATTCTTGTGATTTTGTCCAAGAAGACATGTGGGGGAATTTCCCTAGAAGTAGAATTGCTGGGTTATTTATTAGTTTTCTATTGCTATTGAAACAAATTACCCCAAACCTGCTTGCTTAATATAACACAAATTTATTATCTTACAATTATTGAGATTAGAATTCTGATATGGGTCTCAGTGGGCCAAAATCCAGGTGTTGGCAGAGCTGTGTTTCTTACAGAACCTCTACGGGAGAATTTGTTTCCTAACTTTTTACAGCTTCTAGAGAGCGCTCACATTCTTTGGATTGTGGCCTCATTCCTCTGTCTTCAGAGTCAACAATGCTGTATCTCTCTATTATTCCACTGTCACATCTCCATCTGACTGTCTTCTGCTTGTCCTCCACTTTTAAGAACACCTGTGAATACATGGGACCCACCTGAATAATCCAGGATAATCTCTCTATTTTAAGGTCATTTATTAACACAATTCTATCTGCAACCTTAATTCCCCTTTGCTGAGTAAGGTAACATGTTTACAAGTTCTGGGGATTAGATCATGAACATCTTTGGGGAGGCCATTATTCTGTCTGCTTCAGGTATTATAAATCTTCCACTAGACAAAATAATTTTTTATTTTATTTTATTTTTTATTGGGGTATAGTTGCTTTACAATGTTGTGTTAGTTTCTGCTGTACAATGAAGTGAATTAGCTATATGTATACATATATCCCCTCCCTCTTGGACCTCCCTCCCACCCCACCCCCATCCCACTCATCTAGGTTGTCACAGAGCACGGAGTTGAGCTTCCTGTGGCTTTATAGCACGTTACCACTAGATTGCTCTTCTAAGTGATGTGTGCATTTGCACTGTCTCTGTATGTGTGCGAGAATTTTAGTTGTTCCGTATACTTACCAACACTAGGGTTTTAAGATTTTAAGACGATATCCAGTCTGATGGATGTGATTGGTATCTCACTGAATGTCTTTTCATATAAGTATTGGCTGCTAAAGTTTTACTTTCAGTTTATTGCCCATTTCTTTTCTATTTCTAAATTGTTCTTTTTTGGTTTAATTTGTTTTCTTACTAATTTATAGATGTTCTTTTAATATTCCCATTACTAATTCTTTGTTGGTTATTTGCATTGCAATTTTTTCTCCTCAGTGTGATTTATTGTTACACTTTTTAAGAGTTTGTTTTACTGCACAGTTTTAAATTTCAAAGTAGACAAATTATGTCTTGTTTAAGAAAGAATATCCTACTTGAAGTCATAAAGATATCCCTCTTTATTTTTTAAATGTGCAGCAGAGCAAATTATACATTTTAATAATTTTCTTTGTAGATGTATATGTTTCTATCCATATTTGTGATATGTAGCAACATAAGCAAGTATGATTTATTGAGTTGGCTCAATTTTATATAGGCTGCAACTGAGAACTATATAATTTAAAGGTTGATGGTTTATGAAGTGTTTTTTCTAGGAAGAACTTTAGAGGTGATCTGTTCCAAACCTGAGGCCCAGAGAGGCAGGGAGTGGCAATTCTAGAACTACTTGCATTGACAGAGTGAACTGCATATATACAGCATTATATTATCTTCATGACTGAGGAAACTGCCTTCCTTACCTTAAAGAGTTTTATACTACTGGTAGATAACTTAACTCTGAGACTGAGTAAATAATGGATGCTAATTTACATCCAAGAAAATAAAACAACATTTGCAAGGTAGAAATTTTCATGAGACAATAGCAAATCACTTTGTTTCTAACTATCCAGGAAAAAAAAGGGCAGTATCAGAAGCAAGGAATAGTTAATTGCTGTGACTGTAACACTTATTCATCCTTCAGTGATGAGCGTGTGAATATAAAAATAACTAGACATCAGTTTTGTTGAGAATCACCTATTTCCCCCATATTTTCTTTTGCAAGGCCTGTATCACAAACATGCCTCTACTGTGGACCAGGTTCCAAAAGGAAAACTTACTTTAGCAAAGTCCCTCAACTTTTCTGTCTGGGTACTCACCCACCTCACTATGTATATCACACCCTGCCCCTTCTTCTCCAACTCATTAAACATGTTTATTTTCACAATATCACTCAATTCTTAGACTCTTTAAGCTCAGCAATAAAGTTAAGTGCATTTCTTATGCCCAGAGTAAGCATCTCAAGAATTTTTCACTATTTTTTTTCTTAAAGGAGTGTTGCAGAGGAACTTAAGAGTGAGTGACAGTTGACAGAGCTCTGGTTGCCCAGCAACTGGCAATTTAAATATGTAGGAACCGATATGATTTAGCAACTTGATAAACAGCAAGGGCTTTAATACAATCTTAAGGACTGCTACAGATTTTGCATTGACCTATTTATATGTCTTGATCTGTCTCATCTATTTTAATGTGTGTGTGTGTGTATATATATATATATATATATACACACACACACACACACATATATATATACACACACACATATATATATATATATATGCTTATTTTTTCCTGCAGAACTGGAATATGAAAGCAAAGACTGTATTTCTTCCCCATATGACATTAATAGAAGTTGCATGCAATAAAATTATTTGTTTTAGCCCCTTTGTTTTTATTCAGATACTCAGTTTCAGAGGAGGCCTTCTCACTCAGAGGGAATAAGTGTCCTGTGGATTGAGTGCTTCGTTTGAGTTCTGAGACTGTATTTATATATTCAGTAATTGTTGTTATCTTTTTTTTGCAGGTTTTATAATTTGAAACTTCTCTCCATTTTTTGAAAGGGAGTAGTAGTTGCTCTTTATTCTTCACAGGAATAATGAGGTTTAATAGGTTTGGCTCTGAGTTAGCCTAATTGATTAGTGTGTTTTACTAATGGGATCAAGAGGCTTGATTCCATCATGAGCCAATTAGCTTCCTGGAGCAGGTGAATCTTCATCTTCCTGACCTTCATGACCTTCAGTGGACATTGTTCATAAGGTGATTCTAAGTGATGATAGAAAAGCTGCAACCCATCAGTAATAACAGTATAGTAACCCAAAGAGTCCCCCTCCCTGCAGGAGGTCAGCACTGTCATTTTGTATATCAACAACACGGTATGCTTGAGAAGCAGTCTGTATAAAATTCTACCATCTTGTCGGAAATACAAGGTGCTACATAAAACACGCTACCAACATCCTGTTACTAGCACAGGAGTTGAGAAATTTTGAGGATAATTTTAACACTGAAAATATTTTACGATATGGGAATACAAAAATAGATCATTTCAGTCATGGAATAGTTGAACGTCACAGCAAGGTAACTTTAAAATTGTTTCTTGAAACTTTTCAGTTCGTTAATTTAAGGCTTGAAGAACCCTGGGAAATGAGGACATTTTTGCCAACCATGCATGTTTGAATAAAATTCAGTATCTGAAAGCTGCATGCCACCTCTTCCAGGGCACCTTTCCTTCTACCTCTAATTACAGTGAAAAGTCCCTTTTCCAAATTCCTATAGTGCTTATGCTGTCCTATTCCTTTTAAGAAATAATGCCTATTAGGGCTGCGGTGTTTCACAGTTCCAGGGGCATTTGGTTAACACAGAGGCCTTGACTTTCGTAATGATATCTCACGTTTATTGAGCACTATGCTAAGTATTTTAAATATATTGTCATTTGTCCCTAGTGATGCTACAAGTCGTTATTAGAGCCAGCTAGTGGTGAGGAAGGTCAGAGTGGTAGAGTAATTTGCCCATAAAAATAAAGAAAGAAATTGGAGAGGTGGAATTTGCTTTATGGTCTGTCGGACTCCAAATCCAGTTTTCACTGTGATATTTTTCTCTCTATGTTTTGTTGTTTCTTAATTGTTCATACATGTATGTTATTTCTCCAGTGGTTCTCACACTCTAGCTCACTTAAGAATCTTTGTGAAAATTTGTTAGAAATGCTGTTTCTGGACCCTTGTCACACAGATTCTGATATAGCAGGTCCTAGATAAGTTCCAAGTGTCTTCATCTGTATTTTTAGGGGAGTCCTTAAACCATACTCTGAGAAATACCTGATGTGAAATCTGTGAGGCAGCAATTGTCTGAGCTACCCTCTCAGCTCTGTACTGAACGTTCATAGTAAGCACTCAATAAATACATGCTAAATTCAAGCACTGTTAAAACTGTTGCTGCTGTGCTAAATATAGCCCACAAAGTTTTATCGCTTGAACCTGGGTGGATCTTAACTTGAATATAAAGTTTGTGCAAGTTAGAAAAGTCAATACTAATTGGCAGGTTGAAGACCAAAGAACAAGATATCTGATATGATGTTTCATTTTTTCCATATCATTGTATTCTGGAAATTTAGGTGTATTCTAAAATACCGGTATTTGTTCAGAGTCAGAGGAAGCCTCTGTAGAAAAAGGAAAAGCGTAAGTAAGAAAAGAACCAGAGAGGAGTGGAATTGAGATAAATCTTAGGTATAAAATACCTAAGATTTTGGGGAAGAGATGGGAAGAAGATAAAGGTGGGAGATAGGAGGTTGATTCAACTCATTAGTGAAAGAAAGTGGGTTCTTTGGAAAGGGGTCAAAGAAGGAAATGACCTATTCAATTGGAGGAGATCTTGGAGAAGCCTAGTGGAAAAAAGGATCAAAGATAGGGGGATGGGAATAAAATGAATCAATGACAACATATGTGTTGGTTGGGGAGGGGTTCCATGTACCTCACATTTTTTGAGTGGCCCTGGTGACTCAAGGCTTATCCTGTTTTCCTTCTTTATCACGTGGATAGTCTTCTGTTGTCATTTCTTCACCTGAGGTGCTTATCTGTCCGTGTGTGAAGATGTGTCTTGGCTGGCTCAAAATTGGACTGAACGTTAGCAGTAGATAGAGCAGTGAGTAACATGACCAGTGAAATCCTGCCCAGAATAGAGAGGGGCCTTAGGTCTATTGAAATCCCAAGGTGATTTGTTAAAACAATAGAAAAGTTCTTTAAAGAAGGATTTATATGGTACCCAGGGAATATGCTTCATGTTTCTCTTTAACTTTCTACGAAATGATAGTTGTTCCTAACTTACTGTTTGTGATATTGTAATGTTTTCCTTTCTATCAATACCCAAGTGGTTTTTTTAAAGTTTTATATATATATAAATATATAGTAATATCAGTGAAAGATTACGGTAAACATGGTATATTCACAAACAAATGATAGCACAGTATTTTTCCTTACAGCACACATTTGCCTCCTAAAAGAAAAAAGCAAAGAAAGGAAAAAAGCTTTAGTAATTAGATCCCTGTTGTAACCCTAGTGGAGTAAGAAAGATTAATAGCTGTGCTGCAGAACTCGGTTCCAGGGTGAGAGGCACTGTGTGTCACTGTTTTCTCCTGGGATGAAACTTGGCCTGAAGTAAAACACAATTTCTATACTAATAATGGTAATAATAGCCAACATTTTTGAGCACCTACTCCTTACCGATTACTTTACATTTATTTTCTCCAAGCCTCACAGTGACCTGGTAAGTTAAATAATTCATGTTTAAGCAACTGAAGTTCAGAGAGGTTAATTGACTACCAGATCACCCAGTTAGTGAGACATTTTACATGGGCACTTCAGATCTTCAGGAGGTAGATTGCAGCATTAAAAAAATCACAGAAAAAAATTTAAATGTATTCAGTATTGAAGTTTGAAAGAAAGAACCATGTCGATCTAAATTGCAATGATGGATAAAGGTCTTTTGTGTTTGGCTAGCTGATCATGACCTGTGCCTTCACACTGGCAAGGTAGTAGGCCGGGAGCCAGGTTCTTTAAAGCATGCTTGATCGGGCAAGTTTTCTGTAGGGAAGGTTATAGTGTACAGATTACAAAGCCCTCCTGCTGCACAGGTATCAGAGGTTGTCTGCTGCAAGTTCCTTCACTTCGACTATTACTTCCTTTTCTCAATTCTATTTTGGACTTCTGTCTCATGTGTATTTACAGGCAGACAAAGCTTTTTGTAACAACCCCTTTGCCGTGACTGAAGAGGAGCCTTGTATGTCCTGCAGTTTCTAGGCATTGTGATTCTCGTTTTAAACTCGCTCTGATGATAATGGTAGCTGTGACTTCCTGTTCCCTATTGTCCAAGGAGGGAAGTTGCAGGCAGGGGCCTTCAAAGATGATCCCATAAAAATCTGTGCAGGGAGGCTTTTTGATGAAATGGTCTTCATAGAATCTGTTTGGCATATGATTTGGGTGCTGGATACTGTGGGACTAAGCCCCGTGGTTTTTGTTGTTGTTTGTTTTTTTGGTTTTTTAAATATTTATTTATTACTTTGGCTGTGCTGGGTCTTAGTTGCAGCATGCGGGGTCTTCATTACTGTGTGTGGGATCTTTAGTTGTGGCATGCATGTGGGATCTAGTTCCCTGTCCAGGGATCGAACCCGGGACCCCTGCATTGGGAGCACAGAGTTTTTTTAACTGCTGGACCACCAGGGAAGTCCCAAGCCCCATGTTTTTAAAGCCAAGGCTTACTGAGAAAAGGCCAGTCTTTATTAGTGCAGATTCTGAAGTTGGCAGAATTTCTTCTTATAAAAAGAAATATACAGCAGACCATTTCTGATTGTGTTATATTTTTAGATATTACTATTGAGTTATATTTATAGTATAGGCTACCAAGTTCTATTTTATTATTTTATTTTTTATTAAAATTAAAAAAATTTATATATTTATTTATTTTTGGCTGTGTTGGGTCTTCTTTGCTGTACACGGGCTTTCTCTAGTTGCGGCGAGTGGGCTCTAGAGTGCAGGCTCAGTAGCTGTGGCACATGGGCTTAGTTGCTCCTGGCACATAGGATCTTCCCGGACCAGGGATGGAACCCGTATCTCCTGTATTGGCAAGTGGATTCTTAACCACTGTGCCACCAGGGTCCTATTTTAAATACGCAAAATATTTGCATAACTAACCTTACAAACTGCATTCCCTGGTCTGTGTTGCACCCTGCAATGTAGCCTGTGCTTAAATGGTTCTCCTAAAAATCTTAGAATGGAACTTCTTATTTGCTTTTAAAATGTCAGCACAGAGAGTGTATGTGAGCTGTATGGCCCTCCAGTGACCTTTCTTTTCTTACTTGCACTCTGAGAGTGCTTGTCAACTAGTTTTCCAGTCTCCAGAGTCCCCAGGGTCCTCAGGGCCCTATTGTTTAAGATAATTTAAGTGTTGTCATTAGCATTATTTTTGCAGTCCTGCTTGTGCTACTGCAGTTGAAGGGGAACAAATATCCTTAAATCTCTATATCCCATTCTCCTGTGTCTTGCTGAATAGTAGTCTGATTATTTTGATGGAATTGTGAGTTTGTAGAGCTTGTCTAACAAAGAAATGGATTTCCTTTGACAGAGAAAAACCTGACGCTGGTAAGATGAGAAGCTGAACGTTTCCTATGATATGAGAAATCACTTCTGTTGAAGAGCCTTGGTAATGATAGCGTCTCAGACAACATAATTCATATGAAAATTTGTTTTTGGGTGTCTCATGTCTTACCCTAATTCATGAAGGCACACACCTTGTCTGGGTCTACTCTTTCTAGATGGTGGTCCCCGCTCTAGAGTATTTTTCTTTCTTTCTTTGATGGAAGTCAAAGGACTGTGTTCTAGTCCTTCAGAATTTATACTAGCAAATCAGATAAATGATTCTGCCCCAAATTCATTAGTTTAGCCTTTTCCCTTTAAGAATTATTGTGTACCTAAATGTACCAGGCATGGTGGTAGGCGTGGGGATTGCTGAGATGGGATAGTGCAATCCCTGAACCGAGGAACGTAGTCTCATGAGGGATAAAAGTGCTTCACTAATATAAGAGATGCTATTATTATCTAACATAAGGGGTGTTATTATAGGTATGGTACAAGACACAGTGGGAACATACTGACCTTCTACTTGGAGTGATTGGTTAAAATTTCTCATTTGAACATAGCCTTAAAGAATTTGAGCTGAGGGCTTCCCTGGTGGCGCAGTGGTTGAGAGTCCGCCTGCTGATGCAGGGGACACGGGTTCGTGCCCTGGTCCAGGAAGATCCCACATGCCGCAGAGTGGCTAGGCCCGTGAGCCATGGCCGCTGAGCCTGCACGTCCAGAGCCTTGCTCCACAACGGGAGAGGCCACAACAGTGAGAGACCCACATACCGCCAAAAAAAAAAAAAAAAAATTACTGCAAAAAAAAAAAAGGGGAAGGGGGCACAAAATCATGGAAATGTGAATGTGAATGATACTATACAGAAGTAATTAAGCCCACAGTCAGCTTATGTGATTTAGTACAGCCACACAGATGCTCATACAAGTGTTCATTCTGATTTCTTAGTGCCTCTGCCTCAGCAGTAGTTAGCAATGTGGAATATCACCCTAGGAGTAATGAGAGATTGTCTGGAGCCATAGGAGTATGTGTGAGGAAAAGAAGGAAGGAGAGAAAGTGGGGTTAGAGGAAACAAATTATGAAGGAACTTGAACGCCAACTAAGGAGTTTATAGGTCACCACATTTTATTTACTCATTCATTCTTTCATTCAGACATTCCTTGGAGGCAGGGATAGCAGACAGAAGGCTATATAAAGAATACAATCAATAATAAATAATTACTCACAAGCCTCTTAGATAGCCTCATCCACCAGAGGGCAGACAGCAGAAGCAAGAAGAATTATAATTCTTCAGCCTGTGGAAGGAAAACCACATTCACAGAAAGATAGACAAAATGAAAAGGCAGAGCACTTTGTACCAGATGAAAGAACAAGGTAAAACTCCAGAAAAACAACTAAATGAAGTGGAGATAGGCAACCTTCCAGAAAAATTCAGAATAATCAGAGTGAAGATGATCCAGGACCTAGGAAAAAAAATGGAGGCAAAGATGGAGAAGATGCAAGAAATGTTGAACAAACACCTAGAAGAATTAAAGAACAAACACCTAGAAGAATTAGAGAACAAACAAACAGAGATGCACAATACAATAACTGAAATGAAAAATACACTAGAAGGAATCAATAGCAGAATAAGTGAGGCAGAAGAACAGATGAGTGACCTGGAAGACAGAATAGTGGAATTTACTGCTATGGAACAGAATAAAGAAAAAAGAATGAAAAGAAATTAAGACAGACTAAGAGACCTCTGGGACAACATTAAATGCAATAACATTCTCATTATAGGGGTCCCAGAAGGAGAAGAGAGACAGAAAGGACCCGAGAAAAAATTGGAAGAGATTATAGTCAAAAACTATAGGAAATAGAAGGAAATAGGCACCAAAGTCCAGGAAACGCAGAGAGTCTCATACAGGATAAACGCAAGGAAAAACACACCGAGACACATAGTAATCATATTGGCAAAAATTGAAGACAAAGAAAAATTATTGAAAGCAGCAAGGGTAAAATGACAAATAACATACAAGGGAACTCCCATAAGGTTAACCACTGATTTCTCAGCAGAAACTCTACAAGCCAGAAGGGAGTGGCATGACATATTTAAAGTGATGAAAGTGAAGAACCTACAACCAAGATTACTCTAACCAGAAAGGATCTCATTCAGATTTGACAGAGAAATCAAAAGCTTTACAGACAAGCAAAAGCTAAGAGAATTCAGCACCACCAAACCAGCTCTACAACAAATGCTAAAGGAACTTCTCTAAGTGGGAAACACAAGAGAAGAAAAGGACCTACAAAAACAAACGCAAAACAATTAAGAAGATGGTAATAGGAACATACATATCAATAATTACCTTAAACATTAATGGATTAAATGCTTCAGCCAAAAGACACAGGCTTGCTGAATGGATACAAAAATAAGACCCATATATATGCTGTCAACAAGAGACCCACTTCAGACCTAGGGACACATACAGACTGAAAGTGAGGGGATGGAAAAAGATATTCCATGCAAATGGAAATCAAAAGAAAGCTGGAGTAGCAATTCTCATATCAGACAAAATAGACTATGAAACAAGGACTATTAGAAGAGACAAAGAAGGACACTACATAATGATCAAGGGATCAATCCAAGAAGAAGATATAACAATTGTAAATATTTATACACCCAACATAGGAGCACCTCAATACATAAGACAAATGCTAACAGCCATAAAAGGGAAAATCGACAGTAACACAATCATAGTAGGGGACTTTAACACCTGACTTTCACCAATGGACAGATCATGTGAAACGAAAGTAAATAAGGAAACACAAGCTTTAAATGACACATTAAAGAAGATGGACTTAATTGATATTTATAGGACCTCCATCCAAAAACAACAGAATACACTTCCATCTCAAGTGCTCATGGAACATTCTCCAGGATAGAATATATCTTGGGTCACAAATCAAGCCTTGGTAAATTTAAGAAAAGTGAAATCTTATCAAGTATCTTTTCTGACCACAATGCTATAAGACCAGATAGAAATTACAGGAAAAAATCTGAAAAACTACAAACACATGGAGGCTAAACAATACACTACTAAATAACCAAGAGATCACTGAAGAAGTTAAAGAGGAAATCAAAAAATTCCTAGAAACAAATAATGAAAACACGATGACCCAAAACCTATGGGATGCAGCAAAATCAGTTCTAAGAGGGAATTTTATAGCAATACAATCCTACCTCAGGAAACAAGAAACATTTCAAATAGACAACCTAACCTTACACCTAAAGCAATTAGATAAAGAAGAATAAAAGAAACCCCAAAGTTAGCAGAAGGAAAGAAATCATAAAGATCCGATCAGGATTAAATGAAAAAGAAATGAAGAAAACAATGGCATAGATCAATCAAACTTAAAGCTGATTCTTTGAGAAAATAAACAAAATTGATAAACCATTAGCTGGACTCATCAAGAAAAAAAGGGAGAAGACTCAAATCAATAGAATTAGAAATGAAAAAGAAGTAACAACTGATACTGCAGAAATACAAAGGATCATGAGAGATTATTACAAGCAACTATATGCTAATAAGATGGACAAGCTGGAAATAATGGACAAATTCTTAGAAAAGCACAACCTTCCGAGACTGAACCAGGAAGAAATAGAAAATATAAAGAGACGAATCACAAGCACTGATATTGAAACTGTGATTAAAAATCTTCCAACAAAGAAAAGCCCAGGACCAGATGGCTTCACAGGCGAATTCTATCAAACATTTAGAGAAGAGCTAACACCTATTGTTCTCAAACTCTTCCAAAATATAGATGAAGGAGGAATACTCCCAAACTCATTCTATGAGGTCACCATCACCCTGATACCAAAACCAGACAAAGATGCCACAAAAAAAGAAAACTATAGGCCAATATTACTGATGAACATAGATGCAAAAATCCTCAACAAAATAGTAGTAAACAGAATCCAGAAGCACATGAAAGGATCAAACACCATGATCAAGTGGGGTTTATCCCATGGATGCAAGGATTCTTCAATATACGCAAATCAATTAATGTGATAAACCATATTAACAGATTGAAGGAGAAAAACCATATGATCCTCTCAATAGATGCAGAGAAAGCTTTTGACAAAATTCAACACCAATTTATGATAAAAACTCTGCAGGAAGTGGGCATAGAGGGAAACTACCTCAACATAATAAAGTCCATATATGACAAACCCACAGCAAACATCATTCTCAATGGTGGAAACCTGAAAGCATTTCCTCTAAGATCAGGAACATCCTTATGTCCACTCTTGCCACTATTATTCAACATAGTTTTGGAGGTCCTAGCCATGGGAATCAGAGAAGAAAAGGAAATAAAAGAATACAAATTGGAAATGAAGAAGTAAAACCGTCACTGTTTGTAGATGACATGATACTATACACAGAGAATCCTAAAGATGCCACCAGAAACCTACTAGAGCTAATCAATGAATTTGGTGAAGTTGCAGGATACAAAATTAATGCCCAGAAATCTCTTGCATTCCTATACACTAACAATGAAAGATCAAAAAGAGAAATCAAGGAAATAATCCCATTCACCATTGCAACAAAAAGAATACCTAGGAATAAACCTACCTAAGGAAGTAAAAGACCTGTATGCAGAAAACTATAAGACACTGATGAAAGAAATCAAAGATGATACAAACAGATGGAGAGATATACCATGTTCTTGGATTGGAAGAATCAATATTGTGTAAATGACTGTACTACCCAAAGCAATGTACAGATTCAATGCAATCCCTATCAAATTACCTGTGGCATTATTTACAGAACTAGAACAAAAAATCTTAAAATTTGTATGGAGACACAAAAGACCCCAAATAGCTAAAGCAGTGTTGAGGGAAAAAAATGGAGCTGGAGGAATCAGATTCCCTGACTTCAGACTATTATACAAAGCTACAGTAATCCAGACAGTATGGTACTGGCACAAAAACAGAAATATAGATCAATGGAACAGGATAGAAAGCCCAGAGATAAACCCACGCACCTATGGTCAACTAATCTATGACAAAGGAGGCAAGGATATACAATGGAGAAAAGACAGTCTCTTCAATATGTGGTGCTGGGAAAACTGGACAGCTACATGTAAAAGAATGAAATTAGAACACTGCCTAACACCATACACAAAAATAAACTCAAAATGGATTAGAGACCTAAATGTAAGACAGGACACTATAAAAGTCTTAGAGGAAAACATAGGAAGAATACTCTTTCACATAAATCCCAGAAACATCTTTGTGAATCCACCTCCTAGAGTAATGGAAGTAAAAACAAAAATAAACAAATGGGACCTAATGAAACTTAAAAGCTTTTGCACAGCAAAGGGAAACATAAACAAGACGAAAAGACAGCCCTCAGGATGGGAGAAAATATTTGCAAACAAATCAATGGACAAAGGATTAATATGCAAAATAATTAAACAGCTCATGCAGCTCAATGTTAAAAAAACAACCCAATTCCAAAATGGGCAGAAGACCTAAATAGACATTTCTCCAAAGAAGATATGCAGATGGCCAAGAAGCACGTGAAAAGCTGCTCAACATCACTAATTAGTAGAGAAATGCAAATCAAAAGTACAATGAGGTATCACCTCACACCAATTAGAATGGGCATCATCAGAAAATCTACAAACAACAAATGCTGGAGAGGGTGTGGAGAAAAGGAAACCCCCTTGCACTGTTGGTGGGAATGTAAGTTGATACAGCCACTATGGAGAACAGTATGGAGGTTCCTTAGAAAACTAAAAGTAGAATTACCATATGACCCAGCAATCCCACTACTGTGCATATACCCAGAGAAAACCATAATTCAAAAAGACACATGCACCGCAATGTTCATTGCAGCACTATTTACAATAGCCAGGTCATGGAAGCAACCTAAATTCCCTTTGACAGACAAATGGATAAAGAAGATGTGGTACATATATGCAATGGAATATTACTCAGCCATAAAAAGAAACCAAATTGGCTCATTTGTAGAGACGTGGATGGATCTAGAGACTGTCATACAGAGTGAAGTAAGTCAGAAAGAGAAAAAGAAATATCGTATATTAATGCATATATGTGCAACCTAGAACAATGGTACAGATGAACCAGTTTGCAGGGCAGAAATAGAGACACAGATGTAGAGAACGAACGTATGGACACCAAGGGGGGAAGTGGCAGGGAGTGGTGGTGGTGGGATGAATTGGGAGATTGGGATTGACATGTATACACTAATATGTATAAAATAGATAACTAATAAGAACCTGCTGTATAAAAAAATAAATAAAATAAATAATTACTTGAGCCAAGGCAGAGTTCATTGAAAGGGAAAGGAGGGCCCGGATATGAAAGATATTTTTAAGACATCAGTGTTCTGGCTTTGGTGACTACCTATGGGAAATGCTGGAAACAGAGAATTGAAATAAAATCTAAGGTTTCCATCATGGGTAACAGAGTATCTGGTATGTACTCAATAGAGTTTGTTGAATAGAATGTTAAGAGTGATTTTCAAGCATTTTTCTCTAAAGATGAAATTATGGCAGAATTTTAGGTTTTGAGGCATAAGATAGAGACTGTAGGTCTGATGAACCTCCGGATAGTCAATGCACTGTACAATGGATGCTATGAATTGAATCAGCTCACGAAGCCTACTATACAGAGGATTTGAGGCTAATGGCTCCATCTCAGAAAAGAAGGACTTGCAAGTGAGTGTGATTGGCTTTGTACACTGAACTGTGCATTACAACTTGCCCTAAGTCTGAGAAAGATATATTAGAGACACATAGTTTTTTTTAGCTACATAGCATTCTGCTTTCTTATTGGCACACTGTCCAAAATGATACCAGTTGCCCAGAAGGAAAAAAAATAAAGAAAACTGTAATAAGAAGCTCAGGCGATAGCTTTAAAAAACTGAAATAAAGATTGTGGTAGGAAGGTGAAGTCTTAGTCAAATTTGAAAGCTTGTGCTGTGAGAATTCTTGTAGACATTGATTGTAACTTTTCAATTTATTTTATCATCTTTTGTGATTGAGTTCAGTCTATTCAATGGCAAGGTAAGTTCTTTAGTAAAGACCTGTAACTCAGTGAGTCAGTAATGAAATTGTGATGACTAGGTAGACAGAGTCTTGGTATTCAAGCAGCTTTGCTAAAATGGTCTGTAATTCCTTGTGATGCAGTAAAGAGAGCACAGGGCTAAAAGGCAGAAGGCCAGCCCTCCCATTTGTCATCTGCATGTCTGTAAGTGAATTCCCAAAGCTCCCTAAGCCTCAAATTCCTCATCTGTAAAATGGGAATAAAATGACTTAGTATACTCCAGAGGGCTGTTGTGAAGATCAGGGGAAATAAGCCTTGTGCAAATTCTTTGTGGTCTGCAAAGCTCTGCTAACTTGCCATGTTATTACTATGGAACAGGCCATGTAGGTGGAATGGTTCAAGGACCTATGGAACCACCTCCACAATGATGTTAATGAGAGCAGCATGGACTGGGGCAGTGTAATGTGTTAGTGCCCTCTCTTTCTGTGGCTGCACAGACAAGCTAAAGCATTGCCAGATGTCACCCCCTTGGGCTATTGCCCTGTGCTATATCCCAGGATAGTATAGCACTAATTTACTTGCAAGCAGCTAGCCAACTTGTAGTTAGAGATGACCTTTTTGAAGCAAAGACTCTTGCCCCCTTACTGTGGATCCAGGTAGCTCAAGGAATATAGTTGACCCCAAATAACCATTCTCGGATCTCAGTAGGTAAAAGTTTTATAGCAGCAATTTTGTTTTTGCTGTGCTTGTATTTATCTCCTTAAATGTGCATATATATATTTTTACAGCATGGACAAATTAATGTACAAATTAATTGAAACTATTTCTTGAAGCAAGATATAATTCTGTATTTGCTTTAATAATCTGTACTCATAAACAATCAGCATAACTTTTTTTCCTTATTTTCACTTATCTACCCACATGAAGGTCAGTTTCCTACTCTTTTTTTTTTTTTTTTACATCTTTATTGGAGTATAATTGCTTTGCAATGGTGTGTTAGTTTCTGCTTTATGACAAAGTGAATCAGTTATACATATACATATGTTCCCATATCTCTTCCCTCTTGCGTCTCCCTCCCTCCCACCCTCCCTATCCCACCCCTCTAGGTGGTCACAAAGCACCAAGCGGATCTCCCTCTGCTATGCGGCTGCTTCCCACTAGCTATCTATTTTATGTTTGGTAGTGTATATATGTTCATGCCACTCTCTCATTTTGTCACAGCTTTCCCTTCCCCTTCCCCATATCCTCAAGTCCATTCTCTAGTAGGTCTGTGTCTTTATTCCTGTCTTACCCCTAGGTTCTTCATGACATTTTTTTTTCCTTAAATTCCATATATATGTGTTAGCATATGGTATTTGTCTTTCTCTTTCTGACTTACTTCACTCTGTATGACAGATTCTAGGTCCATCCACCTCATTACAAATGGCTGAATTTCGTTTCTTTTTATGGCTGAGTAATATTCCATTGTATATATGTGCCACATCTTCTTTATCCATTCGTCCGATGATGGACACTTAGGTTGTTTCCATCTCCGGGCTATTGTAAATAGAGCTGCAATGAACATTTTGGTACATGACTGTTTTTGAATTATGGTTTTCTCAGGGTATATGCCCCATAGTGGGATTGCTGGGTCATATGGTAGTTCTATTTGTAGTTTTTTAAGGAACCTCCATACTATTCTCCATATTGGCTGTACCAATTCACATTCCCGCCAGCAGTGTAAGAGTGTTCCCTTTTCTCTACACCCTCTCCAGCATTTATTGTTTCTAGATTTTTTGATGATGGCCATTCTGACTGATGTGAGATGATATCTCATTGTAGTTTTGATTTGCATTTCTCTAATGATTAATGATGTTGAGCATTCTTTCATGTGTTTGTTGGCAGTCTGTATATCTTCTTTGGAGAAGTGTCTATTTAGGTCTTCTGCCCATTTTTGGATTGGGTTGTTTGTTTTTTTGTTATTGAGCTGCATGAGCTGCTTGTAAATTTTGGAGATTAATCCTTTGTCAGTTGCTTCATTTGCAAATATTTTCTCCCATTCTGAGGGTTGTCTTTTGGTCTTATCTATGGTTTCCTTTGCTGTGCAAAAGCTTTGAAGTTTCATTAGGTCCCATTTATTTATTTTTGGTTTTATTTCCATTTCTTTAGGAGGTGGGTCAAAAAGGATCTTGCGGTGATTTATGTCATAGAGTGTTCTGCCTATGTTTTCCTCTAAGAGTTTGATGGTTTCTGGCCTTACATTTAGGTCTTTAATCCATTTTGAGCTTATTTTTGCGTATGGTGTTAGGGAGTGATTTAAACTCATACTTTTACATGTACCTGTCCAGTTTTCCCAGCACCATTTATTGAAGAGGCTGTCCTTTCTCCACTGCCATATCTGCCTCCTTTATCAAAGATAAGGTGACCATATGTGCATGGGTTTATCTCTGGGCTTTCTATCCTGTTCCATTGATCTATCTTTCTGTTTTTGTGCCAGTACCATAGTGTCTTGATTACTGTAGCTTTGTACTATAGTCTGAAGTCAGGGAGCCTGATTCCTCCAGCTGTGTTTTTTGTTCTCAAGATTGCTTTGGCTATTCGGGGTCTTTTGTGTTTCCATACAAATGGTGAAATTTTTGTTCTAGTTCTGTGAAAAATGCCAGTGGTAGTTTGATAGGGATTGCATTGAATCTGTAGATTACTTTGGGTAGTAGAGTCATTTTCACAATGTTGATTCTTCCAATCCAAGAACATGGTATATCTCTCCATCTATTTGTATCATCTTTAATTTCTTTCATCAGTGTCTTATAATTTTCTGCATACAGGTCTTTTGTCTCCTTAGGTAGGTTTATTCCTAGATATTTTATTCTTCTTGTTGCAGTGGTAAATGGGAGTGTTTTCTTGATTTCACTTTCAGATTTTTCATCATTAGTGTATAGGAGTGAAAGAGATTTCTGTGCATTAATTTTGTATGCTGCTACTTTACCGGATTAATTGATTAGCTCTAGTAGTTTTCTGGTAGCATCTTTAGCATTCTCTATGTATAGTATCATGTCATCTGCAAACAGTGACAGCTTTACTTCTTCTTTTCCTATTTGTATTCCTTTTATTTCCTTTTCTTCTCTGACTGCTGTGGCTAAAACTTCCAAAACTATGTTGAATAAGAGTGGTGAGAGTGGACAACCTTGTCTTGTTCCTGATCTTACTGGAAATGCTTTCAGTTTTTCACCAGTGAGGACGATGTTGGCTGTGGGTTTGTCATATATGCCCTTTATTATGTTGAGGAAAGTTCCCTCTATGCCTACTTTCTACAGGGTTTTTATCATAAATGGGTGTTGAACTTTGTCAAAAGGTTTCTCTGCGTCTATTGAGATGATCATATGGTTTTTCTCCTTCAATTTGTTAATATGGTGTATCACGTTGATTGATTTGCGTATATTGAAGAATCCTTGCATTCCTCGAATAAACCCCACTTGATCATGTTGTATGATCCTTTTTAATGTGCTGTTGGATTCTGTTTGCTAGTATTTTGTTGCGGGTGTTTGCATCTATGTTCATCAGTGATATTGGCCTGTAGTTTTCTTTTTTTGTGACATCTTTGTCTGCTTTTGGTATCATGGTGATTGTGGCCTCGTAGAATGAGTTTGGGAGTGTTCCTCCCTCTGCTATATTTTGGAAGAGTTTGAGAAGGATGAGTGTTAGCTCTTCTCTAAATGTTTGATAGAATTCGCCTGTGAAGCCATCTGATCCTGGGCTTTTGTTTGTTGGAACATTTAAAATCACAGTTTCAATTTCAGTGCTTGTGATTGGTCTGTTCATATTTTCTATTTCTTCCTGATTCAGTCTTGGCAGGTTGTGCATTTCTAAGAATTTGTCCATTTCTTCCAGGTTGTCCATTTTATTGTCATAGAGTTGCTTGTAGTAATCTCTCATGATGTTTTGTATTTCTGCAGTGTCAGTTGTTACTTCTCCTTTTTCATTTCTAATTCTATTGATTTGAGTCTTCTCCCTGTTTTTCTTGATGAGTCTGGCTAATGGTTTATCAATTTTGTTTATTTTCTCAAAGAACCATCTTTTAGTTTGATTGATCTTTGCTATTGTTTCCTTCATTTCTTTTTCATTTATTTCTGATCTGATCTTTATGATTTCTTTCCTTCTGCTAACTTTGGGGTTTTTTTGTTCTTCTTCTCTAATTGCTTTAGGTGCAAGGTTAGGTTGTTTATTTGAGATGTTTCCTGTTTCTTAAGGTAGGATTGTATTGCTATAAACTTCCCTCTTAGAACTGCTTTTGCTGCATCCCATAGGTTTTGGGTAGTCGTGTCTCCATTGTCATTTGTTTCTAGGTATTTTTTGATTTCCTCTTTGATTTCTTCAGTGATCACTTCGTTATTAAGTAGTGTATTGTTTGGCCTCCATGTGTTTGTATTTTTTACAGATCTTTTCCTGTAATTGATATCTAGTCTCATAGCGTTGTGGTTGGAAAAGATACTTGATATAATTTCAGTTTTCTTAAATGTACCAAGGCTTGATTTGTGACCCAAGATATGTTCTATCCTGGAGAATGTTTCATGAGCACTTGAGAAAAATGTGTATTCTGTTGTTTTGGGATGGAATGTCCTATAAATATCAATTAAGTTCATCTTGTTTAATGTATCATTTAAAGCTTGTGCTTCCTTATTTATTTTCATTTTGGATGATCTGTCCATTGGTGAAAGTGGGGTGTTAAAGTCCCCTACTATGATTGTGTTACTGTCGATTTTCCCTTTTATGGCTGTTAGTATTTGCCTTATGTATTGAGGTGCTCCTATGTTGGGTGTATAAATATTTACAATTATTATATCTTCTTCTTGGATCGATCCCTTGATCATTATGTAGTGTCCTTCTTTGTCTCTTCTAATAGTGTTTATTTTAAAGTCTATTTTGTCTGATATGAGAATTGCTACTCCAGCTTTCTTTTGGTTTCCATTTGCATGGAATATCTTTTTCCATCCCCTTACTTTCAGTCTGTATGTGTCCCTAGGTCTGCAGTGGGTCTCTTGTAGACAGCATATATATGGGTCTTGTTTTTGTATCCATTCAGCCAGTCTGTGTCTTTTGGTGGGAGCATTTAATTCATTTACATTTAAGGTAATTATCGATACGTATGTTCCTATTCCCATTTTCTTAATTGTTTTGGGTTTGTTATTGTAGGTCTTTTCCTTCTCTTATGTTTCTTGTCTATAGAAGTTCCTTTAGCATTTATTGTAAAGCTGGTTTGGTGGTGCTGAACTCTCTCAGCTTTTGCTTGTCTGTAAAGGTTTTAATTTCTCCATCAAATCTGAATGAGATCTTTGCTGGGTAGAGTAATATTGGTTGTAGGTTTTTCTCCTTCATCACTTTAAATATGTCCTGCCACTCCCTTCTGGCTTGCAGAGTTTCTGCTGAAAGATCAGCTGTTATCCTTATGGGGATTCCTTGTGTGTTATTTGTTGTTTTTCCCTTGCTGCTTTTAATATATTTTCTTTGTATTTAATTTTTGCCAGTTTGATTAATACGTGTCTTGGCGTGTTTCTCCTTGGATTTATCCTGTATGGGACTCTCTGTGCTTCTTGGACTTGATTAACTATTTCCTTTCCCATATTAGGGAAGTTTTCAAGTATAATCTCTTCAAATATTTTCTCAGTCCCTTTCTTTTTCTCTTCTTCTTCTGGAACCCGTATTATTCGAATGTTGGTGCGTTTAATGTTGTCCCAGAGATCTCTGAGACTGTCCTCAGTTCTTTTCATTCTTTTTTCATTATTCTGCTCTGCAGTAGTTATTTCCACTCTTTTTTCTTCCAGGTCACTTATCTGTTCTTCTGCCTCAGTTATTCTGCTATTGATCCCACCTAGAGTATTTTTAATTTCATTTATTATGTTGTTCATCGTTGCTTGTTTCATCTTTAGTTCTTCTAGGTCCTTGTTAAATGTTTGTTGCATTTTCTCTATTCTATTTCGAAGATTTGGGATCATCTTTACTATCATTATTCTGAATTCTTTTTTGGGTAGAATGCCTGTTTCCTCTTCATTTGTTAGGTCTTGTGGGTTTTTGCCTTGCTCCTTCATCTGCTGTGTGTTTTTCTTTCTTCTCAGTTTGCTTATCTTACTGTGTTTGGGGTCTCCTTTTTGCAGGCTGCAGGTTCGTAGTTCCTGTTGTTTTTGGTGTCTGTCCCCCGTGGCTAAGATTGGTTCAGTGGGTTGTGTAGGCTTCCTGGTGGAGGGGACTAGTGCCTGTGTTCTGGTGGATGAGGCTGGATCTTGTCTTTCTGGTGGGCAGGTCCTATTATTTCTTGTTCAGACTTATTGTAAGAATTACTAATATTCTAGGGGAAAACTTCCCCATTCTAAGAAAATAGTCTGTTTCTCTGTAGTCCATTTAGATAAAGAAGTGTGGGAAGATTTAAAAACAAATTGCCCTTTCTTATTGACAAATATTCCCCCACTGACTCCTCTTTCTTGTCCAAGCAGCTAAAAATGATCTTAATTTGTGCCCAATTCTGAATCAATTTTGTCCCTGAAATAGGGCTGCCAATCCATTGATTTTGTTGTCCATTAGTCAAGGAGACTTTTGGAGCCTATGATGCATACACACACACACACACACACACACACACACACACCTGTATGCAGATATGTGTAGAGGATCCATATCCCTGAAACATTTTAGGAGAGCTCTTTAAATGACCATATTTCAGTTATGCAGCTATAGTTATTGTGATAACTTTGGTTTAATATGGCTCATTGGAAATGCAGATGTAATAAATGGAAACCAGTATGTATTAACATAGAAATGCATATTAATTTTCTTGATAACAGTGTTCAGATAACAAGGCTTTCATAATGTTAGAAGAATATGTCATGATTAGGCAGTTATTAAAAGGTTTAATGGCAGGATAGTAGTTTAAATTTTAGAAAGGCATTTAATGGTAAGATTTTGGAAGCCAAATTCATATTTCCATCTGAGATTCACTTTGCAACTCAAGTCTAGAGCTATGAAGATAAAACTCCACAATTATGTAAGTAGCCATAAATCAGCATGTCGTGGACAGTTGTTATGCGTGTTTGTGGAAATAAACAGCAGAAGTGTGTAGAAATAGAAACTTTTTTTTATATATAAATTTATTTTATTATTTTTTTGGCTGTGTTGAGTCTTTGTTGCTGCGCGTGGGCTTTCTCTAGTTGCAGTGAGCGGGGGCTACTCTTTGTTGCTGTGCGCAGGCTTCTCATTGCAGTGGCTTCTCTTGTTGCAGAGCATGGGCTCTAGGCATGCGGGCTTAAGTAGTTGTGGCGCATGGGCTTAGTTGCTCCGTGGCATGTGGGATCTTCCTGAACCAGGGATGGAACCCGTGTTCCCTGCATTGGCAGGCAGATTCTTAATCACTGCGCCACCAGGGAAGTCCCAGAAACATCTTTTTAATTTTAGATTTTGGGACAAGTAGTAAAACTTTGGCTTTGTATGTATTACCACTGTTCAACTGTTGGAAATTATTGGTTAAACTAAGTTATATTTGTAGATACACAAGTATCAATTGTACAAAGTGACATTATAGATTAAAAATAATTTTTTTTAAAACACAGAGTAACTATGCCTCTGGTGGAAGGTACCTTTTAGTGCTGCTTCACTTATATTCTCTTAAGCTTTCCTGTCCCTCGCTTTTTGTTATTTTTAATTTAAAATCAAATCGTGCCTTTGAGAGTCAAGAATGTATTAAGAACATTTAAAAATGTTTTAGACTGCAATGTAAAAAAAAATGCAAAAAATCTCAAAGTCCACATTCATCAATTTTAGATAGTCTATAAATTCACATTTCACTCAATTTTAACTTTGATTTTGCTTCATTTCCTTTTAATTATGAAGCATATGATATCTCAGTTTTTTTACCTGTAAGGGTAGGGAGGGGAGTTACAAGTATCTATTAGCATGGTGGATGTGAAAATGATATAAAATATGGTAACATGTCTAAAAGTACTTTGTAACTGTAAAGAACTATGCAAATGATGTTATTACTTTAAAATATGATATTGACATCTTTTTATTTAGAAGCCACTGTCAGAATGTCTGTTTGCTGGTACCGAAATCAAAGGAATTTTTTGCTCTTCATTTTTCATCTTTTTTTGTAGAAATATTGCTTTCTCATCAACCTGGAAATTAAAATTCTTTAAATAATGCTGATAAAATAAACACATCAGTATAATTTTTGAAGGGGATTTATAAAAATATACTTTTTATTGTTTCTAAATCTTAATGTATATCCAGCACAAAAGATGTGGTGAGAATTAGCCTGTTAGAACTGATGACTCTACTTAACTGTTTTTAATAACTGGCATACTTGTATTTTTGGACCTTTTGAAGTATTATAGGTATTCTTAGTGATGTTACATAGTTCTTCAAGGGAAATACGTATTTATATCCTGCTTTATACATTTGGGCAAAAATAGTAATAACACTTTCAAAATACTGATGGGAAAACGAGTCACAATAAATATGTTGGATTCTCAAGATAAAGAGATGTACAATTCTCAGAGTTACAGCATACTGTCTTTAAAAATAGTGCAATTGGGATATACTATTTTAGTAAGAAACTCATTAAGTGCAACTTTAAAAGCTTCTTTTTCCTCTTCTTTTTTTAAACTTTGACATTCCAGTAAGTTGTGAGGAAAATGTTCTTCCACTTGCTCTTTGCTGAAGTGTCCAGAAAGTCCCTTAAATTCCTTTCAAGAAGTCCATCCTGTAAGTGCCACTCCTAGAAAGAGTATGGTTGTTATTACTGTTGGCTGGAACAAGATTGCAAAAGATTTCAAGAAGAAATGGAAATTATAATGGGAGTTTTCTGTCACCCTTGTAGTTTATGGTATTTTTGTCCCATTTTTTTAGTCTATTAAGGTTTTTTTTGGCCAAGAAGTCCTTATCTCTAGAAGGAAATCTGTGATATTGATAGTTAAGAATACTATGTAATGAGATTCTTATATCCAGAATTCCAAAAAAAAAAAAATTTCTGTAATAATGATAACAGCAAACAAGTTAGTATACAATAGTAAATAGGAAACTAATTATAATAATATAAAGTGCTTTTCACAGATTCCTTCTACACCTATCATTTTATTTTGGTGTTCGCAGTATTTTTGTTCTTTAAGCATGACTGGTAAACTTGCTCTTTTATAAATGAAGACTTAAGACACCTGGGAGGTTGATGTGACTGCCTCAGAGACCCTCCGTCGAGCTGTGGCTGAGCTGAGACTCAACGCTGGTTCTCTGTGTTTCTTTTCCTGTGTGGCTTGACATAACCTATATAATACACATGCATTTTTCTTACATTCTAGGTTTCCCCTCTACCAGCTTCTCGTGGACCGACATTGCCAGCTAAAGAAAGGCTGTGAATCCGCATCCCAGCCCATCAGTTCTTCTCCTGATTCCCATGATGAGTTCACCAGTACAGTCCGGTCAGTCTGGTTGCTTCTTAAACCATTAACAGACTTAATATGAAAGATGTTGTTTTGTGTTGCTTCAAACTAAGCAATTTAAGTTGTGAAAGGACTTTTTTTTTTCCTGATGAAGATTGGTTGATATTATGAATTTTGAATTTTGTCTTCTATAGCCAATCCTCTATTACGTAAGCTTGCTTTCCACGCAATTAATTTCATTTGTGTTGTTATCTGAGCAGTGGGCTTTAATTCTTCTGCTGCAAATGTAACATTTGGATTGAATTTTATGAAGTTATAAGTATTTGTTAAATATGATTTAGGCATCTAATTCACACCCAGAGTCTTCTGACTCAATACGTGTCTGTATGTTTTTAAATGGTGTTGTGGGCTTTGGAAGTCAGCCTGTGGATTACTCCCCCTCGATCTCTTTGACACACAGGAAGGATATTTCTCTTCCCCACCCTTCTTTGCTGCCACTCCTGTTTCCTATATACATATTTAATTATGTTTAATCTCAGCACCTGCTTCCTCTGAGTCCAGTGTAAAGCGTGGCTCATGTAGTGTTGTGATCAGCACAGCTGACACCCATTTCTCCAGGAACAGGGTGTCACTTTTGGAACAAACACAATCCAAGTCTTGAGAATGATGGAATAGCTTCAGATATCACATGTTAAACATGGACAAATTTAAAAAGAATTTTCTGTTTGGATCATTATGGGAGTATTTATTTCTGTATATTCTTTAAAAAATCTTTCAGCATATTGATATCCTTGAGTTATCCAACTCTTTAGATTGAAGCTAGTGTAATATTTTATTCAGAGTTTATGAAGGGAAGTTTTTTGCCAAGATTTTCACTCTGTGGAGGGCCACACCCAGATCAGTTGCTCTGGAATTCTAGTGTCTCATCAACCTTCCTCACATCCCCAGCAGGCTGCCAGCTTGTGTGTTGAATTTGGATCTAGAAATTATTGGAGAGTATAACTGTAACTGTTGATTCTAAATGATGTAGTAAAGATATTCCAGAGTCTTTAGTCACAGTCATGATTTATAATCGGCGTTATCATCTGAATAAGAAGATGAAGAGTTACCTAGGCCTCTTATCTCTGAGTCCCTGTAGTCCAGTGGTTCTCAAACTTTAACATCAGAGGGAGGGCTTTTAAAATCAAGCCCCATCCCCACAGTTTTCGATTCAGGTCTTATGCGCGTCCCAGGAAATGCAGTATTTACAGGTTCCCATAGGTGATGCTGCTGCTGTCTGGGGACTACACTTTGGGAAGCACTGGTCTAGCCTGCTCTACTTGTTCCTTCCTCCACCCTGCCTGCTCTCCACCCCCTCCTTCCCCCACGCCGCCACCCTCACAGGTAGCCTTCTGTGTGACCTGCATTACTCATCACAATCATGGCACAGTTTTATGATCCTTTCTGTCGAGTTGAACTTAAAATGATATCTGCATTTTTATATCTATGTATTATATTTTAAATATATATTTATTTATATATAAATTTACTGTTTCAAAATTACATAATTTAAAAGAGACATTTAATTTAGAAATACCATAGCCAAACATTTTTTTTTCTTGTGGTAAAATATGTTGGAATCATTAAAAAACATACTAAAAGCAATGGGGACAAATTGGCTACGTACAGATGTGGCAGAAAACTTACTCCATTTCTCTAAGTTACTGTCTAGAATTTATACAGGGGGTTGTCTTTAATTCTCAGAAACTATGCTTCTTATATATTTTTATAATACTGTCCATGTCCCTTTATTATTCTCTACCCACCTCCCCCATGTCCTCTGTACATTGTTTGTTTACCTCCCATTTTCACTTCACAGAAGAATGACAGGTCAGATTGAATCATGGGAAAATAGACTTTTTGGCAGTGACAACTATATCCAAATGAAACATTTGAAATGGCGTTTCTACCTGGATATGTAATCTTGCAATGGGCACAAAATGCAGATCCCAACCAGGTTAATGAAGGATGAAACTATAAGGGAAATTTTTGATTCCAAATTATAATTAAACTCAATTTATAAAATTTACTGACTTTTAAATAGTGCAAGTGTAGCAATTTCAGTGTCTATATCGTCTCTCTTTAGCATCTTTCTAGCATGTATGGACTTGCACCCATTTTTTTTTCTTTCTTTTTTTGTTGAAGTATAGTTGATGTACAATATTATATAAGCTACAGGTATACGATATAGTGATTCACAATTTTTTAAAGGTTATACTCCATTTATAGTTGTTGTAAAATATTGGCTATGTTCCCCATGTTGTATAATATATGCCTGTAGCGTATTTTATATACAGTGGTTTGTATCTATTAATCCCCTACCCCTATATTGCTCCTCTCCCCTTTCCTCTCCCCCCCGTAAACACTAGTTTATTCTCTATATCTGAGTCTGTTTCTTCTTTGTTATATTCATTAGTTTGTTGTACTTTTTAGATTCTGTATATAAGTGCTATCATACAGTGTTTGTCTTTCTCTGTCTACCTTGTTTCACTCAGCATAATACACTCCATGTCCATTCATGTTGTTGCAAATGGCAAAATTTCAGAATGGACCCACTTATTTTTAAGGTGAAATACATAATCCCATCAGAACGTTATTGTAAGCGATTAGACTCCCAGTTTAACCCATCAAGGTCTATTTAAAGGTAACTACTTTGCAATGAATGAATATAGAACTATTTTGACAACCTTATTTGGAAAAGAGAATCAGTACAATGTAATGAAAAATATTTAAGACTTTTACATGTTTAAAGAAAAGTGGGCCAAATGGCAGGGAGACAAACAGGTGAGAAATTCTATGGTGATACTTAATGTGGTCTATGGGCACCTTAGATCGTTTCTCAGGTAGGTCTGTATTACATCTAATTTCATTCTAAAAGTAATGTGTTTTTTGGGAGGTCAGTGTCAGGGTGATTCTACTCTTGGTTTTCTCGTCTGATGTGTGGAACAGAAGGTGGGAGTGAATTTTTATTGTTGTGGAGGTAACCGCTTAAGAGGTAAAGTATATTGGGCAAAAAAGTTATAGAAACGATGTATATATGTAAGGAACAGCTGGTTAGAAGTAACATTTACTGAACTTTGTGAGGTAAAAGAGAAAAGGAAAACAGATGTGTGCATGCACCTGACTTTTGAGAGAGAAGAAACAGACATGATTAAAGGGGATTTGAGGTTAAATAAGAATCTTATTGTCTGTCCAGCATAGGTTGTTGGTTGTATAGGAAGGGCACGTGAATCCATGCTTTAAGGTGCATATGGAGAAGGAGGGAGTAGTATGAATAATTCAGCTTCTTGTGCTCAAGATGATAGCAACTTGTAGCATTGTTTAAAAACTCAGAGTTCCTATTTGTAAATGTAATACATAAGATGGTCAAATACACTGGACTCCCTTTCAAAAAGACAAAGTAAAATAACACCAAATACTTTGATTAATACCACATATACCTGACACTAGCTCACAACAGGTAATATTTGACAGTTGAAATCAGCATGCCCTGCCCGCAAAAGTATTGATTTTATAATATGAAAATGTCCTTTCAGGCAGCTATTTTGATGAGGAGGTTCTTGCCAGCTGTGATAATGGTTCCGTTAGAAGAAGAGTGGATGGTAAATGAGACAGCCACCAAGTGAAGCTCATTTGACTCTAGAGCTATTAAAATGTCCTTGTGTACTTTCTTTCTTATAAATACTTCTGGTCTGTTGAGAGCAGCATTATACAGACGTCTTAATCAATTATGTTTGGGAAGTTCTCATGAATGAACTCGGAGTTGAAGAAAGTCATAGCACAGGTGGGTGGGAGTCTTTTCTGTTTATTCCAAGTACAAACTGTGATCAGAGACCTGAAATGCACTTTGCATATATATAAAGGAAAATGCTGGCCACAAACATTAAAACAGTCTTTTGCTACCATTAGCCTGTATCCTACGGTACCATATATATTCTACTGGTGAGAGATAACCTAATCGTTTGACTTAGAAAAAGTGTTTTTCTCACATCTCCTTTTTTTAAAAAAACTGTATAAAAAGAGAATTAAATTGGTCTTATTGCAGTCACCATCCATTTATTTTGCTTTTGTTCCACAAAGGGCTCTAAGGAGTTATTGTGCACCAGAAAAATAGTCTCACTCCATTTGTTCCAGAAATTCTTTAATAGTCAGTATTTCAGATAGTGTAAACTCTTATTTTCCCCAGGCATTGATACAAGTCTCATAAAAGTTCTCTATCCATATTCAAATACAGTCGATATCAAATACTAAATGTTACTGTCTTGATCATATATGCAGTCAAACAATAAGTACTGATTTCTGAATATAGAATTCACTGGTTTTTATTTTAATCTTGCTGCCCCAGTAATGTTCTAAGTTAGAGCACTGGGTATTGCTTTTGGGCACTGAGAGCCTGAGTGGAGAGAGGACTACGTGGATGAGACTGGCAGCTAGCTGCTGCAGTTAAGATAGTCATTCATTTAAAACTTAGCATGTATTCTGTGCTAAGCAGTGTGTTACTCTGTGGGGACACAAAGAGTACTAAAAACATGGTTTCTACCCTATGAACAGTACCCTTTAGTGGGAGAGACAGAAGTGTAAATAGTTTTGGTCCATTCAGTGTGTTACGTATTTTAATAAATATAGGAACAGAAGTTAATTGCTTCTGTATAGCAGTATGGATGCCATTTCTGGCAATTTATTTTTATCAGGATTGCCAAATTTCAGAAGGAAAGACTTTAGGGCTTATCTACTCTAGAGTTTTCCAAACGTGTCAGATAATAAAAATCATCTGATGTACCCTCCCCCCACCCCCACCAAAAAAAGACTTACACAGTGGACCTGGAGGGGGTATTAGATAACATATTGCATAGCGCTCTTCACTGTGACTTGGCAAAGTGCCGAATTGTTCTTTAATCTGTCCAACAAGCACTAGTGTTTTTCATTGAGACTCTAGAAAAACAAATATATCATTAAATTCCATCTTAATATAGGTATTCGTCCTGTGAGCTAAACTATAGCTCAGTCATTTTGCTTTCTGATAAATAAAAATCTAGCGGTGTTGAAAACTAGAGGAGGTAATAATTTGTGGTGAAATTCTAGGGCTTATGTGTATTCTCTGCCAGCAAGCCACCCTGTTTTATGTGGAGATGAACCAAAGAGATTCTTATATTTTTTTCCTCCTCAGAACAAATTTCTACCTATTTTAACCCAGATCAGTTTTTTAGAATGATCCCAAGGTTATAGAAAACATGATTTGAGCCTGGACATTTTTAAGAATAACTAAATTCGGCTGTATCAGCCCTAGAATGATTCCAGTATGACTTTTACTTTTGATGAATCTAATTTATTGTAATTTTGATGAAAATGCACCCAAAGGAATTTTCCAAACATAGAACACAATGGACATCATGCCCCCTGGAATTTATAATGTTGTGGCCTTGGGGGCTCCTAGGTGACTTTGGATGGCAGAGTTACTATTAGCTGTATAGCAAAGTCCTATAATATTAGTTTTCAAAGCCCATTGCATATAGGTGGCTAATTTCTCTTTTCTTCACCATTGTGGGAACACTTAAAACAACTACTTCACCCCACTGAGTGAGACGACCTGGCTATTGATACAAACTAAAGGTTTGTGGCAGGATCTTATATTCTATTCCTTTTCTTTTTTCTTTGGCAAATCTTAGGCGAAAATTAGTTGAGTTTTCCCTTCATGCCTCTGTTTTGCTAAACAGCTGAGTTCTCTTATAGAAATGTAGAGTAGCTTTAACTGATGATCAAAAAGTTCTTTGAGATAAAAAATGTTATGAAAATGCTAAGTAGTATAAACAATTTGAGGGCAAGCATTAATAAAACCTTCACTGCAAGCATTTTTAAAGAGGACTGATAAAAGCTTCATGGTTCAATTTTCTAGAAGCATATGGGGCCCATAAGGCCTGCCCCTGTTTTTAAAATTTATGAACTCTTTAATGATTCACCACTTTTGCTCTAGTGCATTGCCAACTGTGGTCCCATTTAGTTATTAAGTAGGAAACTAAAACCAGGACAAAGCTACAAACAGATATCACAGTGTCCAAGTTGGTATTTTTTCTTCAATTTGTTCACAGTGTGTTACCATAAAAAATGAATGGTAAATGAAATAGAGTCGTAAGGCAAATCAAGTAGGTTATGGCTTCCTCAGATGAGTGTGATCAGCTGTATTTTTTTAAATGAAATACAGGTCAAATCTTATTACAATAAGCTCTGTGTAATTAAAATATTTTCAGGCTCCCAGACAATTATCTATTTCAAGTATTGTTCAAGAAAAAATATTCTAAGATAATGAAATAAATTAGCCCCTTGAAGTTTGTTGTAACAATTTGATCACAGAGTACGGTATTAGTGAAGCATGCTGAATGTTAATTTATTAAATATTGTTTTAGATTTTTTTGTTGCTGTAACTTCACAGTTAAGTGATTCATTCTTGTGCTATTGCTAAATCTAAACTCCTCAATATGATATTCAAGTTTGAAAGATAAACCAGAGAGAGCATTTTATTCATTGTCTAATTCCTGAGAGACAGTACTTTAAAAATGAAGCACAAACCTTTTCCCAAAATGTTCAGCTTAAATTTACTTTGCATATTTATTTGTTTTCCACTTTGCTTTTCACAATTTATTTTTGTGGGTAATTCAGTTTATATATTTCTTATTGTGTTCATTATTGTAGCACTAGTTCAAACAGACAAGAAGGTTATTTCTTGTTCATACAAAGACTAAACAGGTTTTCCTGAATGGTAGGTTGTTCTTTTTCTAGTGGCTATTCAGAGCCCAAGACAGCTTCTAATTTGTGACTATACTTCTTCAGCTCATGGATTCCAAGGTTAATGTGTGTCTCTACATCAAGCTGATGGAAGAGAAATGGAAGAAGTGGATTGTGTATGAAAAGTTTCCATAGGCATGTTGCTTCTGTTCACATTTCATTGGGTAGAATTTAGTCACATGCCCACAGCTAATTACAAAGGAGGCTGGGAAATGTAGTCCAGCAGGAGTCCAGGAAGTGGATGAAACAAGTTTTGTGAACAGCTGGTTAGTCCCTACCACGTTTGTCTTAAACATTTACCTGGGAGTACCAATGTGGTATTGCATATAAGAGGTGGAGTACTTCCTATTGTACTCTTTTTAAAAAAAATTTTTTTAAAGTTTTTTTTGATGTAGACCATTTTTAAAGTCTTCATTGAATTTTTTACAATGTTGCTTCTGTTTTATGTTTTGGTTTTTTGGCCTCGAGGCATGTGGGATCTTAGCTCCCTGACGAGGGATCGAACCCGCACTCCCTGCATTGGAAGGCGAAGTCTTAACCACTGACTGCAAGGGAAACCCCCTTCCTAATGTACTCTTGATTAAACCAATTATTAAAGAGTTAAGTAAGATTCCTTTAAAGAGATAGAAACACATTAAAGTCCGGACAAATCAGTTTATCTACATTTTCTAAGAGTTACTTAAGGGAATCTTTCTTTAGAATCATGCTAGGTAGTGAAGCAGTGTAGCTATTAGAAAATTCAAGTTCTTGTTGTTAGTGGGAACTTTCCAGAAAATGGGAATAATATGTATAATGTAGAATATTATGTTTCCTTAACTAGTGTACAAAAGTCATGTGAGTGCCAGCTGAAGACTACAAAAAAAATATCATGTCAGTTTATCTGAAATTATAGTTGCGTGTATACTGAGGAAGAAGTAATATTCACAATTCTTATGTTTGCTTTTTATTGCATATTGGAGTCACAGTTTTAAACAACTTCATAGTTTAAATATTATGATGAAAATCTAGGCCAAATAAGCAATGGTTGATAGATACTTGTTTTACATTGATTTTTTTCATGAATGCAGTTATAAAGCAATTCTAGGCTTTTTGAAGATCCATGAGCAAAATTCGGTACTTCTGCAAAATACACATGGACAGCCTTTTGTTTATAACATCTGTCATCGTTTGAGAATGTCAATATATAAGCAGTCTTCTCTTATGACTTATTGTCTCTAGTTTGTTGTAAGGTTAGAAAGTGAAGAACTGTGCTAAATAAAATTGTTTAGTAAGATAAGTTCTATAAGTTCTGGGGAAATGTACAAAGATCTCTTTTATGAGCAAAATACATATGTTTGGTTTTTTCTTACATGTTGTAATTACATTTTTAAAAAAATGTTCAAAGAGCTTGTTGTTATGACGCTGTTTACTTTATTTATTTATTTTTATTTTTATTTTGGCCACGCCAGGCAGCATGTGGGACTTCCCCAACCAGGGATGGAACCCGTGCCCACTGCAGTGGGAGCGTGGAGTTTTAACCACTGGACCGCCAGGGAAGTCCCTGTAATTACACTTTAACTGTCTCCCTAACCCTTTTATTTTCTTGGTTCTTTCTAGCTTGCTATATAGAACAAGAAAATTCTGAGTTTTTAATAGGTGAGGCATTGTTACAGGTTTGATTTTGTCACGCTTATCCTTGCAGATTATGATCAATACATTTTATCAATGCATGTTCCGTGTGTTGATTTGTGTTTCTTCAGAGGTACTTTAATATGCAAAATGAAAGACTCATGACTAAATTATTGGTGAGTTTTTCTTTAAAATCTTGTATTGATTAACGGGAAATAGTAAAGCTCTGAGGTAGTCTGTGAAATGGTTTGAAGTCTTTTTCATGATAACTTTCTGGCATTTGATTATATAAGGCTCTTTCCTTTTATGATAGATGGTTGCTTGTCAAGCAGCACTGAATAATTAACCTTTTCTTCCAGACTTTTAACTTCCGAGAGAACTTTCTCTTCATTGTTGATATTATAACTCCACTGGCAACTGGCCGAGCTGGGGAATTTCCTCTGGAGTTACGATTTGCCCTAATAATTTTGCCCTCCTTGGAATTCTGTGAGTCCTGAGAGAGGGCAGATAATCATAGTTGCACACATGTGGGCAGTCATCTTTTATCTTGCACTCTCAGAGGAAATTGTTCTTCAGAAAGAAATGCTGAAATGACATATGAACAAATCATTAATAAGAAAAACTAGTTATGAGGTTTGGGCTCTCTGAGATTGTAAGCATGTTTAATAAAAGCTGGTGACACCTTCTGGGTCTATTGTTATTGGAAAGGCTGCTTAATTACCTTACTTATGTTTTTCTGATCTTGAGATTTCGAATGCTTTCTGGAGATCTAAGACTGCTGTACAAATGGACGAAGCCAAAACTTTATCTTGAACCTCTCTCTTAAAAATCTCTATCTGGTAGGAAAAATATTTGAAGTCATTATAATTACTTGTTTGGCTTGTCACTGAGATCCCAGATGTCTGCCCAATGTGTTCATGGATGTGGACGTTTTGGAAATATCACTGTCATTTAGGGCATACTGTTGTAATAAATTATTAACCCAGTGATAGTGAAGTAATTCTTCCTGAAGTCCTTTCTCCCCTCATTATATGTTATATGAAATAAGTATTATAATTAGAGATATTTTAAAAACCGCTTTAAGAAAATAAGAGCGTATGACTATGAAAATTATTTTTGCATTGTTTTTATAGTATTTTTGGTTATATCTGTATCTTTATGCCTATAATATGGTGCTTGACTTTTTTAATGGAGAATTGAATGTATCTTATTTTGGCTTTATGTTTAAAGTGAAACAATAAACAGTAAAACAGATTTTAAAGTAATAGTATTTCAGTGAAAGGACCTAGAAATTAGTAGAAAATGTCAGGAAGCCAACTATAGAAAGAGGAAAAAGAATATATACCATAACTTGTGTTAGGTAATGTGTGCTCTTGAATTTCTGAATTTCAATAAAACATGTCAAAGTAAAGTTCATTTTCCCTTCTGTTGGGAGAATTGATAATCCGCTTGCCCATCTGCCTTCCTACCTTTCTGAGTTTTCTTTCTTTATTTTGCTTTTATGCTGCGTAACTCTAAAAAGGATTTGGGATCTGTATAATAAATTTAAAAAATAAAATACATGAAAAGGAAAGGAAATGAAGGAAAATCGGATAAAGTAAACACCTTTAGTACATATACTCAGGTTCTGTAAAGTTGCTAGAAAAGGAATGGATTTGGCTCTGAACTTCCTGGTAACAAGTCTGTTTTCTACTATGAGATTACTCTTCCTTCAGCCTAAATCTGATCACGTCAATTTCACCTCTTTAAGAAATGTCAGTGGCTGTCCATAACCTCTGCCTGAGGTATACCGGTACCCTTTCCAGATTTAGCTTCCTTTTTCTCCTCAGTGAACCCTGAACTCTGTTCTGATCACCATGTGGAGATGCATGCCTTTCCCCAGGTCCTGCTTTCCTGCTTGCAGACCTTTAAATGCACCTTTTTCTCATTGCTGGGAGTGCCTTTCCCCCAAACCCTCCACCTCTCCAGATCTTGGGAAATGTCTTTATTTATCCTTCAAGACATGACTCCAATTCCATTCTTCTGTGAAGCCTGCCTGGGTGACCCTTGGCCTCTCTGACATCTGCTACCTCTGTTAATTATGGAACTTATCTCCTGATGCTGGGGGTTGTCTTAGTAATAGCTCAGTAGCAAAGTAAGCTTTTGAGAGCAAGGCATATCTTCTCGATACTTTTTTCTTTTGGCATAAAATAAAGCAATTGGGGCTTCCCTGGTGGCGCAGTGGTTGGGAGTCTGCCTGCCGATGCAGGGGACACGGGTTCGTGCCCCGGTCCGGGAAGATCCCACATGCCGCGGAGCGGCTGGGCCCGTGAGCCATGGCCGCTGAGCCTGCGCGTCCGGAGCCTGTGCTCGGCAACGGGAGAGGCCACAACAGTGAGAGGCCCGCGTACCGCAAAAAAAACAAAAAAACAAAAAAACAAAATAAAGCAATTGGCTGTTTTACTCCTGGTTGCTTGCTTAGTTAACCAGTACGATGCCAAGCATGTAAAAGGAGCCAAATAAGTGAAGAACGAAGGGCTTTCAGAGGAGGCCTATGGTAGTGGTGCTATATCTGAGGGTGGGGAAGCTGTTGAAAATACCTGAGCAAAACCAATCTGCTCGATCTCTGGAAAATAATATCCCTTCCCTTTCTTTCTTTTTACGTGTTCATTTGTTGACTTTCTGTTCTTTTCACTTCTGAATGATGGTTTTGAGATGTTCTTTTGCCTCTCTTTAGTTCTACCCATTGAAATGTTTTTTTCTCTTTCTAGGGTAGCTTTTCTGTCCCTCGAACAATAAACATTGCAATAGGGTGCTTATTGTTTGCAAGACTTGCAGCCGCATGCTCAGTTCCCTAAATGCGGAAAAGTCTCTAAATTTGGAACGGCTTTAGCTAGCACAGTGGTAGAAGCAGACCTACACCCTTTTTTCCTTTTAGTACCTTGGAGCTCTCCCTGTTGCAACACTTGTGAGCTACCTCCCTCCCTATAAAAAATACACACTATAGTTAAGAATAGAAAAAAGAGTTAAAAGGATTTTGAATTGTGATTAAGCAGGAAATTGTTTTAAGTTCGTTTAGAATTCATTGGTCCAACATTCTTTAAACTTTTAAAAATTGATGCAGTTTTTGCATACTGTATTATTAAGAGTAACTTTTTATATACTTGGTGTCTGAGGACTTTAAGTACAATATGTATAAGGGAAAACAGCTGGTTAAACAACTTATGACTTTTCAATCTATATGTGTTCAATTCCTCTTATTTAAGATGATGAGCTTATAAGCACATTAATATAATAGGTGAATTCTTCATAGAGATTAAATTAGGATCTTAAACTTTGTGTCTCCATTAAAGATATGTTTTTGGCTTGACAGTATTGCAGTATAATACTTGATGGACAGAGTGATCTCTTACTTTGGCATATATCTAGTCATACAGCGTTCCTTTAATATCTGCAAGGATGTTCATTTTCTAAAGATCATGAAAGGAGCAGATGTGGAACAGGCAAGCACTGCATGTCTTTCACTCACAGTTCTCTGAGGTACGTCGTTGGGTAGGTTTTTGTTTGTCACACACATAACAAGTATGTCTTTACGCTGAATGATGCAATGGTCCAGCCTCCTATGGGGTAGCATCCACTGACAATAACGCCATAACCCATTAGTTGATAGCAAACTCCCTGAATCCATAGAAATTTGCTCCAGTCTAAATGAGTGACTAATTTTTAAACTACAAGGTAAACCTGAGGTCCTTAGGGAATAGGGACATGTGAAGTTGGATTGTTTATTTTGCTTGTTATAACTGTAGGATCATTAAGGAAATGTTTACATCGTGTTGTGGTTATATGTTCTTAACCAATATATGAGGCGAAGAGGTTTGATCTTTTTGCTTCTGCTTCCCTTATATTCCTTAGCATTCTCTACCCCACCCACCAACTCCTGTAAAAAAAAGAGTTAACACTCATCAGGTCTAAATAAACCCATATCTCTTGCTTTGAATACTTTGTTACCTTATCTATCTATTAATGAGAAATTATACAAATGCATATTTGAAGTTATTAGTAAAAGCCCAGGGACTTAAACATAAGCTCTGGAAACAAGTGTTACCTGTCACCTATCTGTTATTCATTAAATCTCCCTTTGTCCCAGTTTCCTTATTTAGAAAATATGTCATGACTTTGCTATATTGGTACATGAAAGGTATAATTGTAAAAAGCATAGTAAAGGATCTAGTGTTCTTTTAGAATTATTACACATAAATTTGTAATTTTTTCTCAACTGGAACTTGAACTATCCTTTTGTGAATGTCTCTGTAAACTCTGATGTATATAGGTCTTTCCACACTGATGAGAAAGACCATCATTTCCAGGTTCTATCACAGTTTCCAGCTTTGTCTCTGTCGCAATTTTGCTCGCTTTTGAGCAAATAAAATTATACCTTTCCTCTTTCTTTTTATATGCCAGCTCCCTGCTCTGTCCCACCCCAAATAGTGAATGACTTTGTTGCCTTGCTTCACCTTTCTGCTGTGGGTTTTTTTTTTTTTTTTTTTTTTTTTTTTTGGGGTATGCGAGCCTCTCACTGTTGTGGCCTCTCCCGTTGTGGAGCACAGGCTCCGGACACGCAGGCTCAGAGGCCATGGCCCACGGGCCCAGCCGCTCCGCAGCATGTGGGATCTTCCCGGACCGGGGCACGAACCCGTGTCCCCTGCATCGGCAGGTGGACTCTCAACCACTGTGCCACCAGGGAAGCCCTATTTTTGTTTCTTGTCAGTTTAACCAGATCGTTTCCCATGCTGGTCTTGTTCTTTTTCCCCTCATTATTCCACAGTCTGAATCTAGCAGGTTTACTTGAAGGTTTCAGGTATTGAATAAAAAGAATTTCAGAATAACTTTATGGTTGTGTCAAATATTTTAATGTTATACTGTTATATTTCTTGTGCCGGTTTTCATGAAGCCACATTTTTCTCATTAATTTATAATTTCAACTCTTACGATACTAACGTCATACCTACATTCTTAACAAAACACTGCAGAGCTCTAATCTGTATCCTGTATGTCCTATTTTTTTTCTAGTACTATAATTGAGTGCTAGGTATAATGTGGTCTTTTTACATGACTTATCTCACCTAACTTTCTAAGGAAAATTGATGGAATTGGGAATCTCACAGAAGTGTTTGATTAGAATCAAGGGAAATCAGACTAACTTGTATTCAAAGTCAAGACTGGCTTTCAGAGTAAGTAGTTTTACCATTTGAAGTAAAAAAAAGCTTCATTTATAGATAGCAATCAAGGCAAAGATGTCCATCACTCGGTTGTTTGAAAGACATTGAGTTAGCTAGTGATTCTCAATTTGGACTCTGCCTTAAAATCATCTGTAGAGCTTAACAAACAAAAGCAAACCTGAAATGGGACCCCCAACCTCAGTGATTCTTACTTAATCGGACTTCTCTGGGGCCTAGGCATGGGTATTTATTAAACCTCCAAAGTGATTATAATATGCAACCAGTGTTGAGAACTACTATTAAAAGAAACATCAGGGAAGTACAAAAGAGTAGGAGAAAGTAAATAAATATAAAATTCTTACGCTTTAGGAGATGGCATATAGTTTCTAAAAAAGGAAATATTGGCTAATTAGTTATGAAAACTAAACTCTTAGTTCTTTATTTTGAAAGGAGACAAATTAATCTCATTTAGATATTAATTGTTTCAAGGATATGTGAGAATACATATTTGTACATTTTAAAAAAGCCTTTTTTTCTGTGTTTCTAAACTGCCTCATTTTCTTATTTAAGATTGTTGAATCTCAACTATGCATCTAGTCTTCTCCCCCATTATTCCAATTTATGAACTCTAAGTGTACATTAATTTACAAATGAATAATTCAAAATTAGTGGAGTGAATGTGACACTTGCAGGCAATGAAAAATTCAGTGATTATCTTAGGTGTATTTTTCTCCATAATGAAAGCATGGTTACTGTTACAAAGTGATGTTTGGTCACTGTGTACAAAGTGCCTTGATCATTCTGGTCCTGGGCTGCTTTCTCTGTAAGACTGAGATATCATGAACTGCTGAATAGCAATGACTGTGTTTTGAGTGTTCATTATATTTCAAGTTCTAAGTGTGCCACATGCTGTATATGTGGTATCTTGTTTAATCATAGTGGAAACCCTATGGAGTAGGTACTATTTTCTAAAATCCCCATTTTAAAGATGAGAAACTGGCCTCAGAGACATAAATAACATGTCCAAGGTTGTACATCTAGTTAGAGGTAAAGTCATGATGTGAATTCAAGCAGCCCAACACCATGGGCAGTGGTACAAGGTTACAGTAATACAATATGAAGATGAATTTTTCTGTTTAACCAATTGGTTGAGATCAGAAGTTAAGGCTTGTACCTTCTTCACTGGAAAGCTTCCCAAGAAGCCCATCCTGATATTTCCCAAGAGAATGGCAGATTTTTCTGTGGAAGCTAACAGGGAATAGGTGAGCTACTGGCATTAGTGTCTGCCACTGGCACTGGGCTAGCTGGAGGATGGGTGTTCTCTGGTGCTGGTTGGGTTTTGAGGAAGGAGCAGTACTCTCAAAACTTACCAAAGCCCTCAAGATTCTGCTCTACCCTTCACTTCCAAATTGTAGAAGGGAACACTTAGGGTGGGAGGAAGCACAGAAGAGAGCTCATTTGGGATAACATGAATGGGCTTGAGGAATGTAGATGGGAAACTCTGCAAACTTGTGGTCAAAAGACCTCAGTTAAATTCATGACTGTGACACTCATGCCCTAAAGGTCACTCAACTTCTCTGAATCTCAATGTGTGCATCTTTAAAATAGAAATGGGATAGTAGTAACTGAATTCCTTAACTCAAGGGGCTGAAGATTGAATGAGATAATATACTGTAAAAACTCTAAATAAAGTATAAGATTTTTAAAACTATTAATGTTAATAAAGCAGATTTTTATTTTCTAGCTGGAAGCCTTTATTTCTTTAACATGCAGAATAAAAAAACAAACCAATAAAACCCGAAAAAAAAAAGACTTGTACTCTACAATGCTACTTGATTTAGAATGTCCTCACCAAAACACTTGGACTGGCTTTGACTTCCCCCAAGTGTTCAAAACCCCGAGGCATTTATGCAGTCTCTAAGTGCACGAATTACTGTCTAATGGGCAAATCCCATGATCTTTTCTCAGTCTTCAATAGAATTTCTAATAGCAGTAGTAATACATTCATTCAACAAGTGTATATTGAATGCCTACTGTGTATCTGGAATGGTTTTAAGTCATTGAAAGTAAAAGTCAGGGAAAATAAAAGCAGGCAAAAATGTAATTGTCTATTAAGTGCTTACTATGGATCAAATGTTACATATAATATCATTTAATCTTCACAGCAGTCCTCTTTTACTAGCATGATTTATAAATGAGGGTACTGAAGTTCAGAGCACTGAAGTGACGTGTCTAGCGCCTACTAGCAAGGAGATGGTAGAACTGGGATAAAACCCCTATTTCCTCTCCCAGAAAATGACCTTTCTTTTGACCACTCATTTATTAATTTGTTTGCTCATACTTTACCTGGTCTGAATCCTTTTAACCTTCTTTCTTTCTGTGACCATAACAGATGTCTTCTTAGCCACCTGTGCTTAAAACCATGGTGCCATTTTTGATACTGTTACTCTGCTCCCCTCCATATCAAATTGGCTTCAATCTTGATTGACTCTGTCTTCCATTTTTGTTGCCAACTTTTAGCACTTATTACTTCTTGCTTACAACTATTATAGTAGTCTTCCAACTAGTCTATTTTTAGTCTCTCCTCCATTTAGCCTAGTTGTACAATGTTGCCTAGTGACTCCTACAAAGCACAAATCTGGTTATTTCCTTTCCCACAAATCTTCCATGGCTTGCTATGGTCTACAAAACTTGCCAATACTCATGAGCTATTCCTAGTGTCCAGGGTATAGGGTGAACCACATTTCCAGCCTTCTCCCTCAGTGTGCTCCTTCCCATACATGATATCAGTGTTTTTTAGGCTCGCCTGATAAGAAGCACCTGGAGTTATTAAAACACAGGTTCCCAGGCCCTACTTGAACCTACTGAGCCAAAATTCTCGGGGATTTGCAACGCCTTGTGGGGTGTGGTAAGGCCTGGTGGTCCTCAGAGAGGCTCAGAGCACAGGTACACAACTGTGACCACCCAAGGATTCCTGCTAACACTGTGTGTTGAGGAGATCAGCCAGGACCACCTGACATTATGACACTTAGTCATATCTGAGTTCTCCTGGCCACTCGTTCACACACATCACTAAGGTGCAAACCAAGTGCTGAAAAACCTAAAGCCACATTAATTAAAGTGAATTTTCCAAAGAGGTGATTTTCTCACATCTATATGAGCATGAGATATTTTGTGAATAAATATGAAATACATAAAGGAGTTTAACTTGTAAATAAATGTTTAACTAGCATATGAATTGTCCCATTTCTAAATTATATATATACAATATATATAATTTAGAGAATGAGAAAGACAGAGACAGAGACAGAGACACAGAGAGACAGAGACAGACATAGACATACACATGTATACGTGTATGGCTTGTCCTTCCCCAGAATTATACAAGCTGGATTATAAAAAGACCCCTAATATTGCAAGGTAAAACTTTCACAAAATAAGGTTATGAAACAAGTGACAGATAATAACGAGAAAGTAAAATGGAGTAGAGTCATTGTTCTGTAAAACTTTCTATATTATCAGTGAAATGGCTGTTAAGTAGTACATTGAAATAAAGATCTTTGCTTTCCTCTTGTTCTTTTATCTTTCCCAGTTTGCACGACTAATAAGCAAAATTACCTAGTTTTTAAAATCTCTTATATTATCATACTATATATATGTATATATATACACACACCTGTTTTTCTTCTCAGTAATTTGTCTTTCCCCAAATTCCTTTTAAATATAGTAATTTGAACCCAACTTTTAAAAATTCCAAGTAAAATAGTAGCATGTAATTGTTTTGTTTCTGGAAAGGAAAAATTAGACCCTTTGGCTATCATACAAATTAGGCTTAGAAGTAAATATGGATAGATATTTAATTGGAAGGTGAAGAAATCATTTTAAATCCCTAAGTAAAATAAATTATTTAATTATATATTCCAAAAATGATCAAGTAATATGAATACTAATTCATTATTTTCTGCATCTAGCCATTCCTCCATCCATTTATCCACAGCACATTTATTCAGTACCTACTTTGCACAGTGCCAGAACAGATGTATACGCTTAAAATTTTGCTATGCCTTGATATTCACTGAATAACACTGACTTTCTCAGAGCTGAAGAAGGATAGATGGATCTGTGTCACCTAGCAAATGCTAGGTTGATTTGCTTCTACATTAAAATACTTTTTTTATATTGATGTAATATTTCAAATATGTATGCATTTTTATTCTCCTGTTACTCAGCATTATGAAATATTTTTTGAGAATTATAGTCACAGTATGCTTGGCCATGAAGTTGGTGGATCTACTCTCATCCTGGGTGGAATGTTCTCTTTTTCCAGGTGGGACAGGCTGGTCCAGGATATGTGCTCTTAATCAGTTCCCTGACCTGCTTTTATTGTACCAGCATTCAGGCTTTAGTCACCTCTGATAAAGAGGGATTGTATGTGCTGTGTGTGTTTGTACCTGGCTTCTGAGGCTACTCTCTTTCTTGCCAGGGAAGGCCATGCTTTGCACACCCTAGGAGAGCCAGTGAGGGAGGCTGTTGTCCTTGGTTACAGCTCTCCTGCTCCAATGGAAAGCGGCTGGGGTTTGAAGCTAGGTAGATTCACGTGTAAATCCTTCACTTCCTCACTTTTTGATCTTGGAGAAATTATCATCTCTGAGCCTGTTTCTTCATTTGTATAATGTAGAGAATATTATCTGTCTCATAGATTTTTACCCACTGTCAAAAATTTACTTTCCTTTCACTATCAATAAATATTTGTTAAATGCAATTAAGTGATAATGTTTTTGGAATTACATGTATCAAAGTAATTGGGATTATTTGTTTTCCTGTTTGGTTCCTGTTATGGGCTGAAATTTATATGTTGAAACCCATTCATATATTGAAGTTCATATGTTGAAAATTTATATACTGAAGCCCTAGTCCCCAGTGTGATGATATTTAGAGGGGGGTGGGCTTTGGAGATAATTCGGTTTACATTACATCATAGACCCTCATGATGGCATTAGTCCCCTATAAGAAGAGGAAGAGGGAGAGAGAGATTTCTCTCTCCATGAGCATATACCCAAGAAAGGCCGTGTGAGCACATAGCTAGAAGGCACATCTGCAAACCAGGAAGAGGGCCCTCATCAGACACCAAATCTGCCAGCACCTTCATCTTGGACTGTGAGGAATGAATTTATATTGTTTAAAACACTCAGTCTATAGTATTTTGTTACAGCAGCTTAAGCAGACTAGGACAGCTTTTACTAAATTTCTTATGGACTCCTTAGGGCATGAACTATAATTTGTACCTTTGTTTAGGATCCCCAGTATTTAGTGTACTACCTGGTACCTAGGACTCAATAAATCACTGTTGAACACAACTTAGCTGTAAAATGGTAAATCAGTCCTCATGTTCTTATCATCATCTACAGCCTCTATTGATCACTTTCCCCACCACACATACACAAAAAACTGTGATGGTTTGGATGAATAGGATAACGTAAAAACCTACAATTTGATCAAAAGGCTCATAGGGAGAACAGTGTGATATAGTGTTCACCATGAGGTTAGGTATGAAACAGAATGGATTTAAATTCTGCCTCTGCTTTTTATTAGCTGTGTGGGTGAAGAAAAGTTACCTAACTTAACAGTTTATTCATCAGATAATCTTTGCAGACCTGTTTTGAGCATTAGATGAAGTCATGTAATAAAGCAATGTGAAGGTTTTCTGAGTAGTTTTATCATCCTGTGCCATTACTGAAATATGTTTACACTCTTTCTCAATTCCTGAAAGAATGATTTTAGATTAACCTAGAGAACTCTCTTTTGAATATCTTTCTTTGTTCCAAATGTATTTCCTTGTGGCAGGAAGCGATAAAAACACATGGCACAGGCAGCTAGTGACTGAAGAGGAAGTTAATGGTGTTTGTTTTCCCTCCAGAATTAGTAGTTCAAAAATTAAAAATAAAAATATGTCTTGCCAAGTTTGGAAAATACAGAGAATGCTTGGATTATAGGACAATGGACCTAAGTTTTTGACATTAGTATTTGTCTGATATCTATGAACTGATATGCTTTTTAAACTTAAAACTTGGAGGTTTTACATTTTATTTTATAAACTATAATGATGAAAATATTTATTTTTATAATTTGTTATAAATTATAATATAAATATAATTTATGTTATTATAAATTATGAAGAAGAACTTATTTCTTTTTTACCCTGTAGACTTAGAAACCAAGAGAAGATTTAGAATAAAGCATCTTGAAATCATTGACAAGCACAAATGATACTGTTAGGATTCCATGTCAAGACTGTAATACCTTTGCAGAGATGATATTTTAGGTGGTTTTTAAGCTATAATGAGAAGTAAACAAGGCCTTTCCCCAGATATATACTGAAAAAACTCCAGTTGTGATCGAGAAGAATTGTCTTACTCAAAGCAAGCTCATTTTTCACAAGAGATTCCTACACACCACTAGTCTGGGGCATTACTAAAGATGGTGGAAAGGAGGTGGGATGAGGTGGGGGTGTTGCAGCAGAAGGCAGCCAATTAAGAAAATCTACAAAAGTGACAATAGATGCTATTCTAGAAAGTCAGAATATTCTTATTTCAGGAAACAGATTCTATAGTTTGGAAGGGAGAATGCACCTACTTTGAAATATATTTTATTTAATTAAAATCAAGATTTATGTGGTTTGCTGCCACTGCATGAGTATCATTTTGACTTTTGCCTGATTTAGCTGTTGCCTGATGGTTTACAAAGATTCAAATGTACTTCGTTATGAGTAGAAGGGGTTCCTTTGGTAGATGTTTAACTTTTTATTGCAGAATCCCTGTGGCTTGCTTCTGCTGTCGGGTTTGGCAGTATTCATGCACCCTGGGAAAATCACTTTTAAAGCCGTTTGAGTGGAAAAGATCATGAGTATTTACTGTGAAGAAGAAGGGAAGGCAAAGATGTTGTAGGGATTATATCATGATTTTTCACTTAATGAATTGGAATCATCTAGTCCAGTGTTTTCCAAACTGCATGTCATGAACTATTAGTGTGCCATGAAATCAATTTAGTGGTTGCAGGTAAACAATGACATAGAATAAAATACACTACAGCATACCAGAGTGCACCCACATTGTAAGATTTAAGGGTTAATTTGCAAAATTGATATTTTTATATAGAAAAGCATGTTTCTATATATGTATAAATATGCATACTGCACTTAATATGAAATGTATTTTTCAGTATGAGTAGCAGTTGTAGAAGCTTGAAGCCTATTGATTGAGTCCTCCCATTTTTCAGATGAGGAAATTGAAAGAGGCTGACTCCCAGTTGATTTGAGTGGGTCTCCTAGAGGTAGCTTATCTATCAACAAACAAGTCTCTCTCTTGTTAAGAATTTTGTTTTGATCACCTATACATCTTATACATTCTCTGCCCCATACTTTAAAATTTCTATATTTTTGTCAGAAGGAATTGGGTCAAAGATATTGATTCTGGGGAAGATGAGTCTTCACTGAGCCTCTGAGCACCTTGCCTGTGGGTTGGTTGGTACTTGTGATACCAAGTGGAAAAGAACAGAACCTCTCTCTATCGATAAGCCCAGTTATTTTTCGTAGGTTCAGTCAGGTGGAAAGTTGGAACAATAACCTGATATATTTCATCAATAGATGCAGGTAATTTTACTAACTTCTACCACTTGTTTCAGTTCAGTTCCACAAATATTTATTGAGCTCTTGTTTTGTGCCAGGTATTTTGCCAGCACTTACCTTCTCCTCTATGGAGAGTAAATATTCAAACACTTAAATTGATCCCTCACTTTGCTTGTGGGATATCCCTTCAGATTTACTGAAGTACAAGATATTTTGGGATTGTTTGCCAAAGATAATAGAGATGTAGCTCCATGTTTTATAACAAAATATGCCACTTTGGAAATCTATTATGCTTTATCTGGAAATGTTCCTAGTGTCTTGAACTCAACCTTTCACTCATTAGGAAGTCGTGCAGTGAGTGAAAAGTTCATGTAGAATGTTTTTCTCTATCTTGCTTTCGTAACACATTTATTTTTATTGAACTTTCTCCCTGTTGCTATTTAAAAGTGTCGGTTCTGCACTAAGAGCTGATGGAGGTTTTTAATTTTTTTTTTTTAATTTTTCTCTGACTATCTGAGAATCAAGGCAACAGGACCAAGGGATCCCACTGGCTGGATGCCCTGTGGAGTTTTGTTCTTCCCATGTTGTTGCTGTTTCTTGTTTGCCTTTCTGTGTGGCAGTTCCTGAAGGTAGTGTTCTGTTTTCTGTCTTTCCTTCTTTTGTTTTTAAAGTGTTTGTGCAAAGTGTATTATTTGGTTTAGTTTGGTTATTAGTTGAATATTGGCCACACAAGTCATTTCCTGAGTCAGTTACAGCGTCAGGGAGTAGTCCCCAGATGGCACCACGAGCCTGCTTTTTCTTGATGGTTCTCAGTACAAAGAGGGATACCCAGTACGTCCAAGGCAATGGAGGGAGATCGAAAACCAGAGCCTGATCTTGTCAGTGGGAAGACAAAAGTACCTCTTTTCTTTTTTAAATTCTCAATCTTTAAAATCTCTGCTAATTTGAAAGTGAAACATGATAGTCTGTAGTCATTTTTACTTGTTTTTCTTGACTTGTAGTGATTTTGAACATTTTTTTCCACATAAATGCTAGAATTTCTTCCCCTATGCTGAATTTGTTTGTGCCCTTTGCCCATTTTTCTTTTAGATTGTTCTCTTTTGTTACTGATTGGTAAGAGCTTTTTGTATATTACTGAAATTATTTTCTATTATAGTAAAATATGTATCATAAAATTTACCATTTTAACCCTTTCTGAGTATACACTTTAGTGACATTAAGTACCTTCACATTTTTGTGCAACCATCACCAATATTCATCTTCAGAACTTTTCCATCATCCCAAAGTAAACAACAACAACAACAACAAAAAAACATGGTTAGATGCCACAGAGTAGGTGGCTATGTCTTAACCATGTGTTATGCAGGCCCAAGGACCTCTTTCATCCCTGGCAAGAGGATTGCTAAGCTTTTCTCCTTTCATACAACACTGGAAAAACTTCTTGAATGATATAATCCCCTAATTGTTTTTCTGGATCCAGAGCTTCCTTGATTATTGCTACTTCACTTTAAAAGATGTATTCATATATTAAATACACAGACGAAAAGCTTTTGTCATATGACCATCTTACTGAGCAAGTTCTATTCTGTTGAGTCTTTGTAGTTCTTCCACTTTTTATTTAATCTACTGGTTTTTGATGTTTTTCTTGCCTGCCAATATGGTATTTCCAGCTGTGCATGGAAATTAATTTTCTATTTGAATAGTCAATTCCAGGAAACTATCTATTAAGGTTATAGGAGGCAAAGAGAATGTTGTTTGACAAGTTTTTTTCTGGTATTCTTGGCATTATAAGGGGGGGAAAAAGTTGATCTAAGAGTTCATGATTGGCAGTTTATTTTTGTTTTTAACTAATATTATTTAAGTATAAATAAAATAAACTTTGCCACTGATAACAGAAGTGCTCAATAATAGAATGTGTATGGCACTGAAAACTTATCCTCCATTTAACAAAACCATTCTAAATGGATCTTTCATGCACTCTGAAACCTTTTTTGGATGATAGATCCCTTTGTGTATCTGACTGGTTCTATGGAATCTCAAAATCTAAGGTCCATAGAATCTTATCCAAAACCCTAGGGGCCAGGTATGTTTTGGAACTGAGAATTTATAAGATTTTAAAAAGGTAGTATGGAGCACATACTCAGTGTTATATGTTATGTAACCTTTAATGGGATCTGGGACAACTACTCATAATAAAAACAATTAATATTCCTGCAGTGAAATTCATAGATATTAATGCTAAATGAGATGAAGAAAATAAACAGCCTCATGTCTTTCTAGGCCAGTTTTTGTTGCTAGATGAGCTTAGATTTATTGCCAAATGAGTTATGGAAAATCTTTGTTGTTTAGGATCATGGATAAGGAATGAACAGCATTTCACCTGTGCTTTAGGGACTGCCAGCTGCCTCGGTTAGAAGTGGCTTGGCTCCATCCTCCAGCCGTGCTGATTCTCCTTGGGCCCATTCAAATTGTGGACTTAGCATTATCAGTATTACAGACATGTTTTTGCTTCTGGGGCTCTACCTAATACTCAGTTATTCTTCTGCTGAATTTAATCTCTTGTTTTTCAGCCATTCTGTGCCTGGGTTCTGATCCTTTATACCAGTATATTTATCATTTTGGTAAATGTCTCATTACATATATATATATTTTTTTCAGTGTCTCTATTCCTTTTCATTGGTTATTTTCAGTTTTTGAAATGCCTTTTCCACTCCTCCTCCTGTTAAATTTATCCCCTACCACATTGTTCTACTATTTAGATTCTACAGTTTAGATTTTCCCTCTGTTAAATTACTTGTATTCTCTTAGAGTTTTGTACCTTTGTTATAGCATGAAATACATTGCTCCATAATTATTTGAATAATTATCTATCTCTCACATGAAACTGTAAGGTCCTTGAGAGTAGTACCTCTCTGTATATCCATTGCTTTACACATCACAGATTCAAAGATTTTCAGCCCAAGATAAATAGAAGGTATGTATTTGGAGGCCGTAGGGTGAGACTGGGGACTAGGGAGAGAGGAATGTACAACAGATATAAAACAGAGTACAAGACAGAGTAGTTTAGAGTAAGCTAAACATCTGTTTAGCTTAAATGCATATGAGGTTTAGAAAATTAAAAGATATTTATATGGTTTGTAGAATTAGGAAAACTTCAAAAAGGAGTTGAAGCTGGAGACAAATCTTAGCAGGTAGATGGGATTGGGGTAGGTAGAGAAGAATGCACAGTGCTTTCCAGAAAAGGAGAGTATGTTGAGTAGAGAAAGGGCATTGATGAGTGAAGAACATACTTTACTATTGGCCACTTATAATGTAAGTTCTGGTTTAGGAGACTGATGGAAGAAACAGGTCAGTGAGGCAGGTAGGGCTGGATTATATAGAACAATATATTATAAGGAAAAGAATTGGATCTATTTAGAGTAAGATGCCATTGTGAGTTAAGGAATAGAACAAGAATGATATGATGAAAACAACATTTTTGATAATAAGTGTATCCACAGTGTACCCAGTGATATATGAACTAAAGGATGGGATGGGGCTGTTTTACATCCTTCTGCTGGAAACCAGTAGGAGAGCATAAGGACCTGAACTGAGATAATGGTAGTGAGAGTGAGAATAAAGAGTGTGAAACTTTTGCAAAGTAAAACCGTAGTGTGATGGTTCATTTTTTGTGTCAATTTGACTGAGCCACTGGGTGCTGAGATATTTGGTCAAACGTTATTCTGGGTGTTTCTCTGAGGGTGTTTTTTGATAAGATTAAAATTTGAATCTGTAGACTGAGTAAAGCAGATTGAACCTCTATAATATGACTGGGCCTCATGCAGTTTGTTGAAGGCCTGAGTAGAACAAAAGTCTCACCTCCCCCAGATGAGAGAGAATTCTGTCTGACAGCCTTCACAGTGGAACCTTAGTTCTTTCTGATTTTATAGCAGCTTGCTGGCCTTGACACACTAAATGGGACATCAGTGAACTCTGCAGATTTTGGACTCACTGGCCCCCATATTGTGTGAGCCAATCTCTTATATAATAAATCTTTGTTTCTCTGGAGAACCTTGACTAATACACATAGGATATAGAGACTGACTAGATAATGGGAGCCACAGGTGAGTTAAGGGTGACTTAAACTTTAGGACTCAGAATTCTGGAGAATAATAATAGTAGGAATAGGAATGGGGAAATTGAAAATAGGAAGTCAGTTTTGAGGGAGAATATGTTTGGTTTTGGTTTTGTTGACTGTGAAGTGAAATTGGGGATTTAAGTGAAGTTATTTTAAGCAGCTGCAGTAACTTAGGCAGCTTGTATGGGTTAGACTGGGTGTGGCATCTTGAAATCATCTGCAAGCAGGTGAACCAGAAGCCAGTTGACAGAACAAAGTCCACCGGGCAGTGAGAGAGAGAAGCCCAGGGTAAGGATTTGAGGCTCTCCAGGAAGGAATTACGGCTAGAGGAAAAGATGAGTCAGTGTACAGAAAACTAGTTGTTACCGGAGTTCAGTCTTGACACTGGTTTGTCTGTCTCACGCACTAGAACGCGAGTCCTATGAGGGCAACTATTTACCCACTTCTGTTTCCCCAGCTTTAAATGTTGTTCTTCAAATACTCAAGATCTCTGGACATTGCTTTTACTTTTATTTTTCACTTTAAATGAAGACTGAAACAGGAATTAGGAATCTTTGCTCTAATCTTGACTTGGCATTTAAGTAGATGTTTAGAGTCATGCTTCACCTTTTAATTCCTGGAATTTTAATTTCCTTTTATAAAAATGTGAAGGTTGGTTTAAGAATTTTTAGGATTCCTTACAGATGAGTAATACTGAGAAAATAACTATATGTCAAAAAGTTGTTCTAAGCTGCAGAAGTAGCGTTGAGTAAATTCAGAATATAAATGAAAATTTATAGCTTATCTTCTTTGTCACCTATGTTTTTGAAGTTTTTATTAATTTCAGTCAAAATATTGTAACATATATGAAATGAATCAAAGCTTTTTTTTTTTTTTTTTGCAGATCTCTAGAACTTATTCATCTAGTGTACCTGAAACTTTATATTCCTTCTAATAGTTCTCTGTTGCCTATGGGACACTGGAGGACATATTGAAATTCAAGACTCTGCATTATCTTGTCTTTAACTGTCTCACATTATTTTTTTTTTAAACATCTTTATTGGAGTATAACTGCTTTACAATAGTGTGTTAGTTTCTGCTTTATAACACACTGAATCAGTTATACATATACATACGTTCCCATTTCTCTTCCCTCTTGCATCTCCTTCCCTCCCACCCTCCCTATCCCACCCCTCTAGGTGGTCACAAAGCACCGAGCTGATCTCCCTGTGCCATGCGGCTGCTTCCCACTAGCTATCTATTTTACGTTTGGCAGTGTGTATATGTACATGCCACTCTCTCACTTTGTCACAGCTTACCCTTTCCCCTCCCCGTATCCTCAAGTCCATTCTCTAGTAGGTCTGTGTCTGTATTCCCGTCTTGCCCCTAGGTTCTTAATTAACTTTTTTTTTTCTTAGATTGCATATGTATGTGTTAGCATACAGTATTTGTTTTTCTCTTTCTGACTTACTTCACTCTGTATGACAGACTTTAGGTCCATCCACCTCACTACAAGTAACTCAGTTTCGTTTCTTTTTATGGCTGAGTAATATTCCATTATATATATGTGCCACATCTTCTTTATCCATTCATCTGTTGATGGACACTTAGGTTGCTTCCATGTCCTGGCTATTGTAAATAGAGCTGCAATGACCATTTTGGTACATGACTCTTTTTGAATTACGGTTTTCTCAGGGTATATGCCCAGTAGTAGGATTGCTGGGTTGTATGGTAGTTCTATGTTTAGTTTTTTAAGGAACCTCCATACTGTTCTCCATATTGGCTGTACCAATTCACATTCCCGCCAGCAGTGTAAGAGCGTTCCCTTTTCTCCACACCCTCTCCAGCATTTATTGTTTGTAGATTTTTTGATGATGGCCATTCTGACCAGAGTGAGATGATATCTCATTGTAGTTTTGATTTGCATTTCTCTAATGATTAATGATGTTGAGCATTCTTTCATGTGTTTGTTGGCAGTCTGTATATCTTCTTTGGAGAAGTGTCTATTTAGGTCTTCTGCCCATTTTTGGATTGGGTTGTTTGTTTTTGTTATTGAGTTGCATGAGCTGCTTGTAAATTTTGGAGATTAATCCTTTGTCAGTTGCTTCATTTGCAAATATTTTCTCCCATTCTGAGGGTTGTCTTCTCGTCTTGTTTATGGTTTCCTTTGCTGTCCAAAAGCTTTTAAGTTTCATTAGGTCCCATTTGTTTATTTTTGTTTTGATTTCCATTTCTCTAGGAGGTGGGTCAAAAAGGATCTTGCGGTGATTTATGTCATAGAGTGTTCTGCCTATGTTATCCTCTAAGAGTTTGATAGTGTCTGGCCATACATTTAGGTCTTTAATCCATTTTGAGTTTATTTTTGTGTATGGTGTTGGGGAGTGTTCTAATTTCATTCTTTTACATGTATCTGTCCAGTTTTCCAGCACCACTTATTGAAGAGGCTGTCTTTCTCCACTGTATACTCTATCCTCCTTTATCAAAGATATAGTGACCATATGTGCATGGGGTTATCTCTAGGCTTTCTATCATGTTCCATTGATCTATATTTCTGTTTTTGTGCCAGTACCATACTGTCTTGATTCCTGTAGCTTTGTAGTATAGTCGAAATCAGGGAGCCTGATTCCTCCAGCTCCGTTTTTCTTTCTCAAGGTTGCTTTGGCTACTCGGGGTCTTTTGTGTTTCCATACAAATTGTGAATTTTTTTGCTCTAGTTCTGTGAAAAATGCCAGTGGTAGTTTGATAGGGATTGCATTGAATCTGTAGATTGCTTTGGATAGTAGAGTCATTTTCACAATGTTGATTCTTCCAATCCAAGAACATGGTCTATCTCTCCATCTGTTTGTATCATTAATTTCTTTCATCACTGTAATATAATTTTCTGCATACAGGTCTTTTGTCTCCTTAGGTAGGTTTATTCCTAGATATTTTATTCTTTTTCTTGCAGTGGTAAATGGGAATGTTTCCTTAATTTCACTTCCAGAGTTTTCATCATTAGTGTATAGGAGTGAAAGAGATTTCTGTTCATTAATTTTGTATCCTGCTACTTTACCGGATTAATTGATTAGCTCTAGTAGTTTTCTGGTAGCATCTTTAGGATTCTCTATGTATAGTATCATGTCATCTGCAAACAGTGACAGCTTTACTTCTTTTCCAATTTGGATTCCTTTTATTTCTTTTTCTTCTCTGATTGCTGTGGCTAAAACTTCCAAAACTATGTTGAATAAGAGTGGTAAGAGTGGGCAACCTTGTCTTGTTCCTGATCTTAGTGGAAATGGTTTCAGTTTTTCACTATTGGGGATGTTGTTGGCTGTTGGTTTGTCATATATGGCCTTTATTATGTTGAGAAAAGTTCCCTCTGTGCCTACTTTCTGGAGCGTTTTTATCAAAAATGGCTGTTGAATTTTGTTGAAAGCTTTTTCTGCATGTATTGAGATGATCATATGGTTTTTCTTCTTCAATTTGTTAATATGGTGTATCACGTTGATTGATTTGTGTATATTGAAGAATCCTTGCATTCCTGGGGTAATCCCCACTTGATCATGGTGTATGATCCTTTTAATGTGCTGTTAGATTCTGTTTGCTAGTATTTTGTTGAGGATTTTTGCATTTATGTTCATCAGCGATATTGGCCTGTAGTTTTCTTACTTTGTGACATCTTTGTCTGGTTTTGGTATCAGGCTGATGGTGGCCTCGTAGCATGAGTGTGGGAGTGTTTCTCCCTCTGCTATGTTTTGGAAGAGTTTGAGAAGGATAGGTGTTAGCTCTTCTCTAAATGTTTGATAGAATTCGCCTGTGATCCATCTGGTCCTGGGCTTTTGTTTGTTGGAAGATTTTTAATCACACTTTCAATTTCAGTGGTTGTGATTGGACTGTTTATATTTTCTATTTATTACTGGTTCAGTGTCGGAAGGTTGTGCATTTCTAAGAATTTGTCCATTTCTTCCAGGTTGTCCATTTTATTGTCATAGAGTTGCTTGTAGTAATCGCTCATGATCCTTTGTATTTCTGGAATGTCAGTTGTTACTTCTCCTTTTTCATTTCTAATTCTATTGATTTCAGTCTTGTCTCTGTTTTTCTTGATGAATCTAGCTAATGGTTTATCAATTTTGTTTCTCTTCTCAAAGAACCAGCTTTTAGTTTTATTGATCTTTGCTATTGTTTCCTTCATTTCTTTTTCATTTATTTCTGATCTGATCTTTTTGATTTCTTTCCTTCTGCTAACTTTGGGTTTTTTAAAAATTCTTTCTCTAATTGCTTTCAGTGTAAGGTTAGGTTGTTTATTTGAGATGTTTCTTGTTTCTTAAGGTAGGATTGTATTGCTATAAACTTCCCTTTTAGGACTGCTTTTGCTGCATCCAAAAGGTTTTGGGTCATTGTGTTTTTGCTGTCATTTGTTTCTAGGTATTTTTTGATTTCTTCTTTGATTTCTTCAGAGATCTCCTGGTTATTAAGTAGTGTATTGTTTAGCCTCCATGTGTTTGTATTTTTTACAGATTTTTCCTGTAATTGATATCTAGTCTCATAGCGTTATGGTCGGAAAAGATACTTGATATGATTTCAATTTTCTTAAATTTACCAAGGCTTAATTTGTGACCCAAGAGGTGATCTATCCTGGAGAATGTTCCATGAGCACTTGAGAATAATGTGTATTGTTGTTTTTGGATGGAATGTCCTATAAATATCAATTAAGTTCATCTTGTTTAATGTATCATTTAAAGCTTGTGTTTACTGATTTATTTTCATTTTGGATAACCTGTCCATTAAAGTGGGGTGAAGTGGGGTGTTAAGGTGAAGTGGGGAGTTAATGTCCCCTACTGTGATGGTGTTACTGTTGATGAAGTGGGGTGTTAAAGTGGGTGAAGTGAAGTGGGGTGTTAAAATCCCCTACTGTGATGGTGTTACTGTCGATTTCCCCTTTTATGGCTGTTAGTATTTGCCTTATGTATTGAGGTGCTCCTATGTTGGGTGCATAAATATTTACAGTTGTTATATCTTCTTCTTGGATTGATCCCTTGATCATTATGTAGTGTCCTTCTTTGTCTCTTGTAATCATCTTTATTTTACAGTCTATTTTGTCTGATATGAGAATTGCTACTCCAGCTTTCTTTTAATTCCCATTTGCATGGAATATCTTTTTCCATCCCCTCACTTTCAGTCTGTATGTGTCTCTAGGTCTGAAGTGGATCTCTTGTAGACAGGATATTTATGGGTCTTGTTTTTGTATCCATTCAGCCAGTCTGTGTCGTTTGGTTGGAGCATTTAATCCATTTACATTTAAGGTAATTATCGATATGTATGTTCCTATTACCATTTTCTTAATTGTTTTCTGTTTGTTATTGTAGGTCTTTTCCTTCTCTTGTGTTTCCTGCCTGGAGAAGTTCCTTTAGCATTTGTTGTAAAGCTGGTTTGGTGGTGCTGAACTCTCTCAGCTTTTGCTTGTCTGTAAAGGTTTTAATTTCTCCATCAAATCTGAATGAGATCCTTGCTGGGTAGAGTAAACTTGGTTGTAGGTTTTTCCCTTTCATCACTTTAATATGTCCTGCCACTCCCTTCTGGCTTGTAGAGTTTCTGCTGAAATATCAGCTGTTAACCTTATGGGGATTCCCTTGTGTGTTATTTGTTGTTTTTCCCTTGCTGCTTTTAATATTTTTTCTTTGTATTTAATTTATGATAGTTTGATTAGTGTGTGTCTTGGCGTGTTTCTCCTTAGATTTATCCTGTATGGGACTCTCTGTGCTTCCTGGACTTGATTAACTACTTCCTTTCCCATGTTAGGGAAATTTTCAACTATAATCTCTTCATATATTTTCTCTGTCCCTTTCTTTTTCTCTTCTTCTTCTGGGGCCCCTATAATTCGAATGTTGGTGCATTTAATGTTGTCCCAGAGGTCTCTGAGACTGTCCTCAATTCTTTTCATTCTTTTTTCTTTATTTTGCTCTGTGATAGTTATTTCCACTCTTTTATCTTCCAGGTTACTTATCCATTCTTTTGCCTCAGTTTTTCTGCTACTGATCCCTTCTAGAGAATTTTTAATTTCATTTATTGTGTTGTTCATCACTGTTTGTTTGCTCTTTAGTTCTTCTAGGTCATTGTTAAATGTTTCTTGTATTTTCTCTATTCTATTTCCAGGTTTTTGGATCATCTTTACTGTCATTATTCTGAATTCTTTTTCAGGTAGACTGCCTATTTCCTTTTCATTTGTTAGGTCTGGTGGGTTTTTACCTTGCTCCTTCATCTGCTGTGTGTTTTTCTATCTTCTCATTTTGCTTAACTTACCGTGTTTGGGGTCTCCTTTTCACAGGCTGCATGTTCGTAGTTCCCATTGTTTTTGATGTCTGTCCCCAGTGGGTAAGGTTGGTTCAGTGGGTTGTGTAGGCTTCCCGGTGGAGGGGACTAGTGCCTGTGTTCTGGTGGATGAGGCTGGATCTTGTCTTTCTGGTGGTCAGGTCCACATCTGGTGGTGTGTTTTGGGGTGTCTGTGGCCTTATTATGATTTTAGGCAACTTCTCTGATGATGGGTGGGGTTGTGTTCCTGTCTTGCTAGTTGTTTGGCGTAGGGTGTCCAGCACTGTAGCTTGCTGGTCGTTGAGTGAAGCTGGGTCTTGGCGTTGAAATGGAGCTCTCTGGGAGATTTTCGCTGTTTTATATTACGTGGAGCTGGGAGGTCTCTTGTGGACCAGTGTCCTGCACTTGGCTCTCCCACCTCAGAGGCACAGCCCTGATGCCTGGCTGGAGCACCAAGATCATTTCATCCACACAGCTCAGAATAAAAGGGAGAAAAAGTAGAAAGAGAGAAAGAGAGAGAGAGAGAGGGAGGAAGAAGGAAAAAGAAAGAAAGAAAGAAGATAAAATAAAATAAAATCAAATATAATAAAGTTATTAAAATAAAAATAATTATTAGGAAACAATTTTTAAAAAGTAATAAAAAAAGAAAAGTGCACAGACAGAACCCTAGGAGAAATGGTAAAAGTAAAGCTATAAAGATAAAATCACACACAGAAGCATACACATACCCACAAAACGAGAAAAAGGGAAAAAAAAAAAAATATATCTTTGCTCCCAAAGTCCACCTCCTCAATTTGGGATGATTCATTGGCTATTCAGGTATTCCACAGATGCAGCGTACATCAAGTTGATTGTGGAGATTTAATGCTCTTCTCCTGAGGCTGCTGGGAGAAATTTCCCTTTCTCTTCTTTGTTCGCACAGCTCCCAGGGTTCAGCTTTGGATCTGGACCCGCCTCTGCGTGTAGGTCGCCTGACGGCGTCTGCTTTTCGCTCAGACAGGACGGGGTTAAATTAGCGGCTGATTAGCGGGCTCTGGCTCACCCAGGCTGGGCGGAGGGAGGGGTACAGATGCAGGGTGAGCCTGCGGCGGCAGAGGCCCCAGTGACGTTGCAACAGCCTGAGGCGCCCCGTGTGTCTTCCGGGGAAGTTGTCCGTGGATCACGGAACCCTGGCAGTGGCGGTCTGCACAGCCTTCTGGGAGGGAAGGTGTGGATAGTGACCTGTGCCTTTTTGGTGGCTGCAGCAGCAGCCGCCTTAGCATCCCATGCCCATCTCTGGGGTCCGCGCTCATAGCTGCGGCTCGTGGCCGTCCCTGGAGCTCCTTTAAGCAGCGCTCTTAATCCTCTCTCTTCGCGCACCGGGAAACAAAGAGGCAAGAAATAGTCTCTTGCCTCTTCGGTGCTCCAGATTTTTTCCCGGACTCCCTCCCGGCTGGCTGTGGCACACTAACCCCTTCAGGCTGTGTTCATGCAGCCATCCTCAGGCCTCTCCCTGGGATCCTACCGAATCCCGAGCCTCAGCTCCCAGCCCCCGCCCGCCCCAGTGGGTGAGCAGACAAGCTTCTCGGACTGGTGAGTGCTGGTCAGCGCCCATCCTCTGTGCGGGAATCTCTCTGCTTTGCCCTCTGTACCCCTGTTGCTGCGCTGTTCTCCGCGGCTCCAAAGCTGCCCCCCCGCCACCCCCTGTCTCCACCAGTGAAGTGGCTTCTTAGTGTGTGGAAACTTTTCGTCCTTCACAGCTCCTTCCCAGAGTTGCAGGTCCTGTCCCTATTCTTTTGTCTCTGTTTTTTCTTTTATCTTTTGCCCTACCCAGGTACATGGGGGAGTTTCTTGTCTTTTTGGAAGTCTGAGGTCTTCTGCCAGTGTTCAGTAGGTGTTCTGTAGGAGCTGTTCCACATGTAGATGTATTTCTGATGTATTTGTGGAGAGGAAGGTGATCTCCGCATCTTACTCTTCCGCCATCTTGAAGCTCCTCCATAAATCAAAGCTTTTCTATAACCTTGTCTAAAAGCAACTTTGGACCAAAATAATTTCTTCTTAAATACTAAAGGTGTGATTTAAAAAAAAAATTTTTTTTTACAGGAGGCCTAACCCTACTTTATATGGTTAAAATTAATAAAGATGTTAAACAAAAACCCAGGAAAAAACTATAAGCAGCATTTTCCCTTAAATTCCAAATACTGTAAAGAAATTTTAATTCTTATGGGACTTCCCTGGTGGTCCAGTGGTTAAGACTTTGCCTTCCAATGCAGGGGGTGTGGGTTCCATCCCTGGTGGGGGAGCTAAGATCCCACATGCCTCTTGGCCAAAAAACCAAAACATAAAACACAAGCAATATTGTAACAAATTCAATAAAGACTTTAAAAATGGTCCATATCAAAAAAAAAATCTTTAAAACAAAAGAAATTTTCTTTCTTATGGAGTTTTTGTTCTATTACAAAGACTTTACTCTTTTTAAAATTTTTTTATTGGGGTATAGTTGCTTTACAATGTTGTGTTAGTTTCTGTTGTACAACAGAGTGAGTCAGTGATATGTATACATATATCCCCTCCCTCTTGGAGCTCCGTCCCATCCCCACCCCCATCCCACCCATCGAGGTCACCACAGAGCACCAAGCTGAGCTCCCTGCGCTATACAGCAGGTTCCCACTAGCTATCTGTTTTACAAATGGCAGTGCACATACATCAATCCCAGTCTCCCAATTCATCCCACCTGCCCCCCTCTCCCTGTGTCCACATGTCCGTTCTCTACGTCTGCATCTCTATTCCTGCCCTGCAAGACTTTTCACTGTTAAAATTTTCTTATGGAATCAACTTATGAAATTTTAAAAAAGAGGAATCACTGGTTAAAATGATCCTATGTGTTTACTGTATTTTATTCAAAATTATATTGCACCTCCTCATATGTTTCTTGATCTATATTAACATCAGATAATCTCACAATACCCATTTTTAATTTACTTTGGAAGAATACTTTCTGTTCTGAATGGCACATTCGGATAAGGCATATCCAATATCAGTTTTAGGTATTTGATCAATGTGTGATATTTAAATTGTAGTCTATACCCTTTAACAATTTTTCTGACTGTACAATTTGAAATATGGTGAATTTCTAAAAGTAGTTTGGAAAAAGTATGACGTCTCTATTTAAAAAATGTACAACGTGAATGTTGATATATTTCACACAGAAACTATTGAATAGTTAGGGAATAAATGGCATAAACTTTAATCTGAAGGCATTAAAAATCAACATTTTCTTTATTAAATGAAACTTCTCGAGTCCCCAGTTTGTGTGTTGTGTGTTAGATATTGTTTATCATTCTAATTGTCTGCCTTCTCACTTTCTGTTTTGTGAAGACACTGTCTGTGACCAGTCTTGCTCAGTGACCATCTACAATGTGCAACTTCCATCTGGAAATAATCTGTCTTAAACTAACAAAGTGCTGATGTTGTTTTTTATATGTCTCTTCTATTTGCTTTAAGTCTCCTTAATTAAGGACAATTAACAGTTAAGAATTCTCTCAGAAAATAGTGTCATAACAGTAATCAGATATGTACTTTTCTGATACAATTCCTCTATCTACAAAGTAAAATCTAGATATGTTATTTATTTTCAATAGTAATACTTTAAAATTATTTATTTTTACTTCTCACAGATCCCGAATTTCTGGATTTCTTGTGAAGGAGAGTAATTTATCTTTGAATCGATTTTGCTTTTGTGTCTCTTTATATCCCAGTCATTTAGTTATTCATGTTGGTCAGGTGGCATCTTAGATCGGTTTGTATTGTGTATTACACACGAGGACCTACTTTTACTGTTTGCTCTGCGATCAGATTAAAAAAAGAGATTAATTTTTTAATCTCTTAAAAAAGAGATTAAAAAAATAAAATCTACTTATTCAGTAACTTAAAAAAGCATTAGTAAAACTTTTGTGCCATCTTTGCTCCATTTATTAGTCACACTAATGACTGCTTTGCTTCTCAGTAATTTTCCATTTGTAACATTTTATACCTGGATACACAAATGTAATGCAATTGAACTCGAAAACAATTCTCTGTCTGGTGGAAATAATGTACTTATCTCATTGAAACAACTGACTTGTTTAAAAATACACAGAAGTTCTAGTTCTGCTCAGATTGTGATTACCTGTAATTTGTAAGGAATTTCCAGGAAGAATTAAAATCCTCTGGTGTAATGGGATCAGTGGTTGAATCCATTGGTTGTGAGTGATAAATTTCCATACAGAATCCCTCTCTCATATATACCTCTATTTGGAACCATTTGGGGTTTGAGAGCTTTTTTCAATAATCCAGCTTTTTTGGCTGGATCTCTGGAAAACTGCACTTCAAAGGCTGTATCTTGCAGTGAAAACTTCATGTTGACTTGTGGTTCTATGTCAGTGGAACGTTTTAGCACTTTTTGGCCTGGTTCAAATGTTTCTTGGCATTTCCTGAGGGGTTTGGCCCATCCCATCTATAGGATCACATTGGATTTGGTATAAACGATAAAAACAGTAATTCATCTGCAAGCTAATTTGGGATTTTATTGAGTTTTGGTAATGGACTAACACCATTGGGCAGTTGAGGATTCAGTATTTTTAAGAATATTTCTAAGGACATATTTACTTTAAAAATAATACAAAAAGAGACAACTTTTCCTTTGGCCTGGCACTTATTCTTCTTGTATCTGATCTTTTCAGAGGTCAATGTCCTATTTTAATTCCTTATTATAATTTTTTCTCCTCAGCAGTTTTTAAAGCTACTGCAGATATACAGCTTTTTCTTCTTTAAGGGAGATTGCTCTGGTTGTTGGCTGACTTGTGATGTGGGACTTACACAGGTTTTCATTTTTTCCTTTAAAGGTGCTGCCAAAGCTAGTTAATTTTAGTTACAACATCATAGAATGTTGGTGCCTTAGGTGCCCTACAGATAGTTTGGTGCAACCCTCATTTTAATCATGGGGGACCATGCCCAGTTTCTTAATTGTCACAGGAAGCTATGGCACTGTTAGGCTGGAACTCTTGACTACCTTGCAGCAGAGCCAGTCTACAGAAGCCCCCAGGGACTGCTTAAAAATGTGCCCCCATTCCCTGTCTCAGATTTTGTATCTTTAGGTAGTTTTCCTTAATGCTTTTTAAATTTAGTTCCCCATACTTCATATTAATTTGGAAAACCAGCCAAAATTTTTGTTTTGTATTTGGTTGGGATTCCAGAGTATTATGTACTCTTCCTTTCTTCTTGTGTTCTGAGCCACAAAGAAACGAATATAGGAAAGAGAACGGGTTCAGAATAACTGCTTAATTACAAATAATGCTGGGTTTTAGAACATATCATGGACCCAAGGCTGAACCTGGCTTCCTGTGCCTCCCCCAGGCCTATTGAACTTAGCCACTGGGTCATAGATGGACAAGTGTGGAACTATGTGCCTTTTTTTGTTTTTTCTCTTGCTTTACCACCAATGTCTTGACACCACTGTCATTTACACTTTTTCCCCTGAAAGATGAGTTATTTTCCCATTATTCTCCTGAATAGAGTCGAAAAAGCAAGGGTAGTGAAGTCATCTTAGGCAATTGATTATTTACATTGAGGAAAATAAATGAGAATTAAGCAGCTGGTAATGAGACCCTGTACACATACTCAGAATACTTCACGGTAGTGAGACATGAATAACTTCTCTACTCTCTCATCACCAGGCCCTTTCTCTTCTTCTGACATTTTTAAGAAGAGAAAGCTGGGGAAGACATTTGCCTCTCTATTTGCCATATTTGTTGAAGCTCTAGACCCCTGCCAGCACCCACCGTTATAATTTAACAGAAGATTCAAATAATTTTGTTTTGTTTGTTTTGCTTTTGTGTTCCTTTGGGACCGAACTAAGTAAAAATTCAGGTCATAGAACTCTCCTGGAATTTTTAGTTGGTTTTTTCATTTTATGTAGGTAGGTTTCTACTAGGTTTCACTACTTTATTTTTTTCAGGATAGTTTTAAATGAGTATCTTGTTTCTTTACCTTCTACACTAGGTCTTTAAGATAGTTACCTATGACACCCCAGAGAACATCTAACAGTTTCCTTCCTAAAAGGGGATTTTTTTCCTTAGGATTTCTTGCCCTGTGAAGCACCTTGCACCTTTGTGCAGATACTTGTTCTTGATTCAGAGGTAAATTGAACATCATTTAAAATTTGAATATTCTGGATACTCATGCCTTCCCTCCCAACTGTTATTCTTATGCTTACTAAGCATTTACTTCCTTTTAGTAGGTTCAAGCCCATTTAGATAAAAAGATACTGAATTGCAGAAGTGTAAATCTAAGGTTTTATGTTGTAAGATGTTAAAATTTAAGATGTTTCAATACCATTCTTGGAATCAAAATCATGTTTAAGATTAATTGTTTCTGAAGACGTGGTGTTGTTGATGTCTCTTGAATCATCACATTGTTTTTTTTAATGGGCATGTCAAGTTATCTGTTATAGTGGAAACTGGGAGATAACGCACAGGAAATAGCACAGAGAAAGTCATGGTACACAAGAGAAGGTGCCTAGGCAGTAGAGTATGGAAGAGACCATGGGCTCCGGAGCTGTGTACCTGGGTGGAAACTCAGTTCCAACACCAACTTTTGTAATCTCTCTCTTTCAGTTTGCTCATCTGCACAATGGGCATACTGACTAATGGTACCTGCCTCAAAAGTTCTTCTAAGGAATTAAATGAATTAATACATGTAAAGCATTTTAGGACAGTGTCTAAAATATCATACGTGCTCTATAAATGTTACCTGTTGAACAGTCTTCCCGTTCCTAATTGGGTTAATGGATCAAGGTTCATCTGTATTTTCAAGTGTATTTCTTAGTACACTATTATTTAGGAAAACTGGACTTTTCTGAGGTGTTCCTGGCTTGTATTTTTAAAAGTGAACTGTGCATCAAAAGATTATGAGCCTTAATTTTATATAATTTAACATTAATAATTAACCTGGGCTTTTTGGTTGTGTGAAATTATTTGATGATGTCAGGCAATATATTTCCCACTGTCAAACTATATATGTGTATTGTCTTCATCGTTGGCATTGATTTTGGCACTAAAATTGTCGTATATTCACAGTTGCTCACATTAGAAGGTAAATATTGAGAAAGCAGTTCTCCAATTATTGACAGATCTCAACAGGCATAAAATAGTTGGGTATTTTAGAGGAATGTAGGATAATCTGATACTTGGGGCCATAATACCCTAAGCAGAACATTTCATAATGTAATGTATATGTGTTTGGGGGAGGGTGTTAAGTGGGTATGCCAATTTCAGGAATATTGAAGGAGAAGTTTTGGGGGAACCTGGAAGTTTTACTTTAGTTTGTATGATAATTAACTTGACTATATAAATACTAGGGAAATAATTAGAATCACAGATTATGTTGAATGCCTTAAAGAAATATGTTTGACAACTTTTAATTTTTCTTTCCTCCCACACACCACTTCCTAGTTTGTTTCTGGCACACCAGATGTGTCTCAACACAGTGACTGATCCGGGTAGAGTTGTATGAACACCCGTGATTGTGGCAAAATAAATTTTCTCATTTTGGTTACATTAATGAAACGATATGTAGAAGGAGCACTATTTTGCAGATATTGTTATACAGATATAAGGGGTAGCCTGCCCTTTCTCCAAACCTCTGCATCAGTGTTCTTTTTTTTGAAGCTGATATTGAAGTTTGTTTCCACATGGTGAATATACACAAAAGCTGATTGTAATCTTGTTTTTCATAGTTAGACACCAAAGGGCTACTTTGAGGCACAGGAATGAAGAGGGATGATTGGTGGGGAAAATTGGAAAAATAATTAGTCACAGGGAAAGGTTTCTAAATAATATTCTATTTTCAAGCTTATTTGAATAGGCCAATTAACTTGCTGTTTTTTAGCTTAAAATTACCTTTAATTCTTGATTTCCATGGAGAAAATACTTTCTGTAGGCATTTTAATTTTGTCTTTCATTTATTTACTGTACTAATTTTCTTATTATTCTTAGCCTTTTCTCAATTTAAATGCCAGAGTAAGTATTACACCCCAGAAATTGTAATTTCTTTCAAAGGAACTAATTTTGTTTTTACCTTTGGCCTCATTTATGATTCTTCTGTATATCCCTAATTTTGAAAATCTAATAATTTATTTAATAATTTTTTCTCTCAATTTTCTTTTCTTTTTTTTTTTTTGCGGTACGTGGGCCTCTCACTGTTGTGGCCTCTCCCGTTGCGGAGCACAGGCTCCGGACGCGCAGGCTCAGCGGCCGTGGCTCACGGGCCCAGCCGCTCCGCAGCATGTGGGATCTTCCCGGACCGGGGCACGAACCCGTGTCCCCTGCATCGGCAGGCAGACTCTCAACCACTGAGCCACCAGGGAAGCCCTCTCTCAATTTTTAATTATAGAATACACAATATTACAACTAGAAAGAAACTGTGCCTTAACATACTAACTTGTACAATTTGTCTGTTTCCTTTCAGCTTCAGATCATATTCAGTTTCAATTTATATTGCCCTTTACATGTATTATACTCTTTAATGAGTGATTTTTAAAGAGCAGTTGTTTGATCATCTAATTTACTTAATCATTCCTCTGATGTTAAAGTATTTAACATTGTATTTAGACTTACAATGTTTGCTACTATAAATTATATCACCACAAAAATCTATTTGAAAATGCCTTTCCTCCCTCCCTCCCTCCCTTCCTTCCTTCCTTTTTGGAGTTATTTACTCATTTTAAACTTTCTGGTCTGATATTATTAGGTTAAAGCTTTTGAATTTTTTATGGATCAAAGAATGTGATTTTTAAAACATGGCTTTTGAAGTGCTTTGTTAAATTGCTTTCTAATATAAATTGCCAACAATAATGTATGGGTTTATCAGTTTTACTTTCCCAAGAACCTGAATGGTGTTGGATATTGTTTCTTAGAATTTTTGTATTTATTAGTTAAATGAAAAATAACACTTCATTGTTGTTTTAATTTGCATTGCTTTGATAAATAAGATGTTTGAATGTTCTTTTTTTTAATGCGTGCTTAATAATTTGATTTCCCCTTGTATGTGTCCCTGTTATCGACTTGTTTTCCTTCTGGATTTTATGTTTTTCTGTCACATTGTTAACCGCATCCCTGCCCCCGCCCCATAACATAGAAGACCTTTTATCCCTTGTACTCGTTAAACATATTTCTGCAATATGCTGTTTTCCTTTTACCGTGACTACTACTTTATTAGTATTAAAGATTAAACCACTACACAAAATTTACATCTTTTTGTTTCTTTTATTCACTCAAAGTTTAGAGAGCTATCATTCTTTCAGAAATACTCAATTTTATTTCATGCTAATATTTTATCAACTAAATTATATATAATATATATATACATATACATACATATATATAGAGAGAGAATGAGAACAGATTAGTATTATATTATATGGTGTAAATTTTGAGTCATTTTCTCCTCAAATTACCAACCATTTATCTCAATATTATTTATTAAATAGCTTTCTTCCCCTACCCCCATTGTTTTTGTGTGTATGTGTGTGTGTGTGTGTGTGTGTGTGTGTGTGTGTGTTTTGCGGTACACGGGCCTCTCACTGTTGTGGCCTCTCCTGTTGCGGAGCACAGGCTCCAGACGCTCAGGCTGAGTGGCCATGGCTCACGGGCCTAGCCGCTCCACGGCATGTGGGATCCTCCCGGACCGGGGCACAAACCCGGGTCCCCTGCATCGGCAGGCGGACTCTCAACCACTGCGCCACCAGGGAAGCCCCCCATTGTTTTGAATTTCCTTTTCTGTCATATTATTGCATTCTTACACATAGATATCTTCCTGGACTTTCTATTCATATTCATTGAACTATTTCAGATTAGGTATCAAAACCACATTATTTAAATTATTATTGTTTTGCAATGTGTTTTAAAATCTAATAGATTCAGCTCTTCTCAAAAATCATTGAGCTTCTCCTGTGTTTCAGAAAAAGTGTGGACATAGAAATTAAAATTACCCAGTTTCCCCACTCCTGATAATCAAATTCCTTCCAGGAAACAGATATGTAAAAAGGTATTTGTACTATAATGTGATCAAAACCATGAAAGAGAGGTGAATACAGAACTGTGGTAGCACAGAGAATAGTATATTTTCATATGTTTATATTTTCTAGTTCTAGAGACAGTTTTATTTTAATTATAATTGCTACTTTTTTATGTCTACAAAATAACTTTTGGTTTTTTACATTTTGTAATCTTCTCACTCAGGATTAATGTCTGTGTTACTTATTTCCCAATTAAGATAGTTTTCTTTAATGTGAAATTCTTCTTAGAAAAATTTTAAGTTAAACATGTACATGTTATGAATATTGTTTGTGACAGTCTCTAGGTAATTCTGTATTTGATTTATTTCTTTAAAAAAAAGCCTTTATTTTGGATTTAACACTCTCACTGAAAATTGGAGCACATGCTTCATCTTTCTTTTTTTTACTGGGAAGTACTCACACATTCACTGATAATACTACTGGGACTTGAAAGGGTTTAGCATATACATAAGACACAAGCATAGAAGTGTCATTGATGTTTACTAATAATTAATTTTTGAGACCAACAGTAGGCCAATGAGAAATTCTTATGCCAAGAAAACCATATTCTTATGAAAACCTGATTGAAATTGTGGGAAACAATCTGTATTCTATTGCCATGGAAACTTCAGATTTCTCATCTTTGGCATGTGAATTATAGTTTCTATCATTGCAGCTGTTAATTGGTGACAAGGAGGGGATAAAAGGTGTTAAGGAGTTTTGGAAAATAAACACACATCAAATGGTAATCATTTCTGGAATTCTGTTTATATCAGTTACTTAAATCCTACTTTTCAGATGCAGAGTAAAGTTTATTTCATTATTTCAGTTTGCTAATCTGTGCTTTATTTAAAAATATTTTTGTATTTGCAAATTAGGTTAGGAGTAAGCAGGACCTCAGTGACATAAATAAACAAATCCCAGTCGAAGCCTGTCTTAGGACTTTCTCTGTGTGTAATTCTTTTTATATACAAGGACACTTCTCTTGGCCAGAATCCCATTATAAAAGAAAAGAAAGGTGGGCATGTGGGAGGCTGAATATTCCCAGAGAGACTCTTCGAATTTCAGCCTTTCAATTCCTTGATGATTATTGTGGCTATGGGAGCTGAAAGAATAATGAGAAGTTCATTTCCTATATGAATCGTATATACAATATGGGTATACACAGGGCCATTGACTTGACTAAATCGATGGCCCTTAAACAGTTCTCTTTTGGGGAAGCACAGTTTGCGGGGGGAGCATGGTGAAATTGTTTTAGTGGTTCAATATTCTGTGACTTCAGAGTAAGTTCATGTGCAGGGAGCAGAGTGGCAGGCATTTGGTAATAAATTTAAGTCCAGGTGTTTATTTTATTTTATTTAATATATGCACTGCCTCATTCAAAAAAAGTCACTTAAGACATCTTATAAGAACATACTCAACTTAATAATGAGCAAAAGTATAGAGAAGAAAAGACTCATTATCAGGAAAACATAAATAAGTAGGAAGTCCTAATTACAAAATAGAAAATAAGTATTTTTAAAATTTATTACACATCATGTCTCTTACCACACACACATATATTTATTTATTACAATTATTTGTTTTATGTATATTAAATCTCTATATTTGTGTTATTTAAAAAAACAAAAAAACAAATTGCATTCATGAGCCTTGGGAGAAACTCTACTATGTGAATCTCTAATTTCTAAAAGATATTCTTATACAGACCTTTATAAAGTGTGTACCAAGTGATGTACTTAGTAGTAAAGTTAAATGATTCCCTTTAAAAGAACTGGTTTACCTGTGGGTTATTTCAGATCAATCTATTAGTTACCTAATTTAAGAGTGGAAGCATAAGAAATGTTTGGGAGAGAAGAGCAGACATGATAAACGTGATGTAGAAAAGTTACTGAATCTTCTATTGAGAGATAACTTCAAATGTTTCTTATCAGTTACCCAGATAACAACCTTTCACTTTTTCTGTCTCAATATCTAGCTCCCTCTTCTACCGAAACATTAGCTGCAGCAAACAAAACAAAAATAACTCCTCTAATCTGAAACCATTTTTAACTTGTGGATTGGGCTTAGTCACTTGTATCCAAAGTGTTCTGATGCCCATTATAAATTGCAACAAAGTCATCATTGGTAGCATAGCATATAGGAAGAAAATTTAACCAAAAAAAAAGTTGATCTAGCTGTCAATGAGAAGGGAAAGAAAGCTGAATAATAAATTAAACTAGCATGAGGAAGTGAAAAACAATGAGAGACTGGAAGATGCCATATAAATTATGTGGCATGTAAATTTTGAGTAAGAGTCTTGACATGACATTTATTGAGTCAGAAAAGGACCCCTGCCTTACTCAGATGTGCGTTTTCTGCATTTAAAAAAATTAATTTATTTATTTGTTTATTTTTGGCTGTGTTGGGTGTTGGTTGCTGCACGCGGGTTCTCTCTGGTTGCAGTGAGCGGGGCCCACTCCTCACCGCTGTGCGCGGGCCTCTCACTGCAATAGCCGCTCCCGCTGCGGAGCACGGGCTCTAGGCACGCCGGCCTCAGTAGTTGTGTTTGGCGGGCTCCAGAGCACAGGCTCAGCAGCTGTGGTGCAGGGGCTCAGCTGCTCCACTGCATGCGGAATCCTCCTGGACCAGGGCTCAAACCTGCGTCCCCTGCACTGACAGGCAGACTCTTAGCCCTTGTGCCACCAGGGAACCCTGCATTTGGTTTTTATTACATACCACTTAATTGCCTATTGGTTAAGTTCTAATCCACTGAATAAAGAAAAGTAACTGTCAACATACCTTATTTAGCAGCCTTCCCTTTCCTTAAATCTTATTTTCTTTATTATGTCATTATTGCTAAGCTCTTTTAGTTCTTTTGGTCTGTTACCACCCCAATACTATTGTAGGCATGGATGTTTTAATGGAAAGGGCTAGTAATTTTTCTGGTTTTGTGACCTTTTACATTCTGATTGAACAAAACTTTATTGATCAGCTATTTATGTAACAGCACAATGCTAGGAGCTTTTTCATATCTTATCACACATTACTCCCCATAATACCTCCACAAGGTAAGTACTTTATGGGGACATTTAATATGGGAGACTGCTAATTTTGGGGAGAGATTAGCTCAGGGTCACATTACTAATAAGTGCTAAATTTTGGGTCAAACCTAAGTCTTTGACCTTGAAATTCCATAGCCATGTCTCTTGCTAAGCACTTACGACTTTTACTTAAGGTACACTTTGCTGTCTGTTTATTAATTATGTTTGTGTTAAATGTAATCGCTTAAGTAAGCTGAATCTGAGGCTGCTATTTTTCTCTGGGTCAGATTGTGGAACTGAAACATTGAGATGCAGATATAATTGTTGTTGACTGTACAACAATCAGAAGAGTGGGATCAAATTTCCCTGGGTTGAAATCAGAGGGGTTGGAGCTTAAGGAAAAAGAGTATGTAATTTTTTGACATTGATGTTAGTGCTCGTTTTGACTATTAAGGGCGACTAGTACAAACAATATATACCATCAACTTTTTATCTGATATAATGAGGATACTGAGACACATAATAGGAATATTTTCATATTTAGTTGTGTTCATCAGAAATTTATTGAGCCCCTAGTATAATGCAGATAGTCTGCTGCATTCAGTGATACAGTTAGATCTGACTCTCAGGGAACTTATAGTCTAGTGGAGAAACTTTGAACTTATAGTAAGATTGCTAGATTAAAAAATGTTCAAATTCAGTAAATTGCTTACTAGATTCATCAGCTTTGGGAATTTATCACTTATCTAATAAAGAATGTAATTTTCAGCTAAAAGAGTTTCTTATTTTAGACAATGTAAGGTAAATCAGCTTGTACCATGATTTTAAGACTTTTTCAAAAAAACTCACATTTTAGCTTTAGAACTAAAGGATGTTGAAAAGAGTTCTTTATCATGTAATTGAGTCACTTACCAGGCCTATTTTAAACCAGTGGCTTCCTTTTCTTTCTTTGCACCCTGTGACACACAGACTCCCAGAATCAGGGAAGTATTGTTTTTGTTTTTAGGGAGTTGCTACATTATGTGGAACCAAAACTAAGTTAATATGAGTAATGTTCAGCTCATGGTAGTGAATTATATTGAAATTTTCTTGTTTGCCCTTCTAAATTTGGGCATGAAGTAGTTTCTCATGTTATAAATTGACAATTTTTCTTTATTTGTAATGAAATAATCCTTTTTTTATTTATAGCCAAGTTCATCATTTTAACACTTAATCCTCCATGACAGTCTGGAGGAGAGGAAACTTGGCAACCATTCATTATCATCTGTTTTTACCATCAGAAGGTATTTATTTGTAAGGAGAGTGTGGCAATGACTTCAAGGATAGGAATGAAATACTCCCTGACATTTTTATACAGGGTGGCCTTTCCTTTGGAGTCATGAAGGTAAATATGACCATAATTACTTAAAATGCATGCAGGGTCCCCTGGAAACGCAGTAGTGTGTAATTATAGCTGTGGAAGGAGAATGTCTAATAATGAAAGGAGAAAACGTCAGTCTTGGATTAGTGATTCAGGAATCCCATCAGTGACCATCTACTCAACAGCATTTCATCTACCTTCTAAAGCAGCTTACAGAGCTCTTGTTGGGCTGTGCTTCCACATCTTCATGCTTGTGTAAAAATCCACTCACTGGAGTAGCCCACTAAGTCACAGTCCCAACATTTTAAGTCTAAGAGCTTTAAAAAAAATTAGAATTTCAGACCCTGATACAATATCTTACATATAAATACGGCATTAAGTGAGTCTCTGATGTTTTGAGCCTGACAGCATGGTGGTGTATTGAGGGAGGTCCAATATCAGGTCGTCTGAAATGATTTGACATTTGCCCTTGCTTGTGAGAATAATGAACTTCTATGAAAGTGCTGATGTTCTCTTGATCTTTTTCTGATTTGGTCATAGTATTCTATGGCTGTTGTTTGACTTGGTCCTTATGACAAAGTTATGTAGGTGTTCACTGGTGTCTCCTAAATTGGTGATGAACAGGAAGAAAGCTGTAATCTGGAGGGAAGTGGGGAGACTTGGTATTCTAAATCTGTACCCGGAAAGAATAACTTCTGTGGTCATGAATTCAACAAACACTTCTGAGTGCCGGTTATTATGTGCTAAGCTCTGGGGATGAAAAATGTGCAGTGAAGACCTGGCCCCTGTAATGGTAGACATCGCAGTCTAGCTGGAAAGATATATATGATGTTTAAAGTAATACATAGCATAGATTTGTTAATGTAAATTATGGCCATTGTGATTTTTTTCTATTATGTTGAGTACAGTATTGTGTGAGTATATAATGGGGAAGGAGTGAGAGGACGAGGAGGAGACTTGGAAGAGTGGAAGGAACTATGGAATGAAGGGGGAGAGTGGGTGTTTGAGGGACAAAATTCTCTTGGGAGAGAATTCCTTAGTTACTAAAGGATCAAGCTGTTCACTGGGATCAGTGGTTCATTGCCTGTTTTTCTCTGGGCAGAGGTTTATAACAGTTAGATTGCCCGTCTTTGCCTCTCCCGTTGCGGAGCACAGGCTCCGGACGCGCAGGCTCAGCAGCCATGGCTCACGGGCCCAGCCGCTCCGCAGCATGTGGGATCCTCCTGGACCGGGGCACGAATCCGTGTACCCTGCATCGGCAGGCTGACTCTCAACCACTGCGCCACCAGGGAAGCCCGCCCCTGTCTTTTAATACTCTGTGTTTTGCATGTTTCTATCTAGCTCCCAAGTCTGACTTCATCTTAATTTGATGAGTAGGATGATGATGAATAGGATGATAAGTAATACCACTATGGAGATTTAAATTAGAAGAAAAAAACCTTCTTTATTATTGTAAGATTCAGATCTAGAGTGTTCTAATATGTTTCTTCCATCAAAATTTATGATTACTTCTTTGAAAGATGATATTAAATTTTATTATGATAAAATTAATTATTAAAGTTCATTATTAACCCCGTCAGTGGTAAGAAATCATAATTTTGTGGTTAAGAGCTCAGGCTTTAGAGCCAGAAGATAAGGATGTGAATCCTGGTTGCATCATTCACTGCCTTTTCCACATTGAGCATGTTATTTAGCCTCTCTGCACTGTTGTTACCTCATCTGCATAATGGGATAATAATTGTGCTAGCCTTCTAGGATGGATAAAATAATACAGTCAAGTTTCTTGCTGAGCTGTCTTCTTTTGATTATTTCATAAGACATAGGAGGCGTCTTTTCTGTGTCCCTCCTTTGGAACACTGAAACATTTAGAGAGGGGCAGGTTCTCAAAATCAGGTTTCAGACTGTGTATTCAACGCACAGTCCATCTTGTACCGCTGAAGACCAAACTACAGTTTCACATAAACCTTTTCCTAATCCAAGGTAGTTGTTCACTTATTAATGCAAATGCCTTGTGCCTTGGATGTGTGAGCCCTAAAAATACACTTCCAGGGGTAAAAATAGATCTCTTCAGAGTTTTGAGATGCTGCTTAATCAGAACCAGCTGCAAGCTGTCTAGAAAATGCAAGTTATATGAGCCAGATGGCTTTTGCCCTTTTTGCTTTAGACAGCATATAATTTGGATAACTACAGCAACAGTAATACATTTTGCCAGTCACAGTGTTTGATAAACATATTTGTTGAGAACAGCCACTTCCAATTAGAGACCCAGTAAAATGTTAATTTATTTTAATAATTTTTCCCTCTAGGGTGAGACAAAGAATACTTTTAACAGGCTACAGAAATTATCTGTTCACTGGAGAGAGCACTGTTCGAGTTATTGTATGCCAGTGGTTAACTTTTAGTTTTGGCGTTTAAATAATGATGAGTATTCATGACCTACCCCATCTACTTTCCTTATTAAAATTTAGTTGCTGATCGAGAGGCCATGATTTTTCATATTTTATAATTATGTTTGCTTTAACTGTGGAAAGATGGTTTGATTAGTTTTCAACTTTCTTCTAACAGATCTAATTACTATAAACTCTGATAATAATTATTGAATTATTGTTTGTCCACAGACCATTATTAATGTGGTATTTCTGGGGATTTTACTTTTATTACCATGTTCTTTGAGAAGGAATTTTATTTATTATCTGGATGTAACCATGCCTGATTTTCATCTACTGAAGATGATTGCAAACATAGTCATTGATATTAGCTTTTTAATTTCATCCAGCTCTCAATCAGCTCAGATAAAACAGCACAGTTAAGTGTTTGGGGCTGTTCACACTCTTAAGACCTAAGCTTGGATTCAGCCTGCTTTTAAGACTTGTGAAGCTAGCAGTTCTGTTTTCACTGGTGACACCACTTCTTGGAAAAGCATTTTGAAGCCCTCCTCTCCCATTACATGTGATGAAGTATTCTCTACTTTATTTCTTGAGACATCTACCAGGCAGCAAATAATAGATTGTTAAGTACCTCTGAAAGGTCTCTGTGTCATAAATTTTCCATAGTTCCAAGCCTACCAGCATTTTCATTTAGCAGTCTCCCAGCAGTGGTTTTTTTTTTTTTTTCCCTTCTTACCCAGTTTAAAGAAGAGAGGATATTTCATGTATGGAATTAGTGGTGTTAGAACATAAACTTCACTATAATAATAGCTACAGGTTTATTTACTCTTCCTATAGTTTCTGGAACTTCGCTAATCACTTTATACATTACCTCACAACAATATAACGTTACACAGTGCATATTTTTATCCTGTTTTACAGATAAGGAAGCAGTGGCTCTGGAGTATAATTATTCAACATCATACAGAAAGTGTCAGAGTCAGACTTTGAAGCTACTGTTGTTTCAATGGTCTGTCTGACTCATGCTCTTTAATTCCACCCATTTAGCTATGAAAAGTGGCATTTGACTTAGCCAGAGCTGTTTTTTCTCAGAGATAAACACATGCCTCTGCCCATCCTTGCATCACGGGTGATGCTTCTTAATTTATTTTAAGCCCCGATTAATATGTGAAAGGGTCTAATCTCTCTCACTCCACCTCATTAGATACACTATAACTGATGCACTTTAAAAGTCATATCAATGAGGAAAATCTCAATTTGGTGCTTTTCCAATATGTACATAAGGATTATACAGATATGTAGTACTTGGAGAAACTTGTAAGCACTTGTGTGACATGAAACAGCATAGGAGGTGAATGTTTGTGAAATTCACCAAAGCAAAATCCTGCTTTTATGACTTTATCTAACAAAGTAATAAGATAAAGAAATTCAGTAGTGAATGCAGCAGGTCATACCTATACACCGTGTCACATGCAGCAGGAAATAAAGCAAAGCATTATTTATAGAAACATCTTAGTTGTGGCTCTGTCCACGCAAAGCAAACTGATGGGTCATGGAAAAGATTTTATTATTCCTGACTGTTTGGGGAGATTATATTGTTGTGATTATTTACATATGGAACTTCTTGAAAGATAATATGCTACTTCTTGAAAGATAATACAAAATAGTAGAAAAGCTTGTACTTAAGTCACTATGGTTTAATAATGGGCATATGCTGTTTCTTAGTGAATAGTTGATGTTATTTGTTTTTGCCTGGAAATGAAAGGGAGAAATGGATCAAAAATATTATTTTCTAATAAAGTAATTATTTCTATTCTATTTATTTTACAAAATTATTTTTAAATAATTACTTAGCCCCTTTTTTCATATCTCACACAGTTGTAGTCAATTAAGATATGGATTTAAATATGAAATCTGATACTTGTTTGGCCCAGTTGAAAAAGCTTTCTAACATCATTAGATGAGACATTATAAATGGCCAGAAGAAAGTCTCAGCTCTTTCTTTACGTGGAGAGGTGTAGCTTGGAATGAGCCAACAAGGCTGATTGAGTCAACATATATCGGTTTTCTGTTAATGTGTGAGGTGCTGTCGTTGGTGCAGTGGAAGGAAAAGGATAATAATTCACTGCCAAATGCATCCACATTTACGCTAATGTGTGTGGATAGTTCCTTTTTCACTATATGAAGGTTTAGTAGCTTAAGAATTAGTACGCTTTGTTTAAAAGATTTAATAAGGAAGTACTGAGCATCTAATGAAGTGACTGTGTCCTTGTCCTCAAAGAGGTTTTGGCATTCAGCAACAAAAGGAAGCTTTGTTTCTATGTGACTTAAAATATGGTCCCAGAATATTGTGACTTTTGGAGGTTAGTGACTCCAAAGAAAATAAGGTAGATGAAGGGAAACCTTTTATTTTCTTCATCGTATCGGAGACTTGTTGCCTTTGTCTTCCTGCAGAAAAGACAAGTATTGGCCTGAAAATGTATGTTACATACCCTTGGGCTCCATTGGTGTATTCCAAGCTGTTATTGTCAATCATATGCATACACATTTAGGCAATTTCAGAAACACTTCCTGTTCTTTGAAAAGAGAGGTGTCACTCATCTTGGTACATCAGATTAATATATAGAGTGGCTTTCCAGAGTTGTGTCATTTCTTCACCATGACTTTTGTCCTGCACTTCTTCCAAAGGCCTATTTCCCTTTCTTTTTTCATTAGATGACCATAATGCTATTTCTAGGTGTGTAGCAGTATGAGATGTATGAGTGAGTGTGTGTGTGTGTGTGTGTGTGTGTGTGTGTAGAGGGAGAGAAAAAGAGGAGAAAGAAAGAAGATTGACTGAATGATTGAATGGTTGGTTGGATGTATGTGAATGAGGCTTTTGCCTGAAAACTTTACAGCTGTGGTTGGCATATTGAAAAGGTTACCAAAATCTCATTACTTTTCATGGATTTCAGTTAAATCTCTTGTTTTTTTAAAGATAAGCAGCAATATTATATGCACATATAATCTGCCATTCCAATATTTATAAATCTTAGTGTTGTGTTGGTAAGATTTTTCTGTTGTGTTGGTAAGATTGTCAGAATTTCATCCTAATGTTAGTGAAGGACATATGTACACCTGGCTTTATTGAAAATGACTTTGCTAAATGTTTAATAGCGTGCTGACTCTAGGTTAAAGACAGGGAGTCTTTATTTTATTATTGAACTATTCTGGCTTACTAGTGTATGGACATGGAACCAGATGACTACATATGTTTTTTGAGGAGGTGGTTCTGTTTTAATTGCTCTTGACCTATTGATGTCATAAGTTTATTAGTAGATTTCCCAATAGTAAATCATTCAGGGGTTACTGAAATAAACTCAACTGGATGTGTTTTATTATTATTATAATATGCTGCTGGGTTTGATGTGTATTTCATCTAACTCTTTGCCTCTGTGTTCATAAATAATACTGACCTGTAGTCTTATGTTTTCTCAGCTCTTTTTCAGGTTTTAGTGTAAGGGTTATTACTAGGCCCATCACTTCTGATTGTACAGCTTGCACACTGTCACCTACTGTATCGTAATTTGTGTAGCTGTGACAGTTTTCCTGATGAAGGCAGTAAAGCATCTTGAGGAAGGGACTTTTTCTAACATAGACTTACCATAGCAGCTTGCTGAAGAGTGAGGGTTACTTTAACATCCTAAAATAGATATTTTAAAAATATCTCCATATTTCTCTCTTCATTCAGTGTTTAAAAGAACTAACATAAAATCATTGTGGTCTGGAAACTCTATTTGGCAATAGTTCCTTACTTCAGTTTCTTCAAAACTTTTGGTCTGTTTAGGTATATGTTCTGCTCTTCTGGAAGAATCTTTTAAGTTCGTTGAAATTAAAAATTTTTTTTTACGAACCAAGTATACATAGCACTCTTTAAAATTTTTTTAATCTCTTCTGTGTTAGTGATTTTATCTATTTATAATTTTCTTATTTTACTTTTTGGTCTTTTTCTTGAGTATGGAGGTTTGCCTTTTCTTTTCTTCTTCTTTCCCTCTCCAAATACCTTTGGCTTTATTTACTAGAATATACATGTTTTACTATTTTAAAAAATTAATAATTTTTTTATCTTTGGTAATTCCTCCTGCTTTTTTTAGATATAGTTTAATCTATTTTTTTAAAAAGAAAACTATTTGCATATCTGCATTGACTATTTAGTTAATTTATTTTTATTCTTTATTTGCAAATGGCCATTCCAGTTACTTTTTAGGCTTTCTAATTTACTGTAACTGAAGAATTTAATTGTTAAGATAGGGCCTCCCTGCTGCTGGATTAGCACATGTATGTTACCTGTGTTAGAATTCTTTGGAAGAATTTAGCTTGAAAAATTGACAGTGGATTTAATCTTAAAAGTCTGCATCAGGATTACACTGACAAACAATGTTTAGTGTTTTAAAATGACATTTTGTTCTCTCTATAATTTTAAAAGAAGTACACATTATCCATAGAAATTTGCAATATATAGAGAAACATACTTTATTAGTTGTCATGGCTGTGTAACAAATTGCCCTTAAATTTAGTAACTTAAAACAACAAACATTTATTTTTGTACACAGCTCCTGAAAGTTAGGAATCTGGCAGTGGCTTTGCTGGGTTCTTCTGGCTCTGTGTCTCATTAAGTTGCATTCAGGCTGTTGGCTGGGGCTGTTGTCATCTGAAGGCTTGAGCAGGGCTGGAGGACCCATTTGCAATACAGTCCACTCATAGCTATTGGTTGGAAGCCTCAGTTCCTCACTGGCTGTTGGCAGAAGGTCTCAGATTCTTGCCATGTAGCCCTCTTCACAGGGCTGCTTGCTTCCTCCAGAGTGAGTGATCCAAGAGAGAGTGAGGTAGAATGTGTGGCAGAGAGTGTCTTTCATGAACTACCTTCAGAAGTGACGTATTATCCCTTGTCCTGTATTCTATTGATCCCACTTACCAACCTTGATACAGTGTAGGAGGTTATGATACATAAGAATGAATGCCAGAAAGTGGGGATCATTGAATCACCTTGAAAGCTGGTTACCACACATACCTAAGGATATTCAATTACCTTATGGAACTCTTTAGAGAAACTACCAATCATAGATGGTGGTGTAGGAAAATCCTGAACTCATCTGCTCCCACGGACAGAACACATCTACAGCTGCATATGGAATAATTCTCTTTGAAAATTGGATTAACATAGTCTCCACAACAAAGGATAAAAGGACAGCATTGAGACAGGTAAAAGAAACAGATAGAACTTGCCATGGGAAAACCACACGCCAGCTACAGTAATCCACATCAGGAAGGATCATGAAGGCATGGTTATTTTCTGTGCAGATTGAGGAATTCAAGCTCCACATCATGCACCCCAGTTCTTAGATCCTGCACAGGAGAGATGAGCCCCCCAAATATCTGGCTTTGAAAACCAATAGGGAATATATCCAGGAAAACTATAGAACTACAGGGAACAGAAAATCTGCTTTTAAAGGGCTCAAGTGCAGACTTATTCAACATGAAAACCAGCCCAAGAACATCAGATTGAAAAGTGCATGGGCCTTAGGTGAAGAGGACTCACTAATCTTGAAGTGTCTGCTGGAGATACTGGAGTGTCTGCTGGAGTTCGGATGAGGTCTGAGACACTGGTGGGAGCCATTTTTGTGATCTCAGGCTATCCTGCTAATACCAGCACTGGCGGGCACCATTTTGGAATTCTCCCTCTAACCTATTAATGCCAGTAGGTACACCCCACTAAGAGCCGTGCCCACCCCTGTGCCTTGGCAGGGCCTGCAAGGCCTTAAGCCCACCCACCAGCACCTGGCAGCAGCAGCTGCAGACCCGCCCCACAGCCGTTCTGTGGGCAAGCCCCATGCATCAACACCCAGCAGTCACCATGGCTGGACCCTGCAACTATTTCTGGGGGCCAGCTTCACCCACCAGGTGCTTGGCAGCAGACATGCCTCACCACAACAGGAGGGCTCACATAGTCCATATAGAAGACACCCCTTGAATGCCTGGCTCTGGTGGCCAAGCGAGATTGAGCTTTTGAGCTCCATAGGACATCTCCTACATACATCGCTCCTTCAGTACTGGGACGGGTAGCTGATTTACCTAATACATAGACACAAACACAGAGAATTAGGCAAAGTGAAGAGGTAGAGTAATATGTTCCAGTCAAAAGAATAAGACAAAGGATATTATACGTGAACCTCACAGTAGCCACAAGGAAAAAACTTCTAATAAATGCACAAAAGAAAATGAGAAAGGAATCTAAACATAACACTAAAGAAAATCACCAAAATGCAAAGGAAGAGAGAAAGAGAAAAAGAAAGGAACTGAGAGGAACCACAAAATAGCCAGAAAACAATGAACAAAATGGCAGTTAAGTACATACCTGTCAATAATTAATTTAAACGTAAATGGTCTAAATTCACGAGTCAAAAGAGATAAAGTAGCTGAATGTATAAAAAACAAGAGCCAACAAACAAAAGCCCATGACCAGATGACTTCACTGGCAAATTCTACAAAACATTAAAAAAAGATTTATTATCTGTTTTTCTCAAACTCTTCCAAAAATTTGAAGAGGAAGGAAATCTTCCAAATGCATTTTACAAAGCCAGCATTACCCTGATACCAAAATCAGAGAAGAACACTGCAAAAAAAGAAAATTACAGGCCATTACCCCTGAGGAGAATAGATACAAAAATCCTCAACAAGATATTAACAAACCAAATCTAATGATATATAAAAGGATTGTTCACCATTATCAAGTGGGATTTATTCAAATGATGCAAAGATGGTTCAACATCTGCAAATCAATTAATGTGATACATCACATTAAGAGAATGAAGGATAAAAATCATATGGTCATCTCAATAGATGCAGAAAAAGTATTTGGCAAAATTCAACATCAATTTATGATAAAAACTCTCAACAAAGTTGGTATGGAGAGAACATACCTCAACGTAACAAAGGCTATATCTGACAAACTCATAGCTAACATCATACTCAGTGGCGAAAACCTGAAAGCTTTTCCTCCGAGATCAGGAACGAGACAAGGATGCCTACCCTCACTGCTTTTATCCAACATAGTATTAAAAGTTCTAGCCACAGCAATTAGGTTAAGAAAGATAAATAAAAGACATCTAAATCAGAAATGAAGAAGTAAAACAGTCATTATTTGCAAATGACATGACATTGTATATAGAAAATCCTAAAGATGCCACCATAAAACTATTAGGACTAATAAATGGATTTAACAAAGTTGCAGGATACAAGCAAAATCAGTATGCAGAAATCTGTTGCATTTCTATACACTCATAATGAACTATCAGAAAGATAAATTAAGAAAACAACCCCATTTGTAATTGCATCAAAAAAGAAGAAAATACCTAGGAATAAATTTAACCAAGGAGGTGAAAGATCTTTACACTGAAAACTCTGGCACTAGTGAAAAAAATTGAAGGAGACACCAAAAAGTGGAACGATATTTCAAGCTCATGAATTGGAATATTAATGTTGTTAAAAGGTCCATTCTAGGGATTTCCCTGGTGGTCCAGTGGTTAGGACTCTGTGCTTCCGATGCAGCAGGACTGGGTTCCCTGGTCAGGGAACTAAGATCCCACAAGCCATGTGGCACAGCCAAAAAAAATTTTTTAATAAAATTTTAAAATTGCTCTTAAAAAAAAATTAAAAAAAAAATCCATTCTAACCCAAAGCCATCTACAGATTCAATGCAAGCCCTATCAAAATGCCAATGGCATATTTCACAGAACTAGAACAAATAATTCTAAAATTTGTATGGAATCACAAAAGACCCCAAATAGCCAAAACCATCTTGGGAAAAAACAAAGCTGGAGGTATCATACTCCCTGATTTCAAATTATACTACAAAGCTGTAGTAATCAAAACAATACAGTATTGGCACAAAAACACACATGGATCGATGGAACATAATTGAGAGCCCAGAAATAACCCACACATATATGGACAATGTATGGACAATTAATCTAGGACAAAGGAGCAAAGAACATACAATGGAGAAAAGACAGTCTTTTCAATAAATGGAATAACAAATGTTGGAGAGGATGTGGAGAAAAGGGAACCCTTGAACAATGTTGGTGGGACTGTAAATTAGTGTAGCTATTATGGGAAACAGTATGGAGATTTCTCAAAAAATTAAGATTAGAACTACCATATGACCCAGCTATTCCTTCTGGGTATTTATCCAAAGAACCCAAAAACACTAATTAGAAAAGATCTATTCACCCGTGTATTCAGTGTAGCATTATTTAGAATAGCCAAGGTATGGAAACAACCTAAGTGCCTCCATGGATATATGGATAAAGAAGATGTGATACACACACACACACACAGGAACACTACTAAGTTACAAAAAAGAATGAAATCCTGCCATTTGTGACAGTATGGATGGACCTTGAGGATATTATGCTAAGTGAAATAAGTCAGAAGGAGAAGGACAAATACTCTATGTCTTCACTCATATGCAGAATCTAAAAAACAAAGCAAAGAAACAAGCAAAATATAACAAAAAACAAACTCATGAAACAGAGAACAGATTAGTGGTTACCAGAGGAGAAGGGAGTTGGGGGTGAGCAAAATAGTTAATGGGGGCCAACTGTGTGTTGATGTATGGTAACTAGACTTGTGGTGGTGATCACTCTGCATGTATACAGATGTTAAACTACAGTGCTACACTTGAAACTTGTATAATAATAAAAAAAAATTACCTTAAGTCCAGCATCCGCAGACAGTGAATCTTCCAGGTTTTTCTTCCCCCTCCCAATGCAGATATGATCTTGAACATTAAAAAAAAAACAAATTAGGGCATATAATCTTTTCTCACAAAACAGAAGATCATAAACATTTTTTATGTTATGAAATAGTGTTCTAAAATAGGATCTTTATCTGTTTGCTTAGCATCCATTGTGTGGGCATGCCATAATTTATTTTCACTAATCTACTAATGCTGTTTTATAGTTAGGTTTTTTTTGAGTATTTGACTATTATAAATTGTTTATTAAATGTTTTTGCCCATAAATCCTTGAACACATCTTCTACCATTTACCTAAAATAAACTGTTAGAAATATTACTGCTGGGTCAAGGCATATAAATGTTTTAAGACTTTATACATATACTGCCAAAATATTCTCTGGAAATTTGTACCAAATTTATGTTCCCATTGATATAATAAAGAGTACGTGGCTTCTTGTATGTTTATTAATACTAGGTATTACATTTGAAAAATAATGAGAGCCTGATAGGGAACATAGTGTCTAACTGCAGTTATAATTTTTATTTTTGGATTACTAATAAGGTAGGGGAATCATTTTAAAAGTCTTATTCCTGAACCTATATTGTATTTTTTCTTGATTTTTAAAAGTTTGTCATCCTCATAATTACTTTCAAAGATGTAAATAGTTCTCTTTGGAAAATGTTATGTTTTGTTTTCTTTGAAAATATATATCATTGGACTTTTCCATTAGGCCTACACTATAAGAGTGTTCTGCAGTGAACCTAGAAATATTGGAAAATAATTGGATAACTGAGGCACTTTCAAAGTGCTCATCAGTTTGATGTTTAGTAAATTTTCCCAAACTTATATTTTATTGTTTGAACATTTTCTAGAATAATGGGTTAAAAGTGAGAAGATGCTTTTTTGTTGTTGTAATCATCCATCTGTCAAAATTTGGTGAGTGTTGAAGAGCATTCATCCAGGGCTTAAGCATGACTGAGAGTTGTCTAGTCAGGAAAAAGAAAAAAGTACTCAGTATTTCCAGGTGATGGAATGACTGTTAGTACTTGAAAAAATTTCCTGTCCAGCACTTTCACTATCACTGGTGTTCCCAGTGTTGTACCAAAAATATTAACCTGCTCAATGGTTTTCTGGATCTCAAAAAATTTTAATTTGATATTTTGATAATAATTGATTTTAAACTTAAATATCATTACGAGGCTGAGGCATTGAGCAGGGGTATAATATAAGAACACACTGGCTGGGGGGCGGAAGAATAGCAGAGGGACCTTGGAATCTGAAGGTCCTTAGTTGACTGTCAGCACTTGCTTACTTGCTTTGTTGCCTTGGCCGTTTCTGCCTCTGTTTTCTTACCAGTAAAAAAGCCTAATTTGCTACATTGTTTTCAAAATTATGTAATATACACATAGTGCCTGGCACACACAAGTGCCTGATATGTGTATGAAGCAACAAGAATAACTACAGAAATATATGCTATTCTTGGAAAGCAATCAGACCTAAACAAAATGGAAAATTCACGGATTTGTATGTAAATATTGAATTTATGCCATAATTCTGACCAAGAATTTATGTGATAGGGGAGGGCATGGACAAATATTATTTTTGTACTAGTGAAGAATTTTGCTATTATTATACTTACTATAAAAGTTTTCTATGTGATTCAGAAGAGAATCATAGTTGCCATGATCTCTATTCTGAATTGAGGATGATGCCAGGGAAAGCAAACCATAGACTAAGACTATGAACATAAAAATGAAACTGATAGATGTGATAAATTCTGTGTCACTGGCTCTAAAGTATAAATACATCTACATTCATGATTTCACTGAGGGCAAGACAGGTCTTGAACTGGATTTGAAGAATAAATTGGCTTGCACAAGAGTAAGGGAGAAGGAGTGTCCTCAGTGTGGGGAAGGTCTGGACACCGGCACAGAAACTGATATCCATGCCTTGTTCTGCTGCAGGTAAATTGACCTAACCTCAAGTAGAGAATCTGTGTTTGGGATTCAGTATGGATAGGGAAGGTGTAATCAGAATACTGAGAACCTTGATCATCAGGCAGAAGAGATGAAGCAGACATAGACCATCACTTGAAACTTTTGGAACAGGAGAAGTGATGATACTAGTGTTTGAGGGACTTGGGGACAAGTGATGCAGTGTCTCTGTCATAATCCAGATATGAAGATGCATGCTGAAAGTCAGCTCAGCAACCCAGGGATGCGGTGATCAGATTCCAAACACTGGAACCATTACTTCTCTTCTGCTCAAGAGGCTTCCAGTGGTGTTCTCTTGTTATTCCCTTATGAATATATTGTTTAAAAGGAAAAAAGAAGGAAATTGAAATGTGAGATGGTTGGTTAATGGTTATTTACCTTTGGTTGACTGCACTTTTTTTTTAGCACTTTATTTTTCAAGTAGGCCAGGAAAAAGTATGCTTTGACAATTATGTAATTATATAGTTATAATTACTGTAATATTTCACAATTTGTTTTCTTTCTTGGTGTGCTCACTATGAATTATCATGACTGCAGACAAGCTGGAAAGGAAGTAGCGTTTTTTGAGCCCCTGTGTTGTATTATGCATGTTAGCCTCAGCATCCCATTTAGTCTCCACACATCCTTATAAAGCAGGTGATATTATTCCCATTTACTGATGTATACACTAACCTTTCTCAAAATTAGACATCTAGTGAGTGTTGGTGCAGAATGCTCTGCTTTGTAACATGATACTTCCTAAGAGAATATGGAGCCGCACAACTTTTGGCAGGAGGAATGAACCCTAAACTAAGAATGGTATTGTTCATTTTTTATGCCATAGAGATAAGGAAGTTAGTCTCCCTTGGAGGAGTCCGACTTAATTCTTACTGTGAGGTATAGTATCTGGTCATAGGGCTGTTCCTCTGCTTCCTGAGGAAGTGAAATTCTTCACTAAATTTGGTGGTGGCCTTCCATATTTAAATATAGTAATACCGTGCTTTAGTAAAAATGTTAAAAACCATGGAAAATGCAAAACATTTGATCTTAAGATTCTAATGCTCTTCATTGATGAAAAAGACTATCAAGTTTTATTTCTACTGTAATAATCATGAATTTTCCACATAACCGTAGTTTCTGAAAAAACAGGTTAGTTTACTATTAATGATAAGAAATGACTCTCCTAAAAATTACGGTGAAAAGTACAGGTTTTGTAAGCTGTAGGAAACTTCTTAGCTTCTAAAGTATAAAAAACATCTTGAAAGTTGAATTAAATTGAACCTATTATTGTTATTAAGATTTCTTTAAATGCTCTGCCTGCTATGGGTTATAATTCTTGGTTTCAAGTACTAATGGAGATGTTACTTGCATATTAAACTCAGAACTGAGAAACATGCTTGTGAATTCCTTTATAAGTGGCTCTTTTAATTGCAGTTCTTTTGAAAAGGAAGTTAACACTTAAGTATATATTAATTCTTGACAAGGACCTTATTGAACCTAAGTAAAAGGTTTCTTAAAAAGGCAGGTAGCTGTTAGCATTATGTGAGAATCTGAAACTAGGAGAGTAATTATTATATGAGTTTCTTAATCTTTTGTTTTTTCCAAAATGGAAATGTCCCTTTTTTTTATTATAAAAGCAATTCTTAAATGTTAAAAAGTATTCAAACAATACTGAATAGAATAAATTAAAAAGTGAAAGCTTCCCATAATCTTACCCTACCAAGATGACCACTGATTACAGTTTAATATATATTCTTCCAGAACTTTTTCTTTGCAATCATAAATCTATATTGCTATCTATACATCTTTTAAATAGGATTGATTTACATACTACATATACTATTCTTTAATTTGCTTTTTCTTATTGAATATTGATCTATTGATCTATTTCTTATTGAATATTGATCTACTTCCTGCTTCATTAATTACAGATTTACCTCTTAGGTTATTGATTTGTTTTGCTGTTTTAACAGCAGTGTGAAGAAATACCTGTTTTGTATGTTTTTGCACACTTCTTTATTTCTTTAGGCTAAGTTCATACTAATAGAATTGTTAATGGAAAGGTAACTCCTCCTCTAAAAGGTTTCACCAATTTATTCTCTCATCAGTATTGTATGAGAAAGTTTTTTGACTTACTCTTACACAGTACTGTGAATAATCAATTTTTGCTAATCACAAGAGAAAAAAGAAATGTGTTTCTTTGATTATTAGTGAGATTGAAAAAATGTCACGTTGTGAGCCTTTATATTTCTCTTGGGAACAGCTTATGACATTTTCCACATTTTTCCTAAGGTACTTACTTTTCATATTGATTTAAGGAACTTTTAATGTATTCTTGAAATATGTTGTAAATATGGTTGTGCCTTGGTATCTGTAGTGGACTGGTTCCAGGACTCCCGTGGATACCAAAATCCGTGGATGCTCAAGTCCCTTATGTAAATCGGCCTGCTACAGTGGGCCCTTGGTATCTGGGAATTCTGCATCCGCGGATACAGAGGGCCGACTGTATTTACATACTTTTTTCTTACACTTTTATTGTGATATTTGCTGCAAAAAAAAAATACTTTAAAACTTGACATATGCACATATGTCATTCTTTTTGCTTATGGTTTCTGGCTTTTGTTTCCATGCTAAGAATAAAAATCACAACTAATTTTGTTGGGTACCTAAGCACTTCGTGTGCACATTCTCACTGAATCCTCACAGCAACTCTATGAATAGGATACTGTTAATCTTCCTTTTATAGATGATGGGTAAGTAACTTGGGTAAGTAACTTATTCAAGGTTATAGAGTTTTAAACGATAGCGCCACAATTCAAATACAGGCAGTCAGATACCTCCCTAACCCCAAGATTAATGAAACAAACAAACAACAAAACTTCCTTTGTTGTTTCTACTTTTGATTTTATTTATAAATTTTTAGATATAATAAGTACTATGGAATTAATTTTTTAATACTGTGAGGTAAGAATCTGTTTAATTTCATTTTCATCTTATACTAAATTTATACATACACGTGTTTGTAGACTCTGTTTTATTGTAATAATAATATTATTTCTTTGCTAGTATTATACTGTTTAAATTACTCTCATTTTAGAGTAATTTTCATATGTAAGGGAAAGTCTCCATTATCATTTTTCTCTCTAAAACTCCTCTTGACTATTCTTGTATACTTTTCTTCCAGAATCAGTATGTTAAATTCAGCTTGCAAATTCTCCCTTTGCAATAGTTTGTAATTGTAATAATTCTAATTGAACAATTAGCATCTTTACAATATTGATCATTCTATTCAGGAAAATAGTATATCTTTTACTTAACATTTTTAGTAAAGTTGTATGATTCTCTTCATTTAAGTTTTGGACATTTTATTTTAAGTATATTCCTGGGTTAGATCTTGATTGTGCTGGTTCTTGTTCAAATTTATAACTGTTGCCATTTTGACAGTGGGTGTATGTTACTTATCCTTAATGTTCACTAATTTGATTTCCATCTTGTGATTATTGTAGTAGTTCATGTCCTTTTTTTGTATACTCTGTCAGAGAGTGAGGAATGGTTTCAGTATCTTGATGGCCGAAGACTCTACTTAATGAGCTACTAGCATCTGAAAATCTAGTTTTCCTGTAGATTGTATGATTTATTCATGTGCTCATAGTTATTGGTTGATTTGGATTCTGCATAGCCATTGAAAATTATATTTGAAACCACAGTGGTCTTTAGGAACCAAAATTCTTCAAAATCCAACTGAAAGTCACATAGAACCATTAAAATAGTCAGAATTTCACATTTAAATTGTCAGCACAAGTAGTTCTACGTGAACAGGTTTGACTTTTTTTTCTCCAAGCTGTGGATGCTTTTGCCATATATGTAGGTTATAGGAAGAATTCAGGATTCCCTTGAGATGGAGGACCACAGTAACATCACACACACATCACACCTAGAAACTCTTTGCTATTCTTTCCATTGCCGCTGTGTCTCAGAAAACCAAGAGAAAGGAGGCCTTAGTTTACATTTTCTTCACAAAGCATTACCAAAGACTGTAGAATTAGAAGTGAATGGAGAGTGTCTTAGAAATTGAATTTCAAAAAGAAATATGAGGCTGGAAAGTAATTATAGTAGTGAAAGAAGGCCAGAGGGAGCCAGAAAGAGGAGAAAGGATAATGAAGAAGAAATGGAAAAAGATTAAGGACATTGAATGCCCCCCCTCACACCAACCCCCCACAGAATGCTTGAGAGGAAGTTGGAGGGTAATGGGGGATAGAAGAGGAAGAGAGGGGCATGACAGCAGGAAAAAACTGCAGCAAAGATGATGAAAATTTAGTAAAACTTACTGACCCTTGCAGATATAGTTGGCTTAAAAAAAAACAACTGAAAAACAAAAGCCCCACCAACCCTTTCCTTTAAACTGCTCTGTATCTAAATAGAGAAGTTGTTGATTTCTCTTTAGCAAGCTATTTTGGTATTGTATTTTGAAGATTTCTTCATGGAACATTAGGATATTTTACTACCTGACTGAAAGTGAATAAACAGAACCGGAGGATTTCTGCTTTGCACATTTCTGCAGCTTTATTATATCCTTATATAGGTAAAGAGAGAAGTTATACACAGAGTATGCCAAAATGACCACATGCTTCACACTTGCACTACCTCTTTTTATGAAGCTAAATTTGGACTTTTCAAAACCTCCTGCTTAAAAATACATCCCAAAAGACTTCTGCTTATTGCACATTTTGTTCCTGTCCTGTATGAGTTAGATCTTCATTTACAATTCTTTGTGGAATGCTTTTCCTTTTGTCATAAATACAAAAGGAAGATATTGACATATAATCCTTTACTATGTTTTATGCAGTAGCACCATAATTCTGAAATTTTGAGAATATATATACATTTTCTTCAAGTGTAGAGAAAAATCTTACAAGAATGTTTAATTATGTATTCATGCATATACATGGACTTTTAAATATAATTGAATGAATAAAAATGAAGTTGCCACAAATTAGTTTATGCAGGCATTCTCCACTTAAAATAACAAATACTTTACAAGAAAAAACATTTCCTGACAGATATTTTTATTATATGATTTGTATTTTCCTGTTAGATTTCATCATAAAATTATAGATTTTTTTTAATTGAAGTATAATTGACTTACAATGTTGTGTTAGTTTCAGGTATACAGTACAGTGATTCAGTTATACATATATATGTATAACTGAATATATATATGTATAATGTGTGATTTTTCTACAGTGAACGAATGGTTGAAAATGACCTTCAAATTAGTGAATCTTTAGTGTGCTAGCTGATTGGTTTCCAATTTAGAGTTTATTTAAATAGAATGCTATTAATAGGAATTTAAAAAGTATATCAGATTGATGTCAAGAGTCTAAAATTTATTAGATAGAAAATGTTGGATGGGTTTGGAAGTAAGAAATATGTTAAGAGTAGCTACAACTTAATTGGTAGTAATAGCAGTGCCAGAATAGTGGATAATAGGGAAGAATGGCATCTGTTTATTTATTTATTTATTCAGTAAACAACAATTTATGGAGCACCTACTACTGGCCAGGCACTTGCTGGGTTACGTAGGGCTATAACAACAAACCAGACATATAATGCTTGTCTTTCTAGAATTTATAGATTATTACCAAAGATAGCACATAATTAATTATAATTTGGGGGGTTGAGTGTTCCCAATAAAATCACTCACTGTCCCTGCCTGATTTCTAAATGAAGTGAGAAATGAAAGAAGAGAGTATGGAGGATGAGAAACAAAAATATCATCTTTAAATTGCTAAAGCTGGTGTTTGCGTGTGCAGCTTGTATCAAGGAGCAAGTGGGCTTTCTAATACTATGAGAGATTTACTCATAGTGTTCCTGGAGGGGTGGGCACCACCTGCAGGCCCCTCTACAGAGAGAAGCCCTTGGCCCCTGTGAGGCATACAGCACTGAGAAGCAAAGCATATGTTCCCTGTAGGTAAAATGGCTCCCAGGAAGAAAAAGGAAAGAGAGTCTGTGTTGCCCCTTTAATAAAATTCACCAGGTCAGTCTTTCCTCCTTCTATGGGGAAAGAGTCAGAGTGTCACACTGGTAGTGCTCCTTCCATACGAGAGAAACTTCAGGAGTAGAGAAGAAGCATTTCGCCCACTCCCCGCAACGATAGAACAGTAATAATGTTTGGTAAGTTAGGGTTGATGAGAAAGGAAATATGGACTGCTGTGGGAACCTAAGCTAGTCTAGGACTTCAGTGCAAGTGAGATTTAAGCAGAAGGAGAAGGGGGTTGTATTGGGGAAAGATTTTTTTGGACAAGGTGAGAGACATCTGGATATATCTGTGGAATTCAGAGCAATTCAGCTTGGCTGGTCACAGCCTGGACTATGGGACAAGAAGTGGAGAGTGATGCAGCAGGTGTGTAACCTGTGCCCAAATCTCAAAGTTCATTGTGAGCCAAATGCAGGTGAATGAAGGGCAACTGTAAACATTTGGAGAGTTTCAAATAGAGCAATGACATAATCAGATTTGTGTTTGAGGGAAGTTCATTCTGGCTATAGCTTGGAGGGAAGTAAAGGTGGAAAGAAGGAGGCCTGTTAGTGATATGCAAGGAAAGGAGGTTTGTGGCAGGAGATGTGTAGAAGATTAGGATAATTTTGTACATGCCTTTGAAGGGCCAGGCATTCAAGTAGAGAGAGGTTAGTGGAGCACATACATAATAAATCTGTTATGAATGCTTTATATTCAAAATATCGATCAGTGAATTTATGTTAAGCTAGGGCAGCCGTGAATTTAATTAGACTTCTCACCTTCTGATAGAAACTTTCTAATACTTTTGAATATTTTCTTTGGTTTTCTTTAGAATCCAATTATTTGAATAAAGTTTCTTAAGACAGTTTTTGAAAGAATATACACAATTTCACTGTTTACTACAGGGTGCTGTTGACGTCTTGTAAGTGTTCTGGTTTATGGGAGAACAAAGGAAAGTTTAAGTTTTTGAGAAGGCACATTTCCATTGAAACTGAACGTGCTAAAAGTGCATAATCATACCCGAAATGTGTTGTCCAGCCAGTTTTTCTTAGATGCTACAAAAATACAACTATTTAAAGGCTGCACTATTTCAAAAGATGAAAATTTATTATCTGCATTCTTCCTAGGTGCAGATAAAGAGCCCGGGACTATATCTGATAAAACTTCCAAATTTATATGAGAATGTCCTTTGCAAAGATAATTTTATGCTATGTAGCCAAAGGTCCCTCAGCATCAGCTAAGAATGCAGCCTGCTGCCTGCTGTCAGTTTTCCTCTATGAGAATATTATCATATTATTATTTTTACAGCTTTTGTGTCATGTTATAATAGCTTCCAAAGAATTTTTTCCTAGTAGTTTGAGAACTTTGAGCTCTTGATTTGGGACAGTGTGACCTGTTAGTGGTTACCAGATGAATCATATGCTTTGAAGTGACTTTTTCTAAGCCATTGTGCTAATACATTTTAAAATTTACCTTACCTTGTGTTATAATAATTATATTTAAGTCTCATGGCAGTCTTCTTTAGTCTATATGTGATGAAAAGATTTATTTGCGTGCCTATTCAGATTAAATCAAAATAAATTTTGCTGGACATGGCATTATGTGAATTGAATTTCTTTAACTTGCAGTTCCTAAACACTGCTTTATCTGGTGGAAATGTTAACGTTTGATGGCAGAAGAATTACAAGCATCTTTAAACCCACCTTTAGTTACATGAACTTTCTTAGAATAAAGGTGGTTGCTGAATGCTCCAAGAATTTACCCTTCCTGTTCTATTTTTGTTATTTTTATTGTTTCCAATTGTTTTTTATAAAGAAAAATTATATTTATAAATTTCATGGTTATTTATAGATCACTTCATCATTAAATAAAGCAGATGAGCTTACTAAAAATGATGCTTGAAATAATTTTTGTTATCAGTACGTACTCCTTTGATTAAAAAGCATTTTATCACACCACATCCCCTAAAACACAGTTTCACCTATACAGCCATCCTGTGGTTCTCTGTCACTGTTATAAAGGAAACCTGTGATATTAGAGAGAAATATTTCTAGAGAAGAATAGGCAAATTATATTTCCTTCCCTCCAGGGAGATTGTCTTGAAAGCTCAAGCAGACTGTGGGGTGGGACCAAGAAGTGAGAAGTTCAAGAGAGGAGCTGCAGTCTAATGACTTTTTCTTTCCCTACACGCCTTTTTCTCCTTTTACCCTTTCCCTCTCTTTGGTTCTAGGATCAACGTGAAAATGCATGCCCTCCTGCTCTTGTCTTTATGCTTTCAGTAGGAGAAAGGCTAGAATTAACACTATGACTTCGAGCTCAGGAAGAGTTTAGTCAGAGAAAATTTAGCTGAACATGAAAATGTTTGCAAACTAAAACTAAACTAGTCCTGTTATCTTCATGAGTCCATGAGGTAGTAAAATGGAACTACCATTAGCCTACAGCATACACCTGTGTGAGCCTGTCATTCTGAAAGGGACTCCGTGGGGAGGTCAAAAGTCAGTATGACCCATGCAGAGGAGGACCCAGGTTTTGTAGACTGCGGCTCTTACATAGTTTTGGGGCCCTCTTTAAGAAAAAAATACAAATAAAAAATTAGTGAAAAAGTCTTGGAAGGTGCCTGTGCAAGTAAAGGGCCCTGAACTTAACCATCATTAATTCACAGTAAATCTACCTCTAACCTCATACATATTAAGTTCTATTCTGAATTGGTAATAAAACTTCACTTATTAAGTTAAATTCTGAACTGATAATAAAGCTAAATGTTTTAAAATAAATTTTAATGTCACATTCTTAGGAAAACCTTCCCTTATTCCTTTCTTTGTAATTCCACTATGTCACGTATACACTGTGTAGTAATTTTACACTTGTTTGTCTATGTTGCCCGCGAGATTCTAAGCTACAGGCAGGCTGAGATGTCTTGCCCAGTGATATATCTCTCGTGCCTAGCACTGTGTTTGGAAGACTGTAGTTGTTTAAACTAGAATGGAGTGTTGCTGGGATCATGGTACCTTCAAGCAAGTTCCAACAGCAGCTCTGGTGTTGTACTTGATGTGCTAACAGAGGCCTCTGGTGCTATTACATGCAGAAACGGTTCTCATCAATCATATGGACAGCAGCTGATGAGTTCTGTTTTACTTGATGTGTTATATATGGGAAAGATGTCGTTCAACTATGCACAAAAATTTATAAAGAACAGGCTAGGAGTTCATCCCTCTGGTATGAAGGAGTAACTATAACACAACTGAAGGCAGAGTAATGTACAAAATGGCCATATTTTACTTCTCTTTGAAAACATTTAAAAATTTATTTCTTAAGACAATCAGTTCAAGGGAAAAAACATGGAAGGCATAATTCAGAGATCAAATTCTTCCATTTGATGAAGTTGTACTTCATCTAACTGGGTAACTGATTTTAAACCAGAAGCCTATTTACAGATTTTATAGCTAAGACATCTAACTATATCTAAAACATCATAATAAATATGTTATTTCTGATGAAAGGTGTCTTGAGCTTACATACATGAAAGGGGAAAAAACAATGGCTTTTCTTCTTTTCCTAAAATAAAAGAATGCTATTGCTTGTGTTTAGCATTTACAGGATTTAAGATTGGCAGGTTTGGTAGGGGGATGTTATATATCCGTGGTGAATTATTTTTTATATTCAGAAAAATGTAGGATAAATTCTGCAAATACTGTAATTTATATTGCCAAAGGAGAAACATCCTAAAACAACAAATTTAAGGGCTGATATAACACCTAGTTGTACGAAAGGTGACAGAACTGGCCATGTAGTTTGCCATGCCCAGTGCAAAATGAAGATGTGGGAACCCTTACTAAAAAATAATTAAGAATTTCAAGATGACAACAGCAGAATGTTAAACCAAGTGTGGGGCTCTTTTAAGCTTGAGGTGCTGTGCTGTGCAGCTGCATGGATCACACACCCATGAAGCTGACCCTGCAAGATGCCTTTGCGTGGTTTGTGAAAGCTGCTGTTAAAGACCTTACTCACTATGTTGCCTGGTCAATTATACAGAAAGATTCATGTGATAAACTCCTCTTTGATCACAGTACCAGAATAATGTTTGTCACCCTAAATGACCTGTAAGCTTCCTCTGAATGAAAGAGTTCAGTGTTGTGCTCAAATGGGGTTCCTCAGTTTTGATTTTCTGATGTCATTTCTTCTTTATTATTTGACTTTGGTTTTGTATGCAGTGTTAATAGGTTTTGGTCTTTTGTGTTGGAAGCCACCTCAAATCCTCTCTTGGAAGTAGGTAAAAAGCATAAATGAGCAACACTCTTAAAAGTGGTTTCAAAAGTTGATTTAAAAAGCCTGTCATCATCAACATTATCTACTGGGTGCAGTAATAGCTCTATTAATGAAATTAATGTTTTCCAACAACATAATTATTTGTTAGAGACGTCACAATCTCAGGCAGAAATAATCTGGGAAGCAGAGGATGCATTTCAGGTAAGTAAGAGTACACATCAGCAATTTTAAATAGCAATAAAAATTTCTTAGTCTTAAGCAAAAGCTTAAGCAGTTAAGGTTAAAGGAAGTGAAGGCTGGGGCTTGGTTTATTCTTGGGCAAGACAAGTCCATTGGGGACAAGCTTAGAGGGAAGGGATCTGCTGGCAGACAGCCCTTTGCTGGGTGATACAGGTTCCCTTCAGACGTAACATATGCTCTTCTATTCCCTAAAGTTTCCTGCAGCCTCAGCCAGGATCCCAGAAGAGTAAGGAACCAGTTATGGAGACTGAGCTTTGGACCTCCCTCCCTAAGTCATCCCACAAGAATTAAACTGGATTGTCCTTCAAGCAGGGTTGCTATGTTCAATTGTGCAAGGTTTTTCACTGCACAGATCCACTGGGTGATAGGCAAGTGGCATCTGAATTCCTCCTCACTTTATGATGACCAAGCTCTATCCCCTCACATGGGGCTGTGCCCCCTGCAAGAAGGGGCACCTTACGAGCTGGTGTTTAGGACAACCTAAGAACCAGCTAAGTAGACATAATAGAGAATCTAAGTCCTTTAAAGTGAGAAAATGCCTTTTTTTTATTGGAAAAAAAATTATTTCCAATTAGCTCTAAAAATAAAAACATTTTGAGTTAATTTCAGCGTGAATGAGTACTGGTTTAAGTAGAATGGTAAGAGTAGTGATTCTTCACTTTTTGATAAGATTGTGGTGTGTGAAGAGCCAGAACCTTTATATGAGTTGGAGACCAGGGAATGGGAGAAGTGGATGCAGAGTGAAATAGATACAGTGTTTTTCACCACTTTGGCTTCGATTTAGGTACCATCTTCTAAGGGTATTTGTTAATCGAAATATTACTTGTATGGAATTTCCTGAAGGTCCAGTGGTTAGGACTCCACTGCTGAGGGCCTGGGTTCAATCCCTGGTAGGGGAACTAGGATCCTACTAGCCATGTGGTACAGCCAAAAAAAAATAAAATAAAAAAGAAATATTACTTGTATATGTTAATTGAAGTACTATTTGATTTGAGTGTAATATTCTCTGAGTTTTTCTTATCCTTTAGGTATCAAAGAAAGTACATTTGTATTTCCTTGTTAACACTGATAAAAACATGTAAAATCATATATGAACACATGGAAAAATACACACTGATAAATTAGATAACATTTTTGTTATAGCAAAATGAGAACAAGTTAATTTCCATTGAAGATAAAATACTGAGCACATTTGTGATTTGTGCTGCTTGCTCATCATAATTATGAGACATGACATTTAAGCACATATAAAATGAGACTTAGCCTTCACTTTCACATTTAAAACACCAGTTATTGTCTAGGTAGAATCTTATGCTTACATGGCTGTACTAGCTGGAGTATTCTTCCTCCTTGACACTATTGGGCTTGACTGCCTCTCCACAAAATATGTGAAGTGTTTGCTGTGTGCCCAGCATGGTGCTAGAGGATATGCAACCAGAAACCCCCAGGGTTGCAGTATAATTAGTACATGGTATGATTAAAGCCTGTCCTCAATTTTTCTCCCTTTGTTACTGCAGTCCTCAATACTTTCCGAGATGCACCTTTCAACCACTGTTGCAAGGCTCCATATCTTGGGAAAATCATGGGCTTCTCTCTTTTGCTATCTTTTCTGTAAAATCTTTGCCCATTCCCCTATTTGGAGCTAATTACTTCATCCCAAGTGTTTTCCAGGGCACTTCATATTTTACTTTTCTATCACAGTTATTTCTATTCATGTGTTTATTCCCCACTAGATTTCAAGTTCCCTGATGTCATGGATTCATATGAATCCTCAGCTCTCTATTCCTCATGATGTTAGCAAAATGCCTTTTTCATAGTTGGTGCTCAAAAAAAGTTTATAACATGAAATCAGATTGGATTAAAATAATGTTTTATCTGAACTGTTCAGGGACACAGATATATGCTATAGAGCCAAGTTGAATTCTTGTCAGCATTCTTAATTTGTTTTCATTGTGCAGTGGAAAATTTAATGCCCAATCTCCTATTCCTGAACAAATAAACTATTATCATCATTTTCTGTTGCCTTTTCCAGTCTTGTATGTTTATAAACATAATTTCTATGAATCTATGAGCATAGGCTCATAATATATATTCAGTTTTGAGTTCTGTATTCTTTCAGATATGTAGGAGACTTAATTAAACTAAAGAAACAAGGACTTTAGGTCAATAAGTATAAAAGTTTTGCGATTGTTGCCCCAAATCAGCCTTTTAATTCTAGTAGAAGCATGCATAGAGGCTTATCAAGCTTCAGAAAGTACATCCTTTCAAACCTTTCTAATGGCAGTATCATAAATTATGACCACATATATCAGGGGATCACCCCAGACTGGAATTTTTCTCCAATGAAACAGCAGTGCCTAATAATTCGAGATGAAATTCTAATTATTTTAATGGGATTATTTTGCTTCTTGGCATATCAAGCAATTTGTTTTACACCTTAACTCATTATTTTTCATCTTTAAAGACTTAAATAGAGGAGTCATGACAGAATAGGAGTCCTGTTTCATCTCTTGTATCATTAATTATGAGATGGTAGTTTCACTGCTGATGAGACACTGAGACAAATGAATCTTGTTGGGTCTTACTCTGGTAGCAGATTTCATTCTTTATACTTCAAACAAGTTTTCTTAGAAAATCATTAATCACTAAACTGTGGATTAAATAGTGACAATAATGGAAGTATAACCAACAACCAATTGTTCATGGTTGGCTTCTCCAAGGATTTGACAGCTAATTTATAAAACAAGTTATTTTTATATAGTAAGACTTCTGTGACTAAAGTAAAATTGCTTTGGCAAAAATGCTCAGCATTATTCTGTAGTCTGTGGGGGAGTGCATACACAGACCTTAATCCTTCTCTCTTGATCCCCTTTTCTTGCCATTTTTTTTACAAGATTTCAGTTGGTCCTGATTCATTGCCAGCATGTGCCCTTGAAACAGTTATGAACTTTGCTAATATAAAAGACTATGAAATCTATTTCTCAACCCAGGGTCCACAGTGGTGAGCTCTCAAGCCATATTGTGGGAAACTTGGCAAATAGGTCCAACAAAATTGCAAGGATTCTGTTGCAGGAGAGTGATGGTATCTTCTCAATTCAGGACAGGTATACATTGGGGAGCAGTTGGAGATGGGGAGAAGGGGTTTTGTGACCAGGTGGTAGAGGATTTAAAAGCCAGAATGTGGGGTTTATGTTTCATCAACAGCTCCACATGTCATCTTAAGACCACCTGTTTGGGATGCCCCTAGAGCTTGGAAAAAAAATACCCCTTCAGGATCCTTCCTCAGACTCTTGTTCAGATTCTTAGGGATAGGGCCCTGAAATCTGCATTTTAAACAAGTGCCCCAGATGATTCTTATCCCACTTTAGGTTGAAAATTTCAGGCAAAGGAGAGAATTTGGTAATACACCATATTTGTATATATTTTAATATGTTTTGTTTAGATTATAAAATTTTTGTGTGGTATAAAGGAGAAAAAAGTATATTTTTATCACTTTATCAAAAACTAACACTGGAAAGATACCTATCAAAGGCCCAGTATGTTCTATAAACAGTGATATGCAGGTAAATGTTTAAGAACTAGCTCTCTGAAAGTAAACAACCCAACCGCATGCAAGTCCAAACTTGGAGTTGGAAACAAGAATGTCTATCCGTGGTTGGTTGAATGCACAGATCCGGAGCCCATGGACACAGAGGGTGGACTAAAATATTTTATATAAGGGACTTGAACATCTGCAGATTTTTGTATGGGGAAGAGGGTCCTGGTACCAATCCTATACAGATACCGAGGGATGATTATTCAGTGTTTTTAAAGGTAACTGTATAGGCTGATGGGAAGTTATATACACGATAACAGATATCTTACCTTAAATATAACCATTAATTATTTTCAAAGCATGTTCTCAAACATTACCTTTGAGTCCTGCAAATACTCTGTGAGATTGCCATGGAAGGGAAGATAATATCAGCTTTATTCTATAGTTGAGAAAACTGAGAGCTGGTAAATGTAAAGACTTTTCCAAGGTTACATGGCTCTTAGAATGCAAAGCCTGATTTAGAAGTTTTGGACTACTGCTCAAATCATTTTCCTATACTCTACGCTTCTACTACTTAAGCTACAGGATGCGTCCAAGGGCGGCTGCGTGTAAATGCTGACAGAATGATACTATGGATGTAACAAAAGGGTAATTCTGAGATATTAGTTGAAGTACTTCTACAACCCAAAGTGTCCCAAGAATAGACAGGTAAAGCATTCATTCCACCCTCACTAACAGTTGTTTTCTAGCCACAAGGAAAGATCAAAAGGTCAAGGAAAACAATTCAGAGAGTGGAAGAAAACTAATGAGGCACTAAAGTCACCTAGAAGAACTCTAAACATATGCCAGTAGCTCTCAAAGTGTGGTGCCTGAGACCAGCAGCATCAGCATCACCAGGAAACTTGTAGGCAATGCAAATTCTTGGGCCTCCCACCACAGACCTACTGAATCTGAAACTGGGGCTGCTGTCAGTGATCTGTAATCAACAAGCCCTCCTGGTGATTCTCATGCTTGCTGAAATTTGACAGGAGCCCTAGGTCTTCCCCTTCCCCAGACCCAGGAACCCTAGAGAGGTTGGAGGATCTTAAAGAAGAGAAGACCTGGGTGTCTCATTCCAAGCTGACAGAGTTTAAATCAGAAATAACTGAGTAATCACTAATATGATTTCATTTACTTGAAGTTACTCAATTAAGTTGTCTACTCTTAGCTGGAATTGGGGATTTAAGATAGAAATTAAGTTTCATTTAAGGGAAATTAAATTAAACTGCATACACATCTGGGTTTGTGGCTTATAAAATCGAGTTTTCTACCTACACTTTGGACGCGCTTGGAATTTTGTGCTGGAATGAACCAAACAGTTGAAGTGAACATACAGACCTTCGTACATCATATAGTGTCAGATTGCAGTTCATACTGAATTAAGACTCATTATGTACAGCTGTGGGGTGGGGGTAAAGCATATGAAATAGTAAGCCATGGCAAAATATGATCCATGTCACTTTTCCTTGGCCTTTGCGCTGTGGCTCTGCCCCCAGCCCCCGGCTTTGACTTCCCTGACCTGACTGTGCTTTGTGCTTCTCCTTCAGCGTGGCATCTCACCACGGTCTTAACTAGAGTGACCAACTCATCCCAGAGTGCGTGAAATTTTCTCAGTTTTGAAATGGAAAGTCCCATGTCCCTGGAACCTCCTAGTCCTGGCCAAACTGGGACAGTTGGTCACCCTAATCTTAACCCTCTTAATTTGAGACCACGACTGGGCATTTCCTTTGCTTTTTTCACTGGTGCAGGTTGATCCCACGTCTCTGACAGGCTGGTGATCCCAGGTTTTGCTACTCTTGGGGAACTACAGGGCAACTGGCTATTGAGAATCCCTGTGAAACAGTCACTTCTTGAACTCGTAACTAATATTTGTAGAGGGCATGAGTAGTAGTTACTTTTAGCGCCATGTGAAATATCTCTAACTGTTTTGAAGATATCTAGTCATATATTACTGACACAGCCAGGTTACTAACTGCAATGTACTAAAGCTTGGAAACATCTTCTTGCTGTTCAGTGACTTCAATTAAGGAAAATCACTAAGACTGGAATTTAAAAGCTTGGCCTGGCACTGGGGTATTGATTGTTTGGTGATACCTGAAAGTGGGATTTTAAGAAAATTAATCCTGCCATTTGTGGAGTAGAATACAGGGGTTCTGAGGTGAAGAGGCATATAAGGAAACAGAACTGTTATGTCAGGACCGAGATGATAAAGGCACAATAGGGAGTTAATGGTCAGAATAAAAGAAAATAATTATTGACATATATTTTGAATAAAGAATGCATGAAGTACTAACCTGGGTGATTGAGACATTGACGATGCCATTGATTAAAAAAATAGGCAAGTCTAAATTTAGATAATTGAATTGAACTCTGTTTTTGTATTGGTAACTGTCAGGAACTCAGATTATTCCAAGCAGTTCCAGGTTTGGGGTTAAGGCCTCAGGGAAGAGTGGGCTGCATATGCCCCTTTGTGTTCATTTATCAAAGGTAATGCTTGAAGGCTTGGAGGTATCATAGTATCAAGAGCAGGCAGCTGAGATGAGTCATGTCAATGGCCATAAATCTTTTTGTTATTCCTCAATATATTTTGATGCTATGTAATTAACATCTATTCAGGATTTTATTGTTGTTCCTTCCACATTATTTTTTTTTTATTTTCTGGCCGCACCGTGTTGCATTCGGGATATTATTTTCCCGACCAGTGATCGAACCCGTGCCCCCCTGCAGTGGAAGCTTGGATTCTTAACCACTGGACCACCAGGAAAGTCCCCCATCCATGTTATTTTAGGAGCAGAATTTTTTTTTTCCTTTTAACATCTATACTAGAGTATAATTTCTTTAAAATGGTGTCTTAGTTTCTGCTTTATAACAAAGTGAATCAGTTATACATATACATATATCCCCATATCTCCTCCCTCTTGTGTCTCCCTCCCACCCTCCCCATCCCACCCCTCTAGGTGGTCACAAAGCATTGAGCTGATCTCCCTGTGCTATGCGGCTGCTTCCGACTAGCTATCTATTTTACATTTGGTAGTATATATAAGTCCATGCCACTCTCTCGCTTCGTCCCAGCTTACCCTTTCCCCTCCCCGTGTCCTCAAGTCCATTCTCTATGTCTGCATCTTTATTCCTGTCTTGCCCCTAGGTTCTTCATAACCTTTTTTTTTTTTTGATTCCATATATATGTGTTAGCATACGGTATTTGTTTTTCTCTTTCTGACTTACTTCACTCTGTATGACAGACTCTAGGTCCATACACCTCACTACAAATAACTCAATTTCATTTCTTTTTATGGTTGATTAATATTCCGTTGTATGTATGTGCCACATCTTCTTTATCCATTCATCTATCGGTGGACACTTAGGTTGCTTCCAAGTCCTGCTATTGTAAACAGAGCTGCAATGAACATTGTGGTATGTGACTCTTTTTGAATTATGGTTTTCTCAGGGTATATGCCCAGTACTGGGATTGCTGGGTCATATGGTAGTTCTATTTTTAGTTTTTTAAGGAACCTCCATAGTGGCTGTATCAATTTACATTCCCACCAACAGTGCAAGAGGGTTCCCTTTTCTCCACCACCCTCTCCAACATTTATGTTTGTAGATTTTTTGATGATGGCTATTCTGAATGATGTGATATGAAACCTCATTGTAGTTTTGATTTGCATTTCTCTAATGATTAGTGATGTTGAGCTTCCTTTACTGTGTTTGTTGGCAATCTGTATATATTCTTTGGAGAAATGTCTATTTAGGTCTTCTGCCTATTTTTGGATTGGGTTGTTTATTTTTTTGATATTGAGCTGCATAAGCTGCTTGTAAATTTGGAGACTAATCCTTTGTAAGTTGCTTCATTTGCAAATATTTTCTCCAATTCTGAGGGTTGTCTTTTCGTCTTGTTTCTGGTTTCCTTTGCTGTGCAAAAGCTTCCGAGTTTCATTAGGTCCCATTTGTTTATTTTTGTATTTATTTCCATTTCTCTAGGAGGTGGGTCAAAAAGGATCCTGCTGTGATTTATGTCATAGAGTGTTGTGCCTATGTTTTCCTTTAAGAGTTTTATAGTGTCTGGTCTTAAATTTAGGTCTTTAATCCATTTTGAGTTTATTTTTGTGTATGGTGTTAGGGAGTGTTCTAATTTCCTTCTTTTACATGTGGCTGTCCAGTTTTCCCAGCACCACTTATTGAAGAGGCTGTCTTTTCTCCATTGTATATTCTTGCCTCCTTTATCAAAGATAAGGTGACCATATGTGTGTGGGTTTATCTCTGGGCTTTCTATCCTGTTCCATTGATCTATATTTCTGTTATTGTGCCAGTACCATACTGTCTGGATTACTGTAGGTTTGTCTGAAGTCCGGGAGCCTGATTTCTTCAGCTCCGTTTTTCTTTTTCCAGATTGCTTTGGCTACTCAGGGTCTTTTGTGTTTCCATACAAATTGTGAATTTTTTTGTTCTAGTTCTGTGAAAAATGCCATTGGTAGTTTGATAGGGATTGCATTGAATCTGTAGATTGCTTTGGGTAGTAGAGTCATTTTCACAATGTTGATTCTTCCAATCCAAGAACTTGGTATATCTCTCCATCTGTTTGTGTCATCTTTAATTACTTTCATCAGCATCTTATAGTTTTCTGCATACAGGTCTTTGTCTCCTTAGGTAGGTTGATTCCTAGGTATTTTATTCCTTTTGTCACAGTGGTAAATGGGAGTGTTTCCTTAATTTCTCTTTCAGATTTTTCATCATTAGTGTATAGGAATGCAAGAGATTTCTGTGCATTAATTTTGTATCCTGCTACTTTACCAAATTCATTGATTAGCTCTAGTAGTTTTCTGGTAGCATCTTTAGGATTCTCTATGTATAGTATCATGTCATCTGCAAGCAGTGACAGCTTTACTTCTTCTTTTCTGATTTGCATTCCTTTAATCGCCTTTTCTACTCTGGATAAAACTTCTAAAACTTGCTATGGATAAAACTTCTAAAACTATGCTGAATAATAGTGGTGAGAGTGGACAACCTTGTCTTGTTCCTCATCTTAGGGGAAATGGTTTCAGTTTTTCACCATAGAGAATGATGTTGGCTGTGGGTTTGTCATATATGGCCTTTATTATGGTGAGGTAAGTTCCCTCTATGCCTACTTTCTGGAGGGTTTCTATCATATATCGGTGTTGAATATTGTTGAAAGCTTTTTCTGCATCTGTTGAGATGATCATATGGTTTTTCTCATTCAATTTGTTAATATGGTGTATCATGTTGATTGATTTGCGTATATTGAAGAATCCTTGCATTCCAGGGATAAACCCCACTTGATCATGGTGTATGATCCTTTTAATGTGCTGTTGGATTCTGTTAGCTAGTATTTTGTTGAGGATTTTTGTGTCTATGTTCATCAGTGATATTGGCTTGTAGTTTTCTTTCTTTGTGACACCTTTGGTTTTGGTATGAGGGTGATGGTGGCCTCTTAGAATGAGTTTGGGAGTGTTCCTCCCTCTGCTATATTTTGGAAGAGTTTGAGAAGGATAGGTGTTAGCTCTTCCCTAAATGTTTGATAGAATTCGCCTGTGAAGCCATCTAGTCCTGGGCTTTTGTTTGTTGGAAGATTTTTAATCACAGTTTCAATTTCAGTGCTTGTGATTGGTCTGTTTATATTTTCTATTTCTTTCTCGTTGAGTCTTGGAAGGTTGTGCTTTTCTAAGAATTTGTCCATTTCTTCCAGGTTGTCCATTTTATTGGCATAGAGTTGCTTGTAGTAATCTCTCATGATCCTTTGTATTTCTGCAGTGTCAGTTGTTACTTCTCCTTTTTCATTACTAATTCTATATTGATTTGAGTCTTCTTCCTTTTTTTCTTGATGAGTCGGGCTAATGGTTTATCAATTTTGTATATCCTCTCAAAGAACCAGCTTTAGTTTTATTGATATTTGTTCTTGTTTCCTTCATTTATTTTTCATTTATTTTCTGATCTGATCTTTATGATTTCTTTCCTTCTGCTAATTTTGGCGTTTTTTAATTCTTTCTCTAATTGTTTTAAGTGTAAGGTTAGGTTGTTTATTTGAGATGTTTCTTGTCTCTTAAGGTAAGATTGTATTGCTATAAAATTCCTTCTTAGAACTGCTTTTGCTGCATCCCATAGGTTTTGGGTCGTCGTGTTTATATTGTTATTTGTTTCTAGGAAATTTCTAGGATTTCCTCTTTTTATTTCTACAGTGATCTCTTGATTATTTAGTAGTGTATTGTTTAGCTTCCATGTCTTTCTATTTTTTACAGATTTTTTCCTGTAATTTCTATCTAGTCTCATAGCGTTGTGGTCGGAAAAGATACTTGATATGATTTCAATTTTCTTAAATTTACTGAGGCTTGATTTGTGACCCAAGATATGATCTAACCTGGAGAATGTCCCATGAGCACTTGAGAAGAAAGTGTATTCTGGGTTTCCCTGGTGGCGCAGTGGTTGAGAGTCCGCCTGCCAATGCAGGGGACGCGGGTTTGTGCCCTGGTCTGGGAGGATCCCACATGCTGCGGAGTGGCTGGACCCGTGAGCCATGGCTGCTGACCCTGCGCATCCGGGGCCTGTGCTCTGCAACAGGAGAGGCCACAACAGTGAGAGGCCCGCGTACCGCAAAAAAAAACCCCCAAAAAACCAAACAAACAAAAAAGAAACTGTATTCTGTTGTTTTTGGATGGAATGTCCTATAAATATCAATTAAGTCCATCTTGTTTAATGTATCATTTAAAGCTTGTGTTTCCTTATTTATTTTCATTTTGGATGATCTGTCCATTGGTGAAAGTGGGGTGTTAAAGTCCCCTACTATGATTGTGTTACTGTCGATTTCCCCTTTTATGGCTGTTAGTATTTGCCTTATGTATTGAGGTGCTCCTATGTTGGATGCATAAATATTTACAGTTGTTATATCTTCTTGGATTGACCCCTTGATCATTATGTAGTGTCCTTCTTTGTCTCTTGTAATAGTCTTTATTTTAAAGTGTATTTTGTGTGATATGAGAATTGCTACTCCAGCTTTCTTTTGATTTCCATTTGCATGGAATATCTTTTTCCATCTCTTCACTTTCAGTCTGTATGTGTCCCTAGGTCTGAAGTGGGTCTCTTGTAGACAGCATATATATGGGTCTTGATTTTGTATCCATTCAGCCACTCTGTGTCTTTTGGTTGGAGCATTTAATCCATTTACATTTAAGGTAATTATTGATATGTATGTTCGTGTTACCATTTTCTTAATTGTTTTGGGTTTGTTATTGTAGGTCTTTTCCTCCTCTTGTGTTTCCTGCCTAGAGAAGTTCCTTTATCATTTGTCGTAAAGCTGGTTTGGTGGTGCTGAGTTCTCTTAGCTTTTGCTCGTCCATAAACGTTTTTAATTTCTTCACTGAATCTGAATGAGATCCTTGCTGGGTAGAGTAATCTTGGTTGTAGGTTTTTCCCTTTCATCACTTTAAATGTGTCCTGCCACTCCCTTCTGGCTTGCAGAGTTTCTGCTGAAAAATCAGCTGTTAACCCTATGGGGATTCCCTTGTATGTTATTTGTTGCCTTTCCCTTGATGTTTTTAATATTTTTTTCTGTGTCTTTAATTTTTGTTAGTTTGATTAATATGTGTTTTGGCATGTTTCTCCTTGGATTTAGCCTGTATGGGCCTCTCTGTGCTTTCTGGACTTGATTGATTATTTCTTTTCCCATATTAGTGAAGTTTTTGACTATAATGTCTTCAAATATTTTCTCAGTCCCTTTCTTTTTCTCTTCTTCTCCTGGGACCCCTACAATTTGAATGTTGGTACATTTAATGTTGTCCCAGAGGTCTCTGAGACTGTCCTCAGTTTTTTTCATTCTTTTTGCTTTATTCTGCTGTATGGTAGTTATTTCCACTATTGTATCTTCCAGGTCACTTATCCATTCTTCTGCCTCAGTTACTGATTCTTTCTGGAGAATTTTAAATTTCATTAATTGTGTTATTCATCATTGTTTGTTTGCTCTTTAGTTCTTCTAGCTTCTTGTTAATTGTTTCTTGTATTTTCTCCATTCTATTTCCAAGATTTTGGATCATCTTTACTATCATTGCTCTGAGTTCTTTTTCAGGTAGACTGCCTATTTCTTCTTCATTTGTTTGGTCTAGTGGGTGTTTACCTTGCTCCTTCATCTGCTGTGTGTTTCTCTGTCTTCTCATTTTGCTTAACTTACTGTGTTTGGGGGTCTCCTTTTCACAGGCTGCAGCTTCATAGTTCCCCTTGTTTTTGGTTTCTGCCCCCAGTGGCTAAGGTTGTTTCAGTGTGTTGTGTAGCCTTCCTGGTGGAGAGGGTTGGTGCCTGTGTTCTGGTGGATGAGGCTGGATCTTGTCTTTCTGGTGGGCAGGACCACATCTGGTGGTGTGTTTTGGGGTGCCTATGACCTTATTATGATTTTAGCAGCCTCCCTGATGATGGGTGGGGTTGTGTTCCTGTCTTGGTAGTTGTTTGGCATAGGGTGTCCTGCACTGTAGCTTGCTGGTCGTTGAGTGGAACTGGGTCTTAGCGTTGAGATGGAGATCTCCGGCTGAACTTTCACTGTTTGATATTACGTGGAGCCCGGAGGTCTGTGATGGACCAATGTCCTGAACTTGGCTCTTCTACCTCAGAGGCACAGGCCTGATACCTGGCCAAAGAACCATGACCCTGTCAGCCACACAGCTCAGAAGAAAAGGGAGAAAAAATGAAAGAAAGAAAGAAAATCAATAAATAAAATAAAGTTATTAAAATAAAAAATAATTAAAAATTGAAAAGTAATTTAAAAAAAGAGATAAAATAAGAAAAGAAGAAAGTAGACAGCGTCCAAACCAAAAAACAAATCTGTCAATGAAAACAAGAGGTGAAAACTATACTAAAAAAAAAAAGAACCAGACAGACAGAACCTTAGGACAAATGGTAAATGCAAAGCTATACAGACAAAATCATACAAAGAAGCGTATACATATACACTCACAAAAAGAGAAAAAGGAAAAAAATATATGTATCTATATATATTTTTTTAAAAAAGGAAGAGCAACGAAATCTATAAACAAATCTACCAATGATAATAAACTGTAGATACTAAACTAAGATAAACATAAAACCAGAAAGAAATTAGGTGCAGATAGCAAACCTCAAGTCTACAGTTGCTCCCAAAGTTTACCACCTCAATTTTGGGATGATTTGTTGTCTATTCAGGTATTCCAGAGATTCAGGGTACATAAAGTTGATTGTGGAGATTTAATCCAGTGCTGGGAGAAATTTCCTTTTCTCTTCTTTGTTTGCACAGCTCCTGCGGGTTCAGCTTTGGATTTGGCCCCGCCTCTGCATGTAGGTCACCTGAGGGCACCTGTTCTTTGCTCAGACAGGACGGGGTTAAAGGAGCAGCTGATTCGGGGGCTCTGGTTTACTCAGGCTGGGGGGAGGAAGGGTATGGAATGCAGGGTGAGCCTGTGGTGGCAGAGGCCGACTTGATGTTGCACCAGCCTGAGGCGCGCCATGTGTTCTCCCAGGGAAGTTGTCCCTGGATCACGGGACCCTGGCAGTGGCAGGCAACAGTGGAGGTGTGGATAGTGACCTGTGCTTGCACACAGGCTTCTTGGTGGCTGCAGAAGCATCCTTAGCATTTCATGCCCGTCTCTGGTGTTCGCGCTGATAGCCGCGCCTCGCACCCATCTCTGGAGCTCATTTAGGCGGGGCTCTTAATCCTCTCTCTTTGCGCACTCTGAAACAATGGTCTCTTGCCTCTTGGGCAGGTCCAGACTTTTTCCCAGACTCCCTCCCTGCCAGCTGTGGTGCACTAGCCCCCTTCAGGCTGTGTTCATGCAGCCAACCCCAGTCCTCTCCCTGGGATCTGACCTGTGAAGCCCGAGCCTCAGCTCCCAGCCCCGCCCGCCCCGGTGGGTGAGCAGACAAGCCTCTCAGGCTGGTGAGTGCTGGTTGGCGCTGATCCTTTGTGCGGGAATCTCTCTGCTTTGCCCTCTGCACCCCTGTTGCTTCGCTCTCCTCCACGGCTCTGAAGCTCTCCCCCTGCCACCCACAGTCTCCACCCGTGAAGGGGCTTCCTAGTGTGTAGAAACCTTTCCTCCTTCACAGCTCCTTCCCATAGTTGCAGGTCCCGTTCCTATTTCTTTTGTCTCTGTTTTTTCTTTTTTTTTTTTTTTTGCCCTACCCAGGTATGTGGGGGAGTCTCTTGCCTTTTGGGAAGTCTGAGGTCTTCTGCCAGCGTTCAGTAGGTGTTCTGTAGGCGTTGTTCCACATGTAGATGTATTTCTGGTGTATTTGTGGGGAGGAAGGTGATCTCCACGTCTTACTTCTCCGCCATCTTGAAGGTCTCCCAAAATCAGGAGTAGAAATTTTGGTGAAGCAATTAGAATAGTGAACTTGTTTGCACATGCTAATGAAGGTCTTTTAAATTAACTTTTTAATAATAAAAATATCATCAAGTTCTCAAGAGCTATTTACTGCCACAATGATAAGGAAATTAGGCTTTGAGAATACCAATAATAGTTTAGTCCCTTAATTTCTATAGCATTCATAATTGGCAAAGCATTTGACCATTTATTATTTCATTTATCTCTGACCAAAACCTGTTGAGATAGGTGGTTTTTCCCCCATTTTACAGGTGTGTAAACTGACGCTGAGAGTGATGGCATTGCCTGCGAAGACATATGGTGAAATGATCTGCACCCAAGGCAGGTCTTGTTGTTCCTTGGCCAGTGTGCTTTCCACAGAGCCAGATATGCACGCTGCTGATCACCACTACACAACTCTGGTGTAGTTGAGTGTTTCTTCCAGTTTTTCACTAGCACAGTCTAGACTTCAGAAGCTTGCAGAAATGTGCCTTCATTAATCACAGAAAGACCCTCTGATTGTAGAAATTTTAGATGAATACCTCTGTCTAACACTGCTGTAAGACCTTGGCACCATAACTTTCAGATTCAGTCATCTTCACTGGGAACCCATGAATAAAATCAGGCTGACTGAGGGCAGAAGAAGGCTGAGCCAATTAGAGAAAAACCCTGGGAAGCCTGGATTAAGTAGCACAAAGACGCAGATGAGTGAGCTGATGAAATTGCAACCCTCACTGAAAAGCAGCTCACTTGCAGTAAAACCGTAGAATGTTCTGCTAACTTCAAGCAGTGGGAGTTACATAATCTAATAATTAATTGTCTGTAACTTCCAGGCCTATTAGGGAGGTATGGAACAGACTCCGGAAGCAAATCACCAGCTTTTGTGGTGGTCAGGAATATTGCCTTAGGCATTCAGCTTTGTAATGGTAATGCTTACAAGTTGTTTTCTCTGTTAATTTTTAACCGAGGGTACAGTCCTTCTCCTACTAATTGGTATTTTAAGTGTATCTTAAAGATTTTTCATTGGTTTTTCACTCACAGTTGGAAATTGCCTAGTTTACCACAGTACTTTCAAGTGTCAAATTTGGCTTTTTTTTTTTTTTTCCTGAAAGACAAAGCCCAAAATAAAAGGTGACAGAATATCCCCAGCAGGCTGGAGAAAAATTAGGATCGTGTGCAGACAGAAGGACACATCCTTTTAAAATAGTTTAAACTGCCATGAGAAGTAGAAGGAACCCCATTTTATGTGGATTGCTTTGAACAGACCTTACTCTCACAAAGGAGGAATATGAATTCTGTCTTGGAAAGGAAGAGGCCCTGCAACCACACAGCGTGAAGGGGAGGTTCGAGAGAGGCTGTGAGTGGATGAAGGCTTTCAGTCACCAGGGGCCATAGGTTTCATTTTGATGTACATAAAAGCTGACCAAGGACTTTGTGAAAACTTTGAGCTGCCTTCCTGACCACCTTGGTTTCTTTCCTTCACCCATAGATCAGTGTCATTGACGACCCTGTTCTTTTCAAGTGGTAAAAGAAGTTAAAAATAAAGTTCTATTTTAGATGTACCTTTGATTTTCTTCAAAAACATTTCAGATGATAGGAAAGAGAAGTAGAGTGATAAATTTTAGCAGAGACCTGGCAGAGTCTTCTTATAGTTTAATCAAAAACGGGCTCAGCTTCAAATATATTAAGTTGCCACAGGAGAATGGGAGTGCCTTTTGGGAACAGTTAATAGTTCCCAGAATTTTAATCTACTTTTATCATAATACAGGGTAAAAGTTCCAAGGTAAATAAAGACAAATAACATTTAAAGGAATATTGCATGTTATGTAAGAGGCAACATATTTAAATGGATGTAATCCTTCCTTATACGGCTTGCCTTTTCTATGACATGTGCTGCATGTTTTCTATGGATAATTTGGACTTCATCCAAGACAGCAAATTCCAGTGTTCCTTATGCATGTGGTCATTCTCATCTCCTTGACAATGCCAGAAGAGATCTTTTAACTTGGAAATTTATAAAGGTAATGGAAAATACTATTTGGGATCAAAATGCAAGCACCTTAGAGTAAATTATTTTAAAAACGTCAAGTTATTTGTAGGTTTGTACCTGTAAATACTATACAATTAAAACTACCATGGTATTCCTCATGATTCTTCCCACTTGAATATTGATGAAAGCCTTAAGCAGAAGTGACTAGGTTATACTCTTAGATTTCAGTTGTGATTTGGGTCTTATCTTTTGTTGTGCTGGACTTGCGTTGTCTGATGATTTCCCATTCTATACTGCATTTTCCCCTACTGAAAAACTGCCTCCCTTATAATTATTTTCTCTTTAATCTGTGTTTCAGAGTAACATCAGAGTAAAATTTTCTTAATTTGTGTGCTAATAATAACTTTTTATATTTTTCTTTTTTGCCTTCTACTTTTTCCCTATATTCTCACGTCAGATTCTTTTCTCACGTTTTCCTTAAATGTTTCTGTTGGCTGCAAAGTCTATACAGCACAGTTCCTATGAATCTCTTGGTCTGTTATGTACCTTTAGAATATGAGTCTCATTAGAAAACATAAATTTGTCTGTTTCATATTTATTGACAGAGAAGACCTTCATGCTCTATTGTTAAGTGGAGTAAAGGAGCACACAAAAATACATGTTGGGTGATTCAATTTTCTGGAAAATAAATATTTTGTTTAAGTATGAAAAGATGTAGAAGATTAGATACCAAAATATTAACTGTGATTGTTTGAGAATAGTTGGAATTTTGGTGATTATAGTTTTCTTTTTTTTCCCCACTATTTCATTAATTCATCCTTTAAATGTTTATTTTTGAATTTTCTGTATGATTTGTGTTAAAAACAAACACTAAGTGGAAAGCATATAAAAAAAAGAAAAGTTCTATGGACATAAATAAGTATGAACTCTGATTATTTTATTTGATTGATGGGGCTATAAAATTTTCTTAACTTTCTTTTCTTTGGTTGTGAGGACTAAAATTCTAATGCCTACTTCTTTTAAACTTTGGAGGGCATGGATTATATCTTTTTCATAAAGTTAGAATGGCCCATTTTTTGCCAAAGTGATCAAGGAAGGAATTCACTTTGGATATCAATTGTGACTTTACATGGGCCTGGAGAAGGCATGATTAAACAGTGATGACTTCTAGCCTCTGAGTAAATCTCAGTAGAATGGCAGTGCCTCTTCCAAACTCCACTCGGGGTGGGGACAATTCTGTTGCTGACTGAGGGGTCCCCACTTGGGAGTGTCATATTGAATCTGTCCTAAAGAATATGACAAAAGCCAGAAAGATGAGATTGGGGAAGAAAACATAGAGCTAGGGTAAGATCAACCCTCACTGCTACCCACATATTTGTTTTGTTACTTGAATGAAATATGGAGCTATTTTAAATTCCTATATAACACAATGGTATCAATAAAATGCAGCTTGGTTAAAAAATATATTTTATTTTTCTGTTTGTGATTACATTAAGCTTCCGTGAAAATGGAACACACCAGTTTCACAGCAGGAGAGGATAGATATAGCAAGACTAGAGAGGCAAGACGTTCAGGATTAGAAGAATCTGTATGGCTGAAAGTGAGGTAATGATAATGATTATGTGATAATAGGACTGTTGTGCTGTTTTATGAGGCAGTAATCCAGCTCCCAAAGCAGATAAGCTATGGGGGTGAAGGCTGAGTTTATCCCATGGAGAGCAATAGATTCTTGCTGAATAACCCAGCATGACAGTAAGGCTTTTTCTTTTTTGAAGCAAGGTCTTAAAAGTAAGTTTTAAAATAAAATGAGTAACTTCCCAAATATGAGCAAGTGAACAGCTGAGCAACAGTAAAATAAAAGCAAATTGTGCAGGGGAGTGGGGGCCTAAGGGGGTGGAGATGGGATTCTTTTTATGCAATGAAAACTAGAGTTCTAGTAATAGGAGACAAAATTTCCAGGAACCAAAATAAAAACAAAAACAAAACCTCACTACCATACATATTGGCAGCTGAATTGAAGTGTTATTCTTCTAGAGAAGTATTAAACTACTGCAAAATGCAAACAGATTCCCATTCATCTTGTTTTAAGTCATTGTTCATTCGTGGCTTGACAGTTGCTATATGGAAGGGGCTACATTAGTAACAACAGCAGTTATAGACAAATGGCATGTTATCCTTGGTTTCTGTGAGCTTACAGATCAGTACTGCTTAATAAGATGTTGAAAGAGCTTAATCTTCAGTTTTTCTCTCTTTTTTTAATTTTTATTTTTTATTGGGGTATAGTTGCTTTACAATGTTGTGTTAGTTTCTGCTGTGCAGTGAAGAGAATCAGCTATACGTATACATATATCCCCTCTCTTTTGGATTTCCTTCCCGTTTAGGTCACCACGGAGCACTGAGCAGACTTCCCTGTACTATACAGTAGGTTTTCATTAGTCATCTATTTTATACACAAGTCAGTTTTTCTCTTGTAGCCAAGATAGACCAGAAAAAAAATCTTACTCCGTCTTGATCCCTCCTGCTTCCTACATGTATATAAGCATGTTAAGGCTTGTTTGGTTCTAGAGGAGGGATGGGATTCAATCCTCAGTCCATGTTGGTCATTCCTCCTGGGCTCTTCACTTAGGCATGTGGTGTCAGTTCAATTTAGTGTTTAGTACAAATTATTTCCCCTCATAGGCTGCCAGCAGGCATCCTCCTGTGGTACTGTCACCTCAGAAGCCATAGTATCAGATGGGCTCATGCATCTTACACCCTGTAGAACTGCAATCCCTATCTCTTCTAAGTACCTGGAAACTATTAGACCTCCCCAAGGGATGAGGCCACTTCTAACACTGAGCCTCATCCGCTCCTCCATTTTCACACAAAACTCTAGCTCAGTAGCTTTTGCCTTACAGTGCAGAGGCCCAGTTGGGATTTGTCTTGGGGGCAACCACCCATCTTGACCATCTTTTCAGACTAATTCAAAATAACCAACTTCAAGGATACTGAGGTTGCTTTTATGGTTACCTTCTGGGAGATGGGAAGATGCAAAAAAATATTTACAGAGTGCTTATATATACCAGGCACTATCTGGGCACTTGGAATCTATCACTGAACACAACAGACAGGGACCCCTGCCCTCATTGAGCTTTTGTTTGAGCAAAGGGGATGATAACCAACATGTATTGAAAAGTTATCAAGTATGTTAGAGACTAGGCGTTGTGGGAAAAAAATAAAAAGTTTGAGTGGGGTAAGGGAGATACAGAGTAAAGGGCAGTTTGCCGTATTAAATAGGGTGGTCAGAGTTGGCCTCATTGAGCACGCGGTATTGAACAACCACGTATAGGCGGAAGGGAGTTAGTCGAGTGGGTGTTTGGAGCAAGAACACTCTCACAATTTTTAAAAATTGTGGCAAAATGCATATAACATAAAATTCACCATTTTAACCATTTTAAGTGTATAATTCAGTGGCATTGTACATTCACAGTGTGCAACCATCACTGCTATGTAGTTCAAGAACGTTTTCACCACCCCAGAAGGAGACTCCATACGCATTAAGCAGTCACCCCCATCCTCCCCTCCGACCAGTCTCTGACAAACACTACTCTGCTTTCTGCTTCTGTTGACATGCATGTTGGCATTTTGAAGAAGACCGAGAAGCTAACGTGGGCTGGAGCACAGTAAGTGGAAGGGAGCTTAGGAGGGGAGAAAGTCAGTTAAGTAATGAAGAGCTGAATCCCCTTTCAGCCATTTTAAGTATATGATTTTTACTCTGAATAAAAGAGAGAACCATTGCAGAATTTTAAACTGAGGGGTAAAAAAGCTCCATGGGGGCTTCCCTGGTGGCGCAGTGGTTGAGAGTCCGCCTGCCGATGCGGGGGACACGGGTTCGTGACCCGGTCCGGGAGGATCCCACGTGCCGTGGAGCAGCTGGGCCCGTGAGCCGTGGCTGCTGAGCCTGCGCGTCCGGAGCCTGTGCTCCGCAACGGGAGAGGCCACAACAGTGAGAGGCCCACGTACCGCAAAAAAAAAAAAAGCTCCATGGGAGAGTAGATTGAGGGGGGTGTGTGTGTGTGACAAGGTTGGAAGGAAGAAGATTGACTAAAGGGTGAGAGAAGATAATGGCTCTGGCAAGGTTGGAGGGGATTAGGAGGGGATTCAGAATATTAGAAATATTCTGAAGCTAATGCCAATAGGACTTGCTGATGAACTGGATTTGGGGTGTGATAGAAGAGTGACATCAAGGATTGCTCCAGTGAGTCTGACCTTTGTAATTAGAAGGATGAAGTTGCCATCAACTGAGATGGGGAAGCTGCAGCTGGAGCAGGTTTCAGGGGTGGGGGGTATCAGGGAAACAGTTCCGGCAGAGTGAGTCTGAGATGTCTGTTCATCCAAATGAAAAAGTCAAGTAGATGGTTAGATGCATGTGTCTGGAGTTCTGAAAAGTGGCCTGCGGTGGAGATAAAAACTGGGGAGTCATTAGTATAGAGACATGGTATTTAATGCCATGAGAGTGGAAGAAGTCACCGGGGAACTGAATGTGAACAGATAATGAGAAGAAGCCAATTGCTGAGCACTGGGGTGCATCCTCCTTAAATGATGAGGGATACACAGAAGGAACCAGAAAGGAGGAACCAAGGTAGGAGGAAAATCATGGGTATGTAGTGTTGTGGAAGCCAAGTGAAGAAAGTGAACCAAGTAGAGAGTCGTTAACTGAATGAAATGCTGTTGAATTGACTATTGGATCTAGCAGTTTGTGAGGCCGTTTCAGTTGTGTGAGTAGCTTGTAAGTCAGATTGGAATGGGTTTAAGGGAAAATGGGAAAAGAGGAACTGGAATAGTGAATAGAGACAACTATTTGGAGGATTTTCTTGGAAAAGGGCTGAAGGAAATGGAGGTGTACCCCCTTCTTCAGCTCCTCACTTTTACAAGAAATCATCATCGCTTATTTTATATATAACATAATTATATAGTTAATTCATGGGAGTGATACTTTTCTTTGCAAAGTATCATTTCATTTTCTTCCTCACAGATCCTCAGGACAATCCCTATCATTTAAAAAGAAACATAAGTTTATGAGCAGATAGTGAGGGGTAAGAAACAGACCTGAGGGAAGAGAAAGATTCTCTGTCTGAATCACTAATCTTTTTCTGAATCACCTAGTGTTTTACTGAATAAAATCATTTTAAAAAACTATCCAGTAAAGATTTTGTTCATGTACTTCTTATAGGTAGTTTGTAAATATTTCCACAAAAAATAAGAACATTTGGAAAATGTAAAAGTCATGGAGAAAAACTGAATAGTCTTTCCTCCAAGCCCCTTGGGAAAAAAGGAAATTATATGCAATGCTTATTTTAAGGCCTTTACAATGCTTAATTTATTTATAACTTAGCTAATAAAGTTTTGTCTGGGATAATTAAATTTTTAAAATATGGTAGATTAAGAAAGCAATTGCAAATTTATTAATTGAATTTGCTGTTTGATGTTTCTAATTTTTTTAAATCATAAATAGGGTTCTAAAGTTGCTGAGTTTAAAATAATTTAACTTTTCTTATATGTTCTAGTAACTGAAAAGCAGATGAACCCTGGATAACCATCAACACTAGTACTACAAAAAGTCGTGCTGTTTTAACTAGTTTCTTCCTCTTATGAAGTTAAAAATTTTTAGTTTTCTGAAAAGTAGCTATACAATAAAGGGGAGGGAACCCTTATGTTCACTGGACTTGCTATTTTGAGATGCAACTTGGTTGAACTGTTTGCAGTTTTTGACCCATCACCTTCCACAGTATCCTTTGGTGCATTGTTTCATGCCAAGCTTGTTCATTTACCCACTTAAGTGCCCAATGAGTGTTTATAAATGCTAACAGATAATTTTATGGGTGCTTGGGAACTGAGGATTTTACTGGATTGAGGCATGCTACTCTACTCTTTCATTTGATAATCGTTTTCTAACCTGAATGTTTCCAAATGAAGGTCAATTTCTTTAATCCACTACATGAGATGGAGGAGGCCAAAATATGAGATTCAAGAGAAGTCTTAGAGAAATGGTTCTGCAAAATCTTCTCACCAGGCTGTGGGAGGGAGAGTCCATTTTATTGAACATTTATTGGGTACAAGTAGTTATGTGCCAAGCATTGTATTCAATGTTGTGATGCAAAGATGAGAGCTAGATTTATTCATTCAGTTATTATTTATTCATTCAGTCAACATATATTCAGCATCATTTGGATTATTCAAACAACTATCTAAAGGCTGTCATTCTGCAGCAATTGAAAATAGAAATAAGACATTTTTTGGATTGTAATTTAATCAAATAAACTGCCATGCTACCCGATATCACTTACATTTCTAGTTTTAATCTAAGATTCAAACTTACTGCAGCTGGAATCTTAGTGATACAGTTGGGGAAAAAGCTATTACATCTGTTTTCATAAAACTCAGAAGAGGGCTTCCCTGGTGGCGCAGTGGTTGGGGGTCCGCCTGCCGATGCAGGGGACACGGGTTCGTGCCCCGGTCCGGAGCGTGCTGCGGAGCGGCTGGGCGCATGAGCCATGGCCGCTGAGCCTGCGCGTCTGGAGCCTGTGCTCTGCAACGAGAGAGGCCACGGCAGTGAGAGGCCCGCGTACTGCAAAAAAAAAAAAAAAAAAAAAACACTCAGAAGAAAAATCTTAATTTATTTTTAATATTTCATGTTCTTTATATTTCCCTATTTCAGGATATATTTTTTAAAACAGGCAAAAATTTAATAGATTTTAAATAGAAAACAATATTTTCATAAAATCTTTCTGAAGTATCTTTTTTAAGTGGGTAGTTTTACAGGTGAGGGGTTATTTCTTAAAGTTCCTTGAAGTGGACAAACCTGTCAGTGTTTGCAGCTGCTTAAACCATCTACCCTTCCACCCCCAAATTAACTCTTCCTTATTGATGAATAATCTTACTATTTTTCTGAGAGGAAACACCAATGAAGTAGGTAATTAGGTACTAGTGTCTTTAAGATTTCTTTTTAATGCATGTAATCTTCCTTTTAAAAAATAGGTTATACCCCCTGTGCAGATGAGATGTTGTAAATATTTTTAAAATAAGGATTTAATCCATTATAAATATGCCTGCTAATTTTAGGCAAAACTCTGCCCTAGGAGCTGAAGAAATCCAAAGAACACTAATGGTTTTCCAGCTCTGAAGGAGGTAACAATCTAGTGGGAACGTAGAAGCACACATTATTTAGGTGGAATTGCCAATAAGATTTTAAAAATGGGAGCAGCGATGGACTGTTGAAATAGGGAGGAAAATTCATTCCGTGTTTAGATATGATACTTCTGTAAAGTTGTGAAAATGCTTTTATCTCTCTGAATTATCATATTATCGAAGTTGGGATGGACCTGTGTAAGATAAATAAGAAGGATCATAAGAGAAAACAGCATTGAGTTTAGAGGCAACATCTAGAAGGAAGTGATTATTTGCTCCCAACTAGTTTCTTAGTAAAAGAGAATACATTTCCTGGGTGACTAAAAAAACACCTTGCTTGTTCTTCCAGTACAGTCTGAATCCTCAGCAAAAGGCAAAGAGGATGATTCTCACTCAGCAACCTCTCAGCTTTTATGTACTTGAAACCTTCAGTTGCTATTTGTGGTTAACACTTGCCTTTCCATCATCTCACTTTCCTCACTCCTAATTATGAGCTTAATGTGCACCTTCCTTGATAATTTGTCTCCAACAGGAAGGCAAGATCAGTAGACTACTCTGTACCTTTAGCACTTAGCTGAGGGCCTGGCATATAGTCAGTGCTCAATAAATATTTTTTAGTGAATGAATTACCACCCAGATATCAAAGCCTTTACATATTAAGCTCTAGGGTAGAATTTGGGGCAGCTAGAGGGCAGAAGGTTCTAAGAACGAATTTTTGTGATACTAGTATAAACAAATGGAAGCTACATTAGCAATTGATACTTAGAACCTTTTCTGATAGGACTTTACTTGCAATTAAAAAAAATGATGGACAGCTTTTAATATTGTGTCAAGTCAGTGCTGTCACCTTCATTCATGAAATTTTCATTTAATGTATGAGCTTTAACAATTTGAATGATAACAGGTGAATGACTTTGTAGTGTCTGTGCCTTGCAGGTTTAGATATTTACCAATTCTGCAAACTACTATGAAGTTAGCATCAGAAACATATTTTGTTATAGTTGAGGTATGAGTTAAAAGAAATTATGTACATTGTATATATTTATGTCCCTTGAGAGTACACTTTCCAAAAATGATTCGTTGCATTTTTATATTCCTCTAGATTTTCACTTCTATCACGGTCATATAGGAAAATATCTACAAATTGTTTTATATGCCAGTGAGCTGGTCTTGCCGAACACTCAGTATTTACCAGCACAGAGCAGTATAAAATAAGTAAAAAATAGTCTCTGCCTTCATGAAGTTAATATTTCAGTAAAGAAGTTGGATCCCCCCAAATTGTGAAATATATGAGGTCATCAACAAGAGAAATGTGTAACTACAACCAGTTGCAGTGATCCTCAAATCCAGAGGGGTGGCTTCAGGCAGTGCAGTAGCTGATTCCAAAAGTGGTTTGGAGAGTCATAGATCAGCTATCTGAAAGCTGAGGACTATGTCAACCTTCTCTTCATGGGTGACAGACAGTATTTGCTGTGTCATTAAAATGTGAACAGCATACATCTAAATATTAGACTCAATATAATGATCCAAGAGTAGTTTAACTATATGTCCTATGAAATGAACCTACCCTGTCCTATGTATAGGACATTTATTCATATGTATATATCCTAAGGTGCATGAAACATAGTCAGGAATGACTTTAAAAATACCAAAATTAAGAATAATTTACTATTGCCGTGTTCTGAAGGTGCTGTATAATCCACTACTTAACACTTTGAACTTATTTGTCTCAAGCCTGCTTAATACCAAAACACACTCATAAAAGCACTTAACTGATTATGAAAGGTAATAATATCTGGGGAATTTGTACCAGGAATCACATGCTTGGTTTATAAAATATTTATTAAAAGGGAAATTAAATTATTCATGTTTAAATTAGGGTAGGTGGGTATAACTAAGAAGTCCCAAATCTTGATGGTTTCATACAATAAAGGATTATTTCTCACCATGTCATCATCCAATTCAAGTTAGTGTTGGTGGTAGTGGAGCAGTTATTGGGAGCCTTTACTGTCCTCAGTCATTTAGGAATTCTGGCTTCTTCCACTGAGTGGCTTTGGTGTCAAGGAAGGCCTTGGAGTCCCCAGCGGATCATCTGCATCTGGCCTGTAAACAAGAGAGGAGAATGTGGAGCATTGCATTGAAGGGAATACCTTTTTAGTCCAGACGTGGAAGTGCTAGCCATCACTTTTAACTACCTTTCCTGGCCATAATTTAAGCGCATGGTTCCACCGAACTTAAGGGAGCCTGGGATATGTAACCTAGCGCTATGCCCTGGAAGAAAAGGAAACAGGGTTTGGAAACACAGCATGGTCTCGGCCAGAGTGTTTAAACATGCTGCACTGATTTAAAACTGTACACACTGCTATGTTTGAAAGCGATAACCAACAAGGACCTACTGTAAAAAAACTAATTAATTAATTAAAAAACAAAACAAAACTTTCTGATCAGTTGAAATACTTCAGAATTTTCCAACTTAACATGAAGTCAGTGGACCATATGAAAGAGGAGTGACCAAAAACCTAACAAGAAGGGAGACATATCAAGTTAATCGGCCAATTTGGAAGCAGCTATATTTAAAGAAATGACTATCCAAAGATAGTTCAAACGGAAATGAAAGGTGACAAATTCAGTGCCTCAACTCTTAAACTAAGCGTGATACTGTAAAGAGGTAGATATATGGGTATCACCATTAACTGGACATGCATCCTGGGCCATTCACTTAATTGCTCTGACTTGATTGCATCCTCTGAAAAATGGAGATGATACTGATATTCGTTTTCATCCTTGCTTTGAAGCAAACAAAATCATGTATGTGAGGGGGTTTATAAAATATTAATTGCTAAACAAGTTTTATTTCAGGCTACTTGCATTAAGGAAAAATTACCTCCAAGACTGCTCCTGTCATTCACCTGTGACTCATGAATTTTCGGTTGGCATAGAGTAGCAGAGGAAAGTCTTTCAAATATTGTAAAATCTAGGTTTATCTGAGGTAACCGTTGCTGCTTGTAGGAAGTATGTGGCTGAGTAATAGTTCAAAAATAGCATGTTATTTTGAGGAAGGAAATATGTTCTTCAACAAATAAAATAAGTGTTCCGAAGAATAATTTTATAGCATATTTAATCACACATCTAAAATAATTTGAATCCTGTAGTTCAGAGCACTCTGTACTTTGATATGAATTTTGAAGTGCTTTATTAACTGCAGTAGTACCAAGGCAAGTACTATTATGTAGAGTTGCATTTTATGAGTAACTCTTACCAACCTCTGTGAAGGAAACTGTGCCATGAGTATCAAAACTGGAATACACAGATGAAACAATTTATATATTTAACATACATTTTGAAAAGTTATGAATGTATGCTTACACACACACACACATACACATAAATGGTAGCTGTGATGAAAAGAGGCTTGTTTCATAAGTCAAACAAATAGACAGTCCTCTCTTTGCTTTATGATGACCTGCTGATGCGTGTCTACCAGGAGTTCGTTGATGGGTTCATTCAATAGACATTTGAAGACTAAGTTGTAGGGATTAAGGTAAGTGTTTTCAGGATATTAACAAAAAGTAGCTGTAAGTTTCTTCAGGGTTTGCAGATATTATATACAGAAAAAAAAATGTAGTCAAAGGCAGTATTTTTTTTTAAGGAGTCAGGGGGCAGATTATAAGTGGTATAAATGCGGCAGAGTGAGATTCCTTTCAGGTTGGAGAACAGGGAAAGACAACGTCAGGAGGAAGGAACGTTTTCATTGGTTCTTGGAGGATGGATAAGATTTAGCTGTGTGACAGGCATGAGTAGTACTTCAGGCAGGGAATATGGCATGAGCAAGTCAAAGGGATGCTAGAGGAGCCATTGGCAATGAGTAAAATGATTGATTTGGCTGGAGAATTAGACACATAAAAGAATTTGGGGAAATCATTCAGCTTGGAAACAGGTGGTGGCCATACCCTAGATAGCTTTAAAAGCCAGGCAGCTTTATGGACAGCTTTGATGAGACGTTGATGAGTTTCTACAATGATGTGAAGTGATTAAGAGAGCTTTGAAAGCATTATTTAAAAACTCTTAATTCCCTAGGTGACTTCAAAATTATACTTGACTCTTCAGAAACCTTGTCATCTTAGCAAATTGAGGGCTTTTTTTCTCTTAATAACTTGAAGGGCTATTTTTTTTGCCCCAGATTTTTAGACTTTTATTTCTTACTACTGCGTTGAGTGTCTGAGATTCTTATACAATGCCACCTATTGTAAGGTTCCTATATAGAAACAGTAATGTGTTACTTAGTAAGCAGAAAGCAATATTGATTCTGACTGCATGGAAAGTAGGGTGCTAGGTGAAGTGAGGTACACACAAAAATATAAAAATATGATGTTAAAATAACAACCCTGCATAGCATTTGGGAGATAGCAAAAAATAGTATAGAAAATATATTCTTTGGGAGTTCAGAGTTGTGATTAGACTTCAGAGAAGACAGGTGGGAGAATTGCAAGGTCTCTTAACCCCCAGATTGAGTGATGAGATTGACGGTATATTATCAGAGAGTTTCAAGTGAATCAGGCAGCCAATGACGAGCCACTTCTACCTTTCCAACCAGCGTTCTGTCTTATCGCTCTAAGATAATCCATTGCCATCAGTAATGGGAATGATAGTGATGACTTTTGGGACCCTGATTTTCTTAAAAGTAATTTTAAGTCAGCTAATAAAAATTTTAGTTAGCTGATTTATAGTTTTTATAATAGATAATAGCGGAATGTTTAAGAACTGTGATGCATGTGTTTTCTGCTTCTTAAAATATGTTCTTTTTTCCCTTTCTACTTCCATTCCTCTCTCATTTTGAACAGGATTTTAAGTCTGTTTAAAATATATAAAAATAACAATGCAAAAGCCAAAATTTAGGGAAATAAGGGCCAGTAAAAAATAAGGAAAGAAAAAGATGGATGAATTATTTAAGATGAGGTTATACATAAAATCCAGGTGCTAAGGTACTACCCATTTTCTATAAATAAAGAGCCCACATAGCTGTCTCTGAGTTTTCTAGCAGCCACAGAAAAGGGGAAAGACATAGTTTTATAAGATTGATATTGTCTGCAGTATAAGAACAAGCCAGTTTCTCAGAAGGAGCACCACTCTTCCTAATGTCAAGTGCAGGGAGAAATCTCTGTGACTGGTCCTCCAAGAGAAGCTCCATAGAAGTAATAAATACTGAATGTCCTCTTAAACATCCTTACAAGTAAATAGAACAAAGATTGTCTTAAGACTTTTAAAAGTATGCTTTTATAATGATTTTGGCTAATTGTTTAATGCCTTAAATAGTGTGTGGGAAAACACTTCTACAGAGTCCAAAGAATGAACAGCAGGCACAGACTGGGGATAATTTTGAGCCAGGGCAATAAGAGTGTGACTTGCTGACCAGCAGCTTCAGCATCACCTGGGGGCTTGTTAGATATGCAGACTTTCAGACAGATCTACTGAGAATCTTCAGGGGGTTATTGAGGAATACTGATTTCAGGTATCTCAGGTGACTTACTGGATGTTTAGGTAATCTTTTATGGATCAAACGGCACAAACTTTCAGCTATAAGGTGAATAAATTCTGGAGATCTAATGTACACCATGGTAAGCATAGTTAGTAATAATATAGTGTATACTTGAAATTTGCTAAGAGAGTAGATCTCAGGTGTTCTCAACACTCACACACATATAAAATGGTAACTATGGGAGATGATAGATATGTTAATTAATTTGATTGTGGTAATTATTTTACAGTGTATATGTATATCAAACCATCATGTTGTACATCTTAAATATATACAATTTTTGTCGAAAACTAAGAAGTAAAAAAATTTTAAAATAGTCTCTTAAATGAGTTTTAGTTAGACCTTATATAGCAGTGGATTTGGAGATTGCCTCCCTGACAAAATACATGGAATAAAAATATATTATTTTACTGGTTAAGGGTAGATCTGATTTTTTTACATCATCTAAGTAGGGGGAAAGGTTTTAGACATTTAGATAATTAGTTATTGCCTAATACGTGTGAAGCAATATGTTTAGGTACTTTAGAGTTGTAAAGATGAACAAGACATGGTAACTGTTTCTGAGAAGCAATCTAGCAGGGAGACTTAGTTGTAAACAAGTTGACCTAATGAAATAAGAATCACAAGGTACAAACAAGGTGCTGTGATAGTTACTCCTATTCTACAAAGTTTTACAGATGAGGAAACTTGGCTCAGAGAAATAACTTGTCTTAGCTAACAATTGAACTCAAACTCTGTGTGATCTTAAATGCAGTTTACACTTTTAAAATACAGCTTCTTAAAGAAAAGAAAAAAAGAAGGGAAACCCATTTTAAAAGTGAGAAAATAGTCATAAATCAGTAGGCTTCTACATTCAAGTTCACTATTCAGACAATGTAATAATTTTGATTCACATCTTTAAGAGCAAGTGCTGTTTTTAGTTAATGTAAACTGAAGTGAATCCTGCAGTTTTCCTCAAGTAGTAATTAAAGTTTTGCCAAAATAAAGAGAGTGTCATGATTGCAGGGTTTTTTTCCCTGAAATAAACATAAGATTTTATTGATACAGGAAGACAAGCTATTTTTATCCCTGAGTGCTGTGTGAGATTTAGTGGATTGAAGTATTTAGCAGATAGTACGTCCTCAATATATATTGATTAAATAAAAGAATTTAATATTTACCCTTGAAATCTTTGGAGCCCAATTTTACCAGGCAAGTGCAATCAAAGGAATATATTCATAATTTTTAAAATCTTACCTTCTTTAGAAATATTTCATAGATCCATAATCCTTTTTACCAGATATGAGCTCTCCACCTCTAAGCACTTTATATTTCAGTTGACATTGGCTGTAATTTCCCCCGTGTTATATTGATATGTGTATTTGTCTTATATTCCTGCAATAATGTAAGCCTTTCAGAGAATTTGTCGTATTTTTCTTTCCTGCGTAGAATCTAGTTAGCACTCAGGAGATACTTAGTAAATATTTGAATGAACAGTGAATGATGATCACTAGAATAATTATTAGTCAAATCTGTTCTAGCAACCTATGCCTCTAATCTGTTCCCAATAGCTGCCTTTTAAACCTGGTCAAAGCCTTGCTAATCGAAGGTGTTCTTTGACAGTGTTTTTGAGTATTTACAGTACTGCTGTGGAGAAGGCTAGCATTTATTGGGTGCTTATTCTTTCTCAGGTACTATTTTTAAAGCTTTTTCTTTTAAATTTTAATTTTATTGGAGTATAGTTGATTTACAGTGTTGTGTTAGTTTCAGGTGTACAGCTAAGTGATTCAGTTATACATATACATATATTTATTCTTTTTTATATTCTTTTCTCACATAGGTTATCAAAGAATATTGAGTAGAGTTCCCTGTGCTTAACAGTAGGGTCCTTGTTGGTTATCTATCTTATATATAGTAGCGTTTATATGTGAGAGCTTTAAAAACATTATATCTCAATTGGTCAGTACAACAATCTCAGGAGAAATTCTTATTTTCTCTTCTTTGGAGATAAGAAAACTGAGGTTTATAAGGAATTAACAGTTTATGCAAAGTCATGGAGCTAGTAAGTGGTGGAGCTGGGATTTAGATTTGCTTTTAAAGCTCTGCTTATTGTACAAGGGTAGGAGTAAAGGAGTGACTAGGAGGTAACGAATGACCAGTCCATTTATTCTCAAAGAGCATAAATATACCAAATAGGCTGATTTGGGACATTATAGTCCTGTCTTCCTAGAAATTGACTTTGGCTAGGCTTATGCTTGGGAAATCATCATCATCCAGAGCTAGATCAACGTCTATGTACAGAGAAGGTAAGAGTCAGTCCGTTAAATAAACTGAATCAGCCTTAGGATGAGCACTTTATGGCTCTAAAACATAAGTGGACATGTTGGACAGCTTTATAGCTGTTTCTGACCTAACAAAATGTATGCTAATGGGAACCCTACTCCAGTTCTCTGAATCTGGCACTGCCATTCTCTCCTATTTATTTAGGAATAGATTCTAAAGGATCACAATGTAGGCATCACAGTCCAGTCCACTGAGTCAGTCTTTCACAGGATAATCACATAAGTCCTGGAACTATCAGGCTGTAACTCCATGGGACTCACGGGTAGGATTCCCATCTTCATTCCCCCTGTAAAATAAGGTATACCCTCGGTATCTAAGATGCAATAGAGAGCACAAACAAAAAGTTTGCTGGCCTATAAAGAAAACAAGCATGAGAATGCAAGCATAGGATTAAGATCGGTTTCCTAGGGCATACTCTTCTCATAAACACCAGGGAGGGAACTTTGTTCTCTTTCTGCTGGTGTTTAGAAGTTTTGTGGAGTGAAGGCAGTGAAGTCAAAGGTGTACTCCCTTAGGTTTTTTGTTCTTCTTGCTGAAGTAAATGAGTGGGGACACTAAGGATTTCATGTGTGCACTGTGGCTACTTATTCTAAAAATAAAATAATACAAACTAAGCAATTATTTCTTTTGATTCACTTTAACATAGTGATTTGCTGCTTATTAATACAATCTGACAAAACCCCCGAAATGATCTCTAGGCAAGCAGGTTGGCACTAGAAAAGATATAAACACATCCTCTAGTGTATTCCCTTTACTAAGGTATTATTTTTAAAACCAACAAGGACCGACATGAATAATACTAAATACTCTCAGTTATAATAGTAAATAATACTAAATACTGTCAGTTTCTTTTCTTCTTAAAATAAAACTAAGACAAAGCAATTAACTGCAAAGGGCTATATTAACCCAACTCAAAGGTTGCAGTTTTAAACATGGGAGAGTGAGGAAGTGGAAAATTTTAATTCTCATAGAAAACATTAACCTCTCTGCATTTCACCTGTGGCACATTAAAATGCATATTTAATAGCCTAATTAAACATGTACTAAGTTTAACATAACTGAATGGTTGTTAACCTGAAGCCCTTAACTTTTCCCTCTCTTGGCTCTTTTGTTTATAAATTTGCACTTTACATTTCATTAGTAGATTTTCTCACTTATGAAACTTTTTTCCTTTGCAAAGAGTTAAAAATAGAGTAGTATTGTAATGATCTCTTGCTAAAACTATGTATCATTTGATGAGTCAATTTACTTATTTCAGAAAATTAAAAATTTTAATTAAAAAGTAAAATTAATTTTATTTCAGAAAGTTAAACCTGTTGAGGTTTAATAAAATTTAGAAAGACCTATTATATCCAACTTTGATCATCAGTCAGCTAATTTTAAGCCAGATATTATTTATTAACTAAAAGCTTTCATATGAAAAATATCACACATTAATTTTCATCAGCATAACATGAAATCCAATGACTCATCTTAAAAGCAGACTCTCATTTTGTAGGAATTTAGTCAAGTGGAAATTCTGAAATGTGTGAATTCATTTTGATATGTCAATCTCCAAACATAATTTTATTTGGCTGACCCCTTCTTACCTAGCTATATCTGGGGACAAAATGGAAAGATGACTGAAACATCCCAGAAATATCCTAGTACAGTGTCTCTGATGACTTTTAGCAAAAGAATTGGGTGTGTTTGGTGTACCTCTGTGCTCTTTCTCATCCTCATGGAGAGCACTCTTAAGGTGGTCTCTGAATAAGAAAGCAGCACTGGAAAGATTAAGTTATCATTTCAAAGGAAGGTCACTGAACAAGCTTGTGAAGTCAAAGACTTTGGTAATATAACTCCTTTTCTAAATAAGCTGTGTGTGCTAAGCATGTGTGAAAACCACAGAACTTCTGGTGGGGGAGCAGGCTACAGGAGGAGATGCTGATCTTGGGAGCTTTAGAATTTTAATTTGAAGAAAGAAGCACTTTGGCATTTTCTGGACACTGTCATCTTCAAGGTTTTGTTGAAATATGCAAACTTTGTAACATTCTGACTTTTAGTGCTTGGACTGGGTTCTGTGTTTTTTAAATCATCTATAAAATATGCAGAGAGAAATTTGTTCTGATGAGCATAGGACCATGATTCATTCAGAGCCAGCCAGAAAAATATTAGCTACTTGAAAAAGGACAGATCCACAGTAAATTTAGTTCTGTGTCATTTAATAAGAATTCATATAGTGTATACTTCAGTGTCTTGCTTTATATAAAAATGGAACTTTTGTCAGGGCCTACTTTAGGAGAATGTGTAGAGCTGTACACATGTTCAGGAAAGGCTTGAGATGGACTTAATCTCTCACATCTGCCTGACCTTGAGCTTCTGTACAAGCAAGAAGTGAAGGCTAAGGCAGAGTTGTAAACTGTCTGCCAAAGCAGGGAATCCATGCCCCAAAATGCACACAGAGCCCCTTGGCTAAGGCTGGGAGACATATTGGTTCAAGTTATTTAAATAAATCTTTTTCTAATCATTAGGTGATCACAAATCTAACTGAGTAGTGACTTCAGTGGCCACACATGACAAAAATGCAAACTTCAGAGAATTCAGAAAAGTCACTAAGCAAACAACAGCAGAAGCAGCAGCAGCAGTAACAACAACAAACAACCAAAACAACAAACCCTGGGGGTGAGAGAGAAATCTGATTTCCAGAGTTACCACATTCTATAATTTAACATGTCTAGTTTTCAACAAAAGAAGTATAAGATATGCAAAAAAAAGAAAGAAAGAAAAGTATGGCCCATACACAGGGAAAAAAGTCAGTAAAAACTGACCTTGATGTAGCCCAGACATTGGAGTTGCTAGACAAAGAAATTAAATCAGATATTTATAAATATGTTTAAAAAATAATGGAAATCATGTTTAAAGAATTAAAGTATGACAACTATTTGTCACCAAATAGAGAATATCAATAAACAGCTACACATTATTAAAAAGTAGAAATTCTGGAGTTGAAAAGTATAATAACAGAAATGAAGAATTTAGTAAAGGAGCTTAACATCACATTTGAGCTGGCAGAAGGAAAAAATAGTGAACTTGAAGGTATGTCAATTGAGATTATTCATTCTGAGGATCAGAGAAGTAAAAGAAAGAGGAAAAATGAACAGAGCCTCAGAGAGCTGTGGGACCCCATCAACTGTACAAACATGTGCATGATGGAAGTCCCAAAAGGACAGGAGAGAAAGAAAGGAGCAGAAAGAATATTTTAAGAAATAATGGCTGAAAACTCCCCCAGATTTGATAATAAACATTAATGTACACATCCAAGAAGCTCAAGAAAACCACATAGTAAATACTTGAAGAGAATCACACTTAGACACCTCATAATCAAACTAATGAAGGAAAAAACAGAATCTTGTAAGCAGCGAAAGGTAAGTGACTCATCAAATCAAGGAATCCTCAATAAAATTGACAACTGATTTCACTTCAGAAACCATGGAAACCAGAAGGCAGTGGGTTACATATTCAAAGTACTGAAAGACAAATTAACCAAAAATTTTATATCCAGAAAAACTGTCCTTCAAAAATGAAGGAGAAATTAAGATATTCCAAGATAAACAAAAACTGGGAAAACTTGTCACTAGTAGACCTGCCTTATAAGACATACTAAAAAAAAATTCCTTCAGGCTGAAATGAAAGCATGCTAGACCACAATTCAAATCTGCCTAATGTAATAAAGAACACTAATAAAGGTAACTATATAAGTAAATAAATAAGACAGTATAAATTTATTTTTGTTTATAACCTTTTTTTCTCCTGATTTGAAAGACAACTGCATAGACTATAAAATCAAGTTAATGGGCTTATAGTCTATAAAGAAATAATTTCTTTGACAATGTTAACACAAAAAAGAGGGGAAGGAACAAAGCTAGCTATATAGTAGCAGAAGTTTCATATGCTATTGAAATTAAGTTAGTATTAGTCTGAATTAGATTGTAAAATAAGATAATTTTAATCCAAATCCACAGAGATTAAGGAAACAAAAAATATATTAAAAGAAACAACAATGGAATTAAAATGGTACACTATAAAATATCTGTCTAACATAAAAGAAGCCAGTAATGGAAGAAGAAGAATAAAAGAGACATGACATAGAAAACAACAAAATGGTAGACATAAATCTTATCAGTAATTTATTCAGTGTAAATGGATTAAATAATCCAATCAAAAGGGAGATGTGGGCAGAATGGATAAGAAATCATCATCTATCTATATCCTGTATATAAGAAATATAAGTTAGATACAAAGACAAATTGGTTGAAAGTAAAAGGACGGAAAAAGATATATCATGCAAACAATAACCAAGAGAGCTGAAGTAGCGATACTAGTATCAAGCACAATAGACTTCAAAACAAAAATTGTTCCTAGAAACAAAAGAGGACTTCTCAATGAAAAAAGGGTCAATCCATGGAAGAAGACATAGCGATTATAAACATTTATGTTCCAAATAATGAGCCTCAAAATACATGAAGCAAAAACTGACAGAAGTAAAGTGAGAAATAGAAAATTCAACAATAGTAGTTGGAGACTTTGCCACTCCATTTTTAATAATAGATAGAGGAATTAGATGATCTACAAGAAAATAGCAGATTTCAATAGCACAAACATCCATAAAATATTCCACCCAAGAGTAGCAGGGTATACTTTCTTCTCAAGTGGACAAGGACCATTCTCTAGGGTAGACCATATATGCTAGGCCGTAAAACAAGTTTCAACAAATTTTAAAAGATTGAAATGCAAGGTATATTCTCCAACCACAGAAGAATAAAGTTAGAAATCAAAAACAGAAAGAAATTTGGTAACTTCACAAATAGGTGGGAATTAAACAACACATTCCTAAATAACCAGTGGGTCAAAGAAGAACAAAAAAGGGATAAACTACATATATAAATATTAATGAATTAATTTTAAAGAAGCTGTAGACATATCAGGGTTTTTAAAAAATGTATTGTGTTATTGTACTAGCAAAGTACTTTGTTTACAGCAATGGTAAAATTAGGTATGAGAGATTTTAGCTTGCTAAAAATGACTGTACATATACTCATGTAAGAGGGGCATGAATGTAGAGGCCGGCAATTCATTTTGAAGGATTAACCTACTTCTATTTTAGAAAAGATGATTTATTTTAAGACGGTCTTACCCATGTATGCCTGATATATGATTAGTTCTTATGGGGAAGAATAATTTACTCTTTCACTGACATCTCAAAGCCTTTGCTTCAAATCTTGGCTTTAATTAGACAAAATTTTAAGTTGTAAGAGAAAGCTGTTTATGTAAGTGAATTTACAAATTTAGCTAAGTATGATTTAAAAAAAATTTTTTTGGTTATGTGTCCTTAAAAAATGTTGACTCCATCTAAATGGTGTTAGGCCACATCTTTTACATTTACTTTTTGCTGTATACTTTAGTGCCATTAAGGGAAAACTAGTTACTCTAGAGATATTCAAACATTGCGCACAGTAGTGTCTATGCATGTCCATTATAATGCATCATTAAGTTCCAAGCACATGTGTTTGAGTCTTGATGCTTATTGAAGAACAGCAAGAACTTTTTTTTTAACATCTTTATTGGAATATAATTGCTTTACAATGGCGTGTTAGTTTCTGCTTTATAGCAAAGTGAATCAGCTATACGTATACACAGCTGATTCGCTTTTATAAATAGTGAGTTTGATTTAATTTCAGTCTGTGTCAGGTGGTGAAAAAATGCATCCTGCAAAATTATTCAGAGAAAATTTACTCTTTCTTCAGAACAAGGAGAAATCAATATTGGGTGTTTGAGTTGAATGGTATTTTACTTTCAATTAATAATCTCTGTGATTGTTGCAACAGGAGACCAAAGCAAAAATCACAATATGCACAAAAATGTTTGTGGAAGCAATATTTTATGAGCTATTTGCACATGCTATTTTCTTTCAAAGAATTTTAAGTTTGGAGATCAGACATTATTTTTTTTTTAATCTAAATAATAATACAAAAGGAATATTGTATCCATTTACAAATAGTTTTGTTTTTTGACAAAACTATTGTGGTATGGCTGATAAACACCCAGAAGTTTTAGTTGGGTCAGAAAGAGAATCTATGCATATTTCTTTAGTCTGGGGGCTTGTTTCCCTCATGATATCCACCATATTCCTATTAAAAGCTCTTTTGTCATTTGTTTCCTCAACTGGAAATATTTTGTGCTTCTGGTTCTGTCTTTACATAGCTGTGTACATGGTAGACAATAAGTATTAGGTGCATACATAAATACTATGAAGACCTCAAAAAAAACCTATGAAGACAGTCTTATAGTACATTTCCAATTTTACTATTCTTCTCTTAGAACTTGATAGAATGCTGAGCACCGTGAATGAACACAGTCAGTCTTAATTGATGTTAGTGCTACTCACGGCTACTGCAGTAATTTAAAATGTACATTTTTTGATCAATTAATATTTTCATGAGAACTTGGATATTTAAAAGAGCTAATAAAAACACTAAACCTATTAGAATATTCAGAAATCAAAGAGAACAGTAGAAAATCTTTTAAAATATTCTTACAAAATATCAACTATGTTTTGTACTTTATAGTTATTTTTTAAGAACTTGTTATCAATTTCCATGTTTCATTAGCAAACATATAATTGATGTATAAATTGCTTGAGCTGATACTTTCTTTGATGACTACATGTTATTTGTCATGTACCTGTAGTACTTAGTGCATTGAATTTTCTCCACAAAAGTTTGTTGCATAGCTTGAATTTTGTATCTTCCTTTATGGATGTTTGAGTTATAAGAATTGTGTTTCCAAATGACTTGAAGAATTTTCACATGTCAGAGAGGTTGTCAGAACTAAAGTTAAAAAATTTTTTTGTTGCTGAAAATCTTTGTTAGGTTTAGGCTCTTCAATTTTTAAATGTAGTTGATTTTAATTAAAGTTTAAAGAGAAAAAGAAACCATTGGAAAGATATTGGAACTAAATAATTCACTTCTGGTGAATAGGGAGTTTGCAGTTTGAGTTAATGGTATTCATTACACTAATTAAAAGCAGTGAGCCATTTTGCCCTTATTTTCCCAACCAGTGTTTTCAGTAATGGGGGGATGGGGTGGTTGGCATTTGATGTTTTATGTATTTACTGATGGGCTGCTTTGACTTCTTCCTTAAATTGACAACCACTTGAAAGGAATTTATCAGACAAAAGAACAACTTCTTTTCTAGAGCTGGACCATTTATTCCAAGTTTGGGCAGTGAGAAGACAATTGAGTAGCTTTTACTGCCACCAGCTGTGCTATGGTTATTTGAACAAATAGAAGACTAAAAGAATTGTACAATCTCTTTATATACAGCATTATACAAAATCTGGATTTTTTTGCCTATTAAATATTGCATTTGTAGTTGAAAAACTTATAATTACTTAGATTTCCATTGCTGTAATGAGTTTGCTGCCCTTTGAAAGCTCACGTAGGTCTATCAAAATTGAGTCTTGTAGAATTTGAGAAGGTGCTGCTGCAGGGTTTGCAGCAAATTCATGATTATTTGTCTTGCAGATGGGCATCTGTATCTATAGCTATATCTAGCCGAAAGTAAACAGCTTGAAAACAAAAGATTGTCCTAACTACTTTGAAAAATCACATTTCCTAATCAAGGAATTCCAGCGATTAATATCACTTGGCTACTCTAGGGCTTTGGAAAAAACGAAAAGTGGGTGTTTAAATGTATTAAGAGATAATTTTCCAAGCAATTGAGCAGGTAGTTAAAAATACCTTGTTTTCATTTCCTTGCCTGAGAAAATCCTAAAGTCTAAAGGTTTAGAAGAGAGTGGAAGAAGTTATACTGAATAGAGCCTGAAGTGTATGCTCCAGACGTGAAATCATCACACTTGCCAGTCTCCAGAGTTCATTGATCAGTACATGGAGTCATTGTGTTTGAAGTGTGAGTACGGGAACTGTGCCATTCTGTTAACCTAAACATGTAGTTTCTTGGAGATTATTGGTGTACTCATTGATTTTTATAACTTATTACTATTGGAGTGAGAAGGTATCTTGAGTTTGATAGAGGTGGGCAGACTACAGGAAAGGGTAGGTCAGGGCTTCTCAACCTCAGCACCTTTTTTATTGACCTTTTGGACTGGATAATTCCTTGCTGTGGGGGCCTATCCTGTGCACTGCAGGGGGTTTAGCAGCATCTCCGCCATCTACCCACTAAATGCCAATAGTGCCCTCCCCACATGTTGTGACAACCAAAACTGTCTCCAAGCATTGCCAGATGTCCCCTGTGGAGCAAAGTCATCCCAGCTGAGAACCACTGTGCTAGATAGAGGGCTCCTGGCAAGTGATATTGGTTCTTACTCAGCTCTGTATCCTCAGTACTTATCAAGGTGCCTGGCATAGAGTTGGACCTCAGTAAAGGTTTGCATAAATTTTTAAAAAGATAACTTAGAGAAGAAAGGTAACTTATTTTACTATCACCTTCTCTGCCATTGATTTCCCACATTATTAGTAAAATAGCATAGAATAAAAAGGCTCAATGCTGCATTATTTATAAAGAGCAAAAAGAAAAAATCAGAAAAATATCTGAATGCCTACTAATGTAGAAAATGGCCAAGTTAATATGGTGCATTTCTGCTGTGGAATATTACACATTCATAAAATAGGTTACCTAGCAAACCTTTTAAATAATATTATTTTTGTAAAAAGTAGGTTATAAAGTTAAAGAATGATTTCTGTGTGTGTATATATATATATATATATATATAATTTTTAGGTGAAAAACAACAGGATAAATGCTAAATTATTAGTCTTGGTTGCTTCTGGCATTATGATTAGATTTTCTGTACACCTTCTGAGTCATTATTTACAGGATGCCTTCTTTTTCTTTGGTCTTTAGAAAATCTAAATGAAAGGAATAGAAAACCAGCTAAGTCTGAGTGGATTTTATGTAGTCATTTGAAATGGCATTTTCTTCATTTTTTAAAGAAAAGCTAAGAATGAATTGCAAGCTCTACTTACTATTTCTGAAATTGTTACCCAAATTTTCCTATAATTATATTATTTGATTTTTGTTGTAACATTGTTATTTGGCAAGAACACATGTAGCATTAAAATTGATTTGGCATACTAAACATAACTGGGAAAAAATACCCAGTGTATTTCGTAACTATTGTATAGAGTTCCTTAAAATGTAGAAGAAACAACTTATATGTAGTTTGTCTGAATTGCAAACATCCCTGTGTAATATTGATCATCTCTTACCATTATTCCTGTCAGTATTTTACAGTAAAATATTCTTGTAGAAACTATAATTAGGGGAGGAAATGTAGACGCTGCAAGTATACAATGTGTGACTTTTAAAAGAGTTACACATTCTCATTTGTTAGAGAGATTCACTTATGTGGCAATCTAGCTCCACGTATACTGTAGGTATAGATGTGTACATTTAAGTGAGATTGTACTGGAGCTATTTGTGGATTAATCCAAGCTCTCTTGTCGAAGGACCTTTTAGGTATTTGCATATTTCTTAGAAAGATCCACAGCTTAGAACATTCGGAGTTCCCAGTTCTGACTCCTCAACATCATGTTGAACCTGAAAGTTCATGTATTTCAGGCTGCCATATGTTTGAATAAGAAGTCAAAAATCAAACATTTGGCACTAGTTTCCCTCTTGCTTTCCTCTACCCAACTGTATAGACTAAGTTTGGATCCTAGAGGTGCTGTGATCTCACATTTCGTGCACCTCATGCCTTTCCCTCAGCCTGAACACTTTTTTCTCTCTAATTCTTAAGCTTACTTCAAGCCTTAGTTTGAACAGCACTTCCTCAAGATTCTCTCTTGGAACCCTAACTGTGCTCATAGCACCCCGTATGTCCCTTGTCACAGCACTTTAATACAGGGTGATGAGTCCCTTTTTTAATGTCTGTCTTCTCTAGGAGCCTGTAAGCTTCTGTGAAAGTAGAAATCAGGAACATTCCATTCACCACTTTAGTATCTAGGAAAGTGCCCAGCACATAAGTAAAATTTAATAAGTGTTTCATGAATCAGTGCATGCCTGAATGAAGAAGTCATAATTCCAGCCTCTTTAAGAGGAAAGAGTAAGATGCATCAGAGGCAATTCCCAAATAATGTAGAGTAGTACAGCATTTGCTCAACAATGAGAGGGCATCAAAGGCTCAGTTTTTCTTTTACTACCAAGAGTTTTGATTTGGATTATATGGAACTCTGGAAACGTGTGAATTTTAGTTGCACAATAAATTGTTATAGAATAGTAATATTCCAAACGTTTATTTTTTTGTATGATGAATTCTAGCTATACTAAGAATTGTAGTTTTCACGTTAGGATCAAAATTTCTCTGTTAAAAGAAACATTATTTTAAAATCTTAACAGTGTTGGATGAGTGCTTTTCCTCATCTGGAAAGTAACACATCTTTGAGTCTCCTGATTATATTTTAACCAGCTAAACGTATTAATCTTTTCTTGACAGGGACATAGTTAAGATTAAAATACATACATACATACATACATACACACACACATATATACATATATACATATGTTGTGTGTCTCTGTGTGTTATACTAAAACACCTTCAAGGAGTAAGAGTAATTTTTTTCTCTGATAAATAATACTAGACCCTTTATTATGAGTCAGATTTTAAAAATGTTTGAATTTTTTCTCCCTTGGTTTTAGCTTTCTCTTCTTCATATTGTCTGAAAGGCAGCCTTCTGCAACATTTTCTTCTCCTCCTTAGACAGTTTGTTTTGAAATCATCTCTGAAATTTTGGGTAATTCTTGGCTGAATTTTTTTCATATGTTAATCTTAGATCAATTGAAGTTAAAACAAAATTATACCCAATAGTATGTTTATAGTTCACCATTATTATAGAATTTTACTTCTCACTTAAATGTCACAACATTTTATAGAGAAGGGGGTTAGTTTGCCATTCACTTATTCATAATCTCTACACAGATAAGGAGCACTAAATATATAATGAGATATGGACACAGGTATCAAGAAGATGTATTTCCGTAATCAGAAGATACAATTGAAGATAACTCTAATGTTAGCCACAGAAATAAAAGGAATGTAGGAATAAATGTAATAAAATGTACAAAATATCTTCATGTACGAAAATGATCTTTAATGAAAGTCATTTGAGAAGATTTAAGTAAATGGAAAGAGATACTGTTCTCATGCATTGGAATACTCAGTGTTGTTAAGTTGTTAATTCTCCCCAAAATGAGCTATGGATTCAATCAAATTGTAATCAAGACCCTAATGGAAGTTTTAATGGAATTTGACAAGCTAATTCTTAAATTTATGTGGAAGAGTAAAGGGCTAAGGAGAGAAAAAATAATGCTGAATAAAAAGGACAAAGTAGGAAGAATGGCATTGTAACATACCTAGACGTCTTATGAAATCATAATATTGTACATTGGACCAAACGTACAAGGCCAATTGGACAAGACTGGATAGCCCAGAAAGCACCAATTTATACATGGAAACTAGATATATGACAGAGGTGACATCATTGATCATCAAAGGGATGAGTTATTTAATAAATGGCACTGGGACAAAAAAGTTGAAATTGTATTCCTACCTCATAAAAGCACAAAAGCAATTCCAGATTAATTAAGCATTTACATTTGAAATGCAAATTGGAGAATATCTTTGTGACGTAGAGAGTGAGAGAATTTTCTAAACAAAATACAAAAATGCACTAATCTCAAAGGAAGGGGTTGATAATTATCAGCAATAATTATAAATATTAAAATTTGTACAATGAAAGAGAAAAGAAATTAATCAAAGACCGGGGAAAGATATGTGTCACATAAATATGACAAAGGACTAGCATTCAGGATATCAAAAAAAAAAAAAAGAAAAAGACAAAAACCCACTGGAAAACAAGACAAATAAGAATTCAATTCTACTCAGTTCTGATAAAGTGAAGTTCAAATGGCCACTAAAAGCCAAAATACGGATCAGGGAAATGCAAATTAACACTAAATACTGTTCAATTTCATACACCCATCAGACTGACAAAAAGTTCACCAACACCAAGTGTTGGTGAGGATATGGAGCAGTATAAAATTTCACAATACTGGGGAGTATAAGTTAGTACCACTTAAGAGAGTCATGGGCTTCCCTGGTGGCGCAGTGGTTGAGAGTCCGCTTGCCAATGCAGGGGATGTGGGTTCGTGCCCCGGTCCGGGAAGATCCCACATGCCGCGGAGCAGCTGGGTCCGTGAGCCATGGCCACTGAGCCTACGCGTCCGGAGCCTGTGCTCTGCAACGGGAGAGGCCACAACAGTGAGAAGCCTGCGTACCGCAAAAAAAAAAAAAAAAAAGTCATTTATTCGTACATACGTATTCAAGTTGTGTATTTCATAAGCACCTAGCAATTCCAGTGGGAAGTATAATCCCAAAGAGATACACTTTCATTTTGTACACAAAGTTACATGTACAGGAATGTTTATTTCATCATTGTTTATAATACTGAAAAACTGGAATCAAACTATCTATCAATAGGAAATTGGATAAATGAGGTATTTTCATGCAATGGAATATTATGTGGCTTTAATAATGAATGAACTAGACATATTATATACATGTATATATGTATTCATAATCACAGATGAGTCTCAAAAATATGTTTAGACTGCTCTGTATTGTTTAGGGTTACATACATATGAAATAAAGTCAAAGGCATGTTTAAGAGTAATAAACACTAAATGCTTTATGAAACTAGAAATGGAATTAATGATAGGTAAGGTGTGTATATTGAATGGATAGCTCAGAGCAAAGTAGGGTAAGGCAAGGGAGAGCTCACGCAATAGCAAGTATGAACCTTGGCACAATAATTCCTCTAACAATACGTTTTATTTTATTTATTTATTTATTTATTTTATTTTTTAAACATCTTTACTGGAGTATAATTGCTTTACAATGGTATGTTTGTTTCTGCTTTATAACAAAGTGAATCAGCTCTACATATACATACATCCCCATATCTCTTCCCTCTTGTGTCTCCCTCCCTCCCACCCTCCCTATCCCACCCCTTCAGGTGGTCACAAAGCACTGAGCTCATCTCCCTGTGCTATGCGGCTGCTTCCCACTAGCTATCTATTTTACATTTGGTAGTATATATAAGTCCATGCCACTCTCTCACTTTGTCCCAGCTTACCCTTCTCCCTCCCCATGTCCTCAAGTCCATTCTCTACATCTGCGTCTTTATTCCCGTCCTGCCCCTAGGTTCTTCATAACCTTTTTTTTTTCTAGATTCCATATATATGTGTTAGCATACGGTATTTGTTTTTCTCTTTCTGACTTACTTCACTCTGTATGACAGACTCTAGGTCCATCCACCTCACTACAAAGAACTCAATTTCGTTTCCTTTTATGGCTGAGTAATATTCCATTGTATGTATGTGCCACATCTTCTTTATCTATTCATCTATCGATGGACACTTAGGTTGCTTCCATGTCCTGGCTATTGTAAATAGAGCTGCAATGAACATTGTGGTACGACTCTTTTTCAATTATGCTTTTCTCAGGATATATGCCCAGTAGTGGGATTGCTGGGTCGTATGGTAGTTCTATTTTTAGTTTTCTAAGGAACCTCCATACTGTTCTCCATAGTGGCTGTATCAATTTACATTCCCACCAACAGCACAAGAGGGTTCCGTTTTCTCCACACCCTCTCCAGCATTTATTACAATACATTTTAAACTTCTACATGGAACCTTAGCAAAACACAAAATCCTCTCATTGTGCAAATACTGTTTTGAATTTCTTGGGTGATGCGTTCAGCCTATATCAGCTGCTTCATATTATTTTAACATGTCTTTCTGTAATTGTTTTTTAAGTGTGGCACTTGAGTTTTCAGGACTGTTCTGAGTTGTAATTGATCACTGTACATGCATTTTGAATAGGGACATTTGTCTACTGACATGTCTACTGACATGCCATTTCTCAACTTGACAAAGCACCTCTAGAGGGCATAGGTTTTAATAAGAGAGAATATATTATTATTTTTTTCCATAGAAAGTGGGTGGTGTTACATTTTATAATGAAATAATGAATAGTTGAAATGACAGCTTATCACCTTACATTTTTTGTAAGCCAAATATAAAACTAGAAATAATGCTTATTAGTTTAGGCTTTATAATACTCACTTCAAGATAAATTCTAATGGGAGAATATTTACTAAATAAGTTTGCTTGTAGTCATAGTAAACAGTAACAAAAGTGGCTTCTTTGTCTTTTTCATCCAAATTTTTCTTTCTGTGTCCTTTCCACTTTTCTTCATACTCTAAATTTCTTCTTGCATTCAATTGTATGAGCAAACTTACCTTTTGAAACATGTTGTAATTTTTGAAAACATGTAGTTTTTTATTACTCGTTTTCAATTCATTTTGATACCATTATTCCTAGTTATTCAGTAATTATAGCACAGTCCTAAAATAAATGGAGGTACAAAGATGAATGAATGCATTTTCTATAGATTCTGCCCTAGAGGAGGCCCAGTTTAGTGTGAGAACTAGATGAAACACTTCATAATGGCAAGATGTGAGCACTCAGGCAGAAGTAGGAATGATGGCAGTTCGCGTTGAAGAAACAGCAGCAAGCTCTGTTTGAGTGGGAGACGGTAGGCAGGGGACAAAGACAGCTGGTCCAAAACAGTGAGTGTGAGCTTGCTAGCAAAAAAGGATGGGAGAAGTGGTTGATAGGTGGAGCATCAAGTGCAGATGAGTAGAAGAGTGAAAGGTCTTGGCCAGTTGAAAGAAAAATGAGAAGTGCCATGTACGTGCAGTAGTGGGTGTTGGGAGAAAGTGACAGATGAAACTGGAGAAGTGGAATTTTCATTAGTGCATAGGATTTATAGTTCTTTTCTTCCATTTTGATCATTTCTGCCTGGTTCTAATATCTTGTCTTACACCACCCCTCACCCCCAAACATTTCTCAGTCATTTGAACAGACTCACTGGTGGTTAATTTTCCTACTTCATTTTCTCCTTTCCTAAGAACTCCTCTCCACTGTCTTGGTCATTTCCAAATACGGGAATTCATTTCAGTTACTTAATTCAAAAGATTTTATTAAAACATCTTACCTTCGGTTCAACTAAATGGTTAGCCAATTTACTAATTAAAAGGAAACTTTTTATATAGTTCAACATGTTAACAATTTAAATCAAATTGATTAATTCATCTTCTTGCTTGGTTAATTTAACCATTCTAGAGGGGAGTTTAGTAAAGAAAATTTTGTGATGTGTAAATTCATGGAACTAGTTGACTTTAGTCCTTTTCCAGGTCTATGTCACTGCACTTGCTTCATCCTACAATCAGGAAGGAGCATCATCTTGAACTTTTCTTTGAAAAGTTCTCCTTTGAAGGATTCTAATGATCACTTAACCAGCCACTTCCCATTTCTGGATATTTTGGTAAATTTTCAGAGCATTTAGAAATCATACGCCATTTCTTTCAGTTTCAGGAAATTATCCTTTTATTTCAGAATTCTGTGATCTGTGAAATGGGTATTCAGTTGCTTAAAACACTTCAATTGTTAGTTTTATGTCCAGAATGTTTGCCCTAAACAGTTCAAAGCTAAGTCTTGTTTGTTCGCATTTATAAAAAAAAACTTTGAATGGACTGCTTTATTAAAATAATGGAAGAACTTGGTAGAGGAAGAACTCCCAGGGAAGAGGTTAAATAATATAAATAGCTCTGCTGAGAATGCAACAAAGTTCTCTATTGTGCTGTTACCACAGCAACACCAATAATTCAAAACAAGGAAATGGAGTCTCATGTTTAATATAATACAGACCTTTCCCTAGAACCTCTGTGGTCTAGGGTTTTTCAAGGATTGGAATGTTTATCTACATATGTCTAAATTTAGATATGCCCTTTATGTAATGTGGTAAAAGAGAAGTACTTAAATTCTATAGGATACAGTTATTTCTTTAGCATTTTTTAAAATTGACTTTAGAACATCAGGAATTTTCCTTGGGCATTGTGAATATGTGCTTATGGAGAAGCCATAATCTTTTGTGCATTTCACATACTATTTTAAAAGATCACTTTGAAAGGTATGAAAGAGGTGTTTGGTAATCCAGGAAAGAAAAATGATTTTTTTTTCTATTGAATGTTTAACCACTGTAACAAGAGCTGCCTCTGCTATGGAAGTAGATATTCTATTCTGAAAGTCCAAATCTGGAACTCAAAAACATGGATGTGGAATTTTGGGAGTTTTAAAATAAACTTTGTCATTTTAGAAATAAATTAGAAAAATATTGAACTCCAATCTCAGGCATGTATAAAATTTAACTCACCATTCAATAAAGCACAACTAAACTGCAACAACAAAAAAAAGAGAGAAATTGTCAGTGTAAAAACATAACATACTTTTTCCTAAACGTATTTGACCCAGCATAGTCTAGATAGAGACCTTCTTTGGACTTTAAAATTTTGTTCTTCTGGGGCTTCCCTGGTGGCGCAGTGGTTGAGAGTCCGCCTGCCGATGCAGGGGACACGGGTTCGTGCCCCGGTCCGGGAAGATCCCACATGCCGTGGAGCGGCTGGGCCCGTGAGCCATGGCCTCTGAGCCTGCGTGTCCGGAGCCTGTGCTCCGCAACGGGAGAGGCCACGGCAGTGAGAGGCCCGTGTACTGCAAAAAAAAAAAAAAAAAAAAAATTTTTGTTCTTCTTTGTTAGTTACTTTGCCTTGCTGCCTGCCTGCCTGGCTTTCACACCACCAATTTTACCCTTGTTCTTACTAAAAAGTAGGCATGTAGACAATTTTGATTGTTATAATTATAAATGAAAGGATGAGGGAAATTTTCATGCTCTGATCTTTTCTACCCAGTTACTTCATCATGAGGTTGATGCCAAATGTATATCCAGTATGTGTGTATGTTCACATTTCACCCATTTAATAAGGACAGTTGTTGCCTAGAAACTAGTTTTCTCAAAGGCTTAATTCATGTACTATGTGTAAATTGGTCAAATATTATTTCTTGCATGAAACTTTTATTAAGGAATTATGACTTCATTTTTCACTTATCTCTTCCGCCCAGTGGTGAAAGGGGAATTCTGAGTATTGAAGGGGAATTCTCAGAGGTTCAGGAGAATAATTGTGAATCAGCCTTAAAAATGATTGAAAGGTTAGAAGGGAAATAAAAATCAAATGAAAATGTATTCATCCTTTCAGCAAATATTTGTTAAGGAACTACCTCTGTCAGATATGTTTCTAGGCACTGGAGATAAAGTATTGAAAAGACAGACTAGCCTCATGAAACTTACATATAATAAATATTTAAAGAAGGGATTTGGATAATAAAATAACCTATTGGGATTTTCTAATACTGTTATGACTCTTTCCATTCAATCATTCATTCATGCAGTATTTGCTTATGAGCAGATCAAAAATTTTGTTATGTACTCTAATCTCCCTTTCTTCATTCAATTTTATTTTTCCAATTTTTCAAAAGGAATAACATTTTAAAAATTAAGTGGACTTCACATGTCACTTGAAAACAGAGTCAGGATTATCCATTTCAGGCCTTTGTTTTATTTTGCCATTCCCATCTGGACCTTATTGATACTTTACTTTCAGGAAGATATGCCTGAGGAAGACCAAATTTGAGGTTCTAGATGGAACAGAGCTTTGTCTGTGAGTCTGAAACAGGATCAGGCAATGATATATGTTTCATGAAGGATAATGAACTTTTTAAATGGTGGCCGTGCATTTTGTGTTATTAGAAAGCATCATAACTATTCACTGACTTCTATTAATAGATTTTTCTTAAGATGAGGAAAATGTTGCATGGGTTTTGTGGCCATTCTTCTTGTTCAGACTTACGCTTTGTGGAGCATGCTTTTATTGTTACTCTATTTGAGAGAGAGGCTGACAAAGGCTTCCATAACTTCCAGTCTTCAAATGATGAAAACTGAGCACCTGGTGAAGGATTTCAGGAAACCACTTACTTAATTGACTCTCTTTTCAAGTAAAATGTATTTCAAAGGATAATAGCCTAAGATTTGACTCCAAAGCTTCAGTGGAGATGAGAAATTCTTCTGGCTGAACTGTATAGCTAATGTTCAATTACCTTAGCTTCTATTGAACTATATTCTAAACACCTTCCTTTGTAACCATCACCTTGTGCAGAAGTCTGTATTTTTAGCCTTTAAGCAGAGCTCAAGCACTGTATTTAGACATCTGACTTGAAGACTAAAATTTGCTCAGTGAGCAGAACAAATGTTCAGAAAATAACATTTCAAGGTTAGAGTTAGTGTCCTGAATAAAATTCCTTTTCTTTTTTTTCTCCCTATTGAATATAATATAAATAATGTACCCTGACTGGCTTTCAAGATTAAAAAATCAGAGAATAACAGTGAACTTGGAGAGGGAAGAAGGAGTAATTAAAAATTGAAGGGACTACTGTTGAACAATTGTTTCCCTGAATCTAAGTACATGTTTTATTCCTGATTCAATAGGATTATGAATCCTAAAAGGCTTTTAAAAACTGTATAGTAAAGCTTCTAGAAAAAGGGCCAAAATGAGCCTATAGCCACCTTAAAAATATTGAAAGAACACACACATACACACACAATGAAGAGGCATTATAATATCCCTCTCAGAATGGGGAGGAGAAAACTATTTAAATATTGTTTTTGACTAGTTATAGTAATTGTAGGTTTCAATTTTTGGCCATTTACAATGTGCTAGTCATGGCCTGAAGGCCTTTTATGTAATTGACCTTATTGAATATTCACAGCAATTCTATGAAATAGGCATTATAAGCCCCATTTTATAAATGAGAAAATAAAAGCCAGAGTGTTTCATAACATTCCTAAGACAATATAGTTAGTGAGTAATAGTATGTTATGGATATTTCTCAGGAAAATCCCGAAATGGTGGCCAAGGCTCCCTCATGTTGAGAAATGAAAATATTTCACTTCTTATGGGAATAGATGAGAGTGATACATCATGATTATTAGTCTTAAACAAGACATTGCAAGGTCCCAGGACCCCTTCCAAAAAGGGAAGTCACATATTTGCACTGAGGGAAAGGGATTATCACTTGGTGAAAACTTCTTGAAGAATTCAATTCACTTGGATTGTATGTGACTTGATGAGAAACTTATCCCTTTATATCCCACAAGGCAAAAGGATGTTGTAACTGCATTGCACAGTGGGTCTATAAATCGGCCTGGGCACTCCCTCTTCTTTGTTGCCTGGTTGAGGGCATGTCTTCACTTAGTGTAGCCCAGTCTCCTTGTGAATAGCACCAGGACTGTTTAAATGATCAAATTTTCTCACCCTTGGAATTAGAGCTGAAAGAATTGTGGGAAATTCTGGATAATTTTTAGGCACTACTTTTAGAAAGGAATAAAGAACATGTGAAACCCTTTGACCTTTTTCTGATCCTTGGTGTCCAAATGCTCAAAATACATTTCAACCCAGCATAGGGAGACATTTCATAGTAGGGCATAGTAAGGAGAGAGAGAGAGTAAATCAAAGGTGAGTTAGAGATTTATTTTTAAACTGGGTGGAATACCAAGTGTGTGTAGCAGAAAGTATAACAGCTGACTGTTATTTGGTGAAATGATTATCTTTCTTCTTTGCAGAATGGATTGTCAGTACACATCACGTAAATGATATCTTAATTCTTTATTTACAGTTCCAAAGGATAGCACTAAATTTTTATGTGAACTATGTTGTATTGCTGTAAAACAGAGATTTTTAAGTACTAAGATATAATTCCATTTAGTCACTGAGTCAGACTTTTTTCAGAACTTTTGGAGGTTATCACCATTATTTATTGATGGGAACATTCAGCCTGGGGGATTAAATGATTTGTTCAAAGGGAAACAGTAGTAAATGGCAGGATTAGCCATATAATACTTTGAATTTTGGAAAAGTATTAAAAACAAATCCAAACAAGTCTCTCAATTCCCACCTTTGTGGGGTATTCCACCTACCCCTCCACCATCCCAGGCAAAATGAGGAGGCAGAAAACCATTACTGTGGGAGTTAGACAGATATCTGTTCAAACTCTGCTTCATGTCACTCACTATACAGCTTGGCCAATTTATCCAACCTTTGTTTTCTTAAGTGCTACTATGATCTTATGAACACGAATAGAAAGAATTCTGGGAAGCTGCCACTTAGCTATTAAATATTTTTGCACTGTAGGATTATGAGGCAGTTCTTACTTTCGTCCTCATATACTTTTTCTATTATTTGATTTTGTGATCAAATTGTTATTTGTCGAATAGTTAAAACTTTCCCGCTTTAAAGTAAAAAATAATTTTGAATTTTATTTAGTATTTAGAAATAATATGTTAAGATGTCAATTTACACACACACACACACACACACACACACACACACACACACACACATTACTCCTATTTCATATGTTTAGATCTTGTGTCCTGACTCCTGGTTTGGAAAAGATGGCCACCGTTATATATTCAATTGCATAGTTTTTCCAATTATTTATTAGCTCTTATTTAATCTTTCACTATAGTCACTATAGAGGAGTAAAGCATGTTTATTTCCCATTTTTAATCTCCTAATTTCATGATCCTCAAGGATTTTGTTCTTGTTGTCTGTAATTTTAAGACTACCATAGTAGGTGAACTGTCTGGATTCCAAAAGAAACCTCTCTCTATAGAGTTGGACATTGGCACTACAGAATTATCTGTAGTCAATTCTGGTCCTCCATTTACCAAATATGAAGACTTAGTCAATTTACTTAGTCTTTTGGTAAATTAGTCTCTTCATCTGTAAAATAAATGTAAGAAAACTGAACCCTCAGGATTGTTGTGATAATTAAATGAGTTAAAAATTTCAAGCATCTGGTATTATGGAGACTAGATAAAGATAAATTACTTTCTCTTTCACTTGGTTTAAATCTAGTACTCAGTATTGCTGTTGTCCCAGGTAAAATTTTGCTTATTAGTTTTGTGATAAATTGGATGTGAATTTTAGCAGTCTGCTAATTTTAAGAGTAATTGAATCTCTTGTGGAGTTACTAGAAAGATGACCAGCTGACAATCTTTTCTTCATTAACGTGAGGCTGATTTCAGCCTAAATATTCTGCATTGTCAGGCGGCCTTTACTTTATCAAGGGAGAAAATAAAAATCCACAAAGCTAAAGTAACAATAAAATAAAATTGGTCCAAAAGATCAATTAAAGGGCACTGTGATACATAAGATTCTAGCACTCATGAAAAGTACAAATATTTTTACAAATATTTTTGATGTCTTCAGATATATTTATTTATTTTTTGCTCTGGTGTTTAAAGTAGAAAACTTGCTTTTAAAAAAAGGTAAAAAGAAGAATATAAATTTTATCTGTAATCATACCATTCAGAGATAATCCTTCTTCACATTTTGGGCTTTTAAAAAAATTCTGTTTTCTATCTAATATGTGGATACATTTTATATGTGAAGTCTGAAGGTGTGAGTGGTGTGTGTGTTTGTGTTCCAAGATATGGATAATAATACATACATGTTTTTGTATCTTTTTTTCCTTACTTAACATTGTATTATGAATGTTTTTAGTGTCATTAAATATTTTTAATGTCATGATTTATAGAAGTTGTATCATAATCCAACCTATATTTATACCATGATTTCCTTTATTATTCCCCTTATATTCAGGATATAGACAGTTTGCAGTTGTTCAAATTTTAAAATAAGTGTGATAGACATTCACTTACATAAATCCACATCTTTAATTTTTTTCCTTCAGAAATGATTCCTAGAAATACAGTCACTCTCAAAGAGTGTGACTTTTAAAAAGATTCTTGATATACTGTGACAGTTTTTTTTTCCAGGAAAGGTGTACCAATTTACACTCTCATCAGTAGTATACGAGAGTCCTTTTCACATCATATGCTGTCATCATCATGCATTAGCATCAATTGATAGGTAAAAACGTTAATCTTTAATAATTTGCATTTATTTGATTACTAGTGAAGTTGAATACTATATGTTATATTATTGAGGAAGACACACACACACACACAGACCCGAGGATGGTTTCCCTTTCTTTTTAGCAAGTATTAGATATGTTGTATTCTTATGGCAATTATAAAAATTGTTTGAATATATGTCAATAAGCAAAATCTTGGCTGAAAATAATCACTTTAACAGCAAGTTTAATCAAATGCTTAAAGCATTTAAAAGAGACTACATTTGGGATGCTTCCCTCAGAAAGATGTGTTGCATGATACTAGGCTTATGAGATAGCTTTTCATATTTCCTTTTATGCTGGGCAATTGGTAATTTTGTTATGTTTACCCTGGGTTCCCCAAAAATGTTGAACTAGCAACTTTTGAACTTGCAGACATCTGCTTTTGTCATCGAAATTGAAAGATATAACTGAAAGGAAAGATTTACTTCACAAACTGTATAGTCTTCTGATTCTGAAGAATTGAAATGAATAAACTTGAAAACATGTTTAAGGACTGAAGCTTCAGTAAACATAGAGCTTAAGACTGGAGAAAGGGTGAATTTGCTTTCAAAGTAAGCACCAGCAGGACTGTGCTCCCTAACAGAAAATGAGGTAACATCTCCAAAATTATATCATCACTTCCACACCAATTACTATGATTCTAACAGTTACTTTCTATACAGTCACTGATACATTTTTTTTTTTTTTTTTTTTTTTTTTGCGGTACGCGGGCCTCTCACTGTTGTGGCCTCTCCCGTTGCGGAGCACAGGCTCCGGACACGCAGGCTCAGAGGCCATGGCTCACGGGCCCAGCCGCTCCGCGGCACGTGGGATCTTCCCGCACCGGGGCACGAACCCGCGTCCCTTGCATCGGCAGGCGGACTCCCAACCACTGCGCCACCAGGGAAGCCCATTGATACATTTTTATAATTTGCAAAAAATCAGTAGTAATTGCAGAATTTTTAGGGTGTATAGAGCATGCTTTAAATGGTCTTATTAGGTATGATTTTTAAAAACACGTTAGCTTATTTTTCCAGGATGTCAATCTTGATGCCCAGGAGGATCAGCTTTGAAACATTTCTAGTTAAATAAGTCTAATTTGGGGGAAAATAAGTTGCACAGGCTCAGCGGCCATGGCTCACGGGCCTAGCCACTCCACGGCATGTGGGATCTTCCCGGACCGGGGCACGAACCCGTGTCGCCTGCATCGGCAGGCGGACTCTCAACCACTGCGCCACCAGGGAAGCCCGAAAATAAGTTTTTAAAGGAGTAAAATGTGATCCAAGTCTTCAGCAGACTGAAAGATAAGACTGGCTTATAAAGAAGAGAGGTCTTATAAGGTATTTCTTAAGCCTTAGAGGAAATTAATAAAATAATTTTATTGAATTCAAACATGACTCAGCTTCTAATATTAATTTTGTAAATAGGGAATAGCTAATTAAATTATTAAAGACCATTTTAAAGGTTAAATTATTATTTAGCTCATAGGGAAATTTATTTTTTACCTCTTTTAAAGCCCTAGATCAATACACAATTATTTAAGTGCTTTCTGTGTTATTCATTCAGTCTTAAATCCTGCCTGTGTGAGCTCTGGCTATCTAATAAAGGAGATAAAATAATGACCTATATATCTGGAACACAAGGTAATGAATCCTATTACTTGGGTACATCCCTCTTCTGATTTGCAGACAGCTTAATTTTTACATCTGATCTTTAGCCGGTGCTTGAGATGGAGCAGAATTGAGTATTTGAGAGAGACTTCATTTGTTTATGCATTTCAACTGTGGTCCTTTATGAATATCTTCAAAGAGTTTTCATAGTTACTTTCCTCTGATTTTTTTAAAAATTAAAAACTCTCTAGCACTTGTTTCTTACTGTAAAACCTTAGTTCACTTTGGGAAAATTAGAAAATACTGAAGAGTAAAATAGAAAAAAAAAACATATTCATGGAGAATTTCTGTTAACACATTGGCAGCTACTCCAGAGTCTATTCTATATCATTCATCTATGAATGTTTTTACAAGATGAGACCAAAGTCTTGGTCACCTGCATGTTACACTGAATATCATATCTTTGAAAATATGTATTTTGTAAATGTCATTATAGTGTTTTTTATTGAGCAACTAATACCTAAGGCAGAGATCATGTCAGCCTGCAGACAAATTTTATGTAATCTGAAGGGTGTTTGCCAGTCTTTTGAAAAAGGAGATTTCACATAAAAATCCAGTTATTTATTTTCTCTTGAAAAATGGGGGGCTTTCCTGGTGGCGCAGTGGTTGAGAGTCCACCTGCCGATGCAGGGGACACGGGTTTGTGCCCCGGTCCGGGAAGATCCCACATGCTGCGGAGCAGCTGGGCCCGTGAGCCATGGCTGCTGAGCCTGCGCGTCCGGAGCCTGTGCTCTGCAACGGGACAGGCCACAACAGTGAGAGGCCTGCGTACTGCAAAAAAAATAAATAAATAAAGGAAAAAAAAAAAAAAGAAAAATGGGAAGCCCTGCAGTGCTCAAAATCTGCTTGCCCAAAGTTAGTAGGAGCCAGATAGGGCTGATGATGGTTCTTGGGTGACAGCATTTTGTACGTTGCAATCTTTTGGAGTTGGATCAACAGATAAAAAGTATTTTATTTCATTAAAACGTGTCTTATGTCCTGCATTTTCTTCTCATTTATTGTAGATATTTTCACCTAGAAAACTGTTTATAGCTTCCTCAGGGGACATTAAATTTTCCGTCATCCAGAGGCACATATCTACCACTTTGTCATGTGTTTTAATTGCTAAACTCCAGAGGAAGAGAATCATCCGGGCCAGGGCCTCACATTGTGGAAGTATCTATATCCGGTAGACTGGCTCCATTCCAGACAGAATAATTTATCAACAAATGAAACACCAGCTACTTCCCACACGTCCTCTGACTGCATTAAAAATCACTCCCTTTCCCACCCAACTGATGGAGTTTGCGTAGAGTATGGAGCTGACATACATTCTCTCTTCTCCTCCTCTTCATTTTGTTGAATCACTGGTTTCTGTCATCTGTTAGGTTTCTTATTAATACTAATAAAATGTTCATTCAGTAACTGTCTCATGTCTATGAACTAGATATCATCACTGTCTTTCCCCTCAAGTTATGCTGTTTTTATGAAGTCGTGCTGTAGCAGGGAAGTGAGCTGGAAAACTGATTTTGTGTCTGTAGCATCAGGTACTATTTAACCAGTGGGAGGGACTGATAAAATTAGTAAGTTGACTAACCACTTCCCTTCCTTGTGGTTCTTTAATATTATAACGGATACAGAAAAGTTCAGAAGGACTGGGCTAGTTTTCGAAACCACAGCACACTTTGGCAAAGAGGGAATGCACAACAGAACGGGTAAGTTTCTTTCTTTTAATCTCTTAAGAGAACTGTGAAAAGGATATTGGGGTGGAAGTTTTAAAGTTTGATTACACAAATAGTCTTTAGTAATTTCTGTGGAAAGATAAACCTGTTAGGAGGAGGGAAGCAAAAGGTTTTCCAATCAGCAGCCGTAGCTCTAACAACAACAGACATTCGAGTGAGCAAAAGATTCAACTCAGGAAAGTCTTTATTGTTCCAGATAGACAAGACTAAAATATTCTGAGGGGAGGATTCTTGTATTCATAAAGTTTTTGACAAGTAAGTTCCTGCACCCTCAGTTCTTGAAATCCAGACTTTGGAATTGTCAGCAGAGGCATTGACTTACTGAGCTCAAATGTCCTTCTGGATCCTGTAACAGCTTAAGATCTTAGGTTATCTTCTCTGTGGTTGAAATGTTTATTGCTTTTAACTTTTTATTTTGGTAAATCTCAAGCACAAACAAAAGTAGAGTGAACAGTGTATAGATACCCCTTGCACCTATCACAGAGCTTAAAGAGTTATGAAGTCAGCACCCATGCTGTTTCATCCACACCTCTGGCACTTTAGTCTAGCTGAATTGCAATATTTGAAATGTGCCATTGTGAACATTAAATGAAAGAGGCAGAGAATCTCCTGAAGGCTTATACCAGTTCAGTAATGTAAGTTTTAGAGAAATATTTTTATAGAAAATTCAATTATGAGTCAGAGAAAGCAAAACCAATTTTCCAGTGGCTGCTTTACCAGTGGGATTGGGAGTAGAGGATAGTAGTTCAGATCATGGACTCTGGAGCTAGACTGTTTGGGGTTCAAATTTTGGTTCCATTGCAATTCAGTGTCCTTGTGGAAGTTTCACAATGTTCTTAATGCCCTGGTTGGTTTCCTCACCTGACAAATGAAGATAATAGTAGAACTGATCTTTTCAGGTTAGAAAACAATGAGACAGTGCATGTAAAGACTTTGCAACTTGCTGAGAGCAGAGAGTGCTCATTGTAGGTTAATCCCACAGCTGTTTGCTGAAATTATTAGAGGGATAGTAGGAATGAGATTCATTCAAATAGGAAGCAAACGCATGCTTGAGTATACTTGGTTGTCTTCTGACCATTGTTTTTCTCCTGGTTATTTGATGATGTGAGGCTAAGAAAAAACTCCACTGAGATGTCTTTCTAGCTCCTACGTCCAGAAAACTCTTCCCCACCAACCCTGAGTTAGTTCTGTCTGAAAATAAGATCAAAGCTGGTCTTGTCCGTCCTCTCACTTTGAAGATGAGGGAGTAGAAATTTGTCTAAGCTTGCAGAGCAAGGAGTAGTCGATCTGAGGGAAGAGTCATGGGCTTCTCTAATCCCTGAAACGGGGTGTGTTGTAGTTCGGTTTAGGCAGCCCTGCTGAGCCTGGGAGGCTGCCTCACATCTGAGCTCATGTCCTTTTCTCTCAGAGACAGAGCTCTCCATGCTTGACTCCACCTTCCAAGGCTACAAGCTGCCCAGATACTGTTTTCATTAGTAATGAAGATGGAGAAATTCTAAAGATGGCAACAAATGAGAAGTGAGGACCTTCCCTACTCTGTTCCTTCTCCATAATATTAATACAGATACTGATGGCTGCTATTTATTTATTTTATTTATTTTTGGCTGCATTGGGTCTTTGTTGCTGAGTGCGGCCTTTCTCTAGTTGCGGTGAGTAAGGGCTACTCTTCGTTGCGATGTGCAGACTTCTCATCGCGATGGCTTCTCTTGTTGTGGAGCACGGGCTCTAGGCATGCGGGCTTCAGTAGTTGTGGCTCGCGGGCTCTAGAGCGCGGCTCAGTAGTTGTGGCACACGGGCTTAGTGGCTCCGCGGCATGTGGGATCTTCCCAGACCAGGGCTCAAACCCGTGTCCCCTGCATTGGCAGGTGGATTCTTAACCACTGTGCCACCAGCGAAGCCCCCAATGGCTGCTATTTATTCAGCATTTACTATGTGCTTGATACTGCACTGGGTGATGTTTTCATAGATAACATATATAATATAGATAAGGGAACTGAGGCACGGAGACTTCAAGCAATTTTCTTTGATTACCCAGCTAATAAGAGACAACCAGGATTTTGTTCCAGTTCGGTCTGACTTAACCACTTCTTAGAGCATCTGTCCATAAAGTTTACTCATACGTGTGCAATCAAAATGCATCCACGATTTTGCTCGTAGCCTTCCTGAAGGTGAAAGTCATCAATAATCCTTTAAAGCAAGTTGAATGGAAAAGCTTTTGTCTAGCAATAGACAAAATTTTTTCCCACAGTGAATTTTCATAATGCCTAATTATAAGCTGGAAATTTTTCAGAAATCTTGAAAAATACAGAGGCTAGTGGAGGTGGGGGTGGAATTACCACTGTAATGAAGTAAATATTGAACTGAGAGGGTAAAAAAAAGAAATGCTCTTTTAGTAAATTAACCATGCCTCAGTGGTGGATTTTGTTTATAAGGTCGCCATTTGTCTCTCTTGAGTTTTTGTAAACGATGGGTGAAATTCATCTAAGTCAATTTTCTAGAACATTCAGTGCTGTTGTAAAACAAATGATAAACACTGATGTGCTGCAGAAATAAAAATTGGCCGAATCTTTTGGGAGGTGCTGCAGAGAACTGGAACATGCACAGTCAGACATTTTAGAAACCTGGAATTAACTTTCAGTGCTCTTTCTTCTAGATTACTGGTACAACTGTAAAAATAGAACCAAACGTGTGAATGAAGGGAGAGGTTAATTTCACAACTTGGGAGAATTTTTTTTTTTCCCTTCAGTGGAGTAATGGTGTTTAAAGAAAATTTCCTTCACTGAAAGGGACACTGTCTGGAATTTCCAGCTAAAAATGAAAACATCAGATATAAAATGACTGACTTCTCTTATCAGCAATTGGATACATTCAGCAATCTTTCATCTTTACTTTTATCTTTCCTTCATTGACTGCAGTACTTTTGTCATCTTGATAGAATCGGCCAAGCTTTCCTTATAGAAACATTGGAAGAGATTTGAAATCCTGCTATCTTTTTTGCAGAGAAGTGGGGGAATAAATGGAGTTGAGGCTGCCGGTGGGGGAGGGAGTGAAGTGGGAAGGATCATTGTTATAAAGCGTCCTTGGATTCTTAAACCTTGGAGAAAGAAAGCAAAGACGCAGTTTAGTACTGGCGACTGCAAACCATTCTTTCCAGAATTGTTCCATTAACTGTGTGTGTGGTTGTTTTTCCTCTAATATCCTTTATCTCATACGAACACATGATTCACAATGAGAAAAGTAGGATTCTGGGTTGGAAATTTCCGTATCCATCTATGGTTCAGAAGTACCATTTAGCTTGTCAGGGTCCCCTAAGTCTGTATGCACTAATGTGATTTCTGATGGGTTTGGCCATCCCCACTGGATGACAGTACCAGTGCCTCATGCTCCCAAATCCTCCATTTCTGTCCTAATATTTAACATTTGTCCTGCTTTTATGATACTGCTGTTTGGGAATTAAAAGTTTTATTAAAAGTCTTAAATAACTAAAGCATTGTTTTTCCTTGAGATGAGTTCTCTCTTTTTTGTTCTTTCAGCCATTTAGTCACAATTTTTTAGTGTCATCTGCCCTGCAGTTTCAGAGATCAATAATCACAGCTCTTACCCTCAGAAAGCTTACAGACCAGTAGGTGAAACAAAGTTGTATGAAGTGAGTGAAGCTATAGTTCATAAAATATTTTCTGTCTTCCTTGGACCAACTACACTGAGAAGGCAGTGCGTGTGTGGATAAGAGATAAGAGAGCCACGGTTCAAATCCTGTTACTCTGTGATTTTGGTTATCTTACTAACCTTACTAAGCCTTGATTTCTTTACCTGCAAAGGGATACCGAGCTCCTAGGAGTGTTGTATGAATCATATGATATGATACATGTTAAATATTTATATAACATATCATATATAATTTTGGGGTTCAGGGAGATTCTCTCTTAAAAGCGGTTCACTTTAAGATGAGTCTGAATGACATAGAAAGATCCTTCTAATCACAGGGGAGCTACATGTGCCAAAATGGTAAAGAGTTTGGCCACTCTGAGAAAGAGAGTAAAGGCCAGTGTGGTTGAAACATGTAAAAGGGGGAAAGTTGCTTGGAGGTGTAAGGAGTCTAGATTGTTCAGAGCCTAGTACGTCATGGCAGGGAGGTTGCATATTATTCGAAGTGCAATCAGAAGTGATTGAAAGTTTATGCAGGAAGTTGCATGATCTGAATATTATTTTTAAATTAGTTACAGAGTGGAGAACACATTCTCAAGAAGCAAGATTAAGACACATGAAAACAGGTTAGAAGACCCTTAGAGTAGCCTAGTCTAGAGATGATAGTAGCCTGGAATAAGTAGTGCCAGTGGACAGAGCTGAGGGATCCAGTGTAATCAATAGGATTTTTTTTGTGGCACACGGGCCTCTCACTGCTGTGGCCTCTCCCATTGCGGAGCACAGGCTCCGGACGCGCAGGCTCAGCGGCCATGGCTCACGGGATCTTCCCGGACCGGGGCACGAACCCGAGTCCGCTGCATCGGCAGGCAGACTCTCAACCACTGTGCCACCAGGGAAGCCCCAATCAATAGGATTTGGTAAGGAATTGGATGTGAAAGTAAGAGTGAGGAAATGGCAATTATGATTCTGTGACATGAGCAGCTGGGTCAACAGAGTTGTCATATATGAAGATGGGGCAAACTAGAAAAAGAGAAGCCTTGGACATCTCAATTGAAATGCTTTTGAAAGATTCAAGGAAATATGTCAAGTGACATGTAGATGGTATGTGAAGCCATAGAAATAGATGTGATCACCTAGGGAGATGGTATGAAGTGAGAAAAGCTGAGGGCTCAGTACTCAACCATGGAAAACTCTGAAATTTAAAAGACATGTAGAGGAGAAGTAAACAGTAAAGGAATGAATAAGTAGTAGCCAGAGAAAAGAGAAAACCAGAAAGCATAGAATATTCCAGAGAATTGAATGGTTACCCATATCCAATGCTAATTAAAGAGCTAATAAATTATCAAAAAACATCATGGGATTTGGGAATGTGAAGCTCATTGGCATACAATAAGTAGACAGAACATTTAATTTCTTTAAGATGTTATTACACTTTGACATACTGACTAATCAATTTACTATTGACTAATTCAATAAATATATAAGATTAATTCTATTTGAGTCATGTTATTTCCCTAAGTGGCAATATATTCATGTTTCCTTATTTTATTTTCACATAACTGTACAGTATTCAGGGAATAATAATAAAGTATTTATGCCAGTCTAAATTTATTTCCCCCAAAGTGTAAATTGCTTGAATTCAGCACTTTCTTCGTATTTGTATTTTCAATGTCAAGGCGGCTAGGTAGTGTTGCGGAGGGCACCTCTAGGGGGTGCCATTCACATAGTCAGGTGGTTCCCAACTGTGGACAGTTTTATCTTCTGGGGATATTTGGCAAAGTCTGGAGACATTTTTGAATGTCACATTTGGGGCCAAATATGCTACTAGCTTTTAGTGGGAAGAGGCCAGGGACGCTGCTAAATATCCTACAATACACAGGGCATCCTCACAAAACAAAGAATTATTTGGTCCAAAATGTCAATAGTGCTGAGGTTGAGAAACCTGACATTGACTATGATGCAAACCTGCTCAGCGCCTACCATGAGGTGTTGGCAGTCATAGTTCTTGACTTGAGTTTTTCTGCAAAAGAGTAGGGATCTCTTACTGTGTTTTTCATGGTCTACCAGTAAGTTTGTATAGTAAGTAATCTTTGAATTTCATTTTTATCCTGAGACTTGGTAGAAAGAAGTAAATCAATAAAAATAAAGTACATTTGTATGAACTGCCTCTGCAGAATTAATTTTTAACAGAATTTGTCTGTGTGGTGAGAAGTAGAAGACAGTGCTCCACCCAATGGATGTTAGAATTTTACATCAGAGCTGGAACCTTTAAGTAGAGTTAGTTCCGGTGCTAAAGTGTATATTAAGGAAGTCTTAATGTTAAAAAATAATTTTGAAAGTTATTAGATCCATTTTTAAAAACCCTAAAAGGTCCCATCCCTTTCTTTAAAAATAAACATTTTTGCTTTTAGTTTATTATAAAATAGTTCATATATCTAAAATTGTGTGGAATTATATATAAATATAATAAACTACTAGGGACACATAACCAATTTAGGAAGCTGAATATGACCATTACCAATGAAGCTTCCCGTGTGACTTCTCATCCCCTTCTCTCACCCAAAGGTAAACACGATTCTGAATTTTTGTTTATTGTTTCTTTAATTCATATTAAAGTTTTACTATATATATATATGTACTTATATATAAACAAGGTATGAAATTAGAGTTTTTTAAATGCTTATGTCTATGAAATTAGAACATTATCTTACACCATACACAAAAATCAACTCAAAATGGACTAAAGACTTAGGCATAATACCTAAAACTATAAAGCTCTAAAGAAATAATATAGGGGGAAAAGTTCACATTATCAGCCTTGGCAACGATTTTTTGGATATGACACCAAAAGCACAGGCAACAAAAGCAAAAATAGGCAAGTGGGACTACATCAAACTAAACAGCAAAGAAAACCATCAGCAGAATGAAAAGGCAGCTTATGGGATGGGAGAAAATATTTGCAAGCTCTGATAAGGAGTTAATATCCAAAAAATATAAGGACCTCCTACAACTCAATAGCAAAAAAGCCAAGTAACCTGATTAAAATGGGCAAAGGACTTAAATAGATATTTTTCTAAAGAAGACATACAAATGGCTAGCAGGTATATGAAAAGATGATCACTCTTGCTAATTATCGGGAAAATACAAATCAAAACAATGATATATCACGTCACAGTTGTTAGATGGACACTAAAGAAATAAAATAACAAGTGTTGATGGTGTTGTGGAGAGATTGGAACCCTTACGTACTATTGGTGAGAATGTAAAATGATGCAGCACTATCTAAAACAATATGGAGGTTTCTCAAAAGTTAAAAAATAGAACTAACATGTGATTCAGCAATCTGATTTCTGGGTATTTATGTAGAAGAATTGAAATACTGTAGTGTAATATTACACTTAAAAAATTGTTAAGAGAGTAGATCCCATGTTAAGTGTTTTTTACACAATTAAAAAAAATGTCTATGCCAGTAGGATGGATTGGCAAGGGGAAGAGTGGGAAGAATAAAACGAGGTCAAGGACTGTTTTAGAAATGTTGACACGTGGCTGTGAGGCTTTGCACCAGGGGTGAGAACAGTGGCACTGTTAGAAAGGATTAGACATCTTTTGTGACTGTATCCATGGGAAAAGGATGAGCCTAAGATCAAAATGACTGTTTTAAACATGGTGGTAGAATGGAGGTTTTATTAACAGAAGTACAGAAAGAGACAGGGGACAAGAAACATACAGAGTGAGATTGATTTTGTATTCTTTGCCTTCCTTCAAGAAGATCGAAGTACCATGTTCATTATCTGGACCTCTCTTTGCTATGGCAACAGGACATCTAAGAGTTTGCTCTCTCAGAGCAATCCCAGATAGGGATATAGTCGTTGTTGAGATGGCAGAACTGGAGACAGATATTTGAGAATCTTCAGTGTGGGGTGCAAGTTGAAGCCATATGAAAGGAAAAGTAGGGACAGAAGGGATTTTACGCTTGGTGAGTGCCCATAGGTAATGGTGGGATTAACAAAAACAAAAACTATGAGCTTTTTCTATTGTTTTTTGCTTATTTTTGTTTTAAAATCCTTTATCAATTTATTTCTATTCCATATGCTTCCTCTGTCTTTCTCTCTTCACAATATGCATTCTTGTAGTGGATTAACATTCAAAACTAGGTTGGATTCTTGTGACGAGAAATATGATATGGTTTGATTTGGAATTCTTATATTACTTGGAACAAGTTTTTAATCCTGTTCGAAAAGGAGTGTAATTTACCGGAAGAGCCAGAAGTGGCATCAGTGCTAGGTAAAATTGTGACATCATCAGTGTTTGTTTCTGGGGCTGCCATTCCCTTTTTTATTGGTTTCTTTGATCCTAAATTTTTACCTCTTCAAAATAAGAAGTTGATCTAAATAATGTGTAAAATCATTTAAAGGCATTTTTTCTACCTTTTGAGCTTTTCTCGTTTTATGAACCTTCTTCCTACCTGTTAGGGCCTAAGCCTAAGGGGTTCACTCTGCTCTTTCCTCTCTCACACCCAATTTAAATGTTGCAGTGCTACATTCCCTTTTCTCAGAGGCCTGCTAGTTACTAATGCTAATGTATCAAGTCTGTATTATTCACAGTAATTCACAATACGCTATTATTGGCCTAATGTATTCATTCCCAGATGGTATCTTCACTGGGGTCTTCATGTCTGCACCTAAAGTGGAGCTTAATGGAGGACTATTCAGGAACTGTGGCAGATGTAAGCCAAACAGGTCTATATTAGTATTATTTCTTTGTACAAGTACCTTTTTGGTCCATATTTATCTAACCTTTATCAACATAACGATAGAAATTTAAGAAAGACCTAAATTTTTACATCTTTCTTGTGTGACATGCTTTTCAGAAGAAATTTTTACTTTGAAAGTGGTTAACTTTCTTTTATTCAGCTTACACTTGAATTAATGAACTAGGTTATTAAGTTAATTTTTATGTTTATTATGTTCCCGCATAGGACAGGCTTAGGCATATGCTACAGCTGCTGGGTGTTTTAACTATTCCCATATGAAAAGTTATATAAACAAATAGTAAACCTGCTATTTTAGATTTATCTATAAGAAAACTAAAATTTTATTAAAAATATTATACCAGAATTTTGTGGTTTTGCAAAAACACAAGTGAAAACCCAGTAGATAGGAGAAATAGTATTTTATATTTACAGTTAGAACTGAATCTGTTTGGTTCAAGATGATAAGAGTTAGATTTTTAAACTTTTTTGGAGCCTAACATTTCTTGTTTCCAAAAGAATAAAGATATTTAAATAATTAAAATCACTTTATTATTAAAAACTGAATAAAGATGACAGTGAAAGAACAGGCTCAGGTATGTGACTGCATTTTAAAGTGGTACATTTAATGTTTATGCAAGAGTAAGAGTTTTCTAAAAAAATTTATTTTAAAAAGTGATTAGCACCTTGGATGTACAGCTCCTAAGATTTTTTATTTTTTTGTTAACACTGCATAAAATTTAAAGCATTTTTTGCTTCAAAATTTGACCTACTTAGAAAAGTTCTGATAATTCCAATGTAATGTATTCCCTCAGTTTTGTAAACGCCTTGGGTAATGTATTGGAGAGGCAAGTAATCTCATCAAGAAGCGTAATGGACCCTATCGAATTTGAAGATATATTTTTTTCTACTACTTCTGCTTCAAATTTAGTTCTGTGTTTAATGATACCACACTCTACTGGTAAGTGTACTTTTCCAAGTAGTTTAACTCTCTTTGCATACAAATGGTGTTTTGGTCTGGCTGTCATTGCAGATCTTTTCCTTGAAATGAGGTGACATAATTTGATTTTTTACAGTCAGAAAAAAAAGTATTTGTTCATCTTGAGAGATTAGAGAAAGAAAGATTGTCACTGAATAAAATACATGGCCTGACACAATTCGAAAAATGGGTTGGTGCCAGCTAGAGAAAGCTGGAAGGAACTCTTACTTGGTTGAAAAGTACGATTGATCTACCGTAAAGGAAAATCTCCAGGATCAGTCATGTGGGGCTTTGTAATGGAGAGGAAAGGATACCAGTTCACCTTCACCTTAGCAAACACTTTTCCCTGCTGGATTCCAGTGAGCTGCATGTTTTAGTCATAGGTGTTAAATTTTGAAGGCTTCTCAAGAGACTCTCTTGACAAGTAAAATAGTCTTTATTATGTAAACTTTTACAGCTAAAATACTTCAGGTCCTGAGAGATATTAAGCAACTTTCCCAGGAACTCAGATATCACCACCCTAAAATTTGAGTCTTCTTCCTTCTACTGCTGTCTCTCTCTAGATGCTATACTGACTTTTCCAAGGAATGTCAAAAATAGGATCTGATTTTAACAAGTGGAAAGTGTCCTTCTGTAAATGTCAGGTTTGCTTTGACTTACATATACCTTAATGAAGAAACACAATGAACTGAAGGATGATTTAAAAGCAGCTTGGGTAAGCCACTACAAAAATATATTTTAATAGTATATAAAATATGTTTCTGTGCTAAGTAGAATAAATCAGATTATAAAGCAATATATTAATTATATATGGAGGATTTTTCTTCCAAAATAAAATTAAGACATCCACAAGAACAAACTGATTCAGTTTTTTAGTTTGCAAATATCATCTTAAGTAAATATAAGTAAATATTTTAATAAATACATATTTTAAAGTTCTTGAACTATATACAACACAAAGTATTCCAAGTAAACATGTAGGTTAAAGTTAGGCAAAGCCTTATCTTGGCTGTACTTGCCAGGAAAAAAAATTTCCTTCATATTTTGGAAGACAAATATGATTTCATATATGTAATTGACAAAAAATTACTTTTAGGAGAAACACAATCATTTTACTAATGGTTATGAAACAGCAGTTGAAAACTCTGAAATCATGGATTCTAGGTAATAATAATAAAGAATTGCTTGCACAGTTCTTCATGAACCATGCTGAGAAAAATACTGTCAAGAAAGAATTCAGTACAGTTAAATAATTTAATTTGGTTTTCAAAACTGAAGTTAAGAAATGCAAACATTTTTGTCCTTTAGGTAAAAACACTTTCCCTGCAATCAGTTTTTTAAAAATAAACTGTTTATTGCATATGCATCTGAAGACCACATCATACTCATTTTCTGTAAAATTGCTTAAAGAAATATTACCTCAAGTTAAATGTTCAGTTGGAACTTACCAGCTTCTCAACATAAGGTATCAGAATATTTTAAGGTCATATTATCGTGAGCTGTTGTCTAAGTGCATAGATATAATGTCTATATACTCAAATGGAACAATTTAATTTAAGTGTGGTAGTTGAAATTATGTTTTATGATATAGAACATGAAATTGTCTTTATTTTGAATTTACACTAAATATAATTATAGGAAACAACAATCCAGACACATTAGATTTTTTTTTTCGCTTGAAGTGCTTTAATCCTCTATTTTATTCCAGAGACATTAGTTTTCATTTAGTATCCCACTGAGATAGTAAATAGCTTAATACTTTCTTTCATATTACTATCTAAGCATTTAAATGTAGAAAGAGACCAAAACTTTGACTCCTACTGCATTTAAATATATGAATTTATATATATGTGTGTATAAATATACAACAATAAATGTGTACAGAATGCGTCACCATATTATTTTTATTTGTAACTCATGAAATACAAAATAAAGAAATCAAAATTACCTGCTCTCAAGTGAGGAGTGCCATCCCCTTCTCACATTTCTCTACCAGGTACTCTTGTTCAATAATGAGGGTGAGAGAATGATGCAATAGGAAAAGTCTACCTTGTTATTTAGGTGTTCTCAGGTGATAAGGTCTTAGCACATGTATGTTTTCCTATTCCCTCTCAACTGCCACAGAGTTCAATCCTTAAGAAGATGGATTTTGTATAAATCTTCTACTTTGGTATTTTTGTGCATGTGCATTTGATTAAGTGATTCACTTTCATGTTTCGATGACTCTGAAGTCATATGTGTAGGTCTCTGAAATCTACAGTACTCAGATATTAAGAACAGAGGTGTCACCAGTTGGCAGTTTCCTTAAGTGGAAATTTCTCTTCTAACTTTAAGAGCTGAAGTTGCAATTAAGTAGACAATGTGCATGTGATTAATAATACTCCCCAGTCTCCTTGTTTGTTTACACTCTTGGGTCAATGCTGCTGATTTTATGCACTTAATTGCCACTTGTGGCATATGCCCATGTGCACAGTTCACTAATAATGGTTCCGATGGGGACTCACTTGGCATATGTAATTTTTATGCATCATTTCAGTCAGTACATGAGAAAAAATCCAGATGATGATACCAAGTATGTGATTTTTTTTTTTTTTTTTGGTTAAGTCATTGCTAATGTGTGGTGTGATTGGAGCTGGGGGTTGAGACATCATGGAACGGGCATTGGTCTTGAAGCCAAGAGGATCTGGGTTTTAACATAAACAATATCCTTGACTAGCTCAGTGACATTTGCAAATTGAGTTTACCTTTCTGAGTCTCAGTTTCCTCATCTATAATGTCTACTTTGTAAGGTAGTAGTGAAGGTAAAATGAAATACTTTATATAAAGCTGGAGCCTAACCTTCCAGAAGACAGGTAAATTGACTTTATGAGTCTCAGTTCCCTCATCTACAGTGTCCACTCTATAAGATGATAGTAAATGTAAAATGAAATAATTATGTAAAACTAGAAACTAACCTTCTGGAAGGCATAGACAGTGTCTGGTGTCTAGTACAGTGTTTGGGGCATTAATAAGTACTCAGTAATTCTTTGTTTGAATTAATTAAGGCACTTAGAAGAGTAGGTGTTGAAGAAATATTAGTTCCATGCTTTTCTGTTTTCGGAGTTCTATATCTCAATTTACTAGCTAACAATAGTCAAAGACTTCAGTTCGGTAACTTTTTTTGGCGGTGGGGGTCCTAATTTCCCACATAATACAATATTAAGTGTGATTTTGTCAGTTGGTCTTTTCATGGCTTTTCCTAAAGGCCTATGATTTCACTGGATGCAGTGGCAAAAATTAGCCACTAAGAGGTTGATAATTTTTCATAGAAAGGGCAGAACATGAGTTAATGTAATTAAGTGTGTGGTAAATTTATCCCCACTGTAACATAGTCAAGTAACTAGCATAATAAGCTGTTAAGTTTTCAGAGATGGCAAAGGGTAGCTGTGGAGTGAGACCTTAGATTCTTTTCGTTGAAAAGCATAGGTGTTGGAGTCTATTGCAGAAAATGTTAGCTTTCGAAATCCTTTTTGTTTTTTTCAAAATTCTTTTCCCCTTGTTCCATGGAAATAAAATTGTAGCTGAGCACATGACTGACCAACTAGGCACTACAATTCTCATTCCCCATTTGAGGTAGGTATGGCCATGTGACTAAGTTCTTATGAACAGAATGTGAGTGATGTGTGTCACTTCTGGATCTGTGTTTTAAGACTTTTGTTTGTCACTCTCCATGCTCTTTCTCTCTCCTGATGGCTGGAACCTCAAATGGTTTTGAGCCAGCTTCAACCATATATTGACAAAAGTGCTCTTACTCTTCCAAGCCATGTATTTACAGAGAACCATATCTAAACTCTAAGCTAGAAAAAGTGTGACTCCCCTTTTATCAGCAGGTTTTCTGATCTGTAGGCCAACAGAGAGAAGTAGTTATCAACAGTCATTTGAATGACAGAAAGCTCTGCTTTACCCCGTGGAGGGTGCAGAGAAGCAAAGTTTCTGATCTTTAGGTGGAGGTCTAGTCAATGAGAGGATAAGACATACACATACGCATAACACACCATGTGATGTAGAACAAATAAAAGGCAATGACAGGGCTTCCCTGGTGGCGCAGTGGTTGAGAGTCCACCTGCCGATGCAGGGGACACGGGTTCGTGCCCCGGTCCGGGAGGATCCCACATGCCGCGGAGCGGCTGGGCCGGTGAGCCATGGCCACTAAGCCTGCGTGTCCAGAGCCTGTGCTCCGCAACGGGAGAGGCCACAGCAGTGAGAGGCCCGCGTACCGCAAAAAAAAAAAAAGGCAATGACAATAATTGCTTAGAAGTTCAGGAAAGGGAGCTGGCACAATGGGCTGGGCTGATCAGGGAGGCTTGGAGTAGGGGTGGAGGGAGGTATTTTCTGGGCCTTGAGAGACTATTAGAGCAAGGAAAGTAACTTGAGCCAAGGTGAGTGGGCTGAAAGACCATGATATGTTTTAGATTGGGTTCATCCCAACCCTAAGCAGGCCCTGAGGCAAGGAATCAAGTTTAAGTCCTTTATTAGGGAGGAGATTCCAGGAAACTCTTAATAAGGGAAATGAGCAAGGGAATGGAAAGCAGCCCCCAAGGTAATATGATATCAAGTAAGGTGCTACCCTGAATAACTAAGGCTTAATTCTACTTGGGGAACTGAGGGAAACAGTGTACAACAGTGTACATGCTTGCCAGAGATATTCCACCCAGGGGTAAAGGAGCAGGGGTATTTATATGCCAACTCATGACCCTAGTCATTGGTTGAGGGCTGCTGATCAGAACTTAGGGTGAATGTGGGAGTGTTCTGTCCCCAGCACTTCTGGCCACTGGAAAAGAAATACAGGTGCAGGCAGTTGGAAATCAAAGCCTAGCCAGTGTACACTGTAATGGTAAAGGCAAATAGGTATGGAGGGACCATCAACAGCATCTGCTACAGCACGTTTTCAGAAGCAAATCTGAGTGAAGTAGCTTTAGACATGTTCCCAAACTGTGTTTATGTGGTTTTGAGGTAGCAGCATTTGTAAAGAAATAAAAGATGGTAGTAAGACAAGTTTACCTAACACTGAGTAATGTGGGAGTAGTTTGAAATTGACCAGTAGATTGTGGTCCTTCCACACACAGCTTTGGTGCCTCCTCATATACTGTTCTAATCATTGCTACTGCTGAATGCTTCTCCCATATACCTTTGATCAAGGCACTTTACTGCTCACAATCCTTGGATGGATACCAATGCTGGTACGATTAAGTCTTAACTCTAGACTTAAATTCAAGACTTCCACAATCTTTTCAACTGCTTCACCGACATTTTTCAGTATAAATTCTTCACTCCAATCAGATTGTTTACTCACCTTCCTCCTGTTATTATGGACATGTGGAACATCTCCCACTTACTAATATTCTTCCCATTCTCCTTATCCATTTGAGCAATCCTCTTTCATAGCCATCTGTCATGGCCGTATGAGCCAGCAGTGGCCTCACTCCTTATCCCTACTGCGCAGTTCACATTGTGCCATGTCTTCTGTTTATTAACTTGAATTGTTATTTCTAACCTTTATTATTCAATTTATTTGTGTGCTTATGTCTTGGCTCCCCAGCTGGATTGTATACTCTTTGAGAGAGATAGTTCTATCCTTTTTGGGGTGGAGGAGTTTTGCTTTGAAACCGTACTGCCTGGGTTCAAATCCAGGTTCCACCATTTATGAATTTTGTGTCTGTGGGCAAGTAATTGATGCCTCAAAAGCATGGGCATTTACAGTGATCAATCTGGGAGTATAAAAAATGCACATAGGTGAAGCATCTGCCTGATACATATTAAAAAAGTCTCTTATTGTGAGAATCGTCTTGAACGTTGACTTTTGTGGAAGGAAGGTTATTATTTAGGGCCATTAAAAGAAAGCCAAAATCCTTCTTGTTATATTATATCATCTTCTCAAATTAAGTGCTTAGCCATCCTTATATTCTAAAAATATTTTCTAATATTATAAAATCATAACAATCAAAATCATAGTGATATTTTAAAAACAGTAATCACATACATAAGACCAATATATATCATTTTTTATTGATATATAAAAATATATATCTTTTCCCACAATGATCCTGAACACCAAAGATCATTGTGGGAAAAGAAAGCTATGCATCTGTGATTCTCCATCTCACCAGATATGCTTTCTAGGTAATGAAAATACTTGAAGTCCTACAAAAAGCAGAAGAGAAATATTTCAGAAACTAGCAAAGTACGTATATATGAAAATGTTACAAACAAGTTAGATTCTTTGTTAAAAGTTATCCTATGATTCTGAAGAGTAATGAACAAATTCTTCATGTATGCATAGACAACTTCTTCAATTTAAATAAAAGTTTCAGCACGTTGTCTTAGTTTATGTTTACATTCCTGACCAGCTTAACATTTTAACAATGTTGTAAACCAGTTTTAGTTGTTAAAGACTTCTAATGAACTTGGTTCTGGTCAACTAGATTACTTAGAATGTGAAATTTGCAAAACCAAGCCTACATAGAATATCGTAAACATTAAAGAGGAAAAAATTCACTGTTTTAGCCCTTTTTTCTTCATAGTCATGTGGGTTTGTTTGAACACATTACAAGAAAGGAAAACTTTACCTGTAAGGAAAAAAATAAACTTGATCTCTGATCTGTAATTATTTAACCTGTGGAAAGTTCACAGCCTTATTGTTGGCTATGAATACAACCTGCTTCCTCCTAAAGTGACATTTGATTTGCATTTAGTACTTGATAGTGGATTTTAAACATTCTGAAGATTTAAAAGTTTTGGTAGCTTCTGTAGATGATTGAAGTTATACTACTTCGTGAGGAAAACGTGTTAGGTCTGACCTGGAGAGATGTTCTGTTAATCCTTTTCTTGTGCTAGATTTATAACAAAAAGTAGAGACTATCTAAAGCCAGAATACTTTATGTATATTATTGATATGAAAAGTTGCTAGCCATTATTTTCCTTCTTACTCATACTGGTCCCCAATTTAAACTCAAATTCTGGGCATTAATGTGAGTTTTTATGGATGAACATGAAGACAAGAAAACAGAGCCCATCAAATACCTTCTTGGCCGTATCTTAAGCCCACTTCATAAGGCAGGTTTTACCTGTGTGTGCAGATGTAGAAACTGAGGTCCAGAAACCTCAGGAAACCTGTCCAAAGTCACACGTCTGGTGAGGGGAGAATTAGCATCAACTCCAAATCCCATGCTCTTGTTTATGCTTGTTGATGTCTCTACATCAATCCACATTGCCTGTATTTTATTGCACAATTTTAAGTTTACTGAGACTGACTAGAGTTATTTGTAAGGCTGTAAGGCTGGGCTTGTTTTATACTGTTTGGGAAGAATTGAAGTGTGTCATTTCTAGGACAATGAAATGTTCAGTCCTTTAGGCAGTATTCATTTTTTTCTACCCACTGGACATTTATCCTTGGTTTAAACACCCATTTCCTTCAAGATCTTTCTAATGAGAATTTGTGGATTTTCCAAAAAATATATTGTGTCAGTGACAGTTTATTCACCTTACTCGCATAGTTCGAGGAACTGCTTGTTTAAATTTAGATACTGTTTCTGATGAAATGTTTTGACAAAGTGATACCAGCTTGATACTATTTAAAATATTTTGACAGATGGGAAAATTGTTTCAGTCTGAGTTGAGCAATACTTTATTGCAGTATTTTGCCAGTTAGAAAAAAAAAATGGTAAAGGTAGCCTTAATGTTCCCGAAAATAACATCCTTCCATTCTCCCTGAGAAAAGAAGGGGCTCCATTCAGTCATAGATTACAATATGTGTACCGCGTCTGTTAAGAATTCAGGCAGTTAAAACAAGAGGGAACATTTGGGGATTATTTCCAAACAGGGAACATTTATTGTTCTGTAAGCAAACAGCACCTAAAGAACTTTTAGGAAGGTTTGTTGCTATAGCACTTTATCAGAGCTTTCTCATGCTCTGGAGAGGGTGCTCTTAATTAATGATGCTGAATCACTAGGATTTAAAAACTGGTTGAAAAAAATCCTCAAATCCAATTATTTTATGTCTTGAATTTTTAGAATGCTAAGGTAATAAAAATATTTAAATTTCTCAAATCAGTTGCAAAGGAATAAAATACAAGTGATCTTCGCATTTTCATTATTTTAAGCAAATATGTTAAAGAGATATGATAAGGCGGTGGTTCTCAAAATGGAGTTGCTGGACCAGTAGCATCAGTATCACCTGGAAAACTTGGAAGAAATGCAGATCGTTAGGCTTCACACCAGGCCTTTTGAATCAGACAATGGTGGAGTCCAGCCATCTGGGTTCTATCAAGCCTTCCTGATGGTTCTGATGCACACTGTAATTTGAGAACTACAGAGATAGAATAGAGGAGCTATTTTAGGTCTTCTTCAAATGATCCCACGGAGCTTCTTCAACATCTGCCATGTGGAAAGAGAAGGAATAGGTGGGGAATGATGAGGGAAGTTTTCCAGGCTCCTTCCAGCTCCTGACCTGTGTCACCTCAGAGAGTCTTGGTTTTCTATCACAAGGTTTTAGATGGGTTCTGCCACTAAACAACGTCTTGAAAACCACTGGGATACATCTTTCTTTGGAGGCCAGTGTTTGGTGGCCCAGAAAGACTTCTCAGGGTGATAGTATCTCTTTACTGTGCTTATATTATTCTATCCATGTGCTCTTGAAACTGGGTTTGGCTAGTAAAGAAAGAATTGCTGTGTGTCTCAGCAATAGCTTCATGCTCACCAGACTCCTAAGGAACATATGTGCAAATCAGAATGCCAGTTTTATTTTTCAAATTACAATGAGGAGCATAAAAATAAAAATTATACAATACTCATGTTTAACTTCTCTAGTTTATTCTTACTGTGCACAAGTTAACATTTAGAGCTGGGGATATACTTGTCCAGTGATTGGTGAAACTGATTCACTCCCCTACCTTCTGCAGAGTGCTGCAGGTGAGAAGTAGAATTAATAACGGATTGTTCCTTTGAAACATAGAATCAAAGGCAAGAAAATCTGATATTTTCTCCAGGTCATCATGAACCTGTATAAATCTCCTTCTCTCTCTCTCTCTCTCTTTCTCTTCTCTCTCTCTCACACACACACACACATACACACACACACACACACACACACACACTTATTATTTACTAGATTGCTGAGGGCCCCTAAATTCAGTATCTCTCTTACTTGAAGCCATGTTATATAAACTTACTGTATTATTTCTGTCTATTTTCTGTTTTTAAACATTTTCCAAATTATCGTTTACAATTATTTCTATAGATATTTTAATATTATTAATTAAACTTTAATAAGATCTATGTTTCTATGTAATTTTTTGCTACTATCAATTATATTATGATTTTACTTGTTTACTTTTCTGAGTTCTGCAGATGATAATGATGATGATGACAAAATAGGTTATCATTATTACAACAAAGATCACAGAAGGTAGCAGAGTGCTCACTAAGTGCTAGGCAGTATACTAAATACTTGGTATTTATTAATACATTTTTTCCCTCATAGTCAACGTATAACGGAGGCTTTTAAACTTTTGAACATGACCCCCAGTGAGAAATTGAGACTTAGTAGTATGTGATCCCTCTATGTGTATATTGTATATGAATGGAAAAATTCATGGTAAACTTTTAGTATGTTTAAAACTCATTTTTTTTCTATTCTATTTTATTTTATTCTGTCTCGTTCAATTAAAGAAATGCCAGTTGTGACCCAGCAAATTGATTTTATTACTCACACTAATGGGTTGCAACCTGCAGAATGAAAAACTGTGCTATCAGATTAGGTAGTATTATTAATCCCTATTTTACATATGAGGAGATAGACATAACAGAGTTTATGTAAATTACCCAAATTTACTCAGTAGCAAATCCAGAGTTCAAACTTGGGCAGTCTGTCTTCAAAGCCCTTACTCATAACACTACGTGTGTCTTGCCTACTAAGAACCTTTAGATTGTGGTACAATCAAGGAGGACTGTACCAAAGTAGAAGGGCTTAGAGCGGAAGGGTAAACATTGGCTAGGGAGTGGCTTTGGAGCCACCTTTCCATTGAAGACACGTTTTTTTTTTAAGACCTTTATTGGAGTACAATTGCTTTACAATGGTGAGTTATAACAAAGTGAATCAGCTATACATATACATATATCCCCATATCTCCTCCCTCTTGCATCTGCCTCCCACCCTCCCTCTCCTGAAGACACCTTTTTAAAACTTAGAATATGTGCTTGTTTGGGGAGGCTTTTGTAAAGAGGCTGATGGAGATTAATATGGAAGGGAAGTGGCTATTGCCACCAAACCACCTTCTTTGTGCTACCTCGGGAAATTTAAATAATTCAAGAAACAGTTGGTAGAAAAGATGTTTACTCAAAGTTAAAACAGTCTTTGGTATATGGAGTTTCCTGGTGAGTGAAGAGAAGATGAAATGGAAATTATTTGCATAGTTGTCAGGCTTTTTGTCCTGACTCCTCCTAGGGCATATAGTTAAATGTGAAAGACTGCTAACTTGGCTGAATATTCTTAGACACAGACATTATTCTTTCCCTAGTGTTACTAGATATGATTTTAAAATATGTATTAGATATCCAGGTACAAAATGCAAAGATAGAAAAGCCATAGAGTGAAAAGTCTGTGTCTCTCCCCCTTTTTCCTTGGTTGTTCCTCTTCTCTCTCCTGAATCAGTCACTGCTACCTGTTTCTTGTATGGTCCTTCAGAATCTTGTGCTGTGTGTGTGTGTGTGTGTGTGTGTGTGTGTGCATTAAATGCAAACATATTTTAACACATTTTCTGTGCCTTGCTTTTATTCCCCTCATAGTACTTCTCAGAGTTTGTTCCATGTGTAGAAGTGCCGCCCTGCCTTCTCCTTTTTCACAGCTGCATAGTATTTCCTTGAATGGATTTTCTAAAATTTAACAGGTTTTCTATGAACAGACATTAGGTAACTTCTAAGCTTTTGCAAGCCTCATTATTTTACATGCAAATTGCCCTTAGGGCTCAGAGTCCTCTTTGTGGTCTTTTATTCGTAGAAGAAGATTCATAGCCCTCTACATCTTCAACAGGGACTGATAAAGTTCAGATTGTTGAATAAGGTCAGGTTTGTGTCAGGAAGTTGCTTGATCTCAGTTTTCTTCACTATCTATTTTTAGCTTCTGAACAGTAATCTGGTAGGAAATCTTTGTATCTTGCCCTAGACAATTTTCTCTTGGAAGATAAAGTGGTCCCTGTGAAAGGGTTCAAGGAAGACGATTTGCTAACAGTTTAGTGGGTTGATTAGGGAGGTTGTGTGTTTATTTCCAAAAGGACAAAATGTTTGTGCACAGAAAGTTCTATCTGCTTTATTCTTCACAACCACTGAAACTTTTTCAGATTTATTTTCTTATTATTCATGGACATTTGGAAAATTATGTGGAAGATATGTATTTTCTTAAATGCATGATTACCTACTGCTCTGTCCTACTCTTTGAAGACAGTTCCGTGAACTGCTCAAGTTTGCAAAGAAAACGTGTCTTTACTCTCTGAGTTTTCTATCATCCGTGTATTTTAAGAATGTTTTAGCCAGTTTCAGACAAAGAATATTCAGTTTGAGTGATAATTATATGAGAAATAGGCCAGCAAGGCAATAAAGTGGAAAGTTAGTAGAAATGTATGGATGAGTGATTTGGTCCATCCTACATTTTTCTGACTCGATTATATTCACGCCAACTCATAGATAACAAAATTGGTGCTGTGTAGCACATACTCTGAAGAAAACAATGCTGCAAATTCTTTGACAAGTGATTTCAGAATTTAATATTTTCCTGTCAGGAGATTTATGACCTGACATTGAAAATTATTAAGGCTCAGATCCAAATACTTAGTTCATTTCCTCTTGCTCAGCATTTAGTAAAGATGTAGAACACACTAACCAGATATTGGTTAGCCAAGCTTGTGATTCAAGATTTGATATCCTTGTCACCATGTGTGAACTTTGGAATATTTGGATTTTAATATACGCAAATGTGTTTATAATGTGTTATGTGTTAGGTGAAAAATTATTACACATGCCAACAATTTAAAATGCTACTCCTGAATATTTTATAAATCTCTGGAATAATAACATACCCTTAATGAGCATTAGAAAGTTTCTGCTTTCTTTGTTTGCTAAATCATATGGCCTCCACTACCCTTAATACACTGCCTCAATTTATCCTTTTTGTGCTAGGAATTTCATGTTAAAATAGAAAATAATCAGCAATCCAGATTGGACTGCAATCACCTTCACATGCAAAGTTTGATTTAGAGATATTTGATACATTTTTGGACACGTTCCAGGGACCTATATGGGTTAATTTAAACCTACAGTTTGGTTGTATACAGAAGTAAAGTTAATCTAAGTGGACAGAATCAATACCCTTCTGAATTTAATTAGATGGCCAGCATCCAAGCAAGAGATTATTCTTTTTAGTATCTTTCTATCCTCTTTTCTTACAGGGTGAAGTAACTCCTTTGCCAGATTATGTTGGACAGTTCCCTGGTGACAGGCACTATAGAAACTCGTAGCTGTGCTGTTAGCAGATGAGACAGAGGGGAAGGGACGGTGGACAAGGAAGCCATTGTATTCTGGAGACAGTAATATGCCTGCCCTATCTCCACATCACAGCCCAGCCAAGGAAACAATGTCCCATTTGCAGTGGATCTGCAGTGACTGTTTCTAAACCAAACTTGTAAATCATGATATGGTGCTTCTTTCAGGCTGAAGCATTACAGGACAGAGAGATAGGAATAGTAGGGAAATGAATCATAAATTAGAATGGACTTGCAGTTTGAGGATACTATTTATAGTTATGTTTGATAAGGGATGCCTGGAAATGTGGCAATAAATTGAAGCTGAGGTTTTATTTCAGGTAATAACTTTCTTTTTATCTCTGTTGGAGCATGAGTAAAACAACCTAAAGGAGTTTTAGAAGGGCTAGATGGTATAACCTTCATCAGTCTTTATGTTCAGTGCCATCAACGGGTTTTTATGTCATTGAGAAGTAGATTGTTTACAATGTTTAAAGAAGGTGATTTGACTCTAGCTCCATGAAACAACTGAGTTGAGTTGTTACGGTTGATACTATAGAAATTACTTGATGGGTAGATGCCTTTTTAGCAATAAATTTAAAATAAGTTTAGTAATATTTAAGTTACATGAATATATTTATAATTTTGTGGCTGTCTTTTTAAAATAAGTGAATTGTGACATCTGCATTTTGTAATTCATATTTTTACTGTTCATGTCGTATCACCACAGATAAATATGCGTTAGGCAGCTATTATGAGGAGGGCACAGTGGAGGATTCAAGGAAACATAAGAAAGACCTTTGTCCTCAATGGGTCTCAGAAATCTGGTTGAAAAAAACCTGGCAAAAGTACATGAAATGATTAAGTAACAATAACCATATAAAGGTTGTGGTCTTATTGTAGGTGTCATGCAGAATATCAAAACATAAGGTATTTGTCTAAACCCCTGTGTTAAAGGAAATGGATTCCTTTTTATAAGACTAACAAAGATAGAAGAAACCAACATTTTTGTTCTGTTTCATGTACCTTCTTAAAATGAACATTTACTGAGCATTTACCAGCTATCAGGCACTGTTTTATGTGTTCTACATGTATGAATTCCTTTCATCTTTGACATCTTATGAGACGGGTACTTCTATTATTATCCCCTTGGAGTAGATAAAGGAGCTGGGGCAAAACATTAGTTGCTCAAGGTCACAGAGCTCCTAACTGAGGGAGCTGGGTTAGGAAACAGGCAGCAGGAGTTAACAACACTCTTCACCTCCATGCTTTATAGTGTCTCTCATTTTGCTGCTTATTAGTTGACACTGCTCTGCTTTAAGCTTAAATAGGTGTTCAGTTTGCCCTAGTAAAATACAGGCCTTAAGCTAGGATCAGATGCTTGAAATTTATTTCTGTAGAAAATGATATGTTATTTTGATGCCAGTGTTCACAGCACTACATAATTTAGTGATTAAATTAATCCCCTTTGGTGAGGTGGGGGGAGTTCTAGGAGGATAACCCCCTAACTTTAGGAAGTTGAGCGATGTGTATGTATGCAAATGTGCATTTCCTCTGCCTCCTCAGTCTTGTCTCTTCCTGGGAAGATCTTTATGATTACATGTGTCACAGATCACAAGAGATTGAATCACAGCCTTGGGTGTCCACACACTAAACAGGGACGTTTACAGACTGCATAGAGGTATATTTGCTTTCAGCGATGGTCCTTGCCCAGTTCTCCTTTTCATCTGTACCAGCGAATCTCCACCTTCAGCATGCATCAGAGTCAGCTGAAGGACTTGCAAAATAACCCAGATTACTGGTCCTGCCTCCAGAGTTTTGGTTTAGTAGGTTTGAGGAGGGACCAGAGAATTGGATTTCTGAGAAGTACCCAGTCAAGGTGAAGCTGTTGGTCTGGAGACCAGACTTTGAGAGCTACTGATTCACCCTAAAATTGTAACTGAAAGGAGTTTAGGATCCCCTTCCCCTTCCTTCTCTTTGCTTTTAGGCCAGTGCTCACTCCTTAAATGCCCAACCTTTTATTTACAAAGATTAGAAAACCTCATGAACAGCTTTCATGGACCCTAGAAAAATTCTGGTAAGTCTCTTAATAATATAATAATCATTGATAAGATATAGCACTTTTAATAATAACTGACTGCATTTAGTGAGTGCCCACTACATTGCCAGGCACTTCACTAGGGCCCACTGTCTATGTTATCTCACGTAATAAAACAGCAAGCATAGGGATCTTCATTTTGCGTTTGGAAACTAAGGTTTAGAAAACCACCTGACTTTCTCAAGATTGCATATACAACATGAGGTAGAGCTAAAATTGCAACTCAAATAATGGATGAATTCTAAAAGCTATGCTTTTGACCACCATGCTTTTTAAAACCCATAATGATGAGCTGACTTTCAGTTAGGCTTAAAGTTTCAGCACAAAGTGTCCTTCATTCTCGTTTCTCCTTTTATTTAAGTTCTGAAGCATCCTTAAATCAGCAGGGGAAAAAATTGCATGACCACAGATTTTTCAGAGGAAATGTAAAAATGAAAATTGCTGCTTGGGATATGAATTTATCATTTGTAGTGGTTCTCTTCAAATTTCCAGGACTAAAGGATTAATGTTAAGAAAATAAAATTTTGCAGTTTGCCTTTCAGTTGTTTGTTTGCTTCTGTGCCTATTTACAAGAATTTCAAGAAGAGAGTATTAAACTTTTGTGGGATATAGACTCCTTTGAAGGTCGGTTGAAAACTCTGAGCCTTCTCCGGAGAAAGGTGCACTAAACTTTGCACACTATTCAACATCTATCTGTAGGCTCTGTGTGAAGACATTCACCTTAAAGGCAGCACAGCAGAGAAACAAGTTGGGCTTTTGTATCTGGTGGCCCTGGGTTTGCTTCCGTCCCTTCCTATTTATGTGACCTTTGGAAAGTTATTACTGAGTCTTGTTTCTTCATCCATAAAATGGTAATGATAAAAAGAATAATATCTAGCTAATATAAAATGCCTAGCTGGATAACTGCTATACCAGTGTTTCTCAAGCTTTAAGGTACCCATGAGTCACCTGGGGATCTTGTTAAAATGCAAACACTAATTCAGTAGGTCTGAGGTGAGGCCTGAAATTTTGCACTTCTAACAAGCTCTCCAGGGGCCACACTTTGAATATTTTCTCTACAAAATATGCAGAGATGTTTCTATTAATAAGTACTCTTAGGTGTGTCATACTAACAGAATATTTTCGTTGTTAACTTCGAGCTCAGTTTGGGGTTATCTGCTAAAATGTGTACATAAAATACATATATATTAAGAATTATGACATTTGGAATGTTCTCATTGGGAGGTAATGCATTGTGGGCTGGTATTGTACTGCACTGTACCCCCCAAAATCAATATGGAGTCCTCTTTGGAATAAGAGTCCCTTTAAAATTTACCCATGTTAAAATATTTCTATGTGTGTAATAGTGAATTAAAGATGTGATTGGAGGCCTTTGTGTCATGTGTTTCCTTCTGACAGCTAGATTATTTTTGAGTACAGCAATAATTTACCATGAATTTATGATTATTCTAAAAAATAGGTTTATTATCTTCTCTCAAGAGCATTGCTCTTGATATACTTTGAATCAGGAACTGCTAACATTAAGTATGCTTGATTTCTGTCTGGTAAAGTTGAGTTTTAAATCAGACTTTTGAAGACACAAAAAGAAAGACTATATATGAATATCCAACATTAACAAAATAGTAGAATCTCTGACTTACATGTATCTTTTCCAAGCATGTGTTTGCTAACTGGTTACAGTTTATCACTAATGACATGCAACCCTGCTGCTGAGTCTGTTTTCTCTGATAACTACTGAATCAACCACTGCCTAAAAGTAATGATGAGACAGGTGAAAAGCTTCTGGTAACCTGGGGAATTGTTGTGAAGTCCGGCAGAACTTTCGTTTTTTAATTTTTATTTTATATTGGAGTATAGTTGATTAACAATGATGTGTTAGTTAAGAACTTTCTACTTTAGGGAAAATCTATGGTGTAAGGCCCCACTCTGTGTTTCATTTCTTTCCATTAAACTATACTTTTGTGTTGCTGAGATTTCTTCATAAATGTTATTGTTCCACCTTGCACAAATGACTTAGTGTAAAAGTCCTTTCAAATGATTGGTTCTACTGAAAAATTTGCCTGTAAAAGTGGAAATGGAGAGAGAAGACTGCTGTCCTATTTAACTCCAGAAAATATGATAATGGTCATCAGGAGGGGCTGTCACAAATCATGTATTTTCTGACGGAAAGTGACTGCCTTCAAAATAGCATGAAACTAGGAAAAGAACCGTATCCTAGCCAGCTTCATTCCAATGTCCTGGCCTCCTTGGGAGTTTTTAGAATAGAATGGTTGTCTACATACAGCACTGATGTGCCAGCATCTTTTGGATCAGAGCCTTTCATGAAATAAGGGAGAATTTGAAAGGACTGTAGTGCAGGTCTAGGGATTAATTGAAAGATTATACTTTGTGTGCCATCCAATATAAAATGCTAAATAAACATCTAACCTTTTCTAAAGGTGAAATGTTTTCCCTCAAGCCAACATACTTGATCTACATCCACACCTTCTACTTGCCATTTTTAATAACAACTGGAACGTAGATGGCATTTATTGCAGTGAGTTTTTTTATTCAGACGGAATAACGAATAACTTCAGCGATTCCAAGAGTCACCTGTGGAGATGCAAGGAGATTTAGACTTCTCAATTCTCACCACACTTATTGAAAAAGAAGTATATTGCCGTGGAGCCTAAGCATGTGGACTTTTAAACTGCTCTACCATTGACTTGAAAAAGTTCATTCTGAATTAGAAGGTTGTTTGTAGGTAGCATTAACTAATAATAATTAGAAATCCTTTTCTTGAGAGAGAAGGCAGTGAAATATTGGTATTATAGACCAGGGGCTTTCACTTCAAAGAGACCTCGGTTCATATTTTGCTTCTGTCACCTACTGGTTGTTTGAAGTCTCTCTTTTACTCAGTCTCCTCGTGTGATAGGTGGAAATAATACTACCTGTATCACAGGGTGGTTAAGAAGGTTAAATGTAAAAGCATATGCCTAACATAGTGCTTAGGACGTAATAGACTTTTTTTTAAAACATCTTTATTGAAGTATAATTGCTTTACAATGGTGTGTTACCTTCTGCTTTATAACCAAGTGAATCAGCTATACTTTACATATATCCCCATATCTCCCCCTTTTGTGTCTCCCTCCCACCCTCCCTATCCCACCACTCTAGGTGCACACAAAGCACTGATCTGATCTCCGTGTGCTATGCAGCTGCTTCCCACTAGCTATCTATTTTAAATTTGGTAGTGAATATATGTCCATGCCACTCTCTCACTTTGTCCCAGCTTCCCCTTCCCGCTCCCCGTGTCCTCAAGTCCATTCTCTACGTCTGTGTCTTTATTCCTGTCCTGCCCCTAGGTTCTTCAGAACCATTTTATTTTTTTTTAGATTCCATATATATGTGTTAGCATATGGTATTTGTTTTTCTCTCTCTGACTTACTTTACTCTGTATGACAGACTTACTTTACTCTGTATGACAGGTCCATCCACCTCACTACAAATAACTCAATTTCATTTCTTTTTATGGCTGAGTAATATTCCATTGTATATATGTACCACATCTACTTTATCCATTCATCTGTCATTGTATATTTAGGTTGCTTCCATGTCCTGGCTATTGTAAATAGAACTGCAGTGAATATTGTAGCACATGACTCTTTTTGAATTATGGTTTTCTCAGGGTATATGCCCAGTACTGGGGTTGCTGGGTCGTATGGTAGTTCTATTTTTACTTTTATAAGGAACCTCCATATTGTTCTCCATAGTGGCTGTATCAATTTACATTCCCACCAACAGTGCAAGAGGGTTCCCTTTTCTCCACACCCACTCCAGCATTTATTGTTTGTAGATTTTTTGATGATGGCCATTCTGACCAGTGTGAGGTGAGACTCATTGTAGTTTTGATTTGCATTTCTCTAATGATTAGTGCTGTTAAGCATCCTTTCATGTGTTGCTTGCCAATCTGTATATCTTCTCTGGAGAAATGTCTATTTAGGTCTTCTGTGCATTTTTGGATTGGGTTGTTTGTTTTTTTGATATTGAGCTGCATGAGCTGCTTGTATATTTTGGAGATTAATACTTTGTCAGTTGCTTCATTTGCAAATATCTTCTCCCATTCTGAGGGTTGTCTTGCATCTTGTTTATGTTTTCCTTTGCTGTGCAAAAGCTTTAAAGTTTCATTAGGTCCCATTTGTTTATTTTTATTTCCATTTCTCTAGGAGGTGGGTCAAAAAGGATCTTGCTGTGATTTATGTCATAGAGTGTTCTGCCTATATTTTCCTTTACGAGTTTGATAGTGTCTGGCCTTACATTTTGGTCTTTAATCCATTTTGACTTTACTTTTGTGTATGGTGTTAGGCAGTGTTCTAATTTCATTCTTTTACATGTAGCTGCCCAGTTTTCCAGGACCACTTATTGAAGAGCCTGTCTTTTCTCCATTGTATATTCTTGCCTCCTTTGTCAAAGATAAGGTAACTGTATGTGCGTGGGTTCATCTCTGGGCTTTCTCTGTGTTCCACTGATCAATATTTCTGTTTCTGTGCCAGTACCATACTGTCTGGATTGCTGTAGCTTTGTAGTATAGTCTGAAGTCTGGGACCCTGATTCCTCCAGCTCCATTTTTCTTTCTCAAGATTGCTTTGGCTACTTGGGGTCTTCTGTGTTTCCATACAAATTGTGAAATTTTTTGTTCTAGTTCTGTGAAAAATGCCATTGGTAGTTTGATAGGGATTGCATTGAATCTGTAGATTGTTTTGAGTAGTATAGCCATTTTCACAATGTTGATTCTTCCAATCCAACAATATGGTATATCTCTCCATCTGTTTGTATCATCTTTAATTTCTTTCATCAGTGTCTTATAGTTTTCTGCATACAGGTCTTTTGTCTCCTTAGGTAGGTTGATTCCTAGGTATTTTATTCTTTTTGTTGCAGTGGTAAATGGGAGTGTTTCCTTAATTTCTCTTTGAGATTTTTCATCATTAGTGTATAGGAATGCAAGAGATTTCTGTGCATTATTTTGCATCCTGCTACTTTACCAAATTCATTGATTAGTCCTAAGAGTTTTCTGGTAGCATATTTAGGATTCTTTATGTATAGTATCATGTCATCTGCAAACAGTAACAGCTTTACTGCTTCTTTTCCCATTTGGATTCCTTTTATTTCTTTTTCTTCTCTGATTGCTGTGGCTAAAACTTCCAAAACTATGTTGAATAATAGTGGTGAGAGTGGGCAACGATGTCTTGTTCCTGATCTTAGTGGAAATGTTTTCAGTTTTTAACTATTGAGAACGATGTTGGCTGTGGGTTTGTCACATACAGCCTTTATTATGTTGAGGGAAGTTCCCTCTATGCGCACTTTCTGGAGGGTTTTTATCAAAAATGGGTGTTGAATTTTGTCAAAAGCTTTTTCTGCTGTCGAGCAGAAATCGATCATCTGTCGAGATGATCATATGGTTTTTATCCTTCAATTTGTCAATATGGTGTATCACATTGATTGATTTGAGTATATTGAAGGATCCTTGCATTCTTGGGATAAACCCCACTTGCTCATGATGTATGATCCTTTTAATGTGCTGTTGGATTCTGTTTGCTAGTATTTTGTTGAGGATTTTTGCATCTGTGTTCATCGGTGATATTGGCCTGTAGTTTCCTTTTTTGTGACATCTTTGTCTGGTTTGGTATCAGGGTGATGGGATGGTGGCTTCGTAGAATGAGCTGGGGAGTGTTCCTCCCTCTGTTCTACTTTGGAAGAGTTTGAGAAGGATAGGTGTTAGCTGTTCTCTAAATGTTTGATAGATTTTGCCTGTGAAGCCATTTGGTCCTGGGCTTTTGTTTGTTGGAAGACTTTTTTTTTTTTTTTTTTTGCAGTATGTGGGCCTCACACTGCTGTGGCCTCTCCCGCTGTGGAGCACACGTTCTGGACGCGCAGGCCCAGCGGCCATGGCCCATGGGACCAGCCGCTCCGCGGCACGTGGGATCCTCCGAGACCGGGGCACAAACCCGTTTCCCCCACATCGGCAGGCGAACCCCCAACCACTGCGCCACCAGGGAAACCCTGTTGGGAGATTTTAAATCACAGTTTCAATTTCAGTGTTTGTGATTCGTCTGTTAATATTTTCTGTTTCTTCCTGGTTGAGTCTTGGAAGGTTGCGCTTTTCTAAGAATTTGTCCATTTCTTCCAGGTTGTCCATTTTATTGGCATATAATTGCTTGTAGTAAGCTCTTACGATCCTTTGTATTTCTGCAGTGTTAGTTGTTACTTCTCCATGTTCATTTCTAATTCTATTGATTTGAGTCTTCTCCCTATTTTCTTGATGAGTCTGGCTAATGTTCTATCAATTTTGTTTATCTTGTCAACAAGAACCAGCTTTTAGTTGTATTGATTTTGCTATTGTTTCTGTCATTTCTGTTTCATTTATTTCTGATCTGATCTTTATGATTTCTTTCCTTCTGCTAATTTTGGGGGGTTTTTGTTCTTCTTTCTCTAATTGCTTTAAGTGTAAGGTTAGGTTGTTTATTTGAGATGTTTCTTGTTTCTTGAGGTAGGATTGTATTGCTATAAACTTCCTCTTAAAACTGCTTTTGTGGCATATCATAGATTTTAGGTCATTGTTTTTCACGGTCATTTGTTTCTAGGAATTTTTTGATTTCCTCAGTAATCTCTTGGTTATTTAGTAGTGTATTGTTTAGCCTCCATTTGTTTCTATTATTTACAGATTTTTTCCTGTAATTGATATCTAGTTTCATAGAGCTGTGGTTGTAAGAGATACTTGATATGATTTCAATTTTTTTAATTTAGAAAAGCTTGATTTGTGACCCACGATATGACATATCCTGGAGAATGTTCTATGCGCACTTGAGAAGAACGTGTATTCCATTGTTTTTGGATGGAAGGTCCTGTAAATATCAATTAAGTCCATATTGTTTAATGTATCATTTAAAGCTTGTGTTTCCTTATTTATTATCATTTTGGATGATCTGTCCATCAGTGAAAGTGGGGTGTTAAAGTCCCCTACTATGATTGTGTTACTGTCGATTTCCCCTTTAGGGCTGTTAATGTTTGCCTTATGAATTTAGGTGCTCCTATGTTGTGTGCATAAATATTTACAATTGTTATATCTTTTTCTTGGATTGATCCCTTGATCATTATGTAGTGTCCTTCTTTGTCTCTTGTAGTAGTCTTTATTTTAAAGTCTATTTTGTCTGATATGAGAATTGCTACTGCAGCTTTCTTTTGATTTCCATTTGCCTGGAATATCTTTTTCCATCCCCTCACTTTCAGTCTGTATGTCTCCCTATGTCTGAAGTGGGTCTCTTGTAGACAGGATATTTATGGGTCTCGTATTTGGATCCATTCAGCCAGTCTATGTCTTTTGATTGGAGCATTTAATCCAGTTACATTTAAGGTAGTTATTGATATGTATGTTCCTATTACCATTTTCTTAATTGTTTTGGGTTTGTTATTGTAGGTCTTTTCCTTCTCTTGTGTTTCGTGCCTAGAGAAGTTCCTTTAGCATTTGTTGTAAAGCTGGTTTGGTGGTGCTGAATTCCCTTAGCTTTTGCTTGTCTGCCAAGGTTTTAAAGTCTTTGTCGAATTTGAATGAGATCCTTGCTGGGTAGAGTAATCTTCGTTGTAGGTTTATCTCTTTCATCATTTTAAACATGTCCTGCCCCTCCCTTCTGGCTTGTAGAGTTTCTGCTGAAAGATCAGCTGTTAACCTTATGGGGATTCCCTTGTATACTATTTGTTGCTTTTCCCTTGCTACTTTTAACATTTTTTTCTTTGAATTTATTTTTTGATAGTTTGATTAACATGTGTCTTGCCACGTTTCTCCTTGGATTTATCCTGTATGCGACTCTCTGCATTTCCTGGACTTGACTATTTCCTTTCCCATATTAGCGAAGTCTTAAACTATAATCTCTTTAACTATTTTCTCAGTCCCTTTCTTTTTCTCTTCTTCTTCTGGGACCCCTATAATTCAAATGTTGGTGCATGTAATGTTGTCCCAGAGGTGTCTGAGAGTGTCCTCAATTCTTTTCATTCTTTGTTCTTTATTCTGCTCTGCAGTAGTTATTTCCACTATTTTACCTTCAAAGTCACTTAAATTCTTCTGCCTCAGTTATTCTGCTTTTGATTCCTTTTAGAGAGTTTTTAATTTCATTTATTGTGTTGTTCATCATTATTTGTTTGCTCTTTAGTTCTTCTAGGTCCTTGTTAAAAGTTTCTTGTATTTCTCCATTCTATTTCCAATATTTGGGTCATCTTTACTATCATTATTCTGAATTCTTTTTCAGGTAGACTGCCTATTTCCTCTTCATTTGTTTGGTCTGGTGGGTTTTACCTTGCTCCTTCATCTGCTATGTATTTCTCTGTCTTCTCATTTTGCTTAACTTGCTGTGTTTGGGGTCTCCTTTTCACAGGCTGCATGTTCGTAGTTCCTGTTGTTTTTGGTGTCTGCCCCCAGTGGCTGAGGTTGCTTCAGTGGGTTGTGTAGGCTTCCTGGTGGAGGGGACTGGTGCCTGTGTTCTGGTGGATGAGGCTGGATCTTGTCATTCTGGTGGGCAGGACTGAGTCCTGTGGTGTGTTTTGGGGTGTCTGTGAACTTGTTATGATTTTAGGCAACCTCTGTGTCATGGGTGGGGTTGTGTTCCTGTCTTGCTAGTTGTTTAGCCTAGGGTGTCCAGCGCTGTAGCTTGCTGGTCATTGAGTGGAGCTGGGTTATAGCGTTGAGATGGGGATCTCTGGGAGAGCTTTCAACATTAGATATTATGGGGGGCTGGGAGGTCTCTGGTGGACCAATGTTCTGATCTTGTCTCTCCCACCTGAGATGGTCAGGCCTGAAACCCGGCTGGTGCACCAAGACCCTGTCAGCCACATGGCTCAGAAGAAAAGGAAGAAAGGAAGGAAGGAAGGGAGGGAGGGAGGGAGGGAGGGGGAAGGAAGGAACGAAGAGAAAATAATGTTATTACGACAAAAAAAATTATTATTAAAAATAAAAAAGTATTTAAAAAAGCAAAAACAAAAAAGAAAGAAAGAAGAGAGCAACCAAACCAAAAAACCAATCCACCAATGATAACAAGCACTAAAAACTATAGGAAAAACAAAGAAAAAAAATGGATAGACAGAACCCTAGGACAAATGGTAAAAGCAAAGCTTTTGGGAAGTCTGAGGTCCTCTGCCAGTGTTCAGTAGGTGTTCTATAGGAGTTGTTCCACATGTAGATGTATTTTTGATGTATTTGTGGGGAGGAAGGTGATCTCCATGTCTTACTCCTCCGCCATCTTGAAGGTCCCCCCAGTAATAGACTTTTGAAACTCAAAGTCTGGCCTTTGGATCAGAAGCAACCGCATTACACCAGGAAGATGCTGGAAATGCAGAATCTCAGGCCCCTCCCACACCTTCTCATTCAGGGAGAAGAGGGAGAGATTCCATTGTTCAGGTATAACAAGCGCTCATGATAGACGAACATTAAATGTTAGTAGTGGTTGTCGTGATTGTTGGGTGCTTTACAGTTCTAAGCTAATAACCTTAAAAACACATGATGGTTGAAACAGAAATATTTTATGGGTTTTTTTTAATACTTTCTCTTTATTATTCTTTACTAACAAGAGTTTCTGTTGATGGTGAAGATTAGTTTGGAGTTCAGTAAAACTTTCAAAATTGCCTCTCAGATCTTAAAATAGCATTTAGTTATTTCCTTTTCATGTTTGTGCATTTAAACATAAACTCTAAAGCCAAAGAAGCAGTTTAAAAGTGGACACAGTATATTTACAAATAAAAGCTCATGTAGCAACCAATAAAATGGAAATTTGTGAATGTTTTAAGCAAATTGCCAGGAAGATTTTTAAAAATGAGATCAAATAAAATATTTGCAAATTATGCTATTTTTTGATGCCCATAAATTTAAAAATAAGTCTAACAAGTCTGCTATATTTGCAAAGCTTAAATTTTTATGGGTTCCCAATATTATGGAATGAGAAATCACCATTGTAAACACTGTGCTAAATTTAATTTCTTTATTTGATTTTTACAAGTCACCAATATAGTACTTGGCAGTTTGGCCCTTGTAAAAACATAGAAAAGACTAAATTTAAGAGTCACTTTTATTGTGTTCCTCAGAAAAGTTTTTAGTCATACAACTTTGAAAAAAAAGATAAAGATGTATTTGCAATTTAGAGCTAGGGTTAAAAATTATTGAAACGATTATTAAAGGCTTTTAAAAATCTTTGCAATTATTTAAAATAATAATGTTGCCATTTAGCATTGCCATTAACAGCAGAAAGTTGCAACATTCACCCAGTATTCTGTGTTTTTTATCTTGGAACACAAACTGAGTGAGAAAAGTAATTTTCTTTTTCACATATAGAATCTATTTTAGTTATTGCAGCAGGTTTTTGTTGTTGTTGACTGATTTTCAGCTCCAAGTTTTATAACCTTAACAACTCATGGTGGTGGGAACAAAAGATTTTCTCTCAGTCTACAGCCCAAGTTATTTCAGCACCTGCTGCTCACCACAGGCAGCCCGGCTTTTCGTCAGCTTTTAACAGGCTCATCAGCAAAGCTGGGGGAGAAAAGTCTTGAGGACATTCAACCACATTGAGGTGCCCACTGATCATCAAGGATACTTACAGTAACAGCCTATTACATTTAATTAGCAAGTTTGCATCTATTAAGAGAACTGTGAAGGGCGCAGTCAAGATGGCGGTGTGGGAAGATGCAGAGTTAGCATCTCCCCACAACTAGGGCACCAACTGGCTGCTGGTGGGGGACTCTGATGCCCAAGGACTCAGGAGGAACCCCAAAGTGAACTGGCAGCTTGTGGGATCTTGGTTCACGAGCCAGGGGTCGGGCCAAAGCTCTTGTGGTGGGAGCTCTGATTCCAAACCACTGGACTAACAGAGAACCTCAGAACCCAGGGAATATTCATCAGAGTGAAGTCTCATGGAGTTCCTCATCTCAGCACCAAGACCCAGCTCTACCCAATAGCCTACAAACCCCAGTGTTGGAAGTCTCAGGCCAAACAACCAGTAAGTCAGGAATATAATACCACTCATTAAAAAAAAGAAAAAGTGAGACAGCAAAAAAATATGTCACAGATGAAGGAGCAAGGTAAAAACCTACAAGACCAAATAAATGAAGAGGAAATAGGCAATCTGCCTGAAAAGAATTCAGAGTAATGATAGTAAAGATAATCCAGAATCTTGGAAATAGAATGGAGGCACAGATTGAGAAAATTCAATAAATGTTTAACAAAGATCCAGAAGAACTAAAGAACAAACAAACAGAGATGAACAACACAATAACTGAAATGAAAAATACACTAGAAGGGATGAATAACAGAATAACCGAGTCAGAAGAACGAATATGTGAGCTGGAAGACAAAATGGTGGAAATAACTGCTGAGGATCAGAATAAGGGAAAAAGAATGAAAAGAATTGAAGACAATCTCAGAGACCTCTGGGACAACACTAAACACACCAACATTTGAATTACACTGGTCCCAGAAGAAGAAGAGAAAAAGAAAGGGTCTGAGAAAATATTTGAAGAGATTATAGTTGAAAACTTCCCTAACATGGGAAAGGAAATTGTCACCCAAGTCCAAGACACAGAGAGTTCCCATACAGGATAAACCCTAGGGAAAACACACCAAGACACATATTAATCAAACTAACTAAAATTAAATTCAAAGAAAAAATATTAAAAACAGCAAGGGTAAAACAAAAAATAACATACAAAGAAATCCCCATAAGGTTATCAGCTGATTTTTCAGCAGAAACTCTGCAGGCCAGAAGGGAGTGGCAGGATATACTTAAAGTGCTGAAAGAGATAAACCTACAACCAAGATTACTCTACCCAGCAAGGGTCTCATTCAGATTCGATGGAGAAGTCAAAAGCTTCTCAGACAAGCAGAAACTAAGGGAATTCAGCACCACCAAACCAGCTTTACAACAAATGCTAAAGGAACTTCTCTAGGCACGAAACACAAGAGAAGGAAAAGACCTACAACAACAAACCCAAAACAGTTAAGAAAATGGTAAGAGGAACATACATATCAATAACTACCTTAAATGTAACTGGATTAAATGCTCAACCAAAAGACATAGACTGGCTGAATGGATCCAAAAACGAGACCCATAAATATCCTGTCTAAAAGAGACCCACTTCAGACATAGGGAGACATACAGACTGAGAGTGAGGGGATGGAAAAAGATATTCCACGCAAATGGAAATCAAAAGAAAGCTGCAGTAGCAATTCTCATATCAGACAAAATAGACTTTAAAATAAAGACTACTACAAGAGACAAAGAAGGACACTACATAATGATCAAGGGATCAATCCAAGAAGAAGATATAACAATTGTAAATATTTATGCACCCAACATAGAGCACCTCAATACATAAGGCAAATGCTAACAACCATGGAAGCAGAAATCAACAGTAACACAATAGTAGCGGGGACTTTAGCACCCCACTTACACCAATGGACAGGTCATCCAAACAGAAAATAAATAAGGAAACACAAGCTCTAAATGACACAATAGATCAGATAGCTCTAATTGATATTTATAGAACATTCCACCCAAAAGTGGCAGAATACACTTCCTTCTCAAGTGCACATGGAACATTCTCAAGGATAGATCACATCTTGGGTCAGAAATCAAGCCTCAGAAAATTGAAATTGTACCAAGCATTCTTTCTGACCACAGTGTTATGAGATTGGAAACGAATTACAGGAAAAAAAACTGAAAAACACAAATATATTGAGGCTAAACAGTGCACTACTAAGTAGCCAAGAGAGCACTGAAGAAATCAAAGAAGAAATAAAAAGTACATAGAAACAAATGACAACATAACATGACAACCCAAAACGTATGGGATGCAGCAAAAGCAGTTCTAAGAGGGAAGTTTATAGCAATACAATCCTACCTCAAGAAACAAGAAAAATCTCAAGTAAGCAATCTAACCCTACACTTGAATCAACTAGAGAAAGAAGAACAAAGAAAAACCGAAATCAGTAGAAGGAAAGAAGTCATAAAGGTGAAAGCAGAAATAAATGAAATAGAAACAAAGAAAACAATAGCAAAGATCAATAAAACTAAAAGCTGGTTCTTTGAGAAGATAAACAAAATTGATAAACACTTAGCAGCACTCATGAAGAAAAAAGGGAGAGGATGCAAATCAATAAAATTAGAAATGAAAAAGGAGAAATCACAGCTGACACAGCTGAAATACAAAGGATTATAAGAGACTACTACAAACAACTCTATGCCAGTATAATGGACAACCATGAAGAAATGGACAAATTCTTGGAAAGGTACAATTTTCCAAGACTCAACCTGGAAGAATTAAGAAATATAAACAGACCTTTCTCAAGTAATGAAATTGAAACCATAATTAAAAATCTTCCAACAAACAAATGTCCAGGACCAGATGGCTTCACAGGCGAATTCTATTAAACATTTAGAGAAGGGCTAACACCAAGCCTTCTCAAACTCTTCCAAAAAATTTCAGGGGGAGAAACATCTCAAATTCATTCTACAAAGCCACCATCACCCTGATACCAAAACCAGAAAAAGATATCACAAAAAAAGAAAATTATAGACCAATATCACTGATGAACATAGATGCAAAAATCCTGAACAAAATACTAGCACACAGAATCCAAAAGCACATTAAAAGGATCATACACCATGATCAAGTGGGATTTACCCCAGGGACGCAAGGTTTCTTCAGTATACGCACATCAGTCAATGTGATACACCACATTCACAAATTAAGGAATAAAAACCATATAGATGCAGAAAAAGGTTTTGACAAAATTGAACACCCATTTATGATAAAAACTCTCCAGAAAATGGGCACAGAGGGAACCTACCTCAACATAATAAAGGCCATATATGACAAACCCAGAGCAAGCATCATACTCAATGGTGAAAAACTGAAAGCATTTCCACTAAGATTAGGAACAAGACAGGGATGTCCATTCTCGCTATTCTTATTCAACATAGTTTTGGAAGTCCTTGCCACAGCAATCAGAGAAGAAAAAGAAATAAAAGGAATACAAATTGGAAAAGAAGAAGTAAAGCTGTCACTGTTTGCTGATGACATGATACTATACATAGAAAATCCTAAAGGTGCCACCAGAAAACTACTAGAACTTATCAATGAATTTGCTTAGGTTGCAGGATTCAATAGTAATGCACAGAAATCTCTGGCATTCCTATACACCAACAACGAAAAATCAGAAAGAGAAATTAAGTAAACACTCGCATTTACCTTTGCAACAAAAAGAATAAAATACCTAGGAATAAACCTGCCTAAGAAGGTGAAAGACTTGTACTCAGAAAACTATAAAACACTGATGAACGAAACCAAGATGACATAAACAGATGAAGAAATATACCATGTTCTTGGATTGGAAGAATCAATGTTGTGAAAATGACTATACTACCCAAAGCAATCTACAGATTCAGTGCAATCCGTATCAAACTATCATTGGCATTCTTCACAGAATTAGAACAAAAAAGTTTTCAATTTTTATGGAAACACAAAAGACCCCGAATAGCCAAAGCAATCTTGAGAAAGAAAAATGGAGCTGGAGGAATGAGGCTCCCTGACTTCAACTATACTACAAAGCTACAGTAATCAAAAGAGTATGGTACTGGCACAAAAACAGAAATACAGATCGATGGTACAAGATAGAATGCCCAGAGATAAACCCATGCACATATGGGCACCTAATTTACAACAAAGGAGGCAAGAACATACAATGGAGAAAAGACAGCCTCTTCAATAAGTGGTGCTGGTAAAACTGGACAGAAAAGAATGAAATTAAAACACTCCCTAACACCATACACAAAACTAAACTCAAAATGGATTAAAGACCTAACTGTAAGACCAGCTGCTATAAAACTCTTAGAGGAAAACATAGGAAAAACATTCTTTGACATAAACCACAGCAAGGTCTTCTTTGACCCATCTCCTAGATTAATGGAAATAAAAACAAAAATAAACAAATGAGACTTAATTAAACTTAAAAGCTTTTGCACAGCAAAGGAAACCATAAACAAGAAGAAAAGACAATGTTCAAAATGGGAGAAGATACTTGCAAAGGAAGCAATTGACAAAGGATTAATCTCCAAAATATACAGATATCTCATGGAGCTCAATATCAAAAGAACAATCTAGTTTAAAAATGCCCAGAAGACCTATATAGACATTTCACCCAGGAAGACATACAGATGGCCATTAGGCACATGAAGAGATGCTCAACATCACTAATTATTAGAGAAATGCAAATCAAAACTACAATGAGGTATCATCTCACGCCTGTCAGAATTGCCATTATCAAAAAATCTAGAAACAATAAATGCTGGAGAGGGTGTGGTGAAAAGGCAACCCTCCTGCACGTTGGTGGGAATGCAAATTGATACAACCACTATGAAAAAGAGTATGGAGGTTCCTTAAAAAACTAAAAATAGAACTACCATATGACCCAGCAATTCCACTCCTGGGCATATACTCTGAGAAAACCATAATTCAAAAAGTCATGTACCATGTACCATAAAGCTCATTGCAACACTATTTACAATAGCCAGGACATGGAACCAACCTAAAAGCCCATTGACAGATGAATGGATGAAGAAGATGTGGCACATATATACAACGGAATATTACTCAGCCATAAAAAGAAACAAAATTGAGTTATTTGTAGTGAGGTGGATGGACTTAGAGTTTGTCATACGGAGTGAAGTAAGTCAGAAGGAGAAAGACAAATACCATATGCTAACACA